>NW_024368819.1:5895177-7095177 GCF_014805655.1 Passer montanus | reverse complement strand
CACATCTCACAGGTGAGACCAATGTCACTTCCAGCCGTGGCTGCACAGACAAGCCTCTGGAGCACAGGTACATCAGCATTTTCACCTGAATTCCAAACCTGGTCATTACACCTCTGATGTAGCAGAGGTGATTGTCCCTCAGTCAGCAGACTGCTGTTGTATGTCACTGCCACCATTATGCTGACTCCAGCAGTACTGTACAATCTTGAGAAGCATTTCTGTGCAGCATGAGCATGCCTTCCCATGCCAACTGCCTTGCTCCTGTTGCACACCCTGTTCCCAAAGATCCTGGTAGCTGACACACCCTGAGTGCCCTGAATAAGTAAAGTAAGAACCCAGGTGCAAGTCTGCTCCACTTCCTGGCAAGATCTCCTGGGCAGGCAACTTTCCATACTGGTTTCAGGAGCAGTTCACTCACCTCATAGATGTCAGTTGTGTCAGAGACACATCACAATACCCTGCACTGGTGGCTAAATCATTAAAATTCACAAAAAAGGGTAACTGAAGTGCTAAGGAGGCAGTCAGTAGAGAAACATTAAGGAAACTGAGCATGGTATTACTAAGGGGTGTGCTGGGTATGACTTGCACCACTCTTGCTCCAGAAAAATGAATGAAAATCATGACACGAAATGAGAATGATCAGAGGAAGAAAAAATACAGCTTACAAGTGTTAAGAAGTCAGCAGGTAATTATGAACACAATCAAAATTATCTGTAGAATACACATAATTTTCCTCCTCAGTGTAACCATACTCTAATGCAACTGAGTTCCTTTCCCAATATGAAAACCTGTTGCTTATTTACTCTGCAAAGCAAGCCGTGTTTACAGAATCTTACTTAGTGTGTTCCTTTTTTCCTGCAAATAATCTTGAGCTGCTCTTACTATCTGCTGAACAACTCCTGTAACCAGGAGCTGGACTGACGGGGGATCCCAGGTCAGAAGGAGCCGGTGAAGCACACTCAGGAGTTCAACACCAAGGAGCTGCAGTGAAACAAAATACACAGAAACACATTAATTAGGACTAAACAATTTCTAATTGTTATGTCACTTGCTTATGATGAACAAATACTTTTCTCATACAAAAAATAATTACAGCTCTTGTAATCATCATAGATGAAAGACCAAGACCTGGAAAAAGCTGATTGTTACAACATGCTCATACATTACCTGATCCTCTGCAATATGGATCCTGGCACAAGGGGAATCCAATAAAGTATGTAGTGCTTGCAAGCAAGATGTAACATGCTCTACGGGCTCTTCAGGTCTTGGGGAACACAGAAACTGTATGCTAACACCTGAAAAGAGCAGTAGTTAAAAGAATGTTCATATCATCAGAAAATCAAGTTTTCTTTCAAATTTTTTATAAGTATAGTAGGCTCTCAAAAACTTTAGAAAGATAGCTGTTTTTCTCAATTCTTCTTCCTTTCCATTAAAAGAGTCTATGCAGAAGAATTGTATTTTCTTCCTCTTCTGCATCATGTCTTCCCCAAAATTTGGCAGGATAAATAATACACAGCGACAACAAGCAATTTAAGATTACTGAACAGAAATCTATACTTTGTTCTAAAGATCTGTAAGTCAGACATATGAATTCTTCAGTTTTAAACTGAGTTTCATTTTCTTGAACTCTTTTAAATGTAAACACAAACAAAATGAAGTGAAGCTCCAAAAATCATGCAATATTTAGCTTCTATATATGGTACTTAATTCCGGATTTAATTGTGTGTATCTCAGCAAACTTCTGGCATTCCTCAGAATATGAGATTACATCCACCCCTTAAAGCTGTTAGGTAACACCGAAGGGAAACAGCGAATGCTACTCACAGACGAAAAACTGATGAAAAACCTACTCTATGTGATTTGCCAAATATCAGTCTCTACTAAGCAGTGTTTTATAGGGATGTGTATTTTAATTAACCTCACAGCTTTTGCATCTTTGAAGCATAGTATTTTGTATCACCTGCATTATACTGCAGTGTAGAATAGCTCCTACTCATTTTGTTCAATTACATAAATCACAATAATCACACTGACAAATATTATGCCAAAGCTACAAAGAACACAGAAGGCAGAAAGAGGGAGGATGAGACAGAGGTTTTCAAAACTTTACTGTCCAAACACGTAACGAATTTTAAACATCACAGATTTCAAGCAAAGTATATTTTCTCAGTTTCACAGTGTTTCATACCATAATATGCTGCTGCTGAATTCTAAACTTGTAACTCTTACCCAAAATTAAGTGCATTCGATCTTTGTTTATCTCTGGCAATGATTTACTGCTAGGTGGAGTTCCAGGTGTCTGGTTTAGCATAATGGATGTAGCACGTTTCTGGGAACTGGGCACTGCTGCAGCAGTCTCTTCTGTTGACTCTGACACGTTGAATCCTGTACTGTTTAGCCAAAGTGCCACTGCATGCAGTATGGGAGCCCAGGAGTTTCGGTAATGCAGTCTAGCTGTGTCAATTGTTTCTGGAGTGTAAAATGCTCCTCCTATTAAATTTACAAAGCAAAGGTAAATTCTAAATTTCTCTGCAAGTAACAGATAAAAAGCATGCACTCAGAATTTATTAATACATTTATTCTGGATGTGCTTGATATGAACATAATCAGGTATAATACTTGTTAGTGGCAGTACATTCCAACTCTCCTTGTGTTGTAGCAATATTAGTACCTCTCATGAGAAAGTGCATTGATCTCAATAAAGCAGTAAGAAGAGAGCAAGAAAGACAGGCACAGTCATCAGATCTTGCAGCATTTTTCATATAGAGCATTCACTCTTAATTCAGTAAAATACTGTAAAACAGTGTCTGCTCTAATCTCAGGGGCTATGTTTTCCATACAACCAAAATATTTTTGCATTTGTATTAGAGGTAAAAAAGTACTCTTAATAGCACAAAGACATAGTTTTAATGATCTCAATTATCTGACTAAAGAGAATTCATTGCAAATTGAAGGAAAAAATATTCAAAGTTAGAAAAATATTGTTATTACGAAGTACTCTTAATTCCACAACGATATAGTTTTAATGATCTCAATGATTTGAATAAAGAGTATAGTCATTGCAAATTGAAGGAAAAAATATTCAAAGTTAGAAAAATATTGTTATTACATTCTCAGGCAAAAATGCATCACTTGCATGAAAAACATGTATACCAAATAATTTATAGAATAATTCTGAATGCCCAGCTACAGTTTCTTTCTGTTTTGCAGAACACAACAAGAAATTTCAGAGCATACCATCAGGTGGAAGCTGGGTAGCAAATTCAGCTGGTAAAGTTAAAAGAGCGTAATCTTTCAGCGCAGCCAACCAGAGACGGCTCAGTGCCGGCAGTTCCGGCTGTACAAGTGTTATCAAACTGTCTGGTGGCAACTCATCCACGGTACCAAAATCATCCTCATCCTCCTCTGTGCTCTTTGAAACACGCTTTGGCTTGGTTTCTGCTTCTTTCTTAATTTTCATGGCAACGACATACACCTACAAGTAAAACATGTCAACGTATGTGCTGTGAGATTCTAAAAAGAAAGGAAAGCAGCAGCCTTTCCCATGTGAATGTAACAGATTATACACAGATAAAATTCACCAGAAAATTACTGGAAAAAAGAGACTTTCAACACAACTCTGTTGTATTTAAATCCTTCCTTTTATTTCTACCAGTGTATATATATATATATAATGCTTAGGTTCATAAATGGGACTTTCCTAAAACAATCTGGCCACACACTTTCTTCCTAAAAATGTGTCAATCATAAACACTTAACAGAGTTAACTAATTAGTTGGTTCACTAGTCAACTAAGTGCAATATTTTCCCAGAACATATTTTAAGGTTGTTTGATTTTTAGGGCTTTTTGTTTTCTTGTTTGTGGGGTTTTTTTTAAGTTTAAGAGCAGTAAGATGGGAAGAAATTAAAAATCTGATCAGGAATGAGTGCATATTTTTACACAGAAAAGTGCAACACAACAAAGAACAATCAATTTAAATATGGCTCAACAGAATGGCAGAGAAAGATAGCGAGTTTAAAACATCCCAGAAGTAAAACTGCAAGAGGTTAGGAGAAAGGCATGTACAGGCAGTGTGATGCTGCTATGACACTGTAAAACCTTTCCAAACTTTGACAGATTGAATGGTCGTGGTTTACCTCAGCCCATGCTTTGAGAACGGCGAGTTTTTCCATAGTAGTTGCGCTCTCTCGGTAAAGCTGGCTACAAGATCCCTTTCCTGCTTGCACTTTATCCAAGGAAGAGACAAGAAGGTTGTGAACTCGGCGAAGATCATTCAGGTCACTTACAACCCCACTTCCTATCCAAGCGCTACATACCTAGACAACAAAGTTTAGAATCACTCTAAACTAGCAAAAAAAACCCACAATAACCTCATAAATGAAAAAAAAAATTAGTAAGAAAACCAAGCCCAAAAACCAACAGGAAAACTTAGCCTCTGTCTTCCTGCTTAAGACAAATAAATCAGGTTTTCTTTTTTTTTTCTCCCCAACCATGACAACAGAATTGCTCAGGTGAGTGGTTATAAAGGCTATATTTGCAATGCCTATTACAAGGGAACTTAAGAGACATGGAAAATATTTTTAACATTTTTCAATCCTTCATAAATAGGTTATAACAATTTTTTTATTAATCATTCAGGTAATGAGTCACCATATTCTCTGTGAAGAATATTTTGGACAGCAATCAACAACAGTATACCTTAAAACCCCTCACATCACAAATCAATATATAAGGCTCCCTACTAGTGGGAAGTTTTCAAATTATTTATGTCAAGAAAACACCTAGAAATTATTTAGAAGATTGAGCTATGATTTGGAACCCACAGTTCTATACCTAGAACAATCCATCCACAATGGTGGACAGACAGTTGGGTGTCTCTCAATGTTTCATTTGAATCCATTAAATGGATCCAAACAGGTACTCAAAGTAACAAACATCACACAGATTGGCTGCTCCTGACTAATGCTACACATTGGCATTCATCCTCTGAAACATATTCATGCCAGACATAATGCAGGCAATAGAAGAATTCTGGTGCAGCTGCTTTTCTACAAAGAGGAAAAGGGACAAATTCTTTCAGAAGTGCTGCTCTTATTCTGGAGATTATTCTACAAGGATGAGGATGAGAAGCAAAAAATCTCACAGAACTCAAGCAGTTCAGGTTTTACAAACTGTTTTTTCAAGCCATTTTTGACCTATCTCAAATTTATTTATTTTGGTTTTAAAGAACCAATTCCATGACATCCTTTGGGGGAGGAACTCTCTCATGATCTGGAGTGACGGACATATTTAGAAAAAAAACCAAACAAACTTAAACACAAATACTAGAAGTGTCCTAAACAGATACAGGACAAAGCTGTTGAAAACTTCTCACAAAACTATCATGGTAGGAATAAGACCAGCTTCAATCCTGCTGCTGAGCAAGTCAACATCAGTTTCACTAATGACATAAAACTCTAACAACATCCAACTCCTTCAGGTAAGATCTTCTCTGTCCATGTAACTTCTAGAGCAAGTTAAATAGCCAAACCTAATCTCCAGCCATTGGATCCTGTAAGTGAACACATCTGCTTTGAAAATGGTTGAAAAGAGAAGATTTTGACAAGTTATAAGGAATGTTAAATGTTTTCACATAAATGCCTCTTCATTTAAACGTGCAGAAACATTCAGTAAATCAGGATGAACATATTTTTTCCTACAAGTAGGTACCAAGTTATGCCGTAATCGAGCAATCCTTGCAAGTTTTGCTGAAAATGGAGTGTAAAAGAATAACACCAAATCACACTCCTGATGACTCAAATTTACTAAACAAAACTCAGAAACACAGAGTTACCATTTTTAAACTGTTTGCATAGCTAACAGAACTGTTTCTTTAAACCACAGTAGTCTCTTCAGCTGTGAAAACCACATACTACTACAGCTATTTTGCTGACAGTTGATTTAAATGGCAGTACACAAGATTACACACAAGAGAACAATCCCAAACACATTCAGAAAAAAAAAATCTTTTAGCAAACTTTCAATGACAAGTTGTTACTATGATTGTAATGAGAATGCTCAGATCTTCTAAATTCTAAAAGAGAGCATTAACCTGAAGTTTAATGTCTAAAGGTAAATTGTCAGTAATCCAAATATCTGATCAGACTGAAGGACAATAAATAAACTTCTACTGGTGTCATTAAGCAAAGAGTTTTTTTCCTTTTTTCCCCTTCTTTTCTTGCAGGATTGATATGAAGACATAGTTAGTTCCAGATACATTTTTTGATGTAGCTCCACAAAAGGACTTCTGCACATCTGAGTAACAAAATATATTACAAAGAAACTCAAAAGATGTTGCAAAAACATCACAGCTAAAGTTTACAACATCTTCCAGCCATTTGATGCTATTTCTCTTTTGCATCCTTCTTCCAAAGAGAAGGAAAATTAGTTCTCCTTATAGTACGTGAACGTTTTCTACTGTACCTGACAGGCCTTTGCAGTTATATCAGATGGTGTATCTTGGGAAAAGGCTGGCCTCAGAGCAGCTCCAACCTGTTGATAAGAAGAAAAGTTAAAAATCCAACTACAGTAATAGGGACACAGTGTTGTTTACCTCATCTTGTTTAAGCCTCAAGGACAAGTACATAATAAGCAAGACAAGACTGGCAAAATTTGGCATTGTAGTTACATACCAAAACTATCCTTGCTATCTAGCAAACATTTGCAATAGCAGTCTTTAAATAACAACAACAAAATCTTAAACTACTTTTTTTCCTGCTTGCCCCATTGCCTTTTTAAGTCTCAACTACCTCTGTGAAATATGTGGTATTATCTTCCCTCTGTTAATGAGTATCCTTTTAATCACTACGGTATTACAGGCGCAACTTCTGTTACGGATCAATAAACCAATGACAATTCCATGTCCAAAGGATGTGAAAAATGGTATTAAATGTTTATGGCTGGATTTGCATCAAGCCCGCCAAGTGACAATACTGACTGAAAAATGCCTTTTAGGCAGTTGCTATATGGCAATATTTTTGTGAAACAAAAGGAACCAAGTCCAAGAGAAAGAAGCAATGGTTACAGCTCTACAGAAGGAAGAAGAAAAAGGCAGAAAGTGAAAAGGATGAAAGCCTGCCATTTGAAAGATCTTGGAAAAATCTTGATGACAAGAGTGAAAACAAAAGGGGTGACAGAGTTAAGCTATGCAACAAAAAAAGCACGATAATGTCCCTAAATAAATCTTTAATTGCCCACTTCCCAGTGATATACTTTTGTAGTTTTCATTTAAACAGAAACACATTCCTTAATTCCCTAGAAAATCTAGAAGTGAGTGAACAATGTTTTCCAGTTCTTAGTTCTACAAACTAATAGCCACTTTTGCCAAAAATTAAATGTAACTTAAAATATTTGGCTTTCAAGCTACTGAATTTTATCAGCTACTAAATTATAATAGATAGAATGAGATACAAAAATAAAATTTGAAAAGGTAAGTGAGTCTCTCTAGCACATTTTCACACACAGAAACATCTCCTCACAGCTTTTTTTTGAAATTACAAAATGTTCTCAAAGCTAATACTGGTACATTGGCATAAATACTCAATTTCCTGAACTTATGAAGGAGGTCTCACATTCGCCTGATACTGCTCCAGTATCACATGGCCTGGAAACTCTGGCTCAGGAACGGATGCAAATTTCTTGATGATGTCCTCAAGAGCCTGAAGCCCCGCCATGCGGAGCTGGTTGCTGTGGTCCGTGGCAGCCATGAATGCCATTCGGATAAGGTCAGAGAGATGCAGTACTAAGAAGTCATCTTAGAACAAAACAGAAAGAACTATTTAGTAACTTAAAAGATAGCTGACATGATGAGTACTTGCAACATTTTCCTCATTGATATGCATGAATTTTATCTATTTGTTTTCAAATATCAACATTTAATGCATGAAGAAGCAGGAAAGGATGAAACCTAGTTTGCTTTCTTGTTTTCCACTTCCCCTCCCCCACAAAGTGATTCTATGACTTTTATTCCTAAGACAACCTTAAAAACTGAACAGAAATTTTGTAGAATGAAGTATGTAAATGTGGCTAAGTAGCTTAGAATATATTAAAACATTTAGTAAAGCGAATTTGAATGATCCCCCAAACATACAGAAAATCTTCAAGGCAATTCCTGCTCGAGTCCTGTGCTTACAGTGACCCCTGCTGATGTCAACACCTAAATCTGAGTCTGCCTCTGGTTCTCCTCCCAAAAACCACATCCAAGGCTGTAAGCATACAGACAAGAAAAATACATAGCTTGGTAACATTTCTGAAAGGATTATTCTTCTCTAGGTATTCATTTGATTTCTTTTCTTACTCTTAATTTGAAATTACCACATGGACAACTAACATGAAAATAAATTATTTAACAACATCCAGAGTGACTAATGAAACCCATAAATTGCCTAAGCTGTTTTCAAGTCTCAAGGTAAAATAGGAAAATGTTTTTGTGGCTGAAACTTTTCAGAGGCATATCAGTAAAGAAAGACTGAAAATCACTTTGAACTACAGTGATAAAAGTCTGCACTTCCTTTTTCAAACAATCAGAGACAATAGTAAAATTTGAAGATTTTAACAGCTGCATGTGGGGGGCAGAATTTTGCTGAGTTTTCCTTTTTACAATGATACCAAACACATCAAGGTTCACTTTAAATAACTAGAGATAAAATTTTCCAGATTATGATACGCAATTCTCTGCAGGACCCTATAAGCAGCAGTTATTTCATTATTTTCTTTGTAATACAATGCCATGACAAAATAAACTTTCCTGAACTTGTTCCTTCCTAGTCTTCAGTGGCCTCAAATCAAGTCGAAAACCAGAGCCTCACAAAAGCAATGCACAGTGCTGGAACCAGGCTGCAGTAAAGCAACACAGGCAAAGACCTGATAACTCTCCATACCACAACAGACACCCTTAGCAACACAGACACCAAAATCCATTAATGTCATACATTCTAGGATGCTCACAATATTCATCCTACATACACAAAATCCTCATGAGCACTACACTGGTGAACCCAAACAACCACAAACATGGACAACTCCAGGACAGACACCTCACACTATCTGAAAAACATTTCTTCAAAAAACTACTATGCCATCTAAGCCCTCTCGATTTTGATCCTCTAACTCATAAAACTATCTTTGGAACATGAAAACTAAGATTTATCACTCTCATGGATACCAAAAGAACGAACCTTATAAAGTCCATGTCTTTTTATAACTCCCTCCCACATCCCCCTCTCTCTGCAACCAATGCCATAGCAATAATTACCTAGCTTGATCCCTTCTTTTTTTCTAGCAACTCTTCAGATTGGAGATGCTAAAATAATCTCAAGTTTCATTCATTGCATTAAACTCTGAAAACACTCCCAACTTGTCCTTAGCTAGAAGCTTATTGCTTCTGTTCCAGAACTGAGAAAACCTTTGCATCTCTAAGGTTTTTCCCCTAAGCAGACCAGTTTTTCAGAACTGGTATGTTCCAGAAAACCTCATTCTTTGTGCTCATCATACTGTAACTACAGTGATTATAAAGACACAGTTTTATTGATTATTGCTAGGCATTTCCTTTGGTTTTGACCATTTGAATGAAAGAATAAGCGCTTACTATTTTTTTTCTTGGTTGTGTAATCTTAAACTGTAAAGAGGTGTCAAAATTAAAGTAAAAAATTAAGAACAAAACTAAAGCAAGCAATTACTTTTTGGGTTTTTCAGTCTGGCTGAACGAGCCAGTGCCAGGTCGAAGTGTGCCTTGTTGGCATTCTCACACAGCATGATAACCCGGCACAGACAGTCTGCCGCAAACACTCGAGTGGCCCAGCGAGGTGCTACAGAAGGCTTGGACTTGTCCTCTTCACCCAAGGTGGTAAACATTGTGTCATCATCCATCTCATCCTTCTTCTCCAACTCCTCATCCTTCCCTCCTCCCAAGGGAGCAGCAGTGCTCATGTCTATGACATGGAACAATTAAAAGGAAGAAAAACATGCCACTGTTAAAATCCACAGAAGGCAGTTAAGGACATGAATTCAAGTCCTTCCTTATACTGAGAGTCAGAACAGACTAATTCTTCTGTAGAAACATTTGACAAATGTTCAAAAGCAAGAGCGTATCATTAAAAGAAATGGTTGTCACCTCTGTTCTGAGCTAAATTACCCTTTATTTGTCTTACATCATATGAGATAAATTCCTGTAATATTAATTCTCCACAGTTACCAACTACAGCTAAATTCCATATCTAAATTGCCCAGTTTTGTAAATAAACCCATTAAACTGCCAATAAACAAGATAAAGCTCAGAATTAAAATAATTATCAGGCTCAGAATAAAAGAATGAGCTTAGCTTTGAATTATTCAGCTCCCATTTCAAGTGCAAGACAAAAAGCAAGTTAAACTGAAGCAAAATTACAAAGTTCCATGCCATGGGACAGCTATGCAGCCAAGTAGGCCACTGATAGCACCCAAAAATGGGAGTAACATTCAAAAAATTATTTTCTCTAGGTGTAGGTTAGAGACTTCATTTCAGAAATTAAAAATTATTTCAGGGATTACATAAAAAACAAAAGCTGAACATGGATCAAAAAATCCCGCACCAAACACGCATATATATTTTGCTATTCAGAAATGAAAACATAAATCCTCAACAACAAGGTCTAAATTAGCAAAATGCCAAAATACTGACAAAAATTACCCCAGCAATAATTAGAAGAGAATTAAAGGAAATTATCACAATTCATGTTTCTTAGAAAGTCTAAATTTAAGCAACTGAAGAGCCAAGACACTGAATAAAGAAAAAGGCTATGGCAAATCAAACATGGATGATGCTAATGAATAACAACAGCATTTTGAGAAGGCATCCAGGACCTCATGTGGCTGATTTGTAAATCTCTGCTTAAAAGCAAACCACATTTTGGTTGTATGCCAGTTAGTTGGATCAAAGGAGATCAAAGTGAAGTTGCTGGCTTACAATCCACCTGAGAGAAATTTATTTAAATATGGTTTTCTCTGAGACCTGTCACTTAATAATAAATAAATAAGAAATTGGACAACCATGTGAAAATTTTAAGACCCATCCCACATGAAATAACAAAAAGACATGCCAATTTAAAACTCAGGAAATGAGGTCTTTCTCACTGGGCAGACTTGTGGTAACTACATTGCATAAAGAAATTATTGGTAGCATTACTCATCAGTAAATGTAAAGCTGGCAGCATTTAGAAACAGCTTCAGGATGAACTCACAGATGCCAATAAACAAGTATAAATGCAAGGGAAATGAGCAGATTCTGCGTCATAACCACCCTACAAGCTGAAAAACAGGAATAAGGTCTCAGAGGACCAAATCTGTGCAAACAAATCTGCAACAACAAACAAAAAATCCATCACCATGGTAACCCAGCATCACATCAGTAATTCACAAAACCTCATAAAAGAAAGCTCAGAATGTGTACAGGAGTCTTCCCTCTGTACAATCCTGATATACAGGCTAAAAAGGATGTCTGCTTTCACTAAGATACTGAAATGTCAGACTTACAAACACCATTCTTCTCCATTAGAAACCCTGCTTCAAGCAGCTACCTTTTTACTTTTACCAGCAATATTCTGAAACTTAACATCGGTAGTTCTTTCTTTCTATGGCAGTTTAATTGCACTATAATCAAACTGTGTGTACAATATAACCCAGACCTTAACTAGGATAAAGGAGAAATTCCAAACCAATATTGCCAGAACACATTAGTGCTAAGGACATACTGTCATTTATGTGAGCCCAACAGAACACTCACCACTGGAAGCTGCAAGGACATCCTTACAAAGCATGAGCCAGTGAGAAAGGTTTTCCACTGCCAGGGATGACAGCATGTGTCCCAGGGTGTCGTGGATATCTGAGCACAATTTCCGATCGGTCTCCCGATCCAGCATTCCGAACAGGACGCCCTCCAGGCCGGTCTCTGTTATGTTCACCCCCTGATGCCGGCAATGAGCGTCTCGCCGAGAGCCGGCCCCTGGTGCAAAAGGATTCAAGTCTGCAAAAGGAGAATGAGAAAGCTTTTCTAAAATCAGGAACTCAGTTTTAAAATTTGGAGCAACAGATTTGAATTGGACATTGTGAACCTGTGTGTGTATAGTTCAATCAAAGATCACATAGATGTTACTGATATTTTTCTGAACTAATGCTAGAAAGATTCTAATACAGCAATTAATTTCATCTGCAATGGAAATAACACCTCCAAGTATTAAATAAGTTAAAAAAACCCTCTCTTCAAGGCACACAGCCCATGAATTTAGAATAAACCTAACAGTATTGGACTCTAAAGACTCTTCCCAGAGACAAACTTAACTGGTATCATTTGAATAAGTTCACAAGTCTACATTTGTATGAAGACTGTGCTGATCAACACTGTTGAGCCTCCTATTTTCAAAATAAAATGATGTATATAAGAATTAGAGCAGCCAGCAAAGTCCACAGGCATTGCAGATATGATGCTTACAGAATATAACACAACCAGATATCTCAATCAAACAGCACACCATTAAGTCAATTTTCAAAATAACAAGAGTTATAACACCAGAAAAACTGTAAAATGCTTCCATTGTACATATACTGTGCTCCCTATTTGATTGCCAGCCTTAACAAGAGAGAGAGGTAAAGTCTGAATTTCACAAATAATTAAACCATAAACAAAATCCTAGAGGTACAAGCAGGGGTGTGGCCAGAAATTACTGAAGTCAGAAGGGACAGTTAAGGGTACCTCTCACTAAGAGGCACAGGGGGGTTCTTGGCTTTTTCCCTTCTTGCTGAAGGCATAGCCCACATACGCACACATGTTCATTCAACTGTTACAGAAAGGCCACGTGAAAGAAGTACGTACTGATGGCAGTGCTCTCTTTGTCCCCAGCGTTCTTCGCTAAGCTCATGGCGTACTCGCACACCTCGGACGCTTCCCTCTGAGCAAGCTGCCGCAAGCACGCCACCGCAGCCCGGCGCAGCAGCAAGTGAGAGCTGCACAAGTGAACCTGGAAGGCAAAACCACTACAGGTGAGGGAACGGCTGCACCCCTGTAGCAATAAATCAATGCTGCTTAGGACTAAAAACATGGCATTTTTCAGTTATAAGCCCATGAGTGAGATGCTGGGAATCAAGTTCTGAAAGTTCAGAAGTAAGCACTTTTCATAATATACAAATATCAAAATAAAGCTGGCATACACAGAGCTGACAGCTGTTACCTGATTAAAGAGATAAAAGCTTAAATACTGGAATTACTGTGCCAGGGTGATTTAGATTAATTAGTTTCCAATTTGTTACACTCCAGTGCTACTCTGCCTCATATTCTGCTATAGCTGTAAATCACTTTCTTTTAAACAAAAAAGCCATTATCAGGTGCACTGCACATGACAGCTATAATAAAACCTGCATTTCACAATAGTAGTAGAATCTATAACATTAACTTATTAAAAGTGCCTCTCAATAAGACAGCATCAGATTTCTTTGCTAAGCAACACTGGCTTCTAATACCTCTGAATCACCTAAAGCACAGGCAAATATTTTCCTTACAGAAGAATTGTGTATGGTCTCTATTTTTCTGAGAGGAAGTAGCTCCACAGAAAAGTGAATGTTTTTTCAACAAACATGGAAGTGGAAAACACAAGTGGAAGAGGTGATGACTGCCCTTTAAGAAACTCTAACTCTTTATTTACTCCAGGGTAATTTGGTTTTAATAAACAAAATATCCATTTGCTTTCTTGGTATTAGGTTATTATGGGGATGGAAAATGCTTTCCTAAATGAAAGGGTTCTACAGTTTATAAAGCAATTTAACAGTACTTCTTTATTCCACATATGAATGTACAAGAATTTTAGTCCTAAAAAAACAGGCAGTCTTTAAAGAATTTCTAAATTCTCTAAAAAACAACTGAGCCTGTTTCAATGACCTAAAACACAGAACATTTGGGAGATTTATTAATGTAAAGGGTATTCTGTGATTCAAATTACAAAACAACTAACTACAAGTTATAAAGGCAATGCAGGAAGAAGAAATTAAAACGAGAGTGTGGAACTGCATGGTTTAATTTTGATACCTGGCATTAATTCCATTCTGAACAGTTGGCTGATGGTGCAGGTAAGGCAGGCCTTGCCTACATAACTATGCATGTGCAGTATGAAGAATGCTCAAGACAACTCAGAGGAAGTCCTATCAAACTAAGTATAAATTGAAAGTAAGGAATACAAGAAAGCAAAACAAAAATAGCTTTCATTAGCAGAAGATGATAAACTAACTGGAGAGAAATGGTAGAAAACCATGGGAAAAGGTTTCAAAACAGCACTAATGATTCATGTATGAACTTCATTGTCTGTAACATCACCCACTGGTATTTACAGAGTAAATGGCTGTAGGAATTATCTCTCATGTTGTACATGATATTCATACAAAAGAACTTATCTACTTCTGAGTGTGTTACACCCCTTTCATGCAAAATTCTGTGAAGGGACAAGTGACAGGTTCTGTAAATACATTGCACTCCCAGGAGTGCTTGGGGCAGGGTGGGGCTTGGGTGTGCACAAGGCTGAGGAGAAGCACCTAATCATGAGAGGATGCCCTAGGGAAAATCTGGTTGGCATACTAAGAAAAAGCTCCAGTGTTGACATAAGTAGGATTGCATTCCTTCAGGTAACACTGAGTCATCAGCACCACAAAGATTGACATAAACAACTTTGCAAAACATCTAACAGACATTACAGAGAAGCTTTTCAAATTTCTCAGTATTGGACTACTGAACCCTCTAAAAATAACTTTTACAATAGTAATTATTAAAAAAACTCCCACCAACCCACACCAGAACCACACTCACACCACCTTTCCTCTTATATTCATGTTTGATATGTTTTGGGTTCAAGCCTTTGCCTTACATTCAGGCTTAAGCCAGGACTTGCTGACAAAACACTAATGAAGGAAGGTGGCAACATTTTAACAGCAGCAGCACAAGAATTTGTATGTCAGCCCCTAAAATGCTGACAGTAGCAACATAAATCCCCTTCTCACTCACCTCCTTCTTTGCATGCAATTAGTTGGAGCAAACAGAGCATTTCAGCATCTTTTTTACTCATTTATATTATTCATAAATGCCTGCTATCTTACACTATTGAGGGTGAAAGAGAATCACCCCCTATGACTTCAGTTTGGGCAGCATTCTGAAAATATGTAAAATGGCTTGGGGACTCCAGCGTTTTTGCAAATATAACTTGCTTATTACATATGGCTCTCCTTGCTAAATATTTCCCCTGTTCTCTGATAAGCACATGCTCAAACTTGGAGGACCAAAAGGGATGCATTTGATACTCACACAAAGACTGGGAACCAGACTGGACAGGTTGACATGCCGTGGTGCAAACATATGAAGCTGCTGAAGGCAGGATATAGCAGCTGCCTGAACAAGTGAGTCTGAATGGTCTTGTGTGATTGCACATCCCACCAAACAGGAAGAGCGGATTGTTGAAATCGTAGCTCCGTTACCTAATCATGAAGAGGATATCCTTAGCACAGCAAAACTTTTCTATCACAACTGCAGACTTTAAACCTCTGAGAAGCAAGAATTATTAAAGCTTCAATATCACAAAAAGGAGTTCTCAAATTAACATGCAACTTTTCTGATTTGCCATACAAACTAGAAACACTACAGAGTGCTTCAGTATCTCTTTTTTAGCCCAGTTAAATAATATGCTGTCCAAATGAATTTCTGGATTGATAATCTCCAGTCAGAAATATTGTGAGACTATCCTCCCAGGTCATGAAACCAGTTAATTATCTGAAATTAGATTTTAAAAGTCTCTTTCACTCTATATATGTACAAGCAACATTGCACCAAGCCATTTGGCACGAGCCATTTCCTAAAATATCAGATAACTCTTAAGCTGGTATCTATGTGTGCAGACAATTTTAATTAGCTCAAATAGATGCGTGGCACTGCTCTACTAGAACAGGCATTTTAAAAGAACAGCATTTGATTTGAAGAACAATCCCATTCAGCATTTTAAGAATTAACCCAAAGAATTAACCCACATCAGGTTTATAAAAATATTTTCAATTACAGAAATATAACCTGCAGAAGACATTCTACTCAAGTTATTTTAAAATATTCCAGGTCAAAAGGTTAACATACAGATACACAAGTTCAATTAAACCATCTAGAACTATGTCATAACTAAAATCTTAAGTCTAGCTATTTAGAGTTAAAATTCCATTAGTGGCTCTCTGGTACTGCATCAAAGACCATCCTAAAAATATTCCTAAAAATCCCAGTTAGACAAAGTTACAAATCCGGGGTTTTAATACTTGAGGCACAGAATCTCAGACACAGTGTTTGGCATGACAAGATTTTAAGTCTCTACAATAAGGTACAGAGATCTAAGGGTATCAAGAATGAATGGAAATTAGTTGTAGCTCATAGTATCATCAATTGTTTCAAACCTAAGCTCTAGCCATCAGTTTAAAAGAAAATAAACATATGTTAAAAAAACAGAGGAAAAACCTTGTCTTGTGCTCCACAAAAATACACACAGCAAAATATGGAGAGAGGGTTTCATGGCTTACCTACCATGCAAATTTACCATTAGCCAAAACACCATAAATCACTGCAACTTCTTTATACAAATCTCAAACTGCAGCTTGCAGGACTGTCACTGAAACAATCAACACTGCCTCCCCCACCTGCAATTAACAAAAACTTACATTCTACCATTTAAGGTTATAATATCATCTTTATACAATGTAGTTTTTTGGGGTTTTTTTGCACTTGAAATTCCCACTAACCTTGCAGCTCAGGCCCAACAGTAGTTATGATAGCCCCGAGGCACCTGCCCAGGCACTGATGCACCTCTGTGTGCGACGGCGGCACAGTCAGGAGCAGCGTGAGGACGAGCGACAGCGTTGGCTCCACGTACCCACGGTACATTGGCCCACTAGAATCCACGATCAAGGCAAGAGAATGCAGAGACCAGGTCTACCAAAAACACAAAGGAATGTTTTTCAGTAGTGTATTCAGGAAATTTAACAGTCTTTGTACTCAGTTGGGGCCTAGCTCTGTACTTCTGTTCTTTAGGACATCTAATTTACTACTCTGACTCCAGAAGTGTTTCCAAATTTTCAGACGTCAAGCAAACACCTGAGAGTTTAAATATATCTATATTCTTTGGTTATTAGCAGTTCTGGGGATAATGGAAATAAGATGGCAAAGAATTTGAGAAAAAAATATACTTAAGCACTTCAAGGAAGAACAATACAAGCACAAACAACAGATCTACTTAAAACAAAAAGGAAAAAGAAAACTGACTTGAGACAGGAGAAAGAAAGAATCATTCCACTATAAAACTGGAGGCAGTCTGAAATGGGCAGTTTACAAAGCCCTTAGCAGAGATGGTCTCTTATACTCCAGTCTGAACTGATTTTCATAACAAGCTGAAAGGTTCACATGCATCTTTCTAACTTTCTTATTAGCAGGTACAAGAGAAAAAAGCAGTGTTGTTCAGTCAGCATGAGAGAAAAAATGGTGAACAATAGACCTATGCCAGTTGAAGGTGAGTAAACAACAAAAGAGCAAAGTAATTTATTGTAATTGTCAAAGTAAGAAACAGGCAAGAGGAGGGTCCTTTTAGACACTGACGTTTCACTGGAAACAAATTCCACTGACACACCTGAAAGCATCAGCTGTCTCTTCACAACACCCTACTAAATGATCTTATTTCAGAATTTTCTCACATTAAACACATGACTAAGATAAAAGAGTATTACTATTACAAAGCTAGACTCTTAGGAATAAGCTGGAAAACCTGCCTTTAAAATTGCTACTTTTTAATCCACTCTGATGCAATCCAAAAACCATTAGCACTAGCAATCATCTAACTACCTCTACAGTCCTAATCCTGTGGTAGCACATACAGCTTATCCTTTCATTCCTTTAGACTTCCATTATTCATACTTCCATACAGTTTTTGTGTAACCACAATGATCCAGTGAGGGATGAGGTTTAAAAGCTTAGTTTTTCACAGTGGCTGGGTGCTGTATTCTCAACAAAAAGTAAGGTGGATATGCAAGTTCAGCCTAGACTTCCCCTTTATAGTTTTTTCTTTTTTTTTTCATTAACCTTTTCAATTTTTTTTTTAATTACTGGTGCACAATTATATGCCTCGAGTTACTCACTCATACTTGAAGTTGGTTACATATGCAAACTGCACTTTGCCTTTCCTTAAACTAAGAAAATTCAAAAGAGACTTAAAATTGTATTTATAGATTTATTTTTTTAACATTATCTCCAAAAAAATAGGCTTGTTTTCCCAACTGATATACCTTGCTACTTTGAATTTTTTTTAATTACTCTGAGGAAAAGAAATTAGAAGGTACTCAAGTACATGTTCTATCAAGTTAACAGCAAACCAAGGTGTAAGTATGATTCTTTATAGTTACTGGGGGTTTCAGCTTCTCAGGCTGTGGGTATAAAGTGCCACTACTCTCCAAAACCATTACTCTTTCAACAGCATGTTTAGTCCCCTTTCTACTATACCAGCAACTTTTAGCAGCCAAGTTGTCTTCTTGTGAGACTTCACAAATCTATAGTCCACAGTAGATAGAAAACCCTCCCTATCTCAGACTTGGCTCCTACTGATTCCCCTTCTGCCCCCAAGTGCAATTCAGCCTGCAACAGATTTCTGTGTTCATAATACAACCCTGCAAAGATGATGCCCTGTGTAGGTACCACATACACAGGAATTACTTGACAAAGGAAACACTGCTCATCACCTGAGACTCCAGTAAGAGATTACATGTCAGTCATCAGGTTAAAGGTTCCTTTCAGGCAGCCAAGGCAATACTAACACATGTTGCTTTAAAGGCAGTTTGGAATATGCCCACAGTGCACCACTGGCACAGCTGACAAGCAGACACATGTCCTTCTGAATTAACCTGACCACTTCCAACTGCCTCTCTAAATAGATATGGAGTTATATTTTCATTACACTTTGTCTTTGGGATTCTGGGAGTTTATAAGAAAAGATTCACTTTCTTCACACTCCCTGGCACATGGATTCACTTTCTTCATGTCCCTGGCACATGCTACACATCTTATATTGACATTGTTTACTAAAGAATATCTGAACAGGTAGTTTAATATTTAATCTTCATCTTGAACATTTTAAGTAACTTTGTGGTGATTGCTTTTTTTTTACCTGAACTTCAGGAGAGGTTCCATCTTGTGCCAGAGCCAAGAGAATGCTGACACTAGTTTTCAAATGCTGTCCAGAACCTATTCCACCAACATACCGATGGAGACAACCCAGAGCCAAGGAATGGCCTGTTCTTGATACAACGTCTCGAGCAGATTTTAACCTATCAATGTTTAAATACAAAGAAATCACTTCATTCAGTAAGTTTGTTACACAGAATCTTAGAAGTTCCACAACAGTGCAAAAGACTAAGTTTCACAGGCCATCTTACAAAATCTTGAGAAGCCTGAACAACAGCAAAAATAATGCACTTACTCTAGGTTGCTATTAATCCAGGTTACATATAAAACAAGAGGAAAATAAGGTATTTTAATAATTTTTTTTTTTCTGGTCAGAACTCGACGTTTTAGATGAAGAAGAGCTTTGATAGATATAGAAAAAGAATCCAGATTTTACAAGTGTTTGATAGCAGACTAATTTAATAATCATTCCAAAACCAGTGATGTAAAAAGGACTCAAGAATAAAAAAAATGACAACACATAGTGAGAAATGACAAACTGGCAAATCCAGTTTTTTGTATAGCTGTTTTATTCTACAGCTGATTTTTCTGGCTTTTCCAAGAGAGCCTTTTTATTTTTTTTAAATAGAAGTCCTTTTATAATGAAACTAAAACAGAATGAATGATCTGGTTGTATGAAGTTTTATGCATTGACTTATTGAGTATTTTCCACAATACTGCTTCTGAATGCATGTCACACAACATCACTTGGTAATTAGAAGCCTTTTCAGTGGGTGAGGAAGAGAGATAAAAGAAGGGATTTCCTAATAAACACAAAGAAAGATTTCTTTCCCCTAATTGACTGTATGAGAGACATGCATGCTCTTGGCTATCAGTGAACAACAAAGTAAATGTACATGTCAAATATTAAAAAAATCATTTGACTGTCAACAGAATGACAACCATTAACAACTTCCAAGTTAATCTAGATAAGAAACCACGGAATGTCCCAGTAATAGAAATTCAACAAAAGAAAGCAAGGATGTTGTACTTTATTACAAGATGAAAGGGTGAGAAAAATTTAATTACTCAGAGGTAAGAGAGCTGGACTGAGGCTATGTGCATGCACCTGGCCCAGCCAAAAACGTGGGCTGCAGCCCTGAGGCAGTCGCATTCTGATTCAGAAATATGCTGATGCCTTAAATTTAAGCAAGAAATTGGGAAACATACTGTCGTGTTGCTTCTACCAGGTATCTTTCTAAAGACCCAAGATAAACAATAGAATATGAAAAAAATACAGACCAGCAAATCAGTTAAATCAATGTGTAAAGAGTGAAACAGAACCACTGTTACATGCTTCACATTACAGTCATACTTAATGTAAGCTGTGCTCATCTATCTGATACAGTTTGGTCACCTTCAGGTAACTCATCAAAACCTGTTCACCAGTATGATTTCACATTCCAAGTGTTTAACAACTCAGCATTTATTCCTCACATGAAATAAATCCAAAAGAGAAGAATCTGTTTAAAGGTTTCTTAGGTCTATGTAACCACAGGGATCAAGCAGGAAAGAAGACAATAATGAATACGATATTTAGAAAAGGAATCTTCCAAACTACATTAAATTACACATTACATTAAATTGCAATTTTATTTCATTTTCTGAATTAAAATCAACTTACTTATCAAAACTGTACTGAGCCATTCTAGCAATGAAAGAGGCTTCTCCAACCACTTGAGCCATTCTGCCAAGAGCTTCACCTGCTGCACATCTCAAAATAGGGTTAGGATTATCAAGAGCACCCATTACAAGTGTCAAAGCAGATTTGCGGACTTCTTCTGGTCCTAATGTGCTTTTATTCTCTGCTAAACCCTACATTAAAAATAAAAAAAATTTTAAAAAAATTTAAGAAAAGGAAGAAGAAGAAGAATCCAAACACCCCAATGTAGAGCAGAAGAAAATATATTTGAGACCATCAAGTGAAAACTATGCACTTTTGCTTCAATTTGTGGTAGTTTATCCTAAAACACATTGGCTGAAAACATTTGAAACTCAAAATCAACAACATCCTGGGTCTCATGATGTTTGCCAATACTGTACCTATTTCACATACAGGAAGACCTGTTGCACCAGTCTTTTTTATCAAATGCATTATCTACATGCACCCTAGTCCTACCAAATCTGATCTAGCTTTACATCAGACACCTCAGGGAAAAAAAGAGAAGCTTTAAAAATCTAACAGCAAAAATCTAATAGGAAAATCACAGACCAGTTACATTTCTACAAGAATCACTTAAATTGAAGACATTATAGATACATGAAAGTATTTTTTTCTTTATACTCATATCTTTCCAAACATTTATACAGCCTCTTATATGAACACTCTACGAAACAATAACACTAAAGCACTTTTGCAGTTTCTTTTACTCTGGGAGAAATAATTAAACCTATGTAGAGTAAAAACACTGCATGTACTATAGAGCAAGAAGTCAGAGGCTCTACCTTAGATTCTAATTTTCCTCAAGTCCTCATTTCAGCTCAATTTTGACAATTTTTTGACCACTTGGCATGGCATGAGAGCTTCCAGAAATCTGCCTCAGAATCTACATTTCAACTTGTAGCAATGTAGATCAAGTTTTTAAGAACAATGCAAAGAACTGAGGTGCTGTTTTGCCAATGTATTTTGCCAATCAACCAAAGACATGGAGCTCCAGCAGTAGCTTAAACTGGGCAGGCATTATTTGTGACTTGCTTACTTTCTGACTTGACAGCATCAGGTTGCATTTGCAAGTCTAGATAGAGAGCACACAGCAGTAGCTGCAGAGAGTGGGATTGGGCATAAGCACCTAGAATTCTGTGCAATAAGGCAACCAAAATGTAAACCCAAAGCTATTTCTGTATTCAGTTACACAAGCCACATCTGCACAATGCTCTGACTTGAGGGGTTTTCTGAGTATATATGACAAAGTACTTAAATCTGTGAGTCCAGTGTAAATAAAACCACAGCACTGAAGATGAAAGGCAGCCTGAACACTACAGAATGCTGATAACTGTAGAACGTAGTCACAAGCCTCATCTGTTCTCTGTACTGGCACATGAAGACAAGAGCACAAGCCAGTATCCAGAAAAAAGTTCAATTATGGAATTTCCAAACTTTTGAGTAACTAATTCTTGAATAACTTTAGTAGCACTCTTCTAACAGCCCTTTGTACTGAACACAGACTGATGAACTTGGGCTTTCATTGCAAGTTTACAAGTCCTACCTTCAAGGCACTAAGAACAGCAGTAAAGATATTAAGCTGCACAGCTTGCTGGCGAACACCTTTAGCCTGCTTGACACATTCAGCAAAGTGATCCAACATCTGTAATCTAAAGCAAAGGAAAGAACATAATTGAAGTGATAGCCTTTCAAAATACAAACTAAAGCACAGCTGGTAAAAACTACACAGAACAAAAGGGCCTTTTAAGTTCAGTAACAGCATGTCTGCTTCAGGGGCTGCAGAGGGTATTCACTACAGGTATTAACTGCAGAGCTACTCTGAACATCCCTTTGCTGGTTCTTCTAGTTCATCCACAAATATTTACTCTTCCTCTGAAGAAAACACCACCAAGAGGAAGTGAATCTTCAGGTGCATTTGACTGTATAACTAGAAAGCTATGAGGACCAGAGTGGAAAAATGCTGTCTTTCCACTACCATTTAAAATAGTGTTAGTCTTCATATTTGTTGTTCTGTTTCTTTGTTTTTCCCATTTAACGTCCATTCCTGGCCCAACTCCTCCCCAGAAAACATTACGGGGTGGAGGAACATTCCCTTGAAAATACCAAAAACAGGAATGTAATGAATAATCTGCATTCTTAATTACTCAGCAGTTCCCAAGCTACATCTTTTCACCATTAAGAACAAGTATAGACCAAGGTGAATTACCCCAAGCTGGTCTCAAGTCTATCCTGCACTTACTACAAAATGAGGCTGACTGCTACAAAAAAAAACTGCTCCCAGAAGATTTGTATTGAAAGCTGATTTTACTTTGAAATGCTTCTTAGAACTGTTTTCACTCTGTGCTCAGGGACAAATTGCCTAAACTGAGTAACAAAATTAGTCCCGACAACTCATAACTGTAGCAGTAACGTGAAACACAAAGGAAAATACACTGAATTCCATTTCCTCTTTTTCATTGTGCACACAATTCCTTGCTGACTATAAATCAAATGGTCTTTCTTATGGCAGCCAAATGAAATTCAGTGGAGGCCCCTGCAGTTTTCAAGGTCGATTTGAAGTTAATTGCAATGGGTACTTTTGCAGGAAATTTTGGTTGCAGAGATATTACTACTGTTAAATGCAGTATGAAAACAGAAGAATCTAGTCTTCATCTCTGAACACTAATCTTCAAAAAAGATAAAACTGAGGAAATCACTTTATTTCTAAAGTGACTCCACATATTCTGGAATCCTGAGACACAACAGACATCAAACACTAAACTCTGAATTTAAAGACAGTTGATACCTTAGTCAATTCTTATTTCAGGAAAACAACCAAACAAATAAACAAAAAAATCCCCAACACAACAGTACCCAGAGAAACAAGACATTATGTTCTGAAACTGAACACTGATGTAAACTGACCTATGTTTGTAAGAGACATGAGGAAAAACCACACCAAAGAGAGCCACAGATGCATCAATGACAGATACTCCCAAGGGAAGGGGACCAGGTACAGCTTCACCAGCGGGGATGCGCAAATAAATAGAAGAGGGATCATGTTCCAGAGCACCACTTCCAGACGCACTGTTTGGCTGAAGCTGCAAAATTCCACACAACATGAACACCTCTGAATATACCTTTGCACATAACATTTGGAACTACAGATAACCAAAACACATATGCAGTAGTTAAAACAACAGAATAGCTCACAAGCACCTGAATACAAGTGCAGTATCCTCACGCATACACATCAGCATTTACAGCTGAATTCTAAAGGGTCAAAACCGTTAACAGCTAGATAAATACGCAAACTATCATTCCTGGTATTAAAAGATGAAAATTAAGAGAAAAGCAGCTTGATTCTGGTACAAATAGTAGCTTCTGAACCACTGAATATGAAATACCATTTCAGAAAGAAAGCTATTCAGTCACTCTCTGAGCACAGAGTTACAGTACTGTGTATTAAATTACCAGTTTTGCTTATAATTATGCCCTACACAGAAAAAAATCAGAAACACTACTAAAATTATGAACCCTCCTATTATCAAGAAAATACTTCCTAACCATCAAAACCATTGAATATGATGTACCATTTCAGAAAGAAGGCTATTCAGAGCAGAGAGTTACAGTACAGTGTATTAAAATATCAGTTTTGGCTATAATTATACCCTACACAGAAAGAATCAGAAACACTACTAAAATTATGAACTCTCCTATTATCAAGAAAATACTTCCTAACCATCATTCTTTCATAAAACACTATTAAACAATCATTATTTTCTCTGAAGAAAATTCTATATTCTTATCAATTATTTAACCATGAAAAAAAATTAGAATCTAGTACGTCTGTATTCTTCTTAGAAGGCCAGAAAACACAGCAAGGTTTGTTGACACCTCTGTATCATTAGAAAATAAAACATGACTAAGCACAAGTGAATCAAAGAATGATAGAAAGTTAGGGGTTGGAATGGATCCCAAAGATCATCTAGTCCCAGCACTGCCATGACATGGGCAGGGACATCTTCCACTAGAACAGGTTGGTCAAGGCCTTACCCACCCTGGCTTTGAACACTACCAGGGCTGGGACATCCAAAACCTCCCACAGCAATCATTCCAGTGTCTCACCACTCTCACTGTGAAAAATTTCTTTCTAATATCTAACCTAAATTCCCCCTTTCAATTTGTGCCTTTTACTCCTTAACCTATCACTACAGTTCTAGATGAAGAGTCCCTCTCCAGCCTGTAATGCCCCTTCAGATACTGGAAAGTTGCTGTGAGGTGTCCATGCAACCTTCTCTTCTTCTCCAGGATGAACAGCCCCAACTCTCTCAGCCCATCTTCAGAGGGGAGGTGCTCCAGTCCTCCTATCAACTTTGTGGCCCCTGTCTGGACTTGCTCCCAACAGCTCCATGTCCTTCTTATGTTGGGGACACAAGAGCAGAGGGGCAGAACCACCTCTTTCATCCTGCTGGCCACACTGCTTTTGATGCAGCCCAGGATTCCAGTGGCTTTCTGGGCTGTGAGCACACACTGCCAGTGTCCTGTCACAGACTACAGACCTCCACTTACCAAGAGTGCCAGTGTTTTACAGGCAGGAAGTGAAAAAAAAAAAGGGGGGAGGGCAGGAGGGAGTGAAAAAGCTCTGGGGACTGAAAACTGCACTGGAAGTCTACGTCCTTCATGACAAATAAATAAAGTTTGTAAAACTCTTTTTTGCTTTGACATGCTGATCTTGGCTCAGAAAGCTTCCCACACCCTTGATATCAGTCTTGGCTCTTGGATCAGCTCCATCAAACCTTCTGAGAAACCCTCCTACTATTAGATGGCTGTTGCAGAAGAGGGAGTTTTCAGGCAACAACATGGTGTCAACACTTTTAAATGAAATGTAAGATTTCTTACTACACCTACAAAACCAGCTAAATCTTGTTTTGCTCTAACACCATTTGCAATATTGATATTTTGACCGAAGTTTCATTATGGAACATGTTAAGTGGAACCTCCATTTCCCCTAGCTCAAAAAAACCTATATGAGAACAACTTCTAAGCTGCAAATATTGGCAGATGGGAAGAGATACTGAGTTAGGGTTGTGTTTTGTTTTTTTTTTAATGAGGCTGGTGCACTAAGCACAACCCTGTGAGTAGCATTATGCAATTTCTATCTCAGCTGTAGGTGGTTTTTATTCAAAACAGTACCCTGTAGATGGAAGCACATGCAAAAAAGCTCTGAAATAAGACTAAAAACAAGGTACGAAGCTCGAGTTTTAGAAGGCTTCCCCACACACATCACACAGACAGGGCAGCTAATTCATTCTTCCAGCTTTTTTGTTACCTGATCTTCAATTGACTTATGATCTGTTTCCTGCAGCCAAGAGCCAAGCAGAACACTATCATCATAATGACAAAGAGACCTCAGGAGTGATGTGGTTGTGTTGGCAGAGTTGTCTGTCAAAGTAAATTCTGCTACCAGCTCTCGAAGAAGCGCATTAAATGATCCTAGAAGGGCAGACATTAAAAAGAATCACTACTGCTTCTTAGCTACAAGATTTCAGCTATTGATCAGAAGTTATAAATGTACCATTACTCCAATTTTAGAGGTGGCTAACAGAGAAGTAAATCTGACAATACTAGAGGTGAGAGCAAGGCTTCAAATGGAACTGTAGGCTCTGAATTCCCAAATCATGGGCACCCAAATACCTAAATAACAGTTAAGGTTATTTATCTAATTCCACCTTCTGCTGAAGCAGGGTCCACTAGAGCACATTACTCAGAATTGTGTCTGGTTCTAAACAACAGATTAGGCCATCCTTACAGGATGACAATTCAGATATAGAAAAACCTGCTCATCCACATGATCATGTAAACAAACTGAATTAACAAAAAAACCAAAGAAACCCAAAAAGTTTATCTTGTCAGACCATGTGACAGTGGTTAGCAATTTACTCATAGCAGATGTGTGTAATAGATCAAATCAGGTTTAAAAAGGAAACCAACCAAACCAATCAAACAAAAAAAACCACCCCAAATGTAACCAAAACTAAACCTCCACTGTCACATTTGTTTTTCAGTATATTAAGAAATAAAGTTCTCTATCTTTTAAGTAACAATAACTTAAAAAACCATTTGATCTCAGACCATGATCTCCATACCTCTCAATCCAACAAAGGGGACCACAACTGCTACACTCAAAGTGTTACTCTATGAATGCTTTGCGATACTCATACTCTGTAGTTATACTGTCAAGATGACATACAGAAGATGAGGAATACAGCACAAAATTCTTGGAGATCTCTAAAATTGTATTTTGACTCTTAAAGCTGCTTCAAAGACATGCATCACAAGTGTAAAGTAGAATTTTTACTTCAACAAAAACTGTTAAAAATGTATGTACCTTCATATGTCTTTGGAGGCAATAAAGCCAATATATCATAAAGTCTTAAACGAACCATAGCTGCACTGGCTTTGAGATGAGCTCCATGGGCTTTAATTACTGATGGAATGCTATAGAATTAAAAATGAAAAAGAGAAAATAGAAATGTTGCAGTTACAGAAAAGAGTACTTTCAGATTTCTTTTCACAGGACATAACTCTAGGCAAGGCAAGAAAACAGTGTTCAGAGAACTACTCTGAACAACATGACTCAATTAATGATACATTTTCAGAAGTAACTGTACAGAGAAAACTTTTATTACAAACCCAACAAACCCACAACATACACTGTCATAAATCAAGGACATGCATCTCCTCAGAAGTCCTATTTTAATTTTCGGTGAGGCAGGGGGAAGGGACAGACACCAAACCACAAAACCCAACTCCAAATAAGTTCTAGTATTTCAAGACCAGGGAAGGACAAAAGTGAATAAAGAGCAGAAACTGCCTACTTACTGTGACATCATTGTCATGGCACATTCTATGGGTGTCATCAGTTTCCTGATCACATCCTCAGTGAGGAGCTCAGGGCAGTGAGCAACAAAGCTTCTCATAGCTAATAACAGAACAGTTTAAATTAAACTTTCACTGAAACAAACAAGTATAAGACATAAACAAGACACAAATTCTGAGAATATCAAAGGAGCAGCAATTAAAAACTGCTGTGTGACCTGTTCATAAAATTGTATGTGAAAACCAGGACATACTGATGAAAATGTGACACATTTTACTCATTTTCAGAGTAAAGAAGAGGGGAAGTTATAGGAGTTCTCTCTACAATACTTGGAATCACGTTTTGGTTTACTGTGCAGGTATAATCTCAAAGTCTGAATTTCTTACCACACAGAGCTCCAGCACGGCCTTCCAGTGTTACTTGCCAGGTGAATGAATCTCCTCTTGCCTTCTCTGCTTCCAGCTCCTTCAGAGAACGTGGAAACACATTTCGCCACAGCAGCAACATCTTAGGCAGATGATATCGGACAACAGAAGGACCTAAGTAAAAAAAAGTGACAGTATAATAAAAATGTGCATTTAAGTGTGAAAAATCTGCTGTGAAGGCTTTTGCTCTTCAAACTATTTTTGTCTTATTTCAATTCTCTCTTTTTGCCCTACTTGGAACAATGAAAACCAAATGAAATTCTTTCTCTTTCCTAGGTTGAAAGTGTGGCAAATAAGTACCATACATCACATCTGCTTGTGGGTGTCACTCCTAAAATAGGAAACAGACTACCCTACCCACTGTCATGTTATACAGAACCATGGTCAACTGTCTTTTTACTATCTTTTTATTCTGGCTTCTATTTTTTTCATATGAATTTTGAAGGCAGGTTCTTTAGCCTACTCTACCCTCTCCATTAAACAGATTTTCTATCCCTTTTTGCCCTACTTGGAACAATGAAAACCAAATGAAATTCTTTCTCTTTCCTAGGTTGAAAGTGTGGCAAATAAGTACCATACATCACATCTGCTTGTGGGTGTCACTCCTAAAATAGGAAACAGACTACCCTACCCACTGTCATGTTATACAGAACCATGGTCAACTGTCTTTTTACTATCTTTTTATTCTGGCTTCTAATTTTTTAATATCAATTTTGAAGGCAGGTTCTTTAGCCTACTCTACCCTCTCCATTAAACAGATACAACTGTTTAATGATACAGAAAAACAACTGATAGTTATGGATTATGCAAACTAGTTTAACAGTTACAGTTTTTTTGCAACTTCTGAAAAAGATCCAGTGCAAGTACATTAAAAATATATTGGAGGACAACCACAATAGGAATACACTGCTAGAAAAATATGCCAATAAACTGGTGAAAGAGACAATTTAGAGAAACGAGATGAAACACAAATGGTTTTGATGAGAGATCAAAATATTGCAAAATGCATCAGAACTTTATAACATTTTCCAGTATAAAAGAAACTCAAAACAGAAAAGAACACCACAGCTGCAAAATTCAAGAGTATATTTACAACCTCTAAAAATGCAGCTTATGATATTATGTAATGGCACATACAAACACGAGGCTGGCTTTTTTAAAAGAAAACCAAAGGGCTTTTAAACTGACAACACGTCTACTCTGCTATTGTCTATCTAGAGACACACATGCAACTTGTTGGAATGCTCACTGGGTTCCATTTACTGTCCTTTCAGAGAATAACTAAAAGCTGGGTTTCTAAAACCAGAACAGAAATGGTTTTTTCAGGTATGATGCCTTCTCCCATGCTTCAGCTTAGATAAGCACTAATATTTCACTTCTCCCCAGCACAACATTGCTGAAGTAAGTACACTTACACTCTGCTTCCCCTGTGTAAATACTCTTGTGCTGCATAATGAGCCCATTATACATAAAAACCATTTGCCAGAGTGAATAATCAGAAGTGTTGGACAAGCTTTAAAATAAAAAGAAAAATCAAAGCATTTTTACAAACCTAAAGTCATAAGTGCTCCAAGTAAAAGCCATCCAGCCTGAGTCCGCTGCAAGGAGAGCCTGCTGTTCTGCGCAGCAGTTCGCAGCAGATCCTCAGCAATACTGACCACCATCTGCACCAGCAGCAAAACACAGCAGGTCTTAGAAACACACATGAAGCCACTGCAAACTACTTCTACTCATTCACTCTTACAGATTAAAGATGTTCTCAAATCATTGGAATTGACCTTCTATAAAGAATGAATGCAGATTACATTTCATGCTGATGATTAGTGTTTTTCATATGATAACACAGCCAGTAATATTCTCTTCAGCAATTTTTCAATATTTCAATTTCTCTTCATCAAATTTAAAACAGAAAGAGAGGAAAAGAGCTGTTAAATATTGCAACTGAGATTCAAAGAGCATGCACTCTGGCCACTATTCTTGCACATGGCACAAGCTCAATTTCAATAATGCTTTAACTCATTAGCATGCCACCCATTCTGCAAAGCTATTACTTGTGGATAAAAAGGTATGTTTTAGTACACTCACAGATGAAACACTCACTATCTCACCTTTCCTTTGGCATGAGGAATGCCTAGAGGACACTGATGCACACCACCTAGCAAAGCAGCCATTGCAAAACTGTAGCCACTAACAGCTTCAGGGGAGGTCTTCAGGTTGTTGAGTCTTTCTGCACATCTGTCTAAAAATGGAGTCAGCTGAAAGGGTAATGCCACAGCTACACACCGCAAGCACCAGGCAGCAGCCAGTCGAGCAGCCATGCTGGGATGAAGAAGAACTGAAGTTACTGTCTCCAACAGACCTACAGAAATGAGAGGTCGCAGTCTTTAATTTATTATGTACTTTTTAATATGCATATCCTTTTTAATATACACAGAGAAGTAAACTGAATCAATACTAGACAGCCAATGTGAATGTTAAGAAACTCAGAATTAAAGCACTTGAATTTGATGTCTTTATCTTTTCAGAAAAGATGGTACTTGTTACCAGCATTATGCTGCTCCCCATCAGGTTTTGTCAGCAAAGGTGGAGCCATCAGAGCCACAGCACCGACTCCCACTACTTAAACACTGAAAAGAGGCAGCAGTGCTGTATAAGAGAACAGGCACTGGATGAGACAATTCCCATAATATTTTAGATTGCCAATAACAGAGCAACAATAACACTGATCATGGGGTTTGCTTCACATTGTAGCCAAGCACATGTCTAGATGTCACTGACTGCTATCACTGACTGCTTTTGACACGGTGCTGTCCACACTGCAGCAAGTTTGCATCCTTCTACACTCTCCAAACTTCTGTGCCCACCTAATCCCACTTTCTAGCTGTGCCCTTCAGTCCTATTTGTCTCCACACAAATATTTTCTTTACTCCAAATCTTGGCAAACTTCTACTTCAAAGCCTCCACTGGTGCTCATTTTCTCTGGAGCTAGTGAACAGCTCCTACCTGCTGAGTTCACGGCAGCTAACAGAAATAATACTGGGATACAGTGCCCTCTGTTCTTATGGGACACAGCTCCCAGAAGGAATAAATATGAGCTGTCTTCCCTACTCTAAAGCTGGCATAAAATCAGTATGGGAAGAATGTCATATGCAACAAGACAACAATCTATATGATGAAACATCTAAAGAAGCTCATATTTCCAGTAGAAAAAGCATAGGCATCCACAAACTCAAAAATGTAAAGCTATAACACTACAAAATAAATGTGGATTCAGATATTGAACCAAACAAGCAGAAAATCCTCACCAACCCTAGTTAACTTCAGCCAAAGAATAACTATTTTTAAAGGGAACTACCAACAGCTTCATCTCGACAAAATACTTTTGCCTCCCCCCAGAAATTTGGTATTTAAAGGCAATGTTTTCCAGGAGCAAATATTTCAGATCTTACATAGCAAAACAATGTGTTTCCTACAAAACCATTATTGTAAACAATCCAATACCAAAAATTACCACTTCATTCACCCTTAGAAAGAGCTCCAGAAAGACTCCAATCTAAACAGCTGTTTAATACTTGGTCACACTTGAATTAAAATTAGGGTACTACAGACAATGAGGTGGACAAATGCAGTCATCTGGAGTGCTACAGGAAGTACCAATTTCATAGATTTATTTATTTCATATTCATTTATTATTTAACTAGATTTAATGGTATTTCATATTCATTGCTCAAATGCCTCACTTAATCTATTTCCATTTATTTGCATACCAATAGAGGGTTCTTGAATAAGAGGAGATGCAGTGGCGTTCAGACTCTGAACCAGACTCCCCAGTTCCTGGAGGGCACACACCATTACATGCTGGCTTGCAGCTACATCAGCAGCTCCCGATTTATTTTCACTGTTAGCATCATTCACTACTGCTTCTGCAGAAAAGAAAACAAGAGTGTCTTGCTTAACTACCATTAGAATCCCACCCGAGCATTCACACGACAGAAAGTGACAGTTTCATTTTGACATCAATCCTACATTAAAACAAAACCACAAGTCTGGTCACAGTGAGAACTAACAAAACTAACATATTCAGCAGGGAAAGAGTTTTATAGCTATCAGCCAAACACAGTTGTCCAAAGACCATAAAAAACAGAAGCCCAGCAGTTACTATGGAAAGCACTAAGAGGTAGGACAAACAGTGTAACTGTATGTGTGCATCTATACAGGAAGAAAATGTACAATCTTGATATATCTAGGTTCTGCATACAAATTTGCATGCATGTATGTTCAAGTGAAACTAAAAAAGGGACCTTTAGATGATTTCTAATAATCTCACTGTTATCCACTTGAGTTCCTTAATCCCATAGTATGTTCTCCTACAAAATAACCCAAAAGCAGCAACTATCTCTTCTAAAAGGGGCTTCAGTACCAGCTTAATATTTGTGTGTCTGTGACAGAAGAAACTTAGAGAATGGTCTGCTGTATATGAAAAGAAGCAATTACTACCAAGCAAAAACCCATCCCATCTTTCACTACACTCATGAGAAATCCTCAAAAATATATAAGTTCTTCAAACTAACCAAATACACAACTGAATTTCCTGCAGCTTTGACAAGGTGGCAGGAGGAGTTTTTGCTACTGTTTTTGCAACAGTTTTTGCAACTGTTTCCTCTCAGAAACAGCATTTTCAATAGACTTGTTTTCCTGGAAGTAGTACTTACAGCAATGAGAAACCTTTAAAGTTCCATGCCTACCCCATCAAAAAATTGTTACAAGAAGAACCTGCAAAAGCTTCTACATCAAATTCATTTCCGTATGTTAAGCATTGTTTTAAACTCCAATTAGATTGCAGCAGAAAAGAAAGATATGTTGGTAAATAAAATTATGAGCATTTCCAATTTACTCTTTCAAATCTCCAGCTTGAGCTACTTCCTTTCATAAGAAACAGATGCCAAGAGAGTTTTGTTAGCCCTCTCAGTGATTCCATATTCTGCAAAGTTTTGCAAAGGGGTCATATTCTTCAGATTACACCATTTTTATCACAAAATCCAACTGGATATTAATATGGATATTAGCAGGGGAGACACAAGGATCTACAAGATCTTGACCTACAGGATTTTAACACTGTTAGTAAAGAACTCTGCATGACTTTCAATACAACCTATCCCAAGACAGATGGCAAATGCATTGTTTTCTTCTCCACTTCCATTCTAGGCTTTTGACAATGCATTTGCTAACTGGGATAACAAGCCAGTGTCATACAATCATTTTGAAGCAGAACTCAACCTTTGGAATTTGAAACAGAAAGCAGATGAACTATCATTTCCCACAAGAAGAAAATTAGTCCTCACAGTAGAAGAAAGCTAAAAAAATGGCTGCCTCAGTAAAATGACAGTAACTTTCAAGTGGTCTTGAATGAAGAAAAATGGTTCTCACCCACTGCCTTCATTTGTTTACCAATGGCTTGACATATTTCTTTGGCAGCTGCAATCTGTGCTTTCTCCCCCAGCAAGCTGCCCACAGTTGCTCTCAGGATAAAGGACACACATCTTCGAGAGTAAACAGCCTCCACGTGGGTCTGAGTTGCACGAGGATGGGAGACCAGATCAAGCACATGGGACAGGAAGGTAGCAAAGTTGCGCTCCAGCCACTGCCCTCCCAGCGTTGTAACAAAGACAACGTAGGCCTGCAGATCCAGAAGTCACACAGCAACAATTAAAACAGGAACTAAAAATAATGTAAAACTACAGCCAGACTTGAGCATCATGCACAATAGTAGCAACACCAGTTAGCAATAAGCAACTCTAACCTAATGAGTTACTCAGCATGAACCAATTCAGTATTCACTTCTTTTCTGCTGAAACTCAACTTTCTCCTGTACCAAGAGTAGCCCCTGTACTGTGATGCATAAAATATACTTTGAATGACAGCAAAAAAACCCAGTTCATTGGTTTAAATGTGCCTATTTTTAAAAAAGTTAAGACTATCATGTAAATAAAAGCAACATCAACATGTTCCAGTTCACAATGAAAACCTGGAATATTCACCAAGTTCTCCTGAAAAAGGTTGAGAAAAAAAATAAAGGGTTTCACAAAATAACCTATGATCAAAGAATCTGATTCTGGGAAGGTACTGCAGCATACTGAAATATATGTCAGCAGAAGAATGTCTGAATTTGAAAAGATGCTGCCACCACCTTTCTCTCTCAGACAAGAGGAGTTTCCACATTCATCAGATTTCACCTGCTCATGAGAGATATACGGAAAGAAGAAATGTAGTTTAAGTAATCTGAGCTGCAGCTGAGAAAGGAGCTACAAAAGGGTAACAGAGCACCCTCTCTAATAAGAAACTAAATTATAAAGGAACTAAAGTCTTTAACATGCTAAGTTTTCCAATATTTTTGCAAGTTAATCTTACCTAATATATACTGATCAAGTAAGTTTTCCTTAGCTCTTATTTTAATCCATTGTTACTGCGTATCAGTATTAAAAGAAAGCAGGGGAACGATACCTCATGTACATCTCACAAAACAGAAGAGTCAAATTAGACCTGTAAATTATCTTATACAGAAACACAGAACAGAAATGTGTATTTTTCCTACTAAAAGGAATTATGTATGAATTTTACTTCATTAAAGAAATTACAAACCTGGGTAACACCAACTCGCACTTCCCTATTGACAGATCCTCCTACTTTTAACATCTCTCCACCACTCTTCAGGAATCCAGATCCCCCTCGCAGAAATCCTGTGGCCATGAGCTCCAAGACTTCCTCAAGTGTGGCTCTCTTGACATTTTGCCGCATCACTTTTTAAAAAGAAAAGTATTAATTTGTTCCTAAAGTTCCAACCAACACAAGCAATGATCTTGAAACCACTTACTAATTCAAAACTGTCTTGCATATTTCAGATAACAATTTACCTGCATGCTTAAAAAATAAGCCACTTCTCCCAAGTGGTTTTTGAATAGTTTGCTCTGTTTTCATCTTGCATGACTACAACAGAGATTCTGCACTCTTTTTAGCTTATTGTTTGTAAAAACAAACAATCCACCAACAAGCTTCCATCTACTGGAACAACACTGTCCTGTAACATGGTATTGAAGATGCAACTACATCTGCCAATGTAGACAGGGAATCCAGAAGGGCTCCTACCTGTGGCTTGTTTTGGTATCAGTGCTGTAGCCATGACTGTCCCCAAGAGCTTTGACACTGCAACTCGCACACCATAGTTTGAGTTTTCCAGAGCTTTAAAGCACAGCGTGGCAACATTCTCTAGTTCGGCTGTCCACATAAACACCGCTTCATTCTGTAACTCCAGCAGACACTGTAGGAAAAATAGACTTGCTAAGGACCAGGAGACAATTCTTACATTTTATCTAAGTATCAGGCTGCAATCATCAGGTTTATTCAGAAAATATTTTAATATGAAAATTTCAAGAATTAATTTACACACACTCTCTCACATGCCAACTACCTTAGCTGAGTAAACTATCAGAAGAGTCCTGGAAGAGGCTAATACACAAATTTAAAAATTAAAAGAAAGCTGTACACAAGAACCATGTTCCAAAAACTTCTCCCACTGAGGCTCACAGACAACATATTCTATCTCGCATTTTTTTATCAAGTGGGGAATACAGTACTACAGTACTTGCAAAATTAGTCAAATGTCTGAGCCTGCAGTGTAAACTTGTAAGGACTTAACTTGTCCAACTAACTATCAAATTTCCCTTCCTGAACAACAGGTCCCAGTTCAACTGCAGGTACTCCCTGGTCACAGCACAGGAATTTCTGTGACTGCTGAGAAGACACCCACCTTAGCCACGGCACAGCGCACAGCCATGGATCTGTCCGTCAGCAGAGACCGCGCGTTCTTATAAATATCACGGTGACAAGAAGCTGCTGCTCCTCCCAGTCCACTGAGGACTTTCTGCAAACTCATCAGGATTTCACTGCGGCCCTGAGACTGCACAGACACAAAAACATTGATGAAAAATGTGGACACAGCAGCTGCATTGAGAATCAGGTGTACACTTAAGCATTTTCCTGCTTCTATGCAGGAATGCTTTTGCAAACATTGAAAATGAAGGCATATATAATTGATATGTAGCTGATTTTAAATAGAAGTAAACACCACACACAGCTTTATTTAAAGTTCCTCAGTTGTGACACAAATTGAGCCCAGGCAACCCAACAAACTGGCCCTAGGTAAAATGCTTCTGTACTGCCCCACTACTTATCAACTGCAGACTTGGGGGTGAAAAAAGAAAAAGCAGCTGGTAAGAGAGAATGGGAAGCCCAAGTAAGTTAACAGCTTCATGTTATACCTGCACACAGGAAGGTACTTAGAATCTGAGAGCACACACACATAAATAAATTATCACACAGGTACAACAACACAGCTGAAGAAAACAGCTGCCACCAAAAGATCCACATAGTCAGTATTCCAACTTGTCCCAACAGAGCTACTTGCATAAAATCAGACCCACTGACAGCCCAGGATACATTCTCTCAATATTATGACACTCTCTTCTTTTCAGGGCACAATGTATTCTGCTCACATGCAGAGTAACCACTTCCCCACAATATTTAAGTATTCATTATTAACTTTTAACAACTAAATGTTTATTCAGAGTACATGGGCACAAATCCTAACACAGTAGTTAGAAATGACAAATACAGTAATTTCTGAATTTTGCTTACTGATGCCACTATGAAGTAACTATTACAATATTCATATGATAAAGTCTAAACTCTCTGCAGTAGACTTGAAACTGTCTAGGGAAGTGATTTGCATTCTTCAGTGCAAAAGAAAAACAATCTGGGCAATTTGGCAAACACCAATGGAGGAAGCAGTTTAAAATGGAATTAAGACCACATAAACAAACTGAAACTTACCTCTGCACTTTTCAGAGACTTTAACAGATTATTCACAGTTTCTGGAAAAGCACTACCCAGCATTCTCCCCATTTTTTCATAAAATGCTCCAACACATGCCACAGCAGCCCTATTAGAAAACAGAGAAAAAGAATACACATATTAATGTGTATCACTAATCCAAGTGAAAACAAATAGTTAAACAGAAATGTATGTTCTAATCAACACTGATGAATAAAAATCTATTTGCTATGCACTACTTATACTGGCTGTTGAACACAGTCCATTTAAATAATTTTTTTGTTTACCAAAAAAAAGCAACAGAAAAGTCACCACCTTTTAAGAATACAAATGTATTTGAAAGGGTATTACTATAGGATCTACACATAGAGTAAAAAATTCCAGAGAAAACAAGATAGGCTGAAATCTCAGCAAGATTAGGGTTTTGTGTTTCAATAAACTGTCTCTTTCCCAAGCAAGAAAGCCTCTAGCCTGTAATATAACCTGACACATTTTTGTAGATACCAAATTATGGGGTTTTTCAAGACTAAGAACTTAAAATGCAAAAATTATTGCATAACACAGGAAAATTTACAGGCACTGTAAAATCTCTGGATCCAATTATTCACATGTTTTTCTTGCTCTGCCATTTGAGATTAGGAATATTTAGTTATCACCACATTGCAGTTATATACACAAACTGTTCCAGGACAGTCACAAAAGCAGCTCCTGAACACAAGCAGTTTTTCATTACAAAGGAATTAGGCTTTTTTAAAAATATGTAATTGTTGGCTAAATAGTTTTTTAGCAAAGTTACATCACAAACTCATTACAGCCTCCCCTTCAATGGGCATGTGTGCATTAAACACCTTCTGGACTATGACTAGCTAGCATAAATTTCAGAGCACGTTATAGTAGAAAACACTTCCCACTTACACAAGATCCTCACACAGCTGCAAGAGCTAGAAATAAGAGGACAGTATCTGCCCAAACAGTGACTATTTTAGATTTTATTGTCAAATCCTATTGTTGCCATAATGTCTGAAGGCAAGGCCACATTTGGGTTCACTAGTCACCATGAACATATGGAGCAGTACATGGGAAAGTACCAAAAACAGTTTCAGTGGAAGTTGTTTGTGGCATTAACCAAATTCCTACCAAAGTGGATCACACATCCATGCACACACATATCCACATGTAGAGAATCTACTTGAGAGACCTGTGCAGCTTAGCACACTAGGGGAATAGAAAAGACAACATCTGATGGGGAAATAAAACTTGAATATTTGGTTATATTCTCTAGGCACTGGTAACACTCTGGTTTGACAGTCTGCAGGTTCCACCTTCAGTGGGATACCTGAGCACAATCAGCAGCAATTCCACTGGTGGAATGCCTTCATTAATGGTTATCCTCCCCATGCCATAAGCAGGTGAAGAGTCATAACACAGTACCTTGCCTAGAGAAAACCATTTCAATTTCACAGAGACATGTATGTGTCACCTTTGAGTCCTGCCCTCTACAATCTCAATCCAGCACTTTTCTCTGCTATCAATATCAAGCACACGTAACTCCAAACAACCACACAAAATATAAGTAAACATATCATGCACATATATAGGCAGATTCTTCTGTAATATCCAGGACCACTTGGCTTAAAAATCATTCCCCTTTCTCCCCTTTCTCTTCCATTCCAAAACATACAGTTTGGTGGGCAGGTAGGCTGCAGTGTCATCTTTGCTCTTGATGATGTCATTACACTTGTCAAGTGTCTGAAAAACAGTAAATGTGTCTCCAATGCTGTAGAGAGCAGCAAGATTTTTTGCAAGCAGTTTCCGTGTGGGCGGCCCAGGGGAACTGCTGATGAGTCCTGTTAGCTGTTCTACAAGTTTCTTCTGTTTTTCCTTGACATCTGTCTGTTAACAGACCAAAAATAAATAAGTAGTTTAATTCTCTGCATTGCTTCTAACACCCAGAAAAATCTACAAGAAATGGAAGTAAACTTTATACCACTCCCAACTGCACGTAACTCAGCAAACTGCTTGTCTCAGAGAGATATAAGATACATTCAACAACAGCAGACAGATGCTAAATGCTCAGAATTAGCTGCTGTCCTATTTAATTTTTAGTTTTTAAAAATACTTACCAGCTGCCTACAGACTGCCTACAGTTAAACACTTAAAACCTACAAATTAGCACAGACTCTTCAGGCTGAATCTGAAACCACACAGGTACCATCTGGCCATTATCTGTAAACCTTCTTTGGCATGGAATTTATAAAAATGCTTTTTAAAAGAAAGTTTATTTAGAAATAAGGGTGGGGGGGAACCCATTAAATTACCTTGTTAGCAGCTACTAGCACTTTATCCAGAAATCTCAACCATTCAAAGATAAAAACCGGTCTCTTTGCTTCTGTGATTTGAGCTAATGCTTCCTCATTCAGTAACAAACTATGAGCCAGCTCCATAATGGGTTGAATTCCAATTTTATTGCAAATTTGCGTAGAAACTCTAAAATAAAAATGTAAATATTAGCATAAAGTACACTACATCAGTACAAAGCTCTGAAAATCAAATGAAAATATTCAGCTTGCTCACACTTGTCTTAGCTAAACAGTCCCACATAAAAGCTACTCATATACTTACAAACTGAGTCCATTCTTTAGTACTTCAGCGAATGGAGCTGTAAACTGTAATAAGAGCACCTACAGGCAATTCCAGGGTACAAACTCTCAGCCAAGAAAAATATACCAAAGTCCCTGTTTAAAGAAGGTAAAGAAATCATCTCATTGTCTCTACTTACGAGAAAAAGGATTGTTGGTGCAAGTCAAGACCCTTGAGCTCACTCCCAAAACTGGGGCATGAACCTGCCCCCCTTCTCAACACCCTTCAACAGACAAGTTGAGAAGATGAGCCTACCACAAGTAGGAATTTCTAGCCAATGCAAGTTTGGGAGAACCAGGAACAGGGACAGGATTTGGCAGCACTGATCTATGATCTCCCTGATCCCACTAGCAAGCTCCCTGAAATCCAGCTAGCCTGAGGGTGACAGCCCAGAACACCAGCAGCAGCCAAACTACTGCAGGTCTCCCCAGCAGGCAAAATCCTGCAGATGGAACACTGGTGATCCTGCTCAATCAATGGGGCTGGCATCAAAGCACTACCAAAAGCACTCTGTCAGTGTAAGCAAACTTCATCTTAGCAAACCACCTGAAGAAATGCATAGCTACAGAATGCAGAGCTGACAGAAGGAAAAAAACCCACAAAATTTATCTAAAATCACAACATTAAATCAACCACCTTCAGCAAAAAGAAACCCAAGAAGCAAAAAAGCAACCCAACCCCAAAACCTGAATACAGAGATGCTGAAACTAGGATCCCAGGCAAAACAGAGAAAGCAACACAACTACAGAGTATTATGTAAGACATCAGCTTTCAACAGGCATCATCTTTTGACAGCTGCACTGCTCCACTTTTGCTCTCAAGAGCTCTCAGCTGCTTCCTCATTCATGATCAAACTCAACAAATTCTTAAAGCCAAATGAAGTGGCTTAAACTGATTTTTTTTAAACAGTCCCAAAATGAGACATTAGTAATGTGACATATTAATGCTGTATTATAGTTCTAAATCCACCTTAATGACTTGGTCCTGATGAAACCAAAGCATCATAATGTGTTTGATGTTAAAGTTGTTCCCTGCACTTCAGCACATTGTGTATTTTTCACTACATACAGTTCCAGCAAAGGTGAAAGAGCCACATATAGAAAGAAGCACATATAGCCCTCCCTAACTCCTCCAAAGACATTTTCTGTTTCTTTTGTTGTTGTTGCTGTTTTTGCTTTTACATTTATAAAGAACTGACAAGGCATTGTTTGTCAGTTACTCAGACGCATCACCTCAAAACACCTTTGCATGAGAGCAGAGAGAGATGCAATGAATGATAGCACTGTGATTCTCTGGATATCATCCCAGAGATCTGCACTGCTTGTCACACCCACGCAGCACATAAGTACCATAAGCACTGTTGGACAGCACAGCTCATTACTCCTTTTCCTCCCCACATAAAAGGTTTTATTTGTCCCTGGCCATAAGAGCCATGGACACCTTAGGCACCTTCCCCACAATCCGGTACTGCTTCATCTGAAATGCAGGAAACACAGGCTCTAAGCAACAAAACCTGCACATGCACTCGGCTGTGCTGGTGAAGCACAAGGCATCAGACACAGGAACAATTACACAGATATTCAGCTCACTGAAGAGTCAGTCTAACAGAGAGCTACTTATGCAGACAACCCAAAGCTCACTGACACTGGCCAAGGTTTGCTCCAAAAAGCAGTGAGAAGCATACGGAGTTCTACCTATCCTGGCAAGGATCTTGCCGTGAATGTTACAAGAAATAAATACACTGTGATCTCCCACAGGATGCAGAGCCAAAGCCGATCAAAGCCAACCAGCAGCCAAGGAGATATGTTGCAGCATTACAGAGATACGAAAACATTCAGAGAGACTACAGCTCCTTTCTATCCCCCAGCTGTTTTCCGATGCCTAAATCAACTACTTGTATCTTCACCACGCGTGCGCTTCAGTCAAGTGAGAAAGCCGAGAAACAGGCAACTTTAGGCGAAGTCACACACTCCTGAAGGACTCCATCACGTGAAAAGGTTTTCGCGCCTGGGTCCCCCTACCTGCATCGGCTACTTTAAAAAGCCGTAGCCGCTCTCAGGGCATCACGCCTGCCTCTGAAATCCCCTCAGAGGCACTGCAGCGGCGCAGTCAGGGGTCGGCGCTCCGGCACTGCCGCTGAGGGGCCGATGCCGAGGGAACACTGTCCGCCGCACACGCGCACACCGAGCCCGCACACCGAGCCCGCACGCCGCCGGCCCGGGGGAAAGGCGGCCCCTGCCCCCGCCCCGCCGCGCACCGGGCCGCTCACGGGCACTTACGCTCCTCCCGAGCGGCGGCCGCGTCCCGCCAGCTCCGGGCTGCACCAGGCGCGACAGCGCGGTCCCGGGGACCGGTCACGGACAGGCGTGGGCGCGCTGCGCCGCGCTCGCCCTCGGCCGCATCACCGGCGGGCCCGGCCGCCGCGGCTCTCCCGGCTCCTGGCGCTTGGCTGCGGCTCGCCGGCGCTCCCGGGCGTGGAGCGGCGTCGCGGCCGCCCGTGGTCGGCGGTAGCGGAGCCCGGGAAGACGCGCTGTGGGCTTGGGGGCGGGCGCGGGTGCCCCGGGGCTGGCAGGGGCAGCCCGGCCCGGCGCGTTACGGTGTTTGCGTCCCTCGGCCCCTCCGTCCGGGGACGCGCAGAGAAATAAAATGCTCGGTAACATGCACTGACCGTGTCCATAGGCAAGGCGTCGGCATAGGGGCGTGCTAACCATGGAGGGAGATGAAGAGGAAGACTATATGTCTGATTTATTTATTAAGTAAGTAGGTAGTTCTTTTTTTTTCTACGCTTCTTAAGTGATTGTAAACCTCTAAAACAAAAAACAACCACTCTAATGTTTGCTGGAATTACTAACTCGCAGGCAGGATGTCAGGCCAGGTTTGCCCATGGTGAGGCGGGTGAAGGAAGCCATTCAGAAGGAAGAAAAGCAAAAAGAAGCCAATGAGAAGAACAGACAAAAAAGCATAAAAGAAGAAGAAAAAGAGAGACGTGACTTGGTACTGAAAAGTGCTTTGGGCAATGAGAACAAAGGCTTTGCTTTGCTCCAGAAGATGGGCTACAAGAGCGGCCAGGCCCTTGGCAAAAGTGGTAAGTTTGTCACTCTCTGGAAGTGGTGTCTGTATTCAGTTATAGCTCAATATTTTACAGACTGCAGCTGTCACTTCGTTTGGTGACAGGTCAATAAGTGCCTCTTGGAGAGCCACAGCATTACAGAAGTGTGAAGGTGCTGTGACAGAACGAAATACGGGAGCAAATCCCTAAAATTGAAGTAAAAGTAGTACAGAGTATTGAGGGATGCAAGGGAAGAGCAGCACTTGCAGCTCAGTATAGCACTTGCATACCTGCATACCTACAGGAATTGCATGAAGGATGTTTTGATGGTTTTGCAAAGCTAATAGTGTTCAAAAAAACATCAGACCCTCTTGAAACTTATAGTTGGATTTTGAAAAAGAAACCGTGCACACTGGCCTACCCTTATGAAGCCTTAATAGATGAAGTAAAATCAGTAAAACAAGGAATCAATAACTGCTGTGCCAGTTCAGCAACTCTGGCAGACAATCACAATGAACTGGCCCAGACAGATTGTTTTTATTCTTCATCATTGCTGTGAGATTGAAAAGGCTCCAGAAGGCAGTAACAAAGCAGTCTTCATCGCAGGTATCTTACACCTGTCAGGTCAACACCTTTACTTCAGTTTGGCCCTGTCACAAAAAAGTTACATAGGATTTCAGCAGATGAGCTAAAAAAGAGAGGCAGTTTCCAGAACAGCTGTGTCATTTGTACTAAATGTATATTGATTGGGAAGTTTTCAGCTTCCAAGCAAAAAAATCACAATAATGGCAAAAGCAGCTTGCCTGCTTTAATATACTGCATAAATCATTGTTTGAGAAAAACTCGGGTTTTTTTATTGACTTTTTTTTCTCTCACAGGAGAAGGCATTGTTGAACCTATTCCTCTGAACATAAAAACAGGTTTGTGGTGCTTTCTGATTTATTTAGTTGGATATCAGAGCTTCTCAACTGCTTACATTCATCTTTTAAACTTACATAGGCAGAAGTGGGCTTGGTCATGAGGAACTAAAAAAGCGAAAAGCTGAAGAAAAACTGGAAAACTATAGACAAAAACTCCATATGAAAAAACAAGCAAATGAACAAGCTGCAGATGAGTTCAGGTAAAGTCATACATATTCCTGATATTCCAGGAATGTCTAAATAGCAGTTCTTTTTATGCTTGATATTTGGTTATTCTTTTAATGTGCTAGTATTTTTGAATATTTTGAATGAAGGGTGAGAGGTACAATACAGAGTAATTGTTTCTCAGTTCTAAAGCAAAAGTAGATGAGCACTGTAATGCTAAAAGCACGTGCTGCACCATTTAATTTTGTAATTGTTAGTAAGGCAAACAATATACATACTAACTTTTCTCAAGTCATATGCAGCTTTTTTAATTGGAGAAACATATATTTTGAAATATAAAATCCACAGATATTCCTAAGCACTGTTGGTACTACAGTTTTAAAAGTCAGAGTACATTTTTAAAGATTGTATTGGTTTGGTTTTCTCCTGATTTGTTTGTAATATATGGAGAAGTGAAACTGAGGAAAGGCTGTAGCTTTTGCAGATGTTTCGTGAACCACTTTATGTCTTAGGAAAACCTAATGAAGAAACAGTGTAGCATGGTCAGAAAAGGTATCTTAAAGGTATAATTCCCAAGAAATACAGGTGTGCTCCCTGCATGAGCAACAATGTCAGAATGACTTCTTAACTTTAATGTTGTTCAGGTCTGGGAAAGTTAGTAAGAATAGATTTTCAGGTTCTGTGGACTGTAATGCATTGTCACTGAGTGTGTGCCTGCTTAGTCACCTCTGCTTGTTCTTAACAGAATAAGATTCAAAACCAAACAAGAAGAACGTAAGATGGAAGGGGACCTGCGAAAAAGCCAGAGGGCCTGCCAGCAACTAGATACACAAAAAGTGAGACCTGGGGGATTTTCTGGAGGGTTGGAAGGAAGATTTCAGAGGTTAGAGATACAGGCTACTATGCAGTGGTTCAGTTCTTGGAAGTTCTCTAAAATTTTGGGGTAACTTGCTTAAGTCTTCATGTTTGGCAATGCTTCAGCCCTCTTAAAATATTTCAAAATCAATGTTTGTACCATTAAGATAGTTGAAGGTGCACAACAACCTCATGGTAACTTACATGAGAACCTGTGGGTTTGCTTCTGCGTTTTTCTGGTTATTTCTGAGCTGTTTGCGTATCTTCCAGTAGCCAGTATCAGGCATTCCTATATAATGGTGCTGTTTGCCTCAAGTGAGGGAGCAACATCATCACACAAACTGACATTGGGAATGGACTCTGGAAGTCATCGTATTCAGCCTTCCTTCACAAGCAGAGTCACTTAAAGCAGGTTGTCTGGGACCAGGCAGATCTTTAGTACCTCCAAGAATGGGGATCATCATTGAGGGAATCAATAGATTCACTAAAGTAGCATTAAAAAAACAAACAAAAAAACCCCCACAAAACTAAGGAAGGAATAACGTGGGTAATAGCAGTGAAGTTTGCCACTGGAAAACTTAAAGGTTTTTTTCTTCCTCTATTAACCAGGTAGAAGTTAAGAACACCTCACAAGTTCTGCTGAGATTGTTCTATACAACTTAGTTTGCTTCAAATGAAGTCAGTTGAATTAAGCTTAGATCATCCTTGTTTACTTTTCTTCCTTTAACTTTACCTGAGGTGAATTAGGAAGCACCATGTGATCTCTTGGTAAAATAACTTGGGACGTCTTCAGCTGATAGCAAGGGTATCTGCTCACAGGCTTGGTGTGAGATTACATTGTTGTGTAGCCTTGCACATATCAAACATAGATGAAATAGAACTAGATGTTAGCATTGGCATGCATTTCATTGTAAAAAAAAAAAAGGGAAAAAAGTGAAAAAAAGTATTGTGGACTGCTGTACTTACCTACAGCTTTAGTAATTCTTGGCTATACTATACATGCAAGTTTTAAAGGCTAATAGCTCACTTCATAGAAATTAGTTTTATCCAGCATTTTACAAGAAAACTTTAAAAGACAGATAACTTCAATTTAAATCCCTTAAGATGTTAGCATTGGCATGGATTCCATTGTAAAAAAAAAAGTGAAAAAAAAGTATTGTGGACTGCTGTACTTACCTACAGCTTTAGTAATTCTTGGCTAAACTATACATGCAAGTTTTAATGGCTAACAGCTCACTTCCTAGAAATTAATTTTATCCAGCATTTTACAAGAAAATTTACAAAGTCGGATAACTTCCATTTCAATCCCTTGTTATGTAAGGATATTGGTGTTCCCAAGGAGACTTGGTTTTGGATAAAACCTGAAGAGGAAGACAAAAAGGATGAGGAAGACAAGGAAGATGAATGCACAGGCTCAGACTTAAGTGTAAGTTTAAGCTCTTCAACTGAATTAATTGCTCAATTCAAAACTAAATTTAACATTCCTTGAAACAGTATGTATGTATACATACATGAATAAAGGATGTATGTATACATGTTTCCCACACTGTAGTAAAGGGCCTCTTTGCAATCCCAGAGCAGTGACTTTTGTAGCAGTTACATGATAAGTTATAAAATATTAAACCACTGATATACTGCTCATGTGTTTTGAGGCTAATCTTTGAAAAAATTAGCCTAGAAATTAAATCTTAAACATATTTTGCCTTAGCCAAGATGCACAAGATTACAGTTATTTGCTTTTGAGTTTTAATTTTGGTTTAAGTTTAGAGTCAATAATTTCTGAAAATGCTTCACAGAATATCTCAAGATGGACATTGGAAATACATATTTTTAAGAACTAAATTACACAGCTTTTGTTAGCCTTATATGTTTGATTGGCAGAGATTAGGTGTGAAAAAAAATCCACACAAGATATCATATACAGGAAGTCGGGTAGCTAAGTAATATTTTTAGTGTTTTCTCTTCAGTGCAGGTTTCTTAGCTGGAAAGAAGGATAAACAAACAACATCCATTAACTCTCCAGAGATCACAAATTCCTGTGCACTCTTCTACAAATGTGGGAAACTTCATGTCTTACTGAGCTACAGCATTGTGTAGCTTTTCCATAGCATTAGGTTAAACACCTTATTTTGGCAAACCAGTAGCTCAAAGTGGTTTATGTCATGAGGCCCAGGTCATCACATACCTGTACATATCTCTAGGTATCAGAAAAGCTACACATCCTGACAGCCTATTTGAGAGAGGAGCACTTCTATTGCATTTGGTGTGGAACAACCTATGAAGGTGAGAGTGAACCAAGCTTTTAGTAAGTGCTTTACTTTGCCTATTCAGCTAGACTCCAGCTGTAGAATATATCCTTTGTTTTTCTCCTACTGCAGCTTCTGAATCTGCAGAGCAAATTTACCTTCCAAGCCACTGGTTTTTGCACAAAGCTTGGTACATATTGTTATTGTGACTGTTAGCCAATTTTTAGGTTTTTAGCCAAAGCAAACAAACAAAAAAACCCCCACACACACAACAAAACACAGCAAACCATATTGAAATTTATTTAAATTCATATTAAAATTTAATTTAATTAGTTTTGAGAAAACATAATTCAGATGTTAAAACCAATATCAAAAAAAGCTGCAAAAGCTGGCACATGTTTCTGAAACAAAAACCATCCAGTTTCACAACACTAAAGAGAATAGAATTTGTGTTTGCTGTTTTAAAACAAATTTGAGACTTACTAACTTGTAAACCTTGTATTCTATTTAATCTGTTCTACAAGGATTCTAGAAATAGTTCTAGCAACCATTTTTCCTTCCCTGAGCTGCAATTACTCACTTTTTTTCCTGCTTATTCTGTAGACTCTGAAGATTTATCTTCAAACTGTCCTGGAGACAGTGCTGCAGATCATGACTAAAGCCAGTCTAAAGGAAGAAGCCCTAGAGAAGTATGTATAACTCATAGTATCTTTTAAAAGGCTTGGAGCTGTGCCATACTTAAGAATTCATACTAAAGTATGCAGAAGAAGAGTTTAAGTTGACAAGCTAAATTCATATTTTCTGTTTGATGCACAATTTAATAGGAATTAAAACTTGGTTTTTGTAATTGAGAGTTAGGTTGAGTCTTTCACAACTTTGTTTATGTGTTAGCCAGCTGGTAATAAAATTCAGATATGAGTAAAGGCATAAATATTGGCCACTCACTTTACTGCAAAATGTGTTAAATCAGGTTTTTTCATCTTTACAGAGATGCCTAAATACCAGACTGGTTTTTCTTACTATCTTAAACTTGGTCAGGAAAAAAAAAACTTGTGAAATGTGACAGCGATATTACTTGAACCAGTATTCTTTTGTATATAAAGATGCATATTTTCCATAATTAAATAGAATTAGATCATGATGGTGGGTTTTCATTTTTTTACATAAAAATACCTTTTAATTGACATTTTATTTTTGGGTAACAGCAGTTGCTACTATAACTAGCCATTTATAAAAAGATAATGCTGAAGTATACAAATACTATGCAGGGAAAATATATCAAAAAGTACTGGAACAAGCTACTGTTACAAACTGGTACAGTATTACTTAACAGCAAGAAGGTAATGATACTACTTTGCTCTGTCCAGAAACTGTAAAGGAAACACATCCAAAAGATTGTCCATTTTCATATTATGAATAATTTCATAGAATTGTTTAGGTTGGAACACATCTTTAAGATCATCAAGTCAAACTATATGTTAATTTTATCTCAACAGATTAAAGATAAGAGAAAGCTGAAATGGTACTATTTTGTCTGTAAAGATACATAATTTCTCACAGATCTGGACCACTGCAAAGAAATACTAATTAGTTTAGCATAGTGAAACACGATAGTGAAACACTTTATGAATTCCAGTCAAAGATAAGGTTAGGAAAGCATAAAGCTCTGATGGGATTCAGTCTGGCCAGGGATGTCAAGGAGAAGTTCAAAGTCAAGAAAATCTAAAGAACTAGAGGTGCACAAGTCCATGGGACCTGCTGACATGCATCCACTGGTCCTGAGGGAACTGGCAAATGAAGTTGCTTGAGTTGGGATTGTTCAGCCTGGAAAAGAGAAGGCTCTGCAGAGACCTTAGAGCAGCCTTTCAGTACCTGAAGGGGGCTGCCAAGAGAGCTGGAAGGGGACTTTTTCCAAGGGCATGTGGTGACAGGACAAGGGGGAATGGCTTCAAAGTGAAAGGTTGAGATAAGATGTTAGGGAGAAATTCTTTACTGTGAAGGTAATGAAGCACTGGAACAGGTTTCCTAGAGAAGCTGTGGATACCCTGCTGCTGGCAGTGTTCAAAGCCAGGTTAAACAAGGCCTTGAGTAATGTCATCTACTGGAAAGTGTCCCTGCCCCAGGCAGGGTGGTTGAAACTGCATGATCTTTAAGGTCCCTTCCAACCCAAACCATTCTATGATTCCATACATTTCATTCATGATAAAGAGAAAAATGAGAGCAGTGTAAGGCCTTACAAAAGTATGTACAATCACATTCTTATTTAGCAACAAATACTTGCACCAGAACATCAGTAATTTCCCTAAGAATATAAATACCTTCATTTGTTTTATTTATTTTAGAGCAGTCACCCACTTTTAACTCATTTAACATTTCAGAAAAAGCATACAGTACTTCACATATTGCCTGTTTTTGTGCTTAGAAATCTCTGCTCATTTGCCCTTATGGAGTTATGTTGACCCCACATCAATGAACAGTTTGACAAGACAAAGCTCACAGACAAGCACCTGAAGGTCCAGTGTGCCTTCTCACCCTGCTCCCCACACCACACACAGTACTTTAAGTTCAGGCAAGGCTGAACTCTGAAGGATACAAATGAAGAGTAGCAGAGAACCTGCTGTTCCCTTTAGTATGTGGGGCTGGCAGTGGGCACACCAGAGGTACTAAGTACAGTTATTAAGGGTTAGGCATGCCTCAGTATTACAATAAGGGACTAAAACCTAGAAGCATGGGAATGTTTTAAGTGCTCTTTCAGCCTTGGATTTCAAATGGTTACTACTGAGGCAATTTTCCTATAATGAGGAGAATTTTCCTATATTAATAGCACCTTGAATGTTCCTTTCCAAAAAAGACAACCATAAAAACCTAAAGTTTTCAAAATTGAGATTTGTTCTAAATTAGATTTCCTAGAAGCTGAATGTTTAACATTTAAAGAAATCCTCATTTTACAAGTTTAAATTCCAGAGCACTGAAGGTGCTAGGTCATCAGCAGCTGTGAAGAGATAAGAAAACTTGAAGTACTGAAATTCAGTGAAGAATAACATGCACCTATTCCTCATATCTTTTCTGCCAAAACCAGTCTCGGTACTAATGGGAGCATTCCAGTAATAACTAACAATATCACTGAACAAATCAGAGAGGTTTGAGTCACATACCACCAAGACAGCAGTTCTTCCATGGAAAGCAATAGATAACCTTAAGGGATAATGGATGCAGCACATGCAGGGATTTGGCACAACCCAGTTAGCACTTCAGCACATCAACATGATCTTTGAGGGGAAAAGGACCAGGTACTTATTGTACAAACCAGTCCAGCTCAGCTACAACCTATGTTTCCAGGTAAAAACTGAGTGTGATTTCTTGCAGATGTGCCCTGTCCTGGTTGCAGCCAGCAGACATGAATGGTGATGTGGCCAAGGAAAAGACACACCCCAAGTCTTGCTGTTGCTTCTGACATCTGTCATTTCATCAATTATAATAAATTCATCAAACTCTGGATTTAAACACAGTTTGAAAGGACATTCAATAAGAAAAATTTCTAAGTGCCTTCTCTTTATCAACAGACTTCACAAGGTCAAGTAAATGAGATGTAGTGATTCTTCCTGAAGGGTCTGTTGAAAGCATCTTTTTGATTATGGATGCCTGCAAAAAAAATTAAATGTCAATAGTTTGGGTTTTTGGTTTGTTTTTTTTGTTGTTGTTTTTGGTTTTTTTGGTTTATTTTTTAATTAATACATTAAATGTCAATAGTTTGGGGTTTTGGTTTGGTTTTTTTTGTTGTTGTTGTTTTTGGGGTTTTTTTGGTTTATTTTTTAATTAATACAGTACCCAAAGAATATATTAAAATCCCATACCTCTGTTGGAAATTGGATGGTGAAGCGCTCTGGGAGCACACCTTGTCTAACAGAAGGCCATACCTGAAATTAATAAAAGAGAATAGTTTTGGTATGCTTTCATTTGTTATATCTTCTATCTCCACTTTATGACCCATATAGTTTCGTGAAGTAGTTAGGAAAACACAAATGTACAGGAAATGTAAAGCTTCAAAAGGTAACTGTAAACAGTTTTAAAGTTGGGGCTTTTTTCATTTAGTTGTGCTTTGGTTTGGTTTTATGGACTTTTCATCAGCTATTACCCATTTCTAAGTTTAAAAGCTTCACACACAACAATGACATGTTTGTTTCAATCATCCTCTGTTTCAGAACCATTATCTTTCTTTCCTTAATTTAAAAGCAATGGATTTATAGTGTTTAATGACATTGAAAGAAAAGAAAAAAGCAAAACAACTGAATTTCTGTTTGCAAGCCAAGCAGGTGTGCTTCCTCCTTTTTATCATATTCAGTACCACACATTTATTTCTATGTCATTGTACAAAATACTACTTGGACTTCAAAGCAACTAACAAAAGACTTGTCATTACATGCTATAGAAATGGCTTTTGCTTAACCTTTTTTTTTTAATATGACACTGTCTCTCACAACATCCTGACAGGCAAGCTCAGGAAGAGCAGGCTGGACAAATGGATGGTGAAGTGGACTGAGAACTGGCTGAACAGCAGGTCCCAGAGGGTCACACTCAGCAGCACAGTGGTGTCCTCCTAGCTTCAGTACCGACCCAATATTGTTTAACTTGTTCATCAATGACCTGATGAAGGGGCAGATGCCTCCTCAGCAAGTTCACTGATAACACCAAGTTGGAATGAGTAGCTGATACCCCAGAGTGCTGTGCAGGCCTCCAGAAGGACCACAACAGGCTGGAGAGATGGGCAGGGAGGAACCTTCTGAAATTCCACAAGAGAAAATGCAGGGTCTTGCACCTGGGGAGAAATAACCCTGGGCACCATCACAGGCTGGGGGCTGACCTGCTGGGAAGCAGCTCTGTGGAGAAGGACCTGGGGGTCCTGATGGACAACAAGCCTTCCATGAGCCAGCAGTGAGCCCTTGTGGCCACGAAGGCCAATGGAATCCTGGGTCCATTAGGAAGAGCAGTACCAGCAGGCCAAGGGAGCTGATCCTGCCCCCTGCCCAGCCCTGCTGAGGCACATCTGGAGTGCTGAGCCCAGCCCTGGCTTCTCAGGACAAGAGAGACATGGAGCCCCTGGAGTGGCTCCATGGAGGGTACCAAAGATGCCTGAGGCTCTGGAGCATCTCTCTAATGAGGAAAGGCTGGGGGAGCTGGGCCTGTTCAGCCTGGAGAAGAGGCACTGAGAGGGGACCTCATCCATGCCTGTGAGTGTCTGAAGGGAGGTGCCAGGAGCATGGAGCCAGGCTCTGCTCACTGCTGCCAAGCAATAGGACAGGAGGCAATGGGCAGAAAGTGATGCACAGGAACTTCCACCTGAACATGAGGAAAAATTTCTTTACTCTGTGGGTGACTGAGCACTGGAACAGATTGTCCAGAGAGGTTGTGGAGTCCCCCTGACTGGAGATATACTGGACACAAGTCCAAGTAACGTGCTCTAGGGAACCCTGCTTGAGGAGGTAGATTGGACTAGATGACCTCCAGTGACCCCTTCCAACTTCACCCATTCTGTGATTCTACAAGTGGCTTTCTGGGTAAACAGAGCAGCCTGCTTAATTCATTTGCTGTTAACTAGTGTAATGTCTGCCTGAAGATGACAGTCATGACTTAGCTGTGTATCCTGAATCATCAGCTATCCCTATAAGCCTGGCATAGCAAGCCCTTTCCAACCACTATCCAGTAAAACAACAGCTCCCATGAACTTGGAGTTTTTTCCCCTACTCTTTAGCAGTAGCTTTAGGCCTGTGACCCTACATGCTGGTGATCATCAAATGAACCAGTTATTCAGCACAGAATAATCAACTCTGCTTTTACATGATGCTCTTACAGCAGGGCTTGCCAGCACTAGAGTTTATCATGTTCCATTAAATGAAATTCTTTCTAAGCTAATGGAGCAGCTGAAGACCATCCTAGGACTTTCCATCCACATAACTTCCCCACCTGCCTGCAGAGCACAAGATTTTTATAGTTTAAGGAAATTATGCTTTTCCAACTGTAAACACTGTGGAACTGTGCATGCATTTGCAGTCAACTGTGAGCAGGAACAGAAGGACTGAGGAAGTACTGCAAGGTAGCTGGAGAGAGCCAAGTTGAACAGACACACTGGTATGATCTTCTTACTGGAAAAATTATCTGATTAACAGTGTTCAAAACCTGAGTCCAACCACAATTACTTTAGACAAGATGCCCAGCAGCTACATCGCTGTCCTACCAATATGTAGGTTTGCACATAAAAAGCTCAAAGCACATACAGGACACCTTTTCTAAAAAAGCTTAAGTAACGAGGGGTTTCTTTTTGAAATAATATCTGTTTTACTTAAAGAAACCTCTTCCAAATCACTTTTGTTTTCATCTTGGGAAACTGCAAGGGTTTTGATTTGGAGGAAACTCTTCTTGCTGCACTGTGCAGTGAAGACAAGAGCATGGCAGAGACAAAACTCACCTATCCATAATTTTTATTTTCTAAAATTAGAAAAATACTCCCTTTAAGTTTCTGATCATATAAGAAGATACGTAAGAAACTTGACATCCTTTTTTGCTTGGCATTATTCTTTAGCATGCTCGGGCTTATTGTATATGTAGTAGGACAGAAGTGAAATAAACTGCAGTATTTCTTTCCTTCAGTTACGACATTTCAGCTGAGGTGTGAGGACTTACAGGCTTTATGGAAATGAATTAAGGTAAAAAAAATGTAAATAGAGATAATACTCAAGATAAAGAGATTCCTTCTAGAATGGAATAAGTGATACCAGAAGCAAAGCAAAACAACAACAGTGGGAGTTCTTCAATTTAAAGATTACATACCTTAGTTTTTTCATGACAAGTGAATGCCGAAAGAATTTCAAACCAAATTAATCCCAATGCATAAATATCTACTTCCTTTCCATATCTGGCCCCAGCCTAGAAAGATTAGAATAGAATAATGTAAGTATCAAATCCAACTGGAGAACAGCACTTCTTAGAGCAAAATTGGAAGTCAGCAGAAATTTCTACCCCAAGGCTACAGGACTGGCCTTACTCAATATCCTTCTTAGTTGTTAACCCTTTCTGCCTCAGACCTGTTAATAGTGACTGAACACCCTGAAATTCAGACTTCTACAGACCTATACAGATAAAGCATGCCAATCGTTGCCCTGTGACAAATAATGAAACAAACAGAGAAACTCAAATTATGCAATTAACAGGGGTCCTAAATTAAAATTTAAATATATGTCTGGCAGCCTGGTTATACAAGAGCAGTCCTTACAGCAAGCAGTGTCAGACTATGTTCACACAGAGCAAAAAACTTTGCCACACTTTTGGTAAAGCTTTCTCCAGAGTACAGTTATCCTTTCATACAGTCATAGCAGGGAACTTTAGGCAACTTGCTTTAATACTGAGATTAGGATTGAGAACATCCAGTGCTGAGTTTATAGCGCATGTCTAATTACAGAGACACTAATGCAGCAGGATAATTACCTGTTCTGGTGCCATATACGATTTTGTTCCTCTGTTCTCAGTCAAAGTCTCAAATGCCACAGAAGTCACAAGACCGAAGTCACCTATTTTTATTTTATTATCATGTGATATGAATATATTCTGAGGCTATTTTCATATATATAAATAAAAAGAAAAAAAAAATCACCAAATGACCAAGGTTTATCATCAAGCATAATCAGCCACAGAAGTGTTTCCCATAAAATTTGATGATTGTTCAGAAAGCAGCATTAAGAAACTGATGGTGTGAAAAGAGGAATAAGTTAAATGAATTTTTAAAAACACAAACTAAATTTCAAGTAGTACATTCTGCAGTAACTGCACCTCTTTTCCAGTAGCTCTGTCATAACTGTGTCATGCTTTAATTGCTCTTCCAATACACTGCTCATATAACAGTCTACATCCCAAAGTACTTTTCACTCTTCAATCCTAGCCAGAACTTGATACACTTAAGCAAAGCATTTAGTCTTACATGGAATTCCACTCAAATCAGAGTTTCTCCTAGGCACAGAAGGATCATGTGTACTCAATCAAATGCAGAGTTAAGGCTTACTACAGGTGTCTCAGAGTATCATGTTTACATTTCCATTAAACCTCCCCTTTTTAAATTTGACAGTGGCTTAAGGTGAGTTGGCAACTAAGCACCATGCCGTGGAATGGGAGGGAGAATCAAAAGTAAATTTGTAAGCTGTGTTTAAAACAGTTTGATAATTGAAACAAAAGAAAAATTTAATAATAATGGATTATATTTAATCCATTAAATAATAATGATAATAAAAGGATTAAAAAAAACCAAACCAAAACAAGGAGAAACAAATTATGCACAGTACAATTGCTCAGCACCCACTGAGTGATGCCAGATCTCCTTCCTAAGCCCAGATCAACCCCTCTTCCATATAAAATCTAGTCTTCGACTTAAAATAAGCACTACGTAGTAGCAACCAAAACATCAGTGTGTTATCAGCATTACTATAATACTGAGCTCGCAGGGAAGTTAACTTAACCCTAGGAATGCCACCACACTAATGATCTTTTTTACTGAGTGATTTAAAACCCTGTAAGCAACATTATAGCTTCCATCCTGAAGCCATGAAGGCTTTGTCCCTTAGAATCTTTATAGTGAAATAAAATCTTCTTATGACTGTGCACCTCTAGAGACAAAGTCTATCCAAAACTGTAGCATTCAAACATTCATATGCATACACAAGACAAAAGTAACTAGAGCATGTTGTTATCAAACACAGCATGTATTAGGATAGCTAAACAGGGATAGTTTAGCTATCCTAATACACGCTGTGTTTGATAACAGAACCAAGAACCACTTCCTAGACTCAACTTTTCTTTTTCCAATAGGCAGCTTGTGACCCAGTAACACACTGAAAATGCCTGTTAGTTGATGACTACTGACTCTCTGAATTATTGTATTCTGAGATCTTCCAAGTTCACCTGATTTTAGGATGAGGTTTAACCAGCTGCTGAAAGAGAATCAATCACTAGCAATATCCAAAGAAGCACACTAGTAGGGTACACAACAGAGTTAGCAAAGACTATAACAATTTAACATTCTGTGAAATTCCAGTAAGTATACTACCTTTAACCTTTTCTTTTTTTTTTCTTTATTTACCTATCCTACATACCTTGAGGTCTCGATGAATTAACTTTTGAGAATGAATATATTCCACTCCTTTCACTATTTGTAAAAATTTGTTTTGTGCCATTTCATGATACTTTCGGTCTTCGTTAGTTTTTGCAACCCAGTTTTCCAATGTTCCTTGTTCACAGAATTCCATTTGGATGAAAAGACAGAGAATTTTCTGGTTTGGTCTCCAGCTTCAAAAGAAAATGACATAGCATATTGAAATTGGCAAGATACAATTCCTCCCAAATAATTTTCAAAAGCCCTTTTTGCTAATAATTATTTTTGGAGTTACCCAAAACAAAATCTGCAAGTCCTTTAATTTTACAGGAAGATACTAGAGCAATTTGTATTAAATAAAAAGGACTGCAACCCAAAGAACTGCTCAGTTGCTACATATTCCTGGAATATTTCTGAAGTTTTGCTTGCTTTCTAGCAAGTTTCTAATTTCACACTGGTAGTTTTCTGAAAGCCCAAGTTCCATTTCCCTCATACCTAGAAACATGTCCTATCCAGGAAGAAATACCACTGTCCTTGGCTCCATCTGGCCTTGTAGGAACTGCTGCAAGACCCTGACACATGTTCTCTATTCTGCTCAAGAGATACAGCATCAGCCTTCCTATTCTGCCCAGAATGGTCATGTTCTTTTCAACTCTGTCCTGTCAAGAGGGTAGTGCAGTGACCATTTTTGACATTGGGCTGCTAGTCACAGAAACCCTTCTGAGAACTGGAAATCTAGATGAAATATATTCACCCATCTGGCAGCCTCCCACATTCCACAGAAGCCCCTAAGATAAGGCTGAGGCTGGAGATGGTGAGGGAAAGGACTGGAGAAAGAGAAGCATGCACTGTTTTTTTTCTATGTACACTGTGTGAGGAGTGCCCTTGAATAAAGCTGCTCAAAGCACAGAAAGAACAAGCATTAAATGGCTCAGGACTCTGTAGTCTTGAGGTCAGGGCATGAATTACAGTCTTGGACTTCTGCTTTGAGGACTTTTTTTTTTCTGTTACCCAGTAACTATTTAATGTAAAATATACACATGATATTGGGGCTCCAACATATTAATAGTTCCATTTTGACAGACCTTTTCCCCCCCGTTTTACTGCTTACTTCATGAGCACAGTAATGGAGAGGTATCATGCCAACCATAATTTTGAATCCATTAATATTTTATGGCTCTAAGTAAGTATGGCAGCCTATCTGAAGAGTATGAATTCACAGCCAGTGAAAAAAGCTTATGACAGAAGCTTGTAAAAGTTAATAGTCTAACTTACAAGTAAAACTCTCACCACTGTTTTATCACAAGCCTCAGTGTCAAAAGACTACCTCTAAATTAAAGAGTATTTCATTTTGTATTCCTTTTCTAAACAATCAAAACTCTTTCAGGCATCATAGTTAAAATACTAACTTATTACAAAAAAAGAAACTTCTGATCATGAAATTGGTAGCCAACTGTCAGACAATTTTTCTGTTGTTAATTCTTGCCCCAAATTTTGAGTTCTGCACTCTTACTCTTTTCTATAAATTCATTAAGTTCCATACATTGAGAGAGAAGTGAAATATAAAACTATATCATGTACCGTATTAATCAAGGAAAAGAAGATATTTGTAAAATAACTGATAAGCAATTATCAATAGCATGAAGTTCACTACAGCTGTGAAAAAAGTTTGTGAATGCAAACTATAATTTTGTAGTTACCTTGAGTCTGGGTACTTGATATAGTCATCCCCTTTCCAGCTGAAATGATAGCGAACTATGTTCTCATGTGTAAGTCTTGCAAGCCCTTGTGCTTCACGCTCTACTTTCCTATTGGGGGGGGGCAAAAGAATTAAAAAAAAAAATACATTTCCCTAATACAATGTAATACAAAGTTAAATAAAATATAGGCTATCAAGTGGCAGGTTACAGGTAGTTTTACATTAATTTAGAAACAAAGCATAATATTCTCCTTCATATTCAAGTTCAAAGGTCAAAACTGAAGTTACAAATCTGATAGGTTTTCTTTCATCTGCTCAGTTATTCAAAGTGCAAAAAGTGTTTTAACCCCATTAGGAGTTAAATCCCCATTCAAAAAAAAGCTGAAAAAGCAGGTAACTGCAAACCCACCAGCAAAGCAGCAGTCATTACCTGAAGAATCAGTAGGTTTTCAGTAATTAAATCCCCACTCAAAAAAAGCTGAAAAAGCAGGTAGCTGCAAAGCAGCAGTCATTACCTGAAGAATCAGTAGGTTTTCAGTATTGTCAGGATAGCAATACCAATGCAAATAACATGTATTTGCAAAGAACACAAGAATCCAAAGGGAAATGTACACATTACACAATTTAAGGGACAAGTATCTCCAACAATTTAAAACATTTTCAAGAGATAACCTAAAAAATTACATTTTTCATCTGCTAATAAAATACTCCACTAGGTAACAGAAAATTATTTTTAAAAAAAATTAAGATCATCTTTATGTGTTGAGACTTGTAAAAGACAAGTAACACAGCATGAGAGTAATGACTACATGGGTCAGATATAAAGCATTTTCCAATTACAAACCACAAAATTTATTACATGGATTTTTTTTTCTGTAATTATAGTTATTTTGCATTACTGATATGGAAATTTTCCATGTAGCCTCTCAAAAGTAACAGGGCTGCTTTAATAATCATAGGTTTCCTTCACACACAGTTTGCAATATTAGCAACCAGATAACTACTGTGTTCAGGGAAAAGAGAACTTAACACACCTACATTTTTACAGCTCCAATAGAAATTAACCCATTACATGCAAAAATTAACAAAGGTTCAGGACCACTTTCAGCTTAAATTGCAAATAAGGAAAACAGTTTACTAGAAAGGACAGATAATTAAAAATGAAAATCACTTAAATGCTCCTAGTATTGTTGAAGAGAGAAAATAAAGTATTGACATATTGATTAAGGTTGTCCTAAAACACAGAAATAAACATTCAGTACATACTCTGTGAATTCAACTCGTTTGATTGCATAGGTTTTCTTATCACACTTTGATGTTGCCTTGAAAACATTCCCAAAACCACCTGCACCAATAGGCTCTATTTCTTCAAAATGTTCGAGAAATCTTAAAAAAAAAAAAAGAAAAAAAAGAAAACCACAATTATACTTAATTTTCAATTAAGGATATAAAAACAATCTTGACAGATTTAATACATCTACTGCAATATCATTCTGCAGTCATCATTTGACCAATCTACAGGTTTAAATCAGAGCCTTGGAGATGAATACAAGGGAAACTGACCATTCCAGGCATGTCAGGTAACTACCCTCACATCTTCATATGAATGACATTTGGTTTAAATGCTTTAAATATCATTACTTGTTAATTTCTATGCTAGATTTGAAATTTCCAGGAAAAAAATCTAGTATCAATCTTCTTTGAAAGTTCTTTTCACAGCAGTATTTTCTCTCCTTCTACTGCAAATAAACAAATCTAGATTCATACATACTGTTATTGCCTTATAAATAATAATTTTTAAAAATCCTTCTTACGTTTTATTGACAGTGTGCGGACTCTTCTCTCCTCCAGTATTTGTGTCCACATCTGGCAAACTTGCATTTGAATCTGACATATTTGCTCCCTCTTCCTTGTTTCTTACAAAACAAGCAAAATTAGCTGCCAATTTTCTTTAACAAGGATAAAAGCAAAATTTATAATGAGTCATTTTTCTAACACATGATGAGAAAATAAATCTACCTGCCAATAGCAGCATTTCTTTACTAGAGACAGAAAAAATAAATTTATTTAAGGTATATATTATTTAGAGGAGATAGCAATCTAGAAATAAGCACATACCTTTTGGCCTTCAAACTTTGTGCATTTCTCTACATGGAAAACAGAAAAAAAAAAAAGCCTAACTGAGGTATCCTGAATTTTTTTCAGTGCAGTCCGTTTAAAATATATCTGATAATGTATCTAGGAATTGCCTACAAATATGATCATACCTTATGTAAACAATGTCATAAGAATGAATTTTAGCTCAGTGTTTTTCACATGAGCAAAAACATGCATAACATTATCATTACAAATAATGAGCTTAGTTTGACCCTTTTCTTGGGAGTACTGGCATTTCTTAAACACTGCATAAATTTGATCCACAATACAGAAGGTTAGCATTAGTGAACATTCATAGGAAAAATGCATGTATTTTCCAATGATTAGTGGATAAAACAACAAACTGATGTTACACTCTGACAAGAAGCATGCCCTAATCAGGGTCTAAAATGTAATTATGAGGAAGATAATTTTCATACTATACCTGCAAAGGTGAAGGCTTTTCACATACTGCCATGTCATTCACTTTTTCTACCAACTTTGCAGATGAGTCAGCAAAGCAAATGCTGTTTTCACTGGAAAATAATGGACTATTTTTAGGTGAAGGTAACACAATAATAAATAAAATTATTGTCACAAGAAAAGTACCAAAAAAATCAGAGTTTTTAAAGCAAAACCTGAAAAAGCATTAACAATCATGACTGATTTAAACTACAAAACATCCTGCTTGAAAACTATTAAAATAACAAGACATTGTAATATTCTTCTTTATTTCCATTATAAAATGAGCCTATGATATCTAGAAGATAGAAGAATATAAAAGTGGTAGTGGCACTACAGGTAAACTGCTGGTTCTTAAATCACATATCAAACTTAATGCATATTCAGTTTCTTTTGCTAAGGAAATTTTTCCCTTTGGTTGAAATGAAGATTCATGTAGAATGAAAAAAGGGGAAAACAAAAAAGAAAAAAGGGAGAGAAGAAAGCAGAATATGGAGCACTGGAGAGTACTGAAATTGAATTACACAGAGTTCACAAGAGTGCCACAATAGGAAAATGACTGTTAAAATGGCATTAAATAATGCTATTGAATGAGGTAGGGTAATTCATTTACATCACAGGAAAAAGCTTCTGAAAGAACTACCAATCGTAAAATGTGAACAAATCAGAGAGCTCTAAACTTACTACAAGCTATCCCATACAGACTCACATAAAACTGCACAAGTAGAACAAACTTTGCTCTGAAGTTTAAGGAACAGAAGTTAAAATTAGATGGTTTTATACTGCAATAAAACAATAAAATTATATATTTTACTTAGAACTAGATTACATTACCCTACAAGATGACTAAATATATTGTTATCACTTTAGCAGTGAACCCAACTTACTCTGAGTCAGACTCAGCTGGCACTTGAGAGGAATTGCTGTATTTGCTAAATGTAGAACTGCCATTAGATCTTTCAGTTTCCATCTGCAAAAAAAAAAAAAAAAAAAAAAAAAAGATAAGCCAAGAATGTTTAACAAAATCATATAAACAAATCTCTAGTGCAAAAGATGCCATTCAGAGAGGGCAGAGGGAAGATTACAAGATCCTAAGAGCAAGTTGGTAACTGCACTAAACATTCAAAGCCCTGCAGAAGAAAGGCATCTGCCCAATTTCCACCCAGAGAAAGGAAAACACAGGGCCCTGTCACAGTGAGGGTACTATACAGACACATTTACAAAATAGAGTCTGGATTCTATTCAAAACCAGGATAAGAGTAAGAGTTATGGAAAGCAAGTATCTTCATTCTGTTGCTGCATGTGCAACTGCTGTGTGGAAAATGAGACATATGTAACTTTTGATATATGTAATCAGCAGAACTGAAAATCTGAGTCAGAACAAATTGACATTCAATGTCTTCAGCACGAAAACACTGCAAAACTCATAACTAAATTAGGGTTGAATAAAAAAAATATCCCAAATACTTAGTAGAGGCTCTTCCCCTTCCTCCCACTACCTATGTCATAAGAGCACAAAAGTAACATTAAAAGCAACAACTACACTGGATATAGACAACCACCTTACAAAAAGTCAACAATTTTTTTTTTCATGTTTCCTGGTATTCCATCACAGTATCATGGACACAAAAACACAGGGTTTATGTTTAAATGAGAGCCAACAAATAACCCCCTTTTTTTTTAAATACAGGAGTACTGGACCTTTACTACTTTTTACCAGATTACATTTTGTTTGTTACCCAGACATCACTGAGAATTAATAAAAATTAAAACCAACCCAAAACAACCCAATTGAAATTTAGACTATATGGTATACAGGTTCTGTTTGAGGTAATAAATTTCACACTTCAATGAAAATAAAAAGATCCATGGGTTTGCAACAAAGGAAGATATTAAGAAAGGCTCCTAGAGCTATAATACGATGTTAATTAATTGCATGGTTGACTTAAAAACAATTCTAAAAGCATTTAAAATTCAGAGTAACATCCAAATAATTTTAAAAGTACTTAAAAGTAAAAAAGGCTTCTTCCCACCCCTATTCTGCCATTCCTTCCCTTAAACTATCCTCCATTTAGTTAGTTCATATGTTCTGTACATTTCAGAAGTGGGTTTGAATCACTACTGGAATTCTGATAGTTTTTTGCACATGTGGAAATAACAGCTGCCAACATGAAGACAACAGCTCTGCTCTCCAGAGGATGGTGTCAGCAATTGTTTCATAGGACTCTGCCTTGGAACACTAGAGAAGGCAAGTCCCGTTCATTCTGACTCCTGCTTTTGCCTCTCACATTACACAATAGATTTTTGATCCAACTGAGGACAGTAAAAGAAGTAGGTTCATAGTCTGCCAGCTTAACAACACTTCTCACAGAAGACAACTGGTATACGAGTTGGAATTTTAAAATTTTTAAAATGTGTGTATCCTTGAATGTCCTTCTGACAACATATCAGACCTATTCTGAAACACCGAGAGATATTGATTGTTAACAGTTTGGGTTTTTTAATCCAGAACTGAATAAAGAAGCACAACATAAATTCTACTAACAATAACCCAACCAACATACTAAAATATGGATTGTTTCCTTCTTCAATGGCACACATGGAATATGCTTTTAAATACAATAAAGAAATTGGTTCAAAGACTTAAATTTCTGTGAAAAGGCTAAATATAGCACATATTGTCAGAGAGCATTCCTTATTTACCTTCTCATATGCTTCCTTTGCTGCAGCTTGTTTTGCAGCAGCTAGGGAAGGTCCAGCTCCCCTTCCGTACAAATGACCACTAATCATACAGCTAACAAAATGCCTGTAAAATACAACAGGGAATCGAGTCTTGTATCCCATATGACAAGTCTCAATTTATGATTTTTAAACAGTACAATCAAGTGACATTACAGAATGGAAATCTGAAGTATACATCTTCAAAACAGCGTTTTCCATATACATTTAATGTAGTTAATAATGGTAAGTAACTAATTTGTGCCTTAAAGATAACTCACTGGAGAGCAGCACTGCAGAAGGGCACCTGTGTATCCTGGTCTCTGGCAAGTTGAACCTGAGTCAGCAGTGCCCTGGCAGCCAGGAGAGCCAACCCTGTCCAGGGGGGCATCAGGCACTGCATCACCAGCCAGGCAGGGGAGGGGATTGTCCTGCTCTGCTCTGGGGCAGCCTCACCTCGAGTGCTGGGGGCAGCTTTGGGATCCACAATGTAAAAATACATTAAATTATTAGAGAGTGTCCAAAGGAGGGCAACAAGGATGGTGAAGGGCCTTGAGGAGCAGCCATGTGGGAAGCAGCTGAGGTCACTTGCTCTGTTCAGCCTGGAGGAGACTGAGGGGAGACCTCACTGCAGCTACAGCTTCCTCATGAGGGGAACAGGAGGGGCAGGAACTGATCTCTTCTGTCTAGTAACCAGTGACAAGACTCAAAGAGAGAGCATGAAACTGAATTAGGATAAGTTAAGGTCAGATATTGGGAAAAGATTCTTCACCCAGAGGGTGCCTGGACACTGGAAGATTCCCCAAGGAAATGGTCATAGCACCAGCCTGACAGAGCTCAAGACGCTTTTGGATAATGCTCTCAGGCAGATGGTGTGACTCCTTCTAAAGATTCAGCTAACATGACCAAGGATAACTAATGGTAGCATTAGTAAACACAGAAAGTATTAGAAGGAAGCAGGAAGGTAAATTATATCTTACGTGGGAGCATGGGCATCTCCAATACAAGTTTTAGTATAATCAACTATTTGACACGACCTCTGTGAAAAAATATTTAACAGGCTGACATAATCTTTGTCTGGTGCAGGTGATGAGGTTGTTTGAGTTGTCGCTAACTCTGCAGCTGCCATATTTGAGGAACTGTTATGCTATAAAACAAACAAAACAGGTAACTTGAAAACTTAAGCTTGAAAACACATTAAGATAAACAGTGCACAAGAACTAATATAGCTGCAAGGTTTGTCCACATTTCGAAACACTCTTAAGAAATCCCAAAGTTTCCATTAACTCAGTCCTTTGTTGCAAAGGACAGACATGCCAAGCATAATTATTACATTTTGAATAAATGGAAACCTAGCTTTCCAAGTACTTTTGCCTTTAACAACCTCTCATCATGCCTCATCCCACCCTTTTTAGGAAAACATAGGGAACAAGCTGTGAAGAAGGGATGGCAGCAGGATGCTGCTGATGCTCCCATTTAGCAAAGGCTGCAAACACTCCTGTGCATGTACGGAGGGGAAAGCAGGACTTTTCAGCTGCCTCATGATTAGTCAACATCAGTAACCTATCAGCAGACATGCAGCAATTGTGTTAAAGTAATGACAGTGAGACACAATAAAAGCCATACAGAAAAAGGTAAGGAAAGATTTCACTCAAAAGGTACTAAGAAGCATTCAGAGTCAAAAAGAAAAATAAAGAACAGCAAATAAAGAAGGGCAAAACACTTGGCAGAAAATCAAGGAACAAAATTCAAACCTAGACTTAATCAAGGAAAGTTAGAGTACATAACTAGCTCTACTGTAAAGAATATAATAAAAAGGAAAAAAATATTAATTATAACAAGTGAAAGTAAGCAGTTTCTTTAGTGGCAACAGACACACTGAGTAATTCCCTACAAATACTCTGAAGGCATTGAATCACTGAACAATTGTCAAGTTATAAAAGGACCACTGCCCACGTCGGACAAACCAAGGCAGCTTAACAAAGGCAAACACGTTTCCTTATCCTCCTGTAATAGCAGAGGAGGAAACAGTATTAGATATCAACCCTATAGGAAAAAAATAAGGAAAACAATTCACTGATAAAAAGTAGAAAAGTGAAACAAAGACAGCTTGAATAATTAGAAACTGTTTCAAATTAAACAACATTTTATCAAAACATTTTATCTACTTTCAGATATTAATCTTCAACATTTACTACATTACATGTGATTGTAACCCCTCAAACTTAATCCTACTATTTACTCACCTGTTTCTCAATCATTTCCCATGTTTCTTTTGCTGCTACTGCTTTTGCTTCTTTTTTACTTTTACCAGTGCCTCTACCATATTCCTCACCGTTTATTCTGACAACAACTGTGAACCTGCAATGAAGGAAACTTGTCTAAAACATTGCTACATTTTTCCCACATATATACTTCAATAACCTTAACAGAACTTTGGGGTTTATTATCTACAAAGCACTATAGGATACACTATGGGAAGTACTGAAGCATTAATGTGGGGTTTTTTATATCAAACCTATGATTATCATAATTCTTTATATAAATACTTTTAAAATTTTCTTTTCTAGTCACAAATTATTAGTTCCAACTAATATACACTTTATTAGTTCCAACAGTACTTTTAACTGCTTAACTGCTTTTTAAAATCAAAATAATGTACTTTTTAAAAGCATAAGAATGGATGAGGTCAGCACTGTTACAAGCAAGGTTGTAAAGCCCTAACACCAGGACACATCTCAGTAGTGTGACACTACATAAAGGAAAGATTAGCTTATTTTGGTTTCATGAAACCAGATGTGAGATTACACTCACCTTTAACACCCTGTGATGTACACTGCTTAGTAAGAGCAAAAACCACATCTGGTGCTTGTGAGACACGAATTTAAAGGCAGTAATAAAAAAAAGCCCCACCAAAACAAAAAAAATTCACCAACAAACAAACACAGGCCCCAGTCCTGCCTTTCTCTGCTCAACTGCTGATCCCTTCCCTCTGTCCCTCCATTCTACAACTGGGCACGTCCCGCTTCCCATATTGCAACTCCACGAGTCAGAATGGGACTCTGACGCAGCTCAGGACTGACAGTACTGTATCTGGCTGGGATGAGGTTACCTTTCTTCAGTGCAGCCAGAATGGTGCTGTGTTGTGGCTTTGGAACTAACACAGAGTTAATGTTTTACCTACTGTGAGTAGTGCTTGCACAGCACCAAAGTTTTTTCTTTTTCCCACTCTGGTCTTCCAGGAAGCAGAGGAAGGAAATGTGAGAAGCTGGGAAGAGACACAACCACGGCAGGTAGCCAGAGGGATATTCCATGCCCTATGGCATCACACTCAGCAATAAAAGCTGGGAGATGAAGAAGGAAGAGGGGATACTCATGGCTATATGTTTACCTTCCCAAGTACACATTGGACATGATGAAGCCCCACTTTCTTGGAAACATCTGCCAGCTGATGGGAAGGAGTAAGCAACTTCTTTATTTTGCTTTGGTCACACATCCAGCTATGCTTTGTCAAACTGTCTCTATCTCAATCCACAAGTTTTTGCTCCCTTTCACCTTTCTGATTCTCCCCTGTCCCACAGGGGGGAAGTGAGTAGTTAGCTGGGGGTTTCACTGCCTCCTGGGGTCAACCTACTGCTGTGCCTTAATAACAAATGGTTGGATTTCAGACAAATCAGTCCTTACAGATCCAACCTGTCCTGCAGCTGCAAATCCCCTCATGTTTCTGATACTGCTTTTGCACAAAAGGCAAGATAGGAGAAAACAGCAACTGGATTTCTGCCTTTGACCACAGCACATTAAAGTGATCATTAGAGCCTCAGAGCACCTCTGTGCTTCAGATTGCAGCACAGCATGCAAATGCTCACAGCCAAGAGGATGGATTCACACAGTCAAGGTACAGCACTGTGAGCTCCTCTGTGGGAAATTTGGTCTCAAATAGTGTAGTGACTTTAGGAACTCACTTTTTTCATTATTCCAACCTCATTCTCCACTTCCCTTTAATGAAATGTTTGGGTGGGAAACAATTAAGATGCAGAATGAAGTGCTTGCTCTCAATGTGTAAGCAAGGCTTAACAAGAAATCTTAAGGGGGCAAACAGTAGGAAAAAGCACCCCCATAGTGTGCCATATACTCTACACATAGGAAACAACAAAGAAGAAACAAAACATGTAATAAAGGTTGTTCTTTGGGAAGGAGTTTGTCAGTTAACCCATACCCACACCTAACCCACTACACACATTCAGCTATGACACTGCATCAAAAATACATTTTATTAAAGCATCCTGAGGAAATCTGCAGTGAGTCTCCATAACCAAGTTCAAGATTACCTGCAGGAACATTACATGAGTTGGTCATAAGTGAAGAGTTCACCATGAACCCTAAGTTAATAAGCAATTCCCAGACTTGACAGGTTTAGGCAGGACTGGCCTAATTGTCCATTCTCTGTGTTCCCAGACCAAGACAGCTCAGGACTGAGCCACCCTGATCTCCTTTAACCTTCTTACATTGTGTCCAGCACTGGCCCTGTCAGACACAGTACTAGAAGCAGCCACAGCACCAGAACCACGATAGGATGGGAGGTATCTCCTCATCATGCCCCAGACAGCTGCAAGGTGACTCATGAGATGGGACACAGCACAGCAGAGTTAGGGAGCTAGCTCACAACCAGCAGTGGTCAATGCAGCCAGTCAGCAGGCAGAACACGGGGAAAGAGCAGCATAAGGGGACAGAAGGTTTACAGCACACAGCACTACAGCCAGACATGTTACTGTATCCTTGGAATAGCTCAAGTTACCCAGGACATTCCTAGGTACATTCCTGCACAGTGTGCTGAATTTCATTTGTGAATGTAGCAGAACACACAGAAAAACAATGAAAAACCACAACAAATGGGATAAACAACTTGGAATGTATGTAAGTTCGGTCAGTTCCATGCCATCACTTTTGCAGAACGAAGATGTTGCTGTGTAATCAGACCTGTGGTCTTTACTGAAATAAGAGTTACTTTTTAGAATTACATGAGCCACATGGGTGAAAAAATAAGATAACTATTAACATTTGAGACCCAGATAATATCTATTAATTTATTCTGGGATGGTAGAGGTAGATGGATTTAAGAATAAATCTGCATAGACAATGCTATCTAACAACATGCAACACATCAAAAGAAATGTATTAATTATTAGCATAAGGCTTGTCTTCATGCAAACTAGCAAAAAATTTTTTTTTAAAAATCACACAAGGAAATATTACAGATCTTGAGTACCTACAACCTTTGGCAAGGGAAAAAATACACTGTATCAATGTTAAAATATAAAATATATTCCATCACCTGTCAGTGTCTCTAAAAGTGAAAGCAAAACTTCTTAAGCAAAAGACCCTTTTCTTGTAAGAGATGTTAAAAAATATACCACACATTAAATATATTAGTACACAACCAGTTAATACATCCAACCTTTCTGGCTAGAAATCAACAATGTTTTGTAAACACTGCTTTGTAGCATTGAAATCATAATTGAAATTCTTACTGTGACCCAATCCACCTTCTGAGAGGAGACACATAACACACAATAGAGTTACTAGTAACAGGTGCATTGCTGGCACTTTCTGAAAAAGAGCCATCACCCTTGAAATAAGTTTTCTCCTTTAACTGTATCACATGTCTTCCCCGTGCACCTACCATTCAATTCAATGGTTTCAACCAGCTTTCCCACTACATGTGCTTTCAGCAAATTAATATTTCTGACTGCAAGCTTTACACAGTTTGTTTGTTCATTGCAAGAAGAGCCCTATTCATTATTGACATAGAGAGTAAACTTACTCAGGATCATGAGACGGGCCCGTCATATTGATGGGGTCATAAACCAGTTTAAGTTTATGCATTTGACAGTAATGGTTGATCTTCGTCATATACTCACGATCCATTTTGACACAATCTTTCGTCATATACTCACGATCCATTCTGACACAATCTTCAATAGGTGCTGCAAAGTAACATTCAAAGATGTGTCTGTTGCTCTAGACACAGCCTATGATCTTCGTACATAGGTCACTGCTATGATATAAAATAGAAAATTGGTGCCAGTAACAAAGTTCATGGGAAACTAATTCAAATTTCTAATTCAAGTGATTGTCTCCAAAAGTTTTGGAAATCATTGCTTAGAATAAGAGTTTTAGCTAGCAGAGTGGAGAATTCAGTGATTAGAGACTTCTTAGCAGATTTCGTGACAGAAAAAGATTGAATCATCCACTGATTCCTGTGGGAGGAAAATAATCAGTAACGTTTCTCCAGAATTAGAGTCGGTTCCTGCAAAAGAGAGCCCGACGGCACTTAACATATCCCTTGGAGCGCCGATGACGCCAGGCGCAGCCACCCGGACCCAAGATGACCCCAGGCTGCCGCCACCGAGCGCGGCGGGCCAGGCCTGTGCAGCGGGGCTGCGGGCACCCCACCCGGCACGGACCCCTGCCCGTCCCCCCGTCCCGCGGTACCTCCGAGCCGCTGCCGACGCTGCGGGACCCGCGGGCGCTCCAGCAGCCGGCACGGCACGGCACGGCCCGGCCCGGCGCGCGGCGCAGAGCCCGCCCAGTTTCGTTTCCCGCGTTAGTACGAAAACGAAAGCGAAAGGCAGCCGAGGGCGGGAGAGCTACACCGGGAGAGGGGCGGATGTGGCCCGAGGCGGGGGAGCCGCGCTCCTACCAGCGCTCCTGAGCTTACGGGGAGCCAGGGCTCCAGGCAAGCGAGCGCCTTCGCCAAGACCGGCCCCCGGCCTCGCCCCGACCCCCGGCGCCCTTTCCTGTTACAGTAACCACACGCTACAGCTCAGCAGCACGGCCAGAGGAGAGCAGTGCGCACCCAAATACATCGAACCCCTCAAGCCCAAGCCCCGGAGTTTTATATCCTCAGAGTCTCCCCCGGGGCATCAGTCCCGCTCTTCCTTCTCGTCTTCTCCTGCCTCCCCGCTCCGTGTTCATACAACGCACTGGACTCATCCAAAAGCTCGGCAGTCACCGGCTGTTACTCTCAGTTGTGCATTCACCTGGCTGAGGTCACTTGTCTTCATGTCCTTTGGTATCCCAAAGGCTGGGAATTCATGGCTGCTTGTCTCGAGCTCCAACCAGGAGCCCAATCTGCATTTCAATCTGCAGATTGCAGGCCAAGACACCTGGGTGAGAAGTATTCCTCAATACATTGAGCTTGAAATATATTATGGGCATCACTGAACACAGTCACTTGTCTTCATGTCCTTTGTTATCCCAAAGGCTGGGAATTCATGGCCGCTTGTCTCAGAGCTCCAACCAGGAGCCCAATCTGCATTTCAATCTGCAGATTGCAGGCCAAGACACCTGGGTGAGAAGTATTCCTCAATACATTGAGCTTGAAATATATTATGGGCATCACTGAACATGAATGCACTTCATAATAAATCTCTTACTGGGATAAAGAAAAAAAAAGATCAGCCACCAAATTCATAATATATTCTGTGGAAGTGGGAAAGAAAAACCTCCAAGATTCGTTTTCAGGGGCTGGATGTAACGGATGGAGCAAATTACTTCCACTGTGCACACAGGTCACCTACTCCTGATTGCCCAGATTTGACTTCCACCCCCTGCAAGGTCTCTCTCCAGCAGAAACCAGACAGCTGTAGAAAAGGAAAACAGCAGTAAGCCTTAGGTCTTCCTCAGTATGAGGAAACAGCTTGGGCACCCAGGAAGCTCACCTGCTCTCTCACAGCGCTAACACAACCAAAAAGGAACCTATTGAGACACCAGTGGAGATGCAGGAAAAATCCACCAGAGAGTTCCAAATGCTGAACTCCTAAACATAATCATCTTGTAGCAAAAAAGGACAAACTGTGATACGAGTTGAATAATTCACAAATTATTATTTATGTATGGACAACAAGTTTTCTTTGGAAGTGTTTATGATATTCTTCCTTTTTAAAAGGCATCCAGAGCAATTCCTTGTTTAAAGATACCAAACTGGCATTCTTACATTATCACTTCTCGAACGTGCACTCCATCTCTTGTTTCAGCTTGTCTCCCACTCAGGTTTCCAATGACTGTTCTTTTCTGGATTCTCAGCTTCTGCAAGGGAATTCCAGCCTCTAGTGAACCTGCAGAACAAGGAACAGGAGAACAAGGAGAAAGTTGCTGATAGATAAATGGTCCAAATAATCTTTAAAAGCACAAACATCAATTTTATGTAAATGTTCCTTTTTCCTAAAGTACACATAGGATCTGCTGCTCACTGTCTGCAATGCAGGGCTCTCTGAAAAAACCATCTTCCTAAATAGAATAAATCCTAGAAATTCAGCTATTTTTAAATTACTCTTCTATGTAAATGCTGAAAAACAGTAATGCAGTATAGGTACATGAAATCCACATGCCTAACACCTTTTCTGTCTTATCAAGCAAAACTAGCACATTTTATTAGAAACAGCTAGAGTAATTTCATTAAAAATCCTCTTATTGCCTTAACTACAGGATCTGTTTCTTCTGGGAATCCACTTCTCTCCTTAAAGGCTTGTCTTCTGTACTTTTACTTGCCATACGCCAATCTTTTGGGTGCAATTACTTTGGCCTTGCATGTGACTCAATGTCTTCTATCAGATAAGGAGATTGATATCAAAGGTGCAGTTTTGAGAACTGAAAGTGACCTGCAGTGAACTTCAAGTTTTTTGGTAAAAGACAAACTTTCCTCCAGCTTCATGAACTGCAGTTAATGATTCATAGACATTAATCATTAGCAGTATCAACATTAGCAGTAAATCAACATTAGCAGTATTAAACACAAATCAAATTAAGAAAATTTGCTAGATGGCTGTTAAAAAATACTTTGTGTTTCTCAAAACATTATCAACAAACAAGAGCCTGTTAAATTTCACCTTGGGGAAAATCATCAATTCTGAAACAGACTTTGGTATATACACCTAAAAATCTTGTTCTGTAAAGCCGTTAAGGCTTTAATTCAAATGCCTTTAAGATTCATTTGCTCTATAAAATATTGACCTTTGGACTTTCAAATAATCCATTATTATACGGATTCTCAAAAGAGTGGAGTTACAGAGGAGTTATTGACTTCGGCTTTATTAGGAACACTTGCTGATGGATGATTTAATCCCCATGTTGTGGCTGCTGTGCCCAGAGATATGAAGGACATGCTCCAGAAGCTAACAGGGAATCTGGGAAAGCAGAACTGAACTGAATCTTTTGTGGGCACGTCCTCCTCCTCCTTCGTGCAGGTCCTTGTTCACGGAATGCTTCGGAGTGAAAACCTACAGACTTCGGCATCTTTGGGCGCGACGCAGCAACCCCGTGCAGGGACCTGTTTGGTGCCGTTCCCTAAGGCTGGGACAGGCTTCCCCAGCGGCAGCAGCCGCTGGCCCGGGGCTAGCTGAGCCAGCCAAACTGCTGCCAACAGCCGGGAGGTGCAGGCCTGCCCGGGTGGAAGCGCCGCGGGGGAATTCTTTCACGGCAAAGCTGTTCCCTGGCAGCATCTCAACAGGTCATTTTCCAACCAGGTGCCCCGTTGTGTCACTCAGAAAACATCCCTACACAGAAGGAAAAATCCAAAGTAAGACACCGACCGTCGGAACACACACCCCAAATACCGCGGCGCGGGCGCTCCCTCGCCACGCCCGGGCCCCGAGAGCCGCTCCCGCTGCCGGGCTCAGCCGCCGCCCCACGGCCGGCACGGCGAGGGCCGCGCCGCCACTCCCCGCGGCAGCTCCCGCGGCCTTTCCTCCCTGCCCGGCGCCATCCCCAGCCCTCACAGGCTGCCGGGATTCGGGCAGGCTCTCCGCACATCCCATTGCAGAGCCCTGCGTGCCTCCAGCCCTCCTTTTCTGGGGGCGGGAGGGGCCCCTGGGAGCGCCGAGCTCCGCCCCCGCCCCGCGGGCCTGACGTGAGGGGCGGGCCCGGGGCGGCGCCGCCGCGCTGTGCCCGGTGCGGGCGGCTCTGCCGGCGCTCCGGGGTGCTCCCCTCCGCCGGCCGAGCGGGGCGGCTCTCGCGGGAGGCGGCGCCATGGGGCTGCACGGCGTCAAGGCGGTGTTCTTCGACCTGGACAACACGCTGATCGACACGGCGGCGGCGGGGCGGCGCGCCATCGAGGAGGTACTGCCCTTGTCCCCCTTCCGACGCGGGGCCCGCGGCTCCCGGCCCGCTCTGCGGGGCCGCGCGTGTCCCGCTCCCTCCCCGCTGACAGGCGGCCGGGCGCCGCTCCCGGGAGCGCGCCGCGCGGCCCCGCAGCGCCCTGACGCGCGCCCCCGCGCCCCTTGCAGGTGATCAGCGCCCTGCAGTCCAAGCACCACTACGGGGAGCGAGAGGCCCGCGCCGTCTGCGATAAGGTCCAGGCCAAGCTCCTCAAGGAGTGCCACGATCCCGCCAAGATGTGCATCACAGACCTGCGGATTTCGCACTGGGAGGAGGCGATCCAGGAGACCATCGGGGGGGAGGCGAACCGCGACCTGGCGGCCGAGTGCTATTACCTGTGGAAGACGACGCGGCTGCAGCACCTGACGCTGGCCGAGGACACGCGGGCCATGCTGACCGAGCTGCGGAAAGGCCTCCGCCTGCTGCTCCTCACCAACGGCGACCGCCAGACGCAGAGGGAGAAGATCGAGGCGTGCGCCTGCCAGCCCTACTTCGATGCCATCGTTGTGGGGGGAGAGCAGAAAGAGGAGAAACCGGCGCCGTCCATATTTCATTACTGTTGCGATCTCCTGGGGGTGCGGCCCGCAGAGTGTGTGATGGTCGGTGACTCTCTAGATACAGATATTCAAGGAGGCCTGAATGCTGGCTTGAAAGCAACAGTCTGGTTAAACAAAGCAATGACTGCCCCAGTAGATATCTCCCCTGTACCTCATTATATTATTGCTTCTGTACTGGATCTTCCAGCAGTGTTACAGAAGATGGAGCACAACACTAATGCTAAGTTAGAAACTGACCATGTGGGTAGCAGAAATGAAGCACATTGATGATGGTTCCAGCATACAGAGACCTGCTGAGCTGTTAGGTGACAGATGCTCTTTTTAAAAGTCTGACCCTAGGAGTTTGAACTCATCTGTGGTCTCTTTTAAACAGCAGAGGGATGAATAAGAGCACAGTTGTCAGTGAAAACCAGACAGAAGCACAGAATTATATTAATTTAAATGATGCAAGTGCAGTTAAAGGTACTGCCTCTGTCTGGAAATTATTTTGACAGACTGTGACAGAAGTTTGTCTGTCTCTGACTGAAGTTGCCAGTCTCTTGTATGTATAGTGGAAAAGAAAATTTGAATGTTCTGAGCTTTCACATGCTTTGCTGATTTGTAAGCTTGGTAGAAGCTTCAGTTCTGACCTTGTGTGCAGGGTGTAAGGGAAAGTGAGAGAGTGTGGTAAATCTGGTAAATCCTCACAACTGATCTACAGTTTATCTCAGGAACTGGAGTGAATTTTATTATTTCTCAGACTATTAGAAATGCTCTACCTTTGATCTTTTTTACAAGTTTTAGAATTTTTTTCAGACTTTGCAGTGGTTTTTCTTTTATGGAACTTGTATCTCTTGCCAAAACTACTTAAACATACATCAAAAATTTGCTTTTTTATCGGGGACCATTAATCAGAGGGACTTGATGAATAAGCTTCTACTTTGTAATATCTTGGTGTTTATGCAGATATGCAGTATACTGGTAATTCAGATTATGATTTTTGTTGAAATGGATAAAATAGGGATATTTTAAATAGTGCTACTGTACTGTCAGACTCTTCAGAAGCTAATATCATTGTTCTGTCTGATTTTATCAGTGAATTTTGATAAGACTTCTTGGAGAAACTGTTCTTGGTCTTGCTGGGGTGTATGACTACTCAGATTCAACTGTAGGACCAGTGGCTTTCCTGACTGTTTTAATGGCACTGCTGTATAATCCCTCCTTACTCCAGTTTGCATGTGTAATTCATGTGATTTGTTCTGGAGAAAATACAAGCTAGTTGTCTGTAAATGGCTCTCATTACTTTCTTCCAGGAAACTGGAAAATTATGTCCTATGTATTAGTACTGTATACAACTTTATAAGGTATATGTGGTATTTCCACTACATGTAGGAAACAGTAAGGTTTCTCTTTCCCAGATCATTACATTATTATTTTTTCTGTGCCTCATATTCTTACTACATAAATATTTCCACTACATGTAGTAGACAACTCTCTAAAACAGTAAGATTTCTTTCCCTTTCCCAGATCATTACATTATTTTTTTTTTCTGTGCCTCATATTCTTACTACATAATGGGGAAGTACTCTCATATTAAATGGAAATGTAAACACCTGTTGGCAAGTCTGTGGTTTTCAGCCCTATTTGCTATATATTCACCAGGATGAGTATCAGACCATATATGAGAAATCAAATTTTATATTTTAGAATAATTCCATGACAGATCTTTTGAGAACAGGGGTTTTAGGCTACTGGCAGAAGAGTGTCTGGCATGTGGGCAGCAATTAGAAGTACAGAAACCCACTATGAAATGGGTGTGTAGAAGAAATCCTATATACTAAAAACATTCATGTCAAATTAAACAAAGGGACCTAAGTTAATGCAGTTAAGTCTTGCATAGGATGACAGTCAGTTTAGAGAAGGCTGTTATTGGTTTGGGTTAAATTATTTGACAAGTAGTTTAGGTTGGATCAAAATATGTTGCTCCTACATTGAGGAGGGGGAAAAAAAGAAAAGAAATATTCACTAAATTTGGAACCCCTTTCCCAGTTGTCCATTAGAAAAGGTAAAGCAGCCCACATTCCTTGTCTTACCTGGCCAAGACTGTTGAGACATCAGGTCAAGGAAGAGTACAGACACAGACCCCACCTGTTCCTTTGAGGAAATGGGCATATACTGAAAACAATCCAATTACAGTAGACAGTAACATGAACCAGTGGCACTGACTTGTCACATCTTCTGAAGGAAGAGGCCTAAATTAAGACTTTGGTTTGCATTTGAAGGGCATGGAAGCAGTCACTGGTTTAGCTGATGAGCAAAGCATTTCTAATAACATTCCTTAGAACTGGTGATTGAGACAAGAATAATAAAGATCATTTAGCCTGTCAGGGATGCTGTGTAAAAATGGATAAGTATCCAAAATATTAGAGGGATCCCTGAAGTAATCTAACCATACCATCTAATACAAAAGCAACAACTTTTCTTACAACAGCATCCCAAAGGAGCTACAGGGTAACAGGCTCTGCCTTGTTTGCACAGCAGCAGGGTAGTAGAACTTAGGTCAGAATGAGGTTTCTCATAAGCTGATATTTAAAATAACAAACAGTAGTAACTCACAAGTCTGTCTGTGGAGACAGAAGGAGATACAGATACATAAATATATAGGTGTATATTGCACCAGGTTACCATTTTTAAATCTAGGTTGAGGCTCATATTCTCTTGCCACTGCATCATTCTGAAGTGGCATGCTGAGCCTGCTTATTGTATAAAGGGTCTCTTGTTTTAGAAGAGACTGCTCTTTGTTTTGCACATGGCCAACCATTTCTTTTCATCTCTGTCTCTGAAAAACCACAGAAACTGCACACTCAGGTGACAGTGGGGTCTCTAGAGGCCACACCTGAGTATATTTTTCATTTTTGAGTTCTGTACCAGGCTGAATGTGGCTACTGGTGTCCAGAGAGGGAAACACCATTATGATGCTTCTATAAAACAAGGAGAAACAATACAAGACTTTTCTCTATCTAGGGCCATTCTTAAAAGCAGTTACCCAATAAGCTGGGTTAGGTGTCTGGAGTATCTCTAAACACTCAAGATGTTTCTCTTAGATAGAGCTGTTGCAGAAAAGATAATGAAAAATAATTATATCTAGTAAATTGGAAACATAAATGTAACGTTGGGATGATTTTCACACCAGAAGCGGGAACAAAACAATTAAACAGTCTAGTAACAGTTCCCATTAAGTTCTGGGTTTGCTTAGTGTTATGCTCTATTAGATAAATTTTCTAGTATACACTATATTGCCAAAACACACAAAATAAAAGGAGGAAAAGGAAATTCCATCTATAATTTTTAAAACTTATTTTTTCCAGATAAATATTGCCTCCTGAGGTTAATCTACAGTAACTTTGACTTCATTGAAATGAACTGAAACAGTAGTTTAATACCAACTGTATGCTAATCCTTGATTTAAAATAATCCATGTACTAGTCAATAAAAGTATTTTGTTTATAAAATGTATGTTTGAACACTCTGAATTGCTGTGGATAAATACGTTTGAGACCTGATTTACAACGAGGGGCAAGAGTTCTGTTTGTTTTTTAAAATAACACAGAATTAGGATATGAAATCCGTGACTTCATGTTTAGATGTGGTGGCTGGGTGTAGTTTCTGTCATTTCAAACAGAGGCTGGATCATAATTACGTGTTCATGAAGATTCATGGCCAGACTGTGTATGTTGAATTGCCAGCTGCAGTTCAGTGGTAGTTGAACCTGACCTGCCAAGCTGAATGCCAGCTCGCATAAGCCTACGTGTCCTGACATCATGGCACTGGCTGCTGCATAAGAACACACTGCAAGCAGAGAAGATCAGTAAATACAGAAATCTCAAGTCCAGGGCACCCATTTTGGCAGGTTATGGGTGCACAAAGCCACATCTGAGCTGCTGCTACACTGACCTCCGTGACTTAGGAGAAGGGCAGAGTGGGAGGTTGCTCACCTTGTAGCTTTTTTGGCTGCAAAAAAGCAAGCTGCTCCCTTACTGTTTTCTGTTGGGTAATGGAACAAATAGTCCATCTTCTGGACCTGTGGAAATAGGTACAGATAGGTAGAAAGTCACTGCAGATAAGAGTAGGACATTAAACACAGTAAAAGAGGGCTCAGCTTCTATCACAGGCACTTGGCCATGCCAGCAAGCTGTCTGCAGCATCACACACCTGCACAGCAGAACTTTCTGTTCTTGTGTATGTAAGGCATTAAGCTGGACAGTGACAGCCTCAGAAGTGAGGGTGTTTTCTTAGAGAGAAAGTGACCTGAATGTTTTATACAGGAAACAAGCACCTTTCATTAGAGTACTAAATTAATGCAAAGAGGTAAGATGTTTGGATTAAAGTTAAGGTTTTCCTACTCCCTGCAGCGTAAGATTTTCTTATTTCCCGAAAGAGAGACAACAGACAACTTGCTGTGCCTCAGCTAACCACAACCAACTCAGTTTGTGTTTTCCTCTGAAGTTTCTCTTACATGACACTAGTGTTAGGGCTTTGAACTGAATTGAAGTGGTCTGGCCCATCACAGCAATTTCTCCTCTTCACATATGTAGCAATTTATTTTTCAGCTTCGGCTCTAAAATGTGCCAGGTTATTGTGAGGCCTTTAAAAAACAATTTAAAATCCCACCTTAATTCTATACTACCAAAACTTGTCATCTGGAAATCATTTGAACATGTTGAGGAGTACGACAAAGAGAAAGGTGATGTATCTGTGCTGTACGTAGCATATACTGTTCTTTTGTGCACGGCTTTTGCCATCAGCCTTGCAGTGGGATTGTCTCCATTATACCCTGCTTTCCAGATCATGCTGTGCACATACAAGAGACACAACAATGCAGAGATGATGTCAGCTGTGCCTAAAGCTAAAACTGCAACTTTTTCCCTATGTTGCTAGGGACCCAGAACAGAGAATCACACTGTCTGCTCCTATATCATATTTTGACCTTTCATTTCATCTGCTAGAAACAAGGTTGCATGAGAGCCTTCTGCTGAACAGCCCTCAAATGCCAGGGAAAAAAATGTACTTTAAATATATGAAATTAATCTATGGTGTTAATATATGAAATTGCAGTTCTTCAAGAGTGCAAGCCATGTTTCTCAAGCCAACACTTCGCCGAAGACCAGAAGATAATGTCTCATAGGGTCTGATTTAACATGGGAAATATATTGTCATTTGCATCAGTGGACCTTCACAAATTTAAGTAAGATTTGCATGCTCATTTCTGTAAGATAATCTGCAAGTGACATCTGCTTTCCACTTCTCCTTCCTCAGCTTATTCATCTTCATCAACTGTTTTGTCAGCTGCATTTCCATATCTTTCTGAATCACAACAATATCTAGTATTTGGGATGAAGTTGGCAGAGGACCACAATAAAAACCACTGGAACACAGCCATCTTCTGATGCAAGGTCATTTTAAATATCAGCTTCACAGCAACTGTGTGCTGCAAGTATGTATATGTTTTAAATGATCTTTCCTGCAAACACACTTCCATTCATCTCACACAGACTAGGCAAATTTTTCATTAAAAAAAAAGAAAAAACCTAAAAATGTTGGGGGTAAAAAAACAAAATAGAAAAAAAGCACCTCCAAACAAAATGTCTTAGTCATCTACAGACTCCCTGAGGCAGTGACCTTTCAGTGAAACAGAAAGGTCCAGTTGGAAGTGAAACCATTACATGTCAAAACACATCAACTACCAAGTATATGTTTATTAGTTCTTCTCTGAGTGTTAAGAGTCTCAGTAAATTCTTTTATTCTTCTCATTAATTAGGCCAATGAGTAGCCTCAAAGTTACTGTGCTGTTTTCATCTGCTTACTAATGTGTTGTAGGTCCTCTATTTGATAAAGTCAGGCTTAACAGTTTTCATTTGTGCTGCTAGTGGAGTGGTCTTTGCTGTTAATGATGTGGCCTGTTAAATTGCACTGGGGTTAGGATTTATCAGGAAGTCTGCAGTGGATGGACTGACAGCCTTTGTTTTCCCAACTGTTGATGCCTTCCATTGTGTTTTGTTACAGACTTTTAAATGAGAAGGGTCCTGAATGTTCCAAGTCCTTTTTTTCCTTTCAGGAAGAAAATGCATAACCGACACAAACAGCTTGTTTATTTTCCTTTCAGTAAATGTAACTGGGTAAAAATACTTTTCTGCTTCCATCCCTCTCATCTGAAAGTACTTTAAAAGTGCCTAACAACTTGATGTCTAAGCTACTTTGATATATTTATTATCTTTATCCTGATACTTTGTTATACATTGTAGTCTGTTTAAAAAACTGCCTCTGCTACTGTTGCAGCCAGAGGTTCATCTTACTACTGTATAATTATAATTTTACACTGTATTTCTAGGCTGTATCTCAAAATGAAAACAAGTGCCTACTTTAGAGACACTTTGAGGTAAATCTATCTAATTCACAGTTTCTATTTGTTTTATTTTGAAAACTGTACCCCTGCTTAATGGTTCTCTGTCCATAAAACTGACTTTCCATTTGCTTTTTTTCTGTAGAGCAGCAGTGTTTGTACAGATTTGCAGAGTGAATAGCATGCAAGAGATGTAGGCAAAACACAGAAAAAAAACCAACCAAAACACCTCTTTGGCTTTAGGATTTGCATTTCCCACATTTTACAAGCCTTGGCAGTTATTAGGTTCACTTAACATCATTCTCTGCAGCTTAAATTCCGTTCCCAGTGAATGATGAGGAAACAAGATACTTTTGAATCCTGTGTAATGATTTTCAAAGACTCTGCCAAGAAGAATTGTGACTGGCCTGGATTCTCCATTTGACACTGTCTCTCACAATATGCTCATAGTCAAACTCAGGAAGTGTGGACTGGATGAGCAGACAGTGAGCCGGATTGAGAGCTGGCTCAATGGCAGATCCCAAACAGTTGTGATTGGTGGAACAGGGTCTAGGTGGAGGCCTGTCACTAGAGTGTCCTCGGAGGTTTAACTTGATAACCATGAGTTGGATGAAGAGGCAGAGCAAGTTCAGCAGGTTCACTGATGACACAAAGCTGGGAGGAGTGGCCAATGCCCCGAGGGCTCTGAAGCCCTTCAGAAAGATCTCAACAGCCTGGAGAAATGAGCAGGGAGGTGCAGGATCCTGCATCTGGATAGGAATAACCCTGGGCACCATCACCGGCTTGGGAAGAATCTGCTGGGAAGCAGATCTGCAGGCAGGGACCTGGGGGTCCTGATGGACAACAAGCCATCCATGAGCCAGCAGTGAGCCCTTGTGGCCAAGAAGGCCAATGGAATCCTGGGTCCATTAGGAAGAGCAGTACCAGCAGGCCAAGGGAGCTGATCCTGCCCCCTGCCCAGCCCTGCTGAGGCACATCTGGAGTGCTGAGTCCAGCCCTGGCTCCTCAGGACAAGAGAGACATGGAGCCCCTGGAGTGGCTCCATGGAGGGTACCAAAGATGCCTGAGGCTCTGGAGCATCTCTCTAATGAGGAAAGGCTGGGGGAGCTGGGCCTGTTCAGCCTGGAGAAGAGGCACTGAGAGGGGACCTCATCCATGCCTGTGAGTGTCTGAAGGGAGGTGCCAGGAGCATGGAGCCAGGCTCTGCTCGCTGCTGCCAAGCAATAGGACAGGAGGCAATGGGCAGAAAGTGATGCACAGGAACTTCCACCTGAACATGAGGAGCTGCTTGTCAGGTATCAGCAGGTTCATGCTGGCATAAAACATTTTAAGGATATTCTGAAATAGGCCCCACTGTTTCCTATTTCTATTTTGTCTTTAGAAGGACCAGTGCTGCATGTGAGGTTGTATGTACTTGCTCTATAATGGGGCTGGCTTAAAAATGGCTTTTTTTTCTTCTGTATTGCTGAGTGTTAAGTGATGTCCATAAGGAGTCAGATATGCTAATAAGCTATTCTTTGCATATTAAAAAATTCAAATATATTTCAGAAAATTTTTATTGACAATTTAGGAATGAAGAAAGAGAAAATAAGGGGACTATTTCTTGATTGCAAGTAGCCAGTGTTTTGAGTATGATTTCCTGGTGGACAACAAGCCATCCATGAGCCAGCAGTGAGCCCTTGTGGCCACGAAGGCCAATGGAACCCTGGGGTGCATTAGGAAGAGCAGTACCAGCAGGCCAAGGGAGCTGATCCTGCCCCCTGCCCAGCCCTGCTGAGGCACATCTGGAGTGCTGAGTCCAGCCCTGGCTCCTCAGGACAAGAGAGACATGGAGCCCCTGGAGTGGCTCCATGGAGGGTACCAAAGATGCCTGAGGCTCTGGAGCATCTCTCTAATGAGGAAAGGCTGGGGGAGCTGGGCCTGTTCAGCCTGGAGAAGAGGCACTGAGAGGGGACCTCATCCATGCCTGTGAGTGTCTGAAGGGAGGTGCCAGGAGCATGGAGCCAGGCTCTGCTCGCTGCTGCCGAGCAATAGGACAGGAGGCAATGGGCAGAAAGTGATGCACAGGAACTTCCACCTGAACATGAGGAGCTGCTTGTCAGGTATCAGCAGGTTCATGCTGGCATAAAACATTTTAAGGATATTCTGAAATAGGCCCCACTGTTTCCTATTTCTATTTTGTCTTTAGAAGGACCAGTGCTGCATGTGAGGTTGTATGTACTTGCTCTATAATGGGGCTGGCTTAAGAAAATGGCTTTTTTTTCTTCTGTATTGCTGAGTGTTAAGTGATGTCCATAAGGAGTCAGATATGCTAATAAGCTATTCTTTGCATATTAAAAAATTCAAATATATTTCAGAAAATTTTTATTGACAATTTAGGAATGAAGAAAGAGAAAATAAGGGGACTATTTCTTGATTGCAAGTAGCCAGTGTTTTGAGTATGATTGAAAAGAAACTCCTATCATTTGGGTATTTCAAAGTACACCGTCCTGATTATAGTCACAACTACTCATCTAACTTTCTTAAAATCTTTTCAGCTTTTTTTAATACAGTAAAATTTTTGAAAGACATCAGTAACAAAGACAATGCAATTAGTACTCTGCTGGAGATTTCATTTTCACTTTTAGTGTTTCCCCAGCAGGTGGCATTACAGGTTTGTTAGATGTAGGTAAAACCATAGTTTTTTGCTGTTGTTTTGTCGTTAGCGGTGGTTGTTTATTTTTTTGTTACAACAAATTGTTGGGTTTTTTTCTTCAGGCACTATTTTAAAAATAAAACATACCTGGTATGCATAACTTACGTCAGAGCAGTCTTCTTTTCAATTCACACTACTCTCCAGGCATCATAAATTATTATGGGATCCCATTTTGCTGGGCATTGTAAACATATATGGCAAAATAACCTTGCTTAGAAAAGGTTTTGATATTGGTGGATAAGTATTATTTTTATTTTAAGTATAAGGATCTGTGGCATGTTTTGCAAACTATACAACAGTCAGTTGAAAATGAGCATTACAGCCAGGATCAGCAACAAGTTTATTATAGCATCATGGTGACAAACAAAATCCAGCTCTCTAAAGTACTGGTGCACTTCTGCTTGAGCTGAATTTGGTTTAAATCATGAAGGTATTGGATTTATTTAAGGGAAAAGGAAGTTTGTCTCCTGCAGCTAATGCTGCAGTAGTATTTTTGTGATTTCAAAAGTCTTCTGATGAGCTCCTCTTCCTATAAATAGAAACACAGAAGCACTGTATTTCTATGAGTTCATGTAAAGGATTAGCTGTTATCTTCTATTGCATTGTATTTCTCTCACTCTGGACTTCTCATCTGCACCTCCAGACCAGCAATTCAGGCAGGTTCTACAGTGAGCACCCTTGTTCCTGTTTGGACACCTGAAGAAGTGGCTGATTTTCCTCCACATGCCCAGTGACACAATGTTCAGCATTTGCCCCTGGCTACAGTTTTAGATTTCGGCACGCAGTGATGGCTTTAGGTCCCCGCCTGAGGAAGGCTGGCGCACGGGCAGGGATTGCTGCTGTTTCCTCAAGGCTCAGCAGGTGGCAGCTGGGGACGAGCACACCAGCACACCCAGCCCCAGCCTGCGACAGCCCAGCCAAGCGCCCCATCACAGGCTGCCTCCCTCCAGCCGTCACACCGGCCCTGAAAACACAGAAAAACCGACCAACACCTGCAGTGGGCTTCTGCACCTCAGAAATCCGTTCCACATGGTGTAGTGGGTCTTATACAGCACAGACTTGGCCAATAGATGCTTGCTGGGTAGACAGAATGGGTGCCCAACATGCTGGTGAGCCATCTGCAGCTCCAGGGCTGCCAGACTTCCAGCAGCACGGCTGGACCTGCTGCTACTTGTCCAGTCAGCCAGAGCAGGGAAATGTATAAGAATCCCTAGGTTTGGTCCTGACAGTGTTTACAAGATGACAAAGAGAACATGCTGAGAGAATAAAAGGTGCTCCCACTGTGAGGTACAGAAATACTGCTGTCTCCAGCTTAGCAGAGATGGAAACAGGACTCAGCAAAACAGTGACTGGCTAACACACAGCAAGCTTGGGGCTGAGACATGGCTCACAACCTGATATGTCCAGCCCTGGTTAATGGCCTTGGCCACTGAACATGAGGCAAAGCCTCCCCTGAAGCTCTCCAAAGCCAAGGACAGCAGCATGGTGGCAGGGCCTATCCATAAAATGAGAATAAGCAGTGCTTTGGAGTGGCTCAAAATATTCACTTGCACTCAGCAGCCCTTCTTGCACCTGAGAGCATGGCTGTACAGAAGTATTCCTCCAGGAAAGCATCTCTGACAAGTACTTCTGGATTAGAGTACACACTCAAAACCTACATTTCTGCACTGGCTGCTTATTGTCCTAAAAGTACTTGGAACATTTTGGGGCTTTCTCAATAGCCCTAGTATTAGAGGAGGTCTTTTCAAATGTTGAATAGTACTATCAGACGTTTGCAGAGAGAAAATGCTCTTACACAATCCCCAGGATCTTTCTTTGATGGTCAGAAGGCAGGATGCTACCTTGTCTAAGTGACTGCCTGTTTGACACACCCACCAGTTGTGGGCAATACAATGCTTTTAATGGATCTTTGTGCCTTAATTAGGCCAGAATTACATGAAATATCAACATTTTAGTGCTTAAAGTTGGGACTAGTGAGTATAAATGGTCAGTGCAGCTGTCATATGACTAACTAGAAATTTTGTGCCTCATGCTGTATTTGTTGTCCTCCTTTTGCTTTTCCTGCCTATGCAGCTACTTTCTCATCTCACCCACTTTTCAGGAGATGTTTGTTAAGCTCCCTTGGGTGACCAGGTTTACTACACATTTCTTCAATGCCTAGCATAAAATAAGCACAGAAGGGTGGCCAGTGTATCGTGCCTAGTAATCACAGCTAAAGACTTTTTTGTTTTAACAAATTATATTTGTTAATAAATAATAACTAACAAATAATAAATAATATTTATTTATTGTGCAATGAAGAACAGACCTCCTAAAACTTTATTGTTTTTCCTTGCACTGAAGACAGCAAATTTAGAAGGTGGAAAGGCAAAAATCCAACATGCTTGCAGATTTCCACAGGTCATACCAGAGAAATAGCTGGTATTTGTATCCTAACTTGCTGTATTTTGGCTCAGACTCCAGTTGTGCTTTCAGCGGAGTGTGTAGAGAAGATCTTTGTTAAGAGTAAAGTGTGTATAACCAAGGAATGCAGTGTAAAAATCTCTGACCTGCTGCTTGTGAAGTTACTGCTATCACATGGCCCTGAGAAACATTTTAGCTACTGCCTTACCTCACTGCAGTGAGACAAAGCAGGGTGATGTCCTCTCTTACAGATCAAAGTCAGTGGGAATTCCCTTTGAGCAAAAGTAGCAGCTGTTACCTGCATGAGGCTGAGGGATCATGTTTACCTGGAATTTCCCAGGACAAAACCCATAGCTGCTGGCAGGTGCTTGTCAGCATGTGGCAGTCTGGCATGCAGAGGAACACAGTGCACAGTGAGTGCTTTAGCCTGAACACTGCTTGGAAGAAAGAGGAGAAATCCTGAGCACTGACAACCAGGATCTCTGCAGTTGAGCACAAGGCAACTGGGAATTACATCAATTCAGGAAGAGGGACATCCTACCTCTTAAATACAGAATGTTGTGCTTTTCAAAATATAAATGGTTTCTGAAAGGATAATTTGTCGAGGGAACATGCAAAAAAATATGCTGAACAGAAAGCTGTGGGTACAATTTATGCCACTTTTCAAGCCTGTCCATAGTCCTCTGGATGGCATCCCATTTTTCAGAGTGTCATCTTTAAACTTACTGAGGGTGCACTCAATCTCTTACATCTATGTCATTGATGAAGATATTAAACAATGCTGGTCCCAGTACAGACCCCTAAGGAACACCACTTGTCACTGATCTCCATCAGGACACTGAGCCATTGACCACTGCCCTGGAATGCAACAATCCAATAAATTCCTCATCCACTGAACCAGTCCAACCATCAAACCCATGTCTCTCCTTTAGAGAGAGGCATGTCATGGGTGACCATGTCAAAAGCCTCACAGAAGTCCAGACAGATGACCTATGTAGTAAAGAAGGCACTGCTGATGATTTGAGCCAGAAATAAGACATTTTTAAAATACTGCTTTAAAATAATATATTTCTATAAGTATACACTAACAATTCACCTCTGAAAATGTGATATTACTAAACTTAAGAACATTTGATGTGAACATTTCACGGGGAAGAATTTCTCAGTAAAGCTATGCACTGCACAAGTACTAGTTGAAAACCAGCTCTCACAAAGAAGTGAAGCCCCCGTGAGACGATTAAGATTTCAATAGGTGCAAGCACTATCCATCTGCTCTCAGATTTAAACTTAGGTTTGCACTTGTTTTAAGCTGAGCCCCAGTGACTCACCTATGTGATAAACACAAGCACACACAGCTTTCAGAATGGGTCAGGTTAGAAGGGACCAGAGTGACTCATCTGGTGCAGCCTCCCTCCTCAAAGAGGGACACCCTCCTGCACATGGCGCAGGATTTCATCCAGAAAATTTTGAAATATCTCCAGTCAGGGAGACTCCACAGCCTCTCTGGACAATCTGTTCCAGTGCTCAGTCACGCACATAGTAAAGAAGTTCTTCCTCATGTTCAGGTGGAAGTTCCTGTGCATCACTTTCTGCCCATTGCCTCCTGTCCTATTGCTTGGCAGCAGCGAGCAGAGCCTGGCTCCATGCTCCTGGCACCTCCCTTCAGACACTCACAGGCATGGATGAGGTCCCCTCTCAGTGCCTCTTCTCCAGGCTGAACAGGCCCAGCTCCCCCAGCCTTTCCTCATTAGAGAGATGCGCCAGAGCCTCAGGCATCTTTAGTACCCTCCATGGAGCCACTCCAGGGGCTCCATGTCTCTCTTGTCCTGAGGAGCCAGGGCTGGGCTCAGCACTCCAGATGTGCCTCAGCAGGGCTGGGCAGGGGGCAGGATCAGCTCCCTTGGCCTGCTGGTACTGCTCTTCCTAATGCACCCCAGGATTCCATTGGCCTTCTTGGCTACCAAATGCAGATGACCCCCTGACTCTGTTCATTGTTACAGCTCTGGTCATTTAAATTTATTTTTAAAACATTCACATGGACCTTTTTAACCCTCCCATTTTCCTCCAGTGTCTGCAAATACTTTTCCACTGAAGTTTTTCCAACAACTTCTTCCTAGATTGTCTAGCCAGCTTTCCTAGGTTTATCCCTATCTTTTAGGGATAAATTGTATCAGAAATTTTCTGTATCTTTTCTTTAGGAAGAAATGCAGACTAACAAAAAATGGCTCATGAATTAGATCTGTCATTATAATATCAGCTGGTTAGCTGATATAGCAATCCATCATTTTTCTTAATATGTATTACTACATATATTTCTACATAATATATTGAGCATAAACAATAAAAATGCATTTATTATTACATTTATTGTTATTCATTTATTGATGAATAAACAGAGTAGTTTTTATTTCTTGCATCAAGTATTGGCAGGTGTGTTTGACAGCCTCTGTTTGATGTGAGACTACATGCCAGAAGCTCTGTTGAAATATTTACACTTTCACCTACATTTTACTTTTCATTACTTGTTTGCTGCAATCACCTCAAAATTAGTTTTTTCCCCTGTAAAAGTGTGCTAGTCCAGTTTCCTCTTACTTGAGAGACAGTGATTCAGCAGTAATGGCTTTTTTTGCATACATGAAAATCAGTTTGTTGCTGCTGCCAAGCTAAACAAACTGTGGCCTTTCTCCAGAAAAAAAAAGAAAAGAACTCCTTATTTGAACCCAACATGTTGTTGTAAGTTTATCTTAATGAGGTGGTTATAGTCTTCAGCACTCGTTTTTTAATTATTTGGAGGAATCCTCTTGGACTCAGTGAAATGGCATAGTAGGATATTTATCTGGGCTAGAAAAATCCAATTATCAGAAACAAGAGGGCAGCTTTTCTAAACAACATCTATTACATTCTGTAGGATCCCAGTTTTAATTAAAAGAAACAAAGCCCTGGTGTTCTGGGTACAAAGAAGAACTCCAGACTTTCCAGTCTGGCTCAGGCTCAGCTGCCAGTTCTGTCTTCCCCTGGCTTTATCTATAGTCAAAGTCACACCAATTTAACTCCCAAGCAGTTTTTAATCACAGTTAATGAAATAGATGCTAACTACTGCAGAAATGCACTTAATTTGATTTAAATAAGGTTTATAGCAGCTAGTTAATTGAGTTTATCACCCTCCAACTGGTGTATATAACTCTTAAAACTGAATAAAAAGTGTCTTCAGGTTATATGACTAAATTTAAATGATACAGCATAATTTTGAAAGTAAGTGTTCCCTATGCTAGGGACCTCCAGTTTTGGAAGAGGATTTAGACAGCCAGAATCACCATGGAAAGGCCAGAAAAAGAACTCCACAAATCACCAGCTTGGGGCTAAGGATCATCAGGGCCTAGGTTTGCACTGAGAGCTGCTCCTTGCACTGTGAAACCATAGCTGGACAGGAATTTAATGTGCTGTTAATATAATCAGGATGAGCTTCAGTGAGTAACGAATAAAAGAGCTGCAATGTGTATGAAAAGGACTGGATAAAATATTAAATGAAACCAGTGTGCCATGACAGCATAGCAGCAAAGACAATTGTTTTCAACAGCTGACAGGCATTTCCATTTTATACGCCAGAAAAAAAAAAGCAGAGATGTGCACACTAAATTATACCTGGCTCTAAGGAGATATAGTTCCTACCCAAAGGAGCAAGAGTTCTAAATAAACTTTCTAAATTGCAAAAGGAAAAATTCACTGATTTGTGAAAGAATAGTTCAAAGTGATGAACTGCCCTAATGGTGATAGGATACCTTATTCTGATGGGTATATTCTTCCGCTAAAAGAGAAAAATTTCCTTATCCCAGATGCAAGAAAATCTTATATTTTGAGATTTTTAACTAAGTTAATTATTTTCTCACAGCATGTTAACAATGTGTCCCCAAACTCATCTAAACACATCTACCCACAAACAGAGATCTTTTTAATAATGATATCTATTTAAAATTAATGCCATGGGTCATGAAAACCTAATCTGTTTTTAAAGAAAATTATGATCTGATATGATTAACAATATTTTTGCCCTTGCCTGTTCAACCACAAATAAGTCTCAAATTATTTTGCCTGTATTTGGGATTTCCCCTTTATCAGCAGCTCTGCACAGTCCTTTATATAACCCATTGGCATTGAAGCCAAGACACTATTCATTATTTTAAGAAATCCAGCAGATAGGACAAATATCCTGCAGCAATGCTGAATGCAAGTAATTGCAGTGAAAGAAGTTGCACAAATTAACAACTGAGGAGTTTCATTTAGCAAATTTAGTGTGTCCAGAGACTTCACCAGCACCACTGCCAGGGGCTAGCAGTATCACCTATCCATAGCCCAGGTCACAGGTGAAGCAGCTCCTATTTTATTTTGGAGCTCAGATCACCTAAGTGCCCACATTGCCTCTGTTTTCATTTGCTGCTGGGCTTCAGTCTAGGAAAAACCAACTTGCTCCATTGGTGACAAAGCCCAAAGCGTTTTCTCTGAAAACCAGCAACAGTGAATATTAATTAGCTCACTATATTAATTAGTAGCTCCTAAAAGACATCCCTCAGTCTCAGCTCTCACCAGGCTGAACAGAGCACACCTCTTCCTATGTCACTCACCACACACCATGAGCAGGGTGGCCCGACTGTTCTGTCCCAAGATGACACGTAGTTTTACAGGACTCCCAATTCCTCCAAAGCAACTGAAAGCTGCATTTACCATTCCTTCTTCCCCACAGTATTAAACTTTGACTTGATTAGGAAGTGTAAATGTCACAGGTAAGATCCGAGCTGGTCTCAGCTGGAGTAGGCTCACATAAGCTCTGCTGGTGTACATGAGCTGAGCATCTGACCAAGCTTCCATGGAGGGATGGCTCTTCTGGTTCTTTTTCTTTCTTTCTTTCTTCATTTCTCTCTCCTTCATTCCTTATTTATCTTTCTTCCTTCCTTTCTTTACTTCCTTCTCTCTTTCTCTCTTTTTGTCTCCCCCTTTCTCTATTTCTTTCTTTCTTTCTATTTATTTTCATCTCTCTCTTCCACATTTCCTCTCGTTCCTCTTTTCTCTCATTCTTCCTCTCTTGCTCTCTTTCTTTCTCTCTACACAACTGATATTCGGGTGTTTTCTGACTTCTGCAATGGCACTGCAGGAATTACCCCTGCAAATCAGAGCAGGGTACCAAGTCCACTCCCCTTTCCCACCAGCTGTCAGCACCAGGTGTTGTGTTGTAGGGACAAGGAAGGAGTCACGCTCAGCAGCCCCCGCCGCGCTGTGGAGCGCTCAGTTGTGAACGCAGCGAAGAGAGAGGACACAGACCCCTTGCACACAGATAGACTATTTCAGCTCTCTGGAATATTTTACTTTTATTTGGTAAGTCCTTGATTTGATTCTGATTTTTACTAATTCTGTCTGTCAATTCTATTCTTAGAGTTGTCAACCAAACTGACATTCATTTTAGTGTTTCCTGTACGTATGCTCTGTGAAAGTAGTGATCAAATGAAATTTTCAAATACCTTTGTGTCATTATTCTTTTAGGAAAAGATGCTGAACTGATGTCTAAACCATACTTGTCTGCATGTATCTGTAGTGTTTCACCTTGCATACACCTTCTCCTCAAACCTGAAGCAATATAGTCATCTCTACTTTTCTGTCATTGAAAGGCTCTTAATTCCTTTACTACTATTCTTGTTTTTTATTTGTCTTATATTCTAATTGACATTCTCATTACTGATCTACCTATTCCCAGTTCTTTCTCTTGATTTTTTTTGTCCTACTTTTAAAAAATCCACCAAAAATTTCTAAAAAAGCTAATTACATGAAAATTACATGAAAATGAGGGTAATGCAGAAGCTATTACACTCTGGAGCAATTTACATGTCTTGAACAAGTTAGCATTTTCTGAGAATACACTTTGAAGCAGCTACGTTTCATGGGAAAATAGGAAGAACTTAATTACACTGGAGTACAATGCTATGTTGTCACCCTTACCATCATATTTAATAGCAGAAAACAGTTTGATAGCTTTCGTCTTAGAAATAATTGAAGTGTTACATCACTTTTAGATACAAGCAATTTTTTTAACACCTTGTTCATAAAAAAGTGTGATCTCAAGTCTAACAGATTGAAAAAGATATGAGAATACTGATTACATCTGGGAAACAGTTTGGAAAATTTGGTTTCCAAAGAAAACTCTGAAGCTGAGTTTGGCTACATTACTTTTCAAAAGTAAAAGATGTCAAACCAACACTTTGCATTCATTGTGTAGGCAACTGTGCTTTCATTTTTCCTGTCTAGTGAGGGAATTTAGAAAACGTTAATTCACACATTTCTAGTATTTTTTCTCCAGTCTAATGTGTAGTCAGTCTAATGTGCAGATAATTTAAGAAAAACTACATTAAGACAACAAAAACAAGTGAGTAATTCCTACAGTATGAATTGCAGATAATTCAGAAGGATATTGAAAGTGGTAGTGCTTTTAGGTAAAAACATGCTGACAAAATAGTTCCTCTCTCACCCCACAACATTTTTGTAGGGTGACAGGGGCCTTTAATAAGAAAAAACATCATTGAGAAGCACTGAGTTCCCCCAAAACACCTATTGTGACAAAGAGAGAAGTTGTCATGACAGCATTATCGTCAGAATGCTCTTTGCTGTGCTCAGGCTCTCATGACTTTCCCAAAAATTGGAAAGCTCACCACCACTTCAATGAATAATGAAGGACCACCATGGCCACTTGAGGAGTTAGACTAAGTAATCTCCTGAGAAAAGGACAACTTGTGTTTGCACCTTTTCATCCTAGGAAAGCAGCATGATTTTTCAGTGTTTTAATGATGATGATGATTACTATTGTTACTATTGTTTCATTCACATTATACCCATGCTTAGATGTGCAGCAGGGGAAAGAGCCCACAGCAGGGGAGGCAATGAAGGAGAAGAGCCAAGGTGTCTCCTCCACCTCTTTGCCTGTCGTGGTCACCTGCACCCCAGGACAGACATGTCAGAGTGACCCAGGTGGTGTCTGCTCTTGAAATGCACCCAAATTTCAGAGAAGCCCAAAACCTTCCCTCCCCTCCCTCCCAGAGACAGTAGTGAGGGTTTCTCAGCTGCAGGAACACCCAAACAATAAGGCTGGCTAATGCACACACAGTGGATTTAATTTCCCGTGGGAGTTTTGCTGCTTAGGGGAGCATTGTACAGGCAGATATGGCAGAGGTATTGCCAAGGCTTATTTAATTTAATTACAGTGTCTCATTACTGACAAACATCCATTCCAGTCCATGAAAGGTGTAGGCTATTTTATAGAGGGCCTTGTGACTCCCATTTATTTTCTCCTGAGTTTGATCTTGCTAGGTATTTGAACTAGATGCCATCAGGCAGCAACAAATGCTTATTATTATATCATGAAGGAGGAAGGTTAAGCAGGAGGTGGAAAATTTCTGAAACAGAACCTTAGGTGAACAAGAAAACTGAAAGAGCAAAGTGTGTAAGGTGTGGATATATCCATCTCTCTCTCTGTATGTGTGTAGAGACAGACATAACCTGTACATATGGACAGATTCCCTAATTAAACATAATATATTTTTATGGCTTCCTACATCAGAGCTGGGTTTTCTCAAAGCACTTTGTCTTTGTAAGACCACTGGGTGTTCCCAATGGTCTTTTTCTTCAAGACCTTCTTTTCACAAACAGACCATAACACTGGGTGAAACTTAAAATTAGGGTAGGAGAACTCTTCTAAGGAGTCACGAGCCCCATAGTCCCTGGTAGGGAACAGTAGTGATGCCATGCTTGTTTCTGACCACTGATGAATGATCATGCAGTTCACAGTGTCACTGTTCAATATGATAAGTTCAGGGATAAAATGTGTACCTGCAATTTTACTCACTTTATCCTTCCCTATGGGTCTTGTGGGGCAATGAAAATTCCAGGTTTTTGAATACCAGCTTGCCCCCAGCTCAAACATTGTGCTCATGCTCCCAAGACCTCAACAGAAGTCCAGCTGAATTGACCAAAGCTCCTGAGGATGACAACATCTGCCACATTTTAAGATTTCCTGCCTTTCTGTTTAACATGATGGAAGTAAAAAAAGGAAGCACTGCAAGACAGAGAAAAACCAAGACCATAGGTATGGCCAACCTGCAGGCTACAGGTGATATGAGAAGGCCTTCTGTCAGATGTCAGATGCATTAGTAGCAAGAAGAAGTGCAGCAGGAAGGAGTGTTTTGGATTTAGGAATTGTAATTAAAAGCAGGAGGCTGCAGCAGTAGCAGCAGTGCTGTGAGTCTCCCTAGCACATTGTCTGTGTGCACACAGTGAGCTAATGAAGCAGTCCACATGTTTTATCACTGTCAAAAACGGAGCAGTAATCTGGGGAATAGGATTATACTGGATGGGGTGAAGGGGTTTTGTACAACAAGTAAGGATTTCAGGAGGGTATTTGGCATGTCACGTGAGTCTTATCAGAAGCTGCAGGTGGGCAGATTTGAGTATATATATATATGGCAAGGTAGGTTAAAACCAGCTGAAAGTGACTGAACAGGATGTTTTACAGATCTAGCAGGAGAGGTCCAGAGAGGCTGGAAGAGAGAGGAGAAAGCAGCCAGTAGCCAGGAGCAGGCACTGCCCGTAGCAGCATGCATGAGTGCCATTGTGCTGTGCCCTGTTTGGGTCACACAGGCACAGACACTGGGGAGGGAGCACCACGGTGTCTGAGGGGTGCCCTGGAAAGCAAGTGACTGATCCAGATGAGCTGCCAGGGCAGAGTGAGCAGGACCCCGCTGGTGTCAGTGAACACAGCAGAGAGTGGGGAGAGGAGGAAACAAGGGAGCCTCCTGAACTCCAAAGTCCCCAGCAGCCTTTCCATTACAGCTGATTCTCACTTGGCTGTGTGGGAAATCCCTGTGTCCTGTGCTGAGAGAATGAGAAAGCGATTTTCCACGTTTGGATTTCAGAGCTGGCATACAAGAGAGTGCCTTGGTCTCTGTATCACTAGCACGTAGATGTGAGAAAAATCTGTGCTTCTTCCAACAGGTTTTGCTCAATACACAGAGGAGCTCTGCAATCCCTGGCACTGCTCTTTTGCAAGGTGTTTCATGGCCTGCACCTCAGAGATTATCCCACAGCGGGTGTAAAACACCTGCTTATCCGACGGCAGCTGGTGCCTTTCTTCTTACACACCTTTTGTGTCCTGACAGGCCACCTCCTGCCACATCAGGCATCCAGCCAACAGAGACTGGTCACCTTTTGTGTCTCATTGTGTGAGGCAGCAAATTTTGAAGCAAAAAATGGCAAGTTTCTCATGTGGGAGCGCAGTGATGTAGGGGTTAAAGAAAGTGTTGAGGTTAAAACCATGTCAGCACTCAGAATAGGACTCCAGATTTGGCTAGAACTCAAGGAAAAAAAGAGAATTTGTGCCTTGTGGAAGAAGGGTCAGGCAACTCAGGAGGACTACGAGGATATTAGCAGATGATGAAGGAAGAAAATAAGGACCAAAGATGAACTAGAATTTAATTTGGCTACTGCCATAAAAGACAATAAAGCATGCTTAAATACAACAGCAGCAAAAGGAAGGCTAAAGAGAAACTCCATCCTTTGCTGGATGGAGGGGGAAACACAGTGACAAAGGATGAGAAGAGAGCTGAGATACTTAATGCCTTCTTTTACCTCAGTTGTTAATAGTGAGGACTACCCAGTTGTCCAAAGGGTATTCAGCCCCTTGAACAGGAAAACAGTGATGGGGAGCAGAAAGAAAGCCCCCATTACTCCAGGGGAAATGGTCAGTGACCTGCTGAACCACTCAGAAATGAAAAAGTCTAAAGGGTCAGATGGGATCCACCCAAGGATACTTAGGGAGCTGGCAGAGCTGCTCACCAAGCCACATTCCATCATCTACCAGAAGTTTTGTCTTACCAACGAGGTCCGAGTTGACTGGAATTTAGCAAATCTGATGCCCATCAACAAGAAGGGTCATAAGGAGGGTCTGGGGAGCTACAAGTCTGTCTGACAGTCTGACCTCAGTGCCTGGGAGGGTGATGGAGCAGAACAATTTGAGTACATGTACAGAATAGCCAGGGGATCAAGCCCAGCCAGAATGGATTTATGAAAGGCAAGTCCTTCCTGAACAGCTTGGTCTCCTTTTATTTCAGGGTGACCCACCTAGTGGGTGAGGGAAAGGCTGTAGGTATATTTACACGGACTTTAGTAAATTGTTTGACGCAGTGTCCCACAACATTCTACTGGAAAAACTGGTTGCTCATGGCCTGGAGGGATGCACCCTTTGCTGAGTGAAAAACTGCCTGGATGGCTGAGCCCAGAGAGTGATGGGGAACGGAGCTACATCCAGCTGGTGGCAAGTCACAAGTGGCGCTCCCCAGGGCTCAGTGTTTGGCCCAGTCTGGTTTAATACCTTTATCAACAACCTGGATGAGGGAATCTAGGGCAGTCACAGTCACTTTCCAGAGAACAACAGGTTTCTTGGCACTGGAGGATGAATTGTATGCCAGCCACCCCGGGGTACAGGGTGAAACTGAAGATGGGAGCCTTTGCTGTTATCCTGGGGAAGCAGAGGTACAAAGGGCACTGGGAGGAGATGGGGCACCTCTCAAACAGCACTGGGGAGCAAACCTACAGCCAGCAGACACCTTCATGGGTATTTGTGCACCCCATTCCTGAAAGTCAGAAGCAGATGTACTTGCCTCACCCTTTTCCTGGCTTGCTGGCAAGTTTTGGATGGGCTCTTCCTTGGCAAACCCATTTCTCACAGTCAGCAGAAAGCTTTCAACTACATAACCAAGATGCCCTGCTCTCTGACTCATTAGCACCACCAGCTTAAGGAGCTGAGTAAGTCATTAATTTCTTCCAGAAATATCATTTTCCCTTGGTAGCTTTCCAGGCTAATGTTGCCAAAGCCTTCCTGGATGGTACAGGTAATACCCTTTCTCTTTTATGTTCATTTTAAGTTCCCAGGACAAGCTATTAGCCAGGTATGTCTCCCTGGGCATGACACCAGTCAGCAGGACAAAAGCTTGCTCAGATTCTATTTCCTCCCTCAAAGACTAGCTCTAATCCTCTGAAAAGAAAAAAACAAAACCCAAACAAAGAAAAAACCCCCCCCCCCCCAAAAAAAAACCAAAAAAAACCCAAAAAAACCAAAACCCAAAAATCCCAAAGCTGTTGTCCAATTTACACCATAATTTCTCATTCCTAAGCAGCTGGAACGTGAAGTCCTTCTGCAAAACTCACTCCACTACAAAACAGTGATACATAATTAAATAATAGTTCCAGCTTACAGCAAACAGGCACCTGGAGCACAAAACCATTTTTCCCTCTAGAGCCCTTGTCCTCTTCACTGATTGAGCAGGTTTTAGGAATCCCAGTCCTTTTCAAAAAGTCACACACAGAAATATGTGAAAAGATCTGCAAAACACATAGTGTATTGTTAAGACAGCACATCCTTAGTGGTCTTAAAACACTGACACTATTTTTTAATGACTCTCCCCAAACAATACTTGAGCTTGTCTTGGCCCTAGATAAGACAGGTACAATGGGAGAACTTGATTCACTTTCTTGTTACATTTTAAAGGAGTATTCGAAAATTTGACTTCATGAATCCTTTCCTTTAACTCCCCACAATCCTCGTCTTCTTGACTACTTCTGATTAACACTGTTAGAACTCGGGGCTGATCTTGGCTCTTGAAACCAAAGGCTGGACTCTTGTGATCAGGCATTTACCAATAGATAAGAAAAAAATACTGAATGTCAGTTTTCAAATACTCCTCCTAAGGAAACATGCCTGTTTCCCAGATAAAAGAGATCATGGCCACATGTGGGCCATACTTGGCTTCCACTGCAGTTTGTAGGAATTAATTTTCTCAAATATCTTTCTTGGTCCTGGTTCTGCAGTAACTGGATTTTATTTCACTTCCATGGATAGGAGGATTTACTCCAAGTGACTTGCAAGGGACTAAAAAATCAGCACATATAATATAAAAAGTTGGAAACACATTCATTCTGAGTACAGTTCTTAGCATGAAATTTCATTCCAAATGCCAGTCCAAACCTGCCATTACAGTTTCTTACATAAATAACGTTTAAGTGTGTGAGTATTAATGGGAAAGTTACAGTCACATTATAGCATAGTACTTACAGTCACATTCACTTTCTCACCAAAAGAACCTAAAGCATGTTTTAAACAGACATATCACTGCTTCCTCACATCATATATTTAATTAGAACAGATAAATCAAATTACTTCCTTTGCCTGTACACATAAAATCCCTGTGTAATTACAGAAGAGAAGGCTATCCTGCAGGCCATTTTGTGGCATTATAAACGTGCTGATTCACCTGATCTTGAGCCAAGCTCCACTTTAATCTTCCGAGTCTTGTTTTAGTTTGAGGAACAGCCAAACACACCCAGTTGGGCAGTAAAGATTAGGTTTCCCACTATTCAGTGAAACAGACAAATAAAGTAGTTACTTTTCTGAGATAGGTTTGGTTGGTTTTGGGTTTTTTTTTTGATAGTAAACTATTGTGATCCATAAGGATTTAATGAAAAAAGAGAAGAGGGGAAGGGGCAGGGAAGCTTGATAGGCAATTTCTATTATGCATTGGTTAATTAACAGACACAGAACTTTTCTTTGGGTCAAGAAACACTGTTGTTGTAGTTGCTGCACAGTGTCCCTACTGCCCTCAGTACGAAGTGATCCAGATCTACGTTAGTACAATTAACAATGGTAGCAGGAATAGGGACAATGATGGTGATTGTCATGATAATAATAACAAATTTCAGCTGTGACTGTAAACAGTGTCCCAACAACCAGCGACCAACAGACTTGATCCTGGTTTCAAATGCCCATCACAAATCCAGACAGAAGAGCTGCAGAGAGGTACAGCTGGCTTTCTGGAACAGCATGACCTGAGAACTCTTGTTCAGCAGCTGAGATCTTTGATTCCCATCTGTGCTTGAACAATGGTCTGTTCCTGGCAGAAACATCCAGCTTTGGCATAGAGACTCCAAGTGCTGGAGACTTTCTCAACTCCTCCCATTTCAGCAGCTAATTGTGCCCAGTGTTAAATCTGGCAGGTTTCAGCTTTGAGACACTATATCTTGTCCTGCCTTTATCTGTTAGATTAAAGAGCCCCACAGGTATCCTCCCCTCCCCTTCACATACACACTTAGATTGTGATTGAATTCCCTCTTCCCTTTCTCTCCAATGAGTTAAATGTACCCTGCCCATCAGACTCCCCTCACCCAAATCACTGCTCTTTCCCAGCTCTTTGCAGCTGGCCCAGCCCAGTGGCAGGCACTGATGGCAAGGGATCTGTCATCTGTCATCAGGAGGGCTCTGTCCTCCTCTCCCATCCCACACTCCTGGTGCTGGGGTGCTCAGTATTCTGTGGCCCCCAAATATGTCCCCTTGGGCAAGCCACCCTTGGCATGGACACCCTTTGGTACCAGCCTCCTGAGCACCCACAGAAGTGATACAGACCCCTTGGCTCAGGTTTTCTCACTACTTGGTTGCTCCTATCACAACAAAGGAGCCAGAGGGTGCTTTTTTCCCCCTCTGGCCTTCCTCATCTGTTAATTCCTATTCCTGATTTTTGTGCCATCTGCAGTTGTGTCCTCAGTAAGCCAGAATCCTCTATTTCTTCCATATCACTGCTGAATTCCAGACAGGCTTTTCATGTGATTAATTCCCCATGAAACACATTTTACCAGAATCTCCTGTGGATTGGTATTTCCTCACTAACTTGTGATTCCTTCAGTCCTTCAGTTAAATCAGCTGATGACTTCTGGACCACTGTCTTTTGGGCAGTGACTGCAACAGGAACAGAGTCAACCCCCCCAGGGGATTAAGTCTGCCTCTAATTTCCTACAAGCATTCTTGCTTTACCCCAAAACATTTTTCCCCTTTTAATCAGACATTGAATCTTGAAATCTAATCTTTGCTAGGAAATTTTCTTCAGCAGAAGATGGTGTACATGTGAGTGCCGTGGGATCAGCAAGTTTCCACTGTACCTGGGTGAACCTGGTCATGAATGTCCTTGCTGTGTGTTCTACAAAGAAGCTTTGGGTAGCTTGGGGGGTGGTCAGCTCCAACAGGGAGGTGCTTTAGCGTGAAGCCACATCAGACTTTGCAGGTAGTATTTTTATTTATTTTCTATAACTCTTATATCCAGAAGCTGTCCCAAATCTTCAAATTATCAGTTCTATGGTTTTGCTTCTTATTTTAATGAAGTTCACATAATTTTTTTTCCTGGTCAGACACAAGCCTCAACCATAGTAGAAAAGCAGACAGTTTCTTTCTGTGAAACTCAGAAGGAAATCCTGGTTGAACAAAACAAATCAGAAGTATCAGAAAGAATAATCAAAACCAAACTGCTTATATTTATGGATGATTTTGCCAGACTAGAAATTGCTAGAGTTCATTAAATCTTATTATCCTGCATATTCAGTGGTGAACATTGAAGAACTGCAGTCTCAACTTATGCCAGGGGAGGGGCTGTCTTCCAGACTCACTCACGGGACCAGGGTGAGCACTGACTTTCTAGCCAATGTAGTCACTCTACACAAGGCCTTTTAGAGGTCCAGAGAAGAAAAGGAACTAGGGCTTCCCTAGGAGATAAAGCTGAACATCATGCAATTTCAGAACTGGCAGATGGTGAAGTCTCCCTTTGCTGAAGGCTGGCTACCCACACAATTGTGCTACAGCAAGGGCACTGAGTACAAAGCATTAATGAAAAGCAAACACAAGAATGTTTGGTGACAGTGCCATAACAGGCAGAAAAGGAAGGCAAAACCAAAACAGAAATTCTCTGCAGATAGAGGCCACTAAGTCTTGAGAGCAAGTGGATAGTGAAAGGTGAATGAATACGTAAACATCACATTTCTGCAGACTTCCGGCCTGAGGACCTGCAGTCAATATCCACATTTCCTCAATGAACAACTTTCTCCTTTGCCCATGACCTCACATTTGAGATGTAAGTTGCCACCATTTCAGTATTCCTAAACCTATAACAAATCAAAAGCAAACATTCACAGATGAACACATCTTGTACTGCCTGGTTGTTGAAGTGATAAAGAAACCAATTTCTTTGCCAGTATCCCATGCATGTCGGAACTCAGTAATAGAATGTTTTGATCTACCAGCCTGCTATGTTGACATACTGAAACAAAAAGTGCTTCCACTCAGCCAAAACCACATATCTTGGCAATCTGCAGCCTGAAAGACAACAAAGACGTAGTCTGAAAACTTGGCAACTGTCCTGGCACGCTACACCTTGGGATTAGCGAGTCAGTCACGCTATGCTGCCTCCGGTTTTGCCATAATGCAGTAACACAATGGGAAATTCTGGAGTGTTAGTCCTCAGCACATCATCTCTGCTGGCTTTCAGGAGCTGCTTCAGAAGCAAGGTAAATCCCTGAGCTAGGAAGTTGTGCTCCTTTCCATAATCCCCTCCTGGTGAATGAAAAGTGTTAAATGGAGGAAAACACTACTTACTGCAACTCCCTTTCTCTTACCTGCCCATTCTCTTCTGCAGGTGTTTTCTAAGACCTGAACCATTGCACATCTTGCATATATTGCATGAATATAACACTTGCATATCTTTTTTTAAGCACTAACAAACACATTCAGAGTTCAGAGACCATAGCCAGGCATCCTGGAGGCAGATTACCAGAGGTCTCTAAGCTTGGTGAAAAGACACTGCACTGACACGTTTCTAGTGGGATACCAGGCTGGAGGAGAGCAAGGGAGAGAGAATGAGAGCAACTTTGGGTTATTAGGAGGGGTGAGGGCAATTTCCAGCAGGAGGCATTAATCAAACATGATGTCTTGTGGATGGACTGTGATACCCAAATTAAAAAGCCATCATGCTAATTACATAGACAGGGAACTAGTAAACACCTCTGTTATCTTTATTAACTCTAACATAATGCTGAAAACACCAGAGCCATGTTAATCTCTGCTACTTCAGGATCTGGATTTACACTGCAGAATGATGTCTGTGAAAACATTAAATCAGTGCTTGAGCACTTAAGAAAATGTAAAGAATCTACTGTGAAAGTCTTATAACACAATAAATTTCAGCTCTTCAGCTAAAACCAGTGAATAAATGGTGTTCCATTAAAATGGTGATGTTAGATGCAAAAATTGGTTGTTTCACTGCAGATGAAAAAAGGAAAGAAGAATTCATAGGAAAATCAGGTAAGGAAACATGATGTACACCGGGCAAAATAGCAGTAACATTCTGAAGATCACATCTAGTAGGCATATGGATAAATTCAGAATATTGATGAAAAGCTGTAGGGTTTCTGCAAAGTGAAATCATATGTCATAAACTTGCTAGAGTTATCTGAAGGCAACAAATGTGCAAACAAATCAGATCTCAGTGATATTCTCTAGGTGGGTTTCTAGAAAGTGTTGGAAGTGGGTCATTTACAGGACACTCTTAGAGAAATTAAACTGATCTAGAAAATGAGAGAAAGAGACTTTTCAGATGGAAAAAGGTTGTTAGAAGTCAAGGACTAACAGTGGGAATAATGTGCTGTGTAAAGATACATGTCTTCTTACCGTCTTTTCTGCCACATCTAAAGTATACTCACACTTTCCTCCCCTCACCTTGAAAACTGAGATCAATCAGCCACAATATTTTTTCATTAATTTTTCCTTTAAAAAAACAAGATTCTGTTCATAACTTGAGAATATAGTACTGTAGATATTTTCCCTTTTCAGTGTCATTTAAGAGGGAAACACTGGCACCACCAAAGAAGGGAGGCAGCAAGAGTGCCCATTCTGGTGACAGAAAATCAAACATTGTGCCTGTGTTTGGCAAGAACTTAGCAAACAGAAAACCAGTGATTCTACACTCAATACCAACAAGAGTTCTCAAACAAGCAACTATAAAATCAGTTTGGAATTACTTAGAAGACATCAGCAAGACTGAAAATAATCAGTGTGGGGATCTGAAGAACAGTCTCTGACTTGGTGGATAAGCTGGAAGCATTAGATTCAGATATTTCTTGACTTCAGTTTTTAGTAGCATCATATGATACTCACAAAAGAAAGTTAATGGATATTGGTGGAAATATAATGAACCCAGCTGGTTGGAAATACAGCTTGAAGGAGCACACCTCAGGAATTTTATGCCCATCTTTATGTGGGCTCCTGCAAGGGCCTTTCCTGAGCAAAGTAATCAATATTCCAGTGAACAGCTGAGAGGACAGAGTGGGCTGAAATGCAACACACCATGCTGGAGGTTTGTGAGCCATCAAGGGCTAGAATTCAAGATAACTGTGAGGGATCACAAAGAGCAAAACCCAAACAAGGATGACATTCAGAAATGATTGTATGGTGCAATACTTGAGAAAGAAAAATCAAGCATGCAAATAAGTGATTGGTCCAAAAGGGATGCTGGGGTTTGAGGCTGATTCTAAGCAGAATATGAAGTAGTAATTTCATGTTGTTAATTCATCTCAACTGTACTAATTGCAGCATCATGCATATCTCACAGGAGATAATGACAGTGTTCTTCTCTTTCCCAGAAAAGACCTCAAATGCCACATTGTGTTTGGTTATAAAAGACGTGGAGAAACTGGAGAGAGTCTGGGTTAAAAGATGCTGAAGCACTGACTATGAGAGAAGAATTTTCTTGTTTACTCCAGGCACCAGCAGGTTTGGGGAGGGTGATTAGATAGCAATCTTCAGAATGATTGCTCTAAAGGTTATTTGAGAGAGGACTGTGATAAACTTGTCTCCACAGTTACCTAGAGAAAATAAAAAGAAATTCTATAAATTTGTAACAAAGAAGATTTAATTTATGTGTTGGGAAAAACCCAACGTTTTTGATAGGAGTTCTAAATAGCAGAATAGACTCATTAGGCATGCTGAAAGTTTGCAGCATGGACAAACCCTTTCAGGTAATACCTAAATGCAGTTCCTTCTTTCTCAATGAATGGACTTTATATAGATCTTCTCTAAGGGCTCTTCCAAACATGGTCTTCTGAGTCTACAATTTCATTTTTAAGTAGCAAATATTTGAAATTAAATATATAAAAATTTACTAGGTTTTACTCACACTGAGATTTAGTCAACTTTATATGCAGTAATAGCTGGCCTGCACATTGCACTTCATTGATTTGTGTATGACTGTTTTGATATCTGCTGTTCTCAGCTCTGCCAAAGAACATGCTGACCTTTTATGCTTTACCAGCGTTTTTTCTACCATCCACCAGTAAATGAGGAAACAAGTATGAAAGGTGATGATTCTACAGTATTTGCTGTCCATGCTGTGATACTGCCTACAGGCTATAACTGAAAATCCACTGAATGAGTACAGCCCGTGTGAATCACTGTTGAGAGGCATTCAGTACATTTACAGCTCCATGCATCCCTATAAAATCAGATCTTGGTTGCCAAGAACATGTCTCTAAGATTTAAAGATTTTTTTTTTAACTGATGAGGGGAAACAATAGTCTGGCAAAAATAATTCATAGATGTGAAGTTTTGCTCAATATTTTGTGAAAACTGGTAAGAAACATGTTTGATACTGTGTGGCATCTTTATAGAATAGAATATGCTGAATACAAATAAGAAACAGATGTCTTGTAAGTGAAAAGATAAATAATAAGTTCAGTCATTACATGCTAACTTTATCTATTTTCTTACATTAATATGTACTTTCATAAGTAATTTTCTTTTAATTTTCTTTTTTAAGCGACACTGCTTTTGTTACTGATTGGACTGCAACAGAATATTTTGTGAAAGTCAGGGTTGGTTTTTTTCCCCCAGAAGTAAATGTGAAGTTCTTATTTAGTGAAAATACAACCTTACAGTATAAAATAAAGCTTCTTAGGTTTTTAGAACATTTACCTACCCTAATGACCATCTGTACACAGGCTGTGTACAGACTACAGCTACTACCATCAGTATTTATTCACCCAACACCCAACACAGACTTTCTGGTTTTCATCACAGACCAGGCTTTGTAGAACAGGCACAGAGATATTACCTGTAGTATCTCTGCTTGTCCTGTGCCAGATCTTACCAAAAATGGAACATCACCTCATTCACAGACCCTAAACATTGGTAGCAGTTAGGAGGTGGAATCCAGAGAGTGAAGTGCTGCTCTCACATGATCATACAGTAATAGAAGGAAGAAAAAGACTAAGATTGAAGGAGAACAATTTAAAGTATTTTCAGGTTAAAACTGACATGCATGCGAAAATTAGAGAATGCAAAAACAATAGAAGGACACAAAACTAGAGTGATAATAATGAGAAAACAACCAGTAATGTATGGTAAATTCATTTTTTTCATTGCTCTCCTGATTGTCCTAGAGCAGAAATCTTTCACCAAAGCGTAGTGTTAATAATGGCAGTCAGACCTGGCCTAACACCTCTTTGATCTAATGTGCTATATAGATAGCAAAAGCAATTTTCAGCTGACTGCCATGGAAACATAGCTATTTTTCATGCAGATCTATTCAGATGTGAAATTTATGGGTTTAGGTGGAACAGATATGAAATTCAATGGTTTTTCATGGTATAAAATCTTCTGTCTCATTTTGGCTACACTTGCTATTTGGAGACTTTGTATTAATCCCAGCCTGTAAACCACAGCAACATTACTGAATGTGAAGCTGAGAGAACCATCCAAGCAGCAAGAGTTGTCATGAAAACTCAGACAATCACATTTTGAGCAGTTCTACTTTATTTTGTCAATTTTTGGCCAAAGAGATCAGGTTGGTAGCTAAAAAACCTGCTGGTCTCATGCCCTCTTGTCTGCAGCCACTTTCCAGAGGAGAGGCATTGTGTTGGAATTTCAGTTTGATCGTGCACCTTCCCATACACAAGCTATCAGCCAGTTCAGCAGTGGGGCAAATACATTCTTGTCAATGAAATACCTACAGAGCTGTGTGTTATGGATGAGCAACGCTATTTTATCCCAGATTTCATTCAGGACTTGGCATGAGTGTCTTTATGAGTTAGCTTTGTGACATTTTTTTGTCTTTAAAATGTCTGAAATAATTTTAATGTTTTAGGACATTCTGCCTCTGAATAGAACATATTTTAAGATACTCATAATGTGGAAATCTGCTATGTATCCTACAGCCCCAAAGAAAGTATTCTAAAAGGGAAAAAAGATGAGCAGAAATTCTTTGACCTGTTCCTGTACCTTTTGGATGAAGCTGGTCCAGCAGACCAAGTAAATCCTCACAGGATTTACTCAACTGCAAGTTGTCCTAGATCTTGCAAAGAGCAGCATTTCTGGACAGAAGTGCCTCTATATGATTTTACCACCCCCTGTTAGCCAGTAAAGCCAGTCCTGTTTCTGGCACACTTCTTATGGTCTTGACTGGGAGAGTTTATTAGACAACTGTTCCTTGCCATCTTAATTTCTGACTTGAAGTGTAATCCCTCTTCATCTGCAAAGCCATAAAACCCCTTTTATAGATCTCTGTCCCTCTCACCCAGAGTAAAAACATGTTCTTGAGCTTCTGGGTAATACAACTGTGAAGGGGAATATTTTGGTCCAGTATACATAACTGTATTGCAAAATAACATCCTGTCAGATGATTGGAGCAAAAAATGTGTTGTCTTTTGGGCAGCCAATGTCAGAGATGTAGATTATCCACATGATAATCTGATAACGTTTCTCATAGTGGACCAAGTACTCAATCATGTGCTTTCTTCTATTTAATCTTACAACCTTCATGAAAGATACTGGAAAACTATTTTAACACCTGTGCTAGTAACCTCTGAGAACTGAGAAACAGTACAATGGCAGCAGTAGTAAGCAATGGAAAGACAGTAAATCAATAGGCTTAGTCTGCTATGCAAATTTTAAAAATTACATTTGCGGGATTAATGCCAATTGACATGACTAAGAAAAATATTGGCCTTTCTGTTGGGCAAATTACATTCATACACCTGGTTCATGAAATGAAGAAATCTGGGAATATGTGATGCTGGAAGAAATGTGAAAAATGAGGACTGGTGTAGAGATTCAAGGTGAATATGAAATTCCAAATCAAGTGGCCGCAGTAGGGGAACCTGGTAGCAGAGCAGATAATGGATAGTCCTGTGTTTTGCTGAGCTAACAGCATGGGCTGTGGCCTGGGCAGAAAGGCAGCAACAGTTAAATTCTGCACTGATTGCAAGTTTGTATTCTTACTTAGTCTGTATAAATGTGGTAGGTCCCTGAATATATTATATTCTTATGCCTCAGGTGACTGTCAGCTCTGATCCTGTAAAGGCAACTTTTCTTGACTTGGTAACACCATACACAGATGAGCAGTCTTAGCTGCTCCCATTTAACTAGAAATACCTCACTGATGCCTGATGCTGCATCTATAGACTTATCCTGGCAATTTGACACACAAATAAAGTTTTGCAAACAAATTTATTCAAATACTCCTACTAATGATGATTCTATTTCTCCTCTGAGCTTAATTTCCAGGGGTGATTCTTTAAGCCATTGGTTGGGGCTGGGTGGGTAAGAGAGGCTCACTTCAGGGTCTCCCACTGACAATGCAGATGAGAGATGAGAAGCAAAAACATGCTTTCCTCATCCACCCACTGTGTCTCCACTTGGTCTTTGTAATGTTGAAAAGCTTTTCACAATGAATGGTGCCAGTGATTTGATTAGTAAGAGATCTGGGCTTGGATGGATGAAGAATTGAAACAGAGAAATGAGGAGGAGTTAAAGAAACAGCAAAAGGGACTTCAGTGGCTGTACTTGTTTTTCTTGGATAGACTTTGGACTGTTCACCTCATGTCTCAGAAATTATATGGGTGAACTGGTGACTCCATGGTGTTTATTATTTTAATTACCATTGAACCATGCAGATGAAATTTACTGAATCATAAATCTGTAGACAGATGTACTCTGCATACTGTCATACACCACTGTAAATTCAGGAAAAGATCAAGATTTTACTGACCACATTTAATTGGGCACAGAAAGGCTCAGGAATTTATAGCCAATGCTTTCATCCATTAAAAACAAGAGATTTTTCCGATTTGTAAATTATTGGTTTAATTCAATTTAAATCATGCCAGCAGGAGCACCTTGGAATCATTATTGTTTCTGGAGTTTGACTTTTTTGAGGGATGTCCACAGGAGGGAAGAGCAGAAGTTGGGAGCAGCACAGAACGAAGCACACTGCAAATAATTAAGATAAAGGAAGTTGAGTTTAAAAACCCATTGATTCCTGTTTTATTTCAGCTGGTGGCCAGTGTAGAAAGCCCATCAGAAGCACAGAAGATAAGGATTCCTCATTGGCACCAAATGGGTCATAAAATGCAAGGGAAACTGCCAAAGGCCCTTAGGGACACAGGCAACTGTTTTCCTGCTCCCAGTTACAGGGAGAGGTTGCTCTATGTGACCATCTCTTTGCTGTACCCAGATTTTACAAAATAAAAAGGCTCTTGAGAGGAATGAACTTTGAATTAGTCATTAGCAGAATTAGTTTCTTTTCTCTCTTTCAACAAATGGCATCAGCCCTGCATGTGAGAGATGAAAAGACATCAGTAACAATGCACAGCCATGAGTGGCAATCCCAGGATTCAAGCAAGTGTGGATCTGCAGAGCAGAGAGAGAAATGGACAGTGCAGATGTTGCATGGGCAGGATCTGTGACAGGTGACCCCATGCTCCAAGTTTCTTTAATTTTTTTTTAATTTCCATTAAAAATCCCTTGGATGCTGGAATTTTCTGTAAAGACAGAAATTGTTCTCTCTGTGCAGTGTTTAGGGTATAATACCAATTACAGGCCCATTTGAATGCTCACAAAAAGTGGCTTCATTACACATCCTGTTGTCAGCTTCTTGCTGATAGAAATAACTATTAATACTTGCAGTGTGGCAAGGTGGGAAAAGTAAACACCTAAGAAAGCAGTGGTTCTGACAGCAGGCAGTCTTTTTAGAAATGGTATATTCTGTGATTTTGAAGCAACATGTCCTGGCTAACAAGACTGCCTTCACCAGCTGAAAGCATTAACTGAGTCACAGAATGTCAATAACCTTAAATATAAAGTCCCAAACCGTTTGCTTTATCCAATGTCCTTCATGACACCAAACACAGAGTTGGACCCTACCCTTGGCAAAGCACTGAGCACTGGGTTCTTCACAGGCAGCTTTAATCCCAGGAGGCAGAGAGAGCTCAAGAAATGCTGCAGGGGGCTGCTTCCCAGCTTCCTTCAGTACTGGCTTTTCCACCAGTCACGCTTCGCTGGGTCTTGCTGGGCCTCCTCAGCAGCAGACATGCCTGGCATCATTATGCACCAAAAAACAACAAAAAGAGCTCAGATGGCTTCAAAGGACGTGGGATCTGCAGCCCAGGCTGAGGGGGGCTGACAAAGAGCGAGGAAAAGTCAGGCTTCAGTAACTTTTAATGACAGCTCTCGTTAGGATTAAAAAAACAACTCAGCCATTGCACTGTGATTCAGTCTGAAGGCATGCCCATCACCCCTGTGCTGCAGGTTGCAGAACCATGAAGGAGGTTGTTATCCTCAAAATTAATAATTTGGAGCCGCAGTATCAAGTGTGCAATGCCACGATGCAAAAAGTCACTGCTGTCTGCCATACTGGTGACTGACTGCTGCCACTTCAGCCATTCCAGCTTTTGGCAGGATCCTGTTTCACCTGTCAACCTACATTCTTGTTCCAATTGGAAAAAAGTGAGTTGTTTCAGCAAAGGCTGTCTCAGTCTTTTTTCCCAGGTTCCCTGATCAGCCCAGATGGACACTTACAAATAGCACTGGCTGTAAAGATCACAAATAAATTACCATCCTTCATTTGTCCCATTTCTTAGTATTTATTTGGCTAACAGAAAGGAAGGTTTAACATTTTAGAAAGTTCTTATCATCCTTTCCTGCTTTTACTGCTAATATAAACTGTTGAAGCAAAAATCAGTGGTCAGGATTTGTAAGAGTCAATGGATTCCCAAGCTTTTGAAACTCTCCAGAAATGCCATATACTTGACCTTTTCCTCATCAGTCCCACATGAGCCCTTGGATATCTTTTTGGCTGTAAGAGCATTGTGTCTGCCAACATCACAGACAAAATCTATCCAAGTCTTAGTACTTTGGCCACATCTTCTGTGATTGTCTACTGAGGATAAACTCTTTTCATCACTCACCTCTCAGTAACTTTCTTGTGTCAAGAATGGACTATGTTCTCATTAGATGAGTGAGACAAAGCGAAAATCCAGCTGTTGATACTTCTTTTCTTCTGAGAAAGAAATAATATTTATTTACTATGATTTGTGCTGCAATAGGTCTGGAAAGCCCCAGTGGAGACACAAGCCCTGGAATGATATGGGCTACACATGAGATACAGCTACACATCCTGAAAGTTTACAATCTAAAATAAGAAGAAAAACAACTCTCATGTTATTGCAGACAAAAAGTATCACATATCATGAAATTAAAGAGTCTCAGTGGGAGAGAGATTTGCTTGGGTCTGTGGATAAGATTGGCAGAAATTCATCCCCCGAGAGTAACAGTATAAAATATGAGCTTAGAACAACATCAATTACCATACATTTAATAATTTTAATGATGTATACTTCATCTGTGCCTCAGTTAACACCAGACTAGCCCATTTATTTCAGTGCTTGGATATCTTCTCTACTGTCTGGATTTTTGCTGTAATACTGATAAAGTTTTATCATCAATTCCTGTTTCTCAGGAATTTTCATTCTGTAAAATAGCTATTTTTTAGCTGTTAAGTTGTTATCTTGAACTCTCAATAGCTTCACATCAAGAATTCAAAGGTATCATATGACTGTTATTTTAACATCATTTTTGTATTCCGCTCCACAGAATTATGAAATGTAATTAGGAGAAGGGCTTTAGAGAATTTACGTGTAAGACATTTCATAGTCATTAGCAACATCAGCAAAGCCCTGTTTGACCAACAAAGGAAGGCAGACAGAAATGCTCCTATTTTTCTAGTGTTCCGGAGTGGTTTTCCCTTTTGTTGATTCTAGAGGTTTTTTTCAAGCAAAACCTAGTTCCAGGAGCATGGGAAATCACCCTAGATTTACATTCATACACTGTGGAGGACAAAAACCTGATCCTACAATAAATCATTTTCCATTTCATTTCAATATGGAACCGCATGACAGCACACTGGGGAAAATGGAAATGTAATGGTATCACAGCTGCTCATGGGCACATTAGCAGGAGGACAAACACAGGATAATACTGAGTTCAGAAGTTCAGATCCAGTACAGGGTTATAAAAACTGAATTACAACCTTTTCTGGACTTGAATCCTTGGAGCAACTACTCCCCTGACACACACATACGCACGGTGTCTTGTGTCCTACAGCAGAATTACTGGGGTGCTTAAAATGACAACTTTCAAGTCTGAGTATTTCTGCTCTTCCCTTGCCGTCTTCAGTAATTTCTCAAAACACCCAGAACCTTGTCCTTTTTCTGATAATTATGGAAGTTGCAGACCAACAGAATACCAGTTTTGGAATACTTTTAAATCTTATTTTTTAGCATAATGGAAGTGCCATAGCAATAGCCCGATGCATGCACAGGTATTAACAACTTACAAAGTGAATATACTTTGCAGTGTATAAAAAAACCTATTGGATTTTAATGCCTCAGGGTGTGAGAAATCAACATTAACCTAAGGTTCTCACCATGTTTGCATGGAAGCATCACTCCTACATCAAAATGGCAACCAGGTCAGCTGGAAGAGTGGGAAGGAGAAAAATGCCATGGAGAATGCAGGGTCCACCTCCTCCCACTAACTCATGCACCTTCACTGGCTGACAAACCCACTGCCCCAAAAGCACCACCTCAGCCAGGGTAAGGCTTTGTGATGGTTTTCACCCTGCTAAAGGTATTTGCAGGAAATGGAACTCCCTGATGCCCATCAGCTCCTTCACCCACGCTCCACAGCTCAGAGCAAGGAGAGCCACAACAGTAACCTTCCCTGACTTTTGCTTTAATCACCAATCCTGAGTTTATCTGCTGTCTTAATTCAGAGCAGAGCCTGCAGCAGGAAGAAGGTGTGGGAGAAGACTAGGATCACCCATGTATCTCCTGGGAGAACTCCTGCCCACTACAGCTGAAACCATGGAGTTTTTTGTGGAACAGCAAAAGAACAGACCCATAGGGAAAGGCCAAGGGAGACACTGGAGTAATTTATCAAAATGGTGGCTTTGTGTCAGTGACTTGCTGCTGTGCTCCCTTCTGACAGTGATCCAAGGAAACTGTCAGATGGTCAGAGGACACATACTGAAGACATTTATTTACTTGTGTGGCCCCAAAAAGACCTAGTTGGTGCTGTGTTCAGTGGGTCTCCAATTTGTTTTCACTTGCTATATTCCTAACAAGATTTTCCATCTCTCTATCTCTTTCTTTCTCTCTCTCTCACTCTCTCTCTCTCTCCATCTATCTTTTCCATCTGAGAACTAAAAATTAGGCTTTTAAATCTGAATAAGGTGGCCAAACATAGCAGTAGGATTTGGTAACACCTGGGCTATTACCGAATTCCTTGTTGCAGTGAACATCTCACTTCAATATGACAATATATTCAAAAACAATGGATTTCATAGCAACAATGAACTCCATCCCAATCTAGGGAAATGAGCTGAATGCAATATCCACCACGCCTCTGCCTCACATGAGATATCCATCATAATTTGGCCAAAAGCACTGCAACGGTTACATGTCATGGTGTTTTAGTAAAAACAGTCAAAGAGAAGAGCTACTGCGATATGCTTCAACACACATTGCATAATATTTCCCCTCCTGAATTTATGTTTCTTTTCTCATCTTTAGGAATCATTAAAGCTACAGGTCCCCTCTCTTAGCCTACGGTCATTTCTCACTCTTTTGCTTGGCATATCATAGTCTCATTCCATTCCAGCACCATTTCACTAAAAGCAAAATCTGTGTACCAATTTGTACTATGCATTTCCTTTTGCTTCATGCCTAGATTTTACTAAAACACTTGTATACTTACACAGTCATCTACAACAAACTAAAGAAAAAGCCCTTTAAAACTTATTTCTTTCCAGAAGGGAAGGATAGAGGTTTTGTTACTGTTTCATTTCTAGGATCCCCTTAGGGGCTTGCATAGGTATGTTTTGCTGTAGGCTTACTGCATTGCCTGTGATTTCCACTCAAAGGACCTTGGAACAAACAAAAATCATAATCTTTTCCTCCCATCTCTCTCAAACAATATCAGAGAGCAGAGAAGAACACTCATTTGTCTTTTTTAAAATGATATTTTAATTACTCATGTCATGCCTCAGCAAAATGGCAAGCCTTTTGTTAAAATGGGGCTTAATTGCATTATGAAGCCTTCATGGGACCCTTGCACATAAAGCGCTTTTCTTCAGACTTCCAAGACCTAAATTTGCAGTTGGCTCCTGACCAGCGCACTCGAGCAGATCGGCACGTAGGTAGCGGGCAGACCCCGTGTTGATGAAGTAATCACAACTGACTGCCTCGCATGTGCTATTCCACAAATTTACCCGCAAACAAAAATTGCATCTGCATGTTGGTTTTCATTTTGAATTCATTCAGAAAAAAAAACTAACCTAAAAAAAAACCCAGTCCTTAGTATGTCAGAAAGCATGGAGACACCTTCACGGACTGTTGGCTACGCCTCAGCAAAGCTTTACAACAATCTGTTAGACAAAAAAGAGCCTGATGCAGATACCTTAATAAGCATCCCATCTGTGAGGTCATTGGGATATTTCAAACAACTTTCAGCTCTCATTAGTTTAGTGGATTCCACAAGCATGTCCTTATCTTTTGTAACTTTTGCAGCCAAACTTCCTGGGAAAGCCTCTGAGCTGGGTGACATTCCTACCCATGGGTCAGTCTGCAGTAATGAGCCACCAATTTATGTGTCCTTTGCACTCACAGCCAGTATATGTTTATATTAACCTTTACGTTGAGAATTTTTTCCTTTATCTGTGTAATTCTCTGGGTTCTACCATGCAAATCTCATTATTTCTAATAGGCTGCAATTAGGATATCCAAGCTGTTGATCACAGTCATTTGCAACAGACAGGCATTTTCCAAGCATAAATGCTTTATGTATAACAGAAGTTATGCCTGAAAAGTAATAGTGACTAGTGGAGTTGCAGGCTCATGGGAATCCTTATCAGCTCTCAGGTTTTGTACCTCCAATTAACACAGGAGATATAGCATAGTCTATTGCTTCACATAAAACACACTATGCATGACATTGCATGGAAATGAGATTTACAATTTTTCACATGTCCGCTAGGCCTGAATAAGTAAATGGGTATTTATTACAATTTCTTACAGTTTTATGCACTCAAAAGGGATAAAGCAGGTTCATCAGCACTTGCCCACATGTTAGGTCTTCATTGCACTAATGAGTGAGAACCCCTTTAAAGGGGATGTTGTAATGCTATTTTCTTTTCTAATCACTCCCATGTCTGTATTCAGAATTTATTAGACTGAACAATTCCACTGCTTAAGGTATAAGAGGGTAATACCCACAGTCCTTATTCAGATCTTTCTTTGGCTGCTGCTGTTTTCTGAGTTTTGCATGAGGGACATGGGTGGAAAAAGAGAACTGGTGAAACACTGATAACAGATGAAGAATTAAGAAGAAATGCCACAGGATGTTTGCCTGCAGCACCATAAAAGGTAAAACCAAAACTGTAGAATAGGATGGAAAAAGCAAAGGCAGCCTGAGGAGAGAGCCAAAAGGTGTGTGTATGTGCATGGTCGGAGGGATGTCTGCTCAAGGCAGGACAAGTGGACAAATACGATTTGGGGAAGAAAGTGAAAAATGGAGGCTGAGCAGAAGATATTTCAGTATTTCATGAGTGGAGTAGTCTACATCCAGACTAAAGTTTTGGTGGGAATGCTGAAGTAGCAGTAAAATAGGGAAGAGATTACAGAAAAAATGCCTGAATGGGAGCAGTGCACATGAGGAGTAAATCCTCAAAGATTACCGTCATCTGAAAATCCCAAAGTGAGCAGGGCAATGATGAAGGTTAGGAAGGACAGAGTAGGATGGGAGAGACTGATTTCACACTTTTAGGTACAAAGTTGTATTCTGATCACATTTTGTATTCCATCTATCTTCATTTTCATCCATGGTAAAGAAAACATAAGTTTTATTCCCTCCTTTATTAACCTTCCTTCCAGCAGTGTTGGCTCACTTAATGTGCACAACTACTTCCTTTTCAAAGCAAATAGAAAACATTTATGAGGCACCATATGACTTGAGTAAAGAGGGGAAAAGCCTCCATTCCAGACTTTCTCAGCTACCTACTGCCTAAACAGGTTCCTCTGCCTTCCCATAGATTCCAACCAAAATTAATAAGACCTGGGAAAATCTGCTAGGAAGCATCACTCAGGTCATATTCCATAACTAGGAAGGACCTTGAGTTTGGATGTAATGGGATCTGTGGGTTTGATAACAATTAATCGCATTTCTATCTAACATGTTATTTTTATTCTGCCCTGACTATTTACAGTTTGCAGTAAACACCAGCAATATATTTTCTGTTGGTACTTCTCAGAAGCACTCCACATAGAGGTGTCTCTGAAACTGCATTAATGATCTGCTCTCCCAGGCAGGCTGACTTATAGGTTTCTCCCTTTACTCTTCTTGTACTCCTTAACAAGTCCTATAAAATATGACCTTAAACTCAACAGTCATCACATGCTCGGTGATATTCATTTGTATTTTCCTGTCAGTTTCATTTTTACAACTTGTGTGCTCATATGGAGTCAGTGTAGTTTCCTTTCATTGTTCCATAAAATAAAGTAGTTCACATTTGAAAAGGGAATTTCAACCACATTAAAATAATCTTCCTATCTCAGAGAAAAATGTTTCTGTGGTGGGTTAAACACTGTTTTCCACATGCAAGCCTGATGCAATTCAGAACAGACAAGTTAAATGCATTGCTGGACCACAGATAAAGGGAGGTGAGGAAGAGAGGTTAAATAGGCAGTGCTAGGCAATGAGAAATAAGTGCAAACAGTAGCCAATGCTTTTCAAAATGTTTATGCAAAGATATATATATAAAGATATATAAATAAGATATATATATATATAAACAGTATTTGTATAGGAGACTGAAGATTTATGTGTGTTTTAAGGTCCTGAAGTAGAACACAAAAACAATTCACGAAACACAAAGCTTTTGCTATGGATGTCCTTGGAAGATGTCCTCTTTCCTATAATTTGTGATACAGGATATTAACTTTTGGAACTGACAGCAGTACAGACATCTAGAAAGAGAGAACATTTAACCTAAATGTTCTAAAAAGGTCTCGGTCTCCTCTCTTAAAAAATCTTCATAGGAAGCTTCTTGATAAGACTTGCAGTAAAAGCAAAGGGTAATGTTTTAGGCAGCTAAGACTGCAATACTTCTTTTGGTTTTTTTAACTGATGCATCTCAGACTGATGATTCACATCATCATAATGACTGTCTTGCAGAACCATGTTAAAGAATACCATTTAGTACTTTCACCAACAGTTGAATGAGAGGTTGTCAATAATCAGTTTGTTTGTTCTGATTATTTGGGAAGCAACTGATCTGTAAGACACCCTTTCTCTCTGTTTCCTGGACAGTCCAAGAGATACAATAAAGGCAACTTTGCTTCTAGGAGCCTGGCACAGCCTTGCACGCTGTCATCTCCATCTACAAGGGCACAAAACACTGCCTGGTTCTAGCCCCACAAAGAACTGACCTCAAACTGCAGATATGTGCTTAGTGATACAAAGACTTACACAAATGTAAAAAAATGTAAAGCAAGTAAGATCATCAGGGAGAACAACAACTGCTGTCATAAACCTGATTTATTCTCTGTAAGATAAACAAAAGCAGCATTTATGAGTAATTATTAGCTCTCCTCTGCCCTTCATAGATTAATTACTCTATTATAGGATGTTTTTTGTGGGGTAGACAGCCTAGATTTCAATGCAGTAGCTTAAACATGGGTGTTCAGAGGCATCTAAACCATGTTCTGGATCTCTTTTCTCCTAGGTGCCACCTAGAAGTTTATGTGTATCCTGTAGATACACATACACATCTGCATTATTTTATATGTCTTGCACAGCTGTCTCAAACCCACATGTATGAGAAATTAGTGATTCAAGGATGGATGAGCAAATTCCTAGAGGATCTAGCAGGCAGAGAGTCTGCAGAGCAATACCCCCCGGGCCCAGAGCCCTGCCCATAATCAGACAATGAAAGTCATCACAATATGAAGAGACAATTCCTTCAGCAGATGGTAGTCTAGATTTGTCAGTAAGAAACAAGAGAGTAGAGAGGACACTCAAAACAATTTGTTAGCTCTGTCACATGGGTGAGAAGGGACCCTGCTCACATGGGAACATTCCTCTTTGCAAACATGGAACCGTAAACAATTCATGAAGTGATGGAGAACCTGCCTTTCCTGGATACACCTCTCTAGTTTCTCAAGCCCAGAAGGTTCTTTCCTCCCTTAGGACATCATCAAAGGAAGGAGACAGCAAAGCCAAGCCTGAAGTAGGAGAATATAATCTACTACTCAGTGGTCAAATGGTGTTACCCTGTGGTACCACAGGAAATACAAAGGACTTACCCCTCTCAGCAAACCTGCAGCGTTCAGCAGCAGACCAAAGTGTGGCCATGATGAGTCATTTTTGGCTAGCTGAGCTACCCCAGTGATGTGGTACCCACACAGGCCTAATGGAAACCTAGTGCATTCTGAAATGCCAGCATGAATACTAGAAAAACTTCTATCAGATTTTCATCAGACCAATTTTAATCTTCCAAACCTAAACAATCCCTTCTGCTCTGAAGGCTCCAGATGGGATAAAAAGAATGCAAACAGCAGTCTAATCAGTGAGATAGAAAGGGAAGATGTGGGAGCAGAACCTTGTTTTCTACTATTTGAAACCCAGCCAAAGAGTCATTTAATCTGCAGTGACATGTATAGTACTAGTAGCTTGTAAATGAGATTATTAATATAAATTTTAATTTTTTGTTTTTAAGATGTGAAGTTGAAGATTGTGTCCTGTAGGCAGGTAGAACACCACCTCTGGCAACATCCAAATAGCCTGAAAGAATCAAACGTCGAATTTCTTTCAGCAACCTGTGTAAGTACTTAGCCAATTTCAGCAGATACAATCTTATTAATAACATTTCTTGCACTTTCTTTCACATTGTTTTCAATTGGATCTTTTAAAGTTTTTGTCTTTTGTTTTTCTTTTTAATCAACTGACATAGAGAGAGGTTTTTAAATTAAATCCACTCTCCCCTAATATTTACTTTTTTCTCCATATCTAACTAAGCTTGTACTGGAATAACTCTATTTCTAATCTGGAAAGGTGCTTCATGCTTAACTAGTAGATGCTGATAGGTTTTTTCCTGCCCTGTATTTATAAAGGAATTAGCCATAAAGAGAGACAGCAGATCAAAAAAAAAAAACCCTGCAGAAAAGGAGCCATGTAAGACTCACTCCTTCAGCCTGTATCCTCCACTTACATTTAATTGACATTTACTTTTAGTAGATATTTAAAATAAACCAAAATAAGATACTCAAAAGACCATGTGGGTGCTCATTCTGCCCAGGCTGGAGCAGTTTCTGTGACACACAAACAGGTTTGTGGTAAGGTAAAAGAGTAATGACAATGAAAGGAATTTATGAGGGCTTGCAAGATCCTCATTGCCTTGTGTAAATATTCTCTTTCCAGATTTAAGTTGAAGTCCTATATGGAGAAATTTCCAGCATTGCCAACTGCTTCTAGCATTAACCCACATTTCTACAGATTCAAATGATAAATTGATGTCTCTCTGTTACATTAAAAAAAATCAAGTAAAGTTTCTTTTCAAGTGTCAAACATTTGTAAAATAAATTAAACTGCAGCTTTCATTTTCTTTCTTAATTGCTCAAATCTCTCAGTCTCCTTCAATTCCATGAGCAGATATCCCATTTTTTTAAACATTTGTTCCAGCACCTACTGCACTAATTTTATTAAGGTGATTCCATTTCTGCTGTGTTGAAATTGTGGCGGTGATTTTGCAGTACAGTTCACTGCCAGTAACACAGGAAAAAGAGCCAAAGAGAAAGCCCAGTATGGATTAGACCTTTGCAAGTATTTCTGTACATCTGGATGGACATGCAGAAGTGACCTCACTGAAGTGAACGGGATGAAACACATCAAGGCTACAGGTAGGTGCTTACCGTAAGGTACATAATTAAACCTCCACAGCCAACAGACAGAATGTATTTATCATGGAGAGGTAAGAGCATGGACAAACCCTGGAGGCAACTAATGAAAGGACATGTTCTTCAGCCTGTTCTTGCTGCAGGCTCAGTTAAATGATTCTTTATAGAGCTCCAGCCAAATACCCTGTAGGACGGAGAATACAGATTCAGTGTTGGCTGTGGAACTCATCTATCCTTACAGAGAGCCTGAGAGGGGTTTGCCTTGAAGAAAGGCAGTGCCCTGGTAGACCACTTTTAAACTCATTCATGTGAAGTGGCACAAAATTGAAGTCCACTTGCAACAGTGAACCTGTTTCAGGACAGCCTCAAATTCGCTACAGCAGGTTTTAATTTGTTTGCAAAAGACCACATTCAACGAGCTTGCTGCCAATTAAGATTATTTATAGAGAACATGATGTTTAATTTCAAACCTCACAGTTTCAAGGAAGAGAGAGCAGGCCCTGAATGAATGCAGATAAGAGACTCCCAACAGCGTTGGCATGTGGCAACATTTGGCTGCAGACAGACATCCCGGAGTGATGCAGCTGAGTGGGGACAAGATGTCTCCGCCCTCCCTTGTCTGGGCTGCCACCTCCCGGCTTGTGAGAGCCGTCCTGTCCCTTTCAGTCCAAATGAGCTCAACTAGTGCCAGTAAAACCAAGTCATGTTAACTGAGAGAGTCCTGGAAGGAGGAAAGAGGAACACTTTGCAGGAGATGGAGGCTGCAGCCAGAACTCCATGATGCAGATGGGCCACAAGCCACATCCGGGGATACTCCACAACAGTGAGCCTTGCTCCTGAATAACATAAAACCTTGCCACTGGCAGGCTCTTTGTACAAAATCTTGCTTTTCATGCAAATATTTAGAATTTTAGAAGATATTTTAAAGTATGTTTGGAAGTGTCCCTTTCCTGGCAGGTTTACAGCAACGCCAGGACAAGTTGCAGACACTCTGAAGTCACAGAGCAGCCAGCTGAGAGCACCCCAGGCTCAGAAGCTGCTGAAAAGAAAGAGCTGCTGGCAGGTTTTAACAGGCTCCCTCCAATGGAGATTTTTAACAAGCACAAAACACCACAGCAATCAAAATGTAATGTGTTAACCAGAGGTAAGCCTGAGAATGAGCTTCTGAGGAAAACTTGCTGTTGATTTTCAGAGGCACAGCCCATTCCTTATCCCAACCTATCTGGCCTGGCAGCTAGAGAGCCTGTTGGCACAGTGCTTATCCAGTCCTTAATTACAGGTCTTATCTATCAGATGAAAATTCATTAAAAATGACTAGGTGGGCTCTTGCTAGTGATTCTCTGTGGCAATGACACTGTACCTGTAAAATAGATACACTTTAGGCTGGGTCCTGCCAGCTACGCTGCATTATGCGGAATGTCATGTCAGGTATTGCTCATTATTGCCTGCAGAGAAAAACTGAGGGATTTTCCAGCAACAAGAGTGTGATTGCTAATGTCACAGATGAGTAAAACCTCAGCTACACTGGTGCACAAAGATCTTGATGTCTGTATGTTCAGGAAAAATGGATTCCACCTGAGACAGATAGAGAAGGACCACAAAAATGCTAAGAGAATGAATGCCTGATGCAAGAGAAAACTGAAGGAGTTTATCACGACAAAATTAAAACTGAGATGTTCTGTTGCTGCAATTGAATGCCCAGGGGCAAGTGCCATGGCAGGAGAAGATCCAGCCAAGCTGACCATCAGAAGGGGAATGCTCTGGTGCAGCTTGCCTGTAGCAGCAGTGATAGCAAACAACTTCATCTAAGCAGCAGGCAAGAGATGATAACTTTCTCATGGTCAAGCTGCAAATTACTGATCTATAGTCTATTAACTGAAAGGAGAATGCTGTAGCATTCCGCATTAATGTTGCATTAATATATCTCCATATTTCTTAATCCATCAGGTAGAAAAGCATTGCTTTCTGCTGTACACATTTTGAAATATTTTGTTGTTAAAATAATTCAAAATATTTATTAACCAATACCAGTAGATTTAGAGAAGGTTAAAACACAATTATGTGTGAAGCCTGCTCTCACAGCCCATCCATCAAAAAGAAAAATATGCATTTTCTGGGAATATCAAAAAACGTGATATGAAAATTCCCAGTAGTGCTTTCTAAGTGTATATCCAAGCCTGTTCACATCCCAAATGCCTTGCTAAGAAGAATGTTTGCCCAATAACAGTAACCAAAAGATGATAATTACTATACCATTTCTATGATCAAGTTTCAAATTAGAAATCAAGACTGGAACATAGAGAGAACAGCACGGATCCCATCCTGATGAGATTTATCTTGTCAGGATTGATAAACAAATACAAAACTGTCAACCCAAGAATGAAAAAACATGAGTTGGACTTGAGCCATAATAATTATTTGAAGTTTTGTGATATTTTAAAATACATAACAGAATTTTAAATGAATGGTTTAAATGAATGGTTATACTGTTTTTAATAAAATCAGCCATTTTCTCTGTAAATCTCCAGATTGCATAGTGGGAATTATTTAGTGTTTTCTCATCTTTTTTCCTCCTGCTTTGATAGCCCAGGTTTTTCCTGAAACCAGAAAAGTCTTGAAATTTAACAAAAGCAAAAGGGAAGTGAAGAAACTGGCATTCACCTGTCATATTATGGTCCTGTGGGACTGAATTAAAGAGTGTCAATGCTGCATTGGCTCAAGTAAACAAAATGCTCATCATTAAAAAAAAAAAGATAAATGACTTTCTCAGAACAATTATGTTTTCTAGGTATTAAACGTTGTTTTACTCCTCAGTAAGGTAAGTTTGTTGAGAGATCTCTTTGATTTATAAAACACCTTCTTTGTTGCAAAATCCCATCTATAAACAAACAAATTTATTGCAACTTAAGCTGCAGTTGCTCCTATTATACTGTCAGTTCCAATTAACTTCACCATAATCTGGTACATCAGTTTATTATAACAGGCAGACACGGGTTTCTTCTCATGAGAACCAAGTAATGGATATGGGGAATGAAGACCTTTGTTTTTAATGCTGTAGTCTGTTCTAAAGCAGTGAAAACCAACAACAAGAACAAGAACAATGATGGATCCACAAACCTTGTGGATTTGTCATGGTTCAACCCCAGCTGGCAACTATCACACAGACACTGTCTCACTTCCCCCACCCCAGAGGGATGGGCAGCAGAATCAGAAAAAAAAAAAAAAAGAAAGAAAACTTTCATGGTCTAATAACTGTTTAATAACTGAAAGAAAATAAAATATAGTAAAACTAGTAATAACAGTAATGAAAAGGGAGATAACAAAAAGAGAGAAAGGAACAAGACTCAAACCAAGCAATGCACAATACAACTACTCACCAGCTTCTGACTGATGTCCAGCCACTCCCCAAGCAGCCATCAACCCAATTCCAGGTAACACCCCCAGTTTATATATGGGGCATGGCATTTCTGCCATGGAATATCCCTTTTGACAGGTCAGGTCAGCTGTCCTGGCCATGCTCCCTCTCAGCTTCTTGTGCACCTCCTTACTGGCAGAGCATGGGAAACTGAAAATTCCTTGAGTTAGAGTAAGCACTGCATAGTAACAGCTAAACCATCAGTGTGTTAACAACATCATTCTCATTCCAAATTCCCAACCACAGCACTGTACCTGCTACCAGGAAGACAATTAATATTATCTCAGCCAAAACCAGGACAGGATGTTGTCTACTCAGATTGTCATAAATAATTTGACATAATTTCCTGCAGCATTCTCCTGGAGAAAGCATCTGATCTTGGCTTGGACAGGTACACTGTTTGCTGGGTAAAAAACTGGCTGGATGCCCAGGCCCAGAGTGGTGGTGGCTGGAGTTGCATCCAGCTGGAAGCCAATTTGCAGCCAGTCCTGTTTAATAGCCTTCTCAACAACCTGGACGAGAGGATCACGTGCACCCTCAGTCAGTCTGCAGCCAGCACCAAGGTGGGCAGGAGTATTGATCTGCTGGAAGGCTCTGCAAGGGATCGGGACAGGGTGGATCTATTGGGTGACACCAAATGTATGATGTTCAATTAGGCCAAGTGCTGGGCAGCCTGAAGGAGAAGGACCTGGGGATGCTGTTGACAGTCACTGAGCATGAGACAGAGTGTGCCCAGGAGGCCAAGAAGGCCAATTGCATCCTGGCCTGTATCAGCAATAGTTTCCAGCAGGACCAGGGCAGTGACTGTCACACACCCCAGGTGCTGTGGGCAGCTCTGGGCCGCTCATTATGGTGGGACATTGAGCTGCTGGAGCATGTCCAGAGAGGGGAAACAGAGCTGGTGAAAGGTCTGGAACACAAGTCCTGTGAGGAGCTGGCTGAGGGAGCCAGGGGTGTTTATCCTGGAGAAAAGGAGGCAGGCTCGGGGTAAATCTTATCACTCTACAACTGCCTGAAAGGAGGGTGTAGTGAAATGAGGCTTGACCTCTTTTCCCAAATAACAAAGCTATAGGACAAAAGGAAACGGCCTCAAGTTGCTCCAGGGCAGGTTTAGATTGGGTATGAGAAGAATTTCTTCACAGAAAGGGCTATCAATCACTGGAAGGGAGCTGTCCAGGGAAGTGGTTGAGTCACCGTACCTGAAGGTGTTCAAAAGATATCTAGATGTGGCACTTAGGGACACAGTTTAGTGGTGAACTTAGCAACGCTTGGTTAAAGGTTAAACTTGAAAATCTTAGATGTCTTTTCCAACATAAACAATTCTGTAATTTTATGATTCTATGGTTTTGGTGCTGACCTAAAAGAAGGGTTGTCATTCTTCTCACTGAGAAAATTGTTCATTATGAGACCTTTTCCAGTATCAGTTTAATTGGTTCTGCACCTCTCACTGTAGTGGCAAGGTACTGCAATCCAACACACAGTACCCAGGCAGGCAGCATGGAAAGTTTAGTTTAATGATTTTCTCTTGTTGTTTACACAGATTAAGTAGATTCCATTTTTGCCAAATACTTTACACAAAATAAATCATTCGAGAGCCTGGACAGTTATGCTGAAAGAATTAATTACTGCCTGACAACACCTGTCATCACTTTTCCATTGAATCAAAAAACAGATCACAAAGACAGCTATAGCTGAATAAGTTAGTCTCTTATTTACAAAGCAAAAAGTAACTGTGCTCCTTAAAAACTTCAAATATTTTTTTTGATGGCTAATGTTAAAAAGAAATAAAAGCATTTTAAGAATAAATAAGAAGATAGTCTGAAATGCCTCACTGTGGTTTGCTAAGCATTTTTTCCCAGATGACAAAGCAAGCTTTCCTTTTCTTTCCTTGCTCATGGATCTAGTTTTCACAATGTGGGTGACACAGATGATACAACTGTGGGTCTACATTGCTCAACTCTTCCCTCTTGTGTTACCAGAAGGACATGGGGACAACAGCCAGGTCTTTTGTCTCCTACAAGAACTTCACATTACCTGTACATTCCTTCTCAGCCTCCTGACACAACCCTGCATTCAAAAGAGACGTGCCCTGAGGAGACAAAAATTGCTGGAAATGTGCAAACAGTGACCATGCAATCACCCAGAGGGAGAAGAAACTTGCAGGCTGACATCTTTATGGGAACAAAATAACGTATCAATAAATCTCCTCTTCTGTATTATTAGAGGAGATATGGTGTGATTCTTAGGGTTGGCCTGATAGGAGTTGGACTTTAATGATCCTTATGAATCCCATTCAATTCAGAATATTCTGTGATTCTCTGATCCAGCAAGTAAAAGAACCTGCCTTTTTGAAGAAGAAGCACTTAGATCTGGAGGCAAACAACTAACGTACAAATCATGACAGCCACAAAAATCCTATTCTGTTCATAACTTGATGTTATGAGCATTCAGGACTTGCTCAAATAAATCCTCCAGACAAACATTTCTTACAGAGAAACAGGCTCTCCTACCTGTCTAAAATCTTGAAGAAGGAGAGGCTGATTATTCCCAGAAGATGACAATGAAAACCCAAAGATTGGAAAAACCCAGACTAGACAATGACAAAATGCTGTCTGAGTAACTGCAGCACCCCATAGCAGCTATGCATGCTCTCAATACATGGGAAAATTGCAACCAGTGAGGTTTACAGGGATGTTTACCTACAGGCTCAAAAGATCAAATGATGTAGAACATTGAACTTGTTTGTTTAAATCTGAGGGGGTTGATCCATGCAAATTTCACAACTAGCTCAGGTTTTTACATCCTTTCTAAACCTGTTTTTGAGCCCTTTCAAAGTACTTCTAAAATTCCCACTGCTCACAGAAGTACCCAGTCCTCTTCCCAGTCTTGCTTGCTCCTGAGTCTAGTTGTTATTTCTTGGCAATGAGTCTCAAGCTCCAGCTGTACTTTACATAAAATGCATTTCCTTTCATCTATTTGGGATTTCTCATATTTCATCTCCCTTGCTCCTGTGTTGTGAGAAAGGTAATAAAAGCAACAAGTCTAACTGCTCTAAATGCTTTACCGTGTTATCCAGTTTTACACATTCCCTTTTGCTTATGCCATCCCAAATGAAAAAGCATCAATCTTTTAATTCTCTTGGAAGTTTGGATTCACTGAAGCAGGCAGAAGAAGCCTCTTTCTACTCTTCATGTGCTAGAAGAGGAAACGGCGGAAGCTTTGCTACCTCTGCAGTCAGAAGGGGACTGATGCATCATGCCTGGTGAGGAATATCTGAAGACATGGAGATCAAATTGCTGGACCAAGCATGTTCCAGACAAAGCCAGCTTTTTTTATGCATCAGCCTGAGGCATCCTTAGAAAATCGTTTGCTTGTAGATTTCTTAGTTGTCAGGTAGAGGAAGGCAATGAGTAAATTAGACTATCAGGTGCTTTCCTGGGTGACTCTGTCTCTGTGCTGTCAGTCACTAACAAAAGCAGCTTCCACCTCACATGTCAATAGATGAAATAGGAGTAATTCATTTAGTCACCTTAAGATGCTTCTAAATCCAGTGCTGCCTTCTTTCCTTTCAAGTCAGAAACTTTACTCCTCTTCTAAAGCATTGCTGACGGCAAATGTTGCAGAGCTGTGCAAATCATTATTGTTCAAACACTTTTCTTTAGTTATTGTTAGGTTTCAACATTACTATTTCAAATCCATCTTAGAAACGTATTTCCTAAAAGGAATAGTGATTACAGTGGCCCAAGGAGAATACAAGCTTTGTTCTAGTGAAAGCAAAGACTCAGATTTCAAATGTCATTGCTGGTTTAATAGTTTTCACAGCAGTCTGAGGAAGACTCTGAGGAATAAACTCTAAATAGATAAATAAATATCTATTTCTCATAGATATGAAATGATGGAAAAACTGAAGACTGCCGTGAATGGGCCATACTATATGGGATAAAACTTGCTGTAAGTGGGAATCCTCATCTGAACACTTTTGCATGAAAGTGGACCCAATATCTCATTCATGCAATGCACATAATTTTTAGAGAGGCCCAACTTCCAAAAACTGAAATACTTGGATTCTCCACAGCCCAAGCCGACTTCATCTTTCCTCCCAGAGCCACTCTATCCATCTGAGCAACATCAGTGAGTTGGAGAGGTCTCTTATTGTTTTATAATGCAAAAAAAATAAAAGCTTCATCCAAAACTAGAAACAATTCACATACTTCTGAAGATGCAATAAGAGAGCTGGGGCAGAAACAGATAGTTTTCATATAAAGAAACGCAGATGAAACAAATGTGTCTAGATCTGGATCTCTACTGTTTTTATCAGACTTAGTTGTCAAAAAAGACCGAGAGCAGGAGTACTTCTGAAGATGTAATATGAGAGCTGGGGCAGAAACAGGTAGTTTTCATGATGAGCCGAATGTGTCTAGATCTGGATCCCTACTGTTTTTATCAGACTTAGTTGTCAAAAAAGACCGAGAGCAGGAGTTCTGGCAGCAAATCTCTCCCTAATAGCTGCATATGAGTTTGTTGCTGCTCCAGCAAGAACAAGGTTGTATCAACTGTAAAAAATAGGAGCTGGGATTCACTAGTCTGAGGCCATGAGGAAAAGAGACTGGGCTGACTGTGACAGACTTCGGAAAAACCACCTGCTTTGGAAACCCAAGGCAGTGGCCAAGTCCTGAGTGTGCACATTCATGGTATCCAAGACATGCAGACTGAGTAGCTTAGAAAAGGCTCAAATGATCCTAGGAAGCAGCCTTCCCCTGCATGGCTGCAAGGCCCTCTCACTGCCCAAAGCCTTGGGCAACACCAGCGTGTACTGGCATGCCAAGGTGGGCATCCCCATGGTGCCCTGTCTGTCCCCAGGCCAGCCTCTTCTGGCACTGAGCTCTGCTGGAGCCCCCACCACACCACTGAGAGGGGACAAGGCTCAGAGGAGACCTGCCATCCACAGCCCTCTAAGGATCCAGCTGGGCCTGATGCTGCCACTGGGAAGAACCATGCCTGAAGACTTGACTGACAGTCAGAAACTTCTTGGAGAGAAGAAGGAAAAGGAAGACCAGCAACATTCAGTGCTACAAATTAAAGAGTTTTTAAATAGACACTGTAAATGTTGTCACATAAACAACAAAATTGGCAAAATATCACTTTAGTTTGGTTCAGTATTGTTTTTGATCAAAACCTTGCATGCTATCAATGTTCTCTCTCAAGCACAGCATGAAGGAGAAGAATGTGACACATCAGGAAAGAAGGATTGCTGAAGAATGATTAATGTAGCCATGTCCATTAGCTCTGTAGTGAAAAGCTGCATTGAGAAACAATATATATGCATAAAAAGTAAATAGGTGTAGTATCAAGCCCCGTGGGGTTCCATACTGCATAAAATGAACAGATGTGGAAGTCAAGAAAAATATGCTCTGAAAGGTATTTCATAAAATTCAAGACTTGCACCCACAAGAGCACTGCTTCACTTCTGGCCAAAGAATGTGAAACTACTGAGCCTGCCCCGGTGGACTAGGGTCTTGTGGCTGAATTGTCTATTAAAGGATGACCTTGTGATGAAGCATGCCCTTCAGCAAACCTCTGATGATAGATCTCCTGTTCACTTTGACTGAAGTTTATAGGAATTCCAGGACCCTGGGATCTCTATTCCTGTAGTTTAGAGAGGCCAGTGGGTTCAAAAGCTGTTTGTGGGTCATTAAGACACACACATATGTGCAGACAGCAAGTATTGCACTTGCTTTTTCTCTCCAGGAGACTAGCTTAAACCAGACAGTCTTCTCATCTGCTCACTAAAGGAAAGCATCCAAGAGAAATGTGGACAAATATTTTGCAGGACTGCTGCCTACTTCTTTTAAATAATTGCTGCATTAGGAGAAGTTGGAACAGTCTCAGAGATCAACACATAGTTCAGATTTCATGAATAGCTGAGCTTGAAAAGCCAGGAAGGAAAATAGTCCAAAAAGGCTGTAGGTGGTCAAGCACATCTGCTAAGCCACTTGAAGGGGATCAGACTGAAAAAACAACAGTGAAAAACAAAGTGATAGATGAGTGCTGCAATGGCAATAGGACATAGAGTCTTACCCTTCTGTACCATTTTCTGACAAAAATATCCCAGGTCCTAAAGACAGCCGTGAATCTGTCCTGGAGCCAGCACTGGAACCAAAGTGACATACAGAGATCTGGTTTTACACCATTTAACACCTTCTAAGCATATATTTTATATGTCTGTGCTTCCAATGTAAAAATATACCAAATAGCAAATAGTCTTAGCTGGCAAGAGCCATTTCCAACCTCTTAAACTTCATGAAATTGTTTTTTCAATAAAAAAAAAAAAAGGAATATAAAAGGAAGCTAATACTTTAATAAACTTAACAATCTTTGGTGTTCAGTCCTTTGATGACCCAAAAGGAAAATAAATGTATCAAGTTGGGCATGTGACTCATGGTAATGTTTGTCACTTTTCCTCTAGTAATCTTGTACAATTTGTTATGTTTGTGGTTTACAACTTAGATAAAAATAGATCATCATCCTGAAACACAGGATTTATAAATCTCAAAATACATGCAAATTTGCTTCCGCACTATCAGATTATTTATCCTATTAACAACTAGTCTGATTAGAGAAGCTCTGCGTGCTCACACTTATAAACCACATTATCAGCTTCGTTTAACTTCAGTTGAATTCATGCCCTAACAAGTATTTATCGAGATAATATGAATGATATCACATATTTGGCCATAAGGGGTTTTACAAGTCATACCTGGCTAGACAGTGTTTATTCCTCAGACTCTTCCGTAATTACATATATTGCTTAAGCATCAGGTGTGTGTGCTGGTGCTCTGAAATGCTCCATGTAAACACACCTTGGAAAACTGACTTACCACCTGTGGGGAAGATGATATCATACTTCCTAGGTGGTATTGCCATAAACCCTCTGTTCACATTTGCTTGTAATATGAGACATGGGAAACACATGCTGCATGTAGTTAGAAGAAAAAAATGACACATCTCACTTTTTAATCGTTTCAACGTTCCACAGCATAGCCAAGTATTTTGTGGTGTTTTTTTTAGTGCAACGTTCTTAACTAATGATTCTAGTCTTCATTCTCACTCACAATCTTTCCAAGCCGGTGCCCTCATTGCAGTAAGCCTCTCATGCTAGAAGACATCAGCTTAGTCATAGAAGAAAATTTTAGTGAAAATCAAGGAATCAGCCACATATACCATGGAAAACTGGTCTGCTGTCAGAGAGGTTTAGCCTGAATCCTTCCAACTGCCCTGAAGAAAGTCCAAGTCAAAAGAAATGCTACTGCATATGCTAAGCCAGAGAGGTGTGAGGAGCACATGAAGAATCTTATTGGAATACAGAAATGCCTTGTACCAAATCCCACAACAATCCAACATTTCATGTGGTTATAGAGAAAGTATCTGATAATTGGGTGCAGTAATTAAATGAGCCCTCCACATCTGCTATGAGCAGAGGTGTTTACCAGGGATGTGGAGCTACTGCACTTGCAGCAGCTGCAGAAAGACAATTTATCCTAGTAGGCTCAATATTTCTTTAGAAAGACTCTCATCAGAGTCTTTCACATCTGCCCACTTTACAAAATTGCCCTCTTTCTACTTTCTGTCCCAAACAGCACAGCTATTTTGAATGACAAAATATATGCCACTGAAATACCAGAGACATTTTCTGAAGAGCTGGAATAGACATTACTGAAGGAAAGAAGTTAAAGATGATTTTGATGATGATCCTACTGTATACTCTACCCAAATAAACACTGCTGTATTTTTTCAAGCATCAAAATAGACTTGCTGGGAGATGAGAATGAGAAGTCAGGAATTAAGTGTTTTCCAAGAAGATGATAAAAATAGCTTCTGCTAAAGTAGAATAGCTGGTCCTGGGGACACATAAACCCACATGTCATTCCCATGAAAACAGGAAACATTTTTAATTATCACAACATTGTTATGACTATAAAACTAATAAAAGCAATGTAAATCAAAGGGTCCTACACATCCACATATTTAACTATTATAATTTCTTCTCACTGCATGTATTCAACTTTTTTCATTACCTCACAAGATCTTGCTTCAGGACACATAATATTGAAAAGAAACTCCTTCCTGCTTGGAAAAGAGAGACACAAGCTAATACAAACAGCAATCTTGGAGTGATGTGTCACAAGATTATCCTAAAAAATAAAATATTTTTGTTATAGTGACTTGCACTTTTTTTGAGTACTCTGTCCTGCTTTAGAGAAAAAGCAGCACAGGAGAATAGCAAGGTACCTGGAAAAAAATGACCAAGAATCACCATAACTCTGGGAGCTTTAATTTACAAGGAGACTTGTGGGCTCTATCTAAAGAAAACTAAGGGGAGACACCATGTCAGATTTCAAATGTATTCAAGACTGCAGACAGAAGAATTTATTCACTGCATCTTTAATGAATAAAAAGTTATGTGTCTCAACTGCAAGAAGGAAACCTGAAGCATGACATTTGGCAAAGGGTAACAAAGCCCCAGATGTGCTGTCAAAGGACAGAGTGGGATCTCCAGAGGGAAGGGTTTTCAAGAGAGCTCAGACACACATCTGCTGGAAACATTACAGGCATATTTGATCCAGGTTTGGCAGCAACAGGGTGGTCTGTGTTATCCTTGGAGATTCTCCTCAGCCCTCCATGACTCCAGATCTGTAATTCTTGTTCTTGGCAATTTCCAGCTGTATTTTTCAGTCACTTGACCTCCTAGGCTGCTTGGTCCATCTTGTGCATGGGGACACAAAGCCAAGGAACAAGAGGTCCCAGTGGGGAGTTCTGTGCCCTCTGGATGCTCAGACATGCATTGCTGGTACTGGCAGATGTGCACCTGCAGCCAAGGTGTGTCTCCAGGTCTCAGCAGGTGAACCACGCAGGGGTTTCCTCTCCCATGAGCCAGGCATGACCACATCCACAGCAGAGTTGGAGTCATTTGTCCCAGATAACAACCTGGCAGGTGTAACATAACACGCTCTCCCTGACCACACGTGGAGTTGACTCTGTTTTGCCACAATTCTTTTCCTACCATGTTTGCTGTTTTAAATCTCTGTTTTCTTGACAGATTTCCCAAAGGAGTTTATAAGAGATGCCAAGAAAATGTTTCAAGTAGGGTGAGCCAGTATCATCAGCCAGCCTCAGCACTTGGCATTAAGATGGAAGTAAGTGTGGTGCCTAGCTCATATTAATACAGGTCTGACTTGTCAAAACAAGGTTTGGGAATAAGCAGAAGCAGGTGCATGTATTTTATTCCTCCTGGTATAGAAGATGTTGGGATTTTTTCTCACATTTTCTTAGTAAGACGAAAAATCTGTCAAATGTTATCCATACGTGGAAACACTTAGCAAGTTATGCCAGAATGTAAAAAGATACTAGGTATAAAAGGTAATGCCAGACAGAAGTATGAAAAAGGAACATGAATAAGTAGATAAAGTTCAGGACCAGAAGTAATTAAATTTGGTTTTATTGCCAAACAAGTAAAAAATGTGAGGGACGGCCTCTGGAAAGTCCCTAATCATGTGGTTTCATTGTTTTGCTCTCTAAAATGGAATTTTAATAATTACCCACCTCATAAGTGTGCTGTAGTGCTGTGTTTAAGAATGATTGCGAAAGGATCTGTGATTAGCTGACAAAAAAATGTTGTTCCCATCATTATCACTATGATCTGTGCACATTTATGCAAATACATCTGTGTCCCTAGGTGATTTATTTCAGATGCTGGCTGGAATTTAGATGTAATAACTCCTTACACTTAAATTGTTTTTCTATAGTTAGTACAATGGATTGACAGAGTTACTTATACTTATTACAAACTGGTTTGCTGTATAATCTGGACAGTTGCCTAATCTTAAATCAAGATCAAATAGGGAAGAACCAGTATAAATTCATCCTGTAATATGTAACAAGGATGCTGCAGAGCAAAATATATTGAGGTGGGGTACATTAAAATCACAGGAAACAACTCTTTTTTATATATCAAATGTTGGCTTAACAAACAGAATCCATGTACTCACCTGTTGAAATAATGATTTCAGCTGACCTTGATGGAAGAGGTCATTATTGGAGGAATTGTGTTCCATAGAGAACAAGTCAGGCAACAACTCAGTAATACAACTCCACAAGCCAAGCTTACTTGGAATATCTAAAATACCTGGGCTGTAAAACTGCCATGAACTTGCTCTGTCAGTTCAGATTAGTCCAGATTATTCTAAAGATGCTGGGTCACCTGTGCAGAGGTAATGTCAGATTGGATAGGATTTCTTTTCATATTGCTCTTATGGGTACAACATCTCCCTGTGCAGCTGGCATAAAGAGCAAACACTGTGATGGGATGAGTTTATTGTGCCAGATGATCTGATAGCACATTGAGGTGGCGTTACTGTGCACCCATGGATCCCACAGCTCAGCATGCCAGGAGATGGCTGGCCAGGGAGGAGGGTGCAAGCTGTGTTACTTTGGTTTCCAACAATTAAGAGCTTGAAGGAGATCTAAATAAAGGGGTTGCAGTTGTTAATGTTACCAGAAAGGAGGACTGCTCATCAATGTGAACATTAAAAATCATAGCAAAATCATCTAACAAGACTGTCAACTGATAGAATTGAAAAAGCACTCAGATATGAGTGACATTACCAGGACAAAGGAGAGTCAGCTTCAGAACCCTGCAAGAGAAAGCACAGAGTAGGTAACTCCCTGGCTGCTTCCACCTGCAGTGTTTGGGAAAAGTGTATTAAAGTGCACTAAAGTGCACCAGGGCACCACCATCCCTGCTCTGCAAAGATACCACGGGCCAAACAATCCTGGAATGAGACACAGTTTAAATTCATTCACACCAATCAAAACAAGATAGAAACATGTATCCGACAACAACAGCAGAGAAACATTTTTCTAGCTTGGCAAAACCTCCAAAGACGAGCCTTTTCCCCTTTGTGCCTTTTCCAGTGCTGTCTTGGTACCAAGTTTTTCTTACATTTACCTCTTGTAGTGTAGTGTAGTTTTTCTTACATTTACCTCTTGTAGTGATAGTGTAAGTTCTGGCTGGACATCCCTGAGAGCTAGAAAAAACATGTTTACCTCTTGTGTGGTGATAGTGTAAGTTCTGGCTGGACATCCCTGAGAGCTAGAAAAAACAGCTTCGGCCCTTGTTACTTTTCAAGATATCCACCTAAATACCGGAGTCTTTATCAGCCTAAGCAAGGCAAAGGGTTTCCATCACTTAAACTTTGCTACAGGTTTCTCTTCAATACACTGCTTTCATTAACTAAATTTGACAAAGTTCCCAGATGTTTTTGCAGAAGCTGCCTTCTCAGGCAAGGCTGCCATTCAAGGACATGAGTATTGAAACTACTGACCATCAGATAGGCACCATGAACCAGTATCATTTGTATCTGGTTTTCTGTGCTGCTATTACTTCATCTTGTTGGTGTTCAGCCTCCTCTGCAGCATACCCAAATCACTTGGAATGCTAAGCTTGTTCCCATGTTTGCAGCCTGCTGAAGCCTTCCTCTCTAACTTGAATCAATGTGAAAATAATTACTTAAGTCAAATGGTCTATCATTTATCTTGATTGGAATAACTTTAAAGAAAATGTTATGCTGCTTAAGTCAGTGGGATAATTTAGAAACTATGGAGTTTGTCAAGTTTTTTCAAAACCTGCTGCCATGCAAAAATGTTTTATATAAGATTACCATGATTGGCATGATCACTTTTCCACAAGAAGTATATAAGCAGTGATGCTGCAACTAGTCCTTAGTCACACCTACTGAACTATTTGTACTTCCCTCCTCTCTCTCTCCTGGCCTGTGCACTTTTGGGACTGACTTCCCACTTACCTCCACGGCAATAAGTGCCATGCAGGCAGAGCTCTGCCCACTTTGGAAACTGCAGCAGGTTGTTACTGCTACCCTATTTTTACTTTTGTATTGTTTCAGACTTAGCGTCCATTTTTGTGATCCCTATAGAGCTGAAGATGACAGTAACTGGTTATGTGACCAGAGGTTTCCTGTCTGGGAATTCAGAATTTTCTGAAGATAGAAGATGTAACTCATGCTTCAGATTTGCAACCTGATCAAATGCAAATGCTGAGTATTAGATAGATATCCTGAACTAACCTCAATCACTCTACTTTCATCTACTTTTTATCTCCAGTAGGACTTCCTCTTGCATGTACAAGTGAAATGTAGGCCTGCTGCTTCCTTAGTTCTCCATATCTGCCTCCCGACACTTCTCTTCCAACAACACAACTCAGGATTACTTTAATGAAGGAAAAGGAAAATATTTTACTATGCTTGTCACATGCTCTTTCACAGCCTGTATGCTGGTGGGCTTTCTTGCCCAGGGGGAAGGGAAAGGTCAAGGCACAGAAATACCCAAGTCTTCTTCAGCTTTCGCGCCAGGATACAGTTTATTAGCCAAACATGAAATTCATAAAGTAACACAAAGTAAAGCTATTCCCTGACCCAAAGGCAGCTGCAGGGGCTCCCAGGCTTTCCATGCCAGAAAAAGGGCACACATCTTCATCTAAACCCCTGATGAATCAAGTGACAGGCAGGCAGCCTGTAACCCTTTCCTGACTGTTTAACCCTGTCACAACAGATTTGCTGTTGTGATTGTTTCATTCCAGGGCTGGAGTAGGCAGTTTCACACTTTTTCAAATTTCTAGGTGCAAAAATCTTCAAGGTTGGTTTGAATTTTTGTTTTGGTGGTTTTTCGAGGGTTTTTTAGAGGGAGTGGGAGTGGTTTCGGTTTTTTGGGTTTTTTCATGCATCAGTGCTTTCGTCAACATTACGAAATTTTGCTACGCTTATTAATAAACAGGTTGTGGACAGCAATATGTTTGGGGGTTGGCTTTGTTTGGGTTTTTTTTTTGTTTGGTTGGGTTTTTAAAATGAAAATCTTTGCTCCTCAGAAGAAGCCTGTAGAGACATTTACATTTTTATAAATATACTGACCCCATAAAGACCAACTGTGTTTAAGAATTCACAGCTTTTGGGAAGTTGTTGTTAGATGTGAGTTTTTCTACACTCATTATAAGTATCAAGACAAATGGGGAAGAATTAAAATGCAGATATGCAAAACCTATGGATTTTGGATTCTTAGAACCAAAAACCAGGGTAAATTATAAACTAACAAGGAAAAAAAACCGTTTTTAAAATAAAACATATTCCTCAAGAGGGCAGCTAAGGAGGATTGCAAGCAAGAAGCAAAGAAACCCCCCACCGCCAAAAAAAAAACAGAGGAGAAGAGGGAAAATCAAATGGATTTATTTTGAATAGATAAATGCCTTTTGCAAGTAGACCATGGTTGCCTGATGATTGTGGGCTGGTGAAGGTGGAAGGCAGAGTTGCATTGCTTGACTTAAAAACACAAGTAAAAAGTCAGTCCATCAGTCATTGTCCTACAAATGTAAACAACATTTTCTTGGATGCTGGCTGTACAAGATCTGTCTTAAGCTAGAGAGCAGTAGAACAGATACTGGGCAGATCCACACACAATGATCACTCCTAATTTTAGGTGGAATCTGAGGCAAAAAAGATTAAACTTACACAGAGGTCTTGTAACAAAAGGTGCATCTTGTTTTCCGTTATTTTAACAAATATTTTATGATGCCCTCATTTGTAAGAGTAGCACTTCACTTTCTGTACCTTTTCCTGCTGTTTCTGAGAGAAGAGTGAGTAGAAGATCTGTCCTTTAAATCCCATAAAGCTTAATTTAATTCATGTTGCTTTCAATTCCCTGGAGATAAGAGGTGGAGCTGAGAATGAATGGGATCCTTTCCCTTTCCTCAACCTCCAAACAAAATGTGTAATTAATTCCTCCGGTGCAGTCCTTAACACTAGGTTAAAACGCATAGCAGCAATAAAACCACTGGAGTTTAAGACCACAAGGTTAATTTGTCTGGCAGATAAGGACATTTCCTTTCTGCTTGAAGACTTAGCTAACTTGATGTGAAATCACTGAAAAGAAATTCTTAGCAAACATCACTAGGCTTTCCCTGTGAGTGAGTGAGTGAGTGAGTGAGTGAGTGAGTGAGTGAGTGAGTGAGTGAGTGAGTGTGTGGGCTGAGCACTGGAGCCCACATCTCCTTGCTGTAACTGTGCTGTGTCTTCTGCTGTAACTATGCAGCCCATGAGGGATGGATACTCTTTATATCTTGCTGAGGGAGTTTAGGTCAAATGAAACCTCTCCAAACTGTGTGGGGGCTGAGTCCCGTTCAACAAAATGTGGATCCCCTCTCTATCCAGGCCCCCACATCTCAGTCAAGGTGTGCATCCCCACACACTCTGCCCTGACTCTGCTGCCATTAATGATCTCGTTTGTAGCTTCCTGCTCCATTTCCAATCTTCTGCCTACCATGCAAGAGTATGCACAAACAGGCAGGTGTAAATATTCTACCTGTCTTTTTTTTGCCTAATTTTCATAAAGTGTTCATGATCAGTTGCAGGTGCAGTTGGAAACAAACTACAGCCTGGAAAATGTGATCATACATTCCTTGCCTGAAGAAAGGGCAAGACTTGGTCTCCACACAAAATTGCAATAGAGGCCTTTACATAAATGGTGGATTAATTAGGAACCAAATCAGGTTCTGTCACTTTAAAACTTTCCTCCACCCTCCATCACCTCCATCCATCAGTTGCCTGCAGCATGTATATTGAGGAATCGCGTGCAAACCTCACCATAACCCAAGGCTTAACATAAACTATGCTCTTTCAGGTCATTGGCAAATAACAGGTATATCCGGTTGTGCCTTTGTACTTGCCTGCACGCAAATTAAAAGCGCATGTAAAGTTACAATAATCAAAGTCAGTCAGGGGGAAGGGGAGGAGAGCAGGGGGATAATAACCGGGGGATCAGGTTATTTATCTTCACAGGGAAGCCACTGAGAGAAATCTCCTTGCATGCCATTTACACCTCAAAAGAAAGATAGGGGCAAATCTGGCTCTTGGCCAAAGCCATCCCCTACAGCGCCCTAAGCTGTGCCTAATCCTGTCTCTTCCCTGCAGCTGGTACAGACGCTGTTACCTCCGCTGCTGCTACTTCTTCCCCATGGTGCTGCACAGCATTTTAAGCTTCCTCCTTGGCTCCAGGGTGAGTGTTTCCATGGGAGACAACAACAGCCAGGATGGACTTTAGGTTCTCCTCATTGGAAGAATTTTCTTCTCATGGTCTCAGCTACTGCTACTGTCACCACCTCCAGTGCATTGCTGCTTCTGCAGCTGCTTCAGCCCTTATTCCCTGACAGAGCCAGGCTCTTCCTGCAGGGTGACTCTGCAGCTGCCCAGCCACCCCAGGGCAGGCACAGGCTCCCACACTGTTCTCCCTTCCAGAGGAAGCCATCAGCCACCCTGAGCCTGGGTGTGGGTTGCTTGGGAAAGGGAAGAATTTATGGCAATTTTTTCCCGTCTTTCTCCTTTGGTGTACCATGAGATTAACAGGCATTAGCAAATGCCTCTTCCCGGAGTACCATGACAAGATGAAACCTGCCCTGACTGGCACCTGCAGTCTGTTCCCTTATGGTCTTTGATCTGCCACTACTGAAGGTTAGAAGACATGAATGGCTCAGAAACAGACACTTCCTTGGGTTTGCTTCCAAATGCTAGGAGCATGTAAGTGTCAAAACCGCTTTTTCTCCCTGAAAAATTTACTGAGGGACAGAGGAAAATTTTTTTATTAATATTATTCTTATAATTGTTACTTGCCTTACAGAAGAAGTCAATCATCTTGCTCAAGATTGTAGCCCTTACCTAGAATAGTTTAAAATTCTCCTAAACTCAATTTTCCATCAATGACCACAGATACCACAAAGGGAGTTTCCCTTATTCCATTGGTTTGAATATACATTCTCCAAATCTTTGTTCAAATTAAAAAATGTAGAAACAAATAACTCCCATTTCCCTTACCCTGGGGAAGAGCATAACTAATTCTATAGGCTACGGTATTACCTGCATACATCCCAGTCCCAAGTATTTGAGTAATTTCATTTACCACTGAAATGCAGTTACCGCTGGAGGCAAATGCACCAAACCCTTTCACAACAGAGCAGAGGAAGCCAAGAATGCCCAGTACAGAGGGATGTGCAAACATCAGCTGAATTTAATCAGCCAAATCACAGAAGGTCCTGGTTCAGATTCGTGCATTGTCACCTGACAGGATACTTCAATTAAGTCAGTGTAGCATAACCACAGTTTCTGGTGGATGAACTATCACTCTGCAGCTTTTTCACAAATACTATTCAACACTTTATTGACCTACAGTAGTGGAAGGGAGAAGGAGGGGAGCATGTTTCCTGACTCATTTGAGCAGGGCTATCTAAGAGGTGACATTTACAAGCAACTCCTTGACTGACATGAAATTTATTAGGTCCGTAACATGAACCTCCTTTGGGAAATCCCAGCTAAAGGCCTGTCTCTTCATGATTAAAAGCTAGGGAAAGTCCTCATGATGGAGAAATTATTGCGTTCCTCTTTGGTTCAGCTGCCATCTCGACAAACAATTTGTGCCCAGTGCCACATCCTCTCTCAGAGCACCTGAAAACCTGAAAGCAGCAGTACTAAGGATAACAATGTTTTTAAATGCTGAAAACTTCCCATTAGAAAATTTTCAATTTTCTAGACAAGAAATTACTCCAGGTGCTATGGAATGCATGCCAAATAGTACAAGAAATTTCAACATATCCATGACCACTTGTTCTGCTGTCAAGCACCAAAAATGGCACACACTAAACACAAACTGAAGAACCCAAATTACCAATATTTGTATCATGGGAAATGATATTTGTGTCATAAGAAATTATTGGTTGGGAAGTGGTGAGATGAACATTTATAGGCTGGGATAATCAATGGCTTGGGGAACAATATGGGAAAACCCATATTCTCATCAAGGAACTGCAAGTTTCTTCATTCATCTGCAAGTGCCTACTTGCACAGAGTTCCCTTAGCTGTAAACTCTGGGTTTTCCTTCACTTATAATATTACCTTACTTTAATAATCTGGTCTGAAATTTTCTATGCAAATATATATTTTATATATTTTACAGACCTTTAGAAAAGGTCTGTCCAAAACCAGTTGAATGTATTTATGAGAATGAGGAAAGTGTTCATTTTAAAATAAGAAGTGGCATTTTCTTTGAAAAATTTTGTCTAATGCTCTAATGCAGGGACTTGACATTTGTTTGGAAAATGTCTTTTTTCCCAGATTTGTGCCTTGTGGTCATCCCTTGATAATTCATTCAAATTTGGACAAATGTCCAAACTCTAAAAAACCGTGTTTTGCACATCCATAGTAAAGACTTTTTGGAACTTCACAGGCAAATCTTCAAAACCTTCACTCCTACAGAATATGCTTCTGTCTGTGAGGGAATTAGACTTTGCTTTTAGCTGTAGCCCAGGACTGTTTTGAACAAGCATCTGCCAATACTCTGAGCATACATGTGCACTGGCGCTTTCTAAAATGAAAAATACTGAAATCTTGGAGTTAATAAACCAATTGCACTACAAAATTTGTATCGCTGCTACTAATACAATACCCAGAAAAGTCTGGAAAACAAAGGAGAAATATATCACTGCTTGTTAACATAACTGCTTCTATAACTGCTTTGTCCTTAGTAATATTATAATTTTAAAGCTTTGAAGTGACCTAGCACATCCTAAAGGTTATAAGATTTAGATACTTCAATGAAAAGATGGACATTGGCAACACAGCTCTTGGTGCTGCAAACCTCAAAACCAGTGAGGATGCAGAGGTGCCAGATGTCCCTGGGAGCACCCCTGCTGCTGCAGCAGGACAGTGAGCAGGCACAGTGGTTTGCCCACACATCACATTTGAGGGCAGATGCAATAATGCTCACCTTGAGCAGTGTCTAATCTTTCCTAAATGTCATTTAATCCATTTACTTCAGATTACTTCTTTCAGAGCACTTCAAAAGAATTTGTATAGTGACAGTAAAAAGACACACAGAAAATACCATGGATGAGGGCCCAACAGTGTGTAAATTAGATTTTGCTCTTTCGCCTTGTAGCAGAAGCCAGTTTAAAAAGACATCTTAAAAGATATCCACAAAGGTATCAAGTCTGTGTTTTCCTCTCAAGAAAGACTAAGCTGTATGGTTTCATCTAATACTGTCAAGAAAAGGCAGCAAACTTTGGAAAGAAATACTATAGGAATCAGGCAAAATTAGAAGTTTCAGAATCAAGTTTTATGCTTGAATTAAGTATAACATCATATCCTCATTTCTGTAATCATACCTGTGCATTGCCTGTGTGGAAGCAGACCACAATGTATGCCTTTAATTTCTAAGTAACGTGAAAAATGCAAACAGATGGAGAGGCTACAATTCAGTCTACCACTGAACTGAGCCCCAGAAAATGCTGGGAGGCTCCTTGCCTTCCCACAGCAGCTGTGGGAATTTGGCTCAGAATTAGAAGCCAAATTTAGAGTTTTCAATAGCAAGGCAGAATTGAAAATGTGAGCTGGGATGTCAGTGGGAATGCAGGGAAGAGTGAAAGTCCAAAGAAAGCTGCAAGTTAATGAAGGTTAAGAATGTGATATGCAACCACAAATACATATGTTTTAAAAAGCATACCACAAATGCTTTATTTTAGGCCACAGTGAGTGGCCTAAATAAATAATCCTGAATTATGGAGCTGCAGCTGGCTCCTATGTATCGCTCTGGGTAGCACTGAGGATGTGGCTCCTTCTGTTTTGCTTACATCTCAAGCTTGGCATGACCGGAAATGTGACAAACTGAGCCAAACCAAGAGCCTGCATCAGAAATGATCTCGCTACCATCCACACTTGTGGTGCTGCTGTCTCAGGCTGGCTTGAACACTGAGCACTCAGTGCACTCTGGTGACCACAGAGCCAGCAGCCATGAGGCTGTGGCTGGACTGAACACAGATCTTTTGCTCCAGATCTGAAACTACTTGAATCATAATTGTAATCCTGCATCACATGGGATCACCACATAAATGTACTCTGAGTGAGCTGTTGCAAACACAGAGGTGTACAGGTTCCTATTCTGATTGTAGTCTGGCTGTTGTCGTGATTTGAGACTAGAGCTGAACACTAGAGGTATGTCAGTACATCTGTACAATTTTAAGCAGCCTAAAACAATAGGATATTGCACTTGGTTACGTTTCCAAGAGATTTGTGTTTTACAGTTATGCTATTTGTTTATTCATCTTATATTGCACATACTTATATAGTATTGTGCAACACTCAGAATCAGACAATCAGAAACAACATTGCCAAGGTCTGTTTAACAAAAAATGGCTTGGATCACTCTACAAACAGTAAACAATTTGTACAAGCTCTATGCTGAAGCAATCCCAGGATAAAACATTGCTCAACTAATCCACCTTGGGATTTTGTAAAATTAAGAGAGAGGAGGAAAAGACCCATAGTCCCAGGCATGGGAAAGAGAGAAATCTAGTGTGGGAGGGCTCTCCATGGAAAGATGCAAAAGGAAGAGGTAAGAAAAGAAAACAGAGCAAGGTCAAGTCCATGAGAAATTCCAGCTGATGCTCGTGAGGATTTATGAGCAGCTTACCAGTATTCAAAAGCAAAGACAAGGGCTGCCTTGGTTAGAAGTAAAACTAAGAAGTGAGTCTTCAATACCTGGTTTAGGTAAGTAATTCTTAACACTCATTGAAAGTGTTAAAAATCTCTTAGGGGTTAAGGAGTTTTCTTGGAAGAGGAAGAACATGGCAGACATAAAATTTCGCTCTCAAAGGGCATATGAAGATTCTCTAGGTTGTGCAATTCCTCATCCTTTATCAAATTTTTACCTCCACAACAAGGATGCTCATCCACATACTTAAGCAACGTTATTCAGAGTCACAGAGGTACTGATATCCCCCATAAACCCTGCATCTCGCATTCCTATCAAATCAATCGAGACTTTTAAGAGATTAGATCTGAATTCCTCTCCCTTGATCCCAAACCAACTCACTTCAAGCCCTTGAACTCCTTTTCTTTACCATATATTATATAAAATAGGGTTTCCTAGACCTCAGAAATAATTCCTTTTACTTGGCATGTATTTTCAGTGATTCAGTCTTCATTGCCCAAAAAAACTAACCAACTCAGGAACCTGGGACTGGTTTAAGTAGATCTGCATCTCAATTAAGTCCCTAGAATGGGGAAAAAAAGAACATACATTCTCTAAGAGCAATTCTGAACTCCTATGCTTCTACAAACAAAATAGGTGAGAAGAATAAACACAGGGGTGGACAGGAGGGCAATTTGTAGAATACAACAGAGACCAAGGGACTAATCAAAGCCACACAGAATCAGAGCCTAAAAACTTGGGTGAATGTTCAGTGTATACAGTCAAAAGACTGTAATAAATGCAATAGGGATCCAAAGCTGTAAATAGTACAGGGGGACAACATGCTACTATCACACCAGAAGAAAATATCTAAAATAGGTTTTCTTTCTTTCCTAATGATGACAGAACTCCTGAAGACCAAAGAGAAGTGAAATAAGAAATAATTAAGATTTCCTTAGAGCATTAAAAAAAAAAAGCACCAGGATTTATAACTCCTAGGCTCCTGCCTTAAATTTTCAGTTTCCAAACCATGATAGTAGAAATGTAGTCTTTTCTCTGTACTTCCTGCAAGCAGCCAGGAGCAATCCAATTGCAATACAACTAATTTAGTTGTTGATCCAAAGAAAGAGTTTAGGGACTAACTAATGAGGAGTTTGGGGACTAACTAATGAGATCTGGAATGCCTGGAGTTTAGGCAACTTTTTAACACAGTTATCAAGAAAAGGGCAGATTTACCTGCTGGCAATAAAAAATGCCCAGCATTATAACATAAAGCTCAGGTAACTGATCCAAGCTAGTCCTGACCACCCAGATCCAGTGCCTGGAACAGATCTTCTGTTCAGTGGCAAAAGATCAGTGCCACCCAGATCTTTTTCTGGAACTTTGCCAGAAGACAATGTCCATGTCTCTTCTTTGACACAAGACAGATGAAGGAGGGAGCAGTGACAACTTTTCCATAGCTGAGTGGTTATTGCATGTGAAATTTGGGTTCAATCTTCTAATAGTGATGAACTAACCTTGGTCCCATAGGGATGGAGCTATCTTTGCTTTTTTTTGAGGCTGGTGTATATGTGCAGGACCCTTCAAGTTCACCCTAAAGTGGGGCTGGGAAAGGGAAGCTCACTTTTCCCAGCACTGCTCAGAAAAAGTGGTTTTGACACCTCTGTTACTTGGCAATGACAGGAACAAGCACCAAGCCAACAGACGATCCGAGGCTGATGCTAGTCTGAGCAAGAAGGAGCATCACCATCTGGAAGAGCCTGGGACAGTGACAACATGCAGGATTACACTTTTTACCAAAGACAGAAGCAGTAGCAGCCTGGCCAGGACCGGGCTTACACCCTGAGCTGGGCTGACTCCCAGCATCTAATTTTGTCTAATCCCTCAACGCTACCAAAACATCGAATTTTCTTCTCATGACGTGACTGTAAAGAATCTGAAATAAATGTTGCGTTTTCATATTTTTCTTGTTACTGCAAAAATGACAAGAACAAAGCAAAGTCGTTCTGTTTTCTTGGGGAAGGATTTCCTCCGTCTCTGCGGGTTTTGCCGTCCCAGTTCCCCCGGGGCGCCGGAAAGCCCGGGGGTGCTCGGAGCGCCGTACCCACACGCCTCTCGCCAGCTCTCCCAGTGCGGGCGGAGGCGCCAGATTTAAGAATAAAAAGGAGCCGTAAGCGGGAGAGCAGCGAGCGCAGGGCGGAGGCGAGACCGGAGGGCACCGGAGCCGGCCGGGGTGCGAGCTGCCCGGGGCTTCCCAGCCGCATTCTCCCCGGAGCTGGTGTCAGGTATTGCGAGGAGGGGTAGGGGCCCGGGAAGGAGATGGCTGGAGGCTTTCCAGCCCCGGCTCACGCAATGCTAACTCCGCACGCAACGGGGAGGCGACAGGCGGAGGAGGGGAAGCTCTTCGGCTTCCTCAGCCCCTAAGATGCAGGCGAGACTTCGCCTCCCGACAGCGAGAGCTGCGAGCCCGCCCGCCACCCCTCTCCCCTCCCGGCACCTCCTCCGCTAAAACTTTTGGCCCCGGCCATAAAAGCGTCCGCGGCTCAGCCGCTCCGCTTGGCGAGGGCCCAAGGGCAGCTGGCAAATAACTGCGACCCCTCAAGCCAGAGGACGGGCCAGGCAGCGGCGATTTGCCAGCGGGGCCGTCCGCGTCCCGCCCGCACCGCACCGCGCACCGCGGATGCCGCGGGTTTAAAGGCGGGAGTGGCAATGCCAGGCGCCCGGGGTGGCGGCTCCGGCTCCGGCTGAGCCTGCGAGCAGCGGGCCGTCCTCTCCGCGCCCTCTGAGCCGCTCGCCTTTGCTCCCTGCGGCGGGCTGGGCTGGCCCCGTCCCGTCCCCGCAGCCCAGCAGGCGGGTGGGAGGGAGAGAGAGAGGGAGGGGGCGCAGCAGCCCGCTCGCTCCCGGTCCGCGGAGCTGCTCGGGGCAGGTGGCTGCCTTGGGGAGAGCTCCGAAGGGTTAAAGAGCAGGGAAGGTGATAACTGCGCTGGGATCGGGCGCAACTGGCATTTGCCTGCACATGACCTGCCAAGCTCCGGGTGACAGGTACCGGGGCTCTTAATGAGTTTCCCAAAGGCTTGGATCTGAACGCCGCCGTCGCCGCTCTCCTCGGAGCCGCGGCTGTCCTTTAGAGCTGCCGCCGGCTGCACAGCTCCTCTCCATCCTCCTCAAGGTCTCGGATGGAAGCAGCGTGCAACAGGTCAGTTCTGCTGCAGGAGCCCGCCGCTTTTTCACCCCTTCATCCTCTCGCTGCTTCTGAACGGCTGGAGCGGGTAGTCCCCGGGCTCGGGATGGGAAGCGGGACCAGTCAGCACTGCCAGGCGGAGTCCGCAGGCATCCTCCGCAGCCCATCCCCGGCGCGGCAGACCGCCAGCCTGCGATGCTGCGACGGGCCCGAAGGTGCGGGGAGGAGGGAAGGGCTCGGGACGGAGAAGGCTCCGCGGCCGCGTGCGGAGGTTTCTCCGGAGCAGCGGGAAATTCCGACAGTGGGGCGAGGAACCCGTTTCTCGCAGGGGCTTTTTCGCCGGGGGGAGTGATGTGCAGCGCCGGAATTAACCTGTCCCCGACGCACGGCAATTGCCTGCATCTGCGGAGGCTCGACAGGCGAGAGCATCCTCCTGCTTTTCTGTGCGCCTCTCTCAGCCGTGACCTGTTGGATCTGTCGCTGAGAACTTTCCTTACCGGCGAGAGCAGCGGCTTCCCCGCCAAATACGACTTCGATCTCTTATTAGGAGCTTGCCACTTGATTATCGATTATCCCTTGTTTTTCGCACAGGGCTTTAGGCACACGAAGAGCGCATAGCAAGGACTTGCGCGAGCGCTGGGACGGGTGCCGGGGCTCCCCTCCGCCACACCAGCGGGCCCCGCCCGGGCTTCCCCTTGCCCGCGGGACCTGCAGGTCCCCCCACCCCGCGGGGACGCTGCCCGCTGACCTTTCTCTTTGCCTTGCAGCATGGCCCTCGAGAGGCTCGGGGAAGCGCTGCGCGGCATCCCCCCCTTGCAAAGCTCCCTCCTACTCCTCCTCTGCCTGCTCGCCGCCATCCACCTGGGCAAGCTCCTCCTGCAGCATCAGCAGCGCCGGCGGCAGGGCCTGCGCCGGGAGCCGCCGGGCCCTTTCCCCTGGCCCCTGATCGGCAACGCGGCGCAGCTGGGCAGCGCCCCGCACCTCTCCTTCGCCCGGCTTGCCAGCACCTACGGCGCCGTGTTCCAGCTGCGCCTGGGGCGCTGGCCCGTGGTGGTGCTGAACGGGGAGCGCGCCATCCGCCAGGCCCTCGTCCGGCAGGGGGCCGCCTTCGCGGGCCGCCCGCCCTTCCCGTCCTTCCAGCTGGTGTCGGGCGGGCTCAGCCTGGCCTTCGGCGGATACTCGGAGCTCTGGAAGCTGCACCGGCGGGCGGCGCACGCCACGGTGCGCGCCTTCTCCACGGGCAGCCCCGCCACCCGCCGCCTGCTCGAGCGGCACCTGGTGGGCGAGGCGCGGGCGCTGGTGGCGCTGCTGGTGCGCGGCAGCGCCGGCGGCGCCTTCCTGGACCCCTCGCGCGTCCTGGTGGTGGCCGTGGCCAACGTGATGAGCGCCCTGTGCTTCGGCCGCCGCTACAGCCACGGCGACGGCGAGTTCCTGCGCATCGTGGGGCGCAACGAGCAGTTCGGGCGGGCGGTGGGCGCCGGCAGCCTGGTGGATGCGCTGCCCTGGCTCCAGCGCTTCCCCAGCCCCGTCCGCGCCGCCTACCGCGCCTTCCGCGACCTCAACCGCGACTTCTACGGCTTCGTCCGCGGCAAGTTCCTGCAGCACCAGCGCAGCCTGCGCCCCGGGGCCGCCCCCCGCGACATGATGGACGCCTTCATCCGCCTGCAGCGGGAGCAGCCGTGGCTGCAGCTCGAGCACGTGCCCGCCACCGTCACCGACATCTTCGGCGCCAGCCAGGACACCCTCTCCACCGCCCTGCAGTGGCTCCTCATCTTCCTCATCAGGTATGTGCCGGCGGAGGCGGCAGCGCACCGCAACGCCCCACCGGCCCGGGGTGGGGGGACATGCGAGCCCGCCCGGGGTGCGAGCGCCCGCCAGCCCCGGGGGACCCCCTTTAAACTGCACCGCATGGGCAGAGGCGCTGCTGGGAGCGGCGGGAGCAGCCGGCCCGAGCCAGAGCATGGAGCTCCGAGCCGGGTGTAGCCGAGGGCGCGGCCCCGGCAGGGACCCGCCGTCGGGTCGCGGTCTGCGAGACCGGGCAGCGCCAGCCCGAGCAGCGCCGGGTGCCTCAGCGGCCTCCGATTAACTAACACGGAAGCTCTGGGAAACCTGCCAGGAAGAGATAAGGAAGTATAAAAGAAAATAAATCCCACCCTACTCAGGCGGTCGGGTTATGGTTTATAAGGAGAGGCTGGCAGAAAGGCAGCCGAGTAAAACCTGAAAGTAACAGATTTTAGCAGGTCAAGATCAAGCAGATCATAGGAACAGGATAACAACCGCTTAAGCGCGGTAAAGAGTTCGTGCACCGCTTTACAAACCCGCTATTATGCTGAGCTGCCGCTGTGTGCCTTCCTTGCCATTGCGTGACTGGGCAAGGCAGACCCCTCGGGCAGCGGGCGGCAGCGCTGCCCTGGCACCGGCCTGTCCGCCGGGACACTCAGAGACGGGACGTGGTTTAAGAGAAGGTGCCATTGCACCGACTCGCTTGCCTATCCTGGCTTTTCCTTTCATCGCCTGCTTAATTTGTAGGCATTTGTAATGCAAACATTATCTACTCAGTCGCTTCTTGAAAAACGGGCAATTATTTAACACTCCAGCAAAGGGTGTGATGCCCCAGTGTTCACGTAACTTTTGGGTTTCTCCCCATTTCTCATGTTTGCCCAGCATTTGACATGTGAGTCTGCTGCAGGAGGAAAAAGCAGGCATGCAGAAGAGAAACTTGAATACTTAAAGCAAATGAAGTCTCCTGGGCAAAGACAAGATGTATTAACATTTTGATCTTATTTGGTTACTGTGTAGACTTCCAAACCGTCCAGACTTCAAGACAGCTTTAAATACATAATTGAGAAAACTTAATTTGATATTAATCAGAAAATGTTTTCTCAAAATAAAAGTGGGAACCTCATAAAGCCATTCTGACAATTTAATAATTGGGATTTTTTTTTCTAGCTTAGAAACCTCAAGGCTTTCAAAGATGAAATATGTCTAGTGATAACAAACTCCATGCTAACTTTTAAAAGTCGCATACAGAGTTGGAAAATCAAATTCTTGTTCCCATGGAATATGCAACACTTAGAAGAGACAAGTAATTCTAGTTTTAGAATAAATTTTCAAAGTTGGATCAGAATATTCACTTTCAGCACACTTTAGGTTATTTTTTTTTTATGTTGAGAATCAGTTATATGGGATATTAAAGTAAAAACTGAGCAAATGTAAAATTACACCAGTGCACAGGAAGGTTTCTTTTTTCCAATACATTTAAACTCTGCTCAAACTGCATAATTTAGGATAGCAGTGAGATTCTGTGAGAAATATTTGCAGCAAGGATTATTTGTAAGAAAAATTCTTCAAAAGTGTTATGTACCTGCACACATCTTGTTTTAAATGACAGGTATCCGAAAGTGCAGGCTAAAATGCAAGAAGAAGTGGATAGGATTGTTGGAAGAGACCGTCTGCCGTGTGTTGAAGATCAGCCCCACCTGCCCTACATCATGGCTTTCCTGTACGAATCCATGCGTTTCAGCAGCTTTGTGCCTGTGACGATCCCACACGCCACCACAACCAACACCTTCATCATGGGCTACCTCATTCCCAAGGACACCGTCATCTTTGTCAATCAGTGGTCAGTGAATCATGACCCAGCAAAATGGTCCAACCCAGAGGATTTTGATCCAACAAGATTCCTGGATGAGAATGGGTTCATCAATAAAGATCTTACTAGCAGCGTGATGATTTTCTCCTTGGGAAAGCGTCGGTGTATTGGAGAGGAGTTGTCCAAGGTGCAGCTCTTTCTCTTTACCTCCATACTGGTGCATCAGTGCAATTTTACTGCTAATCCAAACGAGGACCCTAAAATGGACTTTACCTATGGGCTGACCATTAAACCTAAGCCATTCACCTTGAATGTTACGCTTAGAGATACGATGGATTTGCTGGATCAGGCGGTCCAAAGACTGCAAGCAGAGAAAGCAGCCAGTGAAAGTCAGCTGTCAGCAAATGCCTAAGCAATAAACCTTGCATCTACAGATAATCCCCCTCTCTCTTTTTAGACTTATATAACTCATATCTTGTTCTGGTGATATTTTTGGTACATAGCCAATACTACACGTTATAAAAGCAGGAAGAAAAGTTGCACAAGGTATAATTCAAGTAATCTTTTTAATTCTAGAAGGAGAGCCAGGGGAACAATATATTAAATGATAAAACATATGCAATTTGAAAGTAAGCCTTTTCTTTTCTAGCTTGTTCACAGAAGTTGTCAATGTAAAGTGCTTTTTATCTACTGACTGGTTGGAGCATCTCCAGGAACTGTCTCTATAATCTTTTCCATGTCTCCATGTGCTATGCCTTAACTCTTAAGTTTGCCTTCAGTGACTGCACATTCAGAAATGAAATCTCTTATTAAAAAACATACAAAAGCAGTTGCTCAGAACATTGCAGCCTGTTTCTGAATTGACTCTGCTGGAAACTGCCATAGGCTCATGGCAACTCTGCTGTTCTGGCTGCTGGGATGTATGTTAATGCCTCAATAATATATGTTCACATGATTTTTGGTAAAATGGCAATGCAAAGTCTTGCCTTCAGCATTCCAAAATGTTTACATAAATGCCTAAAACAATAAAAGTCTTGCTTGTAAGCATGTTTGAAACTAAAATTCATGTCTTATATGAAAATTAGCAGAATGTCCTAATATAGTAACTTTCCACAAAGTTTTGAAAGATCAGAATTTCTGTCACTAGGTGGCAAGGGTGATACAAATCATATGCTAATCTCTTCATCAGCATGTTTAGGAACAAAGTAAGTATTTGAATTAGATTTCTAAAGGTACAGCTGAACTTTTTGTTTCTTTAGGAAGGAGTTAATATGGTTGTCCCTAAGCACATAGGTAAGTCTAGTAAAATCCACATTGGCTAAGGTAGGTAGAAGTGAGATTGTGGGGGTTTCTATTAAAATGTTAATGCCACAAGCCTCAAGTAAAGCATACAGCAAATAATACCTCTACTCACCAGTCATTCTGTTGAGTTAAATAATATATCTGAAAATCAACTATTTACTTTTAGTACAATTTGTTTGGAACAAAGTCTCAGAAGGAAAATTAACATTACATGTCCTAATTAAAGTACCCATTAACTGAACAAAAATTACTTTTACAATATTTGTGAGGCAAAGTTCATAATTTTTTTTAAATACCTCATTTTAAAGTAAAACACACATGAAACTTTATAACGTTGAACCTCCAGCTAAAGTTTGTTTCACAAAGCTGCATATTTCTCTAGAAAGCAAACAGCCCTACACAAGTGCCTGATTTGAAAAGTGTTGGGCACTTCTTTGGAGCTGCAGATCACCTTCAATTACACATGAAATCCATCAGACATGAGAGCACCTCACGTGACTTGCTGTGCTCAACAGAGTACCAGATAAGGTATTAGTAGAGCTAGAAAAACAAGGTTACAGTGCTGCACAGTGAAGTAGCTCTGCTGAGACCTAAGCAAGTGAGGATTTGCACTGTGACTTCTGATAGATGGCCAGTCTTAGTCACGCTGGCAGCAGGGACAGAGCTCCTAGTGGCACTGGGAAGAGCTGGCTTAACAATGCAACCCTGATCTTAAGTACAAGCTTTGCTGCTGATTTCAAAAACCTGAATCAAGCCTACAAGCACTGCTCTATAACCACACACAGTAATAATGAACCTGCTTAAAGTCTCTGCCTTCATATGGCATCTATCATCAGTTTTAGAGCTAAAAACAGCTTTCTGCTGCATACACATGAAGTAACCTCAGGTGTTTTTCTGAATTATGTACAAGTTTGTGATATCCCAGAACTTAGCCTACATCTGTGAAAAGCTTTATAAGATACTCAGCATTTTCATATGGAGATCTACATTAGATCAAATGCTAGCAAGACAATTTTTCTTGTACCTTTGTAAGTGCTGTTATTAAAACAAATAAAGTATGTAACCTACAGCTGAATAGTTATTTTAAAGCAAGGATCATCAATTCATATTTTAATAAAAAATGTCTTTTGCAATTTTTTACCCTTCCAAAAGCTTTAACTCTGCATTGGCTACTAGTGCAAAATCCATCCACACTGCTCATGTCAGTCAGGGGGTTACACACCATATAGCTGTTGGTCACATAAAGCCACATGTATTCTGTGAAGTTATTCAAATTTAGTAGCACCTATTTAGAATGTATGCAGTCATTTAGCAAGCTAAATTCTATGGTAATTTTGAGATGTATCATTGTGTTAGCAAAATATTAAATAAAATTATTCTTACAGTACCATTGCTTAGTTTATATACAGCTTACTAACATCAAGATAAAGAAAATTATTATCCAAATTGGAAAGTATTATTATTTTAGATCTTTGACCATATACTTTACACCTTCTTCCCATTCCTGGATTTTAAGGTTTTTCCTTCATGCTGCCCTTACAGCTTCTCAGGTCTGCCTGTCTTGCCATCTGTGTTCAACTTCCTAATGCTCCTTGCTAAGAACATTCCCTGCTGCTTGCCTCAGGACTGATCTGAATTCTCCCCTGTCTTTTGCTTTTTTCTAATACCTGTTAATCTCTCCTCAGCCTGCACAATCTCCTCTGCTATGTCCTTTCCTCTGGCATTTCCTTTTACTTCCACCTTCCCTCTTTTCAAGCCCACAGACTGGTTTTCCTTTCTCTGTTTCCCTCCTATACAGAGTGCTGGCATCTATATACTCCTGACTCTGGGGACCAATTTGTGCTCTTTTGGCCTGGGTACATACTCAGGAGTGCCAGGAATGGAATTCTCAGGGCCAAACAGGCCTTGACGTGTCCTTGCAGAGCAACCTCTCACAAAATGAAGGCAATCCCGTGGTGAAGGGTGGCTGTTACTGCAAATGTAAAGCATTTCTTCATGATGAAGCATCTCCCCCATCCCTTGGTCTTCTTTTCCTCAGTCTGCTACACAAGCCTGCTTACTTCAGAGCTGTCTTAGAAATGACCACATTTTCCCTAACCCCAAGGGAGTGGAACAAGGTCTGGGTGGGACAGGAGGCTGGGCAGACTGATAAGCAGTAGTTTCCTTCTGATTTGAGATATTTTTAGCTGGAGTTTCCCCCTGTGGGGCAGGATCTAAGCTCAGGCTGAGCTGGTGAAATCAGGAGCACAAGTTGAAGACAACTTACAAAGTCCTCCTGGGAACAGCCAAGGGCCTGTGGAGTAGGTGTAGTGCCCAGGCAGAGCCCGTGCAGTGTGTTCATGGCAGGGGCTGGCCAGTGGGACAGCACTGACTCAGAGCAGCTGTCCCTGGGTAAAAGCCAAGAGTACCTCCCTCAGCAGCCTGTGACTGGGTCACCACAGCAATACCAGACAAATACAGGTTGCTCTTTTTTCATGAATAAAAGCAGGAGGATTCTAGGCAGCTATATTCAAGGCAAGAGTTCTCCTTTAAAAGTCTTCTTGCTCAGGTTATAGTGATTTCAAGGGTTAGGAAAGCCAAATGTCACCCAATGTTTGCTTTCTCTGTGTATGTGTGTACACACACACTCAGCCTATTCCTAGAATTCTACTAACATCCTTTATTCAGATTGAGATAAGGTATTAAAAACCCAAAACATGCACCATAAGAAGAAAAAAGCCCACAAACCCCCCAAACAGGAAGCCTGGACTTAAGCATACATTTCTTGCAGACCCAGTCGCTGTCAGACCACCCCTCTACATAACAAGGAAGGGGAGCAACTAGGAGCTATTAGTAGCTAGCAGAGTTGATATGGGATAAGTTTATACCAGTCAAGTGTACCATTACAGTCCCTATGAAACCAATGGGAACTTGCTGGCTTCGGCAGGAGTTGGTTCAGAGCTGCTGAAATCCTTACCAATAATACAACAATAAGGAAAAGGACTCGCCAGAGCCTGAGCAACAAGCCCTGCTGTAAAGGTGTGTGTGGGAGGGTGTCCAGGATCTGTACAACTGCTGGTGGCACCAGCACAGTCATGGCACAACGCAACCAAATGCCATGCCAGTTAGTTTTGCATCAGACCCTGGGTTTTGTGAGTTTCAGGGAATGATGCATCGGTCTGTCTGTAGGAAATTGTTTCAGAACATCCAACCAGAGGAATCAGAGACTAGGCAATTGGGAACCCATATTTTACTTGAGAAAAGTTGAGGAATTAGCCTTGGAAAGTAAACAGTAAACATTTGCCTTTGCTGCATCTTTAATTTGGTTAAACATTACTCAGATCTCTCATTTGCCCATGTAACTAATTCAGCTTGGGATGACACTGAAAGTGGATCTGGCTTTCTTCAAGAATGAAGGGAAGGGCTGAATTCTGAATGGTGCTGTTATTTTGGTATACGGTACAACATGGACACAATGATTCAAGTTTCAACAACTTCTTTGCTGTTTACCACCCTGTATTTCTGCAGCTGAATTTTTTCCATGTTTTAGTCACTTGTACTCAGACCAGGCCAACTCACTTAACTGTCAGGTGAAAACAAGCTCAGTGTTAAGCACAGACAGTCTGGAACATTTAAGAGAGTTGTAGCTGATGCTTTGACAGCCCTACTTTTGGGCTTTTTGCCAACTTTTCAGACAGCTTCATGACCCAAAAAATTGTTGCTCGGTTTGTGTTGCCCTGTCCTTCATTACTTAGAGCAGATCTTGCTCCAGCCCGAAAGCACAGAGCTGGGGCTACCCAAATCAGAAAAGTGCCTCAAGTCCCTGTGGTCTGGGTCTGTGCTGGATGTCTGGGGACAGCAATCCATCAGAACAGTTAACTCTGATGCTCAGAGTTAACTGGGTAGGGTAGGATGCTCAGGCATTTCAAGTGCACGTGGGTGGAGGCAGAGAAGGGAGCGATTCAGAAGGGACTCATTAACGGTGCATAAATCAGCTGCTGAGCTATGTAGGAGTCAATTGCTGGAGTGGCTGAGAGCTGGCAGAGGAAAATATATGTCTGGACTGCAGCAAGATTTCAGCTGGGAAGGAAGTGTGCACAGGGTCTCTGATTTCCAGGAAAAAAAGAGGTGGTGATTTCACATTGCTTGTAAATACACATACAGACATAATACACCAGCGTTAGGGTGATAAGAATCCATAAATTATTAAAGATATTCACATCAGAAGCAGGGAACATCAAACTGAGAGTATCAGGACCAAACCTTACCAGCCTGAAGACAGGATGAGTGATTGTTTTTCTGAAAGCTTTGGCAAAAAAAGGATGTCCAAAAAGTCTGGAGGCAGCAAACACAGAAACAAGAGCAGAGGAGCTAAGCACGAGGGATCAGCTGCAGGATTTGAGAACAAGACAGGTCTACAACAAAAGGTCATGGATAGTCTGTCATTCACCTCACCTTGGCATCCCCAGTACCTGAGAACAACAGGAGGAAGAGACAGCTCAGCTGCAACAGTCTGAACACATTTTGGGGGAATCTTCCACTTGACATTCAGACACAGCAGTAGAAGAAGCTGACACTACACCAAAGAAAAACATTTCTGATCTAGAGGTCTGCTCAGAGCAGTTCAGTGTCATTGATTTGAGCAAGCTGAGCAGGAAGAGTTTGGTATCAGTTGGTTATTCTCACACTATAATTTTGTCTTCAGCTACATCTAGGCTTGCTCAATACCCACCAAGGGAAGAATGGCATACATAATGTGGCATGCTCCAGAACTAGGCTTAATCTCAGTATTATTGGTATGTTTCCAGTGGTGGCTCAGACTAGGCTTTATTTCCACAATCTCCCTTCTCCCAACCTGACCTCTGGTAAGAGCATAACTGTTATCATGCAGAAACAGGCTTCTAAACCTCTCATGATAACAAATGGGATTTCACATAATCACATTTTCTCTGCTAAAAATAACAGAACACCCTCCACTTATCTAGACTGTTCTGCTCATCATAATAGAAGTGGACATGTGGAGTGAGACACCTTGCTCCTAGTACAAAAGCAAGATTACCCAAGCAAGACAAAGTCTGACTTCACAAAGCAAGTATGGCTTGCAATTGCCTGCCATGCAACAATACCCCATGCTTCTTTTATGCTTTGTATTCTGTGAAGTATTTTCAAGCTGCAGTTCAAAAATTTAATTCAGCTGTATATCTTCTTTTTAATTAAACTTTTTCACTCTACAGAGGTAAAGCATAAATTGTGAGGCTATTAATCATCTGTGATTCAGGGAATTTAGATAATTCAAGTTTTAAGAAGTGCTACCAGAAAGTTAACTTAAAAGTTCACAATAATTACCCTAATGAAAAAATGAGACTAATAAATAAAAAAAACTTTTGTCCCATTATAAAAAAGCTCATTTTCCTTCCCTTCATTATTTGTGCTGCTGCTGAGACAAGCGTTGTGCTTCAACTTATTCTAAGACATAACTCTGTTCATCCCTCTGTTTCTGGCAGAAGACAGGAAGAGCTGAACCTACACTCTAGAACAATATGCCCTGCAGGGAAGCTTTCTGAGCAACCCTTCCAGGTGGCACAGACACAAAAGAGAGGTGTTTTCCACCAGTTTTCTTCATATAAGAATCCTTTCTCTCGTGTCCCTAACATCCTGCCCAGCCAGCATCTTTCCAGTATGTGAGGAGCACCAACGCCACAGTGAGCTGATAGCAGATCAGCCAGTGGGGCTTTGGTCAGAAACTACACAAATAGTCTTTGAAAAATCAAACAAGGAAGAATTCCCATAAAGAAGGAAAAGAAAAAAAAATCCAGAATAAATAAATATTTAAATTGACATGGTTCTCCACAGAATTACGAGGCATATCCTCCAGTGACATCATACCTGAACTGAAACTTTGTACTAAAGAACCCCTACTCCTGATGGCATTCAGACTGAGATATTTAGCACCTGTGTGTGCAGCCTTACAGCACACTGACAATCTTGCTCTCTGCATTTGAAGGTTAAGGTGATTTCCTTGAAGTCATCAGCAGAGACAGAATACAAAACACAGTCTCACAATGTATTTACAATACAAAATACTTTGTTTCACAATGTATTCACAATACAACATTGTTAAAATATCTTTATGCCTTACTTAAAGCCAGCAAGACTCCTTTCCTATCTTCACAGGGGATATCTCACCCTAATACAATACTTTTCTGCTTGAGTAAATAGCTCTAGCCTGTTCCCAGAGTTAAGTGTACACAGTAGTTTTTATTGGGTATAAAGCCATAAAACTGCTCAGCAGAACAGAAAGGAAAGTTCCTGGAATAATAATAAATAAATTCAATTGTCTGAATGACTGAAGCAGTGAAAGCAGAAGAGATGCATGAGGCTTGCATAGTAAGCTTTTGCTCTCAAGAGGACAGATTGATTTTCCTAGGATTTATGAGGAGTCAGTTAATGAAGTGACTGGACTTCTTTAGCTATTTTTATAGCTCCCAGACTGTGTTGCCCTTAGCACATAACATTTTCCCTAGCAAAGATCCAGTTAGCACAGCTTCCTGCATCCTTACATTCACATACAGCCAAGGTCTTCAAGTAATTATGAACAAGTTTCTCCCTGAGGATTTGTCATCCCTCTCTTTTCTTCAGAAACTTCCCAGAAATACACACATCTCTAGGTGGCAAAAGTCAATTATCTCACCTAACCCAAGCCAAAGATACTAATTTTTATTTTTCTGATAAAGGCACTCTCTGCTTTCTGGGGAAATCCAGCTAAGCTTGATCATATGCTAATAGAAGCAGTTGTTCTTCAGGGTAAATAGCAAAGAAGATTCTCTGTGGTCAGAGGAATAAGTATAGGGAAAATTGGGACAGTTGAGAACTGAGAACACATCAGAGGAGGAGAAATAACAGGCCAAAGAGAATAGAAAGAAATATTTTATCCCATGGAGGAGAATGAAAGTGAGGAGAGAGAACATGAGCAGCTGCTAATGGTCATTAGCCCCATCCCCACTACAACAACTCCCCAGGGTACCCTAGGGACCACAGGCTGTGACTGTGACACACACACCCCTGCAAAGGGCAATTCGTGCCATCTGCCCCTCAGCCAGCCTGCTCATACCACACATATTCTGGTTATTGATGTGCCATGTCCTGCCTTTACTGCCTCCACACCAAATGCTACAGAACTGCATTTTGTTCTGCCCTGCTTAGAAACGAAAATGTTAAGCTACAGAACATCATTGGTGGTGCAGTTAGATTAGGAAAAAAGCAACACTCTTAGGCTGGTGGGACACATTTCCTTAGGGACTGAGGAAATAAACCACACTGGTTTAGCTAGGCCGTGTTGCACAGTCTAACCCAAATGCCTGATGTCACAGAATCACAGACTGGTGGAGATGAGAAGGAACCTCTGGAAGTCATCTGACCTGACACCATGATGAAGCAGGGCCTCCTGCAGCTGGTCTAGTTGTTCTACTTTCATGTTAATAACAACTACCCACAGTGCTATAAGCATTTTCCTTCAGATTTTTTACAGTAAACACATAGCAAATTTATTTATTTATTTATCACTTTCCTTTCTTCTTAAAGTTAAGCCCATATGGGCACAACCCTGGGAAACACATTGCTGTCCCTAGGAGGTGTTCTTCCACAGCATCCTTCCTCACTCCTACTGCATGAGAAAATCCTTCCCTTCACTTTCTTTAGGAGGCATCCCCACAGGCAGGAAGAGAGAAAGGCCATATAAGACAGCATGAGTGCCCATCTCCTGCTGTTTTGAACTGGATTTTATGGATTTTGTGTGTATTTGCTCCCTGCTTCAGCACATAATAGAGAGGATCTCTCTGTCCAGAATGAACTGTCAGAGACTTTCCTCCTGCTGAACTGAGCCAGTAAGTCATTCACATCTTCCCCAGATGTTTCTGTTTTCTGAGCTAACAGGAACCACATGTACTCCCGGCTCTCCCTGAAGGTCTGGGCCAGCACAAACAGAGGAGGGGGGAATTCCCCACTTGACTTCAGGAACCAGGCGCCTGCAGGAGCAGGGTTGGCCCAGGATGCTTCCCAAGTGAGGGCTCTAACAAAGAACCACTCCCAAACCACTGGGAAGAGAGCACCAGGTATGACCAACTGGTGAAAATGCCGCTCACCTTCAAAAGATTTTAATCCTTTTACACTTCTAAATAGCACTTCAGTGTCTTTGACACTTGTAGTATTGATTAAGCACTACACGCAGCAAACTCACCTATGGCAGTAGGTGAAGCAGCCACGCAATTTAAGACATGGAAAATAAACAGTACTGCCTTGTTTGCTCACTGAGCTTTAGTGTAGATGCCTGTGTTCATTGTAATGGTCATCACGTAACCAAAGAATCTAAGCTTTCCCCTTAGTTTTTAAAAAACAAATACTCATATACTCATGTTTCCAAATATCAATACAACTATGGTCAATGCACAGCATGCCTTCAGTCAAACTTTGTGGTCAGGCTTGAAGAGAGGAAATCCTACAGAGCAACACACTTGCAAACACCTAAGTCCCTAATCTGGCCATTACCTTCTACTGACATTTTTTTTTTTAATTTACTGCATACTGAAAGTTAAATTTTAAATATAGGAAACAAATTACAATTTATGCCAGTGCAAATCTGAGCAAGAGAATTCAGGACACTGAACACACTTCAAAAATAACTAGAAATTAGAACTATACCTTTTCCTTTCCAGTGTTTGGTTTGTGGGTTGGAATTTTTTCCTTTGCTCTCTCATTCTTGCATAGATATTGATCAAAATCCCTTGCAGAATGCATGCTTTCCCAGGCTCCAAAAACATTCTATTTACTTATCAAAAACAGGTAGCAAAACTCTACTTCAAATTTTTAGAGTCTTTTTTCCAACACACAAAAACAAGTGTTTACAGATGCTCACCAAACTCAGCAACTTAAACTGTCACAGAAGTGGTCTCCAAATTTATTAGGAGATATATCATGTTTTCAGCTTAAAAGCATGTGGTTTATTGCCTTTTAGTTCTGACTGCTAAATAGCAGCACTATTTGAAAAGACAGGTTTCAGAGACATATGACTCTTGGGCAAATGAATTTCAGTAGCAGCACAGGCTTACACAGTAAGGCTGGAAAGTAGCCCAGTGTTTTTCTAGGATATTTCTTTTCCTTTGTCTAGCTTTGGCCAGACTATATATATTTTTAGTATTGCTTCTTGCAAGGTATTGGCCTGCAACCTGTGCTCAGTAAAAGGTTTGGACTCCTGCAGATGTCCTATGAATTCCTCCACTGAAACTTAAACTTCTAAATCAGTTTGAGTCCCTTCTTCACAAAGGCATTCAGACATGAGTAAAGAACAAATTAGAGAGAATCACCACATCCCTATGCTGGTTTAAAAGGAAAAAAGAAAATCAGACCACCCTAATTGTAATTCTGCACTTGCAGTTTTCAACTTTTGACATACAGCCCCATGATCCTTTTATACACACTATCAGAGAACTCTGCCAGTGGCCCGCAAGGCATGACAAAGCCACATTTTTTGTCAAGGAATACACTTAAACATGGGGTTAAAGTTCATAATTAACTACAGCTCCATTCAAAGTCAAGTGATCTTAATGAATATCAGTAAATTTCAAAGACAGTCAGGTTACTTTCTTCTCCCAGATGAGCAAAACAGATTCCAGGAGACAAAAAGAGCTTGATTTCTGCCTCCATGCCTCCAAGAATTATTATTATTTTTAATGAAACACATTGAGGGTCCACATGGCTGTCTGCAACTTGGTTTATTTTTAGCTGGTAATGTAGTTAATAAAAACCAGGTACAAACCTTATCCTGCTTTAGAAGTACATTTTGGAAATCAGACAGCTCTGCTAAAGTCATTATAAAACAAGATTTTAAGATATATCTAAAAAGCCATAAACCAAACTGTTCTTAATATGTCATAAAAGAACTGTTTATCTATGTGCATCTGATGTTGCACTTTTCCATTTGTAGGGAAAGGCAACCCTGTCAGAGAGACCACACACTATGTCACATTTAGTACCTGTTAGGAAAATTTCAGCATGATTTTAATTATTTCCAAGCTGGGTAAATCCTCTTCTGCCTCCTTGCTGGAAGGGTTTACATCAATTAAAATGGACTATCCTGTAAACTGTTTAAATGCCTAGAAAACTTCAGTTTGCATCCTAGTTAGCAAATTCTTCTCCTTCTAATTGTCCAGCTACAGCCTTGGCCAGACAACATGAAATGCAGTTTGACAGGTAGCACAGTCCCTAGAATGCCATCCAGGTGCCCCTGCATTGCTTTCAATACCTGTGACATCCTGTTTGTGCTATCCACAGAGCTGTCCTGCACTGCCAGAAAAACCAAGAGAGAACAGATGGGCCACTTGGCTGCGGTGACACCAGACTCAGCTCCTTCAGCATTTGTATCTAAAGGGGAAACTTCTAGAAAGCTGGGGCCATGAACCTGCTATCCTGCATCTATGGCTGTGCATCTGTTGAGAAATTTGCATATGCAAAACCAAACGCATTCATTCATCTCAGGACACCACCTTCAGGAGACAAGACTGTCTGGGATCCTGCCCACCCGAACCCCAGGGAAGAGCCCACACAAGGAAAGACAGGCACAGAGACTACACAAGAGGAAGAAACACCTCTGCTGGAAATGGCATGGGCACATGGGCCAGGAAGAGAGGCCTCACACTCCATCTTTGGATCCAAGTCTGGTGCACCTGGACACACAGTGATGTGTCATAGCCTTGACAATCAAGGGCCAAGGCTTAGCTGAAATATCTCTCTCATGCTGGGCTACTCACAGCATTAGAGCCTACAAGCTCTTTTTTTCAGAGCAGGAATATACAGCCAGGTGCAAAGCAAAAACCTTGTAGTCATGTTGGGGCTTGCAGCTTCAAGAAGCCCAGCATCAGAGGTTTCCACACACAGTGATCCTGACAGAGGGAAAAATTGAGTTACTACCAGCAGAAGAAATTCTGCTGTTAAAAGCAAAGCTGGAGCTGGTGTTCACTGATCTGCCCCTTGTATCTCAGTCTGTAATGCAGATGGGACAGCAAAAGATAATTACAGGAATATATATGAAAGAAAGAGACCTCAGCATCTCCTAGCAAAGAGCAATCTTCACCTGCAGCCAGACATCTCCCTGCTCTTCAGTCTGGCCAGCAAGATGAAACCTGAGAGCTTAATCCATGGTAAATTAAAAACCAGTATGTGTTTTAGTTATTAATAAGAACATTCCAGGGAGTAGCAGAGTTTGTCCATATATGCTGGCTAGGGGAAAAACCTTAAACATTCTTGCATGTCCTAGTTCACAGCTGGGATACCCACCTCTTCTGACAGAACTTGTTCTGGTAGCACAAGCTTTGTTCATATTTCTCAATGAAAAAAACAATAGTAATAATGAGATCATCATACTCTTTTATACATTTTTCTCTTTGTAGAAATAAAAGGCCAGATTTATGTTTTATTTCATACTTCACTCCTGTTTGGAAAAAGACACACATATCCTGTTAAGCAGCCTCGTGCTGCAGTAGGGCTGAACACTCTCTCCCAGTGTGAACAGATCACACAGAGATTTTGATATCACAAAAATAGGTCATCTGAAGTTTCCTTAGTTCTGGATGTTGCAAGTAAGCCAAAGCTTTCTGGGAGTAGAAGGAAGGGTGTTTGTTACCAAGGAAATTCAGCTGATCCTTACAGTAAGAGAAGATGGATTACATGAGCAGAACAAAACTTCTGGTTATGCCTAACCACAATAAATACCAGATGCTTCCAATACATTTCTGCTTCACCTCAGGGTGGAGTTCCCAAGTTTCAGGACAATATGCCCTAGAAGTCCTTTAGACACCTAACTCCCATGTAAAAGGAGGACAACAGCCTGCCCATAACCTTTCTGTGAAAGCTTTCATGTAAGGAGATACAAGTACCCCAGTTGAGTTTCATATCGTTGCAGGAGGAAAACAAAATTTTTACATAATTAATAATAATCATTGAATAAGAAGTCATTTCCATTGAAAAATGTTATATTGCCAAATATCTTCCACACAGATGAACGTTAGAATTGTTTCTCTCTTGCATTTCAGGAATTAGTAAATAATGCTTGGGCCAATTCCCAAACACAAGGTGATTTGAGTAGATCCCCTTGTTTGGGACCAACCCAGAGTCACCAACAGTTAAATATAATCCCTTAACTTATACACCACTGGTAATGTCTGACAAAATGCAAGTGTGGAACACACTCAAGGTAGCACTTACACACCAAAGGCAAGGGCAGTCATGGGATTTGGGGCAGAAAAGTGTCTTCATTCCCAAATGGCAGATACATCAGTTTCTCCAATAAGGGGGTTGGTAGCCAGATTTAGAGCAAGGACTAAGAACACATCACAGGATGCAGACACACATCCTGTGTCAGGTGTTTGAACAGGGAAGGCTGCAGGCCCTGAGGGGTACAACACCATGAGATGCCTTAATTCTTTCTGTTCCTTGCATGGCCTGGGATCCCAACCAGGATTATGAATTTCAGTCCACAATCTAGAAACAAAAGAGCTAAATGTAACACCAGCACATCAACGCAGCCAAGCCCATCACCAAACCTCTCTCTGGGACTTCCTGTAACCACAAAACTTATGTGTGCATTTCAATTCATAGCCCTCACAGCAAGCCCAGCCCTTCCCTAGGGGAAAGAGATGAGTGTTAAGGAGTAGATCCCAGGGAAGTGCTTTGCTAATCACACTTTCAGCTCCAGGAAAGTGTTCATGTCCCCGGGCAATCTTTTCAACAAAATTGCATCTGAATGCCAAAAATTAAGGAAATGAAAAATGAGTAAAGAGCAAATTAAAATCCCATAGCATTTAATTGTGGAATCAACAAAACGTTGTGTTCCTGGAACAAGCACTGTGCCCCAGGCACCTCAGCAGCTGCAGCTCTGCCCTGAGAGAGGCTGAGTCTGCTCAGCGTCCCACTGTCCCAGCCAAATGACAACGGGGAACACACGAGACTCAAAGCAAAAATCCTGGTACATGCCAGGGTTTCTCCTCCCTTTCCTTATTAATGTTTGCAGCACTGTCTTGAACGTGACTAACGAGAACAACTGAAACAATGGATGTGGCTCCTGCAAAGCAGCACGTTGTCAGAGGGGGGATCACAGGGCTGGTGACTCAGTGGCTGCCCAGCATCACTGTTTCCCCCACACGTGTCCTTGCAGGCTGATCTGGTTATTAGGATACAGCTACAGGCTGCCATGTGATCTCTGTTTAATGGGAGCATCGTCATGGTGTGTTCATACATTTCTTTAAAAATTTAATTGATGGGCACACATCCTTGCAAATAGATGTCAAGGAAATATTAAATCTACTCTCACAAGGGGAAAAAGGGGTTAATTAATAAGAAAAATAGAATTCAAAGTTAACACATTCATTCTGGCATTAATATGATTTTTCTTAACTTCTTACTGTATTATCACTATGATAACATTGTGCTGAAAACTGTTTTCTTTCCTACACCAGAAAATCTATTGGCTCCTCCCATCCCTTAAGTTTACAACAGTTCAGAAACAGCAGCTTTTGTGATGAGAAAAATCTAACAGCAAATTCCATCTCTGCTAAAAGACCATGAGTCTCTCTAAGGCTGCATTATCAAGAATTACTCAACCTGTCTGAATATGAGATATATCCTTCTGAAATCTGTCAATAAGAACTGGAAAATCTATTATGTCATTGGAAAAAGAATAAAATGTGGACTTGAGCAACGGGATTGCTTTGTACCCAAGTTTTCACATCACCTGTATTTTATTTTCATCACATTGAGCAACTGAATGCAATTTCCCACATCTCTAGTGCAAAAAAATATTTTTGTAGCTTTTATAAGATTCTGAAAAAAGAGATGATCCACTCAGTTGCAAAAGCTGATCCTAGAGATGAGAAGGGACCCTATCTGATAAAACAGGTAAGTAATTGCAAGTATGACCAAGTAAGTCAGTAAACACAGCATTACCCCCCATCAGTTGTACATACTGCATGCACTAAGCATTAAATATATTGCAGGCTGTACATAGTAATGAAGATACCAGTGCAGAAAAAAATGCTGAACTAAGATTCCAAATTGCTCTGCCAAGAGTCAGAAAAATCATAATAAAAATCAAAGCCAGCACCAGAGAGGAGGAGTCACAGAAAATCAACATAATAAAAAAGAATTTGTCAAAACACGTGGAAACTGAAGTCCTGGAGATGTACAGAGCTCTGCTGCAGACTTAAGTTTTATGGACACTTTCCTTTCTGGCCACAGGGCCCCAACTATCTCAGGTCAAACCTACTGACAGGCCTCTGGTTCCTGCTGAAAGTTCTGCCCATACGCTTGGCAGAAAAACCCTTCATGGCCCCTGCAAAGCTGCCTCTAAAGCTCACTGGTTTAAGGTTACATTTTGACTTCTCCTTACTTGGAATCTGACTGAAAATACCACTCGTTTTGGCAAGAAAACTGGAAGAGATTCAGTGTAATAGGCGTGAGCAGACCAGTTATTAGCATCTCAGCAGGAGCCGCTCAGGGATGCGCTTCAGTCTCCACATACTTAAGAGCTAAGACAGCTTCAGTCTTGCCTGAAATTTTTCTCCCCTTTCCACTCCCACAGGATTTACTTCACTCTTTGGTGAACAAGTACGGAGTTCAGGAAGCCAAAGAAAGTCAAACACACCATAGATGGGTACTAAGCAATCCTCCTTGAGGGTTTTTCTGCAAATCATAATCCCTACTTACAAAAAAAGCACTCTCAAAAGACAAAACCCCACCTCACATAGAGCTCTTCCCTCGTCCTCATCCTCCCTTTCAGCCACAGATGGTCTGGAAGCAGAAATGATGTTTTGGGAACCATCATCAAGACGATAGAGAAAGGATTGCTGGACTATGTGTTGATTCCTAGTGACTCAGTAACCCCTTCATGGAGGTCACAAGCTCACACTTGGAGAAGGCAAGGCAAAGGAAGCTAAGACATGAATTTACAGCTTCTTTTACCTTTTTCTTTACAATCTGCCTGCTCCAAATTGAACACATAAGAGACTTCCATTAGGAGTTGACAGCTGTATATAAAGCTTATCAGGGTTATCATCTAGCATTTCCTCTCCTGCACACAAGGTATCCTGCATCCAACAGATATTTTTCCTGTCTTTTCTCTTAGAGGGAGGTCCAACTGTGTGCTGTGGCAATTCCCTTTCATCTTTTAACCCTGCAGTTAGAAGTTATGATATAAAAGGATGTGCAGGCAGAGTCTTTCTCAAGTTTTCACTTCACACATGGATAGAAATTTCAAAAAGTTCACAAAGTAATCAAGTTTCTTATTGAAACTACAAAACACAGCAAGTTATATCTACTTTAACTCCTCTATTAAACTTATGGATATGTCTCTCCATACAAATATTTTTGTATGCATATACACCCAAACACAAAAGCTGTGGTCTCCATATCATTTCTGCTCATGGAACTACAATTCTGCATTGAAAACCAGACAGGATCCATAGCAATCTTGCCAGAGTAAATCCAGTGCAACAGAAATCAGAAGGTTGCAATGCAGGTGAACCCAGTCAGTCTGTTTGCCCTCAGTACCACTGTGGACACACTAAACATGCTTCTGTTCTGCTGCTCACGGTTTGACACAAGAAAAGCTCCTTCATATAAGCTCCTTCTCTGGCTTGAATTTAAGGATTAAATAACCCCCCAAGCATTCAGGAAGGACACGGCACCCCTTTGCTTCCCTTCGAGGCTGCCAGCTGACGAAGCGGCTCTCAGCCGGGAAGCGGCTGCGCTCCCTGGCCGGCAGAGCCGCCCCTGCCTCACGCCCAGCCCGGCCTCCTGCAGCGCCCTCGGGGGGCTTAAACTGAGCCTGGAACCGGTTATGGAAGAAATGGGATGAACTACTGGCAGCTAAAACACATCGCGTCCAACAAACCCGAGCTAAGCAGTGTTGTCACACTGGTGTCCTGGTTTATTTGAGCGCACGTTTAACAGTAACAAGCTCTTACCACAGGAAAACAGCAGCTCATAGGCAATGCATTTGAACTGTCTTTTCTGCCTTGTATTTTTCCATGTAAATTTAAGTAGGTAAACAAGAATAAACACATCTTTTGAAGCTAGGAAAGTAGAAAACGGCCATTTTGGCTTCACTGCCACTTGCCATGCCCAGCAGTGCCCCGCAGCACGAGGCAGTGACAGAGCCCTGGAGCTCCCTCAGGTGTCGTGGCAGGCCTGAGGGGAGTCAAAGCCCCGCACAGAAGAAAGCCTTCCATGTAGGCAGTCACAGGCTCAAGACTTAACATGCCTTCCCACTGGAGTTACCAAATCCTGTCGACCTTTGGTTAGCTCTCCAAGGGACACCTTCCAGATGCGCTCTTTTAACTTAATGTCGGCCTGTGCCACAGACATGCAGGCTTGTGAAACACCCGCCATGACAGTACCCCCCACAATTATCCCACAGCCGCTCCTCCTGACACAGCCACGGCAGGGCGCAGCTGGATCCCCCACAGAGCACGTACTCACCTCTCCTTGCCTCCAGCCCAGCAGCCCCCACAGGCCCAGCCGCCATCCCGCAGCCTCCTGCAGCAACACAGCTCCCGAGGCACCAGGGCACATCCCGCCACGGATCACGCGAACCAAACGCGCCGATTCCCCGCTGCCAGGGCCCACCCGAACCTCCTCGGGGGTCGCCGTGCTCCTTGCTCAGCCGCTGTGCTGCCCCTCCTGCCTGGCTGCCGCTCACCAGCTGGGGCACTTGCTCACACCTATGGCTGCGTGCCTGCAGGCAGAGCTGCACGGGCTTTCCGTGCTCCAAACCAGCCTGGAAACAGCATAAATGCTTCCCAAGGCTTCATCTTCCCTGACAGCATTTTGGGGGCTGATCGAAAGAGTAAAAGAGGCCTAAAAAGTGCAGGTTACTTTACCACTTACTGCTTTGTGTGTTCATGTGTTTATTCTTACATGTTTTATTTCAAAACATCCTCATGGGTGAAAGAAGCCTTGTCAGCCCCATTTTTTCAGATGGGGAAATAAGTTGTGGGAGGAAGGAAAAACTGTGGTATGCAATAGGCTAGAGTAATCACAAAGCTCCTCCTCTAGAGAAAATAAATTAATGACCTTTAGAGAAATCTTGCATGGTGGACAGCTAATTAAAAGTATTGCTCAAATGACCATACACGTCCAGATCCAGTAGTTTGGGTATTTTTTCACCCTCGATCTATTGTTCTGAATTTCTCCCATGGCATCTGAAAATACCTGCCTTCTCATTTCCTGAATGAACCTGTTAGGACATGTAGGACGGGCTGTGAAAGGGCATGAAAGCAGTGCACCGCTGAACAAGCTGCATTGAGCACTAGGATGTACAGAAGCAAACATCACACAAGGTCATGCAGGTACTTTTAAAAATCTCATCCTGGCACAATGCCTGGAAATCAGTGATGTCCAGAGGCTGTGTTGCCATGCTCTCAACGGCACCCAAATGTCACAGGACAAATCACGAGAAACTACTCTTCTCTTCTAAGAAAAACACTTCTAAAACAAAGAAGATGTCAAATGACTGTGGGATCACACACTCAATTATGGTCTTTTGAGCCAGTGTGCACTGGTAATTCTTGGTCAGGGATTCATAGTGAACGCAGCAGGAACACTGCTGTGTTTGAAACTGCCAATAACCATACACTGGTGGCATCAAAATCAACACACATTCTAGCAGTACTTTTATATTAACCCCTCACTGCACTTAAAGTGTTGCATTAGATATATTCTGCTGTTCTAATTTGAAAAAAAAAAGTATTTTATTACCATTTAAAGACTTTCTATATGATTTTATATGGCACTATGTAAGCTGGCCTAACATTCTGCAAAAGAGTAATCCTTAAAAATGAATTTTCGTTCCTTCATAAATTATTCTCTTCCAAGATTAGGAGCACACAAGTAAATCACTGAGTCTACTCTGCTGATTTGACACATTTTTCTGAACAGCAAACAGAACCATTTTTCTCTGGAGACTGAAATTTCAACAGCCATGCTGGTTACCTTTATCCATGAATCAGAAACCAGATTGGTTTGGAAAAAGCACATCCATATTCAAGTCTATATCCTTAACACATGTTTAGGTTACAATATTCCCTGTAAATATTGTGTGGCTCTATTTTTAGCTTATACACGTAGGCAATTCAAACTAGCTCATAATTAATCTTAATAAACAAAACATATGAAGAGTGGACAGACTGTGTTTGCGTGTGTGTAACTTGGGTATGTAGCTAAGGAGCTTAACCCCACAGTCACATCATGGGTCAGCAGCACAGAGCTCAGATTGTTCATATTCGAGTTCGCACTGGATCCCACAGATACTTCTAGAATAATTGGTTGTTTATTTAAATGAGTAAAATATTTCCTAAAAAAAAATTATTAATGTTTCACATTCTTAGTTCCAGTGCTTCATTTCCCAGCATCACACATGCATGGGTTACACAAACATAGACAGGGCCAGAAAAGCTTACTTCTTTTTGTATTGTCAAGACAGTTTGATTTGTTTCTTCTCCAAGGAACTTGGAAGCCTGTAAGAAGGAAAAGTGCTGGAAAATAAGAATATAACCTTATATGCAGAAGGAAAAAAGACCAAACAATAATGTTGGCCCTTCAGAGTCACTCCTTCTTGAGTTTGCACTGGATGAATGCCGCAATACAATTTCATCACATTACCACAAGATTTTCTGATTTGGAGTAGGTGAAATGCACTACTGTGCCCACTGAAAAAAACACAAGACTAGCCTCCAGAACATCCAGGAAAATTCCAGAAAACCCACCAATCTTGCTGCAATTCATAACATCTCCCTACAGTTCTAGGTACTTCAAGTAAAATGTGATCAGGTAGTAATGGCTGAAGATAAGTAGATCCAAATAAACTGCTATATTTGGGTTCAACATGGCTGGATCTCTGGGTAGCCATTCCTTCATTGCATTTTTGTTGTTGCTTTGGTTTCAGTGTTGCTTTTTTTGCTTTTGGGGGTATTTTGTTTGGTTGGTTTTTTAGTTCAGACTTTAACTACTGTAATAACAGAGTTGTAGGCATGGATTTATGGAAGGATTTTTTTAACTTGAACTGGACATAGGACTTGTCACTTTCTTTTCTACATCATCAGCTACTCACCACTGGTGGACAGCTTTCTAACTGATTGCAGAAGTCAGGGTATTGATATCACTACACAGAAATGCTTATCTCACCATGACTCTGCAGAAGGAAAGACAGTGCTCTAAACAAAGTAGTATGAGAGTGTATCTCTGTTACCATTTCCACCATGTGTCTGTGCCATTGCTACATAAAAATGTACCACATGCTTTGTGTGTTACGAGGGACAACTGCAAAGGGATTAGGATTTGGTGACAGAAGCCTCAGCTTCACCACAAGAAATCAAACTTACCTCAGTCATCACAGACAGCAGAACTAGTAGTTTTAACTCTAATGAAGCACATAAATCCTGGTACCAGGTCAAGGCCCCTGAGCTCACTTTTTTCCAAGTGTGTAAAGAGACAAATTACCACAGAGGATTTACAGTGTATGTACTGGAGCAGAGACCAAACAAGAGATGCCACAGTGGAACTGAAGGAGGTACCGTGGCTTCAGGAAGCCTGCAGCCCCCTCTGCTCCATATGGCTTCAAACCCGCAGGGGGTTAATGCAGAATCACAGACTCTAGCTCCTCCACAGAGACAAAACTACGGAAGTGACTGTCTGCTTGTGGATATTTTAAACAAAAAAGAAAACATATGGCCTCTGGAGCTATGCTTGCTTTTTCTCCAGCTGGTATGACACACAGAACAGATAGCCTAGGCCTACAACTAAATGCAAAAGCTGTATTCCAAGGAGCAATTAGGGAACAATCTAGGGAACACGCTTCAATTTTAAAAGTTCTCATATTAGCAAATCAGAGACAAAAACATTGAGAATGCTCATGTATTCTAATTAGTAAAAACCTTTAAAAGCACAAAATATCTCAGCCATTTCTTACCTGTGTGACTAATATTTCTGCAAACTACTAAAGACAATTTAGAATTAAATAATTAAGCCCAGCCTTTTCTCTCACAGATGTTAATTTGTAATTCTACACATACACTAGTAATGAGCAAAAACTGAAACTGAATAATGGGCTTAATTCAGAAGGCTTAAAAGAAAGATCAGTAATTTCCTTTATAAAACCATACATTTCTTTAAAAATGTAGCCATGTGGATTAAAACCACAGTTATAATAAACAGTCAATGGCAGTCATGATGCACATCTTTAAATTCAAGTCTTGAAACATGCTGATAAATACTTCAGAGCGCAAACTCATTTGATAGTCTGGGCCCAAATGTTGAGCCATACAGTGTGTGTGCAGACACAGCCCACTGACTTCTGCAGGAGTGCCTATGGCTTGTAGAGAGCTGGAGCTGTGCACTCCCCAGGGACAGCAAGGCCAGGAGGGATCTTAAGAAGTCCTGTAACCCAACCTCTGCCAGAGGATGAACGTGCCTTAAACACTGCCAATGTATGAAATCTGATTTAACTTTTATACTAAAACTTAAGTAAATGATTTTATAATGTTCTCAGGAAATGTATTGAAGGGCTTTGCAAAGTTACCATCAGGATTATTTTCTCCTAATGCCTAATCTGAAGGTAGGCAATTACCTCTTGTCTTATGAATAGGGAATTTGGAGAACAAGGTTTGGGGTTCTTTTTTTACTGTCTTCTCTGCAAAAGCCTTTTACAATGTGGCCTTTTACAAATGTGAATACTCCTCTAGTCCTTGCTCCTGCAGACTAAACACACCAAATTCTTTCATGTTTTACACGCAAAATAATGTTGTCTAGCACCCTCATCATTCTTGTCTCTCTCTCTACCACTGGACTCCTTCCAGTTAGACCCCAACCTCCCTCAAGTGTGGTGCCTGAAACTAGATACAATACACCAGCTCAGACCTCATTAGAACTTATTAGGCCTAATTAGAATAAAAGGTTATTTCATGTGAATTTAATGGGGAATGTTTATTTATTCAGTCTAGTATGAAATTTGTTTTTTCACAAAAACATAACATTATTGACCCGTGATTAACTTGCCACTCACTGGAATCTGCATGTCCTTTTCCATAGAATTACAACTAGCTTGGTCTCCTCCAATCTCTTTCTGTTAATTACTTCAACTCAAGACTTTATATTTGCCCTTAATGAAGTAAATCCTACTTATGTCATGTAATTTCAGTAATTAATGTAAGTAACTTCTTGTTCTAATCTATTTCTCCAATACACTTTCAGCTTTTATCAGCAATAATTAAAATGAAGTATCTATTGCATAATCCAATTTATTTTATAAAGGATATAAATTAGCATAAAATTGATTTCAGGAAAAGCCTCCTTATTACATCTTCTTAGGTGACAGTGAATTGTTAACAACAACCCTATGTACAAATCACTCTTGTAGATTATTTTAAACTATGCTTCCTGCATTGGCTATGAAAACATCAAAAGCAGACTTTACCAACAGCCCCTTACCAAAATCATGATGTGTCACCTTTCCAGCTTCCCCATTCACAAGCCAATCACTCTGTGTGAATCACAACACTTTGTTAGGATTAATCTTTCATTTTCCCTTTTCTCTGAGATTATGTATTAAAAAAAAAAGAACTCTTGAATTGAGAAAGACATATAGAAACGATTTCTTACACAGGATGAACATTCAAAAAAAAAAGCATATTTCTTTAAAATAAATGCCTACTTCTTCAAGTAGGCATTTATTTTAATACCCTCCATCTAGATTAAGATCCTGAATTAAAAGCCAATCATAACTGGCCTCTCTTCTTCTACAGACTGGTGTATTCTGCATCACTCCACTGGTGAATGGAAATTCTTTCCCTATCTGCTACATTTTATTGAAAACAGTGCTGTCCAACACACTCAGAAGTAGTAGGTCTTTAGCAGTCTATTTTTATGTACAGGTCATGTTATATAGATGATATAAAAGATTAGTGATGGACACATGCTGGACTAGGTTCTTCAAAGACACTCTGATGAAACCACATTAGGCAACTCTTCAAAGACAGAGAGCCAGCCTTCACAAACTTGATGGAGGTCCTGATACAAATCCATTAAATATCACAGCTATAATAGATTAATCTAAACCACTTTATTTAATTTGTCTTATCTTTAATATTGTACTTGATGTTACAAATAATTTATAATATTTAATTTATAAAATGTTCACATTTCTTTGTAAAACCAACAATAGGTTTAAAGTAAAAAGAGCTTTGTTGCGGCAACAGCTTTGTTTAACTTCAACAAGACTGTAATTTTTTTAAGAGTAGAGAAATGTGTAAACATAAATATTCATGATTTTTTTCTGTACACATCTGTGCAAATTAGTTGATATAAATATAATTTACTATAGAAACATTTTTTTTGTTTGTTTATGCTACACGTAGTTCTACGCTGGCATCAAGGACTAATTGATTCATCTTTCAAAGAGTGAGATTTATTCCTTTTGCATTCAAACCCCCAGTATGTCCATTGCCAGCAGTGGACTTCATGTTCAGAGAATCAGACTCACAGTGTCAGAAATTTAAAATTAAACTTCAGTACAAGTTTATAAATAATCAATAATGAATGTATTATTTTAATACCATAATCTCCGGACACTCAAAGGCCATGATCCAAGCCAACCAAAATCAATGACTGTTTTTTCATTGACTTAGCTGAAATTTACCCGCAGTTTCCAGTCTCATTTTAGTTTTACAATTTTATTACAGCATGAAGAGTTAAAAGTACGTAGTATCAGAGCTTCAGTGTAAGAAGTAAAGCCTCTAAGTCTTTCTGGGCCTCTTTATCCTGAAAGAAACAGACAACCATGCATCAATTTAGAGAGGATAAATCCCTTCATTTGCCTAATACGTGCCTATCCACATTTCTTTACTAACAACAGACATAACACACAACTGCAACAGCCACAAAATGTAAAGACTGGATAGTAAGTTAATTTATCAGTGAATACAAAAATAAAGTTTGAAGTGAAAACAAGAGCCAGATGGCGGCCCTCCCTTTACAGCTCTGTTAAAGCACTTAAAATGTTAGCCCACAAATAGCCTTCTCAGCAGACCAGTAAGCCCTTCAGCTTGGGATATAATTTTTATTGATGTACTTTGCATAAAGTATTGCCTTGCCTTATACCTGATGCAATCTTGCATCCTGACCACATGCAGTTTCTCTAAAGATGTTCTGTGATATTTGCTAATGATTTATTATGCAACTAAGAAGAAAACATTGGGAAATGTAATTAATGACATAGGTTAGATGGTGGTTTCAGAGCATACAGCCATACCTACCTGTGATAGCCACCATGGGCTGACTGCACCCTCAGAATCTTCCAGACTGAGCTCTCCCTGTGCTACTGGGCTCATGGCAGAGTGGGGCCAATGTGGGAGCAAGAGGCAGGTGACCTGCTGTGCTCAGAGCCAACACTACATTGTACTCCTAGGGCAGCAGGAAAAGGCTCCTTTTAGGCCAATGTTTTAAGTGCACAGCTTGTATGGGGCTTCAAACCTAAGCCAGGCCTAAGACTGTCTCACAAGTACCCAGTGCCATATGTTTTGGCTATTCCATGTATAATCTCCTTGGAAAGGGGCACATGCATATAAGCATGTAACCACAGTACAAAAACTCCATTATTCTACTTATTTTTAAGTGTCCCCTGGATATAATCTGCTTCCTTTAGTTGCTGCTGCAAAACCTGTAGCTTGCAAAATGCACCTTGGTTTAAAACCACATTTCTAAAATGTCACCACCTCGTGCCTGAAGGCTCATAAGGGTCCAAACACCCAACACATGCATCCATGGATATTTAACAGTGCAAGTGAAAAGTGCCTGCACATCACAGCTTTTGTGTAAGTATTTCTAATGACAGGGTCCAGTAATGATATTGCCATGGTATATTCTCAAGGAAAATACTCTAGACAGTCAGTGAAGTAATCACTACATTTCAGGATCACTTCATTACTCAATCAACCAAAGAGCTGGAACAAAATACAGAACATTTTAGAATATATTTCATGGGTGAAGAAATTCCTGCTTCTCTTTATTTTGGTTAGTTGTCTATAATGTCATGGAGGAACAGAGAAGAATATTGAGATGATAGAAACCATATGCCAGACATGTCAAACTACATCATATTATTGGTCTGGATTAAGGCATTAATACATTAGCTGAACACTTCTCTTGGAGTTACTGCCTTACTCCTACTGGCAACAATAGGCTAAACTATCTGCCTAATCATTTATCAGAGGCCTTTAAAGGCACACACTGCAAAGCCTGTAAGCTCTTGCCAAAATACTCTAACAGAAGGAAATGTCATACAGCACTGAGCACCCCTTAAACTCCACGTCACTACAGGCTGTCTGGAGCACCATGCCATTGCTTTCACCAAAAACTGAAAACCTCAAAATTTTCCCTTAATTCAGGGAAAATACACTCTTTTCTGTACTGACTGTGGTCAACTTATGAAAATGATTCTAAACTCTATTAAATAAAAAAGTAAAAAGCCAGATATTGTCCCATGCTAATATAAAATGGAAAAGCTTAATTGTATCTGGTTACACTCTTATGACATTTTTCTAAGTTGAAAATTATAAAGGTGCAGGTTTTCTCATATCCAAATAGTGTTCAGCATTTCTACTCATTTTGCAGGATACAGCATTTTAAAAAATATATCTCCAAACGACTTTAGATAATTGTCTCTTTAGAAGTAAAGGATTATATTGGGCAATGAGCTTTACAAGTTGCAAAGGTCCAGAAAACATTGGGCAATCTTCCCTGAATCTTCCTCTGGGCTTAGGAAAAAGAATGGAACAAAACCCAAGATTGTTCTAAGAACTGTCTGGAGAAGAAACTGCAAACGTGCAAAGCATTCTACCTCTGGTTTGCCAGTTCTAAACAGGACTACATCAGTTAAAGCAGGAGTTATTGTGCAAACTGCTTAACGGGTTGCATTAATTGAGCCAGCAGCTTCCAGTCAATTTGAACTTGTAGGGCAAAAGCATTGAAAAAAATCAGTAATGGCATTAAAAACAAAGCTGAGAATGGTCAGTGAAGGGAACTATTGTGTCACCTTTGGAGAGAGTCCTTCCAGACCAAGAGGTGTGTCATGCTAAAAGGAGAGAGAAGCCACAACTCTGTTCAGTGTACTAGTTTCTGGTTTTAAGGGTGAAAACTTCATTATTGCCCACAGCTTGGTTGCTAATGGAAATAAAAAGCCATAAATCCTGTCTTGGGCCAACTCTTTTCCTTATTGATTTCTGGGTTTGTGGCTTTCTGAAAATGAACAGTAAGGTCAGCTATTTTTTTCCTTTTTTTTCCCCCCAGACAGCAGGGTTTCTTTTTAGAGTGTGGCAAGCAGAAGAAGATGTGCAAGCTGTAGGAGGAATGCAATATACTTGTGTCAGTCCCATTTGTTCACCCTGAGGCTTAGTTCAGCACTGACTGAATACACAGCCATTTTCAACCTCATCTTTCTACTGTCAAGGCTTACATTTATTAAACACTCCTTATATCATTTTCAGAGTTGAATATGAGTTCAAAATGTTCTGCAAACTGCTACACAAAATGTCTTCAAATTACAGGGTCAGGGACTGTATTTTGCCTCATTCCTATTTTGTTGCTTTACTTTTATGTTTCATCATTCACAGGGGATATGCACAAGAAAAAAAGACCTGGGAGGCCAGGGACTGAACAAGGGGAGAGAGGGAGTTGAAAACAAGAGCAAGAAGGAAAAGAGAGCTGGTGGGAAAAAGGGAATGTTGGCTTATCTGGAAGTAGTCCATATTTTGACAATTCATTTTTACTGAAAAAAAAAAAATAAATTACTGATACATATACATGGAGAGTTACACATATAAATGTGCATGTAAAAATTAAATGGCAATTAAAGCCAAGACAGAAAGATAATGATTTTACCTTCCATCTCTGCTAATTATTTCCTTATGTGCTAATACACTCAACCCAGGCACTGCACATGTGTGCACTTGTTGACAAAGTCTCAACTGTCAACAGAGAATGATACAACCCCATGACCACAATTAAAATGGTTACACCAGCCAACGAAAACATAATTGTGTGCAACCACTGCCAAATCCCAAGCTGACATGCATCCTGTAGGGTTTCACTGAAGTCAGCAGGGCAGCATGGTACATTAAATAAGCTGGGCTGCAAGGGTGGTCCAAAGCTGTACTCTGATACGCAGTAACAGCAATGAGGTGCTGAGAGACACCCCTGCTTTTGGGTACAGCTGTATCGTTCCCTCCCAGCTCCAGGAGAAATCCTGGACTGTAGCAGAAGAGACTCCCAAGAATGCACAAGGGCTGTTAGAGAGCAATAGCTCTTGTGGACAGTATAAATCATGCAAAGCTAAATGCTATCCTATCCCTTCTTGGTTTCCTGACAGACCCTCACAGATGGTGTGACTGTAGTGTGCACTAACAATTGTATAATACCATGAGTTTTCTCCTTTGATATTGCAACACACCAATGCAATCATCCACGTGCCACCTTCTACATGACTGCTGTACGTCACAAGCTGCTGCATTCTGTGTTCTTTCATATTATCACTATCTTCTCTGGGGATTAACTGTAACTTCACAAGGCTTTTAGGATCAAGGCAAACACAGCTTTAAAATATGCAGCAAATAATTACAGATTTTTGGATATTACTTCAAGTAGAGGGAAAATACCCTTTCTCACACAGAAGAATACAAATAAACAGTTCACCTTGTTCAAGGACTACTGTTGAAAAATTACAAAACAGCAGAATACAATTCAGAATAGTTAGTAGTCATGTAAAATTTTAATTGGCTAGTCCTTTCCTGACTTGGAAGACTAAATTTCACCTATGATCTGGTTTTCTTTTACTACTGTATACAATGTGGAGCTTGTGGTGTTAAAGACATTCTCCTCTTTGTGTCCAGCTGCTGTCTCTCCCATGATGGGACATACAGATTTTCTTTCTGCACAGCCCTTGCTGAAACAGCCTGAACACAATCACACCCAGTTACAGCCCTCTCAGAAAGGTGCCTGTCAAGGCTTTCCTTCACCCTGTATATTGCCTCCAAGACAACATATTTCAAAACCCCAGGAGTTTGACTTGGCCCAGCTACTCTACAAAAATTCAAAACGGGTTTTTGCCAATTGATTTTGTAATCCTGGATTGTACCACCACCTCTGTGAATACTTCTTCCACTCTGCCCCTGCATTATCAGAATGCCAATGGAGACACACTACACGGAGGAGACAGAGACATACTCCATACTTTGGGGAACTGGCTGCTGACCACTCTTGCTGGACTAAGAACTGTGCTAACTGTGTTAGCTTTGATAGGATGTTGAAACAAATACTGTGTGATAGTCAGTTTCATCATAAATATAATAATCTTGATATTTATCAGGATAAACTTCATCCTTATGCATGAAACTGTGACACCACAATATCTTCATCACTTTTCAGAATAATTTTCAGAAGGAGAGAAGAAATAAGTACACAATGCAAACAAACCTTTTTTCAAGGATTTCAAAAACATGCATATAGAAAACTGATCACTAAGTTAGAGAAAAATAGACTATTCTTTGAAGTGCAAAATAATGTAAAATATTGGCAGTCTCAAATTATTTTAGCAACTCTTTAACAAATGTCTCACTTTCCCCTAGAATTTTAGTTTGAAATTTGATTTCTTTATAATGAGTTTTTACAAAATGTATTCCCTGAGCTTGAAGCACTCACATTTATTGTATACAAAACCACTAATTAAGGAATAGTTTTTTTAAGCATACTCAAAAAATGTTTTAGCTTTGAGTTGGTGCTGGCTATTAGGAAATTGTTGTTCAACTCCACAAATAGTACTAGCAGGAAAACAATAGCCTAGAATTCAAAATTAACACAAATCTGAACACTTCCCTTATTTCTGAATTGAAACATCATTGATTTTTGTTGGCCATTTGGAGGACAAATGTGCAAAAAATCTAAAGCAACAAATACTCTCTGAAAAACATGACATTTTGTATTGAAGATGTGAAAAGAAAATATTCTGGTTGATGAGAAAACAAAAACACTTTTATAAGGTTAGCCCAAATTACTCAGTTTCAATTGGTGTTTTTTTCAAAAACAAGTCATAATTTGTAACCTTCACTTTAAAAGCAATTACTTTTTTCTCCTCAAAATCTACTTAGAATGACAAATTACAATAGCAGCTTCAAATAAGATCTGTTGGAAATATCACAACAAGGTCTGCTCCTATGACCAATCCATGGCTGCTGGAGTGGTTATTTCTTGGAAAAACTTGAAAATCCAGATAGACAAATGGTCTGTTGGAATGGAACAGCTGATGGGTGCTGAAATTTATACTCTGACCTCTCTTCCATCCCTCTGCAATTCCCACTTTTGTCCTTATAGACAATATTAAAAATTAAATTAATAGCCAGGGAAATCAATTATGGTGTTGTACAAAAACATGTAAGAAAACTGTATGAGCATGAGTTCCCCTCAGCAGCTGCATTCTTGTGTAAAAATCCAGCCATTGTTGCTGCCTATTATTACATTTATCACCTCCTCCACACGAGTTTCAGATGTCACTGAGGCTGAAGGCAGAGTTTTTAACAAGTCTCTGCTTCCTACCATTCTACACCTGTAAGAAGTGAATGTCATAATAATGAATTTCTGTAAGATCTAAATCTCCCTTCTTTGTTAATTTCAACTCTGAATTGCCATAATTTCTAATTGCTGGGAAGGATGGAGTGCACAAAATCACCAATAATTTTGTAAAACACTTTCTTACCTTTAGGGAAGTTTTTATCTACATTTTAAGTAAGACTTTCAGCAACCCAGGGCAAATAAATTTCCTTTGCATTTTTTTTGCTTTCCTGTTTTCATTTCTCCAAAGACTACACTTTTTGTAATGCTACTGCTGCTTTTCAGATTAATTTTTTTTAATGTAATAGAGACTAGAACCTTGAAATTTTAATCTCTTTCTCTGCTAGGCTGTTAACTCCTTTTGTGGTGAGCTTATTGGTCCTACAAGCACAGAGTTCATTGTCATGCTCATGCTTGTCTCCAGACAGAAGAAAAAACAATTCAGTGACGATTATACTTTATAATCCTACATTGAGACTTGAAATTCTACGAGTTCCAGACTTGAAAACTTCCAACAATCTTTATTAAAAACAAGAAATTAGGGTCTTATTGCCCTTACAAGCAAAGAACCATGTATTCAACCACACACACACACACACACACACACCTACCTGTTCTGTCTTTCTGTATGCGAGACAGACACTCATGATTTCAAAATTAAATTACATTTTTCTCTTGAAATTTAGAAAAGTAATTTTGTTCCACCACAACAGTCCACCACATCTGGCTTCAAGTGCCCTTGACACAGTCACACTCAGCAAGGCTTTGAGCACACTACAAAGTAATGAGTCTCAGTAAGGGTAATGCAACATCCTCTAGATGAACAGAGCAGCTGTTAAGCACTTAACAATAACTCACAGCAGCCCTGAACACTGGGATCTCTTTTGCTGAAGGGGCAAATATTTCCCAGGACCCTGAGGTTATCCACCTGGGTAGCAACCAGAGAAAAACTGGACAATTTGATGTCCCATGCACCCCCAGCAGTGAAGTACCATTCTACACTATTTATGGCCAAGGAAGGACTGCATGATTCATTGGAGGTTTTTTGTTTAGAGAGGATAGAAAAAAGTCTTTAAAGTTGCACTGTAATATCTGCCTTGTTTTTCCAGATGTAATTTATACCAAATCTCACATATTTCCTTTAAAAAAAAATGCATAGACTGATAAGTTAAAAATGTGTCAAACTATTTTAAAAAACTGTCCTATTTTTAAAAATCCTCCTGTAACTCTTAATTTACAGGACTCATTCAATCAGAAATTGTTTCTTTTTTTATAATTTCTGTGTATCCTTTTTTTGAGGTTCAGAATAGGTTTTAAAGTTTGAAACAGGCCATCTGATTTTTTTTTCCTTTAACAAGAATAAGCTATCTTTGGAAGCCCCTTTACCCCTTGAATTAAAACAAACTCTGTAAATGGCAGAACAGATGCACAGAAGGGATATTTGGATGTGACATAACATTCAAGACAAAAATAATATCACTTAACTCAAAATGTTATATGAAATGAATCCTAGAAAAAGTGTGAAAGAAGTGTCCTGAGTTACAGCAGCTGAGAATTTGACCTGAGGATTAAAATGAGCTATGGGCTACTTTACTGATGTCAAGCACCTCTGGTTCCCAGAAATCACTGGAAACTGTGGATGCTCAGAAGCAATAAAAAGTAAAACAGTGCCTATGATAATTTTTTCTGCAGGATGATTTTTATCATGTAATACTATACATTTCCTCAATGTGGCACCTTTCCAGTAACTTCATCTGTCAGCCTGCTCCTGATTTTATGCCTTTATACAAATACATGTCTCTCACTAGAAGCCAACATTTAAAAACAATAAAGGAGTTCCCCTGCTTGAAGAAAGAGAAAACTCATATGAGAAACTATGATTACACTTGGGAATGATGGGTTTCACATGACTGTGACAGAACACCACGCTGCTGACAACCTTGAGATCCTGAGCTGTGGCAAATGGAAACAAATCCTCACACTGCTGCTGACCTGTGCTTTTTTTTTAGACCACGAATCCCATCTTCTACAGGGCTGCAGTCAATTCAGGCACTAATAAAGTGCATATTAGCATCTGTTTATTACTCTCTCCCCAATGCCTCTTCAGTCTTATTACAGTCTCTTTCCTCTCTTAAACTAATCTCACTAAATGTTATTCCTACATACAGCTCCAAGCCCTGAACCACTTCACTTCCAACACATTTTCCCAAAAATCAGTAACAGTCTTTCTGTAACACAATAACCAAAACAACATGTAATATTCAAATTCAGATGGGATTTGAGGTAACAGTCAGACACAGCAGAGTTCATGTTCCAGATCTCCATTTCACAGTAATTTCTTTCAGCGTGCACTTGGTTTTTTTTACCCTGTGCTGAGTGCTTGGTTGTTTTTTTTTTAAATTGAATTACATACTACTGCCCTAATGCCATATTCTTCTGGACTCTTTTTTTCTAAATCTAACTCAAAACACATCACAAATAAACAAGACAAAGGACACAAATCTGTAATATCTATAGACTTCGTCAAAACAGGAGAGGTCAAATCATCTTTTCCTCTTCAGATGGACAAAAGATTTTTGGGGCCCATTTGACACTCACCATTTGACACAAATCAGTGTAATTCTTGTTCTCATCACCACCCTACTTGCCAGAATACATACACCTATCCCTAAGACTCCTTTTGAATTCCTGCTTTCTCCTCAGGGTTCCTTCTCTTTCTCAGGTCTGCTGATACTTCACAAATGTGATGGGATATTAAAGAGATAATTTATAGCAGCCTTTCCTATGTAATAGGCAAGCTGAAGGTATATTTTAACAGTGAGGTAAGAATAGAGAGAATTAAATCATTGTCAATGTTATATCAGTATCAATACATATTTAAAGAAACACTGAACTTAAGCAATGATTACTTAATTTATGATTGGTACATACTATAACTGGGGCCAAAAATTAGGCCACCCAGGAGCAGCGGCTGGTGAGGCATGCAGGGGTCTCTCTTCCCAGCAGGAACACTTGACATAAACATGTTAGTGCTCCACACACAGCATTTATTGTCAATCAAGTTAAAGAGTTGTTTAATGGTCTTTTCCCTTAACTTCAAAGAATTAAATGGGATGGGGCCAATTCTTCTCAGGAATCACCTCCCTTTCTCCATACCACATCTGCTGTGCTCAGAGGGGGTCCCTTAGGCTGAAAAAGCTCAGGTTTGAACTCGTCATGCTCTAGGATGGTAAGATGTTTCCAGTCATAGGTCAGTTATGGAACTTGCTTTTACACGAGATCAGACAGAGTGCACCTTCTTGCCATGACTTGGTTTATATTTGAGAAATTAAACAACTTAAAATCTCCAAAATATTTGTAGAAATTTTGTGTCCAAAAATGTACCAAAATATACCAAATGTACAAAAATGCTCTAATGGGCCTAAAATACTGTAATGGGACTCAAGAGGAATCTTGTTACCTCTTAGAACAAACTCTAGGCCAGCAGATGTGACTTGAAGAACTGTGCCTCCTTAACTGCCTTGTGGTTGAAGACAAAGCCAATCTTAATAACTCATCTGTCTCTGCTGTAGTTAACATACTGCCCTTGACAAGAATCACAAACCAGAGGCTTTCAGGAGCAGAGACAGAGACTGTAGGACAAAAATCCAGAGTGCTTTCAACTGAGGAAAACATAGGTCTGGGGCAAAATTTCAGCACAGCTAGAGTGACACACTCAACTGCTTCTGCTCAAGATGATCTAATGAAGTGGGTTGAATTACAAAGAGTACAATTCAATTTCTGATACAAACGAGTCCCTGACAGTTCCCCAAACAAAGATTTTTTTTAAAGCTGTTGATACAGACAACTGTTATGAGCCAACCTAAAGTGGAGGGAAAAGGAATGTTCTGTGCTGAGAGGAAAAACTGAAACATTATGTTGTTACCGGCAGTGCAATAATGGATGCCAAAGACAAGAGAGCAGGCACAAGGGAACAAGTTATCACTCTCAATACCCACCTCATTAGTAACTGAGAGAATTGACAGTGCAGAATCACAGCACTTCAGTGCATTGGTTTTCTGGCCAAGATCTTTATAGCACTGAAAAGAAAAAACATTTTGTTTCCAATCAGACCACTGTAAGAACACCAGAGTCTACAAATCATTATTTTTAAAAGAACTTGGTTACCTTTGCCAAATACACATAATTGCATTTGGAATATCCTGGATGCATTTCTTCTGCCTAAATAATAAAAAACAGGAAAGAAAATAGACATAAAACTTGCATGATGAGATTTATGTGATCTGCATAGCATTCTAAGTAATGCACTACATTTCCTCAAACATCAGACTGAATCATCCCTACTCTGTGTAATGCAATCTGTTTAGTAGCATTTCAAAAAAAAAATCAAGAAAACAAAAAAACCACAAAAACCCTAAAGCAGTCACATGAGATGCTGACAGTGAACACAGAAAATGTTCTGTACTGCTTGCTCTCCTCTGTCCCTAAGCACTCTGTGAAGATCTATGGTCATTCTGTACAAGATCTACTGGATTCTTTCACTTACAGGAAAGGCTTAAAGATACCACTGTCTATAGATTATTAACATTTATTTCCTCATCAAATAAATAAGAAAGCAACCAACCATTCACACTTTGAGTAATGAGTAAAGAACTGTGTTTATCAATTTTACAATTATTTCTCTTCCACAGTCTCTTATCTTCTAGCTTCGGGTTCACCTTTCTTTTCAAATTATCATCTTCTGAAAAGTTCAGGTAATTTAAAAAGTTTAATAATGTCTTGGGTTTTTTTTAACAAATCAAGGCTACAGAAGCTTACAAGATGAGTAAAACTCTTACTAATGATCTACGAACAAAGAAGCAGCTTTGAATCAAAGAACAGCTATTGGGAGGGAAAAATTACATCAGTGAAATCTATAGTAGCTGTAACCTTTGGACCAAAACAATGCTGCTTTACCACAACTGTGTAGAATCAAACAACTGAAAAAGAAACCTAAACAGTTGTCTTTTAGAAAGTAATTTGATTTTTGTTGCTGAAGATGACTTAAAACCACAGTCACTCTGCAGCCCACCACAAAAAGCCCTGAAGCTAAAGTGAATGTTTCAAATTATTTCTACCACTTTTGGAATTTGACCTTCAAGATAAAATCTCTTAAACTGGGAAGATGGTAATGTATTGTACTGTCCAAAATTCAGGAGATCATTAAATCTTTAAATAGACTAAGAACACAGAAAAGAAGCACTTTTTACAGTGAGGAAAAGATGCCTGTCCAATTTATTTGAAAAACTTTGATAGCAATTGTAATGATAGAAGTTTATGATTTGAATCTAGTCTTGTGAAAAATTTGTAAGCTTTTGAGCTCCAGAAGTAGAAATTATTCATATAGAAAGCAATAAAAGATAGATTTATTTTATTCATGTGGTGTTTTCTTGTGTTCAAATAGAATGCCCAGGAATATGGACCTATATGACAGCTTTCTTCTCTACTTCACTACAAAAGTAATTTCATCTCCACAAATAAGAAAAGCTTCTACTGAAATTCAATGGAAAATAGTTTCAGATCAGAAAAAAGAGAAGCATCACAATGTCAAAGTTTTCCTTGCCTATGTCAACTCTCTTGCAGAAACAGGCAAATCAGCAATTATCACTATCACAATGGTTCATCTGTTTCAGCAGCATATGTAACTAATCTATATTTATATCACATTCAATTCAATAACTATTAACCATGCAATTAATTGGAGTATTTCCTGAAAATAAATAAAGAAAAGAAAGGTGCTAACCACTCATGTCCAAACTAATTTTAAAAATGAAAAGAAAAAAATATTTTAATAGAAAGCTCAGTCGTGTTTAGAAAAGCCCTGAATTTATAGCTACTGAACAGTCTGTTGAACAGACATCCTGACAGTACTCACATATAACAGCTGGCAAACAGCAACACAGGAAAACCCTTGGCTAGGACTTACCTTAAGGAAATTCTGCAATGCTTCTTCTACTGTTGAAGTTGGTGGAGTCCCAAAGAGAGCAGCAGCTACTTTCTTTTCAAGCCAAGACAACTGAGCTACCTAGAATTAAAAAACAAACAAACAAACAAAAAATTAAAAAGAGATTTCTTAAGAGTTGCTTCTCAGTTTTGCAGTAAATAGTCTTTTGTATTGTACTAACTATACAACATATTTTGGAAAAGAACCTGTAAAATAATGCTTTATAGTGTCAGTTTGGCCAGCTCAAAGAAGTCTTTTGGATTTTAGAGTCATATGACCAAACACCCATATAAGGTTACTTCCATGTTTAAAGCTTAAAGTACATTTTAGGTTTCATAGCATCCTGTCTTTTTTAAAAACCTAAGGCTAGAAATAGTACTTATAACCTGTTAAGGTTTTCATGAGATAGACAGCTTTGCAAAATAATCTATGCACTTGACTACTTTCCTACATTATGAAAAGGTGTTGCTGCAGTAAAAATGTGAGTGTTTTTGGAGCTTGTATAACAAGTTCATTTATTGCACAGAAGCTGGTGACAACCACTGTTAAGAAATAGGCTTCATTTTTAGCTCTTCAATCTGACAAATGACACTTGCCAACGACCTCAACTCATTTCAGGAAGATCAGCTGCTATAAAAGGACTTTAGGAAACTGTCATATTGCCACAAAATGCATATGACTGACATACACTGACACCTGACAGAAACTGCTTTGGTCACTGCCATAAGGTATTTGGCTCCATCACCCAACCCTCGTATCTCTAGTAGCAGAGGAGTTGCTAAGAAATGCAGTGTGAAAGAAGAGCCTGTTTAAGTGGAGGAGTGAAGCCACCTTCCTTTGAACACTTCTACAACATATGTAAAGAAAAGCCAGGAGTTTTTTTCCTTCACATCAGTATTTGAAGCACAGCACTGATGGCTCCTGTCACAGAGCAGATGAGTCAAAAAATAGTAAAAACCAAGGTTCTGTGTTTTCTGGCCTGATCTATGAAGAGGCAACACAGAGAAGAGAAACGAACACACAGGGCTAAGAGAGCCTCTCACCAGAGACTTGGAGATGAGGTAGGAATCACATAGGGACATCTCTTTTTCAAAGGAGCTGCAATTCAAACAACAGAGTTCAGCCTTGAAGTCAAGTCTCTCCTACTGTTATAAAATTTATAAAAGGTTTTGCTTTGTTTTAGATGATTCCTGCCTCATTCCCTGGGTTCTCAGTATCTGCAGGGCTGCGCTGCTCCCCCTACCAGCTCCACCTATATCCAGCAATTACCCAGGAAAAGTCAGTTAATAATTGTAAATACGAGAATCCACTGTCCCATAACTATCCACAGCTACCAGACAGCTTCTCCTTTGAACAGACATCAAGTTCTACCTACTTCTTGTTGCAAACAAAAAATAGCATTGCAAAGACCAGAAATACAGGTCAGCATGCAGCAGGAAAACGCACAGGATCATGGTTTCTCATCTGGCCCCAGTGTCTCTAGCTACATAAGAGCAGCATTGCATGGAGACAGAAGGCATCCTGGACAAGTCAAGCTAGCTGTTCAGCAGGGTCCCAAGGCCTTATCTGTTATATTTGTTACATGTTGTCAGTTAGTGTCTCACACCAAAGCACTAAACTACAACCCAGAGAGAAACAATATTACAAAAATAGAGCTTTTGTTTTCATTCTTTTTCACATACCTCGCCTTTGAAGCTTCTTCTGAGAACATAAAATGTTTTTTACAAAACCTCTCCAGCAATCATGGAGTTCCTCCTCACTGGAGCAACAAGATGTTGTTGTCCCTGCAGTGCTTTCCCACTGTGCTACAAACTGCAACATGCTGCTTAAAACTTCTAATTGTAGGTATAAATATAATTTCCTTCCCCATTTAATTTCTCTCACTGTTGTACAGTTTCTGAGACATATTCTACAAGAGCTATTAAAAGAATTTTTGTCCTGTTTTTTTCACATCAATCTACCACTTTCACACCAATCTACTCTTGCCTTGTTCTCTCTTCTCTTGGAAGAGGAAGGGGGTTTCTGTAATTTCTAGGTCCATCAAACCAAGAAGGAGGAAGACAGGGGGTAAAAATAAAGGGAATGTGTTACACTGCTCTCTGCAAAAGCACACCACACCCTGGAGATACACACTGCACAGACACAATTACCACACTCATGTCTGCTGTTATGCAATCATGAGGAAAAAAAAATTACAGTTTTTTCATGTGGAGTTATAATTAACCATTGAAAACACAAGTTCTTCCTGGCAGTTACTTTATTTTCTTATGAGATTTAATCAGAATGAGGCTTTAGTCTTTATTTTGTCTGGCTTGGGTGCTGTTTTGCACTACTCAAATTTCTAAAAAGCCCAAACATATAAGCAGTTGGCCATTAGGCAATTCCTCTTCACCTACATTAGCCTGGGATGAACACTCCTATCTTTCTTTTCCTCAACTACAAAAGGAGCACAGACACTAGGGGTAGGTAAAAGCAGCTGAGGTGAATCCCATCACAACAGCTTAACTGTGCCCAAGTCTGTCTCCACCCCTCTAGGACTGAAGGGGGACAAATGGAAAAGACCTGTTATATGCAATGCACAAAATTGTGTCCCAGAGCAATAATGATGAACAGAAACTTATACTCTTCCTCTAAACACACATAAGTAAAGTCTTTAATTTGAAAAACTTTGAGTAACTCTTACACCATGTTCAATGAAATGGAAACATCATTCCTACTATACCACATTATTAATGATTCTCTGTGAGCAAGCACAGGGAATGCAACCCCTGGAGTAACGTGTGTATTCTGCCCTAGTGTAGTGCACTCAAGGTTACTCCAATAGTGCAAAGTGTATCTGGAGGTCCACACAAAATCAAGTATAATGAAAGGATAACTGTCATCAACTACAGCAGAACCATGATTTCACTTAGGGAGTGTTCCAAGAGTAGTAGAGTGCAGCAGGTAATAAGGCAAACAACTACTGTTGCAAGTAATAGCTACAACAACAATAAGAAAATTAATGAATGAAGATTGGTTTTGCCCTACAGATGATTTCCAAATGTTAAGTGAGTTTTAGTTTTTCAGGTCTCCTAAATCCTGATGTCAGTCCTGCCAGAAGCCTGAAAATTCAGAGAAGCACTGCAAGGAATACTGTGTTTCCACAGAATATCAGGTTTTAATGTACTGGGTCACTCAAGGAACATCACTTCCCAGCTGCCAAACATAAGGATAGCTACTCCCACCCACTCAAGAGCAACAAACAAAGGCCTGAGGAACCATCAGCCAACTCCTGACCTCCCTTAGAGCTGAAGGGTAGTGGGTTGTCCTGATAACCTGGCCTTTGCCAAGGAGAGTAGGCCATTCTACAGTATCCCAAAGCAAACAGAGATGTTTGTCACAACCAATCTCTCCTACAGATCCATCAACAAACTGTCATCCATTTATCCTATACCAAAATATCCAGAGAAGGAAGAAAGGCACTCCCAGAGTTAAACTGCAGCTGAACATTAAGTTCATGGTCGGCACTCTTCCATCAGGCCTCTTGTATCTCTGAGAACAAAAAAAGGGGTTCTCCCCTAAATTCTGGGAAAATGAATTTCAAAAATATCCCTTTCTCTTCCTTAGCCTAGGATCAGCAAATGTGTATATACCTATATATCTATATATCTATATATATGTATGTATGTACATGTATGTATGTATGTGTGTATGTATATTCTGTAACACTGGCTGGATTTTTGTCTTCTGTTTGTTTTTTATGAAAAGCAAACCCAGCCCATTGACAGCTCCTTTCAAATTCCAGGATGTTGGTATGAAGGAAACTAACCCACCTGAATTGAAAAAGCATCCAGAATTGACTTTCAGTCCTAAAAGACATCCTCTTCCAATGCTTCTTTGCTAATAGCTCACTGAACACATATCACACAACTGTCTTCCATAAAGGCAAATCACAGCATTGATCCAGCTTCAGTAAAATATTAATGGCACCTAATTAAATATCCTCAGAGAGTTTCTTTTTCTTTTTCATTACAATATATTAATGTAAAATTGTACTAAATAATTTTGCAATGTTTTGACTTCTGGAAGAGATTAAGTAACTGGACACCAATTTTGGAATATTGGCTTCCAAAAAAAACATTCTCTTTCTTGCCAGCTGAGGAACCTGGACAATCTGCACAGGCATTTAGGTATTTATCCAACTTGAATGAGGCTTTTCAATTTCCAGTAAGGGAAGCCCACTTAGACAGTACACAAAGGAACTGTATCCATTTATTCCCTGATGTAACCCAAACAGATACTGGGATACACCAGAGACAAATCCAAAACATAGCATATAACTTGAAGAAGGAAAATCCCAGGAGATCTAATGTTTAACACACTACTAGCATTTACCAGGGATTCTGATCCAGTTTCACAAGGACATGCTAGCCTGTGCATGTGTGTAATGGCACACATGTGTGCCTGTCTGGTAATGCAAGTAGACATAAGTCATAACTACAAAGTTTTATAACCTATTTGAAACATTAAAACACTTAACTCCCCCCCAACCATATAGTTATAAAGAACTATCAGATAATTGTTCCCAAAACTTTAAGGAAATAATTCTTATATACCATGCACCATAGATGCATTTACATCTTGCATACACAGCAGGTCTCATAGGCAAAATTTTGCCCACCATGACATCTATGAAATGACTGGTGAAAATCTTGCCTACTTGATTGTGATACCAGCAGTAATTTTCTAACAGAGCTGAGAGGATTCTGTGATCCTCCTCTTTTGTACAGCTCTACTGACTTTAAATGGTTAGAGAAATAAAAAACAGCAAAAACTGATTTTTAGACAAGGTGGTGCACAACTGTCACTGGCTCTGCATCACAGACAAACCCCAGCTGATGTGAGGCAGTGAAAACCTAGCTCATCCTTTCTGCTGGAAGGTGCTATGACACCTTGCATCAGCTTCATTTCTGGCCCAGCAAGAATAACTGCTGAGTAAGAAACTCGGCAGCGCTGTACCACTGCTGCTTGCAAAGGATTGCACTACACTGAGGAAGGTGGGAAATGGCAGTCAGGCCAGATTAAACTCCACTAATTAAACAGCTTTTACTAGTACAGCATGCAGACTTTGCATATAGATTTCAGTCTTCAATAAATCTTCTGCATCTGCCTCCACTGGTTTAGGGGTGACAGGACTGACAGTTGGACTTGATCTTGAAGGTCTCTTCTAACATTGAGGAGTCTATGATTCTATACTTTTTACCTCAAAGTCTTTTCAATGGCTTTCCATTTCTGAAAATGAACTGTAGCCCCGAGTTACACTTGAAGCATCCCCATTTACAGTATCTTATGCAATTCCTGTTTGTCATCCAAGAAAAAAATAGCTAACATTAAATTGGGAGTAAATGGGAAATATCTGACTATACTAGGAAGGCTAAAGTACATCAGATTTCACAAAACTGCTATTAAAGCCTATAAAATATCAAAAACTTGTTATTTTTTTAACTACACTGTTTCAGTAAAAGAATATGTGACCAAAATTGCACAAACATACCCTGGGAAGCCATACCTATGAAAGAAGAAACATTCAATGGTCAATCCTAACTTGATCCCAATCAGCTAGGCTAAATGTAAAAACTAACCTTCTTGCCTGAATCATCTTTTTTCTGCTTTAATTATCTCACACTGGACAACACCTTCCCAGCCTCAACAACAGTGAGACTGAACATTAAAAACAGAACATCTAAGAGGAGCATTATCACTCCATCTACAGGTACCAGAATAGACAAGTGACAAAGGAATTTTTCAACACTCCATCATAATCCCTACCCTAACAAAGTATTTGGAATCAATTCCACAGCCAACAGTCTTCTTTTGGGATAATTACTACAGCATAATTACTACAGAAACTTCACAGTCTGCAGAACTGAAGCAAGTAATTTGGCATATCTTCCACAAGCTCCTATGACTACTATATCACACGCACGGCCAAAACCTGGGTTAGTGGATCAGCACAGAAACAATTCACTCTGCTGAAACTAGAGAGGATTACCAATCTCACTGGGCTAGGGTTAAAACTAGTAATGCCTCAAAACCAATGTTTCCAAATGACCTCAGCTTGCTACTGAAAGTGTGCAAAGACAATAAGTTTTTAAGAGCTGACAACCCCAGAAGCTGAACAAGATGTTATTCAGTCCTATACTTGCATTTGTTTAGAGTACACAAATCTGTTCTGTGTGTTTCAGGTTACCATTTTGTAGTAACTATTCATGGCAGTCACAGAAGGCAAGAACTAAAAAAAATAAGAACAACAGAAATCTGAATTCAATCCTTACATATTTCAGTGGCTACATGTGTTTAGGTAGATTGTTTCATCAATGTTTCACTCAAATAAATGCAAGTCAGGTCATAACCTAAAGCAAATGTAATATGTGGTTTCAATGTTTAGTAAGGAAGTCCTGTATAGATGTTGCAAGTGTGGGATATGAATTTTTAATGATACAGTACAACAAACCACATGTATTACTGAGTCAGGAAGTGGTGATTAGCATGAAAATGAAATGAGTAAAAAGCAAAGTGCAATAAAAACTAAGTGAAGTATACTGAGATTGTGTGTTTCCAAAAAGCAGCAGCTCACATGAGAAATAAGCCATGAAAAACATCTGGGAGTATTTGGCTTAAATGGAAGCTGCAGTTATCTGTTGGGGACAGCACAGTATAAAAGTGCTTAAGGAATCAGTGGTCAGAGAGATGCTTCTCAGAGGCAGGACAGCAGGCAGACTAAAGGACCATCTTCAGCAACTTATTTTTGCATAACTAATGCTGTTATTCAAGAGTACACTGTGACAAAAAGCAAAAAGTCAAATTCCTTGAAAAAGCTGGTGTCATTCCTTATTCAAATCAACAGAGAAAAAACATGGTTGCTGAAAGCTCTTTGGAAGTTAAATATATGAACTGAAAAACTGCTGAAAGATTACTTTGCATTAAGCCTTGTTGCAGATAAAGACAAAGTCTGCAATGTGTCACAGCAAATCCTTCTTTCCAGTTTGCCGGCACTTTGTAGTGACTTGCACTGGAAGTATCCAAAAGAAAAAAGCTTGGCTGGAATTCACTGTGCATTAGCAGTCATTATTCTGAGAAGACTCACAGTGATCTTTTACAGCATAGACAATGCAAGAATGTTTTCTTCCAACAAAAGATTCTTCAAAGTACTAGAGATGAACCAGTACGGACAGCCAGCTGAGCCCTCAAAGATGTGGATTACCAAAAAGACAACTCTCTTATTAAAGCACAAGCACAATTTTTCTAAAAAACTTATTAACATTTAATCTTGTAAATTATTCTATTTTTTCATATATGAGTACTTATCACTACAGAATCTACTATAATCTAATATAATCTTTATAAAATATAAATTAAAATATATAACTAAAACAATATTGTACCCGTATGACACAAATTGCATTTCATGCAAAACTCATTGGTGAATTACATATTTTTATGCATGAATATTATTTGGACATTCCCTTGGAATTTACCAAGCCAGTATGGTAGCCTTGCTGCCACAGGCATAATTCCACAGCATTTAAATGCCTTTAACTTAAGTAATGGATGGGAAATAAAGTCAGCACAAGGCTATGTTACCAGCCCAGGTCCACCCAGAAAATTTACGGCAGAACAAAGAAGTAAAATTAAGAGGTCATCCTTCCTCCCTTCCAAAAATCAGTTACTTTTTATTCATTCATTCAGATAAAAAACCTGAACACAACAATGAGGGTCATGCAAGCACAACTTACCTAATTACACTGCAGGAATGGTCAACTGTGAGCATCATGCATCTGACAGTGAACTCAGGAAGTGTAAATGTCTGCTTCATTTAGCTCAAAAAACATCTACTTAAATAAATACCTGCTTTGTCTTAAGTCCCACTATTTAATTATAATTTTCTATTATACTCAATTCATACATTAGATAAATAAAACACAACTTACTGAATAGCACCATCTTCCATTTAGGTAATATAAAAATGGATCTTGAGGCTTAAGTTCAATTGCCTTGTCTAGGTGCTCCTATTGGAAAGAAAATTAGCATCACTTTAGATGTTCACTTGGCAAGTGTGTTTACATTTTAAGGAGTTTGCTGCAAATCAGGAACAAATTTAGAAATTCTCTTCTGCTGCAATTGTCTTCTAACAACCTAAAACTTTAACTAGCAAATCCCTTCCTCATGGAGGGAAACCACAAAATTATTTAGCAACGTTGCACGCAATGCAAGAAGGCATGCTGTATTTAGAACATTACTAAATAGCTCTAAAGTTCAGTCAAATAATTCAAGAACTTTTGTCTTAAAAAGGCAACTGCAATTAAATTAATTTCATTTACAGTCAGTATCAGGAAACTATCACAGATCAAATCAGTGAGGAAGTAACTACTCTTGAACAGATCCCACATGCCAGCACCCATTACTGAAGCATAGTTCCTTCCACCCTGGAATGTGACAGCCCCAATGAAATGGTACTTGACACAACCAGCTGTGTGAAATTCAGAAACCAATGTGAAATTCAGAAAATAAAATAGTTCTGTTTATAGTGAAACTACAAAATCTGTAAAATATCTAATGAGGTCATTTCAAAATAATTTTCATTTCAGGTCATGAGTACCTTTATTTCTCTCTTTAATTTACCACAGAAAGCTCTTATTGCTCAACCTTAGCTGGAAGAAAAAATAAATATTTCAGCCCTACCATTTGCCTCCCAAAACAGATTTCATTCAAACATTTCTTCCCCCCCCCCACATATGTGTCTTCCTAATTAAGCCAGTCACAAAAGTATTTGACTTACATATATATAAGAGACTACTATACTATCATATCTACAAACTATTCAGATAGGAGCTATGTTTTCATACTACTATCCTCCCAAATCAACAGATTTCAGGATTATTTGTGAAGAGCAAAACTTCCCTGAAATGGCTACTGCTCACACCGCAGTGACTCTTAAGAAAATTCCATCCTTGAACAGCTGCAGCACTTGTGTTATTTGTCATTTTCCCTTTGTTCCCAGTTTATCCCAGTGCTCGGGGCTTAGCTGGCTTGGCACAGCTCAGATGTAATTAATGCTCTCTCATAGGAAAGCTCTGCCACACTCCAAGTCCTAACACGGACATGATGTGAGAGGAGCCCATCGCAGGCATTCCCCAGGGACTGGAACATGTCTGTTGCCTTTCACTGTCACCCAGAAAGGGGGGACGCCAGCTTGGAGGGCAAGGGATGGATGGAAAGTGTCTAAGGAATGCTGAGGACAAGGAGGGGGGGGAGTAGCACATGTAACACAAACAGCTAACTCTAAAAAACACAATTACCTTTGCAAGGACAGAGTTAAAACAAACATTACTTAAGGGCAACATGAAGGATGACTGCAGAACTGTGTTAGATCACTGCTTGCTGTTTCATATGTTTTGGTTTTCTAAACAGAATCATTATTGCCTTTCCTCCCCGCTTTGACTACAAAGGAAATCAGAAATCTTAATGCTGTTCCCAGAATCCTACCTCATTTCTTATATTTTGCAAGAATATAATTTATTTTCCTACATAATAATAAGCTTTTCAATTTAACTTCAGCACCAAAATAGACCTGTGAGGCAGAATTACTGTGTTGGAAAAATCTATCTTTGACACTATATAAGGAAATAACTTAAAGGAATAGCTTAAAAAAACCAACCCCAAATCCTACGAAAACATACCTTAAAGAGATAACCATTCCTGATTTTGTTTTGTACACTTTCAAACTGAGACATATAGCCACACATAATTGCAAACCTGAGAGGGGAAAAGAAAAACACACACACATACTTTTTGTGATTTAAATAAACCTTTGAATCAAATTACAAAATATTTCAATACCTAATACACACATTTACATCTTTTTTTTCCATTCTCAATGGCTGGATGGAAGTTTGGCATGAGCTATAAATATTGAGGAACAGACAAAAACACAAACCAAAACAAAACAATGGAAACAAGGAGAACTTTAAACGACACTGTTTGGGTTGTCAGTTAAGTGAAAAAACAGATTTCTCCCCCAAAATTTCAGCCATTTATTTCAGAGTGCAACACTTCCAGACTGGCTCTGCTATTGACAGTAGTTTACCTTGACACATTGTGCTCTGCGCTTCACTGGGAACGTGAGCACCACCAGCTGCAGAAACTCACCCAGGAAGGCAAATGCTTGGGGTGTGCCCAGCAGGAAGCTGTACACACCTCAGAAACATTCACAGTTGCCTTCCACCTTTCTCAAATACCCCAGTGCACTCCTGCACTTCTGACATTCTTCTAGTGTCGTTAAAATTTGAAAACATACACATGCATTCTGCTCCAACAGGATCACTACTGCTATTGCTAGATGTCTATTGCTAAGACCATTTATTGTTTCTATTATTATTACTATGATTATCATATATTGGAGACACTGGTAAAAGAAATGTGAGATAACTTCTATAAAATATTTGTATTGTTAAGCAGTTATAAGTGAAAATATTTTCAGAGGAAAACCTAGATTCAGATCTCTTAAGCAGCACTATTATTGACACTCCACCTAAATTTCTATTGCTTTCTTCTTATTTCTTCAACAGTTATAGAACCTCTATGCATAAGGAATCTCTTGCAAAAATATCAATCACAGTTTCCTTGGACATATTTTCATTGGTATTAAGACAACTTTGCATCTCTGTATAAAACAAAAAGAACCACCAAAGAAATAGTTAAGCAGCAAAAACTCATGTAGATTATTTTTTCTAATATTTTTCAGAATTTCACTTTTTTATCAAATATTTTACAATGCAACACCAAGCAAAAATAAAAATTAATCCTAAAAGAAGGAAATCAAGTTGAAGTCCAGAGGAAAACATGTGTTATGCAAGAAGCTTATTGAGTTAATTATGGTAACACAACCACAATCTGCATGACACACACAGTTTGTAAGCACTATTAAACATCAGCTTTCTTGAATTTCTTTATCTAATGTAATTATTCAAGCTCCAGTGAGTCCTCATTAAAATGTCATTGGTAACACAACCCAAGAAATTATTTTATTGCTTACAGTTATACCTAATGGTTTTAAGTCAGAAATGCTCATGCTACAGGTTGTTTTGGTCTGTAGTGTTTTGGTTAGTAAATATTCCCAGGTAAGGCACGGAGCCAGCAGAACAGCAGCTGAGCTTGTAAGAGCTCCAGACAGACTGTCAAACACTGTTGAGCAGGGTGTTTGTGGTGACCAATGTGCACTGGACAAAATCCAGCTAATGGCAGCACTAGTGCTGACAGAGCTGGAGCCCGAGTGCATTTCCTATGGGAACGAGCTGCAGTTGAGGGAAAAAGCGAGGGGTGGGGGTGAGGAAAGTTCAGGTATTTAGAGAGAGGGGGGAGGTAGTGAAAACTTTATTAGGGTTAAGTAACTCAGGCAACATTGCCCCTATTCCCTTCACTCATTAAGTGCTAATCAGATAAACTCAGCATACCATAGCTAAACGGATTGCTGCTACAAAAGAAAACAATGAAAAGCGAACAAGCTAATCCAGCATCTTGCAGTATTTCCCTGTCTGTGCGTGACAAGAAAGAGGGCCTTAGTTTAAACTAGTTCAAAGAAAAACTTCTACTTACAGCTAAAATCTCTTGGGAGGGAAATCCCAATGAAATTTTCACTGAATTAAAAGTAAACTAACCTACTAACTTTAATTACCCTTTATTTTTCCAAAGGAAAAATAAAAATGTCTTTCATATCTTTATTTTTTTTTTAATTTGGTTTGGTTTTTTAAATTTTATACTTTTGAAATGGACTAGACAGCCAATTGATAAAAAGTAATTATTTAATTTTTGAAATTCTATGGCATTTTGGATATTCATTTCATTTCTAAAAAAAATCCCCCAAACAAAACAAAAAAAGAGCTCCAGGTCCTTTCTTTCCTGAGAATATTTTTTAGACTTTTTAAATAATTTTCAAAGAGTTTAAAACACCAGGTAAACTTTTATTTTCAATGGTGCACAGGGTAATGTTAATCACTGAATGTCTGTATTGTAAGGGACCTTAAGGTCAAGTTCCAACTGTCCTGCCATAGGCAGGGACCCCTTCCACTAGACCAGGTTGCTCAAAGCCATATTGTAAGGGACCTTAAGGTCAAGTTTCCCCCATAGGCAGGGACCCCTTCCACTAGACCAGGTTGCTCAAAGCCCCATCCAGCCTGGCCTTGAACACCTCCAGGGATGCCCATTCTCTGGGCAGGCTGTTCCAGCGCCTCACCACTCTCATGGTGAAGGAAATGACCAAAGAAAAAGAGGCAGGGAGTAACTAGAAACTCTTCCATCTGGTTCTTTGTCGTTCTTTCTACAGCCCCGGCGCTCCATGGTCACCTGCCCCATCTCGTGGTGACAGGCGGAATACTGAAAAGATGAACATACAACAACGTGCAAATGTCTAATGAAATGGGTAAAAAGCACATCTGTTAGAAGTGCAAGCGATACTGGTTCTCTGCACAGCCATTACCTCCCTCACACCCTCTGAATATCAGAGTACTGCTTACAGAACTTTCACGGACAAAAATAAAGAGGAAATCGTATCAGCAAAGAGCTGCCAGGAATGACCTCTTTGCTGAGCTGATGTTACTCCTGGGTAAAAAAACTAGCCCCAGATGCATTAATCCAGATAAACACAACAATAATTACCTCATCAAGACCAACACAGTACTTCAGTTGGTATTAAAAAATGTAATTCCCAGACAAAAGAAAAATTACTGAATACAGTGTAGCAGCATATGATTGATCCCCACAATTAACAAACCTTTATTGAGCATAAACACAATCCAACAAACTCAGTATAACAGGTCAGCAACACGTTCCTCCATTAGAAATGATGTCCTGAAACTCAGACTTGCAAGAAACTCTTGCTGACAGAGATGGATGCCAAGTACCTATGTACCCATCATGCAGAAGGTCCTGATCAAAGGGAATTAACATCTTCCCTTCTGGTATGAGTATTACAGGGAAAATTGTAAGGGGCACATCTTACCTATTGCCAAAAAAAGAGAAGCAGGTTGATCCAATGATTTTATCAAGCCAATTTGAGTTCTAATATCAAAAATTATACCTACATTTAAGACTTTGTCATCCACAGCGAATGTACATGAGACAGATTTACAGAAAAGATTTTGAAGTCTCAAATGAAGATTAAGCCACACTAGGGCATTTAAATATAGCATTATTTATCTTTTCCCTGATAAAATTCACATGGCCAAAACCAGAAACAACATGCACCTTTCCAGACTTGTTCCTTCCTCTCCTATATACGCAAATCTAAAAAAACTTCTTATGTCACATAGACTTTGGAAATGTGTGGGTACAGGTTACATTTAGAAATCTAGATCTCCATTTCTCAGTACCAATAGGAAAGGAAAACATCAATTTTTTAAATTGTATCTCACAAGACTTTTCAAATGGGAGGAGAATTTGTGATATTTACCACCACCAAAGTTTAATTCATGTGTTTCATAACTGTTTTTCACTCCCTCCTCCTTATCTGAGAAATATTTAACGTGTAAAGTAGTGTGAGCACAGGCTAATGCGTGGGCAGCACACAAGAGGCCCAGTGAAAAAAAAGTTCATTTTCATTCCAGTTCTAAATGTGTTCTTGCATCTCCCCACCTCTGCACAGCTCAGTTCTGTGCATGTCATCTTACATTTTGGCCCCCAACTGCCTCACTCACCAGTTTCACCCACTTGTATATTCTGACATTCTCTGCAATGTAGTGAGAGCCACAGGATTTCTTTTCAACATTATTTCAAGGAGATACCAATTTCTAAGTAGGGGAGATTTTGCAACTGAACTTATTGATTATGATCCCTATTGCATTGCCCTTCCTGAGATCCCAGTTTTGCATACTTCATATTGTATCATTTTGCTATCAAGATATTTAATCTACAAAAATCCATCTGACACAAAGTTTCCATGAAAGGTAAAGTATTGGTTTGTATTGGTATATGATCATCCTCATGGGGATATGGAAGCAGTGCCTGAGAATGTCTAAGTTGCCAACACACCAAGTAAGATGTGCCAAGGTGCAAAGTGAAGTGTTTAGGTGATTTTTCATTTGCAGAGATTTTTTTTGTTAATGGGGATTTAATTTCCCTTTCCTTTTTCTGGGAATATAACTGAGTCTACACTGCAGAAATTGGCAGAAATACACTTTTCATATTAAAAATTCACCAGAGCATTGCAACTGAGGTCCAGGGAAATATCAGATGTAGCACACACTTGTGTAGGTAACACTTGCAAAAACATGAGAAACAAACCCCTACTTGGTTTAAAAAACCTCAAAGGTAAGTACATTAAGAATTCTGGGTTTATTTATTGCAACACATGCAGTATACCAAATCAAGGGAAAATGCTGCTGTTAATGTGTATCCACAGAAGTTCACTAGTAGAACATGTGGATGCCATGTTCAGCATTCCTTAGGCTGCGAAACCCACAACTGTGTTAAATTCCTGTTTCCAGAAATTTAACTTTTATTTTTATAACAGAGTTGTTACAGATGGAAATACAATCTTGAAAAAATTAGCAGGATAGTCTTCACAAGTGTAGAAACAGAGTGAAATAACAGAGAGACAGTAACACAACAATTCTCCTTGACAGAAATGTAATAGGCATCATTAGGTTGTCAGAATTATTTCCTCTGTGATCATTCTGGCAACAAAGCTTGTAGTAAACAGATCTTTTCACATGTCAAACCTTCCTCCTTTGCACTTGCATGAGTATGCTGCAGTGTTTCACTGATCCACTTACTTCAGTACAATCTACAGCTTTTGAGAAATGGCTTCTGAATTTGAAATTTTCAATTATTTTTAAAAAAATTACGTAATTCAAAGATTACTGACTAAGATTACACATAACTAAGAACAAATTTTGCTGTAAAATTTCTTTGGTCTTTCCATGAATCAAATACAGGGCAAGCAACTACTAGCTGGAAACCTTGTATTTCTGTACAAACTACCAACTCCTGAAAAATCTGACTGCATCATAGAAACAGATGCTTGTCACTTGCAAGTTATCTGCCTCATCTAAGTTTAAATAAGGGATAATTAAGGGCAGCAGGTAACAACCATTTCATTGGAAACAGCTGAGGATTTAATTTTAAAAGTTCTTGGTAAGTATGACCATATCCTACAACATATGCCAAAATTCTGAAGTTTTGTTTCACTGAAAAATTATTTTTATGCCATTACACCTTACAAACCTGACAAATTATCTGTTAGAATTCTATTACTAAGATGGAATGAACCATATCCTACAACATATGCCAAAATTTTGAAGTTTCACTGGAAAATTATTTTTATGCCATTACGCCTTACAAACCTGACAAATTATCTGTTAGAATTCTATTACTAAGATGGAATGTTCACCTTTTTTTGTGAGAAGTTTGTGTAAAATCACCAAAATACCCAAATGACATTAATTATTCATGTGCAAGATGGAACCAACCTGTACTACTCTTCTGTAGTGTTGCCTGCCAGTGAGAGACCATCCCTAAGCTCTGGAACTCACTTCCATGGAAAACCCAGGGTTTGTGAAAATATCTGTGCTTCTGATGAACACTCATATATATGACAGAGCAAACTCTTGGGGGGAGGTGTGTTCAGAAAGGGTCTTCACTTACAGCTACTGGGTTTTCAGTTGCTAACTTCACTTGCACCTAAATGAGACGTGCTGTATGACTCCCACCAACAGGTGAGTTCTAGACAGTAACACAAACTCAAGAGCAGCACTAAGTTCAATTGTGGCAAACAAACCAAAGCTCAATGCAAAGAATGACCTTTTAAAGTAATTGTCCTGAGAATCTGCCATAACAATAACCTTTTTGTTCTTTGCAAAGCCTGTAACAAGTTCTCCTCAAAAAAAAGGAAGTGTGGGGATCTGCACAACAGCAGAGAAACCTTCCACATCTCTTCTCCAAACTCATGAAGTGAAACCAGCAACAAACCTCCCACAAATATAAAAATTCACTGGTTTTGAAAAGAATTTAAAAGTGATTGTTTAGTTTTAAATAAAAGCACTGTTCTTATGCATCTACATTTTGTTTTCTGTAACTGTAAAGTTGTAAAGCAGCACAACTATAAAGCAACTGCAGCACCAAATTGTTCACACAGCACTTCTAATTAAAATCTGGGTGATAAAGATGCTCCATGATCCAAAATGAGCTGCAAGGATTCACAGCTGTCCTTTGGGAATCACTGGCCCACAAAATGAATCTGTTTGAGGCTTGGAAAAAATAAGAGGACCTGCAATGGCTGATGATAACTTTTGCATGTGAGTTCCTCCACAACTTGAAAAATTGACACTGCCAGAACAAAGCCACAAATCACTTAGAATATTTACTCTGTATTTCTTTAGGGCTTTCATACAAATAATGAAGCTATGCTTTTCCTTTCCAGTGTTGCCATTTACTTCCGTTATTTAGAGGTCAACATTCAAAAAATCTGAAGGTTTTTGATCTCATTGGCAACTATGAGATTAAGTATTATCACATGTTTTCAAAAATCTGGATTCAGATATGAAAATTATTTGCAGCTGCAATTCATTACCAAAACCGACTGACTACTTCAAGATATTCAGCTTTCTTTGTTCTGCATATGTTTCCTCAAATTTAATTTGAGGCTGAATACTGTTAGTATTCTAATCAGTAAGCTGAACAGTTGGAGTGTTGATCATTTTATCATACAATTTTACAGAAAAATATAGGTGATATCACTAAGAGGATATATGGCATCTTTTTGTTCTTAACTGAAGTAAATATCAAAAGTAAGGCAATACAGCTGAACTCTAAGCCTACATTAGCAAGTTTGCTCATGGAACCATTCCACTAAATTCCATTAGTGGACACAAAAAATGTGCTCTGTCTTGCAGCTACCTTACAGCAGTTCCACAACACAGAAAAATACCTGCTCCAGAAAAGGGATGTTTTTGCTTGTATAACTCTGTCTACACTAGGACAATTATGTGTGTCAAGGTGTCACAAGAACTTGTTTATTTGGTAAATAGAGCTTTCTAGCAGCAGGGATAAGCTTCCAAAAGAAACTTCCAAACGGGTCTATAGACCTAAGCATTGCATGACAGGCACAGAGTACATTTTTAATGGAAAAAAATAAATCTTTAAGAAATGCCTTTTTCTAGTATTTCTAAATATTAGAAAAAGTTCTCTAGAAGATTTAATAAGAGACAATATTCAACACCACAACTGCAAATGACCCTTTAATCATAGCAGGGAATATTTTTAGATCAATTCAGCTCCAGTGAGGAATTCTCAACTAACTTAAAAACCAAAAGAAATTTAGTCTAAAAATGAAAACAAGAGTATAGGGATATTGGTAAGACAATAAGAAGAGGTTTCCATAAATACACCAGAAGGAAAAAAAAAAACAGAAATGAAAGTGCAGAACAATTAGCAATGAGGAAATAAAGGCAAAAGATGAAACCAATGAGGCTGAATTCAATTTCTTACTCACTTATATCCCACCTGCTCCACAAGGGTTAACTGTAAGTAGAGAGCAAGGTAGGACCAGGAAAAGAATAGGCTATCATTTAATCCTCACTCACTTAGTAAGCCATAATATATTAAACAGTTTAAGAGAAGACTAGAAATAATGTATGAGTGGACAACACAGCAGCTTTACCAAACGTGAGTGAAAACCTCAGTTGTGCTGATTGGAAATACCAAACCCCCCTCAGAAATTAGTAAGAAATCGACAAAAACTTTCTAAAACTTCAGTCAAGGTCAGAAAACCAGCTTGGTCTTCAATAGGTGATAAAGACTGACATAGCCTTACATGCAACAAACAGATGGGCTCACCTTACATAGGCTAGGATTATTTACCTCACAGCTTTAGAAAACATTATGTTGGCAGTGAGATGAAAAGGAAGGATTTTGGTCTGAGACAGCATTGCTTTCACACTGACCTTGCACTCATGCTGACCTTCTCATCTGTGTATCTAATCTCCTATTACAGCCAGCAGAGACCCTGTTCAATTCACAGGATCCCTGCCTGGACACAGGTGCCTACTGCCACTGGAGATGCCCTAGGGTTTCTCACCACTTCTGGATGATAGCCTGGTAGTGTAGAGACCCCAAAGGTCCTGTGTGATATCTGTCATGCCATACAAATACCCTGGCACATCAAATGGCACATGCTGCCTTTCAACTCTCCATCCCCCATAAGTGCAGGAGCAGGCCCTTGCTCACACGCAGGCACACATGACAGAGACAGAACATCCAGCTGTCCATCTGGAGCTGGGAACTGCCCTGATTGTGACCATCCACTAGTGATCCTAGCATCTTCTTGTATAAATATTTGTTCTATTTTTTTTCTTTTATGTTGTTTTCTCTCTTACAAATATTCTTATTAACTATGGATTTCATAATACTTTCACATATTATTTATCCATAACTTAATTGTATTGCACCATTATCTGGTTATACACAGTCTTTCCTATTTATAACCTCAAATAAAATATTGTTTGTGTACAACTTTGAGAGCACAGTTTTTAGAGGGAAGATTCCCTGAAGTCTCATTTCTAGTTCATGGGCATTATCATGTGAAATAATGTTTAGATAAACTGGAAAAATTTGCATTAGACCAGACTCAAACAATATAGATATGGCACAGAGCTGACTACAGAAGTCTTGTGAGTAATGCAGAAAGCTCCAACAGCAAGCAAAAAGGCAAACACAGCTGCTATCAGGGAGAAGAAGAGTTACAGGCAAACCAGCCTAACCTGAAAACAATACAGGATAAATTATTCTGGAAGTGCCCAACAGCAAGCAAAAAGGCAAACATAGCTGCTACCAGGGAGAAGTGTTACTGGCAAACCAGCCTAACCTGAAAACAATACAGGATAAATTATTCTGGAAGTGCATAAGCATACAAAACAGTTAACACCAGATTTTTATGAAAAAAAAAAAAAAAAAAAAAAAACCAGGAAAAAAAAAAAATTCTGGCAAAAAAAAAAAACCACAGAGCTGACTACAGAAGTCTTGTGAGTAATGCAGAAAGCCCCAACAGCAAGCAAAAAGGCAAACATAGCTGCTACCAGGGAGAAGTGTTACTGGCAAACCAGCCTACCCTGAAAACAATACAGGATAAATTATTCTGGAAGTGCATAAGCATACAAAACAGTTAACACCAGATTTTTATGAAAATATACCAGATTTTCGTGAAAAAACAGGATAAAAGAAGAATTCTGGCAAAATAAAAAAGCCGGGTAAGAGGAATGCAAGAAATGAGATACACCTTGTTCATGTGGCCTTTGACTTTGTCCTGCCTGATGTTCCTCAAAACATAACCATGGAAATATTTAAATTAAATCACCTGTAGAGATGGCTGCAGAATCAGGTTCATGTGAACCTGAGCATCACTATGGGTGTCAGCCAAAGTTTAGCGCTGGGTCCATTTTATATTCCAGTAATTTCGTTAATTAAGTTAATGATTTTAAAAAGCCCATACAACAAAAAACCACTTTTGAAATAAAATGTTAACCCATGAGGGGATGCATTTACAAACCCAAATGGCCTCAAACCTCAGAAATAAACACGAAATCAATTAAATGTGTGTAAAATACTTTATAAAGAATAAAATAGAATAAAACAATTAAAAAAAAAAGTTACAAAACAAATCCAACTGGTTAAGTAGCAGCACAGTACAAAAATATCTACTAGGACCACAGATTGAACAGCTATTGTTATGCTAAACAAAAACATACCAATGTCCCTCTGGAGCATGAAAGTCCACTCTGCCCAGTATTTAGAGCCTCAGTTAGATTGGCACAACCATTACACTTACATCGCACTTTAAAAATCATGCAGCAAGTCAGAAAGATGTCAGAAAATAAAGACAAGCAGATAATATATTCAGAAAAAAAAAAGATAGTGAACTATTTTAATATATAATGTCTATCTATACCTCTAGAAAGACATCAGTTGAACAATAATTGATAAAAACCTCATGTTCACTTGCAACCCAGATAGATGAAGGATGAAAACTGCAAACCATACAGAAATCCACTGCCTGTTACAAGAATCAGTAGCTTAAAGAATGTAAGATTTTCCTCTTAAACCTCTCAAATCAGCTTTCTGAGCTAACCTCTGGAACACATCTCCTTACACTCATAACTTCCCCTGCTAGATGTTCCTGCCAGGACAGGATCTCACATGTGAAGTCCAGCAGACCACCTACATCTCCCTGCACAATATGTAAGGGTTTATCAGCATCGTTTCTGCCAGTAAAGCTGTATTTATACTAGAATATTTTGTCAGTCTTGTGGGCTGAGGAGGAAGGGAGAGGCAAGATTCATACTTGAATGTGATTTTGTGGTTGTTTACACACACAGTTCTAGCTGAGAGGAGTACACCAGCGTTACTCTGAGGAAGTGGTCATGACTGTGGTGAAAAAAAGAGCAGAAATGGCTTTAAATTGCTTTCAGAAAGAGAGAAAGCAAGACAGAGAATTACCTACTTAAATGATAATGTCTGTGTCTAATTAAGTATCTAAACCTGAGATAGCTGACATGTGCTCCCTTTGTTGGCAATGGAGATGTTGTCAACTGAGCCCCAGGAGAAATTCATCTCACCCTCATGCAAGACTAAATGAGCAAAACTGACTCCACTGAACTGCACTCCAGAAGTGGCTGCTTTCTTCAGATTGTGAAAGGAGTCTGGTGTAAAAGTATTTGTTTTAGATATGCAGAATTTAGGTGAAATCCCATCCCACAAGTGCAAAGAAAATTAATGAAGAATGCAGAAAGCAAAACGGAAAGGAAAAGCTAATAATATTAGAAAAGAAATCAGGAGCACAGTAAAATTTACTAATAAAATACTAAGGTGAGGAACTATCAGCTAGAACTCAGCAGAATTATCTTTTACCTGATAATGTTGATTTGATAAAAAAATATTTACATTTGCAAAGTTTGTTAGTTCTGGCAAGGTCTACAAAAATAAACTAAGAGTCACGCTTGGAGAAAAACTGTATGATAAAACATAAAATGAGAAGTTAACTAAAATTTCCATAGTCCTCTATATCTGTTTTTAATTATCACAATTTAGACTATTACAAGAAAAGGAAAGGACAAAATTCAAGGTCAAATGACCTTATTTTGTGAATTATTGAATGGGAAGCTAAATGGAAAACTATGGCTTCTCTAAGAAACAAAATAGTGGCTTAAGCAAATACTCTTATGTACATTTCTTGGCACTTATTGAAGTATGGTTATTGAGTTGTTTCACATGCTATAGTAAATGCTTCACAGAATATTTCAATGTAATTCTTAGCAACAACTGGTAATAGTTGAATTTCATAAAACTATGAAAAAATAGTAATGACTAATTTATGAAACTGATGTCAGACTGGGTTTTTTTTTCTTGAACTTAATAAATGTACACAACTTTGTAAAAACTTTCTCAAACTTACCATTGGTGACTCTCAGCACTCCCAGCATCCAGCTGAATAGCCTGTTCAGCTTTAATCTTTCCTGTAAATGGAGTACAATATATTAAAGGATTTATAGTAGTCTTCCACATTTCAGGTGACACCCAAGAACAAAGCAATCTGATTTATTCCAGCAGCAAAGAAATTGCTTCGTGTTCTTAGAAACATTTAGATGAACATCATCCTAGCTTTACTTCATTTACATAGTCAAACACTTACATACAAGTATATATCAACTATACATGCAGTTTCAGTATTTTCCTTTAAAATCCAGTTCAGATGCAGTTAACTCAAGGAAGGATTGGACTAGACTGTCAAAGGAGGCTGTCATGTCTGTAAGACCGAAGAGCCTTAAAAGCGGGTCGGACAAGCATCTGTCAGAAGAACCAGCAAAGCCATTTCAGTGCCTTGGGTACAGGAATAAACCAGTTGAAGTTTCTTTCTAGCACAAAGCCTTCCCTTAAGTTCCACTTTTAACTGAATAAAGATGACAGCAGGTGATTTGATCAAACCCACGCTCCCAGTAAGAAGTTCAGATGAGATGCTTGCTGTTTGCAGAGTCTCAGCTGCAACCAATTAAACTGCACTGACATTTCTGTATTGTAAGTTAACTTCATAAAAACAAAGAATAGCATACACAGTCCTCCTACCCAGTGGAATGAAAAATAACCATGAAAATACTGCCAGCTCTCCTGCAGTCTCAAGCCCTCTGCAGCACTTCCAAAAACTGAGATGAAAAAGTCTGCCGCCACCCCCACTTCATGAGAATGAGCCAAACTAGGCTGGTTACTCAACACCTAAGACTCACTTTCATTCCATCATTCTTTATCTCTCCCTGGTTTTTGCTATCATTCATCAGCTGAGGTTACATGCAGTTACAGAATCACAGAATCTGCTGAGTTGGAAAGGACCTACAAAGATCACTGAATCCAATTCCTGGCTTGCACAGGACCACCCCAAAGAGTCACACCATGTGCCTGACAGCATTGTCCAAATGCTTCTTGAACTCTGTCAGGCTGGTGCTGTGACCACTTCCCTGGGGAGCCTGTTCCAGTGCTCAATCACACTCCGGTGAAGAACCTTTTCCTAATATCCAATCTAAACCACCCCTAACATGACTTCAATCCATTCCCTTGGTCCTGTCACTGGCACCACCGAGATCAGTCTGCCCCTCCTTTTCCCCTCACGAGGGAGTTGTAGCTGCAATGAGGTCCCCACAGTCTCCTCTTCTCCAGGCTGAACAGAACAAGTGACCTCATGCAGCTTCCCAACAAGGCCCTTCACCATCCTCATGACACTCCTTTGAATGCACCCCAATAACTCAGTGTCTTTTTTACATTGTGTCACCCAAAACTGCACCCCAGTGCAGAGCAGAGCAGGACAATCCCCTGCCTTGCCTGGCTGGTGATGCTGTGCCTGATGCCCCCCAGGACAGAGTTGGCCCTCCTGGCTGCCAGGGCACTGCTGACTCAGGTTCAACTTGCCAGGGACCAGGATTCAGGGTGCTGCTCTCCAGCATCTCATTCCCCAGCCTGTCCATACATCCAGTTTTGTCCCATCCCAGGTACAGAATCTGACACTTTCCCTTATTGAACTTCATACAGCTGGTGGTTGCCCAGCTCTCTGACTTGTTGAGGTCTCTTTGCAGGTTCTCTCTGCCCTCAAGGGACTCAACAGCTCCTCCCAGTTCTCTATCGTCTGTGAACTTGCTCCGTATTCCTTCCTTTCCTGCCTCCAAGTAATTTATGAAGATGTTGAAGAGCACAGGGCCAAGAATGGAGCCCAGTGGAACCCTCTAGTGACAGGGCCCCAGTCTGATGTCACCCCATTCACTGTAACCATTCACTGTAACTGTGCCTGACCTGTGAGCCACATCATCCCATGACGTGTTTATCCAGCTGTGTGCAGGACATTTTGTCCAGAAAGATCCTGTGACAGTATCCAAAGCTTTACTGATATTCAAAAATATTGTATCAACTGGTTTCCCTTGATCAGCTAGGTGGGGCACTTTGTCATAAAAGGAAATCATGTTTTATAAGCAGTAGCTTCCTCTCATGAAGCTGTGCTGGCTGTGACCAGATGCATTGTCCTCCAGATTTTTTTCTATACCTTCCAGAATAATCTTCTCTATAACTTTACCAGGCACTGAAGTAAGACTGACAGACCTGTAGCTGCCAGAATCTTCCTTCCTGCCCTTTTTGAAAATCAGGACAATGTCAGCCAGCTTCTAGTCAGCTGGACCTCTCCAGATTCCCAAGACTGCTCCAAAATCATCAGAAGAGGTTTTGAGATTACACCAACTAGTTCTTTGAGGATTGTTGGATGAATCCCACCAGGCCCCACAGATTTTTAGGAATCCAGCTGAAGCAGCAGATCCTACACAATTTCCAGGTTGACTGGGAATTGATAATTCTTGCAGCCATGGTACTCCAGCTCAGGGCACTGATAACCCCTTGCTCCATCATCCGTGTTAAAGACGGAGGCAAAGAATACATTAAACATCTCTGCCTGGTCCATGTTCTCCTTTGTGAGGTGATCACCCTCACCCTGTAATGGGCTGATGTTATTTTTACACTGCCTATTGCCATTAATACATTTCAAAAAACTCCTTATTGTCCCCCACAGTCCTGGCCAGCTTCAAGTCCAGTCACTGGTAAAAGCAAAGGATCCAGCAAGAGAATTTACTGTGTTCATTTACTTTGTGTCATAATCCTCACTGCACTGTAGGATTTATGTACAAAGCCAAGTTGCAACTAAAGCAAAGACAGTATCAACTAAGTTGCTAAGACAGTGCAAGTCTTCAGGAGTATTTAGATGACAAAAGGCTTGGAAAAAGGAAGGACCTTGAACAAACTGAGGCTGACTGTGGAATATGTTACAACAGCATGAAGGCATCACACTGCCTTTAAGGATGACAAAGGACAGCTGAAACTGCTTTGTCAATGACACTCACTGCCAACACAACAAAAAGTCAAGAGAGGTGTCACAAAAGACAAAATAACCCAAACTTGGGTTACACTTACAAAACCTGATTTGGTGCAGCAAGGAAGGGGCAATGGAAAGACAAAAGAAAGAGAGAAGTACTCTGAGATAAAGGCAAAAAAGATTATTTTAAAAACAGTGCCTTGACTGGAGGAGAGTGACACAGTATAGAGATGTTGGTTTTAATGTAATAGAAAGAAGACCCAAAATAAAAGGGGAAACAAACTGTTCCTCTAGCCAATATCCATCCAGACAGTGAAAGAAAGGGCAATGATTTTAAAAGCAACCAAAAAAGGTGCTATGATGAAGAAAATTAAAAACTTGTAGAGATTAAATTGTTAAACAGGACCCATGGGGAGAGATGTCTGGAAGCAACATCAATTGTCAACACACCACTTCTGTTTCTGGTCAACAGTTTCATCCCCACCATCACCACAAAAGAGACTGCTGATATGCAGGAGTGCTCCCTGACCACAGGAAAGCAGAAAAACAAAAACAAAAAACAAAAAACCCTGACCCAGCCTTGACATTTATTTATTCCTCTTGCTCTCCCAAAGATGTAATTAAGAAACTGTGCTAACAACATCTGGGGGTTTTCACATTCTGTATCCATCTGTTTCTCAGCAAAATACAGGATTTTAAGGCAATCTGCAGAGACAACAGCCTCCAATTATGACCCACTATACTTCTCTGCCACTGATTCTGGATCTCTCATTGAGGAAAGAATGAACTGAAGTTGCAAAATGTGGTGGTTTACTGCACAAAACATTATCATTACAGTACAAATGCAAATTTGGATTGCAAATTCCTTATACTGGAAAACTTAACCAAATTTCAAAGCATGTATCACTACATTCATATGGCACTCTTCATAAGCATTTTTCCTCTTACCATCAGTTACATATTTCCTCTTCTCCTCAGCATCAGTAGTCATCTCAAACAGATCTCCATAAGCACGTGCAAGCCTCCAAAGAAAGTCCACACAGTTTTTGTACTGGAAGTAGAGGACAGCTACATAATTAAACTGATCAGAATGTGATTTAAACAGTTTACTTTCACAATGCTTAAAATTAATAACATGCTTAAAGCAAGTAATCAGAAGATGGCATAATTTTTTTGTTAATTTTTCATCCTTCTACATGCTACTTTTAGTTCATGTGAGAACCAATTGACCAATCTTCCATGCACAAAAGAGAATACAGCTTTCGGAAACACCCAAGACTGTCTAAAAAATGATTTTATAAATCAGTTTAAACTTCTTTTAATATAAACATTTACAAGGTAATCCAGCAAAGCATGACAAATCCCTGAACAAAGTGATGTGTATTTTCTTTATGGAAGCCATAAGCACCACACTCATTCACAATATCTCATTTACCTTCCTTGGTATTCCAATATTCAGATGAAAATACAGTCAGAACTAATGCTTGCCAAGATGGAATAAAATGGTACACTGAATTAAGCACTGCACATCAAACCACCTTTAAATTTTATCTGAAGCTACATATGGGCCCAGTAAAGCCAAAGGAAAAATTCACATGGATGGTATTAGAAAGGTATGAGCAGACTAGATGCTCACAGTTTGAGAACAGTAGGTCTGGTTACTACTTAATTCTACAGAATTTTCTCACACAGACTATTCCAAAATCAGAAGTAAGTATAATTTACATTGAAAAAAGCCCATGATTTTATTTTGTTTTATGGAAGAATTCCTGTCAAACAAAGCCTCAAAGTTATTGAATTAGAATGGGATATAAAATAGTAGAACTCCTATGTCCACACAACATGAATATTGACAATACTTTGAAATACTGCTTTTTGACTGTATTTTAAAAATATGCTTGAAATTTCATAGTCCATTTCTATGTGCATTTTAAAGCTTGTATTTAGTTCTCAAAAGCAGTGTAAAGTTAATAGCAACACAATATTAAGTTTACCCATAATACCTTGTCATCTTTCTCAGTCAGCAGTCTGAAGCCCTCTTTTTTATCATCCTCTGAACCCTTGTGCAAATTGTCCACCTGCTGTAAAAAATTAAGTAAGTCTTCATCTTCTTCTGATTTCACCAAGGCATCAGGTGATTTCACACATCTCTTTTCTTCCTCAGAGTCTCCTTCAGAATCAGTATGAGCGGTAAGGTAACTAAAATCACAGAAAATAAGAAACATTTTTTTCTTTCAGAAAAAAAGGGCATTGTTAAATGAAAAAGCAAAAATTTCAGAGTACAGTTTATCCCAGTTGTCCAACTTTAAAGGATTTTTTATTAATATCAAGCTTATTGTTATTATTACAAAACCTTTATCTTCAAAGGGATAGCACAGTCATATTCCAAACATAACAGGTAAGTAATTATACTGCTGCCTAATACTCCATTAAAAAATGCAGATACATATTAGAAACACATGTAGCCTTGTGTTTCAAATGCAGAACACTTGAAATCATTAATGTGTTTTAAGACATGCTCTGTAACCCTGAATAGGCCTCTTCAACTCTTTACCTCAATTTCCCTATTTTTTGAACAAGGAATGAGCTTACTAACCAAAATATAAGTGCTATAACAATCATTTATACGGTATTTTCTTAGCACTTTTAAGATCTAAATACAAGCCAATAAAAATAACACCATTGTTACAAATTCCTTATTTCTTCTGAGCATCCTGAATTTCAGAGTATCTGAAACTGGAAAAGAGTTTATATTGATTCATGATGCTTAGTGCACAAGTACTCAGCACAAGGCGGTCAAGGGCAAAGAAATATTTGCAAAAGCATAAATATCACACAGAGATAAGCAGGTGGCCTTACTGTCCAAAGTGCTGAGAATACATTAGGGTGCTCTGATTTCAAAGAGGAGCAGCTTATGGCACTGTTTTTAAAAAGCAGCCTTTTACTTATGTACTAAAAACGGACAGAGAAGCCTAATCTTCTGCATTTCCACTTTTGAAAATACTGTTCTGGGGAGAAGTAATAATGTAAACCTATCAGCTGCCAGGTTCAGAGATCTTCTAAATGGTTACTATGAGTACAAATAGCATGGAATGTACTACACACATTTAGTAACTGAATAATTGAAGTAGACCATGACAGTCAGAATATAAAAAAAATCTATTTCTTTTTTCAGAAACATAACCAGGACAGAGTGCTAGCAGTCAAAATGAAGGTTATTAATTATGGCTTTCAAATATTCTGTTTTCAATATGTTGCTTTCAGAACAGATGAGTGTAGCAGAGCAGATACACTTCCAGCCTGTAAATGAACAAGTACATTCTGTAGCTTATGAAGCTACAGAAGTGCTAGATGTGGCACGATAGTTTTGCTGCAAAATTAACCCAGTGACACCAGAAAGAGGAGTCAAAAATACATTTGGATAAAACAATATATACACAGACCATGTATACACATGTGTACATGTTCAAACTGAAAAACTTCACTGAGCAGAAGAGAGATGGAAAACTTCATATGTTTCTACAGATTTTACATAATCTTGATGATGCTGAAGTTGATGACACATCCTATGCTGTGTCTTGCAGAGACTATATTCAGTCATTGAACATTTATTTTCATTTTCTTAAGGAGTTTTACTTAATCTTGATGATGCTGAAGTTGATGACACATCCTATGCTGTGTCTTGCAGAGACTATATTCAGTCATTGAACATTTATTTTCATTTTCTTAAGGATGTTTAAAAATACAGCGTATCATTCTTTCATAGTTATGTTGAAGTGGGCACAGATCTATATCATGGCTGCATTTTTAAGAGCCCCAACTTAACCAAATGTATAAGGGAGCTCTTGGGGAGTGGGACAATCTTTTAGCTCCAATACAAAACTCTATGATGTGAAGTATGCTTGGACAGTATCTTTCCTCACATGATTTAGATGCTCCATTCCCCCTAATTAAAAGATAAATGCACTGAGGATCTGGGCAATTCCCAACCTAAAATAAGGTCACTAGATAATATGAAAGAGCAACAACTAAGCAGTAAAGACAATATCCTTAGTTACAGGAATTTGGGCAGTGCATCAAATGCTACCTAATCAGGTAGATATGAAAGTGAGGAACCAGTGTTTGGAAGTCAGTGTTGGCGTTGTATTCTTTACCTCTGCTGCATAAACATCTGCTAAAATGTCTGTGATCACTACTGTTCCCGTGTTAGATAACAGATAAAAATGCTTATTAGAAAATGCTGCTCTCCCAGCAAAAATATAATGGCCAGATGACAAATAGAAGGCCAGGCTGACACCCAAGCCCATTGGGCTGTCTGTCAGTCCAAACAAGCCCAGCAGAGATTTCCAGCATCACTATATCAAATGTCATGAAAAAACATCAAATTGAGGCCAAACATCAAATTCACATGACATCAGGTAAGTCATATATTTATTGGGAGACTCATAGAAGAAGTGTGAAGTAGGTCACTATCTAAAAGACCATGTGAACCCATAAGGAGTTAATTACAAAACAGCAGAGACAGCAGGGTCATGTCTTACCTATTCCCTCTCATCTCCACTATACTTGCAAATTCTCTCCTACCTCCTCTATTTACCTGCTTTATGAACCCTGAAAGAATTTAAATGTGGAACAGACCCTCTTAAATGTTGATTAGAATGTCATAAATTTCAATTTCCTGCCTTCAACAGGAATATATCAAAATATCTGCCTTCAACAAAGCAGTTAACAGTCCTATACATCTATGCATTCTAAAAGAAACAGAAGTGGAGATTCTTCTTAACACAGTTTAAAAACTCCAGGCCTTAAGGACTGATAACACTACTCCAAAAAAGAAATCAACAGAAAACAAGGAATAGTCATTATTGTTTGTTTTACAAATATTCCATACAACAGAAATCTGCAATTTTACCTGGTATTTTCCTGCAAGAGGTTTTATCAGATGATAAACAGAAAAGTGATTTACAAGTGATAAACACATTGATCAATATTTGGAAAAACGTAAGAATGTTTAAAAAATGTCCAGAGTCAGTGCCAACTTGTTTTCACCTTTATTACCAGTAGATTTTAAATAAAAGAGAAAAACAGTGATAAGAATGTGAGGAGCAACGATCAACCAACAGGACTGAGTTGTATCACAATGGACTGTACAAAGTTCAAAGAACAAATGGAAACTGTGCTGGAGACTCACCCCACTGTGGCTAAGCAGTTCAATAAATCCCAGCACCTAGTACCAGATTAAAACAAGCTACATGGTATAAAACACCCCTGTGGTATAAACACAGTTGGGTTGTTCAAAAACTGTGTTGGGGTGTCTGTAAATTGGCAGACACTGGGCCTAACCAGGTATCATTTGTTCACAACACTTCAGCTTTTAGACAGATCAAACAGAATCTCTTGTCTCCCTGCCACCTTCTAAGAAAAACACAAGCTGACACAAACACCCACTCATCTGCTCTGGCTAATTCCACAGAAAGGTGATTTTATGTCACAGATGGATCTGGATCAAATTTGCACTGTATGATTCAGCAAAGTGCACATCCATCAGTAATGATAAGTGGCTTTCAAGGAAAGGTTTGGCAAACTGGATTCTTAAGCCAACTGAAGGTTGCATTTCAAATAAATGAACAGCAAAATAAATTAGAAAATGCTAAGTGAAATGATACTCAGAAGCAGGCAAGGGAAATTTCTTTTCCTGTTGACTAAACTATTTCAAGGAAAAATTATAAATAGAGCATCTGTCAGAAAAGAATTTACTGCAGTGATTCTTTCTGGTGGCTGATGCCAAATGCAATTTGAAGAGCTTGGATGCTGGGCCAGCTGAAGACGGGTTCCAAAATGACACTGATGTCCAGGGTTCATCACTGCCATATCAGGGAGGAAACAGCTTGAAAATCACAAAGAGGAGAATTCGGTGACATGTTCCATTCCAGGTGATCATCTAGACACAATTTATTGCATTTGTAAATAACTGAGTGCTTGTTACACATTTTCAAATGTTAAACATTGAAGTTTTCACTAGGACATTATAGGAACTGAAACAAATTTAAAATAGAATACAGAGAAGCATAGGTTAGAAACCACAGACTCTTTACCATTTAATGTCTCATCAATTCAGGGCACCTTCCATTCAGACTGTCATTATGTAAAAATATAGCTCATTTATTAAAACACGTGACATTTCTCCACTTACAGAAATACATAATTTTTGAAAGGCAAAACAGAAAACTTCTCTTCCCAAGGTGTTAAATACCAACAGTGACATTGAGAATATGCCCAGAGCAGATGAAAGCAGTGAGGGTCTTATCAGAGACTGTCAGCTCCCAATATTTAATGAAAAAAAAACCAAAAACTAGGTAGTACTAAAAGCTTTTCTGGAAGAAGTTTACAAACCTGAAACCAATGTAGTCATCCAGCACAAATCCATAAAACTATTCAGATTAGTTTATCTGTCAATTCCCAGTGTCTACCCATTTGTCAATTAAAAACAGAAGTGCTTAACTCAAGCAAAATCCTATCTTCTACATCATGAAATTACTGCTGAGGCAGTAAAACACAATGCACTTTAGCTGGGAGTATAGAAAGGTGGAAAAAAGTTTTATCACTAACAAAGAGCAAATTTTTTTTCCTGTAGAGCAAAAACAAGCACCTGAATGCACCATTGTGTGTGGAATTAGCCACAGAAGAGTATAAAACAGTGCACATGGTGCAATGCCTACAGCATATGAATCAGTGATGTAGAGTAACTGGAAAAAACCCATGTATTGCTCTTGACCCTCCAGGCCATGCACCAGTCATTAAAGTTACAGAAGACCTCAGAAAAAGCTATATATGTTGCAACTGTACACGTTAGGATTTACAATCTATTTTCAAGAAGAAGAAAAAAAACCCTATTTACTTAAAGGAAATGAAATTACCTCAAATTTAGAGAAGATATGAAAAACAAACGCATCGTGTACAATGTGTTAATAGGAAAAAGCCCACCTCTTTCCAGAAGGGATTGAAAAACAGCACTGGGAAAGAACATAGCCAAATGATTAATGCTAACTATAACCTTGAATTATCTTCCTTGCTTCTGACTGTACACAAATACTTGTCAGAGAAGGCCTCTCTTAAGGACACACTCAATGCTCTTGCACACTATAATCACTTGTATTGGATCACCGCATCAGCTCCTTCGTCACATGGAAGAACCTGAACACACAAGTTTCCTTGGCTTGTTTGCAAGCAGCAACACATCACTCCTGATCAGAAAACAGGATTTTCTCAAATGCTACTTGTGGAATAACCCCTGCATTGCATCTGTGGGCCTGGTAATTCCTAAACTGGTCCCTTTGCCTTAATCTGCATCTCTGAATATTTTATTCATAACATGAAGGCCTATGCAAACCAACCAATGGATGAAATAATCTAAGAAACTAAGAGAAGCAAGATGTTTCCACAGCAGATGAAGGAGGACTGTCATTGAATACTTACGCCAACCCTGAATACTTAAAATAAAGAACTGGTTCATAATAGAAATGACAAGTCTTAAAATATGGCATCAAAATATAAGACTTGGGAACCCTGTGGGCTGGGATGTAACATAGACAGAAAGTCTGCTCACAGTAACTGAAAATGAATGTGGAGAAACTGTTAAATATAGAATTCCATTAATATGCAGCATGTTAGCTGTCTCCAGAATATTACAGTTATTAAAGAGAAAAGGTGACATAAGATGGGCAGTTTACAGACATAATGCTGCCTACACAGGCGTGTAAGACACACTGAGAAGTAGCTCAAAAAACAGTTGCTATAAACATAGTATTAGGGAATTGCATGTAAGTATCTAATCTGATTATACCAAAACAAAGTTGTAATTACAGGAGATTAATGTCAAGACAAAAATATAGTGCTCTCCTGGAATACATCATTCCCCAACATGTTCCTCAACTCATGAGAATAAAAGACCCTATTAATATAACGTGACTACAAAATAACTAGGAACTTTCTACCTCAGTCAGGATCCTAAATTCCTCACGGTCACTTTTTGAGCCACCAAAAAGTGTATACAACAGCTCATACACATGAGCCATTGCCACTTGTACAGAGGTGCTGCTCAGATGTAGCTTCCATAGTATGTAATGCCTCTAGGCAGAACTCAGTAATAACTAATCTGTGAGGCTAATAAAAAACAATTTATCAGGAAAAGCACGTGAACATTCATACAGTTTGAACAAACTCTGTCAAAGACACTTTGCACTAGAAGAACTTTTAAAATTACACCATTATGCTGAACTTTGCCTCTCATTCCATACCTATGTAGCAATACTGCATCAGTGTTACCAAACACACTCTTAAAAAAGAATCTGTATTATGCTTGGCATTAAGCCAACTTCAGCCATAGTGCAGACTCAGAGATGGTCACCAAAAGTCTTCTCTGATCTAAAAACCATTCATCTGAACGTTTGCAATTATTTTTCCAGAAGTATAAAATCTATACTTTTAAAGGCCTCTTCACAAACTTTTAAAGGGCTCCTGTTTACAGTTTCATATAGGTAATGATGCAACTTGCACTGCATGTGTACAGTAGGGTATACAAATTAACTCACCCTCCTTCACTTTCTGCCTCTTCAGAGCTGGTAGTTTCTCTTGCACTAGAAGTTGTCTCTGCTTTTCTCCGCCTTGCTGCTCTGTGCGATGGGCTAACTCTCTGAACATCACCCTTTCCTTGAAGCTCATTTCGAACAAGCTCTTCAAGTTTTGGAATAGCTTCTTTCAGAAATTCCACCTCTCTCTTCAGTTCGTCCACGCTTAGTAGCAGGCCATTCAATTTTTCTAGTATTTGCAGTTGCCTTCCATGTAAAACCATTACTGCTCCTTGTTCATTAGGAGCCTCATTTGGCAAGCCCACTGAATTAACTCTGTTACCTATATCCTGGAACGCACGAATACGCACAGCTGCACCAGGCTTTCGGATCTTGCGGTAGCAAACCAGCACCAGGCTTAATCCAGCAGTCCCTGCCATTATGCCCAGTATTAGTCCTTTATTTTCGAAGGGAGACATTTCTGCACGCTCCTAGAATTGTGAGACAACAACAACAGTTTAAGATGTTTCCCCCTGCTCTACGCAAGCGACTTGCTCTGCTCTGAAATCACGAAAACATAGGCAGGAAGAACTGCAGACACAAAGTTGCACTTTTGGCAGATTCCACAATACGAGGTGGCAAAAACAAGACCAAAGTGGGTTTAGGGGTGTGAAGGGCGCTGGCACGTGGACAGGACCTCAGCCTCCACTCTTAACCGTCCCGGTATCCCGGGATTTGTTTGTTTTAATGCGAGAAACTCATATAATCGGATTTTCCGCCACTGCAAGGAGGCGGAAACCCAGCTGTCAGGCCGGAGCGCCGCCCGGAGGGGCGTCACGCCGCTCCCCCAGCCCCACCGCGCCGAGGGCTGCGGAGCCCCGCGCTCGCTCCTGCCCGCCCCGCAGCCGCCCCAGCCGGCCGGGCCGCCCGGGTGACGCGCGCTGCCGGGGGAGGAGGGATTCCCGCAGCGCTGGGAATGCCGGCGGGCCGCGCTGCTGCGGGACGCCGGCTGCACCTGCCGCGGACATGGCTCGAAACACGCCGTTCTAGAGCGAATGTACCTGTTCCTGTGTCTGTCCTCAATTTGGTGGCCTCTCGATTTCACCGATTTAACCTTTTGCTACTTCTAGGCCACAGAGAAATTGTGTTTCCACTGCATTGGTGGAGACCTGAAGCTGCAAAATCACGGAGAAACCCCGCCCAGTTGCCAGGAAGACGGGCAGTCCCGGCACAAAAGCTTCATTGCAATTTAAGCCATCTAGGGACCCGAAGCTGATTTCACCAAAGTCCATTATTAGATTGCCCAAAGTCTGGAGGAACTTACCATAGAACCTTAGAGTGGTTTGGGGTGGAAGGGAACCTTAAAGGCCATCTAGTTCCAGTCCCCCTGCCGAAGACCAGGACACCTCCCACTAGAACAAGTTGCTCCAAGCCCCATCCAGTTGGCCATAAACACTTCCAGGGTCAGGTATCCACAGCTTCCCTGGGCAATCTGTCCCAGTGCCTCACCACCCTCACAGTAAAGCATTTTTTACTAGTGTCTAATCTAAACCTATTGTCTTTCAATCTGAACCCACTTCCCCTGTCTGTCACTCCATGCTCTTGTAAATGGTATTATCCCATCTTTCCTCTCAGTTCCTTTCAGGTCCCAGGCCACAATTAGGTCACAACAAAGCCTTCTCTTTTCCAGGCTGAACAATCCCAGTTCTCTCAGCATTTTTCACAGGACAGGTGCTTCATCCCTCTGATTAACCTGGTTTTCCTCATCTGGACTCATTCCAATAGATCAGTGTCCTGTGTTGGCGACCCCCAGAGCTGGATGCAGCAATGGAGGTGGAATCTCACCAGAGCAGAGTAGAGGCACAGAACTTGGATTTATCAGAGTGTGGGAGGTATTGCTCCTGTGCCCCATCTGAGATCACTTTAATTGGTGACTCTCACAAGACTCTCCTTTGCCCTTTATGACAAAATGATCTGGCTCTTGTTTCTCCCTTCGGATGGAAGAAGGATCACCACAGACAACCTGCTCTCACCATTTGTCTTCCTGAAGGCTTGTGGAGAGCCTGTGCACAACATCCTGTCACAATTTACAAGCATAAAACTCGTGTTGTTCTGTGTGATGGCTTGAGGAAACCATCATGGAAATCACTGTGTCTGTGCAACGGAAGAAGCTCTTCAGCAGCTGAAATTGTCCTCAACCATATGAATCAGAAACAAGGAACACAATTCTCAAAAAACATACTAATTGCCTTTAAAAAGTGAGCAGAGTGCTGTTCAAAACAAAAAAAGAACCCAAAACAGGTACCAAGAACTCAAGATTTTCCAGTCTTAGTACAAATCAGTAAACCAGTCTAATGTCTATTTATTGCAAAAAAAAAATTAGTTTAAACCAATTACAGCTCTAAAATAATTCTTCATTAAGATCCTGAGGATGAAATTACCCTTATGAGACCAAACTACAATCTGAGACAAAGGTAGAAATTTGTTAGAATGAAGAAATGAATGTTTCACTATTTTGCAGGTTTCCCAGTTACAATATAATAACAAAATGCATAATCTGTTCATATGTTTGTAATTTGAAAATTTTAAACAAAGGATGGAAATCTCTTCAATTTTATAGAAACCTCACTAAACTCAATTATTTTAACAAATTTCACTATAAGTAATGGTTTTAAGATACAAAATCCCTCAGTGTTTTAAAATGGAACAAGAAAACATAAATCTCCGTATGCTGATAGTGTTTCAAGTATTCAGGAATGGTAATATAAATGTGTTGGAAAAACTTTAATTTTTGTTTTCCCTTTTTTTCAGTATATTATGCCAAAATCTTTCCATGAGCCAATTAAAACAGGAAAGGATTTTAAAAAGATAATTAATTTGAGGGCAAACATAGCACAGAGCTGAAAAAAAAATAATAAAATATTATGGCTGCAAAAAGCTAAGTGAGTATTTTTGAAGATTTTCCAAAGTGACTGTCTCAGGCTGCAGGCCTTAGACAAGGAGAACTGTTTTCAAAAATAAAGGCCCAGGAGAGCTACCATCTACAGCTGCCTGGATATGTAGCAACTATGAAAATCAGGTCACCTGTCTGGTTCAAAGATGTTATTGCTTATATTTAGAAACTTGCTGGAACACAGCAGCTTTCCAAGCTGGAGAACTAAACATCAGTTTACCTAGATTTGACATAATTCAATTGGCCCAAATATGACATATGTTCTAAAAAAACCAAAATAAATATTTTTAGTAAAGTACTATTCTTCTGCATATGAATTTTTCCTAGTTGAAAAAAAACGTTGTACCTGAAGTCCTAAAAAACAAGTCCAGACAACCATCTGTTATAAAATGGTTAGCCCCAAATATTTTTAGTGTATTTTCAGCCTTATTTCCTAAGAACACAAAGTTTATGCCCCCAGGTTGTCCGTGTGTTGTCCTTCTGACAAGCCATACCATGACACTTTCTCCACCCACTAACTGCTGAACATGGAGCTTAATTTCAGCCAGTTGTGACAGAATATGTCAAGAACATAGAATTGTAGAATCATAGAGTGGTTTGGGTTGGAAGGCTGATCATCAAATTCCAACTGTCCTGTGATGGGCAGGGACATCTTTCACTAGAACAGGTTGTTCAGGCTGCATCCAACATGGCCTTGAACACTTCCAAGGATGGGGCATCCACAGCTTCTCTGGGCACCTGTTCCAGTGCTTCACCTCCTTCTAAGTAAAGAATTGCTTCCTAACATCTAATCGAAATCTCTCTTCTTTTACTCTAAACCTACTTATCCTATCATTATTTGCCCAAGTAAAAAGCCACTTTCCCTCTTTTTTGTAGACTCTTTGAAGTATTGAAGGGCCACTCCAGGAAGTTTCAAGAAGGCCAGCACTTTGGAGTGGCAAGACCTTGTGATCATCCTGCCTCCCTCCACCCCTGGCCCCAGGCAGACACACAGGAATGAACTTAGCACACCAGTGCTGCAACACTGACACACCTGCACAGGGCACCAGCCTTCTTACACCACTATTTTTGTAAAACCAGGACAGGCAGTTTACTGGTCTTTAGGGAAATTTTGAACTTGGACAAGATTTTTGTGTCATATTAGAAAAGTTAGGACATTATTGAGGGCTTGTGTTCAATGGATCAGAGAGGCATTATATAGTAAGTAATGGATGCATTCTGTTTCCAGACAAGGTAAGTATAATCTACTGGTGCTTTCACTTCTGTTTGGAAGGCATTTGTATTTTACTATTTTCATAATTTTCTTTAGCTGTAATTCTTCTGTCCATTTTCTTTCATGATATGCTGTTCTTTCAGAAATGCCCCTCCCTCCCCACTCCCAAGAGATTAATCTATTGCTTGTAACAGATACAGAAACCTTTAATGAGATAGTAGCAGTTCATACTTATTACTTCACCAGTTGTCTTGTAGGCGTAAAGTCAAATATTGTTAATATGTCACCAAACATTGTGAAAGCTTAAATACCTTTGACCAGACTTGCAACCAGCCTGCCAGAAAACCTGATGCCAGAACAATCAGAAGTCACTGTTCTGTCAAGTTTGGTTAAATTAGTCTGAATTTTTTGCTATATAAATAGCAAAAATATAAAGTTATATCTTACCTCTGTTGGATCTGGATGTCAGAACAATCAGAAGTCACTGTTCTGTAAAGTTTGGTTAAATTATTCTGAACTTTTTGCTATATAAATAGCAAAAATATAAAAATAAAGTTATATCTTACCTCTGTTGGACTTGTCAGTATTCTCTGCTGCTTTTGGCCTGAACAGTTGTCCAGTGCCCCTAGTGAGAAATTAATCAGTTAAAGTTAAAAGGAAATGGGTAATAGAACACTGATATTTTCTGTTTTCTTGAAATAAAGATATACTGCTTAGCACAGTTCCCTGGGGAGATGAGGCTGCCTCTGCCTTTGTCTCCATGCATGCAAATGTAACTGTACCTCTCCCTCCACCCCAGTATTTTTGAATCTTTGGCCAGTCTCAGTGAAAGTCAACAGAGAAACTCTAACAAATTTGATTGAATTAGTTGATCTTTTAAAGAAGAAATTTCTGAATTAGAGTCACTGCTGTGGGGAAGATTGCTTATCCCTTGGTGCAAAACTGAGAATCCACACAGGAGAAAAGCATTTTGCAAGAACAGGAAAAGCTAAAGCAGAGCTCACATTTTATCAGATGTGAGTGAACAGAATTACAAGTTATAACCTCATAGGAAACCTGGCTTCGTTAGTGCAACTGCACTCACAATCATCTGTTTATTTATTTATTGTGTTGATAGGATGCAGTGGTGCAATTTCAGCTAAGTACAAATGGTCACTGATGGCATGGCTTTTCAAACAGCAAAAGAAAAAATGTACGTACTGTTCCTGCTTCTTTGTGTCTCCAGAAATCTCAAGGACATCATCAAAATATATTTATACAAGCTCTGTTAATTTTTGTAGGCCAAGGTAGATGATTCAGTTTCCTTGATGTAAGAGATGAGAGTTGGCAGCCCAAAAGAGTTTGCATATGTTGTGTTGATAACAATACGAAAAAATAAGCAAGGTTACATCCGATGTAATTTCGCGGCACTGCCTGATTTCTTCACAAAAAGAAATTGTCCTTGGAGTGCCTGGGTAAAAAGAGGAAACATATATGAACAGTCATAAATAATATGTGTGTATAAAAATATATTTTACGTGTATATGTATATGTTCCTTGGGAGTTAAAAAGAATCAAATTTTATAAAAATGTGTGTGTGTGTGTGCACATTATATTCTACATCACCCACTGTATTTTCTTTTACTGAATGAAAAGTGTCCCTTTTCCCAGCTTCTCTATAAATATGCCATTTCAGAGCATACTGAAGTATTTTAAGGAGCTTTACTGTTTCCACCTGCAAATGGCAGCATGCCTCTTCCTGTACTCCAGTAAATATTGCCTGATGGCCCTAGGATATCTACAATTTCACATTTAAAAAATCATCATTCAGGTGATGTGGTCTGTTCTTCCATCATTTCTGTCCCTCTTCTCTGCTACCACTTGTGATCTTAAAAAAAATTTCCTTTCTGATTTCAAGTTTCCATCTAGGCCACTAAGGCTTTGTGTACATCAGCAAGCAGTGGGGTCTGACAGGAGTGAGTCTCTGGGCCAAGCAGCTGGTGCTGATGCCATGACATCCATGCTGTGCCCTGGGTTAACTTTTGCCAACTCCAGCCTGATCACAGGAGTTGTGTGCCCGGTTGTGGCTGCAGTGCCTCTGCTGCACTTCTGCAATGGATATTCCCAAAGTCCAGGTGTTCTATGCCTGGTACGTGGCACGCAAAGCTTGCCAAGCTGGGACAATTGGGAGATTTGCCTGCGAGGTGCACACCTGACCCAACCCAAAGGGTTCTATGTCTATGTCTACACACATATTTACACTGGGAGTTTGATGTGGGTTACACAGCCATTGAGGGCAGTGAACACGGCTGGGAGCTCAGCTCCTGCTGGCAATTGCTGAGTGCTGGCAAAGGGGCTCCTCCTTCATCGTGGGAGCACTTCTGAACAGTGACAATCAGTAAGTGCAGCTAAAAGCATGAGGAAAAGTGGTGAAACCAGGTGAGTGAAGGGGAAGCATAAACAAACACTTAACTACTTCAAAGGGTTTTGTTGTATGCAGTAACAGGATTATTACTGTATGCAATGCACCCACACATACACACTCACACAAATATATTTACGTACACAGCATTTTAGTTTTGCAGATGGTTTCAAGACACCTGATGTGCTTTTTCATAAAGAGATACATATTAAAGTAAAATGTAAATGTAGATTTTAATCTTTTAATTGGTGTTTGCAGCCTATCCTGGGAAGAATTTAAGAAATTTTCCTTGTGATTCTGAGCTGCAGATTCCTAAAGAGTAAATAAACCAGATGGGCTTTTTGAATTTTGGTGAGATAGACTCACAAGTGCTTTGCTCATTCATAGTTACAGTGCTGCTATCTTGTGGGAAAAAAGGCAGCAGCAACTGCAACACATGCAAAAGTTGAGATATTGAGTCATTGTCAAGAATTGCAATGATAGCCTTTTAAATGTTTGCACATTTCTTTCTAATTTAGAAAACCTGTGTTTGTGTGATTAATGCATTAGGCTAACCATCCAATGGTTCCAATGGGGAATTCAAATTCAGTGTGGTCCAGAACTTTGAACTGCATTCTAGCAGAAGTAACAAAATCCCTCCCAGGACATTCTGGAGACACTATTTAAAGCTACTGTATGGCTGTGCAATATGCAATTTCAAAAATCCATCTATCTAATGAAAAGATAGAGAAGTGTCTTGGGCAACATTACAGTATTTCTATGAAACAGGCAGATTTTTTGCCAAAGTAGTTGTTTTAGAAGAATTTTCATTGGCACATGCTTTGATCGTCAAACTGAAATACCAGGGTGTTTTTTTTTTTCTGATAATAACAGAGTAAGATTCCAGAGCTAGGAAGAAATTGTACAAACAACTGAAACATGTTTTTATTCGGTTTGCGTTTGTTTTCCAGTTTGCAAAAGCACATAGAAATACAGATTTGTATGTCAACAGGCACATAGAATTTTTGACAGACTTCTATTGCATACTGTTATAATCCACTTTACCAGGTTACTAAGCAGCTTTTCAAGATCATCTGTTTTCATAAAAGAAACATTTTATATTTCACTCAATAGTCTTGGATTGCGAAAGCAGGACTTAAGCAACCAAAAAACCTAGAAGAGTCAAATACAGCCCTGCCCTTCCAAAGGGCAAAAAAAAATAATTTCCGAAAGTATTATGATAGATTTGATATATACTAAAATATGGTTTATCTTCCAGTTGTGAAACAATCTTTTTTTCAAATTCCTATGTTTTAAAAAGCATTTTTTAAATATAAAACACTTTTAAAGGAGTCTATAGATCTGTATTCCTCACACAGCTACAAGTCCTACTGAGCAAGAAGTTTGAAATATGCATAAAATTTAGCACTACACCCTGAACAAGTCTGACATTAATCAAGAGTTACTCTGAAGAGCCAACAGCATGTGAGGCATCAAATGGTGTAGATAAGGTATCCATTGCACTATTTAGCATCAGAACCGGATTCCAAAATACAGAAAGAATGCTAAAAAACCTGCTTATTTTTTAACTTACTGCAGCATTATCTCAAATGAGGGTGAAAACGGCATTTGTAAATGTGCAGAATAGGAAATCTGTTTCATCTCTGGGTACAGTCTACTCATTTGTGTAGGGCTGCAAACCAATGCTGAGCAACAACATTTAAAAATTCTTTGATATTTTCACTAAAAAACAATATCATGCCACTGCCATGATGCAGTTATGCCTCTAGGCCATCATGTTTGGAACTGCTTGTGCAGGCTTGGAAGTGGGAGTTTGGAGGGCAAGGTGGGACTGTGCACATCGAGCAACACCAGGTCAGGGCAAAAGCCAGGTACTGGCTGCCTCCAAGGCCACGCATGGATCACCAGCAGCCTGGTTCCCTCCCAACAGCAGAGCTTTTGTAGGGCTGGTTTGAGGCACGCGTGGCCCAAAGATTGCCCCGAGGCCACACAGCGGCCTGAGGACAGCACCTGCCCCACGGCCACACCGCCACCGCCTCCTCAGCCCAAAGCGGCAACAGCCGCCTCCTGCCGAAGGTCGGGGTCTGTCCGACCCCAAAGCCGCCTCCTGCCGAGGGCTGGGGTCTGTCCGACCCCAAAGCCGCCTCCTGCCGAGGGCAGGGGTCTGTCCGATCCCAAAGCCGCCTCCTGCCGAGGAGCGCTGCCACCGGAGCTCGGGGCGGGGCAGCGGGGCTCACACACGGCGGGGGGAGGCGGGGAGAAGGCGTACCCGTGCCAAAGCACACACCTGGCACAAAAGCAAGGCGGTCCGTGCTAGGCATGGGCAGGCACAGCCTGCAGGCTCGAGCTGTCAGAGGAGCCGGGTTACACAACAGCCTGGCAACGCAGCGTGAGAAGCAGCGTCGCTGCCCGGTTTCAGCAGGGCCGTGAGGGGACGGTTTCCCCCGGGACAGCAGGGCACAGGAGCCACACCGTGCACTGCGCCATACACGGCCTGCATGCCTCTGGGGCAGGAGGGGCGCGGAGCCCACCGGGTCCCCGAGTATCTCCCCACATACCACAGGCTCTCGAGGCGCCCGGCAGCCACACGGGTCACTGTCCCTGAGGGAATGCCATCCCGTCCTCCGCCTCTCCGGGGCGCCCTCAGACGCGGCCGCACCCAGCGGCACCACAGGGTGGCGGCCGAGCGCCGCGGCCGCCAGGAGCGGGTCGCGCTCAGCCTTCGCTCCCTGCCGCTGGGCCAGAGCCGGCGGCGCCCTTGGATACGCCCCTGGATACGAGGGAAGGAAGGAAACGTCCTAAAGCACGCCCATGGCCGGGGTTCCTCGCCTCTCCGGTGCTTCGCGGGTGCATTTGGAGAGATCGGGTGGCAGCGGCCTGCCACGGGTTCCTGCTGCCATCCAAAGCAGTACTCTTACATCCTTCCTTGAATCCAGCATTCATTAGATAGCTCAGCTCACTGCCTTGGCTGAGAAAACCGCGGTTTTGTTGTCACTGTTCTGCCAGGTTGCTGGGTTGAATCAGCTCAAAGCAAAGCCCTTTGTGAGAAAAAAGGCAGGAGCGGCGTGGCCAGGAGCTGAAGGAGAAAAGTGACTGATTTGGCTCATCTTACGGAATTGCATCGCTAATTGCAATTGTTGTAGGAGAAAGGGTGCAAGAGATACAAATTAAGAAAGGAAAGACAACACCTTGTATCCTATACCTGTACCAGAGGCACACTATCAGATCTCAGGACTAGTTAAGAGAGCAGCATATATTTGTAGTATATGCTCTTGTTTCTAGTGTAGATCCGAATGATTGAATTATCATGGTGTGCCTCTGTGTAAATTGTCCCTTAACAAGAAAAATTCAGCTCAGAGTGGTGTGTCCTTCAAGTCTTAAAAACAAAACAAAACAAAACAAAAAACCCACCCCAAAATAAAACAACCCAAAGAGAAAGGGAAGCAGTAGAACAAATGCTCAGACGTAGAAAAACCACAAATGAAAAGTAAAGGTAGAAACAAAGAAGGTGGAGAAAGTCTCTGTAAAATTTTAAATGCCAAGAGAGCTTGTTTCTGTTACAAAGGTGGTCATGACCTGGATTCCTACCTCTTGAATTTACATGTGTCACCAGGGTACACAGCTATAGGTTTTCTGTAACATCTCTGGGGAGAAAGGCCCCTTGAAAAGGGAACAACTCTTCAAGTTCAGTGTCAGTAATTGTCCAGCTGCTCCAGTCTGTAGACTTCAGTCTTGCCCTTTATGTGCCTAGGGTATACTGACCTCTGCCACTTGCAAGACATCCTTGTCATGGAAATTATTTGAGGCACGTATTGGATTGCATTATATGGGAGGCCAGCCCATGTGATACTCATTATCTCTTTGGTAGTAAAAAGGGTGACTTTATTTACAACCTTTGGCAAAATGTCCTGCAGTCTATTTTGAACTGAAACAGGAGGACGAGCAGAATATCACGAAGCTGTGGCGACTTCCCTGCTTATCTTGGCTGCCTTCTCCTCTAGAGTTGTACTGAACAGCAGTCTGGTGCAGCAAACAAGCTTGGCCACTATTTATAAACAAATATGGGTTTCTCAATGCATTTTTGCTTATCTGCATCTTTCTTTCCTTTTTTTTTTAATATTTTAATTGCCCTGAGGCAATGGTCATCTCTATCTGTGATGGTTCTAAGACCACAATCACTGTTCAGCTGTAATGCATAATAAAAATTAGTTCAAACTGAGCTAGAAACAGCATCATTTTAGGCACTTTAGTTAACCAGTCAAATTACTACTTAACTCCTACTTTATTTACTAATATCTACTTCTAAAACCTTGTGAAGGTAAAAAACTTAGTGCACTAAGCAGATATTTTCATCATGTTTCACTTTCTAATATATGGAAAAAGGTAGTACATGGAGAGTTATTATTTAAGAAAATAACATAACTGATTTGTTGTATAAGCTGAGCCAGCCAGTCATAGTAACACTTCTACAATATTACCCATCAGGACCACTGTCCCAATTCATTTGAAGAGTCCAGCTTCAGTGGTAATAGTTTTGGACCCTGTAATTATTGTAGTTCTGTGTATATCAGATAGACACCATTGTCCAGCTTGGCTATTTCAGACAGGCAAGGTAAAAAAATGCAAGTTCTTAAACAGTTTAATTTGTAAAAAGGCATATCCTTCTTTATGCCAAAAAAAAAAAAAAAATCAGAAGAATTCACTTTTCTCTTAAATTCAAAGAATATTGACCAGGACTAGGACTCTAATAAGAAGCAGAACTTTTTATCAGAGCACAACAGTGTTGTAGAAAAGCCTTTGAAGTCCCTGGCGAGGCACATGCACTGTTTTGGCGGTCACACTGGAGTGAATGTGCATACGTAATTCTGGAGGGAACATCTGACATTTCGGAAGTGCATTCGTGCTTGGATTGTGGCAGCCAGGGCTGCAGACCTGCTGTCATGCCAGGGCTCCCCAGGCCCTGCACCTTCCCTGTGTGAGGCCCTCTGGGCCATTTTGGCTTTCTCATTTGGAGCAGCAGTAGCAGCACACAGCAGAGCTGGCTGGAAATTTCTGACAGCAAATTTCTCCACTGGGAAAAAAAAAACAAACCCAAACTGTAATTGACAGGTTTCTGAGCAGCACATTGGCTCCGAGAGAAGCCAGGCAGGATCCCAAGCTGCCTGCTTCCCCTGCAGTCTTACTTGGCTTTCTCTCTCGGCAGCTCACGTGCTTTCTGCGCTTCTTGACAGCTCAGTAGGGAAAGTGAGGGAACCTGTGAACCTGAGAGGTGGGAGTATGTTCAAGTTCCCATGGCCACTTTGGATGGGTAGTCTTTTCTAGAAATGTGGGAGACAAATTCTGGTTCTCCAGGGCTCTGCTCCAATGAAGCAGACAGCACTTGGTCTCCTATTCCAGAGCATCTCAGGCAATGCCAGCAGCCAAAAGACCATCCATCCTTCTCCAACCCAGAAGAAGCAGCAGGGATGAGGTGCTATAAGGAAATAAAGGCATCCTCTCTTCCTTTTCTGAGATGCACTGGCAGAAGGGACCCATTGACTTTTAATCATTTCATCAGCTACATGGGACTACTGTGCTTTTCCACTCCTGACACATAACATTTTTCATGGGGATATAGTTAAGGGCATTAAACCTCCACCAGGGAGTGAGGGGAATAAACACAGAGTGATTCATAGTTCCAAATTACTGTTCTCAAGCTGAGAAAGGCGTTAGTGCATTCTGGCTGCTGGCTCAGCTATGCTTACATTCTGTTTGAAACTCTTCTTTAAAACTGCTGGGCATCTACAGGTTATTTCAGCAAGCAGTGAAATATAGCACATATATTTCCTTTACCATAAATGCAACACAACAGATTAGCCAGACAACACAGGGTGATTCTGCTTCTCTTCAGCAGAGGTTAGGAACTGCTCTACAGGGAATTTAACTTAAGCACAGGAACACCCGCTCTCACGTAGCCTTCAGAACAGCTCAAACCCTAAAGTCTTTTTTCAGGCCCTGATGAAACAAACTGAACAAGCATAAATCAAACTAACATCATGGCTTTGCTGAATTCATATCCCAAGTCTTGCTCAAGTAACCTATTCAGAAAAGTTAAAACTGGGCTTTAACTTTCAATTTGCTGTTTCAAATTAGATTCCTTACACCTGTAAATGAAGCATATAACAATTTTTTTCTTCTCTTAACTTTAAGTTGTCTTCATTTTTTCACAGTCATCTGTAATTTATTTTCCCAGTTAGAGGTATTTGTTGGAGAAAATAGACAGATATCTTGTAAGATATCTGATCAAGAAGTGGAATTAAACTTGTCACAACTAAGCAACTTGACAGAAAATAGTGAAAATCACATAAATCTTTCACTGGTTCCATTTTGTTTTGTAAGAAGAGAGGTGAATATTTTTAAAAATATGTTTTCTGTACACAGCAACAAAAGGTTTTACTTGTATTTTCTTTATAAGCAAGTCCAAGCTTCTGGCTAAAGTCCAGCAGACATTTTTCTTTGTCCATTAAGGCAATCTCCTACACAGTTTACCAGGGGAGGATGAAATTCCTCAAGCTGTGTTATAAACATTCATCAATGAAATTGTGTTCCTAGTAACAAGAAGAGCAGACAAAATTTAAGACAGTGCTACACTGAGTGTGCTTTACAGATGGAGACTATAGAATCAAGAGTGAACCAGTAAAGCCAAAGACCAAGTAAGCCACTGTGAAAAGATTAAACAAGACAATTTTCCATCACAGAGACATTTGATGTTCAGGGAAAGTAGGAAAACCTGGTTCTGTCGCTCCAAATATAAGACAAAGGAATATTTAGATGCCAAAGGAAATAGTCTGAGAAAGGATCATTTTTGCTCAGTTGAAAACCCTTGATCCTTCCCTGTAGCAGTACTTTACAGACACAGTCTACAAGTAATTTAAAGTCACACAGCCTGTAATTTCTTCTGGATGAACATTTTGAGAATTCTATGGAATGTTCCTATTGTTCCTCTGTCTTTGTATTGCTCAAGTTCATTCCTGTTGAATAAAGTCTCTAGAGATGACAGCTGGAACGAGGGTCCTGTTGAGACCATGACACGCAATGGGCAGCATTGATTTTAACTTGGTAGTTCAGCATGGGACAGAAAACAGGCAGTGTTGACAGCAGTGCCTGCAAGCTGCTAGTCAGGGAGACTTTTTATCAGTTCACCTTCCTGTCTCCCTTTTAAGCTGCAATTTACCCCCTCCTCTGCCAGCCTCCCTAATTAGTGCAGAGGATTTGTTTGTGTATAGCCCTAATAAATCGTAATCACCTTCAATGTAGCGCTTCCCCAGGCTCTGACCTTTTGCTCTCTGACCACGTCCATGCCAAGTTCTGGGTGGGAGGATTGGGCAAGGATTTCCTATGTACTGCCATCACCAGCAGCAGGGAACCCAGACTTCCCTTCCTCATTTAGGCCTGTGCTAAAGGCTACCACCATTAATGAATTATTTCCTTTATGAAAGCATTTCACAAAATTAGATAAGCATAAAGCCAGAAAGTGACCTGAACAAATGTGAACAGAACTTCTAAAGCAGTTTAACAGAAAATGAAAACTTCTCAGGGTCTTATATTTTGTGACAAAACCTATCTAACTTCATGAAAGGCATATTGTTCCAGAAAAATAATAATTTATAGGAGACTCTGGAAAGGTTTCTTAAAATGCTGATGGCAAGAGGCTGATGAGGTGGAATTTTCTGGACACACTGTGAGAATATCAATACCAGCCTTTCTACTGCTGCAGGCTGGATCTGGTTTTCAAAGAGTTACATTTTTTGCAGCATTGCTCACAGGTTTCTGGTGTGTGAGTCTAGTTAATCTGGGAGCCCCATTGGGCTGTAACTTATGCAGAAGGCTGCACTGAGTCCTGGCAAGTGCAGGCCTCTGGAATTTAGCAGTGCAAGAGAAGGAAACATGCCAAACCATCTACCTGAACTGCTACTCCCTCAACACATTCCTCTGTGGTGTTTCTTGGCTGGGTGTTTGATCCCTCAGCTCTAGGACTGAAAAAACCCTAGTGCTTGAAGTTATATTTCTCACAATCCTTTACATAGCATATGTAAAAATAGCAAAAATATCCTAGTATACTATCAAACAAAAAAATACTGAAAAAAATTTCAAACCAAAAAAATCCTGAGAAATAATTGTCTTTTTCTAATATCATTATTTCTTTTTGGTTAATAGTCAAGAGTAGCAGATGGGTGCTCTTAAATTAAGATTCAAATATGTGAAAATCAGAAGTGCATCTTTAGATATTTAGGTTTCCAATTTGTTTTTAGTAAGATACTGCAAAATTAAAACTTTGAATAGTTGATGACTATTAAAATATTAATCGTTAGAGAAAGGTTTTTAGACTAATACTACAAATCCAGACCCACAAATTTATCCTGTTCTGTCATTATCACACACAATTCTTTCTTCATTGTGGATGATTTGGTCAAAATCCCATCAACTGCATCCCCTCCTCTGTTCCCCAGAGGATGTCTATTTATATGGCTGTTTAAAGCAGAAACACAACTGGTGTGAAATTGTGGTCCTATAGAAACAGAGAAGCTTAGCACAGGAAAAGACCCAACATACACCTAGCAAAGTATTATAGAGCTTACTTAATTTGTGTTTCCATATTTTACATATGTAGATAACTGCAATCTTTGCTACAGAGAGTGGAGAGGCTTCTGTGTTTGTCACAAGAAAACAGTGTGGGTTAGATGGAAATGAAAGTCATTCATGTCAGCCAATGGGAAAAAGCAGGGCAGATTTCCTGGAAATTATGAAACTAATAGTTTTGTAACTTGAGTATTTCAGATTCAAAGTGTATTGAATTGTTGCAGATTTGTAATTCTTTTGGTGACTGTCACAAACATGGAAGGCTATTTCCAGCAGGAGTAGTGTTTAACAGCATGTTTCAACAGGGCGGCAGTCTCAGCACAGTGGCTGTGTGCACAACATGCTGCTGTATCTGTTCCACACAACATACAAGCACCCACTCAGCAAGGAGAGACAGGATTTTGGAAGTAGTTTTGCCCTATGTATTTGTGGGCTCTTTCTGTTTGTGTTGATAAGACAAATTAAAGCAATAAATTCCTATTACTGTTCAAGCAATGATTGCCACTGGTACCTTCTACACCACAGACTTACATCAAGATAGTCTCACATGTAGAAAATTGAAGTTCTTTGTTGTTCTTTTCCATAAAGTAGATAGTCCTTCCAAATGTCCTGGGTCCAAATGATCATAATATGTCATAACATTTGGGTCACAGTTCCCTATTTCATGGTACTATTGGATGTCAGAGTCCTTAGATTCATGTCCAACTGAAAAGAGTCCTTTCAGTGCCTTCAGCAAGCCATGATCTGACCTTGGCTTGCTTAGCACATTGTTTTGGGAAGTCATTTACTCTCCTAGACTTCACCCTCTCTTCATTCTGGAAAGTTTATTAATTTATAGGTCTTTAGGAACTCAACTATTGTCTTAGTTAGATTTTGGAGATTTTTGTTGTTTGTTTTAGATCTTGGCATTGGAATATGAGTTGTTCGTAGACTAAGATGACCCTCATGTTTATAGGCCTCTGGAGGAAATAGAATCACAAGTCTTCAATAAAATCTAATCAGCATTTTAAATAACTCACAGATATGAGAGTTTAACTAAACAGAGAAAATACCCCAGTGTCCCACCCCACAGGGTCTTATCATGGTCAACTTGGCTTCTGTACTACAAAAACATCCTCAGTTCTTCAAATATGCCAATAAACTTCCCCTGAGAGGCAGACTTCAGCAAATAAAGCCCTCCCTTCATGCTACATGACCAACATTTTCTTGATAGACTTCAGATGAAAGAGTCAAAAATTTCTCCACTGACCTAACAAGCTGCCAGAGGAGCTTAAACTGCTGGAAGTATGGGAAAGCAGAGCAGTTTAAACCAGAAAAATAGGATTTGGGACAAGGTGATGTCACAGCCCAGCATCCAACAGGAAAACATTCAAACTCTGGAATCCTTCTAGCAGCCAAGCAGTTCTGTGCTAACATGGATGTCACAGGGGAGTTTTTTTAATAGATTTGATATACTGAGCCAAACTGTGGTCTTCAGAGAGTTATGGGAGAAGTGGAATATGCACATCTGGGAACCAAACCAAACCTGCTCTGATACTTTAATTGCACAAGGTTTTCACTTGCTATCACCTATAAAGGAGCTTGTACAGTGTTTTAATTATTTTTAAAAGTTCACACTGATTCTCCAGACAATTGAATTATACATGGATATATACAGAATAAAAGTCTTCATTTATGGATATCAGATGATAACATTAATAGCCAGAATAAAAAAAAAAGAAAAAAAATATTGGGTCCCTATAGTAACATTATTTTTCTTTGAATAAAAGTAAGCTAGAGAAAATAGCATGTTACTAGCCCCTCTTTCGGAGTTGGTAAAAAGGTGATTGAATACATCCAGAGTGTAATGATGTTCAGATGGGATACTGGGAAACAGAACTGGTCAGGAATGAGCAATTAGTATGAAGGAAGGAAACATAAAAATGAGGTTAGAAGCATAGAGAACATTTTCAAAATGGCATTTGTTTTCTCTTAAAAAATAATCTTGCAAAAAAGATATTTTCTTTTTTAAGACAATGTATTTGGAATTGCCTAATAAAGCAATAGTTCTGTCTAAGAACAGCAGAGATTAAATTTCCAGTAAAGGTGTAATAGCAAATGCCTAACTGCTATTAGATGCTAAAAAATATAAATGCTTCACAATAAGCAAACTAATTAAAGCTTTAGGGGAAAGAGAACTCTGGGGACCCTCTCAAGACTCAGAGAACTTCTGAGGTAGAACTGTGCTGTGCCCAGCCATCTCTTCTTTCCCCTCATATGCTGTGCTGGCCATGACACAAGTGCCATTCTGCCATAATTTCTTGTTCATAAATCATCAAAAATTATTTTAAAATAATATTTTTTAAAAAATTTCTCCTTTGGTTTAAAACTGCAGAAATGTTTAGAACTGCAGATATGTTTGCTACTTATCTCCACAGAAGTGATTTGAGAAATTAGTGAGCATATGCCCTATGGCATTTGGCTTTCAAATGTAAGTCCTTTTACTCAGTCGTTAAATGTCCTAATCAACCTAAGTCTTTATCTAGTTCTATGAAAATTTCTAATTCTACATAAAATCCAAGGGATGTCTGTACAACTTATTAATGGTCATTACATTTACAAAGATGCTGAATTATGGAAGACCTCAGGATTTGTGTTATTCTGCATGTGTTAGTTAGGGCCTGTACTCTGTGTCCCTGGACTTGCTGAATCTCGGTGTACCCAAACCAAAGTGCTGCACCATCTTGTGGGCTCCTTCTTCAGCCTAAGGCTGACTTAGTACTCAGGTCTGGACCACAGCCCAGGCAGGCAGCACTTGCCTGGAAACCCAGACTGAGTCAGTTCAGCCACCAGGCAAATCTGGGTCCCTCATACATCGTGCAAAAATGCTCAGTTAGCAGAATTTAGTGGTAGCTTATTTAGGTGGCAATTTTTAGCAGAAGTCTTTCTAACTTGCTACTTTGCGGGTGGGGGATCTGGTGTTGACAGATGGAAAATAATCCAACAAATTCAGAACAAAAAAATATAATGCATGGTTTCTTCTGCTGCTGGCTTTTACAAACCAGAGCCAAAGACTGCCACAGTGATGAGAAATATGGGTCAGGAAAATACATCTAGAGTAGGATATTTAAGGGCTAGCTGGAGTTTGAATGTGCTCCACGTTACTTTGTAAGCACTGGGGGAGCTCACGCTCAATGGAGGCCAGTGGCAGAGCTCCATAAATCTGTCTCTAAAGGTTGTGCTGGGATACAGCTGCCTGGGCTTGTGGCAAGGTCTTCCTTGCAGAAATCACAAAGACTTGTAGCAGTCTGGGGTTTTTTACTAACAGCACAATCTCTCTTTGAGTAATGCAGGAAAATTTCAGTTTCCTACTCTGCATTTAGCAAACCACAGGAGGATCAGGCCCCAGAGGGGCTGAGGCACCCACCTGCCACTTCAGCTACCTGAATTCAGCCCTCAAATCTCCAAGCAGCTTTTCCAACACACCTGCCTAGGGAGACAATGGAGCTGTCTGCCTGCCTAAATTACTGCCTCTCAGCATGTCATAACTACTGAAGTGTGGGTATGTCCATGCTGTTACCTGTTTAAGCCCTTCTTAAACAAGCTATTAGCAGATCTACATTGCCTGCAGGTCTGATTCTCTATGCATTTTCTGTTCATGCTTTCACAGGGTCTGACACACCGTGTTCCTGGCAGAGGTGTTTCCTCATGATTCATCCAACAAGTGAAACCTGTGGAAAACACAAGACTCTGCCCCCCACCTTTTCCAAAAGGGACATTCAGTATATGTGGAAGAAACAATAACACTACTCTCTTCTCATGAAAAGGGTCTGGCATGGTTTTAGGACCTCTGTTGAGGATAGGGCCCATACTGATGAATACTGAGAGGTAAATGCATGCAGCCAACAGAGTAAAGTCTCACGTGCCCCAGAGCCTTGCTCTGTCTCCCAGCACATTTCATTGGCTTCACAATCAACATTTCAGCTTCCAGAAAACCCAAGGACTTCATACACAGTGTCAGAAAAGGTATCCAGGTACTAAAAGGGAGTAGTGGATCCCCTCTGCTGTTAGTGCAGGACATGAGAGAAAATGTGGTCAGGGAGAGCTGGGTACACACAGAGCACCACCCCTGACAGCCTGAGTTAGAAATCTGAAATGCATGCTTTGCAAGAGACTGGTTTCCTTCCTGAAACATTGGAATAAAGGCCTCCTTAGCAAAGGATTGTGTTTAATGTAGGTACATTTCTCAGGCTGTGGTGCATACACCATAATAAGGTAATGCAGTTTTTTGTGTGTACATGTGTGTGACAGTTCCCTCAGTGCACAGTGGCCAAGCCTTAAAAAAGACCTGTAGCAATTCTTTTAACCCAGGTGAAGTTACGAAAGTGTTAATAGAAAATTTCCCTGCATTTTTCCCGGGGAGGAACAGACAGAGGTAGCATATCACAAATTTTCTATCTGGAAAGAAAATATTCCTTCTTTTCCAAATCAAAATCAGGAATTTCTTTCCCCCTCCTTTATTTTCTTTAGGAACAGGCTCATGCAAAGAAGTTCATGAGATATTTGGGTTTTGGAGGCTGCTTCAGGCCCATTATGGGGCCTCTTGAGAGGAGTTTCTCTTAAGCATTTCATAAAAATCTTGTCAAGTTTTTGGTATGTGGGTGAGTTTCCTGTCTCAGCTGAGTTCCTCTCTTTTCTCTTCTCCATTCTGGGTTTCTGGCATATAACCTAAAAAAGTGCTGTTTGCTTTACTTTTTTAATGGTCTGCATCATGTGTGACATGAGTGTGCACAGCACTCAGGAGTAAACTGCAAATTAGGTGCCCTCAGGTAGTTGTTTGTGCAAATACTGAGGACATTCAGACCTGGAGAATATTTTTCATGCTGAAGACAGATGTATGTTTCTGGAAAGATTGGCCATTTATCTTTTCCAAACTACTGATAATAGTTTAACCTATGTTTACTGAGCCACCATCCCACAAACTACTTGTAGGTTAGTATATGTACTGTCCATACAGTCTGGACTATCTGGATGGAAGGAACCCTGGCCTTGCCCATGGGTGTTATATGACTTGATGTGTTTGTGATGTTGGGTTAACCTTCAAAGAAACTGGACTAAAATCTTGGAATTGTTTTCATTACAGCCTTCACCTGGACTGACATCACAGTCACACATAATAAACAAGAGCCTCACCCACTAAATCCTTTCAGGCTTTATGTTTTAATGAAGTTTTGAGTTTATGCACTAGTTTTGGTGAAAATCTACTTTGAAAAAATTACACAGTAAGTGCCTTTATGTTTGTGGGTTTCCCCTTCCCTTGATCATATTTTATTTTGTTCTGTTTTCTTTACTCATTTTGCCAAAACTAACTTACGCAGACTTTGGTTTGTTTTATACCAGGTTTCTACTTCTAATGTGATTTTTAAAGGTTTTTAAATTTGGACTCAAGAATAAACGTCTCAAGTTTTCAGAGCCAGAGTAATTTGCTTTAGTGAGATGGTGTATTGCACCTGTATCAGCTTAGTGGCACAAAAATATCTGTCAGGAATTTTTCATTAGGGTTTTTTAATTTTATTTTCATTCAGACAGCAGAATAAGAGCCTAGCCAAGAACTTAAAAGACCAATTAAGCTTTAAATAGTTAAAAAATACTAATAATACTGAGAAGAAATGGACTGCATAAAGAACTTGCTTGCTGTGCACTTGGCCAGTGTGAGTGCTCAACCATTATTACCAATAATCCTTCATACTTGTGATCAACAAAAAAACTGAGTGTCAGAAGTTTTATCTGAATCAGGCATGGGTTCAAACTATGACCTGAAGAAAAATGTGGCACTTTATTAAAGCTGTAGATCTGGCTCATATGTCTGGGAATCATAATTTACTAGCATTTTAAATCACAGACATATTTGGTGATGCATGCTGATATCCTTATGTTTTCTGAACATGAACCTTGTGCAGTATTTTGGGTGCTCAGAGTCAGAGATGTCCTGCTCACCACACTTGGTATTTCTGTTCACGACCTAAGCATGGTCTCATGTAGGCAAAACTTGTGGTTTCTCCTGTTCCTGCCATTTTAGCGGGGATTAGTCCTTTTAATACACAAATTAAGTGAAATCAGTTTAATTACATTTTATTTTCCCAGTCTGACTGAGCCCTTTGCCTAATTAAATGATTTGACATGTAGGCAGGGCTGTCCATTCTGAATCTCTTATTTCTCCCCACATGCTGCTCTGCCAAATCTTTTACTTGTATTGGGAAGGCAAAACCAGACAACAGAGACTGAAATGGTGTGAAAAACTAATGAACAGGGTCTGTATTTGACAGCTTAAATGAGCTGACGGCAGTGAACACCTAAATTACCTTCTGATGCCAGTCAAAGGCATTTCTGAAGCTGGGGCATTTGCAGGGAAGATGGAAGCCTATAAAATGTGCTCACAGCCTGTCAGAGCCAGGCTTCTGGCACAGCAGTGAAGCAATTAATTCATCCTGACCATGAGCAAAGCAAGCACATGTTTCTCCCTGATGGAGTAATATAGCTATAGGCACAGCCTGCTGCTAAAGCTGCAAATACCTTGGTCTCTGATGGGGTGCTGTCTCACTCCCATCTTTAAGCTACCCCATGGGAAGGTCATGAATGTTGTGGGTGTCAGCCCTGGTTAGTCTCTTTTCTCCAGACCTCCAAGGTGCTATTTTCTGGCACAAGGACCCAAAAGAGACCAGGGAAATGGATATGCTTCAGCCTATCCTTCTGCCATCCTTATGTTGGATAGTACTTTCCAAAGAGCTGCTTGAGGAATATCTAAGTAATTATGCCATGATTGGTAGGCATTGGATGATCAGCTGAAGCCAATTGGGAGGAAAAGTGAGAGAAGCAGGTGATGACCAGAGCGAATGAGAAATCACTCATGCCACACCCAAGCAGCTTAGCATCCATTTGGGCTGGACACAACCCTGTATTCATTCAGGAGAGGTAAGAGGACTGAGGCACACAGTAGAAGCCAGCCATATCTCCACAGCCACTGTGCCAGCATGTAAACCCTCTCCAAACAGCCTGCTGAGACTCCACCTGCACTTCTTTTCTCTCATTCCAGAAGCCATGATTTGCCTCACCCACTGCCTCCTGGTTCAGCCATCTGTGGTGTCTGGTGGAGGAAGGCCCAGAGTGCTCCTTCAACTGCTGAGCCCCTTCTGATGTCAGCTGCCCAGTCACCTGTACTTCCAGAGCACTGTTCAGCAGCATCTCCTTGCTTTTTGGGTGTGTTCAGAAGTGAAGCAGCCAGAGACGCTCTGCAAAATGTTCCCCTTCTTGTCTTTCACTGTGAATTGACACTCATTTATCTTCAGCCTGCCATTGTTGTGGTGGGTTTTTATTTAATTTTACACCATCACGAAGCAGTTAACACTGGGAGGGACCTCTCATGATCATCAAGGCCAAACCCCTCCATCCTCCTTTGCTCAAAGCAGGGTCAGCTAAAGTAGATTGCTCAGTCACTTTCTGAATACCACCACAGATGGAGACTCCACAACCACTCTGAAAAACCTGTGCCAGAGTATGATCACCTCTACAGCAATATTTTTTCTTTTGTTTAAATGGATTTTCTTATATTTTAGTGTCTGCACATTGCTTCTTGTCTTTTCAACGGGTACCACCACAATGCCTGCTTGTGGCCTAAGTACCTTAGTATCCCCATTTCCTTTTTTAGAATTTCTTAAATTTCTTGTTGTCTGATTTCTTCAGCATGTCAAAGTTTCCCAGAATGACACCCACGTCAACCACTCCTCCTTGTATTGTACAAACTTGCTGATGGTGCAGTCTGCTTTGTTATCTAGATCATTAATGAAGAACAGTCACATGTTTCAAATGTTTTTATCCACTGGAAGCTCATTTTCTCCTTTGAGCTTTCTATTTATGAATATCCTACTTGCAGAAAGTATATCCAAATGATTCTTCATTATTCACCTGTGTGTTTTATGTGGAACATGAACCCATGAAATTAAGTGAATCATATACCAATCAAATTTGTAACAGAATATTTCCAAGAAAGTAGTCTTGTTTTCAGAATTGCCCTCATGGAAAAAACATCCAGAGGAACACTTGGACTTATTTTTAACTAAAGTTTCTCCACAGAAACAGTCTGTTTTCTAAAGAGGTTTTTGTGGCTAAAACACAGAACAAACATATGAAAAAAGAACAGAGAATGCATTAGAGGATACTCCCTAGCCCTGAAGTAAGACCTAGAAATGCTGGAAATAGGATGTTCCTGCACAAAGAAATGCATGCTTATGTGTGTATATATATCTATACCTATATATATATATATATCTCCACATATATATAAAAAATGTATGTATAAACAGTGAAAAAAGATTGTATTTTCACTTTCCATCCAGCATGAACACAGCCTAGCTCTGGTGACTGCTGGGCATTGAACATGTTTTCATGCTAAATAGCTTCATTCTGTTGATGCAAATGTGTGCTAAAGACACGAGACAGCTCTGAGGTGAGGTAGTTACAATTTCATACGTGGATGCAGATACACTTCTAAAACTTCTGGTGTAAGAGGTAGAACAGCAGCTAGAGTTTGCATCAAGAGTTCCCATCCTCTTTCCTCGCAGGAAACAAGGCCCAAAATGTCTCTGAGAATGTTGGTTTTCATTTCTGTCCTGCCACAAGTGCCTCTCTTTTGTCCTGTGTTTTGTCATACTTGTTACCGCTCTCAATCCTGAGTGAGAATTGGGCAAAACATAACTCTTGTTTGTTCCTTTTTCATGTTCCCAGGCTGTGTTCCTGTTTGATTAGTGGTGTTTCCTTTTTCCTGTCCTTTGTTTATTACTATAACACATTTCCTGTTTATTGGTTTATAGTAACCAGACAAAAATAATCTTGTTTAGAGCTCTGTCTTGGAAGTGCTGGAGGTTCAATGACACATACCATTTGAGTCTTACATGCATTCCCAATATCTCAGCTTCCTCTTCTTCATTTCTCCCCACACTTCCCAGTTCTACTCCCTTTGTCATCACACACCCCATCTTTGCTTTTCACTCACCCCATAACCCTTCACTCACCCCATCTTCTTATTTCTGGCAGGGGAAACCTAAGTATTTGGCAAGAAGGAGGGAAAGAACCACAAAAATGAGCCATGGTGCAGCCAGTGTAAACAGAAGCTCACAGTGGCAAACCCTCTCGCTCCAGCAGCACTGGTAGGAGAAGTGACATTGGACACTGTGTTCCAGTGGCAGAACATGTGCAGGGAAAGCCAAACAACTTGTTGAAACTGAATCCATTTCTGGGCATCCACCAAAAGTTGGATAAAAAATTCTAGTTCTAAATAAACTAGAAGTATTGACTTTGCTGCCTTCTGGTTTGAGGTCATTTAAGGTTTGCAATTTCAAACTTCTTGTCATCATATTGAAAACTTGCTTTTAAATTACTATTTTCTTTTTTAACAAAAGCCCACATTCACAGGTATCAGCCTAACAGCATCTGGAGCTTTAAAATAGCAGGACAATGCAGATGTTGCCCCTAATACTAGAGGACACCACAAGCAGAGTACCCAGCTTGCCTTTAGCACAGGAGGATGTCACTGTTTATTCTGTGCCTGCAATTGCCATAAAATTGCTAAAAGTTTGGAAACAAGTCTTGGTTTCTTCTTATATCAGGTTCTTCATTTGCCAGTCATACCAGCAACCCCCAAATGTACACAGGCAGAGAAACTGGAAATCCTTAGGCCTGCCAGAGACATTTCTTACAAATATTCTGGTCACAATTGCCTTAGTAATTCATGTAAATATACAGATTGTGCCTCCATACCTAGCCCTGATGGGATAGTGTGTTATAGTAAAATAAATTAATATCTTCAGGCCAAACATAAAGGTTATTCCTCCCATCCACAGACAGTCACACTGTGGACTGCCAAGCCAGAGACCAGCAAGTTGTGGCCTTGTGTCATTAGGAGCCTTTTGGTGACCTGGCAAGTTGCTGATTGCTACTGCTCTTATGGCCTTGGACACCACAGGCAGCTTCCCATGGCTGCAGGGTCCCAGAGGGCTCCTCCACTATAACCTGCTGCTCCCCTTTCGCTCCAGGCTTCAACCTGACAGCAGAGTCCTGTCTGCTCTGGAGGTTGTAATGAAGGACTTTGCAGCCTGGAGGTTAGAACTGGAGAGTAGCATAATGTCTAGCAATGAACCTGACATTTCACTGCACGAAATGAGACCTCATAACCTGAAGGCTTAGTTTGTAAAGTGATGTCAGAAGCATGATTTTCATTTTTAATGGCTGTAAAAATAGCTTTCCTTCTTGCTAACCACTTACAGTCTGTATAAACAAACCTATTAGCAGTTTAGAGCATATAGAAATAGTTATGTCTGACCAAAAGGTGAAGAAGATGCCCTAAAGACAGACTTTAGATCAGATGAGACAAGGAAGAACCATACCAAGGAACTCTTCTGTGAAAGATTTTGTTATTCAAACATTCAAGGAAACACTTCAAAGGGCCTGGGGAAGCTAACTGCTTGGAACCAAAGCATGCTACAGGTTCTTTTGGGGTATAAGTCACATCAGAGTGCCAAAAAATATTTCTTAATTAATAACCTGACTCCAGTATATGGAGTTTTACAGTGAGAAAAACCAGCTGCAGCATAAAATATCATGTAACAATTCCTCTGACTAAGGTAACTGAAGGTGCTGGAAAGCTCTCTACACCATTGTTAAACTTTTGTACTTGCAAGTCACCTAAATTAGCAATTTCAGTTAACTTTTCTAAAGAAGTTTTCTGTTCATGTGCTTATTCACTAAGACAATGATGCTAACTATTTAGATGCCTAATTACAAATAAAGTGTGTAACCTGAGGTGTAAAAAGTTGTACTAAATTCCTTGGCAGAGCATACAGTCAAGCACTGAAAGAAGGGTGACTGCAACCCAGAGCATTGCATTCCTATCACTTGGCTGGATATTTGAGAATACAATAAAAAAATGAAATCGTAGGGTAATAAATTCTTGCCTTGACTGTTTTCATTTTCATAAGCATTCTTGTCTTGAATGTTTTCACAGGCATTGATTTCCCTCAGGTAAAAATATATGCATCAGAGTCACATTTACATTTTTGTGGAAGTGTTGCCACCCTCTGTTTTCCAATAAGTTTTTATGCCTTTGTTTAATGACATGTAATTTGTAGCAAGTTTTATGCTTCAAAGGAGACACATAAAATTCTGTTTATTATCCCATTCTTTATTTGTCACTGAGTTCAGTTTGTCCCACCATGGCACTGAATAGCCATTTGCTAACAGCTTAGGAGATAATCACCAGTTTCATCTCCAAGACTTAAAATAGTTCAGGGTGGTGCTTGTGAGTTTTTGCATACACATGCATACCCCTCTCCTGCCCCCCAACAAGCCACAGTTAACCACAGACAAATCTCCACATATCTAAATACTATTTGTCCTTGCACAACAGTAGGAATATGTCCTGAGTCACCCCAGCATGCTCTTTTCCTTTTTTTCTGGAACCATACAATTAGCATCTGTTTTTAGTACTTAGCATTCAGACTGAAGAGGACACAGAGAAGTCCCTGTTGTTAGCTGTTGCTATGCACTAGTTGGTAGTAGTGTGTAAAATTGCAGAAAGAACTACAGGGCTCACTCTTCCAAATACATCCCCACATTTTTAATCTATTAGCCCCCTTTCCCCTGGGCAGAAATAAAGCTTTTTGGAGATAGAGACTTAGGAGCCCCAGAAGGGGGCCAAGCAGTGCTCGGTCTATAAGCCATGGATGATGGGAGAACAGATAAGGTGTAGGCAGACACAATATTTATATGTTTTATCCCCTCACAGTTAGATACTATTAACTCAGGGCTTGGGTCCACCAAGGGAGAAAGGAACACATCACCTCCACCCCCACACAGAGGAACAAACTTCACAGAAATATTTGGGTTTATTTCTTAGAAGTTTTCTCTTCATTCCCACTTGTAATGCACCTGAGCATCACTGCAGGCAGGGTGCCACGGGCACTCTGAACTGATAAAGTTTTTGCTACATATCACAGGGCTGCGCAAAAGACATGAATGAGGATGAGGAGAAAAGTATCATAGGAAATGGACATATATTAACCCATTTTAAGGTAAATAATTTGACGTTATCTGCAAAGGACTCAAAAGTAAGATATAGCTCTAGCATTACATCTAATTATCACCTAAAACTCAAGTCTGTTCATGTTAGTTATGAATTGCAAAATTCAGATTAAAGAACTCTTACCACCATTTGCTGGTTTGCAGTTAGGTTCTTTGAACAAGTATGGCTCAGGTGGCTGAGGCATTCGTGCACCTCATTTCTTAATCAAATCAAGCATTTTATGTAAATGTTTCAGTTTTGGGACACAGTCACAAACATTCTGCAACCCAGTGAGCCCCAGCTCAATGAGAGGCTCTTCCTGAGAGAGGTGGGCAGTGAGTCATGCCCAGAAGTAATGTGTGCATAGAGTGTGGCTGTGAAAGGAACAAACAGTAGCAGAGTGAGGAGCACAGAGCCAGACACTGTGCTTTGACATGGCTCCTTGGTGCTGCAAGCAGCCACAGAGACATCAGTCTTTCTGCCTTGGAACTGACAGGTCCTGGAGAACAAGCTGGATGTATAAATTGGTGAAGACCTTGCTGAAATCTGAAAGCCAGTTTGCATACTTAAAACAGGACATAATCTTATGGTTCTGCAATGTGTGCTAAGGAACAGGAAGGATTATTTTTAACAGGACCACATCTTTCCCTTCATGACATCCAATGAAATACTTCTCAACTATGCAACTATGCAACTTCTCAACTATGACCTTAACTATGAACCAGTGGCAGATGTGTTTACATTTTTTCTACTGTCTAGTCAGATATAGGAGGAAGTGTTTGTGTATTTGACTACATATCCTTTTTGAGAGGATGTGTTATTTGCTGTCAAACTACATTTGCAGTTAGATAAGATGGCGTGTCCATGATTCTCTGATCATTTGACCATGGAAATTGTAGAAGATTAATTCTTAAGTCTGTGACCAACTGTGCTTGTCTCAAACATATATGCAAATTCCTGTATGTCTTGTGACAGGAGAGACATAATCACATACTCTGAACTTCTCATCCCTATTGCTGATTGAAAATAGGAGGAACCAAGGTCATTTTCCATTCCTTCAGTAGACTCCCTCCATACATGTTGCTATGACTTTCATTGAAAAGATATTGTGTGATTATACCATGTCAACAAGAAAGATGTTGCCTGTAAGTTTTATGACCCACAATTAAATTACAGATGTAACTTTTCCCAGTTTGCTGCTGAATTCCAAAGTGGAATCAGAAACTGCATGCTGGAGACTAGTCAGACCCCACTCTGGAATATATTTTGTGTTCAGGATTTTACACTTGCCATGTGGTTTGCTGCTAGGCTTTAGGATTTGACTGTTATGGATTTGATACCAGCCTCAGGGTCTGATACTACACTCTGTTATGGGGTCCAATCATGTGGGCATTAGTAGGACTCTGCAGTTTATCCAATGCATTCAAAGAAAATTTTTCCAACCAGTAGTGCAAAATGGAAATACAGCTTAACAGGAGAGTTTCAGCAACCTTAGAGTCTGTAATGTGGTGACTTTTATGTTGCCAGATGGAACCTGGCACAGCAGGTAGATATTCATGTCAAGCAGTGATTGCAATCTCAGTAGCAATTACCTGCAATTTCAGTATGATTGGAACTAACTTCATACATGATTTCAAAGGATTCAGGATTAGTTTTCAATAAAATGTATCCTCTATCTACTGCAAATGTGACCTAACTTCAGACCTTTATATTAAGGTAATTTTGTTATTCCTTTTATCTGAAGAATCCTTCCCAAGAAGCTTAGCATAGCAAAGCTGCAAGCAACTATCTATTATTTGGGCGGTTCAGAAGATCATTGTTCCAAGAAAAAGCTTAGTGCTGACCCTGCTAATTAATAGCCATGTTTCTAAAGATCAAAGAATGGAACCTGATCAGGACCAGCTGCTGTTATGTATGGTTATTTACATTTTCCTGTCTGATGTCTTAACATGCTTTTAATGATTTATCTTCCTTTTGCAGAGAGTAATTCCATTGTTTTATGAACTAAATCAATGTCTGCTCCTGGCAGATGACTGCATACCTAAGATTGCACAGCCATTGATCTTTACATGGATTTTCCCCAGTGTGAATAGGAATTTCATACAAAGTGTATGACCACAAATCATAAGATATAATCAAAGAAAAATCTTGCTGCCCTAAGAGATCTGTTCCTGGGAATGATGACACACCAGTGGGCAAAAAGGCTAAAGGACTCAGGCATAAAGACTGGAGAGTACTTATAAGAGGTTTCCATGTTTCCACTCCTGCAAGGGTTATGTTGGAAACATTTGTGTTACATGTCCATACTCTCCCCATTTGAGTGTCAGCAGAAACATCTGGTATTCCAGATGCTTCAGGACAGTACGTGCTGTTGGTAAGTCAGACTGGATAGAGGACATGCCCAAGCAGTAAGAACCTCTTATCACTCTGTTTGTGCCAGTATTCCAAGTTCAGACACCCAACTCCATTAAGGAAAAGTAAACAGTACTTAAATAGAAACTGGACAAAGAATCTGTGTTGGTGAGATCTAAGCTCAGCTTCCATTTAGAGAAACTGAAAATAATGCCCACAAACTTAGTTTAAAAAATACAGTAGTTGATACATCTCAGTGAGAAGGCAGAAAGGTGACAGAAATTATGGCAAGGGAGTAGGGGGGAGAGAACAGATGGGGAGAGGAAAACTCTCTGTCTGCATTCCCAACTGCTATTAAATGTGTTATGTGTTAAGTTTCAATATAAACCAAAAATAAATTTTAAAATAAAATTTTAATCTCCTATGGCTTTTAAATTATTGCAGTCTCACAAATTCAAAGTCTTGAGTGACTTGAACTGTTGCTTCAAGTCTATACAAAGACAGATTTAATAACTGATTTTCATTAAATTAATTTGGATTGCACTTGAGAATAAGAAAGAAGAAGAAGTCTTGCCCACTACGAAAGAAGAAGTCTTGCCCACTACATATGGAACTTTAATTTAGGGGGGTTTTAGCTTTCCCCCAGACCCTGAGATATGACTTACAACAAATTCGCTTCTTCCACCTCCTACCTGCCCAGACACAGAGTACACATAGCTTGACAATACATTGGTTTGACTTGGGCATGAGCAAGCAATTGTTCAGCTGGCCATATCTGAGAATGTCCAGCACTTTCAGTATAATTTGTGCCTGTGAATTCAAACTGCAGCTGCGAATTCAGCAGCTGTGGCTTCCCTGCATAGTGAGACCCATCTCCTCTGTATATAGAGGGACCTCAGGAGGTCTGCCACATTCAAGAACAAGGCTGTTCTGTTTGTTGTGGATGTTTACGTGACGAGATATACTCTGCTGAAATGTGCTTGAAAAATATCCGTGGCATGTGCTTCATCCCAACCACTCATTCCCTTTCCTTGACCTGCCCTTTGTGGAGAGCATGGAATGTTAAACATTTCTTGTTGGTCTGCCCAGCCTCTGCTTTATTTACACTTACTCTCCCATTCCCTTATGCTGGGGCACCTTTCAGGATATTTTCTTTCCTGCTCAATGCAATGGAGTGCCAGTAGGGCCTGATTCTTCAGCAGTTAGGAAGCAGATTTTGGCCATTAAGGCTGGAGCCTGCACCCACGGAAGCTGCATGCAGAGCCAGAAGTAAGAAATAGTAAAGAAAATTAAGGACTAAATAATGCTTTGTGGCTTGCTGAGCAACACATCCCTTTTTCTGCTGCTCTGAGAAGAAGTATTTTTAAAACAGCAGGTAAAAATAACTTCTGCTAAAACATTTCTTCTCAATATAAACAAACTTTGGGCTTCTGAAACCCACTACATCAGTAGTCACAGAGCCATCTCTGCTGCATTTAGCAGAGGTTACATAGGAAAGAACAATCCTTACAGCAGAACAGCCAAGAGCCTACACTTTCCATCAAACTAGTTTACAGATTTTATTTTCAACTATTATACCTAATCCAAACTACCTGGAAACTTACATAAAAGTCAGCCAGGTTTATTTCAATTTCAACAAGACCATCAGAAGCTACCTTGAAATAAAATTAAGCAAAATAAAACTCTGGGCCCCCTTTTCTTACCAAATTTCTCTGTAGATAATCTTGTTGATATGTGAGACAGGTAAAGAATCAGATGGAAGATTTTGGACAGCAAACAGGACAATGTCCATCACTGAGAAATTCCCAGTTAAATAAGAATATGAGTCTTTCCACAGACTTCAGCTATTGCCTCTGAATTCAGTTACTTTCAAAGCTCTGTCACCTTATGTCACCTCTCAAATTGCATTTGAAAATTCATACTCAAGCCTAGAACATTGTTAATAGACTGCAGGTAGTGGATTAGGTTGTTATCCTTATTTGTTTTTAATAGAGACAACTTGCAGATCAGAGCCCTCCTGTTGCAAGTAAATAGCCAACTGACAGCAGAGCAGGGGTAGGAATGGCCCTCATTTTGTCTCTGTGGTGTTGAAATTAAGTACTTTATATATTTAGAAATCTCCAGCCTAGCCCCTTCTCTGTATTAAATGTTCTGTGTGCCACTGATTTTACAGCAGATAAAAAATTACTTTTTCAAAGTAATATCCTGGCCCTGATTTTGAGAACTGTATAGTAAATTCAAATGGCTCTGAATGACCTGATTTACAGAACATGTTGAAAATACTAACATTCAACCTTCCAGCCACAACCAGGAGACTAATTCAGCACTTCTGCAAGTGTAGTGTTTGGCTGTGGAATTCAAGATCCTGCTCAAGACCTAAGACTTGCAATTGTGTTTACTAGCTTGATAAAATGGATCAAAAGGAGGCACACATGCCAGTGTCACAGTAGCTTAGTATGTTCAAGTCTGGAATACTGCCTGTCTTCCTCAAGTGGTCATGAGGTTTAGATCCAGCTGGCAACAGCCTGCTGAGCTCTGACCTGAGCCTGAACACAGCAAAGCTGTACCTAAAATCCTAACCAAGCCTTGGTGTGTTTCTTGGTGATAATGGGGACACTTGCCTGCAGTGAGAGATACAAAGCAGATACATAGATTCCTCATCTTTTCATCTACAAAGCAGGATAAGAAGGAATTTGGCAATGGCAAAGGGCTGCACAGTTCATTCATTCATGTGTGCCAGAGGAAAGTCTGAAGGGAAGGAAAAAAATGTAGGAAAGATCTGGCTGAAAAATATGTGCCATCATATTTTTTATTGCTGCTGAACAGGCAATTAACTACATTTCTTACTAATAAAGCTATCAGTCATGATCTCAGCAATCTGTTGAAAATATTCTTTGGGGACATCTGAAAATAACTTTGATTCCAACTGTTTATCAGGAGAGATGGTAGGAATTCCATGCAAAGCCTATGTTCAAAGCACTCAGATTCCTTGTGGTTTCTCATCTTCCTGGAGGTAAGCTCATAAGAGAAAAAATGCGTGCCAACTTCTGTGCTGTTGCACAAGCATACTGTAAGATGATCAGAGAGGTTTACTCGCTGCATGCCGTGAAGTTTATTTAAGGTAAGGCTGTGCCCTGCATGGGGGTACCTGAGGCAATGGTGAGGTTGCAGGGCACAGCACCCATTGTAGGAGTAAGGCACAAGAGCAGCCCCAGCACCGCTTCCTTTCCAGCACTAACACAGGAGAGGGGAAATAACCAAGTAAGTTATGGAAGCAACTTAGGATGTGGGAACTGGAACTAAAGCCCCCCACTGTGCTTCTATGGTGACCTGGAATCATTCAGCCATTTTGTATATTGGTTCCAAACTGACCCCAAGTGCACAGCATTTACTGTGGGAATTGGGAGAATTGTGAATTCTGTGCACTAATCAAGGCTAGTGCTGGAAGTCAAGGTAATTCCACCACCACACTCAAAAGAGTGTGCAAATAAGTTAAAGAGTACAAAGGCAGACCCAATGAGAGGAGCGGGAGAACTGAGTTGAATGGCAACACAGAAAGCAATGCTGAGTGGAAAAAAGCAAAGTCACTCACTGACCACCTCAGGCATGAGGAGGTGTCCCCCATGGCAGGGTGACTGCAGTCACTGTCCTCAGACAAGGACTGGGGCCATTAATGGGGCAGGTTTATGCAGCAAGACAATGTCTTTTGAACAAACAGCCAAGAGGGAAAGAGCAACTTCAAGCTGGATATGGTAATGATACAGAATAGAGATTTAATTGGCATTATCATGTGTTACGACTCTCACACCTCCTGTTGTCCATGCTGAGAGCTTGGAAGAAGACTGTTTTCAATTGCACAGCTGATGAAAGGAACTGAAATAAGAACTGGAGGGTGAAGAAGAAAAATCGAGACAGACCCAATTCTCCTCACTCCTGTATAAATAAGGAAACACATGTAGTCTTGTATGAAAGGGGAAACCCTGCTGTTTATTTCATGGTTTCTCTCTTTTTATTATCTGCAGACTGAAGCATTTGGAAGCCAGTGATTAGGAAGCCTCCATGACAAGAATGGGACAGTCACCTTAGCTGGAAGCAAATACAGCTTTTGCAGCTGATTTGATAACAAGCCTTGGAAAAGGACCCTGAATGACAAATACAAATGACAAAGTATCCATATAATCCACATGAAATTCACATTATGAATACAGCATTAAAAGAAATTTAAAAATTGAAAGAAATAAAGCAAAACAAACCTATAGCCCTGATTTTATATTTGTTTGATAAACAGTTCTTGAAATGTGACCTGTCTCTTCCATACTAGCAGAGTTTGTGCTTTAATTGAAAGGCCATGTCTGAAGCAGTCATTGTGAAATCTGAGATACGCAGCTTTGTTTACAGAATGATACAATTCTGATAAGCCCCTTACATGTCACCACATGCCTTTGAGCTAATAGTTTTTCAGTATTTGCCTTAATAACTACCTTCAAGTAATGGGTTCAATCAGTACTGTGTACTGTTATTATTCTTTTTCTCCCAATAGCAACAAACTGTATGAACACACCAATTTCTAGTTCAACACTTACCTTTAAAGCCCACAAATTGTTCTCCAGACCTTTTATGGCTAAGTTTATCTGCTGGTGTAGGCTTCTGAGATATTTCCTTCCACTTTGTTTACTTGTACGGCTGCATTTGCACAAGCAGCCTGTCATTCTGCATTATATAAACTTAAGCTTCACAGCAAAAATAGCAATACCTGTTCTTTGTCTTTGCAGATCTGGCATTTTCCCTAGAACATTTGCAAAGACATTAATCCAAATATGAATGTACAAAGGAGGAGGTAAGGAGAGAACACATAAATCTAGTCCTTCCTTTAGGACTGGTAGATGATTGGCCTCAAGACAAAAGCTTATCTGGGCTATCCACATCAGGGAATAATCAAACTGATTTACTTTTAACTGGTTTTGTTTAAAAACTCCTATTAATTTGCAGCTAAAATAAAGCAACCCTTATATTTCATTTTACAAGAAAAATATTTGCAATCCATTCAAAACTAAGAACAATATCAAAACTGCTGTAATTAAATGCAGTGTAAATCAAACCACTGTGAATTGATAATAGAAACATACTTGCCATTGTCATTTTGAGGTGAACAAGAACAAGGAATGTAAAATTCTGATCACTTTGGAACATTTGAAATTTAAAGACCAGTGACTGCACTACAGCTGTTTCATATTAATTAATTTCATTTTGTGATTAGTCTTTTCACAATGTCTTGTATGTGTTTTACAAGAGTCAAACACCAGATAAATGTGAACAGTCTAATGAGGTAATTTCTTGCACTTCTATACACAGAATGAAGAGTCATACCTGTTTTCCTGTGCTTACTGAAATTAAAATACAAAAAGAAACCAGAATATTTTTTCAAATAAGCATTTAGGAAGAAAAGATGAAATTATTAGATTTCTAGTTTTATAGTTTCTCTAATCTTCTGCATCAGTCAGATTGGTAGGCATTCACTCCAGGGAAGTGTGTTCTAAAACTGTGGAAATACACTGCAAATCGTTCATACAAAAATCAAGTTATTTAATCTGATTCAGAGTACACAGTTCAATGTGGTTTTTTTCAGAGCTGATGGCATCTTAATTGTTCTCAACAGTTTAAAACCACATCAGTAAGACAGAGCAAATGTTCCCTTTTTGCCTCTCAAACCTTCACTTTTTTCATTTGTAAAGTATATAACTTTGTAAAATATGAAAATACAAAATCTTGATAGCAGCCTATTGAAAGACAGACTTTTTGTTCGGGGAATGATGTCCTATCAAAAGGTGAAACAAGAACTGCCTCTGAAGAAGGGAATTTGTTATTGAACACATTTGAACTTAATTTCCAACATTAACAGACTTTTTCCTGCATAAACAGAATCAGGAGTTAATCAAAGAATTTCCAAGTTAAATTCTCAGTTTTCCACATCAATAAAATAAATTCTTCCAAACCCACAATCTCCATATTTTCACTTTGCGTTGAAAGAGTGAAGCTGGTAGCCAAACCTCAATATGCTACATATTCAACAGAATAGCATCCGTTACATGGGTAATAAATTGCCTCTGGAGGAAGAATTTTCCAGCTCAAATGAGCTTCCAACAGCAAAGCACAGGTGTTCCAAAACACTCCTTGGTTTAGATGTGGTGAGAGAATTTTACACATGATAAATCTTAATTATTACTTTTGAACAACTACCTAGCTTTTACTTCTGAATTACCCATTTGCATTACCACCTCCTCATCTCTGTGTACTCACTCTGAAATGCTGCTTTCATTTGCCAGCATCTCTGGCCACCCAGGTGACAGAGCGTGTTCTGAGTCAGAGAGAGACACCAGGAGAGTGTGGGGGTGCACAGCTGCCAGAATGAGCACCCGTGATACATTCTCCAGAGTATGGCAGCAAGTTCAGATACCATCAGAATGAAATGCAAATCAATTTCCCTCTTTAGATATCTAAATCTACAGATCTCAGGATTTCCACTGTGCTACTAGCATCAAGGCAAAATGAGGGAAGGTGTTTGCAGCTGCATCAGCCAAGAAGAATCGGTGGCCTGGCCTTTGGGACATGCTGAAAAGTAAACTAACATGGCCAGGATTCTTGGAAAGTTATTAGTGTAGTTACTGGCATGTGCTAATATATTGCCGTTTTGAGTCTTGATTATTATTTTCACACATGCTACTGGATTTTGCCAGCAAGGTAGACCTATGCATATAATATCAATGCTTTTCTTTTCGTGCATAGACATACCAGGAACTGTCATCACCAGAGCTAGAAGTAGAATTCAGAATCTTGCTTTGAACATCTCAATCACATTCTTTAACTTTTGTGAGGTTTTCTGGCATTAACAAATGCCACAATGTTTGGGAAGAAATTTTTGTGGCACCTTGTTGCTGAGTCGGCATTTCAAGCCAGGTTATGCTCTTAATTTTTTTTTGCTGCAAGAAAATGAGCCTCTATCTGTATTTCTACTACCTTGGATTCCACATGTCTTGTCAAATTACCTTCAAATTCACACACTGGAACCATTCAGGTCTCTAAGGTGTAATAATAGCTCAGTCAAAAGCAAAAATTTGTTCAGATGACTGCCCTTTGAGTTCCCAGATCAGAAACAAAAACAGTTAAAATCAGCACTTTTTTAATGTACACAAATATATATTTAGTTTAAAGAGAAAATAAGTTCACGCTGTATTAAATGTTTCAACATGCAAGTTTGAAATGAACTTTTCCTCTTCTCTAGCACATCTCAGTTCACCACATGAAGACACACAATGTAGCATTTTTGTTGAAACAGAAAAATGCCATGAAGGAATATGACAGAAATCATAGCCACAAATAGCTTCTGTGGGGTCAGCAGAGCTCTTTGAAAATAGCCCTTCACCATATTTTCTTCTAGGCAAGTTCTGCAGTCTCCCACAAAGACGGCTGCCAAATACCCCACACGCAGCAAGCCGCGCTCATCAGAAAGCCAAGCTCCTGTTTGATGTACCAGCCCTTCTCTGGGTAATCATAATCTGGTTTGACATGTTTGTTGATGAACATTTCACAGATAATTTTTTTGTTTTGCTGTTCCCTGGTTTATACCTCTTCCAAGACCTTGTACGACTCCAAGCCACCATCAGATAGAACTCAACTTTTACCTCCTCTGGATACTTGTGCATTGACCCAGGGTCAGCCAAGCTCTTCGCACCCTGCTGTGCAAGTGGGCTCACAAAATTTGGCGGGGGGAGCTCACAAATTTTGTGAGGCAGGGGATCACAAAATTTGCTAATCTAGCTACAGACCTGATCAGCAGGAGGAGCAGCATGCATTGTTAAGCAGGTGGAATTACACCCTGATCTTCTGCCTTACATATTTGAAACCATCAGTGGCTACTTTGCACAGAACAACCTTCTATGGCACCCTTGCTTTTCTTCTCACAGTTCTTTACTGCTCCTTCAATGAGTCTAACCACTCCCAGCCTCTGAATAGGGGAGAGACTCTGCTGAAAGCCCTCATCTCCAACAGCATCTTATTCTCCCAGCCTTTCCCTTTCCTTTAATAGAAACCCATTTTCTCCAGTTACTGCTGTGTGCACCACTGCATAATCCCTGCCTTTACAGAGATGTGCCAAGCCCCTCTTCCTAATTGCTGTCACCAGGTGCACCATGCTGCTCAGGAAGCAACAGAAGCCCTTTGAAGGACTGAATTGTGATTTTTCCTGTAAGAGTCTTTGTCCAAAAGAACTTTCCAAAAGCAAAGCTTTGAAAGAAGAGTGTCATACCTGCTTAGGATGCAGTAATGACTGCTGTACCAGATGAGGATTCCTTCAGGTAAAGAGCTGCTATCACAGATGGAAATTTGCCTGTGCCCTTCTGGTTTGGAGTATATGTCCAACCCTCACAGTTTATATAAGTTAACATCACCAGTGATATTCCTAGCAAAAATGCAACTGCTCAGGTTTCTTTGTTTCCTCTGCCAGCCTTTTAAGTGGCTTTCAGCTCTCCAGTCTGCATTTGAAAAGCATGGACGATATCAGAAGTTATTTGTTCAGATGAAGTTAGGATATGCATAGTTAGGAGCAGCCAAAGGCTGACTGACTGTCTTCTCTTCACAATTTAAAAATAGTGTTTTTCTGACTGCATTTTTCAACCATTACCATTTTTGCTACAAGGACACTCTTGTTATTGTATTGCAGACTGACCTTATACATGTTACTTTGGCTAACAGACAGTCAAGAGCATATTCTTGGCTAATAACCAGTCAAGAGCATATTTTATCCACATATTCCATAAGTTTTTAATTAAATTACCTCAGTATGCCCACTCTTTGAAGTTGACTCTATCCAACATCATTAAAACTTGCTCACATGCTCTTACTTTGTTATTAAATTCTACTGAATACTTATGAAAGTCATTCTTCACCCTTAGCAAGAATTGTAATTACCTTGCTATAACAAGCAGAATAATTAACAACTTAGTCTGCCAAAATTTGTTTACTTACATATCCCAGCAGGGTAGCTTCCAGTATTATGCATATTTTCCCAGTTGTCTAGAAATTTAAAAAAAGAAAAGAAAACTTATATTCTTGAAAATGATCAGTAGAACCATGTAATTAATAAGAATTTTTTTTCCTTCTTACAATTCAGATAGCACTTTTTTGAATAAGTGATTTTGGACTTTCCAGTAAAGTTGTTAAACACTGCATGCTAGTTTTATTGGGTTTTTTCCAAAGGATAGTAATTTAAATTTATTTTAATGCTGCATTGTTGTCCTTTTGAGACTTAAAGTTCTGATTCATAGCTAGTGAAGCATAGTCAAAAGCAAGGCAAAAAGCCAGTTTTTACAGGGAGCTAGGAAATAAAAGCAAATCAAAGCATTCTCTACATTCAGAATTCTTTGAAATTACTTTGACCACTTGTTATGATGCACTAGTGCCAGTGAGCCCTAGCTGTACAGTGGATGGTGTGCTTGAATGCTTAAGCAAAACTTCAGATGAGTTGGTGATTTTAAGCATAGGTTCGGATGCTTCATCTAGGCCCACAGGCTGAGTTTACATAAGGCTCCAGTAACTCCCAGGTATCATTAGACAGAAACAGGCTCAAATATCCATTCTAGGAATTAAAAGTAGCATTTGAGTATAATAATCTGTACTCTTCATTTCCACAAATGGATGATGCCTTTTGAATGACTCCTCTGTTCCCACAAATATTGTCCTAAAAAGGTGAAATGATTTCAGGTAAGACAAAATTTCCATTAAGTAAATTCTTTTATATTTCTATTGTACATGCCATATGCAGGAGAGATATCATTGAGTATTCTGGCTAAATTATCTATTACAGCACAGTTGCAGTGACTGTAAGAAACTCAATTTTCTTTGTGACTGTGAACAGTCCTCTAGAGTAAAATGATCGGTTCATTAAAATGTTAATAGGCAAGGCTATTGACTATTCTTCAACTTCCTAAAATCACACTTGATACCAGTGTTGACTGAAGTGGGCATTACGTACACTTTTTGTTGTATCCCTGTTCCCTGCAGAATCACAGACAGTATTCCTGTGTGCTCCTTTGCCTTGGAGTGGGAGCACATGGGAGCCTGTTGAAAGCTGAGACACAGATCTTCAGACTAACAGAAGGATATTTTGCCATGTTGAGCAACAAAATTTCCAGTTAAAAGTCAATGAACACTACTTTATTAAATTCCATCAAATTAAAATTATAGAATACTTCACAAGCGGTCCAGCCCTAACCCTTTACCAGTCACTCAAAAGAGAAATTTCCAACTTTGCTTTCTTCCCAAATGCTGTGTTTTTCATGCTCTCCCAACAGAATCTTCTCAACCACTCTCCGATTAATGCCATTTACTATAAAACTGTTTCAGGTGCTCTTATATCCTGCCTAATCTCCAACAACATGGAGCTGTCACTAGGACATAGCTGTAATTACCCTGACTCATTAAACAGTGTTCAGGTTCCCAGCAGCAAGACAGTGTAGCTGAATTACCCAGAAATTTGGACTTGGCTGGAAGTCTGCAAATAAGACACTTGGTGCTTGGTTTTTTGTGTTTTCTCTGGAGAGTCATCCACTATTTGACACTTAAACCAGAGGGGAAGTGATACAGAATACATCTACTAGAATAGTTACTTGCCTTCTACAATAATGTGATTTGTTTACTGAGCTGTAGGACCCTACCTCTCAGTAGAATCTTCTTTCAGAGTTCCTGTCTGTCTAGGCAGTGACCACTTCAGCAATGGAAGTGACTTTCACTAGAGCTGGCAGTACATTAATTCCTCTGAAGGAGCGCATGAAGCAGACTCTGGAGCAGGGCCTGGGACAGCAACCTGCTTGTGAACCAGAGCTAATTCCCTGTAGGTGTGGGTTGGGCCAGGAGGGCCAACACCTCCTTGCAGGCATTACTGCAGAGCAGCTGAGGAGACTGGGCTGGCTGAGCTCATGGCTTGGAGTGAGGACTCACTAGGAGTCCTTCCCCTTCTGCTTAAACATCCTCCAGGTGCACAAATGTCCCCACACTAACCAAAGGTAGGAGTGTCAGCTCTGGAATATTCCTTGCCACGAGTTTTGGCTTTATTAACAGGAAGCTACATTCCTTTCATTGTAATTCTTGGATGATTTTGTTGATACGCACAGAAAAATCCCATCCTTCATGTGTGCGTGTGGGAGGCATGTTTTACTCTTCCTTAATCTTACTCTGGGCTCTGCTACTTGCATACAGAACATATTGTACTAGTACTAGCAAAAGATATCCATGATGTGTAAAAACACTGAATGGAAAGGGAATAGGAGCTAAAATCTGTTACTACCACAGGCCATCTGCTCAGGTATTGACTCTCAGAATCTTCAGATCTCTTTGATTACACTCAGACCCAGGAACAGCACCTTCATTTAAGGTCACGTTTTGACTTGTCCCTGGAGGATGGAAGACATGGTAGCTTGAAACAGCACTTTGAACTGCCAAAGATCAAATTGTAACACTGACTGACACACTGAATTGCAGCCCTTAAAAGAAGACAATTATCATTACATCTGCAAGTCCTGGCCAAATTCCAGCTTTAGCACTCCAGCTGTGGGGTTTCTTTGTTTTATGTTTTCACACAAAGTTCTAGGATTTGTTCTACCTCAGTTATAGATGCTACTAGGAAATTCTTTGGTGCACATTTCACTCTCTGTCATCCAAGACAAATACTTACCAATGCTTTCATTTCTTATAAATGGGAACAAGTAGTTTGTCTTTTGCCAGAAATGTGATGCTATCAATGTATCACAAAATCTACAAGCAATTCACTCGCCCATATGTTCACCAAACACTTTTCAGCTCTATCTGGGCATGCTGGATCTGTCTTAAAGCCATCTGGAATCATATGTTGCCAAGTTCTGATCTTCAGTTAAGTACAGTAGCAACTTTCTAAGCTTGTAGTTGCTAAAATGACTAAATTTGGAAGTGTGGTAAAACTGCACTGCAACGGAAGAGCCTGATGAATGAATTGAATGTTTTAGAACCCCAGAATCATACTCCAGTGTTTTCTTTTAGTATTTTTAAAGAAGTACATAAATAGTAAACAACTTGATCTGTATCAATTCCAGAATAACTTCTGAGCAAAACTTTTCCACAGTTTTAACTATTTCTAAATCCTCCTTTGCCCATTCTTTATGAATTGCCTTTTCAAAGAATGTTACTGGCTCTTTTAATTTCAATCCTTCGTCTCCCTAACCTCACTTCTCATCCAGTCTTGCTTTACCCATGGTCTGTTCATCCACTGACATCTGTATTAAACTGTTGGCCACACATATGGCCATTTCTATCAATTGGAGCTACAGTCATTAACTTTGGAAGATGTCTCAGGTACTTGTATTCCCTTAAATAACATCTTCAGAAAAAAATATACAAAGCTCACAGGCCTGTACATGTCATGAGGAAGTACAGCTTGCTGGATTCCCCAGTTACAACCAATAACTGAGTTATCCTGTCTTTAGCAACTGGAGGCATTTGTGTTTGCCACAACAGAGTAAGCAAGCACTGATGCTAAACGGTATTTTTCTTAAATTTTGTTCTCATAAGACCAAGGTGAAAACTTTGAAATACCTTTCAAAAGGTGTTGCCATCAAGAAGAGACACTGCAAATTTATGCTGCAAAATATTCATTTTGTCAACATTTTGCTGATGCTACAGTCAAGTACAATGTTATTTAGAAAGTTTTTAAGAAGCAATGTCTGTGAGTAGGAAGATGTGTATGGAAGTCTTTTACCGATGAATTTTTATTAGAATAGATTTCTTTGATATCAAGTGCTGTGGAGAAGAGACTATACCTTTCTCTCTGTATTGATTTTGTGAATAGATAGTGTTGTAGGTATGCAAACAAACAAACAAACAAACAAACACAATTAACAAGTATTTACCCAAATATGTCAGTAGCACATTATGTTATATAATTTTTCTCTACTATTTTTTCCTATTCTGAAACACTGGGAAAGCCTCATTTCTGACTGTCTGGAACACCTTTGGCACACTACCACTTGCCAATTAAACGAATGCTGAAAATTGGCAACAAAGATTATTGAGCTTGTTCAATATATTTCAGGGCTCACTCAGTGGTTGTGCTTGAATTTGGCTTTACTCCAGCGGCAGAAAAGGCATCAAACAGAGTGTAATGTTCCTCTAATATAGCAAATCAGGAAATGCTGTTAATGTCAGTGAGTTGCAATAATTTTCACTGTCTGCAAGTTGTGCTCCAAATTTTCTTTTCCTTTTTGTTTTTATGTCAGAGTTTCTGAGGACAATAGAGTCAATAAACTCAGCCCCAAATCTGTCTCACTGAAGGAGTACATAGAGCTGCTCTAGTCAGAGGGGTCCAAACTTATTTATCTAAAGACTTTTTCAAAAACAGTCACACCTTCTCTTAATCAGTTTTATATTTTAAAAAGCGTATTGCAAAATTAGAGAATAACAGTCCAAGCTTATTCAGGAATATAATTTTTAAGGCACAGATCTCAGGAAATACATCCTGTCTCAGCTTCCAAAAGCTCTTTTCTACGTTAATATCTTCTTACATTTCCTGTAGCTTTTCCCTGCCCAGATAACCTCATCTTGTGTTTCCATTACCTCATGAGTTCTGTTTTACTCTGACCTGTTTTACTCTATCCCTGGCCTTCATTATGTTTTTGTTAGGGGACATGTATGACCATAAGCTCAATTACACAGTTTCCAAATGGATGATTTGTACTGTTTCTTATTAGAATTTAAATCTATTTAAGCACCAATTCAGCCAGGCTAGTCTTTAGGTTTACCATGTATGGGCAGCCTCTTGGAGGATTTTAGTTGTTTTCTTTCTTCCTGACTCTCTCAAGGTCTGTAGGCAATGCAGTGCCCGAGCAGTGGATAGGGCACGGACCAGTAGATGGTGCTGAAGAACACGCAGCAGCTTCCCGAGCTTTGGGTGTCTCTTCCAGCAAGTGGCTGCCGGTGGTATACGCAGCTGAAGAAAAAAAAGCAACCTGGATTTTCATCTTGTTAGAGTAGATTAGAAATAATGATATTTTCTTGCAATGTTGAGTGAAGAACTTCCAGGAAAACAAAAGAAAACAAAAACAAAAACAACCACCAAAAAAAAACCCAAACAACTTTGTCACAAAAGACAGTCTGTTTCTTCCACTGCAGACCTTATGTTAGGACCTTCTTACTTAAAATCAATAAACACTCTTCTTACTTAAAAAAAAAATACAGTTTTTCATATCCTCGTATAGTCTTTTTTTACTCAACCACTGCTGCTTCTTTTTTAATTTCTTTACATCTCCTTCCAGGATATGAAACTTCTAAGCATGGGGCAGCCACTGTGCACAAAATAATTTTGAGAGATTCACGTATGCCAAGCAGTCAGGAAATGCAAGTCCACCTTGGTCAGATCCTCATCCCTCTCCCTTTAAGTAAATTAACACTGAAACACTTACCTTTGTACAGGCAGCCTAGTCAAGGCTAGGGACACACTCACAAGTTTTCACCCTATACTGAGTTGGAGATCTTCACTTTGATAGACAACAGATAACACTGCTTTTCTTTATTCAAAACCTAGAAGTCTTGAGGCAGGAGGGTAGGTTTTGGATGAGGGTGAATGGAAAAATGGGGAAGGAGCATGGTTGAAATAATTTAGATTGCTGATGGTTAAATACATAAATTCAGTGAATGTGATTGAGGCAGTTTAAATGAGTGACTCTTGCTGTGTCTTTTATTGTATTCATGAATAAAAGATTCAGGGGGCCACTTCACCTGCATCTGTTTTTATCCTGATTCAAATCATTCTAGAATGAAGGAAGCCAGAAATGCTGCCAATAAAATATTCAGCTCCATGAGACCTTTCTGTTGTCTCTTAGGGGACATGGTGTCATTTGGCAAAATTAGTTCAGCTAATTTCAGAAAATTCCTCTATTCCTGTCTGACAGAGCTGCCCACACACACACACCAAGCTCTGCACCCTGCTTTCACAACAGAAAGTGTGTCATTAAGTCCCCAACAACTCACATGCTGGTTCAACAGCACAACTCCCTTTTTCCAGCTTTAACACATTACCCATGACATATTGCAGCTGAGACCAAGGCACATGTTTATTTCTGCTTCAGGGGTGACAATCTCTGGAAGATTCCCTAAAAAGCGTCTTTGTAGTATAAAGATCTCAAAGGGCTGACAGTTTCTAGACAGCTTTATGAATTGCCTTCATTTCAGAAGACATGTTCAGCTGTAGGAGTGAGGATTAAGGGGACAGATGCACAGCCAAGGAAACCTCTTGTTTAACTCTTTCATATGAGAACAGCCATCTCCACCAGCTCCTGCCCACTGGGCACAGGGCCAGGCACAGCTGCTCTCCAGTTCCACCACCTGTGCTGAGCATGCCATGAAGTACAGAGAGGTCTTAGCTGAGCTTCAGACACTCGTCTGCACTGCTCTGCCACAGCATTCCTGGGTGCCAGGGCACCAAGGGTGCCTGATATTGAAATGCTGTATCTCAGTACTTAGCTCTTGGGATATCTCAGGAGTGCTTGGGGGATTCAGCAGTGTTTCACATGCTTCTAGTGCTGTTGGGAATGGTACATTTCCCATTCCAGAGCCTGCAGCACTCCTGGAAATGTTCCTCTAACACTTGACAGTGATTTGTCAGCACCACCCACGTCTGGCAACCCTTCTGTGTAGTTCTGCGTGTGCAGTGTTCACACCATTATCCTTCATCTTACAGCCAAAAGGAGGGGAGGACTCATTCAGGCCTAAGACCAGACCTGAAGATTAACAGCCTTCCACATTCCTCGAAGTTTTGCAACAGCTAAAATGCCTGGGATTTTTTTTTAATATTTAATTTATGCTCTGAAGGGAAGAAATAGGTATTTCACCTTTTGTCTAATGAAGATGACTTTACTTATTCTGTCAAAAATAGTCCTCTGGATATATGAAAACTTCTGTTCCTGTCTGGTTTACAGCACATTGTTTGTAAGGAAATTCTGCAGTGGTAAAAAGCATGGTCTTGTCCAGAAGCTCAGCCCATTAATAACACACAAAGATGCACTGTATTCTGCCAGGCAAAAACATCAGACAAGCTGGAAGCCAGTATGGAAATATTTAATGATTTTTTTTCAGTAGAAGAGCCAGCTACTGTATTTCATTAAAAGGGAGTAGAATTTTAAGTGAAATAACACATAGATTATGTAAAATGTGGGCATTACAGTTTACACTGAAAATAATTTGGGTTTGGGTCACTGAAGCTAAGCTATTATTGAAAAAATGAAAGTATTTTCATATATGATGGCTCAGAGAAACATGTCTGGATTAGCTCAATATAGCATTTCCCTTAAATTTGTATACATGTGATCTGATGCTGTTCTCATTGTATAATCTATATAAAAACTCAGGTAAAATCATGGGTAAGTTTGGAAGAAAGTGTCATTTTGGTCAAGTTTTTCTTCCTTGAATGGATCTTACAAGATGCTGTATTTTAGCTAGGAAGATCTACTGACAGCTTTTCTGACCTTTGGCAGTAAGAGAAAATACAGAGAAACTGAGCTAATCCTATAACTGAGAGCTATAACAGTAATCTGAGTCAAATTGCAAACTGTACTGGGGGCGTTGTATTGCCATCAAAGAGTTACTGCTCAGAATAGCAGAGACTAAATCTGTGGGAATTCCCTGGGCTGATCAGAATCCTGGCTAATCAGTAAGAAGTGATGAAAAAATACAACCAAGCCAAAAGAGTCATACCTCATCTCTGCTTTCCACCACTGGAAGTGACCAGACAGTGGAGCCCAGTTGATATCAGGTTTGGCTTTTAGAACATTTTGGACATATTTAGAGCTTGTTCTACAAATTCCATCTGCACTTCTGCATGTACATACACAGATACGCCTTGAAATGTGCTTGTCCAAGTCATATATTGTCATATGAAAAATTTCTCAGCTGTACATGGACTGATGTTGGCTGCATGACTTGGCTTAAGTTATATAGTCTAATATTAAAGTTATATAGTCTTTACACTAAAAATAACCAAATAACCTATATACCTTTCTTACTAGAGGAAAGCATCTCTAAAATGGAGGATAATTTTCTTTTCATTAATTTAATAATATTGTTCCTCCTACAGTGCAAGTTGAGTATATCTTTTAGTTTTAAAATGTATTCTTCTCTTATGTCTCAGGTAAGCTTTGGGGTTTAAAATATGAGGGTGATCCCCCTGAAGATGATTTAAGGCCTTCTGTATTCCTCTCAACATATTTTTCTCCTTGGCAAAATCACTCTTGAAAACTGTCTAAAAGACAGAATTTATAGCTTCAGGTTAACATGTGCCAAACTGATTTGTCTACAAAAATGAAATAGACATACAGTGTAATGGAAGAGGATTTCCAGGCAACCAAGAGTCATGATAACTGAGTGCCTTATAGCATTACACAATCTTAGAGGCACTAATGCACTGCAAGATAAAGTCCCACCCTTCACAACTCTCAGGAAATGCATATTATATGTGCTTCACAATCTCTGTCTGATTTACTGCTGATATTATAAAGTGCTCTGTAATCTACATCCAGGCTCCAACTGTACTTTAGGAGTACCATCAAGGAAATTAGCATTAATTAGATGGAGGAAAGATGAAAGACTCTAGGAAGCATTTAGGACACAGTAATCATGTTTCCTAAAGAGAGAGACAGAGTGTGGTCAAATAAAGCCGCTGAATGATTAGGTCAGAGGCTCTTGCTTTGCAAGGGCCAAATGCCATGAAAAACACTGCAGCCAGAGCTGAGAGGAGGGCAGCTCTACTTGCTATTTCAATCCAAACCTGCTCCCTCTTCCTCCCCTGCCTGTCCTTACCACAGCCACAGCCAGAGGCTGCAAACTGGAGGCACTCTGGCTGCGTTTGGTGTTCCTCAAAAGAAATGCTTTGGTCACACATAATCTCTGAGGTGTCCAAAATCTGGGAAGTAAACAGCAGAAATAATTGCTTTCTTTGGGGTTGTATTCTAATGGTTTAAAGTGAAGTATTTCCCTGTACTCAGTCCTGTATGGAATGGTGAACAAACTGAGCAGCAGTTTGCCAGAGCTGTTCCTGCAGCAAGAGGGGAATTAAACATGTATATGAAACAAGACTTTTATTGACACGTTATTCTATAGAATATAACCAGCCTGCACTGGTATACAAACTCTCCTACCACCACAGAAACTATGAGCAAGCTGGAAGTATCCTGCAGAAACAACTCCAACATTTAGTGATGGTAAAATAGATGCAAGTCATATTGAAAGTGAGAAGAAAGGAGAAAAATATTTACAGACGTTGGGATGGCTCATGTGAAGTATCTCCTGCTCAATGTAACTGACCTGAGCTGGGATTTGTCTGAACAAAAAGAAGAGTTAAGCATTCAGCTTTCAGTGATCTGCCCTGGCTTTGGTTCCCAGTGTCCCCCCACCATCTGCAGAGCTACTGCATTTCTGGTGTGTGGTGTTGTCACTGCCAAAGGAGGCAAGCTGGTGCTGTAGAGATGTTGTGTGTCTTGCTCTTGTATTCTCTGTTTTCCAGAGTTTATATTTAGAGCAGTGCAATGTATTCTGTCCACCTTACCATGTGAGGTGCATGATGGCACTACAGCCTGAGATTAGAGTATGAGGATTCATGTTCAGCGACTCCCATTACTTGTGGAATCACTTCCACTTATCTGGAAGTGCACAGTGAATGTAAAAAGCTGCACTTCAAGCTTGAAAGCAATTTATCTTCACTTTTCTTAACAGAAACAACCATGGAAACTCTCAAGAAAACCCAGGCTGCAGACTTCCAGGTCAGATAGAGCAAATTCAATCAGTACTTGATTAATGAAAAATTATCCTTTATCATACAGGTTAACTACTAAAAATCTTTGTTCACATTTACCCAGTTACATAAATGTATCAAATTATTAACTGCCAGTGGAAGATAATGTGCTCAGAAATTTGAAGTCTGATCTTCACTGCATCATTGAATCAGAATGTAGTGTCAGCTAACTCAGATCCACCTGAATTACTCCATGCATTAAATGGAAGTCACTTCTATGTCAGAAAGGATATATTAGTAAATAATTGATAATCAGTTGATATTTATTTGATAATCAAGTGTGCTTTGAATCAAAAAATGCACAGTATTATTATCAGCATTAAACTCTCCAGTAGGATATTACTCAGCCCTCAAGGTCTAACAGTTCATGTCACTATATTTGACTTCAATATTGTAATATAATTTTCATTTTGATTTTGTTAGACAAAACTAAGAAAGCCCTTTAAGCAGCCATAGTTTCGTCTAACAATAAAAATGTAAGTGACTTTGGCACCAAACTTTAAAAATTTTAAAAAATATCCCCACTACAGTTTTAACATAAAGGCACTATAAATACTTGAACACAATATTAGAAGTCATAGCTGACTTTGCCTATTTCCATGCTAAGCATGCCATTCTAGGAATTAGATATATTCTTGAAATTTAACATCTGTTGGCTTGCTTTTTAATCTTTTTTTTTCAGTAAGAAATTACTATTCCTTCTTCACTTATATTTCTTCATTATGTTTTTAAGTACATACCAAAATCCAGAATCTACACCTAAAATTAAAAACTTTTTTTTTTTTTGTGAACTAGACACTGATTTTGTGACAGTTTCTCAAGCACAATTTTGTTAGACAAAACTAAGAAAGCCCTTTAAGCAGCCATAGTTTCGTCTAACAATAAAAATGTAAGTGACTTTGGCACCAAACTTTAAAAATTTTAAAAAATATCCCCACTACAGTTTTAACATAAAGGCACTATAAATACTTGAACACAATATTAGAAGTCATAGCTGACTTTGCCTATTTCCATGCTAAGCATGCCATTCTAGGAATTAGATATATTCTTGAAATTTAACATCTGTTGGCTTGCTTTTTAATCTTTTTTTTTCAGTAAGAAATTACTATTCCTTCTTCACTTATATTTCTTCATTATGTTTTTAAGTACATACCAAAATCCAGAATCTACACCTAAAATTAAAAACTTTTTTTTTTTTTGTGAACTAGACACTGATTTTGTGACAGTTTCTCAAGCACATTTTAGCCAGACTACTCTGTCTTTCCCCCTGCCTCACTTTGGATGTCCTTCTATATAGCTGGCAGGGTAGGAAAGCATGAACATTGTAAATGGTGCTACAAATGATGCTACAGTATAGCTGCCAACATAGCCTTTCACTCTATATCTATGAAATTTACTGCACTTCATAAAAAATGGTTCTTGTAATTCTGTCCTGCAAAAAGAATGAGCACATTGTACCATTAAATAAGTTATAAAGATAAGTTATAAAAAAAGACACAAATAAAAAAGTACATTTGTTTATTTTTTAATACCACGCTTTGTAGCCTCACCTCAAGGTCTGATCCAGAGTTTGCAAAATGTTGGGATTGGTAAGGCTAAATTAAGAAACATGATACCAACTACTGCTTAAACAGCACTTAGCATAAAAGCCTCATAGTAGCTATTGCTGATCCATGTTTGTGCACACACCACACTGATGAGAAAACTGCACTGATTGACTGAATGCACACATGGAAGGATTCTTACAACTATTTTTGATGTGAATAAAACTGCACAGGAACTGATGATACGTCAGAGAGACCTGCTGAATGCCCAGGGACACAGGGAACTTTTAAGAAGAATGAAATACAATATCATGTGCTGTTTTTAGAGCAAGGTATGACACAGACTAGGTAGAAGGTCATGCAGAGTCTATCTAACATCAAGGAATAAAAACAGCCTCAACATTTTTATTACTTAGATTCTTATGATTTGGGGAGAAACTATCTTATTATTTTTGGATGCCTGAGTTCTGCAATTACGTGAAATAAATTGCACAGTAAACCAGCTCCTGATAAAGTTTTAATTGGTATCATCTGTTTTTCTGACTGCTTTTACAGATCTCAAAGTAGCTTAGTTGGGAAGGGAGCTGGTGTGCTATAAAAACAGTTATTACTTTAAATAAAACATTTTAGTCAAACAAACTGACTAAATTCCTTAGAATGTATGATCTTGGCAAAACATGATTATCCCTTTTTAATGTTTATCTTTGTTACTTTGTAATAGTCTTTCTGGAAAAGAATGGCTAGGGAACCTCTTTTTGACTGAAAACTCGGAATTAAAGAGTTAATGAAGCAAAACCATGTAATGAGTATAAATTCAACCATGATTAAAAAGTAATTATATCTATTACCTTGCTCACATATATGGAAATGATACCTACAGCCATATCTATGTAAAAATCTATCCCATACCTCCATAAGCAAAGGAGGTATGGAATAGATTTGGAGCACAATCCAAAATTTAGAGGGTTTTTTGGGATTTATTTTCAGCCCTAGCTCACCAAGCACCAGACAAACACATCCTCAGTCATGAGAAAGCCATGGGGCAGCATATGCATTTTGCACAGAAGGCTGCATTCCATTCATGCACTGAAATTAAAGCTAAATAGAAACCGGAGTTCCTCCAGGCAAGAACCATAACTTCTAATTACCAAAGGTAAAAGATAAACTGAAAAAAACAAACATTCTTTCAGATACTGCTAAAATTATGATGTGAGTCTTAGAAATATTTATCTTTCCATCCATGAGTGAACATTCTTCTGGTAACTTGGAGTTTTTCTTGGATTCTTGTTGCTGTTTCACAATCATCTAAGGCTTTATTTGTAGTCTTAGTGGTGCTTATATAATTACATAAATCTAAAAAAAAAATAGAATGGCTGATTATTCTAAATTCCAGTTAAAATAAGTCAATTGGAAAAGGAACTACACCTCAGTGTTTCAGAGGGTCATATATTTATGTGCTCTACAGGCCACAGAATGAACGATCTTGTCACAGGAGATCACCAGGATTTCTGTGAGATCTCAAATATAATTAAATGTCTAATGTGGATTCACAATAAGCCACAAAAGGAAACTGTGTCTAAGTCTTTGGTAGTCCTGAAAAAATGTTAGAGCTGGGTTGAGCGAGAAATGAGACTATCTCCAGTGAGAGCTTGTCTTTGAGAAAGCACTCAAGAAACCAAGTCTAATTAACTGGAAGTACAGTATCAGAGTTGATTAAATGTGCAATTGAGGATAGGACCAGGTGAAATCTGCCACGGATGCTTTATGTCTATGTGGCACCAACATACATATCTTTGGGATTTCCTAGACCTCCTGCCTCCCCACAAAGCCCAGTAATTAAAGTGAATTCTTCCCATAAGTGTCAAACTGATTGCACAGGGTGTATCATACGTGCTTCCCAAACTAGCAGGCATTGGGTGAGTGAGGTATAGATCCACACACAGTACAGAAGTCTTTTACCACTGTACAGAAGCCAGGTCCAAAACTGTCAGCTCCCATGTCAATTCAGGGCATATGCAAAACACCATCTGACCTTTCACCATTAATCTCCAGGAAGGCTGAAAATCCCAGACAAATATAGAAAGTGATAAAATTTCCCAGGCAAGATTTCCAGGTAGAAAGAAAGAGGGCACATGTTTTGAAACAGAAAGCAAACAAAAAAGGGAATGTGCTAGGAGTGGCAGTTTTGCTGGATCATTCACAACTGTTAATGCATGCTATTGCTGTTGGAAATTAATAAAATTTTCAGAAGTCCTCCTGCAGAAGCATGTCCTGCTAATGGCTACTTGTCACAAATGAGTGTTTTAAGGTCATGTAAGGAATCATGTTATCAAATCATGTAATCAAAAGTCTTGTTGTATATCAGTGGACAGAGCTGGATGAAACTCAGTTCAGATTCATTGCATATTTTTTACATTATGACAGTTGCCTTCTTCTGTTGATCAGGTCAGAAAGGTCTTAAAGGCATTAAACTGTATTAAAGGCATACAACTGTAATTTCTCTTGCTTGGGATTAAAGAAAACCTTAGCAGGAACGGCATAAAACATGCTGAGAAATTCTCTTCATAGTTGTTCATAATGAAAAACCAAAAATATGTAATAAAAAGTACAAATCACAGTAAAAATGCATGGTGTTTAAAAGTAGAAATAATTTTCAATATTTTTGGAGTAGTGGTGGTACTAGTAGGGTAAACTGAATTTTGTAAGCAGAATCATTTACAGAGCACAACAGATCTGACTCCACTTTTTCAATTACAAACTGAGTAACAATAGCTCACATCTTTTGCACATGCTTTCTGATGTGCTCCACAACAAACTCTTGTAGGTGAGAAGTCCCTGATCTTTTGGCTGTTTTCCAGTCCCAGGATGTTCACTTTCCCTTTCAGTGTGGGCTTAAGGCAAAAATGGCAAAAAAACCAAACCAAACCAAACCAAACCAAACCAAACCAAACCCAAAACTATAGGAAAACATTCAAGGAATCTCTTGGTACTGGGTCCTGCTCACTAGTGTGTTATTGTGTTTGGACTGCTAAAAAAAGAAACCAAGGCACAAAGTCAAATCAGGTCAGAAATCACTGTATTTCCGTACTGTAATATGCACTGTATGCCACCATGAGTAGTTTAGCTACCATACCCTTCTCCTTTGGAGATAATATTCTCCATCTAGTAAGAATTTGCTGCATGTTCAATGCCTCCCTACCACTTCTGAATATCCAGGCCAAGAAATGTGCACCTGTGGATCCCAGTACACAGCTGGAGCAACATTCCAGAAGGCTCCTGCAATGACTCATCAGCTCTGATCCTGTTCACCACTCCAATTAATGAAAGAAATAATAGTTTCAAAGTCCAGTTTTAAGCCTTTTATCCAGAACCACTTGGCCACTGCTAAAAAATTAGTTACCTCCTCTGATATACATGGAGATACAGATGTTTTACAGAGAACACTTTAAAAGTATATTAATCTTCACTTAAAAGTTGATGTGTCAGTGCCTTAGCTTAGTGTGCTACATTAAGGACTTGCTTTTAAAGTACAATGTTATCTACTTAGCGCAGATTCTTTCATTTCCTTTTTTATTCATTGCATTGTGCAATTGTCCAAATATAAGGTAGATTAATATAAGGAAGAAAAAATACATGTAAAAGAAAACAGGAATTAATTGATCACTATTAGTCTGAGATTTTTGGTCTGCACCTTCTTCAAACTAAATGAATGACATGGTGATGTAGGGCAGACACAAACACTGTTTCTAATAAATATCTATGATTTTGATGTTATCACGGATGTTTTTACATTTCAGCTCCCCTGAAGCCTGTGGAGTTTCCTTCTAATTTACACTATGCTTAATGAAAGCAGAATCAGCCCTTTTAAAGATCATAATTATATCAGAATTTGGCCTGTCCCATACTTACTCCTTTTCTCCTTAACCTAGTAACAAATAGTAACAAAGAAAAGCTCTGGGTAGAGGCTTAAAGCATTAAATTTTTAATTTGAAGGATGATGAAATGGTAAATGATCTCAGCTTTTCCCTTCTATCAATTAAACAATACAAAATGCCACATTATGTGATTATGCCATTTTCTTTATGAGACCTGTGTTGTGGAAATGAATACTGATAGTCACATTTGCTTGCTGACAAAAAGCATATTAGTGAAAGACACAGCTACTGTTGAAGTCTTGTCCCAGGAAATCATAGGAAATTCTCTTTTCACTCTTCAAAACTTGGAAAAACAAACAGAGAAAACATAAGACATAGATGACCTGATAAAAGTTACACAATTATTGTGAGACGTTTAAGAGGAAACACATAAATCTCTGCAGTCAGACACAGATTTAATCCAGTTCCCACTTCCCCTCTGAGGTGCCCCCAGCAGAGCCCTGGTGGGGCCGATGCCAAACCCACCCCCAATTAGTGCAGCAGGTCGCTCACTTCACTCCTGGCAGACCCTCACCACACGGCCAGAGGGATGCCAGCACATGAGGGGAGCTCCTGTTCTGCTCCAAACCCCTCAGGGCTGCACAGCACCACTGCAAGGAGTCATTGTGCAGCAATCAGGCAGTGCTGTGCTCCTACACACCCGCTGTCCCCAGTCCACCCCCAGCTGCAGAGAGAGAGAAAGGCACCCGGTACTAGAGGGTCATTTCTGCTGGAAGGTCAGGAAGCACCACAAGGATGCTGGAAAGAGCTTGGATGTCTTGAGAGAGACACAAACAAGGGCGAGGTGTGGCTTGTGTTTTGAACCTACAGAGGGGTGACTCTCACTGTCAAACCAAACAGTTGTCACAGAACCAGCCTCAGGCCTGTCTGAACTGGTGGATCCAGAAGCACTTCCAATCCCATGGGTCAGGGCAGCCCAGGCACTTCCCAGCTGTGTATGGGAGATAAACTTGGACACATGCTGGCTCCTCCCTGTCCTGGTTTCTGCTGGAAGCAACATGGAAACTCAGCAGAGAGCTGCCATGTGCTCAGGGCAAGATGACAGCACTGTGGGGAGATCAGGATCCTCACTGGATACTAATGCAGGCATCTGCTCTCAGCCTGGACACAGCCTAGATGCGTCAGATCCATTCACCATGGATACTTGTGTTTCACAGGAAATGGGAAAGACCCTTGAAAATCAGTGGGGTGAGGTTGGTTTGTAGCAGTTTAGAGCCCAGGGTGACCTAATGGTGCTGCAATTTCGCAAACTCACATTCCTCAATTCAAACACACCATGAGCTAATCGATGATCCATTTGTCTCCCCATTGGATAGCAAATAATAGGGGTTTAGATGCCAAATAGGAATGTGGCACAACAGGGGAAATTTAAAGCTTCTATTTATTTGGGTCTTCCCATATTGATATCAGCAGTGATAGGAGGGCCAACTGAGCAGGAAGGATATTATGGGCTGTTGCCTGCTTTTTGCAACCAATTCCTTTCAAATCCATGCAGGATGTAGCCTTGTCATCCTGTTTGAAAACATTCTTCACATGTTGGAGTTTTCAATGCTAAGAGAAAAGGTGGCCAAAGGGTTTCTTATGGCCACAGGGATCAGAACCACATATATTTGTGAGGATGAGCGTCACAGAGTAACACTTTATGTCATCCTGCTGGCTCACTGCACCTGTGCAGGCATTGTGTTTTTTAGGAAGTGTTTCAGTTTACAACATCCTGTTCTATGCTGCTGAAGCCACAGCTATTTACAGCACATGGAACTACTACAAGGGCTGGAATGTAGGAGTTCAGTGTTTCTTGACTCTTCCCCAGTGTTCATTGTCATGTCCGCACCCACGGAAATTACTCTTTAGCTGCAAGGTGATTCAGTTCAGATCAGTATTTATCTCTCTGGTCAATAATTTCCTTTCAGGTAATTCCTGTTGAGGAGCGTAAAACTCTTATACCTTGCAGAAAAGGAGTTCCCACAACAGCAAGGCATGTATAATAATGTCATTGGCACTAGTTTTGGTAAGAGAATTTGATTCCCAGTCAGGACTTCCTGTTTAGGGCCCATTTTGCCAAATCTCAGCAGAAAAGTATCAGCACATTACACAGGAGTTAATAATGAACTATAAAGCCACTGCTTGCATGCTGCATCATTTTAGGATATTGGTTTTAAGAGTATTTTCCTTTTAAGAGCATTTTCCCAGGCAAAATCCCTGGGACTGCTCCACAGAAGAGAGTGTTAGACATGGTGACTGACTTTAAAGACAAAAACTTTAATTTCAAAGTTTGAATTTTAAATATCTAACAGTTTTTCAGATTACTTTAAAAATGATCCCTTCTTTCTTGTTGGTCAGTGTGTGTGGAGGGATGGGCGCTGTGAGGCCCGAGAGCACCCCCAAACACTCTGGAAGCCTTGTAGGGGGGTAGACCCATTCTCTGGTAGGCTGCAGATCACAGCACAGGTCTCTGACAGAATTACATTACAAGGATTTGTCAGCACTTGTTCTGTTTCACAGCTAGGAAGTGCAGTTCCATGCAGAGAGGCACTATCAATCAGCACGCAATTTCTGCAGGATGTCATGAATCACAGGTTGCAGGACATCCTCCTGAAAGGCTCCATAAATTCTGACTCATTTTTAAAATAAACACAAGACAATAGCAAGCAAGACCAAACAAAGGTAAATATGAAAGTACTGAAATGCTCATGTCTCCTCCCAGCTGATACCTTCCTCCCTTCTTCCAGCCACTGAGGTGCTGAGAGCTCCTTCAGGAAGGATTGTCTCTGCATCTCTGTGTGCACATCCAACCAAATTGAAGCCTGAGTAAATCTTTGTTCAGGACTTCAGGAACTGGTTGGCTGTGAGCAAATGCTGAGTAAGACCACTTCCTTTCTTGATGGAATTCACTAAGGAATTTATTGTGGCAGCATAAGGAATCAGCTCTGGCATTTTTCTTCAATGATGCATATTTTAAGCTGGACATGTCATGGGAGAGTCATCACATGACATTTTCCCATGGTTCCAAGGTCTTGTTTTCCAAAACTGTATAAAATATACAACTGAGATTTGCACATCAGTTAGTAGTCCACATAAAAATGGAATAGATTGAGAAGAAAAGTCATCTCTTCAAGGGTAGAAATACAAGACAACCACACATGGCTGGAAATACAAAGCTGAGCACTAATACCCTAGCTTTAAGTTGATGCAGCTCCACCATGATTAGCTCCACCATTAAACTGAAGATTAATGAGTCTTCTTTAAATATTTGTAAGGAACACAAAGCTGATGGGAAATAAAAACACTCTCACTTCTTAAAAATCAGATCAAACCTGAGGAAAATTAGATTTTGGAAGCAATTTCATTTTTTTCTGATTTATAGCCTTAAACAGAAACAGAGAAGTCAAATGCAATGATTCATGCAACAAATTGTATAAGTATTCAGAGAGACTGAATAAACAAATGGTTGCAGAGCAGTGTGGTTTTCTGTTCTCTATGGAGTGCTAGCTCAGATCTGGGAAGGTTCCTTATATTTCATATTGGCTGCATTTACAGGAGGACTTATAACAAACTTCTGTACTTTTAAAAAATCATCAGACACCATCAATTCAAACCTATAATCTCATTTGGGTTAATGCACACCTCTGTGTAGCAATCTGAGAGCTGTTTTGGACGCTTCAGAGCACTGGCCACTGCAAGTAATGAAAATTTGTAACAAAAATACTCTGTGTGTTTCTAGTAAACTGGCAGGTGTTACTAACTGACTATTTGTTCCACAATATTGGCTGCATTTACAGGAGGGCTTGTAACAAACCTCTGTACTTTTAAAAAATCATCAGACATTATCAATTCAAACCTATAATCTGGTTTGGGTTAATGCACAACTCTGTGTAGCAATCTGAGAGCTGTTTTTGGAAGCTTCAGAACACTGGCCACTGCAAGTAATGAAAATTTGTAACAAAAATACTCTGTGTGTTTCTAGTAAACTGGCATATGTTACTAACTGACTATTTGTTCCACTCCAGAAGTTCTGACAGACAGAATAAAGTTTAATACACCTACAGCAAATGACAAATAGGAAAAAAAAAATCAACATTTAACATACCAGGTCCCAAATAAAAACCTCTAAGTGTTGTGGTTACTTAAGAAAAACAAACTACATCATTCAGCAGAAAGACCTGATTAAGGTTTGGTGCACATCTTCAATAAAATATGTATTCCAGTCATATCAGTTTTCTTAAGAGGTTACTCTTAAGAAATAGTTTAGCTAAAACAGAATGCGATTTAAAATATTAACTAAGTGACAAAATTGAAACATAAGCACCTGATTCTGGACCAAGCCAGTGGAGACAAAATTCCTACCTGAATTAAGTGGGTGTTTTCTTGTTACACTAACAATGCACCATTGGCATGTAGTTAATGGCCGGTTTGTAGGCTGTTTACACATTTAAAAAGATTAGTCCCTTTGTTTCCCAAATGATATCCCAGGATGGCAACATATTTATGTATGTGTGGGATGGCAAGGAAAGGACAGAAAGAGTTAAGATGGTTAAATTCTTCAGATGAAAGGATTTTTGTCTGAGGATCAAAACCCAACACTATCACCAGCAAAAGAATTTTTGCAGCACTGTCATATTTTTATCTGATTCAATTTGATCAGTGTTTTAATCATATATGGTACATTGTTTATTTAGCCAGACGTCAGGCCATCTAATTATATAACAGAAGCATTGTAAAAAACATTACCATAATTGATGTGAAGGCTTTTTTGTATTTTGTTTCTACTAATGCTTTTCAATCTAAAATAAATAATAAATCTTTACTGTGTGTAACAAAAAGGTGTGTCCTGGGTTAGCTACTTCCATCTTTCTCAAATTGCAAACTCCTAAAAATTTTCCTGTGCAGATCCATACCTACTGACAATAAGCATTCTTTTCTTAATTATCATCATAAGACCCTCAGAACTGGGCACCAGGGGCCCACAGATAACAGGTTCAAAACAAGTGCTTCAAAAGCAAATAGCAACTCACTTCTCTCAACCACTTTGGGGCCACTGGAGAACAGGAAAGAAGTCAGATCTTTACAATCTTGGGGGTCTTGGTGGTTTCAGGCTTGGTTTGTGGATTGCATAAACTGTGAATTAGAGAATATTTGTGGGACTGTGGAATAGGTAATTTTATTTTGCATTTTAGATGCAGATTTTGATATAGCTAATCCCATTTGTGAGAAGAAATAAGTAGAGGTAGACTTGGTTCCAAGTCTAGTAAAGGCAATCTTATAAAGTGCATTTCTTTAACTGATGCCTGCATATGATTTCACACCAGCATCATGTCACTGATATTAATAGTTATTCTCAGTTTACAGTAAAATGAACTGAGAATCAATTTCATAGTCCTTAAACAATATGCAAAAGCCAACACAAGAAAACATGAATCATTCCCTTGTTTCTGGTAGGAACAGAACCTCAAAAATATATTAATGGCAAAGAAAATGTGTAATTGTTGATTTTTAGTCAGCTCTAAGCACATGAACAGCAGAGCTCTGCCCAAGTGTATCTACTGTGGCACTGTGTTCAGTTATGGGCAGACCGCGATGTCTGAGGTTGTATTTACTGGTTTTAACTGTGTGCTCAACTGCACCATTCTGTGGTGTGCTGTGGGAAAACTGGTCTGGCCTTTGTGAGTACCTGTACAGATGAGACTTTGTCCCATAAACACAGTAAACTACTTTCAGCTTGGCATGCTGCAGTTTTCTCTCTGCAACCTCTGTCCCAATCAGTGGTGAGGCAGGAATCCAACTTGGAGCACTGATCTGTTCCAGCTGTTGGCATTAATGCAACCTTCATTTTGGAACGAAGAGGTAAATGCAAGACATGAGACACGTTTGAAGGCATTTTCTCAGTGACTTGCTGTTAGCCAGCAGCATGCCTGGCTAACAACATGCAGACATGGGGGCAGCTGATGCAGATTTTTGTAGCTGTGCAATCCCATCCTGCTGATCAGTGATGCTGTGGTAAGGCAGTGAGCAGTGAGCAGAAAGCAATAAAACAACCCTGTGCTGCAGAGTAGAAAGGGTGTTGGAAGAGTCAGATTTACAAGAAGAGGAAGGTTCCATGAAGCTGTTGGAAGAGCTTGCCTCTTTACTTATCTAGTTAAGATGAAACTCCCTACCTCTTTCTGCAAGCTCTTCCTTCCAGTACTATAAACCGGAGTAGAGCTCTACTTCTAATCTGCATGAAAATAAGGAATAAAACCCAATTTGGGTTGTCCTGCTGGATTCCCAAAGTGTTTACAAAAGAGTTTAATGGAAGTGAAACTTAAGGAGCAATTATTTAGCTTATTGGGAAGGGTATGAGGAATATGGGATGTACACGTGATATCTGGATTTGAGACTGAAATCTACACTATTACCTTTGCTCTATACTCTGTGAACTCTCATTTTCAGTAAGAGAAGGTCATGTAAAACGACTCTTCCCCAGCCCACATCCACACCCAGCCGACTTCAGCATTTCCTAATTAGGTTATATTCATTCTTTATAATGTGCTTGTAATAGATGTGGTGGTGTAGTGTAATCTCAACTGATATTATTCACTTCCCAGGAATGTACAGCTGAAGCTGCTCTGCAGGCTCTGACTGAAAACAATGGGTGTGCAGCTGACAAATAGAAGTAGCTACTTTACATGCCCTGGTCTATTTGGATGCCATTGTTTAAGTGATGTCTGCTGAACAGGTATTCACATTAGAAAAACAAGCACCATTACAATTTTCTGATGTGGCAGCTATTTTTGAAACTCATTAAAACTTGCTAGAGCTTTTTCCCATGCAATGAAAAACTGGAATTGCCTGTTGTAATATTGGCTGGCAGTTATGAATGGCTTCAGCTCACATTTTATAATGAAGAAGTGAGCTCATGCTATATAATTGTGGGCTATCCCCAAGAATATTTTTATTCAGCATTATTGTCAGACTAAATTAAAACCGCCAAAGAGCCCAATTTCTCAAGATGCCAGGTGCTCTCAACTCCCACAGCAGTTAATGGGAGACTACTCAGCAGTTTCAGAATTAGTCCCTAAATGCTGATAGTGATGCTCAAATTTTCATGTTAAGCAAGATAATTTGCAGAGCTGTTCTTCTATTCTTCTTTTTCTTTGTGAGTATGCATTGCCAAAATTATTATTCATTCGATTTATTCTATCCACTTATTGCATTTATGTAGAGCTACTGTCATATCCTTTCAAATGACTTGTGGTTTATTTTCCCCCTTGTAAGTTTAAAACAAGCATTGATGTCCTTTTAAAGAAAATTACTTAGTGATGTATTTGAAGCTGCTGTTGATCACAGACAGTGGCACATGTCTGGCACTAGATTCTTGTTTGCATGCCCTCCCACCAAACACAGCGGAATTTTTGTCCTCATCTCCCTGAGGTGTTCTGCAAGGAAAAGTGCTCTGAGCTTAGAGGACCAAGAGAGCAGATGAAAAGAGAAAGGAAAAGCTCTGAGGCAATCAGTGAACTACCACCTTCTTCCACTGGCTGAATCACCACATCACTCCATGCACTCCTCCAGGCATTACTGGGCAGCCTGGCAAGACTGGGAAGGAGGGGGAAGATTGGTACCTGCACACATCCATCCTTCCACTCGGCATTTTACAATGCAGTAGGAAAATGCAGACTAGGAAAGCCAAATCTTGTGCAGGGTTTGAATATCAAAAACAGTTGAAAGTCAAACATCCATCACTAATGTGTACAAGGTCAGGCAAAGCCCTTGCTCAAACTGTGGGTATATTAGTCCTTCTTTTCTCCCCTGAGTCCAAAGTGTTATCACCACAGAGGACAATGAGTTAAAGCCAAGTATGGTCCTCTGGAAATCAGAGGTCATGGAACAAGAGTTGAAAAAAAAGGGTTCCAAATATTATAAGTCTTTCAACACTGTTTTCTAGGTATTCTGTTAAATATCCCACTGGGAGGCTTCTTTTCGTCAAACTAAACCACATTTCTTTGGACTCTCTTCTCTGAGTGATTTCAAATATATAAAGAATTTAGATGAAAAACAGATCTGTATTTTTTCATCGCTTAAAACATGGTAGTAAATGCTCACTTCTCAGAAGAGTGATAGTGATTTTATTTATAGAAATTCCCAAAGTGACAGTTACAGAAATAATCTGTGGCAAACAAGTTGCAGAAGACTTTTTCCCTCAGTCAGATCATATCCTTGCTTTCCAATGCTGTGTAATAATCTCAATGAAAAGAAGCTTTATTATGTAGCACTGATCATTGTTTTCACTTGGTAAGAGCAAACAGTGAGCATAAAGTTGGGCAAAATAACAGCCTCCTAATAGGATTGTTATTAAGATCGTCCCACTGTTCTCTGGGGTCATTGAGAGAAGAAATTAGACTGGTTTGCAGCCAAGAAAAGATGTAAGTTGTGTATCTGCTGGGAAAACAGAAAAAATACAGATAGTGAAAAAAATGAGACTATGGGTCTACCTCAGGAGTTGTGGATTTTCTACCAGTCATGAATTCAGGAACAGAGGATAAATGAAGATGTGAAGGAATATCCTGGGTATGTGGTTGACCAATTTGCCCACAGTGCCACAGGGCTCTAGGAGAGACTGTGAAAAGTGAGATTTGTATGCACTATGCAGCAGCCCATTTTAGGGAACTCTAAAGGGGCTGCATCTGCCCAGGAAAAGAGCATGGCAATAAGTGCTTGATCCTCCACTGGGGCACAATGTGGAGTAGATGACTCCAAAGTCCCTTCAGTTCTGACCCTACAGTTCTATAGTTGTCTATAGTATAGTCACTCCCTGAAGTAAATTATCAGAAATGTAGTATGCTTGGACATGTGTGCACTGGTAATCTACGAGTTACTAAAACAGAGCCAAATATTTAGACCATTCCTAGATAGCATTGCTAAATGCTATTTAGCAATAGTGTTTCAGAATGCATTCTTCAGGAACCCTGGAAAATGGAATTTTCGATAAAGGTTTTAGTCACATTTTCTTGTTTGTGTTGGTATTATAAAGTTTTTACATTAAACAATTTAACACTTTAATTTCCAGAGCTTATGTTATTCATGTGTACTTTAGAAATCATAAAACCTTTTAAACAGACAATTTCAAAGTAGAACAGACTGCTTAACAATCCTTACTAAACTCAAGGTCTACCTTTAGCTAAAAGAAGAGCAAAAGCACCACACACTTAAGCTGGTGTATATAAATAAGCCCAATATTATGACGAATAGAAGTTCTCCTGATTCAGCAAAGCACTTAAACAGATACTTACTTTAAACTCCAGTTTTAATTCCTAATAAAAGAGGTTTGAAATTAAAAGGAGAGAAGGCATAAATCTGTCAAACTCAAGAGACTTAACAACAGAAGACCCCCTCACTCCTTTTCGGTGCTCAATTAAAAATCTGCATATTTTTAATAATTCTGATACTTTAGCTGTTAAGAAGTGGAAGAAAATCATAATTGAAGTTCTCCTAGGAACCTTGGTTCTGCCTCTGACCCCTACATGTGTGTGCTTCAGTGTTTCCCATAACATGCTTATCTGGGAAAGGGATTGGGTTTTTTCTGCAGAGAAACTAGAACTTCGCTCTAAACCATTACTGCGTTAAAACACAAATGGTATTGATGGGTACACATATCACTTCCCTATTTATATGTCCTTTGCTCCTACCTAAGAGAACAAACCAGTATCATTAGGGCCTATGATGGCACACTTGGGTGCAGTGCAGAGTGCTGCAGCCAGGCTTTGATGTCCTTGGGGTGACTAACATGGAACTGGACAAGGTAAGAGCAATAATACAAGACACCAGAAATGGCATGGCTGCGTCTTCAAATTGGCTTTTAGGGCTGGAGTAAAGCAGTTAAAATGTGCATGATCTCAGGTGGGATAAAGACAAGCAGAAAAGAAGGAATGAAGAATGAAAAGCTGGAACAGGTGCCACAGATCAGAGGTGCAAGAGGTCACAACATGAAAGGGCACAAGAGAGAAACTTGAGTAAAACCAACTGTAGCACACTACAGTGGCCCACAGGTTTGAAACCCAGCTCTGGAAAGAAGAACCAAGGAAATATTCAGAAGAGGCAGGGATGTGTAACATGACTGGAACAAGCTTTTGACTGAGCTACTGTCAAGTGTTGCCAGCCTGTTATTATAGCAAATGAATCCATGTGTCTGCTTCTTTTGTCCTCAGAAACAGTTGTGTGGATTTTCTTCAGCTTCAGCACATGGTGCCACACACATGCATGGCCACACAAATGTCCCTCCTGAACTAAAAGGAAGTAAGAGCAATGTCATCCCGTCAGTGTCCCTTTTAAAAAGCTTTAAACCACTTAAATTAGGTTCCTAAATGAGAACTTAGTCTCAAGCATAGAGTTGGTAGATGAAAGGTAGCATGGAGTGCATTCACACAGCATAAATAATTGAATAATTGCTAAGTTGGAAAAGTATCCAAAGAAGCCAGGAATTATTACAGAATTCTTTTTTCTTTTGCTTACACAAACTTTATAATAGCTGTTTTCTCTGACTGTCCTTTTGTATAAACTGGGAGCAGCCTCTGGGCAGCTCTAAAATTTACTTTGGCTTCTGCAATAGCACTTAAGAATTACTGGAACTGTGCAGACTCTGGCCATGCCTCCAGTGCTGTCAGAGGCCAGGGCACAGAGCCATCCCAATCCCCTGGGCAGCAGCCTCCAGCCACCTGCTGTGCCACTGCCTGCTCCCACCTGAGAGCCTGCACACAGGGCAGGACTGCTTGCACAAAGCCCTTGCTCCCATGGAGCAAGCAACTTCACTCATCCTTGGCTGTTCAATGACAGATGGAGGGCTTGTGGGGTTCTTTATCATTATGATATGTAAATCAAATGGTTAAAAGTATTTTCACAGAATTGAAAATATTTCAGCAATGAGAAACTGTGAAAAATGTGAGAGGACACTATTTTCTCAGTTTCATTTCAGATAGCAGGATTGGGCCATGCATGGCATGATGCTTCCTGCCCAGAGACATCACCCTGTATGCATAAGGGCATAAGTGGTCTGCAGGCATGCTGAATATTACAGTCTCAACACCTTGAAAGGAATGTGTTCTCTGAATTTGGGTACTGTATTTACAAAAAAAGAAAATACAATTACCCTGTGGTAAAGTGCTTTAGGGTCAGAGTGCTCCAATGCAAAGAGAGCAAAGGGGAAAATTATCTCACCCAGATGTGGGTATGTAAACATAATTTAAACTAAGTATACAAGTTTACATACAATGCATCCACTGTTTACACTGATTTTAAAACACCATATGTAATGAAAATTATGCAAATATTTAGAAAAATATCTTAGCCTGGGTAAGGTATATACCACACTTAATATTTCAGTAATGGCACATGCAGTGCTCGTACAGCAGTGCCAAAAGTAACATTTTGAAAAATGACCCTTCGGTAAAACTGCCAGGCACAGAGTGTTGAGTTCAGGTACCCGCCAACAGAAACCTTTGGGAGGATGTCACTGCGAGAGGTGAACCAGTGCCGGGGTCTCTATCTGGATTAACCAAAGAACTTGTAAGAAATAAAACATCAGCACAGTATTTATGGGCTTCCTAGTCAGTAAACTGCTGGACTGCCAACAGCTATTTTGAGCCCTTTCCCGTTCTGGGCAAGGCAGTTTCACTTGTATAAAACAGACGGGCAGGTGCCCTTAAATCTGTCATTAAAGGGCTCCTGGCCGGCGCTGAGTGGTCCGCGCCCCGCGCAGCAGCTCCGCGCCGCTCCCCGCTCCGGCCCCGCCGCCGCGCGGGAGGAGACGCCCCTGCGCCGCGCCGGCTCTCGCAGTATTTGCCGGTTACCTGCAAATCGCAGACCGCCGAGTCCTGAAAGCCCGAGCGCTCTTTAACAACGCGTAAATAATGGAGGACAGGCGGGATGAATGAGTGCGGCGGGCGGAGAGCGGGCTGAGCCTCACCCCTGACGGATCGGGGCGCCCAGGAGGTGAGGGGCAAGAGGGTTTGGGTGAAAAATCATTGGCTTTAAAGCACACCCCCGGAGCTGACCGTGCTCGGGGGACAGGGGGAAGGGGGGGTTGTCCACCCGAGCGCTTCACCGGGACACTACCAGGGTGTAGGGAGGGCCTCTCGGACTGTCCTCAACACCCCCACCCCCGCAAAACAGCTCAAAAATAAAGGTGTGGGGGGAACCCTTTATTGTTACTGTGGTTGTTCCCGGCCTCCCTGCCCGCCTCCCCGGCGGCGCTCCGCGGTGCCAGGATTTCCCTGCAGCCCGCCCTCCCCGCCCGCGGCGCCTCCTCCCCGCGGCAGCCGCTCGCCGCCCGCGGCCCCGCGCCGCGCCCCCGGCACACGGGGCGCCGCCGCCCGCGCACTGACAGACGCTCGCAGGTGCCGCGCTCGGCCCGAGTCGCGGAGGGGCGGCCCCGCTGCCCTCCCGGCTCCGCACCGGCGGCAGGGAGACAGCTCGGGCGGGAGGAGCGGCGCGGGAGCAGCGGCAGCGCCGTGAGTCGGGGAGCGGGCGCGGAGCGGGAGGGCCGCCACCGCCGGGCTGCGCTCCTGACCTGCGGAGCGGCGGCGGGGCCGCAGCGCGCACGCTCGGGGGGCTGGGAGGGAGGCTACGCGTTTCGGGGCAGCCAGAGAGAGTACCGATTAGTGTCCTTGTTTGGCTGCTCGCGAGGTTCATGCCCGAGCTGTCGCTTAGAAAGACTCGGGGTGCTTCTACATCACTGAAATTCCGAGCGGAAATTCGCCCCTGTATCGGCTTAAATTTCCATCCCAGTGTGTTTTGGCATACCTGATATTATGTCCTTGCCTTGGAGGCAGAAGGCATACCCAGCCTACACCCACCCCGAAACAGGCTGCGCTCCTTTTTGTGCGCTGTGTCCCCTTGCGCCGCGCCTTCCTGCGCGGGCTGAGAATGACCGTGCGCTTGAGTGCGCTGCTCCCTGCGCGGCTGGGGCTGCACCCAGGGCAGGCGCTGCGCTGGGGCAAGTCAGTACCCGGTGTGGTGCTGCTTGTCAAGCTAAGAGTTCAGGCTGGGCTGCTGATGAAGAAATGCGGGCTGTAGATTAATAGAAAGGACTTGATTTATTTTCAGTTGAAATTTAAAAGAGACCAAAATAGAGGAAGCAATTAATTTAGGACTTGCGTCACTGTAGATTGTTGCTATGTTTTAAAAATAGGAAGAAGTCTTATTATGAAATGTTTAATGTAACAAATACGATCTTGATCTCTTACTTTCCTTTGCAAAATATCGGGGCGGGGGGAGGCAAGGACTTATGCATAGACCATTAATTTCAGTTATATATAGGTTGTAAGGATGTAACATTGTTCAGGAAATTGTAGATGAAAAAAAATCAGAAGGTTTAAGGTATGAAAATCTAAAGATGAACAATTCTCTAGATGCACACTACCAGAAATCTTATAATCCATGTGCCGTGGCTCAGATGTTTAGAGGAATGACAGAGATACCAAAAAAGGCATCATGATACTCAGCGCAATTCTAGAAGCAGCATTTTCTCGTTCCCTACAGAAAAGGAAAGCACATTTCTGGAAACAAGAAGTGACAGATGTGGCATCTTGGCAGCTGGCTAAACATAAAAGCATGTATCAGCAGGTGATTTCTGTTGCAGGGATTTATTTTTAAAGTGTCTTGTACTGAAAGGCTTCAGTCTGTTTTAGCATCAGCAGTAAGATTTACTTGCACTCTGCGGTGTGTTACAAATAGTCTTTCAGCAGAAACATTCAGAAAAGCAAGAGAACTCCTATATTGGAGGCACTCCTTGCTTTGAACATTTGTTTTGCATTACAGCATGCGAAGGAGAGGAACTGAGCAGGTTCTTTGGTCGGTGGTTTAGTGTGGAAGGGAATGATTTTTCCTGGCCTCAGCATAAGCCAGCGGTGTCTGGGAAGGAAACAATAGGGCCTATCTTCTCCTTAGATTAAAGGTAATCACAGTTACTGTTGTCTGGGGAGCACCTTGCACATCCACAGAAGTAAAAGCCAGGCTGCAGAAACTACCTCTGCCCCTCTTCTGTGATTGGTAAAACCAGCCTGAATCACCAGGAGGTGGCCTGGGTGAGTTTTAGAAAAGAAAGAGATGAATATCACCTAAGAGGCAGCCCAGAGCCACTCTTTCCCTGAGGCAGCGGCAGCGTGGGTCTGCACCATCCCTGTTTGACTGCTGCGGCTAGATGTCACATTGACTTGAAAGAGGCATCCAAAACTGTTCCAAACCACTTGTATCAGCTTTACTGTAACCAACAAAAGCCACAGTTCATGGCAGAACATGCTTTGCTCTCAGCTTTTCATAATTAGGGAGGCTGCTTTGGTTTATAGTCTTCTGACCTAGATGGCTTCTTCTAGAAGAAATTCTGTCCTCTGCCCAAGTTTTGACAGATAGGGGAAGAAAAGGGAACTTGCATATAAAAGAATTTCTTTCTGCCATGCAGAATTTGCTGTCAGTTTCTTCTTTACTTCTTGCCAGTGAGACCGTGTGTGTCCCAGGGCCTAGCAATGCTCTCTGACCACTTCTTCATCTTCTTCCTCACCCTAGTTAACAGAATTGCTGTGCATCAGGTCACCTGATGCCTGTTTGGCCTTTCATATTGATGTAAAACACCACAGGCTTTCACCCTCCTCCATGCAAATTTTACTTTTTGGAAACAAACAAATAAAACCATCTATTCCCACCCCCCCCTCCTTATGATCATGTCAGAGTAAATATATTTTCTCAAGATCTGAACCATCTCATGGAGAACTCTCCTTCCCCCAGTGGTAAAACTGAACTAATTGGGTGGTCTGTACCTAAAAACCGAGGTATCTCCATGAGTGCAGTGCTTATAGGGAAGGCAGTTGGCTGAAGGTTGTTTGTTTGTTTGTTTGATAGCAAGGTGAATTTCCCTAATAACCTGAAGTCTGAACTAAAATGAGGATGTGGGAAGAATTGTGTTCGGCTGCTGGGTAGAGAGGACTGTTTTTGAATGGTTTCCTCTCCCTAAGAAGCAGACGGGTCAGTAGGCAGTGATAGTGGCTCGGGGGTGCTAAGGGATGTGTCTGGGTGGAGCAGTGAGAACAGAGTCCTGGCTCTTCTGCCGAGTTCAGAACATCCTGTGTGAAGCAGGATGGCAAAATAAGGTGCAACTACTTATGACCTCAAGTAAAGCTCATGCTGAAGAAGAGACACACTTCTAGTGCCGTGTTAAAATAAGAAAGATTTCTGGTTGACACATTCATGCAGATGAACATTACTTGCAATATTTTACACTGTTCTGTATTTACACTCATAATTGACATTCCTGATGTTATTGAGCAGCGATGTTGATGCAGCATGGTGACTGCTGGGAAGGTGAGTCTGATGGGAGCAGCTGGGACTGGCTGACACGACTGACTTCCTCATAGTTCAAGGGTTAAATCAAGACCCAGTAAAGCCTCAGGAAACACACTGCCAAGATAAAATGGGATGATTACAAGAGGACAGAGTTGGCTAGGGTGACAAGATGTATTTATACCTTTACTTAGTTTCATTGATATTTGTGGAATAAGTAGTCAAGTATAGAAACAAATATTTGTCTTATGGTTTTACCACTAGTCAAGTCTACAAGAGCACAGTTAGTCAATAATCTTTGTAAGCAACTGTAAGATTTTTCTTTTGAGAGGCTAGTGAACTGCTGAATGTATTTTACTCCTTTTTGTGTTGTGTTTTTGTCTTTTAAAGAGGAAGGGTAAGCCATTTGCAAGCCATTTACAGACTGAGCCTGCAGCCAAGTAGCACTTTTAGTGCCTGAAACTCTGAAAATGTGAGTCGTTTTTGAATGCTCATACTAGATTGTATGGGCATGATCTTAGTAGCTTTTAATGCAAGACCACTTTACTGAAAAGTATTTTTAGCACAAGTAATTTGAATTACAGTTATTCTTATCTTTGAAATTAGCGAGTGTTGCAATACTTTTAAAACTGATGACCTAGTATCTCATGAATGCCAGGGAGCCACATTAAGGGTTTCAACCCCCACTGTGTGTGGTAAAGCAACAACATACAACTTAACTATGTAAATGTTGTGTTCATGCTGTTTTTACTTGCACGGAATAATAGAGAAGAGCTCACCAAATCTGATACACTGCTTTGATTTCTATCATAAAGGTCAACGGGGAGCATGTTAGATAAGAAATTAAATGGACTGATACTGTGAGTTTTTGTACTGGGTCTCATTCTGAACGAGCTAAGTGAACTTTTCTATGATTACATATAAACAGCAGCTGACCTTTTGCAGAGATACAAGAGCTGATGACAAGCTGAGACTAGGTATGACTTGCTTAATCAGGTCTGCAAGCTTGTTTAGGTACATTTACATGGCAATTAATTTTTTTCAGTCATCTGTAAGAACTTTCTAAAAATAAATACTACTTCATATCTTTGCTTGGAAGATCTAAAATGTAGGGCTTGATGCCTTTTTTTTTCATCCCTTTGAAATACCAGGTGTTTCAAGTCCATTTCTCTGTTTTGCTATAGAAGCTTTATATGTATCTGAGGATTTGTGTTGTGCCTAAAACAGAGGAAACAGGTGTTCAGTCTTCATTCCAAATGTGGGTTTTTTTGCTTTATGAATATTAGGCACTAGCATAAAAATAGTAAATAAAAGCAAACTGTTAGTCTGAAATTTCCTTTTTTCCCCTCCCTGCTAAGAAATCTATACAGTATAACATTCAAGTCAAGCAAACCCAAAACTCTGGTAAAAGCAAGTTTTTCTGGTAAAAGCAAGTATCCACAAGTTGGCAAAAGCCTGTAGAAAATGGTGATACATAAGTGCATTAAGTCACTTATGGTCAATATATCACAATGGTGATATAGAACTGCATTAAGGTCATATTACTTTTCATAGCCCTCTTGCCTTATGTAGTATGTGGGGTGAATTAGGTGAGACATAGCAAAAAAATAAGATCTGTTTGAAATTCTGGGCTAAAGCTGAAGCCCCTGCTCTGTCTTAGTTTGGGTAGTGCAGATGATGATGGAATCAAATGATTCCACAAATAATATAATCTTGGGATTTTCTAACTTTGTGTTTGTAACCTTAGTGCTCTACATATGATATTTCTAATTATGGGGTTCATAATTCTCAGTGATACTCTGCAAGGAGGATCAAAGGTGCTTTGCTGCTACCACAGTCAGCATCTCTGAAGCCTTTCTGCAGAGAGGTTGTGAAACCAGCTCCCTAGCCAGCAGAGCTCTCAGTCACCATCCTCACCAGGAGAAATCCTAATCCCTGAAAGAGCATGAATAATAGATCCTAATGAAAAAGAAGCTAATGGATCTTACTGCTTTGATAAATACTTTCTCTGTTTCTCCTCTTCGAGTAAAGCTCCTTAAGCTCTTTATAAGAAGGTGGTATTCTCAAACTATGTGAGTAGGTCAGTTCCTGTGTAGTAGACAGTGTTTTCGTGCAGGTGTTTTTTCTAGTATTTGAGAGATGCACTAGTACCAAGTGATGTACAGGAATATAATGCTGATGTTGCTGGGGACTATTGTACTTATTGATATTCTTCCACTTTTTTGTTTATTTTTCTTATATTTCCTTTATATTCTTAATAAATATATGACAGCACTTATGACCTCTTCTCATTCAGAAAGCTTTTAAATTATACCCAAAAAATCAATACTTCAGTAATTTCAAACCTTAAAAATAACTTATGATGCCAGAACAATTTTTTTAAATGTTCTTTGTTCTAATACTTCCTAAATCTAACCTTTTAAATTTTATCCATCAGGATATTTTGATCAGGAGTAAGTTCCATTCTTTATTCTTTCTTATGTGTATCTCCAGTCCTACCTAAGTAAAGCCTGAATTGTGTATATTTACATACATCTTTTTTATGAAGGCCTATGTATCTTTTAGAAACCTCTAACTTTACTTTTTCAACTCAGTTAATATGGTTCAGTGCATATTTTGATTTAGTTAAATTCTGTTTATTTGTGAAATTGGGTAAATTAGATCTGAAACTGAAGCACACATTAGTCTAAGGTGTGGTGGACTTTTGGTGAATGTCCAAGGTGAATGTTTTGGTTTGTTTTTTCTTTCCTCTTCGCTGTGTTGAAGGTGCACACCATAAATGTCTTGTCCTCATTGTGACAGGATCTTTTCAAGGCACTCTTGCCACTGCTTTTAATGAAATTTTACAGGGGAATGGCCATCAATATTATTTTTTTGTATTTATTTGTGGATTATTTGATAAACTGTCTTTTTGGAACTAAAGCATCGTTTCAGTTTGGTCAAAATTTGTTCCCAGAGGATGGTTAGATCAGTATTCTCATGTTCAGATTTCAAATGATAGCCTAATCAGTTGAAATTTTATGAGGTCCATCCATGTCATTTGAACCATTAATGTGACTCATTGCTTTTTTGAGAGTACACGTGAATGTAACCACAAAGAATAAAAACAAAAGCATCCTTGAAACTGTAAGTTGCACATGCCACAGTGAGGGTGAAGAGAAAAGAAGGTGCAGGTTCTGCCTTTTGTCATGCCATGTAAAGGCCAGCCGTGCCATTTCTCCCCAGCACTGTGGTCCTTGCAAAGGCATTTTTCTTTGGCTTTTCCATGATTTGTCTCTATTCATCTGGAGGATGGTTTGTGGCTATGTAGTCTTTGGTGTTTCCCTTTGAAGGATACATTCATTGCTCCTCCAAATAATGTAAGGGCTTAACCCAATTTAAGGAAGGTGTGAACAGTAGGAGAACTACACTGTGAGTGAAAGAGGGACAAGGAAGGAGTAGTGCCATTAATTGTTCTGCATGTCAGATGCAGCTCAGTGTTTCTGCTCTGGATACCATAGATTACTGCTCTTGATCATGTGTAAGTGTGGGCTGTTCTGTGCTTGCTCATAGCTCCTGTAGTAGATGACCTTGGAATAATAACCATGGTTCATAAGAGGGCAAGATGTAATGATCTGGGGGTCTCTTCTGTTTGATTGGTTGAAAACCAGATGGGAATACAAAAGTGAAGAATGAGTAGCATGTCCATGCATAGGCTGTATATATGGCATACAGGAAAGTACTTTGCTTCAGTCCAAACAGTTGGAGTGGAAAGGTGAAATAGGAGGAAGGTGATGTTCACAGCAGCTACAATTCTGTTAATATTCCTTGCCCCAAAAGAAACAACAGCTGGAGAACTGTCTTCTGTGAGATTTTGTTGCTGTCATTTTATGTGTGTGTAATTCTTAATATACTGGATGCCTGGCTTGTGGTTAGGGGTGTGATGCTGCAGTAATACAAATTTGTAGTAATTCACTGCTCAGTTTGGTCATCCTGCCTAGAAGGCAGGGGTAGCATCCAGTCAGTTTGATGAAAGACTTAAATGAAAAGGTTTGCTCATTACTGTTAGCATTTCTGCTTAACTTGTTTCTTATTATTAACATGTAAAATAATCAGTGGCACGCAGAAGTCCTCAAGACTGAATAGAAAATCTGTTGTTAGGAACAAAGTGGACTGAGCAGATCAGTAATTTGTATGGCTGCTGCTCTCTTTTGCATGTCCCTCCCCACTTGCTTGCTGTGATTTTTGTGGAAAGAGAAGCTGTATTTCTTCTGGTTTTCTCTTCGTGTACCTTCAGGCAGTATGAATACCCATCTCAGCCTCTGGAGTCTTTCAGATAAGATCCCTGAGGTCAACAGCAAGGACAACAAAATAATCCATTTGATAGCAGTGGACTGTACAGCTCTCTTAAAAATGCATACTTCTGGTCCCAAAGAAAAAAAGTTAGAATAGCAAGAGTCCAAGAAAGATATTAATCTGTAGGAATTCCCAAAGGAATTTGTGAGGGCAGAAATAAAACCTGCCTCTCCAAATGGAAGTGCTGAATAATCATGCAATTTATGCTGTGGACAGTTACCACATTTTTGTCTGAGAATTAATTTCACTGTTAGTTGCAGTAGTTATTTTGCCTTGAGAGTACAACCATGCCTCTACCTTGGTAGAGAAATAAAAATTGGAAAAAAGGTATTTTGGGCATGGTATAACATTCTGATTACTGGGAGATGCTCTGACAGCTGTATAAGAGGAGATGACAGAATTGTTATCTAATGAAGCAACAACAGAGAAATTGGAAGCTTTTTGGCATTGCCTTTGGTATGAACAGTATATCCATTCAAGTGTACATTTTTAAGTGTATCCAAATAATCTCTGAAAATACAAATACATAATCTGCATGTAACTGAAAAATCTGCAAGGAAGGAAGCAGGCTTCAATGGCCAAATGAACAGTCTAAACATGCAAATTACTCCTGTTGCTAAATTCCAACCAATTTTCCTGCATCAAGCCTGTGTAAATGTCTTTGTTCCTTGCATCTATGAATAAGCCTTAATCCCTTCCCCACATCCACTGTCCTCCATCTCCTGGTTCCACATCTCTGGTTTTTATACAGATGTTCCATCACTGATCTGAGTTTGGGTTGATGGCTGTTCCTGCCAACTGAGTTGTTTGTGGGGATGGAGCAACATAAGCATGAGGGCTGATATTTTCAATAGAGTGGATTTCAGAAATTCTAGGTGTCAGACATTAAAGCTACTGAATCTTGTAAAAAATTATACACTTTAACACCTTGACATTCCCTTTCTTGGTAATTCAGAATGACAGGAGAAGAAGACACATTTAAAAGTAGAGAAGTGCCAGAGCCTGTTAGCAATGTTGTGGATTTTGATGGTTTGCGTATTCATAGGAGTAAAGGATGTTATGGTACAGCTGGGGAGTAGAATTAGATCATTTTGTTTTATCTCATTAGAGAAACAGTTTAAAAACTCTGGTTAAAATTCTCCCACCTCCTTCTAGTCCTCCCAATAAACAAACACATACAGATGGCTGCAGAAGAGGATAGAAAATGTTGAATGGCAGTGTCAGATATTGATAAACAACTCTGAAAATAAACCTTAAAATGAAAGCTTTCAAGACAGCTGAAGTGTAGGTGGATGTGTTAAAAAGGCATCATCTGAGAAATTGTGTGCATTCTTTCTGTAATAAAAGTGCTATCTGCAGAAGTAGGAGCACCTGCCTGTGTGTGTGTGTGTGTACATTTAAGATCCATGACTGAAATGGTGCCAGATGATTTTTCAGGTGCTCTGATTCAGTGTGTTCTTTCAATCCATCTGCTGAGGTAGCTGGCGGTAGTTACTGGGCTTTCTGAGTTTCAAAGTTTGTAGTTTTGGGATAAGTATCCTGAAAGTAAAAATATGGTCCCAGAGTCAAGTTTTGCAGTAGTAATAATACATAGGAGATGTGATTTGAAAATAAGTTACAGTTGTATTTTCAAATTCAAGAACTGTGTCAGTTTTTTTGAGTAGAAGTGAATGAAGCCACATCCAATTTTTTTAACTGTGCTTTTCTTCAAAACCGAGTATTTGTAGTTGGACATGGATTCCACTTGGTGATGGATCTTAGATACCCCTTTTGGACAGTTGTACTTTAAAATGTTAATTTTTATTGTTTGTTTTGAAGAGGCTAAGTTGCTGTGAAATGGGTGCCCTTCTGGTCGCAGTGTTGAAGGAAGAACAGCTTTTAAAGCTTGCAGATCTCAGACTGTTCATGGTGATTTGATGGGACAGAATTTATTTGGTTCTCCATGCGGGATTTGAAGTGGTGTCCATCACAGAGATCTACTTTTTTTTTTTCTTTCTGTTTTGTGCTGAAAGATCAGAACTTTTCAAACACAACAGTTTTGATGAGAGGTCTATTTTGATAACTTCCAGGGGATTTGCCCTTTCAACCTTCATAATCATCTTGATAGGCAAAGAAACACAATCTGTGGGCAGAAAAGCTCTAAAAATTTAGTGTGGCTTTACTGAGATAAAAATACTTTTCCAAATGCTTAATTCTTAAGAGAAATGCCATGAATTTAGGGGAATATACTGTTGATGTCTTGAATGATAAAGGTCAGACCAGACCGCTGGGAACATGTGTTATGGCAAGCTGTAGGCCTTTCCTGAATTGTTACCCAGTTTTGTGTCAGTATGACTTCTGGCTCTGCCTGAATTGTTTGAATTAGACAATAGTAATTTCTTAAAAAAAAACAAAAAAAACCAAATATTCAAATGACAGAGAATCTACCATAAGCCTAAATAAATTGTTCTTACTGTTCCAAAAATGTATGTTTTCCTTTGTGCTTGCTTTGACTAGCTGCAGTCTGGCAAACTGAAGCTAAATAGTTGGACTTTATGATCTTAAAGGTCTTTTCCAACCTTTCTATGCTTCTGTGAAAAGTAAGTGATAGTGTCAGTCTTGTGGCTTTGCTGGAACTTCCTTTTGTTTCATTGTATCCTCTTGGAATTGTGGCTACAGCAACTGGACATGGTAATGGCCAAATACAAAATTACTGGACCTCTCAGTGCTCTCTCATGCAGCAGGGAATTGCACTAGCCCCTTATGACTACAGCTCAAGAGGATGAGGTTAACTCTGGTTAACTCTTCTGACTTCTTATTTCTGTTTCTGAGCACAGTCTTCCTTCATAAAACTGTGGCCTTTGTGATTTAGTCTTCCATTTTAATCTTGAGCACATGACTTGGGCTGCTGTTAAAACTCAAGTGGCTTGCTGGTGTTCAGATACCAGCTTGAGGTGGTTTAACCTGGCAGGTAACTGAACGGCACACAGCTGCTTGCTCACTCCTTCCCCACCCAGTGGGATTTGAAGAGAATTGTGGGAAAAATAAGGTAAAATTCATAGGTTGGGATAAAGAGAGCTTAATAGGACAGAAAAGGAAGGGATAATCATAAAATAAGTAGAATATACAAAACAAGGGATGCACAGTGTAATTCCTCACCACCTGCTGACCAATGCCCAGCCAGCTCCTGAGCGGTGGTGCATGGCCACCTTTCCCCATAGTTTGTGTACTGACCATGATACCATATGCTATGGGACATCCCTTTGGACAGTGGGGGTCAGCTGTCCTGCCATGTCACCTCTCAGCTTCTCCCCAGCCTGCTCACTGCTGGGGTGGGGTGGGGTGAGAAGCTGAAAAGCCAGTGACTCTGTGTAAACACTACTTAGCAACATCCGAGCCATCAGTGTGTTATCAACATTATTCTCACCCTAAATCTAAAACACAGCACAACACTCTACCAGCTACCAGGATAAAAATTAACTCTATCCCAGCTGAAATCAGGACACAATTGATCAAGACCACTCCATCCCTCAATTTCATTATCTACCTGTTGATTTTTCCCCATAATTCTAAGTCTTCCAGTGCAGATCATTTTAAGATAGTTCTTGAACTGAAATGGGTCAATTGAAAGCAAAGAGTTTAAAGAGCACTCTCTAGTAATGCAGGCTGCAAGTCCTGCTGAGCAAAAAGCTCACACAACTCCAAATGCCCATAGAAAAAAAGCTACAATTTTATTTTGTGTCATTAGTCTGACTTGGGAGTGGCACTACCTTATAGGGCCTGCAAATGGAGAGAATCTCCTATGAAATCAGGCGTGTTAAGCTGCTGTGTAAGAATTCATAGGTGATTTGAGATTCCGTGACGGGGGAAAAAAAGAATATTTGTGATTTTCTGTGGATGTACTGGGCTAAAAGAAAAGTTGTGTATATTGCAAGTTGTCCTTCCATTGCACATGTACCAGTTTTGTATCTTGTCATATATTTAGTAAAGCAAGAGTTTTGATTCTGATCTGGTTTGCAATGTAGCCTCCAATAATTATACTGATTCAATTACTGTTGAAAGAGAAAAGATGTAAACTAGTGACTCAGAGAGTTATCGTAGTTGTTTTTAAAGCTATCAGCAAAGTGTTTGACTCAGGAGCAAATGGCAATTTGCAGGTATGTAGGAAATTACAGAATTTCAGTGGAAAGCTCAAGAAAAATATTTTGGCGTCTGATAAAACAAATACAAAAACTTCCTGTGTCTTCTGCATAAGAAAGGTAATTAGCAAGAGGTATTAAGGAAGTTTTATTATGTATTAGTCTTAATCAAATTCTAAAACAGCACTCTGTTGGATAATAAGTCACTGGGAGCATAATAGTCCAAATGCAAGTCAGATTAAGAGTCTCTGGATTTTTCAGGTATTCACAATTTTTTTGTTTTTAAAGTTGAGATTTTGCTTTAAGATGTAATGCTCTTTCAGCCTCTTGGCACCCTGGGTGAAATTGCCTGGCTTGTTTCAGACGGTTTGAAACACTCACTTTGGAGGTGTGAACTCAATCAGAGCCATTAATCTGGGAACCTGGTGACTATAAAAAGTTAACTGTTTTCCTGCAAGCTGCTAATGTGTTGTACTTGGAGAGTTGTAGTTTACTGACTAGGTGCAGGGTTTTTTTTTTTTTTGTTTTCATTGTTGTTCGCACCTTTTTCCTTTTCCCATGCTAAATTGTTTCTTCCCATTTTTGTCTTCTCAAGTGAATGGGTTATGGTCTTTCCAGGAATAGCAAAAGTTTAACAGCAGTATCTGGGGCTGGATTTTTGTTTAAGAAGATATATATTTAATTTGAATTATTGTAGGATTAACCCTTTTTAGTGCTGTGGTCTGAGAGAACAAACAAAACAACAACAAAATCCCATTTTACTCAAGTATGTGGTTTAACTTAGGAAGCCTATGACTATAGCAGTAGGGGTGTTGCTGAACTACTTTTTACATTGATCTTAGTAGCTGTTGGTGAACTATTTAATACTTTCCTGCAGTAAGGATTTCCTTGGGCTCCAAGGAAGAAGCCCAGGTATGCTGCCCACTGCTTCTGCAGCCAGAAGGGGCATACCTCTGGTGAATCCAGATTGGCAGGCATGTACAGAGGGAAAGATGGAATGCCACTTGGGTGATATCTTCCTTTTGGAAGTTACTGTGCATGTCTTGCTGGAACTGTTTCAGAGTCTTTCAGTTGTGGTATTTCTCTTCCTTCCCAAGGGAGCTATATCCATAGGGTCTATGGAACAGGCCGTACATTATCCAGTATTTTCTTCTGGTCCAGTACTGAAGCAGCAACACTGAGACATTGATACCCTCTTAAACTTCTTGAGTAGTGTCTCTGCTGTTGTGTAATTCAGGGAGTTATAGTTTGTTCCTTGCCTGTGTTTCCACAGATGCTATCTCTTGTAAAAGAATCATATGAACAAGAGAAGAGAGGCCCACATTATGCCTTAAATTAATGCAATCCTAATGCATTGTTACACTATTATATGTTGTGGGGATTTTTTGCTGGGTATGGTTTGGATTTGCACTCAGGACAAGGAAATTGACCTCAGTTTCTCTTCCTTTGCCTACAGTAAGAAAATCAGAAATACCTGTCCACTTATTTAGGTGGCTTGGTTTCTGACAATCTTTACATTGCTTTTGTTTTCTGAGTTGGTGTTGCAGTGTTTATTTTGTTGTTGTTGTGTTTTATTTTGCTTCTTTTCTGTTCTCCCCCAGCAGAAGTTTTTGTCAGCACTGTAGCTGTGTGCCCTGGACTCTAAAATGTGTCATCTTTTCTTAAATTTTTTGAAGAATGGTAAACCACACTAAGCAATGTAGTGCTCCTTCCATGGCTTGAATTTTGACTCCCTGGAGCTTGCAAGAACCATTAGAAATTTGCTTTAAATAGCCTGCAGTAAGGTAGCATTTCATCTTCCCTACTTATTAAAGGATTAAGTAAATAAATATGCCCTTTACATGGGAAAGTAGGTCCCAGAATTATGTTCTTTTATTTTTCTGCCTACACACCACTGCTCTCCATACCAGATGTATAAATTGGTACATGAAGGACTTGCAGCATGTGGTAACAGCTCGTTCTTGGTCAATACCGAGGTGCATCCATGCCCAAAGGGATTGCTACACCTCATTTCTGTGCTGCTAGAGTTGTATGAACAAGATGAACAGAGCTTTAACAGTCCAGCAGCAAGTGTCACAATGCAATATAAAGCCTTGTGTGCTCTGTTTCAGAACCAGCTTCTCTCAACTCTGAAGTAATTACTGCAACCTGGATAAAGTATAGGCTCAGTACACTTAGCTGGTATTGGTTTAGTCAGACCTAAACATAACTTTTGCCTTGTGCAACACTTTGCTACTCCCACCAGTTGCCCCCTTCTACTCTGTTTAATGTGAGGGGCAGAAGGGTGAGATTAGTAAATGGCGAGCTGAGGCATTACTAAAAAGACAGTTGTTAAATTTGGGTTGAATTTGGCTGTCAGACACCTGGTAAAGGTCTCCTCAGTATCCTGAGAGTGAAATGCCGCTGCTGATCTGTCTTAAATCTATGGACAGTGGTTTTGACAATGGATTATGTATGTAATGGTCAACTTCAGTCTCTCTGTTTTGATATCCCTTGTTGGAAGTATCTGGTGCTGAGGAGCGTGTTTAACACTTGGCATTTGTGAAGGAGTGAAAGGGACCTGCAAATGTAGGCTCCTAGCTCTGCTTTTGAGGGAGGAGGGAGGGAAAAGAGTTGTCTCGTTGACTTGATGATCTTAAAGGTCTTTTCCAACCCGAATGATTCTGTGATTCTGTCTGGCCTGTGAGGGCTGCAGAGAGGTGCAGCTGGGTGTTGGCATGTGTTACCTAATGTTTAGCCTAGTATCTGTTGAAATATCTGATTATTTTAGGGATTTTCATTAATGTGGGTTTTGGAACAAATTAAATGTGACCAAGATCCCAACAAGGATCTGAAATCTGTTTTCTGCCGAAGAAGTCTTTATACAAATGAGCAGCAGTTTCCATCATTAAGCACACGCTTCACTCGGGATGCTCAGCAGGGGAACATCGAGACCTAAGTTGCCTCATGCAGCGCTTTTCTTGTAAGGTGGGAGACATTTAAGCCCAATTTGTGCTTTGTCCCATCTGTATGTTCTTTTACAGCCTTTTTGGGGAGGTGGTAGTTTTACGGCAGTCTGAGTTCGGTGTGATCCTCTCCAACAGGTCCTTGCGTCTTGCGTGTGTTTAGATACTAAGTAGCAATCCTCCCAAGGATTTACAGGGTTTCAGAGGTGTGTGAGAGGGTTGGTTCAGGTGGGAGAAATCATCATAAAAGTTGTAACTTGCTTCTCGCAACAAAGGCAAGTTGTTTTGGCTGGTGTTACGCCACTGTGTTTGTCAGTGTCGATTTATGTCAGGCTTTAAATAGGATGCTCTGCAATAAGTTTGTGTTCTGGTAGTTTGTAATCCTTTCAGGCCAGCTAACATTAACGAGCGGCAGCATTGCTGTGGCTGGCTTTCTTTTGATCATGCACAGCCCCAGTCAGGAAATGGGTGAGGAGCGTGAGTCATGATTACATTACCCTAATGGGACTGCCCACTAGAAGTTTTCTTTTTGCCGCCAGTATGCCTTCCCTTGACACTGCTTCTGAAAACAAAACGTCCATTTTGGAGCACTTGGAAATATTGACCTTTGAACAGAGAGATTTATGTTCTCTTGCAGTCTCGAGGCAAAGCTCTAAGCAGGAGCCCCTACAGAGAGCTGAGAGAAAATGAATGTCTGCAAAATGCTTTTCCAGAAGTTTGCAAAGACAGGACTTGACTTGCAGTACACCGAGTCTGCTTGGGTTCACTGGATACAAGATGCTTCCCTGACCCATTTACTGATCCTCTCATGTTGCCTCACGTGCGAGCTTGAAGTCCAGTCTGTACCAGGGCTGTCATCTCATTCACCATTTGGCTTAAGCTTTGTCTTAGGTCTATACTTATCTTTTGAAATATGGCTACAATAATGCAAAGATAGGTGCTGAGTGCTAGCTGATGTAAACCCTGAGCGTTGAGAAGGTGGCTTTAGTGGGATTTGAGACAACAGTATTTTGGACAGTTTAATTAAATATGTGGGATTTAGAGTTTGAAAGAAATATCAGCAGCTAGTCAGTAAACTAGCTTTAGAACCAGATTGCCACTGTGCACTCTGAATATTCAGACAGTACACCTCTTTACAAGTGCTGAGTATATTAATTTCTTTCAAATTAGACTCATTTGCTCTGACCGGTTTTAAGAGCAGTGTGTGAAATACGACTATTGGCACAAAGTGTGAATTCACCCTGATACTACTTGATATATTCCAGAAAAAAAAGAAGTCTGATCAATTGAGTACAAAGCGATGCAAGGTATGAGAATGAAATGTCTTGGGAGGAAGGGGGGACCCCTTCCCTGCTGTCCAGTGTGGTGCATCCCTGTCAGCTGGGGCATGTTGCAGGTGTCACTGACAAGCTGCAGAGCAGCACCAGAATATGACATGTCTTCCAGTTGTCACTTATTCTTCCAGATTCTTACCCCTGCTCAAATGGTGCCTTCAAACAGTGGAGTTGTTTTGTTAGAAATAGAGTATAAACTCACTGTGAAGATGTAATTTCTGGGTTTTCCCTTTTGTTTCATATAAGGGTGATAAACCTTAGCTGTACTAACAATATACTTGAAACTGAACATAGATAACAAAATTTTAGAAGGCCTATTTACTCTGTGATTTCAGCTCCCTTTTTTAAAGTGGGCGTGAGTTGGACCAAAAAAGTAATTCAGTGAGGTGAAGCATTTCCTTTCTTCCATCTACCCCAACACCATCAAATTGCTCTCATCTTGATGACCATTCAACTCTCTGAAGGAGGCAGAGCTCCAACAGAGCACAAGATTCATCCTTCTTCTGTGTAATAAAAAAGTCCTGTGCAACTTGAGATTTTTCTGTATCTATATATCTCTACCTAATTGTTAGTCTTTGCTTATAGAGGGCTCCCTGGCTTTCAAGTTTGTTTTGAAACTAGTTTATCAGCCACTAAAGATGGTCAATACTTATTTAAACACTCTGAAAAATGAATAATAGAACTGGTGATTGTGATATGCCTATGTCACTTGTGTGTTTCAAGGAGATGATAAGGAGTATTTGACTTAGAGATGAAGCATATTTGAGAATTGAAGGTCAGGAGTTCATGGCAGGGTTTTGTGGGTTTGGTGGTTGAGGGGTTTTTTTTCTTGAAACCTTGCAGGATCCTTATATTTTAGATTGCCTTTTGTCAGTAGCTAGCAATTACGGAAATTTTAAGCTAAGGGTCTTTTCCAAAATTAGTATGAATATATTAAATAAAGTTAGAAAAACTTCAGTATGACAGCAGTCTTGGGAACCCTAAGACAGAAACAAGTGGAGCTACAAAGCCATTTTTGCATCAGGAGTGCATAAAGTCTAGATGTAATTCCATGGACATTTTTCCTTGCAGAAGAGACCGTTAAGGATTGCCCAGCCCTTCTGCCACAAATCCTTGCTTTCTAAGAGTGATGTCTCAAAAGATAGCTTAGCTATTGAAAGGACTTTTTACAGCAGAGAGTAACGGTCTCACGCCAAGCCTTGTGATTTTAGACCCCTTCCCTAGTTAGTTTTCACCTTGTTGTGTGCTGAACTGGCCTGTAAGGGGTCAAGTGTGTGCACACAGTAGGGGGGAAGGAGAGAATGCCTTTCTGACAGCAAGTTATATTGGGCTCGATCTCTCTTGAAGCACTGCCGTCGGGCAGCTGCAGCTGTTGCTAAGCCTGTCCTGTAAACTGAGTCAGTGGAGAGGACTGCGGCTGTGACCGGTTTGAAGTGTGACTTGTAGGTCCGTCTGTCTGCGAGGGGTACAAGGAACTGCCGTGCAGAACCAGGAACCGTCAAGGTGGAGTAAGGAATCCAAGGTGGGAACTTCTTAAACAGGCTTTGAAAGCAGAGTTGGGCTAAGGCACTACACCCTCTGTGTCAAAAGAGAAAGCCATCTATGCTAACCTGCTCAGAATCACCAAGGGTGTGGAGTGTGGATTCCTAATCCACTTAAATTGACCTGATGAGTGCTGGCTGACATCACAGGGGACAGTTGAGATTTCAAGCAGAGCAGTTTGCCAGGCTTTTAGGTGGCACGTCGGCTCAGGTTGGAGGAGTTCTTTTTTTGTCCCATTTCGTGTTTTTCCCTACGGCTGAAGAGAACCGATGGACAGGTTTTTAAGCCTGTCCATCTTGTGGCTTATGAGTTAATGGTACCCAGCTCTTTGCTCATCTGATGTGTGACTTTGTAGGAGGAGATGTGTGACTGTGCTTCAGCGTGCAGTCTGTTTGATGTAGCATAAGCTCACATTGGCTGGCTGCATTATATTAACGTGCTGTGCTGCACCTTGTACTGACATGCACCTCTGCCTAAATCTGCACGGGCTTGCGCTCATCCAGTTTTTGGAAGCCAATGAACTATATGCTATTAAATGCATGTGTGAATGTACCAGCCAACAAAGCTAAGGAGAAGGTAGTAAAGAGAGAGCTGTTTCAATCCATGAAGCTGAACAACAGAATACGATGCTCTTGTAAAATCCCTGTCTCTGGAGAAGAGGAGAAAAGAAAAGGTTTTTATTGTTCTAGAAAAGATGCTAACTTTTCAAAGCTCAAAGCAAGTTGTGATTTAAACCTGTTGAAAGGTAAAAAAAATTGCTTGATAAAATAGAGTGAGTTAATTAAAGTATTCTAGTGAGTGGTTATAAGCACAGTTGCAAAAACAGACTGTGTAAGGCATTTATTTTCTTATTGCATCACAAACAGATTTTAAAAATGTTAGTTCTCTACAGTGTTAACAAACATGTATTAAAAACATTTAGAATCTCAGAGTAAATGTCAAAAATAAGTCAGCATCAAAGAGGGATGTATTTCTACTGATAGAATGCAGAGATCTATTTATACAGTATGGGTTGCATAGTATTTTTATGAGCATCTCCCAAATAAGCACAAAATTGTTGTAGTACTAATTTGCAGGTGATAGATATTGGTGAAGAAGTATATTGGTGAGGGAGATGGAGAAAGCTCGACTGATTTATGGATTCACAGCTTGAGTACATTGAAATAAAATGTTTCTCTCTTTTGGAAGTATGGCATTGTGTTTTATCCTATAGAATGTAAATCCAGTTTATTTGCTGGAGAATGATAATTTGGAAAGCTTTTTAGCTTTCCTCACTTCAAGAAAAGGAGTAGAGTCTTACTGGACAAACAGTGTAACTTGAGCACCGCCCCTGGCTGTGCTGCCAAAATTTGTTGCTTCAATTGATATATTTGTATATCGATCCTAAAAAAAAAACTCAAATGGAGATGCCCACTCTGAACCAATAAAAGGCAAGGATAACAAATTCTACTTTTTCCAGTATAGTTTATTCTGCTTGGAGAACTTGTTTTTGTTATACCAGCACAAAAATTCTTAAATGGTTTGTAATATAATTCTACCCTGTAAATACAGGAAAATTCCTGTTGTAAGAGAGTGAGAATAAGAGCAGAAGTATGATCTTGTTTATAAACAAGGCAGTGGTAATGGGAAGAAAGAAGTGATTTTTATCTTCATATATGCTGTTAGGGAGAATTATATTGTCACTAATTCTGATTTGCTTGGAAAACAACGTTGAAAAATTGGAGGTGGTTCAAAAGAGAGAGAGGGAGAGATACCAGAAGGCTTAAAATTATTCCCCCACTATCACCACATGAGGAATTCCCCCTGTTCACTTTGTTCAAAAAGGATGACTGCGAAACAACTTGGTTAGTGTTCAAGTACCATAACAAGGATGAAGGTTTCTGGTTGATAAAGAGCATTTGTAATCTCAGACTGATAAAGAACAAAATAATAAGTGGAGATTGAGGCCAGTTGCTCATATTAGACCTCTTTTTTTTTTCCTCTTCCCCTCCAAACCAGGTTTGCTCTCCTTTGTTTCTTTTTCTTACAAGCTAAAATAAAAACTCTTAGATTAATTACTTCGTTCATTTCCTTATAATATACAAGTACTTTAATGGTTTAAAATTAGTTGAAAGTGTTCTCTGCTTTGGTTAACATGATTTACATGAGGTCAGTCTCTTTGAAAGAGTGCGAAGCAGGGTGGCAAGAGTTAAAGGAGTCAACAAAAATTAAAAATCAAGAACTCGTTTTTCCTTTGTTTATGAATCTGGGTTTTAGGGAGGGGGGGGGAAACAGGAGAGTGCTGGAGAAATAGAAGATACCTGTTGAGAAAGACACTGTATGCAGCCTGTCCCTTCTGTGCTTACACTTAGTGGCAATTAATGCTTCTTCAAGTGGACAACTCACAGCTGGTGTACTACTTGTCTTTGATTTATGTGGGGGAAAAAAGTTTTATAGCAAGGGAAGTCAAAATATATCCTTATATGTTTTTTTGCCTTTTAATTTTTAATTTCTTTTAAAATTTCTCCATAGCTAGAATAGATAAAATAATTTATTCTATTAATCAGGACCCAACTTAATAATTTATTCTATTAATTGGAACAGGGAACACTTTAGGTGCATATTCTCTGATAACTGACCTCTGTGAAGTAAAGTAATGAATGTAGTCTGCATGTATGGGGAATTTTAAGAGAAGGGTGGACAAACACCTTCACAGCTAGCACATGGCATCTCTGTCTTTTCAGGGCAATGTAGAAATTAATCAGCTGTGCCATAGAGTCAGGTTCTCTCTTGACCTGTGCTTCTGTAGCTGTGGGAATGATTTGGGAATTTTTTTTTTTTTTCATTTTCTAAATAATGTAGGTGACAGCACAATGAAATGGGTAAGAATTGATCAGGAGAGTGAGTTGAGTGCAGTTGAAAATTAGTTGAACTGAAGTGTGTTTAGCCTGATTGTTTTTATAAAGTAATTAGATCTGTAACTTTAATCAGGAAGGTGCCAATTTGTTGATGAAAGGAGAAGCAAAGGAGACAAGGACTTCTAAACTGATCAAGGGAAGTTGACTTAATACAGATGAATTCAAAGGCTGTACCTCTTATAAACGATGTAAATTTAGATAAACAGGCTGGAGGGAGAAGTGTTAGCACCTGATATGGTTTAAGCTACTTAGAAGGTAGTGGCTTTATAAGGGGAAAGCTAGTGCCATGGTCTAGAAGTGGACAGACTTGTGGCCTCTTGTCTTCAGATTCTGGTGGTTAATAAGGACACCTGAGTCCCCAGAAACACGAGAGGTAAGCTCTGTGGTGCATCATCTGATGCTTTTCTTGTACCTGAGGTTAACTGGGAGTGTGTTTCACTAGCATTCAGAACTGTGACTGCATGAATTAAGGCCCCTGTTATAAAACCAATAAAAATATGTTTTACACTTGATGCTGTTTCAGACATAGTGAAAGTAAAAGCATTGACCAGGATGTTCTTAAGAGTTTGTTTGTACTGCTGAAAGGTACTGATAGCTAAAATCTAAAATGAAGCCCTAAAGTCTAATTCTTCTATGCTTGCAGATACTTCATCATGTAGAAAAGTTGCAGCTGCTTGTTGCTTAGTTTATGTCTGCCTTTTGCTGTGTTACTCTGCTTTCATTTGGATATTTAGATAATGTACAGACTCAGTTTTCTCTAACTGACTTGCTCCCCAAGGTAATTCAATTATATTTTAAATTATGCTTTGGAAAGGCCTTTCTCTGAGCTTCATGTGCTTCTAGTCCGTGATGCGTAAAGGCAGAGCCTTTGCAAAGGATTGCCCTGTAGAAAGCTCAGAGGCCTCCCAGCAGACTCAGTTGCTTCTGGCTCTGCTCTGTGGAAATGTGGTTTTCTTTCTCTAATTTCTTTGCTAAAGTATCTAGGTCTCTTGGGATGTGTGCACAAGTAAAAGTTTTCACATTGACCCTTATTTGTCTCTGGCTTTGCAAGTTGAGCTGTTGAGATATTTGCTGATAGTCTGTCTTTTTAAAATGGACCATGGAATAAGCTAAGGCATCCATGGAAAACTTTGAGCTGTGTGGAAGGTGATGATTGCTGAGTGGACAGAAGGCGGATTGAGAAGCACCTCTAAAAATATTAGTCTCTCTTACCAGGCAAAATACTTATATGAGAGTGTGAAGTGATAGGAATGAAAATGAGCAAGCACTACAGCCAAACGAAAACTTTAATTTTCACTGGGCTGAAATTCCTCTGGTTTGGCTCATGCTTGGATCTTGTTAGGATAGGGTATATCTTTTCAACTGGAATGAAAACCCTTTCATGTTGTTTTTCTCTTAAATTAAGGTCTTCCACTGTAGGCTGGCAGTCCAGGATTGCAGGCTTCTGGTTTTCTGGTAATTTCTCATTCAGCTTTCCAATTTAGCTATACAATCACTTAGTTACTGAGCTGAAATTAGTCAAAACAAGAGACTCTTCTAGCAGTAAGATCAGAAAAAGGTCTCATTTAAAGACAAGGAGAAATTTATTGTGTAGCATGATATCTAGATTGCATTGTGTTGTGTCCCTTCTCTTAGCCCGTGTGCACTTGAGATTCCATTAAATCTTGTGGAGTGCAGGGAGTGTGTTAAGACCCTTGTGAAAATTTTGTGGACTGGTTTTTTTGTCTTCTAGGATTTGAGCTGGAGACTTAGTCTTGTTAGTTTTTTTTTTTCATTTGCCTTATTTTGATTTATATTTTTTTTCTAACTAAAAAAACTACTATATATATGTGTGTGTATGTATACTATATGTTAAATATTGATATGGGTTCTTTCTTATTTAATTGTAAATTAAGTATGAATAAAAATAGTATTGTAGACTTAGTATTTCAGATTTATTTGTTTGAAGTAGCTAAAAATCTGCACTCCTTTAGGCAGTAGTTGACAAAGAGTACAGGTATGCAGAAACAAAATAAAATTGCTCTGAAGCTATTGTTGTACATGGAAGGCCTGTCCATTGAGAAGAGAGCCCTTTTATTTAAAAGGTGTAGTTGGCAGATTTCCAAAACTTGTGGGTGCTGAAATCTGCATTAAGAGTAGCCTTTGTTTTCAGCAGAGAAAATGGTGCTTGCACTAAGCATGTATTTCTTCTCTTTAAATGTAAAGCCTCTTGCACTGGCCAAATGGAAGGCAAGGCCTTCACAATGAAAGGGACTGCTCTAAAGAGGAGGTTTATAATTCTTGATAGTGGAGTCTCTTGCAGCATCATCTCAGGTAGTGTGGGTTTACACTGCCCCTTACTGGGGCTGTCTCGTAGTGCAAGAACTGAAGGAGATTTGGATATCCAAAAGTTTGTACTGCGTTCAGAGTTTTTGTATTTTTTTCCCCCTGAGCGATGAGCTAAATAAAATATAGTGCTTTTCTTGTATGTCAAAATGGCTATTTATACTGGGAGTTATTTTACATTTTCTTTTTAGTATTTCCTGATGTTCAGATGTTTCATTGTGACCTTCAGGTTTTTTTTAAACCTCCCTGTGGAATTTGGTTATAATGGTTTTTGATACAGATCCTAAGTGGTGGAAGCCATGAAAGCTTTGAATGAACTATCATTTGTCTTTCGTTTTTTAGCTAGTGACCAACAGGCATGACTTTGGACTACATTATCATTATATTGTCATTCATTCAAATTAAAAGACCTTAAAGAATGAGAAATTAAAATCAGAGACAATTTGGCCTGTTATTTCTAGGAAGTGAGATAGAGCTCAGTCCACTAGATAACTGTAAATCAACCTCACCATTCATCTTTGTTTGATAATAGTCTTCTCTGTAGAGTTGAGCACATTTTGTTTAGTTAAATGGGTTGCTTGGGCAGAGTAATAAACGGGGGGGAACAATGCAGTGAATTTTAGACTTTAAAACTGCAAGGTTGATTTGACTAATTTGTTCTGTTCCCATTGCAGGTGGCACACGTAGAGATCTTATTTAGGAGTTACTTTTGTATCTTGCAGTACTGTAATGGAGTAATGTGAATCTCCTAGTATATTGCAGATCCTAATGAATTACTATTGTTGTATAGAAGGAAGCTTTGAAATGCTTTTAATTGATTGATGCAATCAATTGTACTTTCAAAATTGACGTTGAAAGTATAAAATGCCCTCGTAAATTTTTGAACTTATTTTGTATTTCAACTTTAACCTGTTTACATCTGATATATTTTGTGGGGGAGGGTTCTTCAACATTATCAAAATGCAGTAGATACCTGGTGGGAATCAAAAAACCAAAGCACTGACCTGGCTAGACTCCCAGTTCCCCTTGTGATGCAGAGTTAAGTACCCAGCTGTAGGAACTAATTACTGTGGTTAAACGATTTGCTAAAATGCCTGAATGCTTCTTGACATCCTGGGTGTGTAGCCATACAGTGCTAAGTTTCAAACCTGGTGATTCGTACTGGGCTTAATTTGGTGAAGGAAAAACCCTGCCAAGGCATAAGTAAAAGGCAGCAAAAGTAGCCCTTGTTACAGCCAGCTTCCCTCCTCTTATGGTGCAGAGCAGTCCTGTTGTGTAATCTCCTTTGCACAGTGGGGGTGGTGATGGACAAAGGGTGAGGGATTTGTAGCTGAGTGTTCTAATGAGATGGGCGATCTGTGGTGCATGGACGTAATAGAAGAATGTATAAAAATGTCCAGGAGAAAAAATACATTCATTCTGAGAGTGTCCAAGGGTTAGGAACTAACATTATAAGAAAGAAATATACCATTAAACTATTAAAGAAGAGTGTTTTTCAATAGCTTTTTGACTTAGTAGCCTGTTAGCCCTTGTTAGCTGTATCAGGCCTTTCAAAGACCACATTCTAGCAGGACAGCACGGTTTGCAAAGGCTGTTAAAACTGGTTGCACAGAGCAACTCTAAATCACTGTGGCCTCATGGTCTGCATAATTCATGAGATAATCTATAACTAATTGCTGTGAAGAATTCATGTAGCCTAAAGAATATAGTCACAAGAATCAGTCTCCTCTAAAGCATGTGAGTTTGGATGTTCCTAACAAATTATAAAAACCTGGAAGAGCTCTTTTTTCTAGTTCCTAGAACTATTTGTTTAAATGGGCACAATTACTGGAAATGTTACAATTTGTGAGTGTTCCACCACTAACTGGAAGTATCTGAATGCTAATCTGATTACCCAGTTATCTAAATCAAGGGAGTCTAGTCCATATTGAAAACAGTTTTCTGAATGACTGTCAGTCTTCCTGGATCTACCAAAAACTTAATGTTTTTTAATGTTATAAATGTGTTTCTGCATGTGCTCTTAAATGTCAGCATTTTGAATGCCATAATAAGGAGAAGAAAGATTAAGATAATGATACTTATCAAATGAGTTGTGCTCAGCAACTGTGTCTAAAAAGTCTGACTTCTAAAAAAGCTATGGAGTCAGAGAAAGGTTAGGTGGCCCTTGTTAATCTGAACTCTTTTATCTTGCCTAATGAAGAGAAGCAACATCATAAAGCTAATCTGCAGGCTGGAACTGTCAGTACCATTACTAATTTTGGGGTTTGGTAAAGACAAGATTGAATGAACCATGAAAAATAAATTAATGATAACCTGATTTTGTATCCCATGCAGGTTTTCTCAAGCTGAGGAATTCGCGGGGCATTTGGTTGGTACCTGGCTCCAAAACCTGCGTTCTACCTTGTGAAGAGCTGATGTGGGAGACATTTACCTTCACAGTTCTCTGTATCAGAAGAATAAGACTTTGTGTGCAAGAGTGGTTCAAAATGACAATGTAAATTGCTAACACTGAAGGTATCCTGAGAAGAACTGGCTTTGTAAGAGGCTTCTCCTTCCCTAACCTTTTTTTAAACTACTTCTCTCAGAAACTACAAGCAAAATGCCAGCCAAGACACCCATCTACCTGAAAGCTGCTAACAATAAGAAAGGGAAGAAATTCAAACTAAGGGATATCTTATCTCCTGATATGATCAGTCCTCCACTTGGAGATTTTCGTCATACCATACACATTGGAAAAGAGGGACAGCATGATGTTTTTGGAGACATCTCGTTTTTGCAGGGCAACTATGAGCTGTTGCCTGGAAATGAAGGTGAAACCAGAGTTAGCCAGTCTGGTATCCACAATGAATTCTTAAGGGCAAACAGCACTTCTGAATCCATGTTTACAGAAACTCCATCACCAGTGCTCAAAAATGCTATTTCCCTTCCTGCCATTGGGGGTTCTCAAGCCCTTACATTGCCTTTATTGTCACCAGTGACATTTAATTCAAAGCAAGAATCCATCAGGTCATCCAGAAATCCGAGGCTTAGCTGTGAGCCAGTAATAGAAGAAAAACTGCAGGAGAAAGGTAAAGAGATGGAGGATGAAGAAACATACAAAGATGACATATGGGAGCAAAATGGTTCTTCTTCACATTTTACCAACGGTAGCGACAGTCACTCATCCAGCTTTTCTGAACGATGCACTGATTGGCAAACAGTTGATTTACTGGATGACAGTCGGCTTTCATGTGAACTAACCAAGACTAAGTCAGAGGAATCCCTTTCAGATCTTGCAGGCTCTCTTCTCTCATTACAACTTGACTTGGGGCCCTCACTATTGGATGAGGTCCTCAATGTAATGGACAAGAATAAATCTTAGAACTGGTACTCCCTTGCTTCTTTATAAGTGATTCACTTAAAAACAAACAAAAGACCACAGTTCAAAAGAAGATGCTTAAAAATGAGCTGTATTTGCAGTTGTATGATGAGTTTTCTAAAAATATTCTTAAAATACTATTTTTTTACCTATTGTTTTTCATGATTTTTATTACACTAAATTCTCATATCAGAAAGGTAAATTTTAATAATCAGTTCCAGCAAATATAAAATGTTTGAAGTACCAGTATTAATGATCAGAAACTTAAGAAACAGCATTTGAGGATGATACTGATTGTGGCATTTACTTACTTCACTTCTACAGGCTTCTGAATATGGGATAATCTCTTAATGTCAGAAAGGAGACTGATACTAATTATTCACTTTTATAAATTATTACAATATCACTTTACATGTAGGCCTCTTTCTAGAACCTTGTGTTTGAGGGTTTTTCATCCTTTTCCATAGTACCATTTCTGTTATAAATTCACCATAACTACTTCCTTGGTCTTATACTACCACTCTGAGTTCAGATGTGAGCAGTTTGAAGGCTTTTTCAGCTTGAATACCTGGTCCAGAGTCTCAGCTGTTTTAAATGAGTATGCACAAATTTACACAAGTTGAGGCTTGGGCCTGACATTGTATATGAAATGTTATGTTGTAAACAGGTGACACATGCAAGATATTATGGTTAAATTATTTTAAAAGTTGAAATATATTTTCTGTGTGCATATTGGCTTTTTATTGCAGAGCCTACACATACAGTATCTCATCAAAATATTTGCTTGGCATTATTGGTGCTCTTCTGAAAACTGTATATTTGTGTGTTTGAAGAGAAATATGTATTAATAGTCCTTGCTTTTTTCTTCATTTATTTCCACAACATGCTTAAACTTGCAACTGGTTATTTTACTTTTTGAAGAAGGCACTGGTTATTCACAATGCTAGTGATGTGTGCAGCAACAGCCAATGTTTGCAAAATGTGGATCCTTCAATACAGTACTTACATGGATTGCATAAACCTTGTGCAATACAATAAAAAACCCCTTTAAATCGCTGTGTGTTTGTGATTCACTACACAGCCTCACCAAAACACAAAGTTTTGTTTTCTGCTATAAAGAAACAGACTAGTTGCAGAAGCCAATTCTAACTTAATTCAGTTGATTTCTCCAGTTTAGTTCTTGAGGTTTTAAGGGCAAACTCCAAGCAGCTAGGACCCTCTGGAATGTATATTAAAGCAATGGAAGATAGGAGACTTATACCTTGGGCCCAGTGAAATTAGTGGCAGAGTTCCAGTAGCTTTCACTGAAGTCTTTAGGTAAAATCCCAACAGTTTGTAGACTGTTCTTCATTAGATAACTTTATTTATCTGTATATTCTTATAAGAACATGTATGTCATGGATTATTTAGTGCATATTATTTATCCTTAAAATTTCTAGGGGATTAATGCCAAATAATAATATTCCTTCAGCATGGTTTAGGAACACAATCTTTACCCCTGTTAAACACATCTGTTATTATAGCTGCATGTCTCATTAATGCACAGTCTACCATATTATTCCTGTGAGGAAATGAGATGTAGAATGCCCAAGAACTGTGTTTATTTTTAAGATAATGTTTAATTGCCTTTAATTTCATATTCTCTGTGTGTAAGCTTGTATCGAATTTCCAATCTATTCATAATCCAAGAAGAATGGTGATGACTGTGGTGCTTTTTCTGTTTTAGAAAGCAGGTTCAAAGCTCTCCTTGGCCACATTTCTTATGGGACTTGGGGATTTAGAACCTAAGGAGAATTTAGGCCAAAACTTTCACTGGAAAAATCTGTCACTCATTAGCATAGGGGAAGTTTGGGTGAAATAGGGAATTAGACATTTTCTGTGTAAACCAGCTTCAAATACCATGATTAGAACATTAAAGTATTTGCTGGATAGAATGTCATCATCTTTTAGGGCTTTCCAAGAAAGTATTCTCTAGAAAGCAAAACCAGATTATATTAGCAGCTGTTGCAGGCATGTAATTTTTGCTTTGTCCTGTTTTATACTTTATTTCCTGGCTTATGCTGCTGAAAAGTGTCCCACTATTGCAGAATTTTTTGGTCTGTGTTATACTTTCTATGTCATTGCTCTTCTAAATTTGTAAATCCTTAAGTCTTGTGATGAGGGTGGGTGGTCTGAACTAAAATAATAGCCATTGCTCCAGGCAAAAAAAAACTACTGTGTTGTGGAGAACCTTTCCTCATGTCAAGAACAGAACCTTTGCACTGGAAAAGCAGATTTCATATTTCTTTAAAGCTGTCTTGATTCTTCCTTAAGAAGCTGGATCCCTGAATTGTTCAGATCTCCTCAGTTGTACATATAAAGACCTAGAAGATGCAAAGTCAAATGTGCCCAGCTTCTGTTCTGACATGGTCTTCTGCTTTGTGTAATCTGATCTGGCATCTCATCTGCCAAAATCAAAATCGAAATTTGTCAGATCAAAATCTAAATTCCAAAAAAAATTAAAGGTTCTGCCCTCCTGAAGTCTTGATATAGTTCTTAACTGAAATTAGACTTTCTAGGAGGAGCTACATGTCAGTTTAATGAAAGCCAATCTCCTGCTGCAAGTTGGTATTGTGGTTATTGCATCAATTGTGTGTATATATATGTGTGTCTATATATATGTATATATATACACACATATATATATATATATACATACAGGGAGAGAGAGAGATATCTCCAAGTTGCCTTGGATATTGCATCAATTTTCTGTGCCTATGGGAAAAGTGTGCTAACTATACCAACTGCACAGAAAGCTCTACAGATGCTTCACAAAGCCTTCTATTATGTCAGAAAGCACTTTCCCATCACTTCTAACTGCAGATCTACAGTGGAGGCCTAGCGATGTAATCTAAATGTGCTGAAGAAGAAAGCAGGGGCATATGCCTGCTTCCTACATAGGTATTTACCAAGTTTCACATCTGTATAGTCCAGGGAGAGAGAGATCTCCAAGTTGCCTTGGATATTGCATCAATTTTCTGTGCCTATGGGAAGTGTGCTAACTATACCAACTGCACAGAAAGCTCTACAGATGCTTCACAAAGCCTTCTATTATGTCAGAAAGCACTTTCCCATCACTTCTAACTGCAGATCTACAGTGGAGGCCTAGCGATGTAATCTAAATGTGCTGAAGAAGAAAGCAGGGGCATATGCCTGCTTCCTACATAGGTATTTACCAAGTTTCACATCTGTATAGTCCTGCAAGCTGAGCTACACACAACACAACAGAAAAATGTACCTGAAAGTCCAATAATCATTCAATTCAAGAACCTTGGAACTCCTGCCAGTTCCCCAGCCAGTGTGAGGTGATCAGTGTTGGGCTGAGGGTGTCAGTGGGAGGTAGAGAGCTGGTGAAATGCTGGGAAGTACTCATGGATCTCTGTCAGTTTCTAAGAAGGACCAAATCCAGACACTGAGAAGCAAAACAAGTCTCAACTGAAGGATGGAAAGCAGTTTGACAAGGAGGCTAGCAGGAACCCTGAACTTGAATTCATTCTCTTGAAACTTCAGTGTGCTGAAGGTATCTATCTCATTTCACCTGTTTACCCACAACAGTACGAAGTGTGTACAGATCAGCACCATCTGTGTTTGCTGCCAAATAGGTGTAAATAACTGTATGTTATATTAACATGACAGAAAAGGGAAGAAAATTACAAAATCCAAAGGCTGTCATAAACAAGTCAAAACCTTGTTTAAGGATTGGGGTTTTTTGGTCCTTTTCCCTTTTTGCATTTTTTGGTGTTAACAAGGAAGGTAGTTAAGAAGGTTAGAGCCTGAAGGATGTTACCTGATTTGTGTAGGAAATTCTCAAACAAAAAGAACAGATTAAGGCCAAGTTTCAGAAAAGCATGGAAGATAGTGGCTCAATTTTTTTTTTCCTTCTTGCTAAAATTAGTGAGAGAAGAGACAGTTAGGGTGTCTGCTTTTTTGAGGATGTCATTCATGACCAGAATCAGAAGCAGCTGAGATGTCTAATGTAAATAAGGTGTCATGAGACCAAATAAAGTTTGAATGATTCAAGAAGAAGCTAAGAGACACAGTGGACTTCATTCCAGGGAGAGAAAGAAACTGTTGTACATTTAATAAATTAGTGACCCAGCTGGTCTGCTTGCATCTATTTGCTTTTCCCTATGAATACAAATTATGGCAATACATCTGTTTCCTATAACAGTTTCATTTTATGTGTTTTTAAAGAGGTTTCCTGGCTCCAAATATGAGACTGGATCAATCACTAACTGCTTCTCTCTAATTAGCGTTTTACATGTGCTAGAAAATCAAGGAAGTACCTAATGCTTTCTGTTTACTTTTGAATATTGTAAGTTATTTTCTCCCCTATAGTAGTTACAAATGGACTGATTGTCTCCAAGTATAAATTAACATTGCTCCAGTAAAATCACAGATTCAGATTTATACCAGGGTATTCCCAGAGAGAAATTAATTTCCGAGAATGTTTACAGCAGAGATAATGTTCTTTTTCATGGGTACCTTGTAGTATGACCCTACACATTGTTCAAGCTGTTTATCTTCCTAATTTCCTAAGATATTTCTAGCTTTCCCAGAGAAACTAGGACTTCAGGTTTTTGAGTGACTAACTTCTAGCCTGTGCTGTTTCCTTTGCTTCTTGAGATAATCTCATATTTAGGAACCTTTCTTCTGTTAGAACCTCCTGTCAGGGTGAAACATGAGCCATGGCAGGGATGGAGACCAGACGTCAGTGGAGCAGAAGTGAAGGCCCTGGGCTGAGATGAAATGAGCCATCCTGAGACAGTGGATGCGGTGGGATCTGACTTAAGAATCCTGACAACCTCTGGCAGAATTTTGTGGGTAATCCTTTTGATCTGGAGATGAAGTAATTATCTTCAGTGACTCATAAATAGTCACAAAAGCCATCTGAACACACAATTAGATTTTGGTTCAGTACAAATGAAAGAGCCTTGGGCTATTTGCTGTTTGCTATGTAGGATGGAACCATCAGTCAAAAGAAAGTCTTTTGAGCCTTTTGCTCACTTAGCAAATTACCATTGCTATTCCAGAGCACTTAACTGCCCTGCTAAAAATGCTGCAGTTTTAACAGACAATCTGCTAGATGATAATACTACTGAAGAAGAAAGTTGCATCCACATATTGGAAAGGTAAAATTCACACCAAGTTAGATACCATATGTCAGCATTTAGCCAAGTAGATTTTTTACCAGTCCCTTGTGGCATCATTTCAGCTCTAAGTGCTTTGAGGTCACAGTCCGCAGATGTTCCCCAGATATTGTCACATTACACTATAAGATGGTCTCATGCACTTGTGAAAGGCCAGTGGGCCTGGGCCTTTCCTGGTTTTTTGCCAGACTTCTCCATATATACTGTCAGCTTGGTTGCACCTAATGAAAGTAAGGCCCAGATCCAACCCAGAGCCACAGCCAGCCATAGTGGGAACTGCTCACCGTCATTTGGTGCTCAGGAGCTATCTGTTGGAATGTCAGCTGGAGTCAGCTGGATCAGTGGGAACGTGTGGGAGGAGACACCCAGGAATGGGCCCATCATTTGCAATGGGAAGAAGCAAGCACATATCCTGAGGGTCTAGACCCAATAAGAGCCATGGCAAATCCTTCAAGATTCACTGTCAGGAAAGTCACCTTTCTTGAGCTTGGAAGAGATGGTCCTTGAAAATAAAACTTCTCTCCTGGATCCCTCTTCTGCCCTAAATTGTAACCCCTAGGTTTCTTCTGAGCATATTCTTGACAGGTTAGAGTGTACTTTTCTGGATTTTAGAGTTGTGATCTTGCTTTTGCCTGTCTCCCTCCTCTCAAGATCCAGGATTTAACCATCTCGTGCACTACAACCAAGGTTGTCCCCATATCTTCAAATCCCCAACAGGCTGTGATCCAAATGGACTAAAAATACATTCTATATTATAGCATAGGATAAGCTCTAGGTTACTCATTAGCTGCATACAGATACACTGCACACTTAAAAAGAAAAATGTATGTTAAGAATAACATTATGAAACATGCTCACTGCCACTATGTTTAGACAACTGGAAGGAAAAAGCATTTCCGTAACTGAAAACATTTATACCAGGATCCTTAGAAACCTGTCTAAAATCAGTATCAGAATAAAAGAAATAATTTAAAACACTTGGAGTCCCAACAACCTATCCCTAACATCTATTTTATAATGTAATAACTGGATGGTTTGTTTCCTAATATTTATTCTCTTTGCAGGAAACAGAGTGTCACCCAGTACTTTAAACTTCTGAGTGATACTGTAGCTTGTTGTCATTGTCTCTCAGGGCTTCCACCTATTCCTCTTTGCTGAAGCACTATGCTGCAGTACAGAAGAATTTCTGGGGATATAGTCACTGTGTCTCCACTGTTTCTCCTTAATTTCTACTACATTTCATCTGGTGGAAAAATTGTGGGAATATACTTAATCATAATATTTCTATTTCCTCTCCTGGCAGATGCACATATCTGCAGTTCATGGTTCATGTACTTATGGTTAATCATCAAATATTTTCTAAATTTGGAAAAGCTTTACATCACCTCCTACGTCGTCCAAACTGCTTTCACTAGAAAAATGCAGTTGGAGAGAGCAAATTAACAAACAACTGTAAAGGTTGATCTTCTGCATCCACAGGGTTGCATTTGCCATATGAAATTATTTGACTGTAAGGCTCAAAAATACTAAATTTCAGCTGGGGTTCTATAGTGTGTTCTATATACTGTGGCAGAGCTGTGGAGGTTGCAGCCACAATAAAGGAGTGCATACTAAGGAATACCATTTCTTACACTGACAGTCTTGTGCTTTCCAGCACTGATAGTTGTGCTTGCACTGGCACAGTGAAGGGAATTTCCCCTGGCATTGCAGGGCAGTGGAAAGAACAAAGGAAAAGAGGAACATTTCTCTGATTACAGCATTTACCTGAACTTCTAGGCTCTCTCGGCCCTAGCACAGACTTAGGTGAAAATATTTGCAGGTAAAATGTTTGGAGGGCAATGCTTAGCCTCAGAGCATTAGCTGGGGTATCTAAGGAGTACTGTTATATGGAACTGCAGTGCTTTACTAGACTATACACCACATGGAATTATAAATACCTATGTTTAACAGACTGTATAAGATTTTAATGATAAACACCTTAAACTAATATTTTTTTCTAAACTCCCATGAAAAACTGTATCATTTAAAGGAAAAAAAAAGCTAGGCTTTGCTCTCAGTTTCAACAGTAATCAACCATAAGGCAATATGATTATGTAACTTGGGACAGAGGGCAAAATAAGATAGTGATGGCTGCAGTAAATCTAATTGTCAAGAATCACAAGCAAGGCATTTAACTTATTTGTTTGATTATTATTGTTTGATATTTTGGAACTGTTGTGGGGAACTAGGACTGTCCCTTCCTGTGTCTAGAGGGCAGTTAGAATAACCTGGCTGTCATCACAGTTCAAGAAACAATACAACACATGGCCAGCAACAGAGCTCAAATTTGTGCAGTAGCGGTTAAGTGTGAACAGGTGTAATCAGACCGCCATGAAATGGCTCTCTGGTTAAGTTGTTCTAAGTGTGGCATGGGACATTCTACCCTAATGGTATTTGTAACCTTAAACTATCCTGGAGCCACTATTCCTAAAACAAGCCAGCAAGAGAAAGAGACATCCTTAATTACTGCTGCATCGTGAAAATACTTCTTGTCAGTATCGTGGATTGCTCCCTGATGTGGGAGTAACCAGAAGGTATTTTTCTTTCCTACAGTTATTGAATGAAAAGAGGAAAACTAAGTAGTTTGCATGTGGGGTGGCATCCTGTCAGCAAATATTTTCATCAGGATGAGAGACAGTCATATAGAAAGGGGATTACTTTGCACTTCATGCAACAAAGAATTGGATCTGATATAGCTGTTCCATAATCTGTAGGAGGCTGTGGCATTGCTAATGAAGTCTCAGTGTCCTTAAGCAACTTAAAACTCTGTAGGCTGTTCCACTTACTTTAGAAATTTGTTCAGACTCTGTTGGCATTGAGCAACAGAGACAGTGCACATGGAACTTAAGAGCCCTCAGTGGAACAGCATCACAACAAAGCTAAAGCATGCCAAGCTCTGCTCTGCCACATATGTTTGGTTTCTTCTACTGAGCATAGGAATGGAAACTGAGCATAGGAATGGAAAATTAATGTAATCTCTGATTTCAAGCAGGATGTTGCCTGGGCACACCCCATAGACAGGAGCCCAAGAGAACATTAGTTTATGCACAGTCCTAAAGCTTTCCCCTGCTGGAATTGTGGGCTTTGCCCCTTTTGCTATGCACCTTGTGAAGTGTTTCAGGTGAAAGTGTGCCCACTGTGCCTTGCTTTCTGTGAAACTACACTTTTCCATTTGTAGGGGTCCTCTTGTAGTTTTAAAAATGGAATAGTGATTTAAAAATGTCCCCTCTTCACTGTTAACTTGCATTTACAAGGTGCCTTCTGAAATCTTCCTTACTACAATATATTACAGCCATTTAGCCCTTGGCATGTTGGAAGATGCATCATGCCAGTGGGCAGATCTGAGAAAAGATCATGAGTTAGTGTCTGACCCACTGGATAATGCAGCTTTTTCTAGTATAGTATAAAATCCAACCTATAACATTACATTCATTTTAAGACATAAGTATGCACACTCATACAAATAAACTGACGTTGCTAATGATTTAGCTTTTATATTTTCATTCCCAAATAACAGAATCCTGTGTAGATTCTCTCATGTCTAAAAAGGCCTTTCATAATACACCCTTTTCTGCATTGGGAGAGTATAGGCATATTGGAGGGGTCTCTCTCTGTTGTCCAGCTGCTTATTTTCACTCTGACTGAAACAAGCCAATGTTTCCAAAATTACTCCAGGATCTCATACATATATGAATCCATACTGAGATTTCAAAACTGCATTTCTTTAGAAAGTCAGGCTAATTGTGTACTCTGTTGTAACCCACACAAAAGTCTAGGAAGTCAGGCAAATAAAAAGTTGATGCTGAACTTGACTTACTGTTTTAATATTCAGATGTGTGCTAAGTGCAAATAAATTTAAATACTACAGAGTCCAATTTTGGACTGTTCATTGTTTCTTAAGACATCTTTTAATCTGCTGTGGACAATTCTGTCTCTTCCTTTTTAGGAAATGTCTCAAAGAGGTAATTTAAACTATCTCATAAAAAGTTCATCACTGTCAGGGAGAGATATGTGCAATTGGGCTTGTGCATGGCTATTTTTTGGATTCTGTGAACTATTTCCTTTTAGGGGTAAATCTGTTGGGACGGCAAACTTCCACTAGTCCTCATTCAAGGGAGGTGAACATATACACCTACTGGCATTCTATACCTGCTTGTTCCATTCTGTTTTCTACCAGCATTAAATTTATATTACAATTATTAATTGATAGGTCCCAGCTTTTCAGGTCAGCCAGCTTTGTTCATTTTTGTACGCAAAACATGAAGGGGTCAAAGTAGGGAAGAGGCCCAATCTGAAATATTGAACTTAAGCATTTTCTTTCTCAAACTCACCCAGTAATCTATTCAGTCACATCTCCTGATTAAATCTACATTTATTTTGAATGTGTTTTCCTGTCCAGTTAGGTTCTGTTACAAATATGTGCATGGTGTAGGAGAGTTAAAAAAGATAAGAAGCTTTTTTTGCATTTAGAAAGATGTGTTACTGGGAAATATCCTTAGACATTCTAACTGAATAAACCAAGAGTTCAAAACTTAAGCTGCCAAAGAACACTTTGAAAAGCAAAATATGACATAGTTTTGCTGGATTTCCTTCTCTCCACAATGTAAGCTGTTGTTTTAAATAGCACTTCACATACTTTCTATAAAACTCAGTGATGTCCAGACTTGATAATGATAAGGAAAAAAAGAAACAATTAAATATATCAAATCCATCCATAAAGCTGCAACAATTTACATTTGTGGGAGATTCTCACAATACCAGTTAGGCTTGAGGAAATTAGGATTTCTCTACTGTATGTAAAAGTGTTTGGCAAACTGAAAACTGTAGACATGGCCTGAGGATAAGCTGAGTCCATGGTGCTCTGTGAATTTTCTTTTGATTATCTGTCAACTCCTTTTTACAGTGAAATCGCTTTTACCTCCTATGGAATGAAGGAATAATTAATGTTTCAATATATATTATTTATATGTCTAAGGAGCTGTCAGAATGCAATTAGAAACAGAGCTCTCTGTAGGAAGCTTTATGAGTTTATAGTGCTCCCATGATTCTGGGTTTGCCCCCTTCCTCTCTCCTCCAGTTCCTTGTATCAAGACCACAGTAAGGACTAAGCATGTATTGGCCACCACCCTTTGAGCAGTCTAGAGCACAAGGAATGGTTGCAGAAATGAATGCTGAATTGAGAAATTTTCACAGAATTCCACAGTTATATTTCCAGTAATACATAGGTGGCCTTTGAAGTTTCCCACTTGGCCCAGTTTGGACCATGGATCTGAAATTTTACTGTGACATGATCCTACTCTGGAGTAACATCATTCAGTGTACCTCAGAAAGAATCAGCTATCTCTTGAATGCTCCCCTTGTTTTCTCTGGTAACTTATTCCTCATGTTTATCTTGGGGAAATTTCAAGATGATCTCATAAGTCTTCTTAATCTCATCCATTTATAGGATTGTTTTCCCCTTCTCTTCTATGCACTGCTTGGTCCAACTGGCCCAAATCCTTCCTACAGTAAGTGGTTTATACCAGAGATCATTTTTTAATTGTGTTTTATAAATAAATAGTTTAGATCTTTGGGTAAGATTACCCGTTAGCTGAATACACTAAAAGAGAATAGCTGATATTTTTACAGTTTGCCTACAATAACTTACTGTACCAGATGAACAGTTTTTTCTTTCTGATCAGACAAATATATCAAGGAATTTAAAACCAGCAAATCTAAACCTGACCATAAAGACATGTGACTCTAATGCTTTGCTTCTGTTTGTTTAAGATTTGTGAAGAGCCAGTAATTTTAACAAAAGTGACATATCCAAGCAAGGCCTCACTATGTTGCATGGAAATGTGGCAGCCAAGCAAACACCTCTGGATCGGCAACAGGACAGGACAAAGACACTATCTTTAAAGACTGTTTTTATCTGTTCTAACTAGAGGGTTGGAAGGAATTTCATCAATAGCATGAGAATAATAGGCCATGAGAGAAGCCTAAGATAGAGTCTCTGGATGTAGATCAGAATGAGTATTTTAGGGACAGCCGTGAGCCTGCTCGTATATCAAGGCAAAGTCTTTTTGCCAAGTAATTTATTAATACAGCTGTGCAAAACAATGTAGCTTTGTGATTATTTTTCTACGTTCCTAAGATGTCTAAGAACACATACCCTAGGAGAAACTGCTGGTGGTTTCTCCTAGTGAAACTGATGTTGACAAATCCTTCATACAAGATAGGTACCTGCCTATGTTTCTCAAAAATTTTTTTAAATGAACACTTTACATTAGTTATGAAAACCCCAACTACACTTCCCTCCCCCCACTCTCTATCTTTCCTCAGTTGCAGAAATAAAAAATATATCATTAAAATCACAATCTGTCTGTCTGTTTACAACACTTAATGTAGGAAATCAAGCAAATGAGTTTTGTATTGTTATTAATTCAATGAGAGCTGAAGCTTTTCCTTAGTCCTACAAGTAACGAATTCCAAATGCAGTAAAGCCAAGTCCATTTTTCTCTTGCTCACTAGGGAGCCCAGATTAATTTCATTGTTCTTGTGGAATCAATCTGCTGTGTGAAGGTTCTGCTCACTGCTGGAGAGGCAGTGGCTGGAGTTACTTCAGTATGTTTGTTTGTAGACTAGGTCTTAAAAAGATAAAACTGCAATAAAGTAAGGTCCCATGTTAGAGACCCCTTTATAGCAAGGTCAAACCCCATCTTAAACCCTTTGTTTCCACTGCTGCTGTCATAGCTCCAGCATTTCACTCTTGTAGAAGCTTTCTGGTTTTTCCATTCTAAAATCATTAAGGGTCAGTTTGTACCCTTATGCCAGTGCTGTCTTTTACCCTAAATAGCTTTTTCTCCTAGTGTTTACCCCTCTTCACCAGTGTATTTGTCATCAGTTTTCATTTTCTCCCTTGATCTTACTTTTGCTAGACTAAACAAGCTGCTCTATTTCAATCTCTTAAAAGGCCTTTTATTCCCTAAGAATCCTCCCAGCTCTTTTCTGAAAACATTCTGATTTAAGTTCATCCTTCCTGTATACAGATGACTATGCAATTTCCTAAAAGAGATTTCACCAGTGTTTGAGGTTCCCAATTTGTGCTGGTAGAGCCTGCTGGAGCCTTGGACCTTGATTTCCTATATCCTGCATGAAGTGAGAAACCTCTACAGACTGAAAAGTGGTGAAGTGTGGTGCTACTCCTGACTTTTGTTGCAAAATAGAAAGTGTGTCATGTAGCGAACCAGTTAGGGGCTACAAAAACAGATGTGTTTTTTTTCTGCCTAACAGTTCCTGAGCTCCTGAACTTGCAGATTTCTGTGATCAGACCTACTTCTGAAAGGGAAGCCAAGTCTCAGGCCTATGGAGACATTATTTTGAAACCTACCAGTACAGAAATGCTTGAAAGAACCTAAATGTTGTTGGGCATTTGTGTGAATTAGATGTGTCTCCACAGCATTTCCCTCTCCTTGCTACAAGGCCATGTTTGTGACTCCCTCATTTCCAGCTGGCTGTTCCCAAAGCAGTGGTTGATTTTACTTTGACAGAAAGCTTTTTTACAGACAAAAAGCTGTGCATTTGAAAGGAAGACCCTGTAGACTTGGCTACCATCCACCAGCTATTAGTACAGTATTGTGCTGCCTTGCTGCACACCCTCCTGCACCATGACCAGCCTGCAGCAGCAAAACAGCTGCTTCTCTGCTTCTCCTGTTGCAGAAGCTGTTCTCTCCTGTAAATCCTCATGACGTACAAGGATTAACCTGAGCTACATTCCACCTGCACATCTGTGGGAGCAAGAAATCTCAGAGTGCTTTTATGCAGTTTCCATCTCATCCTTTATTGATAAGGTGTTGTGAGGTCCCACAGATCTGGAAAGGCTGGGATCTGATATAGCTGAGCCACCACTAAAGGATCCTCCTCAGAACTGGGGGAAATGGAAACACATCAGAGACAAAGCCACAGTGGCTGTGGACATATTGTGTGGATATGATTCTCATTTTCTGAGAGATCCTCATTTCCTGACAGAATTTCTCATTTTTCATGCCATTGTGAAAGGGGAAAAAAGCCTATCTTGAGTGTATCTAGGCAGATAGATGAAAAATCTGGTGAAAACTCACTGGTATTTACAGTAATGGCCAAACTCCTTTTGATTTTTCTGGGACCCAGATGATCTCAATGTTAACCATGAGGTGTAATATCACAGCTTCTATTTGTAATACTCTTTCATAAAGCAAAAAATCCTGCACATGGCTTATTATAATGGATTTTAATAGCTATAATACAAATATTATCATAGAGAAGGTGAATTATAGCAATATGTGACAACTGAGCAGATCTTCAGCTGCTGAGAACTGCCGTGGCTTAGCTGCAATACTATTTTGTTAGCAAAGAATGGTCCCCACACATTTAGGATATATGAATAGTGAAGGTGTTAGGAACTTTAAATGTGTGTGAAGCAACTTCCTGACTCACTTTGGTTGAGCACTGAGAAGCCCCAGCTTTGTGTACTGCAGAAATTCTCCAGAGAACCTGTCAGAGAAATTGAACAGCATACCCAGGGTGTAAAACACACCAGCTTTGAAAGAATTGAAGCCCCTGTTGTATATTACTGATTAGAAGCTCAGTCTCACAAGCAAAGAAGTAAAGCAGAAAAATTACTGGAAACTCCTATTTAAAACATGATATCTTCCAAAATAATTTCTACAGGCAGTAAGAATTAATGCACTGTGAACAAAGCAGTGTTTTCTCTATAAACCTTCAAAAAGGAAAAAAAGGTTCAGCACAAAAAGTCTGCAGTTAAATCTCTGATGATTTAGGCATTTTCTTTTTTAAGTGTTAATAATTTATCAAGAGCTAAAAGTGTTTTCAGAAGAATAACTGCATGCTCACTCATTTTGAAGCAACTTCGGGTTTTTCCTTTTGTTTTCAATTTGTTCTAGTTGCATTCCTTCTGAGTGGGAAAAATAAACCAAGTATTTCTAAGATATAAATAGTTGAGGATGAGATGAGTAATTACGTGAGAAGAAACCAGAGCTGATTAGTCAGAGATCTAAGTGACATTACAATGAAATCCATTCTTTCCTACTAGCTCAGCATCGAGGAGGTGATGATTTTATGAAACAATGCTCCATAAAAATACAATGCATCGCAGAACATTATTATATCTCCCCCCAAAATAAAAAGTGACAACAACAACAACAAAATTACCTTTTATTGTACAAAAGACCTGCAAATTCTGGCACATTAGGCCATTTCAAGAGTTTTTCCAGGTGTTCTTTCTTCAGTTTTTGACCTCAGGAAAACAGCCATGCTAAATAAGCCTTAATTTTCTCCATCTGTCACAAGCCCTCACTCACCTGCTTTCTTTGGAAACTACTCCTTCCCAGTAGTAGGAAGAGTAGCTGGTACTGACACATTTTTCAGAGTTTGACACCCTTCTTAGCACATCTTTAATATTTAGGTTTTCCTCCCTCCAAGCATAAAAGTATAAAGCAAAAGAACATAAAGGAACCAAACAGTTTATGTCACCTGTGTAATCAAAGGTAATAATACTTATATTCTCCTAGTATAATCAGTAAATAGCTGTAAATACATGTAAAATGTAAATGTAAATACATGTAAAGTGTATTAATACACGTAAAATGTATATATATGTATAATTGAATTAATTGGTTATTTAGATAAGTTTTGTTAATCTCTGTTAAAAGAATTACAAATAGACAATTGTTGAAATGAAATGAATGGGGTCTACGTGGTCTTGACATATTCCATTTTTACTTTTACTTCCCTGTAGACTGAGAATCAATGTGTCTATTACGGTGAAATAAATGAGCTTAAATGAACTGAAAATAAATTATTAAGGCTCCTTAATCCTCCTTTGCCATCTGCCTGCTTCACATGCTTACATTTTCTTCCAATGGGAAAGACCTTTGTTATTCAAGTGTATATTGTAAACCACTTTATATTTCTGATGGAGATATATTTTAAAGGTTAAAACCAAAAAGTGCATCCAAATTTAAAGGACCAACGCCAAATGAAGGAAATAACACACCATTGTTACTGGGTAAGGGAGTTTCACTTCATCTGGTAGGAGAATGAAACTCATTGATAAAACCTGCAATGCCCTTCCTTGGTATTTTACAACTCTTTTGTCAAGTTAGGTTCAGGGAACAGGGGAAGGGCTGATGGCTTATTATTCCTAGATGAGCCATAGATTGCTAGGGGAGCCTTATCTACTCTAGTTTTACTGCTACAAGCTTTGACAGAATTTCCTTAGTGCAGATGAACATGCTTATTCAAGTAGAACTTATTTGAGAAGCAGTGTTAGGTATTTCAGCATTTACATACGGGTTGGGTGTCCACCCAACAGCCTTTCCTGCATCAAACTATTTTGGTGAAACAGTCCACTTCTAATCAGAACAGTAAGAATAGTAAACGTTTTTAAAGTATATCAGATTTGAATGACCTTTTAGTTCTCAATAGTGCTGCAGTAGAAAGTCCTCTGTTTTCCTTTTTAGGAAATGTTCATCTAGATTAATTTATCTCATAGAAAGATCATCACAGGGAAAAAATAGATTGCACAATAGAGGTCCTGCAACCTCAGTCGCACAACTGATGTGAATGTCAAATCTATTGATACAAATGTCAACATGAAACAATAAAATCAAGGCTGAGAATGCTGGAAGGTTAAATGTAAAAATAGAAATTTTAAGCTCTAAACCAACTTCTGCTACTTAAAAGCACTGTTGAAACTATTCAGTAAGACAAGAGCCCTATCTGGGTGAAACAAGCTCATGTTCATTTACACTACCTCCTGTCATTGTAAAAGCATACTACTGCTAGAGAGGATACAGATAGAACTAAGTTTGGAATGATTACTGGCTGAACTTGTGAAGGAAGGACTGTGCCTATCTAGAGAGCTGGTCCCTGAGTAAGTTTGTGCTTACCTTGGATTTCTGCTGGTAGTAAGGTCTCATCTTGCCATTCACAGCAACACTTTCCTTCTGAAATGAAGCTGACTGCAAAGAAAAGAAGACAAATAGTAAAGTTACTAACTTTTGTCAGTAGGAACAAGTAAAACAGTTAAAAAGACCCTTGTAAGTGGCTTTCTGTCCTCTATCCCAATAAAGACTTCGCAGTTTGTGCTTCTTTTTTTCTTAGTAGCAGAAATATTGCATATATGTCAACCAGTCCATCCCACAGCCTCATTGAAGCAAAACTGGTCTCCTTAGCAACCACCTTTGAGACACAAAAAGGAAATTTCTCCATCTGTCTGACCTGGAGGCTTGAACCCTCCTTCTGGGGACCAGCTGCCCTCTTTTGTCTCTAGCTTCATTTGTAAAACCTTTTAGCCTTGATCTGTGTTTATATTGACAAAAAGAATATGTATAAAATGAATGAGGGAAGCTCAGCTGCATAAACCTGCTGGCTGCCTCTGCAAGAGGCAGATGCAACAACGCTGAAAGCAGAAATCTTCATCATTTTCCTTTGATGTATAGAGACAAGTAAACTGGCATCATTGCTTGTCTTCAGGAGTTGTCATAAACAAGATGAAGTAGGTACTTCCACATGGACAGAGAGAAAAGGCCACTTACATTCTCTCTTCTGCGAAGACCCACAGTTTTATTTGAGTTGACTTCAAGACCAGTCCTGAAAATATTAATTATTGATACTAGGTGACATTTGTAAAACATTGCAAGATCAGGGTACCAACCAATCATATCTGCCTGTTACATCACACCAGCCTACTTCAACATGAGAAACTAGGTCAATATGCCAGTTCTGGTAGTGGCTTTTATGTGAAAATATTTACTAGGTCATTGAATTTCCACTTTTTTTTTTCCCCAGAATGTTTTACCCCTTTTTTTTTTTTGCAGCTGCAGTGTAAAAAGAGCCTGAGAAAGCAAGAGTAAATCAAAATAGTCACACTGTCATGCTCGGGAAAGCCTTTTAAGGAGCAGGGCTGAATCTCACCTGTATCTATTTGGTTAGCTTCCAGATGGCAAAAAAAAGGAAGTAGCACTAAAAGCAGTTGATGATGCTGCTCATAGAAAAGCTCCAGTCCAAGGAATGCTGACAGGGTTACAGTCCTGGCTGAGTGACCAAACAGGCTGAAGGTACCTCCTAACAAGGTGTCAGTAGAAGTTTAGAAGATGGGTCCTTGCTGATGCCTTTTGCTAGGATTTCCCTCAATGTTGGAGTGTCTGCTGCTGATAACTGGGTACTTCAGAAAAGGAATGGCACAATATGCAATCTCCAGTTTTGGTGATGCATTGCACTGGCTGGTTTACATGGCAAGGAGGAAGCCTGGTCCAATGCCAGCCTTGATGGAAAGCTCTTGTGCATATACATGTTTATACTCTGGTTTGCTTTCTGCCCCACCAAGTGACTGAGGGAGCCAATGCCTAGGATCAAGTTTGTTTCCCTTGGTGGGAGCACAGCAGCAACATTCAATGTGCTTCTTGTCTCAGTGTGCTATTGCTTCACAGCCTGAGAAGACCAACAGAGCAGTCTGCTTTATGGACCTGCTTTCACCCCATTTCTGCTGCACTGTTATTCATGAGGTGGGAACACAAGGCAGCTTACGCAAATCCTCCACTGTGTAAATCACTCTGGCCCTAAAAGTGCATGCTAAAATGTACCTTGTAAGTTAGAACATCTAAACCTGATATTGCTCTACACTAAAATGGTTTTGTTAAGAATGCAAACAAGCCAATATTGACTTGAGTCATTTTCATCTGTTACTTTATTTGAATAAAAAGAAAACGTGTTAATAGTGCTAACAAACATCAGAGCTAAGCAATTTCATAGGGTGATTATACAGCAGAGTTCTGGAAACCTTCTGTCTACTGCAGCTCCTAGATACTAACACAAGCAGCAGACTAAACATTTGTACCCTGTTTGTACTGCCAGCTGACAAATGAAGGTAATTAATGGGCAGCTATAAGGTGGAAGAGTCTGGAAAATAGCAAAACTTGTAGTCCTGAAATACATAGTGCTGATGCCAGAATATTGATTTAATTCCATTACTGTTGCTAAGTGATCTTGTATAGTTTTACATTATATATTGATGATTTACAGTGTATTAATTTTCTTATTTCTGTTCTATCAGATTTTCCCTTTGAACATTTATTTCTAGCTGGACATTAGACAAAAAGAAATATCCCATATCAGGTGCAGCTATTCAAGTCAACTGGTAATAGGACTTGACACTTGTCAGGTCTTTTTAATTTATGTTTCAATTATCTTTTTTTGGGTAACATTGGCTCTGACAGTGGATAATTACAATGAATACGCTTAGTGAAATTAAAATCAATGACATCTCTGTCTTTGCTCTTTGGGGAAATTGCCAACAGAGGCAAAAAAAGATTTTCCAGATACTCTTTTGGAAGTGGCCAATATTAAATGCAACTGGAAAGCAAAAGATTTATAACACTTGCATTACTGTGAGCTGATTACTTTCTGCAAAATCCATAGTCATGTAAGGTGAACTAAATGTATTTGGCCTCAGCTGCAGAATTTCTTCCAAATTCAGAGTTTTGTGCAGACTGCTTTGGGCATCTGCTCTTCAGTGGAATCAGGGAAGCACATTCCAGCTTCGGTTTTCAAGTCAGCTTGTTAGAAAACATATAGCTTTTTATAGTCATTCAAGGCAATCAGGCTATGGCTTGTTAGGTACAGAGGATAGTTTGTGGTATAAAGGGATGGTTATAATGGTCTGGCCTGACTTGACCTGCCTAACGTATTTGACAATTTCCACGGTTACTCCAAAAACTTCAGAAGAAAATATTTTGTTATAAGGACAACCAGCTGAAATTTAAGGAGTGCAAAACATGCTGAGTTTTACATGCCTGTGGTAAACTGCTCCAGTAATTACATACCTCAGTGTTAAAAACGTGTTTTATTTCCTGTTGTAAATTTGCTGATTTAAACTTCAACCACTGCATTTTGCTATCCCTATGCCTTTATTCTAGAAACTCTTCAATCTGCCTTTAGCACTGATAAAACCCATTCAGTCTGTGGGCTGGGAAGAAGGATAAGAGCAATGCTAAAAGGCAATGTATTTGCTCTCTCCAATTTTCCAGGAAAGGATAAAAAGATAGGTTGAATTAGTTGCTAAATTTTATCACACCCAAAAGAGCTTTCTGATACTATGCCAATATGAACTCTCTATTGGATTAATCCATATGCAAGTTATAATGCTTTCTCCTGCACAGCTTTTCCCTCATGGTTTTTGGGTGATTTTAAAGAAAAATATTCACATTCCACATTAGAAAAGTTACAGACATTTGTATCAGTGTGTTGTCTTGTACAGGGAAAGCTAACATTCCTCTCCAGAAGGATGTTTCTTAGAGCAAAACCTTGGGGATGTGCACATCTCCACACTGACGGGTTCTAGTTTTCATTCACAAAAGAGGCTCAGGCTGAATTTAAGCTATTGTAGCATAATGGTAAAATCAGTTTTCTAAATTTTATAAAAGTAATTCCTGTCCTAGGAACTTTTTTTTTTTGTCTTATAGAGGAGAAAGCTCATTGTTGGTAGCCCTTGTGAGAAGGGAGAGGCACAGTGATGGATACTTGAGCCAGGTTCCAAAATGTCAGCAGCCCTTGGCTGGCACATAGCAGTGACTGAGGGGAAAGGCCTGACAATGCCAGGCTGCTATGGCAGGGTTTCAGAGTTAAGAAATAGAAATAGTTCAAAGTAGAATAAAGACTGAAATTCAATAAACTGAGAGGAGACAATCTCTTCACCCTCTTCCCACTTGTCCTGTTGTTGGCCGTACACCTCTTACACCTGGTCTGGCACACTTCAGGCCCTGTTGTGATCTAATTTAATTCTAGAATGGCAGAGAACTATTTAATTTTTCATTGCGTGTTTTTCAGGTGGGATTTTTTTTGCCATTTTAGCTAATGGATCTGGCACATAAGAAGAGCTCTGGCAATTGCCAGCACCAGCGTGTTGGTGAGGAGGGAGGAGGAGGCAGGGGAACACACACCCCACCTTGGCAGCAGTGAGCTATAGATCAACCGGCTGTGCTTTTGAAACCACACTCTTAAGTTTTAATTAGAACGTAAAAAATATATGTAATACCTTGAAATGGAAGGACCTGTCATGATCCAGAAGGCAGCAGCATGGTGGGAGCCCGGAGAAGCCAGGAGAAGGGAGAGCTGAGGGTGTCCCTCAGGGTTCCCGCTCTTTCTGTGAGGGCCCGGGTGTAGCACTCCTCTTCCCAAGGCGAAGCAAAGGCAGCTCCAGAGCAGCCCCCCCCCACACCGGTAAGAATATTGTAATAGTTTGAGGGTCGGGGTTTTTTTTTATTTATGAATTTGAATTTCTGTTCTTTCCTTCATTTGCTTTTGAGCACTGTCTGACCATGCCTGGATGCATGGCTGCCGAGGGACAGCTGCTGCATGGCTCATGGGGCTGAAGCACCACGTCCCACTGTGGCACCTGGGTGTCCTGGCAGGCTCAGGAGCTCTGGCACAGCCTGCATGGTACCAGGAGCTGTGGCATTGCCTGCATGGCACCAGGAGCTGTGGCATGTCCTGTGTGCCACCAGGAGCTCTGACATGGCCTGCATGGCACCAACACCCCTCAGCCCAGCTGAGGTGCCAAGACAGGAGCCCACTGCTGTGCTGCATCCCTGTGGGTGCAGCCCCAGGGCCTCGCTGAGCTGTGCCAGAGGTGGGAAGCTGTGTTTTGCCATGTGGTAAAAAGCCAAAATTCCTGTGCATGTGCACATCAGGTCTGTGAAAGGACACGTGAGACATGAAGGGTGCTCAGGCCTCATGGGTGGTAAAGATGGCAGCCCTAACATGACACAGGATCCGAGGGACTTGGGCAGTGGGTCTGGATTTAATGATTCCAGCCACATGTAAAGAAACTTTGGGAATTGATTCAGACTTTAGGTGGCTATTTTTATCTTGTGTTTATCATGTTGACCTGCTAGGTAAAAAAAATAGGAGTTAGTACAAGAAACAGATAGTTGTATAACATAAGTGACTGCAAAACCATCCCATGCTATACATGTAGATGTTACAGAAAGACTGTCGAATTGGATATTGAAAATAGAAATTATTTACACAAATTTCAGTGTGGAATTCTGTGGATCTTCTTGTTTTTGTTTTGCTGCTGTTGCATACTTAAATTGAAGGTGTGCATTCCTGGACATTTTTAATTTCTTCCCTACTCTCTTTTGTGTGCTACTACTTATTTTTTGTCAGTCTGTTGTTTCCACATACTTGATGACTTTGAGGTTAAAATATATTATCATTCACTGTCACTTGATATTTTCATAAATCACTGGGCATATTTAAAACTGTCTATAACCACAGTTTTTTTGCAGCAGAGAAAAAATCCTAATTATAATATCCTACATAGATACTTTGATACAGTACAGTAGCTCTAAGTCATGTGTAAAATGGCTGCTATTCAGCTCTGTGGGTCTAGTGGTGAAACAAACCATGAAAATAAAGCTGACTAAAACCAGAAATGAGAGACAATAGAGTTCTCATGCCAACTGAGATGAGAAAAAGATAGGGTGTTATTTATGGACTGAAGTTTTTACCCTTCCTTGGATCCTAATGTACTCAGTGCCCTTTTCTGCAGAGCACTGCTGCTCTCACTGTGCATGTTGCACTAGTATTTACAAACCACCTCTGTATGTTTTGTAATGGTTTTTAAAAGTAGAAATACCAGACCATCATACTTGAAATCCAAATCTATCTCTGCTAAATGAAAAATGAACATTGTAAACCCAGAAGCAGCTGGTGAGCAAACAGAGATTAGCTAACATTTATTTTAAATGTTATTTAAAAACAATTTTTTGTTTTTCTAAATTGAAGAGTGACAACATGACTACTTTAGGGCATTTTCTGTTTTCCAAGTAGTGACAGCACCCTTGTCTGGACAGACTGTGAAGAAAAAAACCAGGCTGATGGATAGTCATAGACCTCTGAGGTGTTGGCAGGCCTGCCTGAGCAAGGCTTACCCAAACTGGATTGGGTTGGTAATCATGGGAGCTAAAAATTGGTAATTATTTTCATTTGTGAAGTTCTCAGGCTTTAGTGTATGTGTTTTCAAGGTTTTCTCTGCAGTCATAACAGACACAGACATAAGGGAAAGGAAGGTAAAAGTGCAGTTAATACAATGTAGGAAATTACTCTGGGACTTAGGGCTGGAAGCACCCTTCACATTTGGAATGTCTTACAGTAAAAGTTATGAGAGCTGGCAGTGCTGGTGAATGGTCTGTTGTATTCCAAATCCTTTGCAGGAAATGCTGTGCAGGTAGTGCTCTTTACCTGGCTCAAGTTCTCAGCTACTATTGCTATCACCAAGTAGATAATGTCTATAAAGAAATGAAGGCTGTAAATGGCTGTTGTTTCTACCTAATGTTGCTGAAAGAGCAGGACCTGTGCACAAAGACCTGTACCTCAGTTTATGGGCAGGGACACAAACCATTTGCTATGTGTATCCTTAGCCATGTTTTTGTAGCCTTTTCCATGTGCTGATTATGTCTTCATACTCAAGATACTTCACCTTTTGCAGCGTGACATGAGTCTTAATTTACAATTCACTTGATCTTCTAATTATTTGGAAACCAGATGATGTCTTCAATATAGATGTTTTAATGCTATGTACTTTATATTCATTTTGTGACTTTAAAAGGCTCAGTAAGTTATTTGGACCTTTGGAATAGTGTCTGATTCCCATCTTAGATTTGTGTCTGTTTTTTCTTACATGTTCTGTGAGGGCAGGTTGTAACCAAACACAGAGACTGGATTGTGACTTGTCTCTTGTCAGCAATACAGTAAGTAAAGGATAAAATTATTTTCAATCTACCTGCTTTTTACACACCTGCATTTAAAAACACAGATGCCTTTTTTAGTCAAGATAGTTTCTGAGTTGCAGCTTGAAGGAAGTTGGGGAGGAAAGGAAGAAAATACTGTAGTAGGGCATTTATCATGTCATGCCTTTCCTGCTTTTGTGTTCTTCTGTAGGTGTCTACTACCCTGTGCTGGCAGTTTCTCCTTTCTGTGCATAGGAGAAACTGGATCTGACCCAAAATGTCCATTCTTGAGATTAAATATTGATGGCATTCTGGGCCTTGATAAGACATTTTTTAATACTCTGGGACTTGATAAGAAATTTTTTAATACTGACTGCACAACTAAAGTGAAAGAGTTAAGTTTAATTTAGCTTCATTTACAAATTGCTTCTTAAAGGCTTTTCTGTTTGCTCATCTCTGCTGGATCTTAAACAGAGACATTTGTTGCTACGGAAAATAGTGAGCAAGCAATAACAAATGCTTCCTCACATAGAAGCAAAGCACCCTGTTAACCATCAGCCAAACAGATATGACTGAGAGTGGAAAAGAAAACATGGGGAAAAATATGAAACCAGTTCCAGCTTTCTTTCTGTCCTTAAGTGAAATATAACCCCACTTCCTTCTTTCAGCACAGCACAGTGGCATTCATATGATCTTGGAGAAGAGGGTCATTTGCTGATAGCAGTTTCACTGTTTAAGGATACCTGCCACAGTCATGAGTATCTGTCTGAAACAAGAGATTTTGAAAAGCTTCCCCAGAGTTACACTTTACATATGCGCATTTTACAATAAGCCAAACAGAATAGGGGATTTTTCTTCTATGATCTTCTTTGTTCCAAGAAAATTTCTTCATGAGACATATGTGGGAAAGTAATACCTTCAATCCAGTCAGACTTCATCTTGCCTCCAGACTCTGAAAGGATTGGAGAGATATAAATTAGAGAAATTTGACATTCGCCTTGATCTTTGCTTTGCCACCTAAGATGCTTTCCAGGGTCAGCCTTGAAATTCAACACAACACCATTCTGTCAGAATAAAGCAAAAGTTGCACAGTAGAGCTATTTTAGTTGTCAAAGTATTACTGTTGCAGCTTTTTAAAAATAGTCACATAGGATTTTTAAGCAATCTGTTTTTAAACAACTGAATCTTTTCATTCCTAAATCTCTTTTTTTTTCCATCTATCTGGAATTTTTTTTATTATGTTCTTGACTAAGCAGAGTTACAGTCAATACTAACTCATACAGCATGCTGAAGCTGACAGTGTAGATCTTTGTTTCAAGGGACAGTTTGTGTTGTGACAGGCAAAGAACAGACCAGTTGCACTGTTGTTTTTACTGAAGACAGTCAAAACTAGACCAAATCCTGTAGCACACACTCAAGCAAAACTCTAAGAGAAACTTTGCCTCAATTCATCTAAGAATAGTCAAAAATGGGCTTTAGCAGTTCCATATTTTTCACAGTGTACTCTGAAAAGCTCAAATAATCCTTTTTGCAGCTGTTGCTCATTCATGATTCAAAGATGTCCGATTCATTATAAATGTAAAAACTCAGCAAAAAGTATACATCAGAAGTTCCTTCAATATAAAGCTCCGACTATATGTGAGATGAAACCTAGTAAACTTCAACTTCCCCACTAGCTGAAATTAGCTAATTTTTGTTAACAATTAATAGTAAATAAGATGGTCTGAAAAGTGCTCAGTGCCTTGTGAACTTAATCTGCAGCAGCAGTTGCAATATATCAGTCTCTCTGAATCAGCAACATATCTATTTATCAAAAGAATTAAATAATGAAGTCCGGAGTCTTCTGTTGTATGCTTCCTCAGTGTTTTTCTAGTTCTACATGGTCATGAACATGAGTAGCTAATTTCATTAATATCTTACTTCTGTCAGGAGACATAATTTTATTGTAAGGAATTCAATAATCCACCCACGTGCATAAACTTCCTTTTGTAATACATCCCCATTTCATCTACAGTTTTCAGGAACTTTTACTTGTCTTAAGTGCACTTGGGTGGGATATGGGACTCAGCACACACAATGCATTTTTCCTTCTCTAATTTCTAAGCTGCTTTGCCTGAAGCTGAGGAGGTCTTGGGATATTCCCATGATTCTGGTTTGAGTCAGTATATGAAACACCAGATTAATAAGAGACTTCTACCAACTTAGTCACCACTTTGTATGCAAACAGAAACATTTTCCAGTGAGTGATTTAGACTAAGTTCAAGTTTATAAGCTTGACTCCTTTAATTCAGTTTCCTGCAGCAGAAATATCAATTACTCATCATTACTTACCAGGAAGGAAGTGTACCTGTAACATAGCAAGATGATCCTCTATAGAAAGTAATGTAGACGTCTTTGGACATTGAAAACATGCAATAATATTTTATTTCTCCCTTGGTAGGGAATCAAAGAGAGCCTTGGGTACTCCAGTTCAAACCACATCACAGTTGAAGTGTCCAAAGAGAATCTAAAATTTCAGATTCAGCCACTGCTATGTAAAACAATGCCACAGGAACATTCCCATGTCAAAACCACAATCTTTATAGCCAGCTGAATAGCTCTTTCAGGCAATGAGCAATCAGTTCAAATATATACCTTATTCCAACTAAAACAGAGATCCGCTGTATTATCTGTTCATGGAGAATACTTAGCCTAGACTCTAATCTCAAGAAATTGGCATAATTTGAAGGCAGTTGAGAGAGCAAACACTCAAATTACAGACTGTTAAAATAGGAAATATGAATGGATTTCTACTGGCACACTTTGTTGGACACTCCTGCAGTTATGCTGCAGCCCAAATATCAATGCTTTCTGTATTAGCTTGAGAGGCATTAAAGTTCATGTTTTCTATGGATGAACTAAGGGCTGAAGATCTAACTTACTTTGCTTGTAAAAGCAAAGAGGAGGGGAGGCCTTGACAGTAGGCCTTGAGGCTTTCTGATCATGTGCACAGAAGGCCCTTCTGTGGATGTACCATGATAGAGACACAGCTGGCTTTACATGGGGCAGGGACAGAGGTTAGCTCCCTGTCCTCTGCTGATGTCTTGAGCAGGACTCTTACTTGGGGGAAACCTAGTTTCTTGCTAATAAATGTGGTCACATTCTTCAGTACTGTGTTGGGTTTAAAAGAGTTTTCCTTGCTGTCTCTTACAGTGCTCAAGGGCTGATTTCACTGTGGGTGAGCACACAACACCAGGACTATCTTAGGAAATGACATCCTATGTTTAGATATCCAAATGCCTTAAAATTAAGCTGTTCTGAATAGAGATAGCAAAAGATGTAAATTTATGCATTTAAGCAAAAAGCTGAAGAATCATCTCCCATCTAAAAATTCTTTATTTTCTCAAATCTTACTCAGTGGTGTCCTTGGTCGCTTCTGCCATCAGGCCATATAAGAACTCCAATTTTAACTTGTCATGCTATACTTTGCAAGACTGAAAAGATATTTGTCCCAAGTTTTCCTTACAGACAGTGAAATTTAGAACACCTTTTCAGTTAGCTGTTCTATAAATAAATATTACAAATAAATATTATAAATAAATAATACATTAGAAATTAGAAAAAATATGTGTTCAGAAAGCATATGTTTTGTTTATATCACTTTAAATTCAGTTTTCAAACTGTACAGAAGTTTTCAAACTGTACCTTTCTTTTGTAGATAGGATCTCTGAGTGTAAATATCAAGCAATTATGAAGAGTGTATTTTATTTTTAAAACCTTGCATTTTGGGGGAATCTTACTTAAAATTTTGGAAGGCCTTGAACTTCTCCAACCATCACTGTCTGTAGTTTCTGGTGGAATTCTCATGGAAGGAAAGAAAAGTGTCCATGTCCTTTGGTTATCGAAGAGGAATTCAGGGGCTGAATTTCCTTCACATAAAGCTCCCAATCCTCATGCCAAAACATCTACTGATAGAAAAAAGCTGTTTGAATGGTGTTTCAGTAATTTTGAATAATTCAGGCCTCCACATTCTGGACTCCAGAGTGATTTGAGGTTTGAAACTGGGACATTAAAGCTAAAGTAATATAAATGGAATGACACATGTGCTTTCCAAGATCTGGAAGCCTGCTGCCCTCCAGGTCTCCAGCTTATTCAGGAAATGATCATTTTTTATAATGTTGATGTTCCCATATACAAATGAAAATCCATAGTGTTCCCATGCCTGACACTGAAACACACACAAAATGGTTCAGAAGGAAATAAAGTGCTAAAGGAAACAAGAATAATAATCTTGAACTTCATTTATTGTGCTTCTTTAAATCTTTGTTTGGCAATGTTTCTGTGGAAAGATTGCAGTTAAATTTTTCACATGTTTAACACCTGGTTAAACACCATGTAAACCCACGGCAGTGGCCAAATACACCTCATTAAGGAAAACTTGAGACTACTGTCCTAATGAAGTTCCATATTTTTCTATGCACTATCACAGATTGATTCTTTAGAAGCTTTTTCGATAAGTCATCTGTCTTCATTTCATGTGTCCAGATCAAATGAAATATCTTTTATTGAATAACCACCTACAGCTGTGATTCTTTATATAGTTTGAAAATGTGTTTTTAATATTGCTGTTTGCAGGACAGCAGAGGGCAAATGTTTATACAAAGTAAACCAAGAATATTGACACTGTAAAAGAGAATTCTTCTTGACACCTGTCACTATTTGGTCCTGTGGCCAACATATCCCTCCCTTTTTTTGACTTGCTTTGTGTACTAACTATCACCAGCATCTTGGAGATATCCTGCCTTCATATCTGCTGCAAAGTGCTACAGGCCAAGTATCTTTTACCTCCCTGCTCTCACCCCAGAGGTCAGAAGTTCATTTGGAGCAACGAAGCAGCCTGCTTCTGTAACAACTGGTGAAACAAGATTATGTTAAAGAAAGTAGTGTTGATTTTATTAGAAACTAGAGAGAAGAATGAAATGAAACTGAACAGAAGAAACTTTCCTGTGTCTGGCAGCTGCACAAAGTCTAGCTCACCAGGTTACAATCTCATGGTTATTACTGATACATTCAAGCACACTAGAAAAATGTATCAGTGCTTATCTGAACTTTCTTCTCATAATATGCTTCACAGATCTCTTACAACAGGAACTTCAGCCAGCAGCAGCTTCAGGGAAGAACAGTTCTGGCAGTCATGAGCAGCAGGGAAATGCTTCTCCTTTTCCCTTCAGCTGAGAAAACTCTCCCCTGTTAGGATAACTGAAATCCAGTTATTTTCAGTGGCAGGTTGTGTTAAATTTATTTAAAGGACACAAAACCCAAGCAACTGTTTCTCTAACTGCAGTTTGTGGTGAATTCCACTCAGTGATGACAGTGTTTCCAGGCCTTTGTGTGAACATTCCAGCTTTTTGCTAGATGTGTTGGAATATATTGTCCTTATGAACTGATAAAAGGAAATCTTCAGCTTAGCCCACACACACACACTTGGATTTCTCTTTATGGAAGCTCCATTGATCTGTCACTGGGGAAATACCTTACTCAAAGATGAGAAACAGAATTATTCTCTCAATACTGTTATTTAGAATTAGGTATATTTTATTTAAGTATGTTGAAGATTGCTGCTGCCATAAGGCATGAAAATGTGCAGGCTGAGGCTGGCTGATCAGAACAAAATTTGATGTACATGTTGTTACATTGTAGTTTTTAATATAAAATGCAAGGATACTCTGCCATCAGGTTGTCATTGCTTTTAAAATCGGATTGTGATGCTTCACCAAGGCTCAATACTCCTTGAATTTCTTTATTTAGTGACTGCAAGAAAAAAAAATTGGTTGACTGAACTAAGAGTGTAAAAGTTGGTCTCATTCTAGAATTCTGTCAACTTAAGGCTCAAAAGCCTGAAGAAAAATCAGACACACAGAAGCAGAAATCATGTATGGGAACTGCGAGGGCAGCCATTGCAGTATTTCAGCATGCACAAGGCTGAAATCTGCTTGAAATTTTGCAGGATTGGAGTAAAGTTGGTGGCCTAGGAAATTCTTTAGTACTGACACATGAATGGAACTGTTCAGGACAAAGAAAAGCACCTCTAAGACAGGGGTGTGTTCATGGGATGTGCTCATATTCACCTCATTAAATCAAACTGTCACATCTAGCACCACTCTTACCTACTGAAGGAGTTGTGTTGTCTTTCCAGTGCCTGGTCTCAGAACTGAATTGCAGCAATCTCTTCAAAACATCTCCTTTGCCACATTGTGCCAATTGTGAAAACACACAACACATAACCAGAACTGACAGGAGATGGCAGCCATGCAGAGAAAAGTGTGACATGCTGAGTTTTGAAAGAGGAATGGAGGACCAGAAGAGACAGTGAGGAAGAGCAGGGAAGAGAAGGTTTGACAGCCTTAAGACACATCAAAAGAAGGGAGGAAAGCCATGGAAACAATGATGTCAGCCAAGGAGTATGAATCTGAAAACAGGGAATAGAAACTATTTACTCTGTTTAGGATAGGAAGGAGGGGTTTAAAGACAGTAGAATCTGGGAAAAATAAAAAGACATAGGGGAGTGAGAGGACTATGAAAGCAATGTTAGAAGTAGTATAATAGAAAACCACTATAGAGCAAGTACAGGCAGCTATGAGAGATTAGAGACTGAGGCAAACATCGCTACGTATGAGGAATGGGTAAGGAAGGGAGACTTTAATGGAGACTCAAATTAACCATTGGTGGAAAGAAAATAGAAATGCAGGATGAAGGAAACATTTGGGGAATGATAAAGAAAACAGGGATGTGAAGACATTAGCATATAGAGAAGAAGAGTAAATAGGAAAGAATACTCTAAAGCAGATGAGAAGCACAGGCAAAAATAAAGAAAAAAAAAAAAAACTCAAAGACAAAATAAGTTAAGAAAAAACCCCAAAAAACTTCCTTGTCTTAAGCTATCAAGATAGGAAAAAGAGATGAAGTTATCCATTGTTGGCATGATCTTTTCTTTTGAAAAAGACTGTACACTGTTTGCAAATTACAGAAACAGCACAGTAACTATAGTTACCACAATGCATGCTGCTGCATAGGGGAGTGAGAGGACTATGAAAGCAATGTTAGAAGTAGTATAATAGAAAACCACTATAGAGCAAGTACAGGCAGCTATGAGAGATTAGAGACTGAGGCAAACATCACTAAGTATGAGGAATGGGTAAGGAAGGGAGACTTTAATGGAGACTCAAATTAACCATTGGTGGAAAGAAAATAGAAATGCAGGATGAAGGAAACATTTGGGGAATGATAAAGAAAATAGGGATGTGAAGACATTAGCACATAGGGAAGAAGAGCAAATAGGAAAGAATACTCTAAAGCAGATGAGGAGCACAGGCAAAAATAAAGGAAAAAAAAAAACCTTCGAAGACAAAATAAGTCAAGAAAAAACCCCAAACAACTTCCTTGTCTTAAGCCATCAAAACATCAAGATAGGAAAAAGAGAGGAAGTTATCCATTGTTGACATGATCTTTTCTTTTGAAAAAGGCTGTACACTGTTTGCAAATTACAGAAACAGCACAGTAACTATAGTTACCACAATGCATGCTGCTGCAAATATAATCCTCTTCTTGGTGTCCATGTTAATTCTTGCAGAGATGACTCTCTGATGCACAGCTATATCAAAGGATCAATACAAGTGCACCCAAATGTATTAGAAAATTTCCATTTGTCCTCCTAGTCAGCCTTACATTAGTACTATAACTGCAGTCACTGACACTTGCTTTGTCAGAACCTTTTCATTATAAACTACTCCAGGAAAACATTCCCCAGACTTACCTGATCACACACCTGCATTAGTTGGCATGTTCATATGAGGTGACAGAGACAAAAACATGACATAATCCTTGCTATGTAATGTAATCCTCAGTGTTACAAATGAAGAAATTGATTTAGAAAGGCATTTAGGGACAAAGGTATTTAATTGTAGCCTAGAGATTTAGGCAGATGTCTCTATTAATTCAGACTATGCTTTTACCATCCATTGGATTAATTGCCCCAGGAAAGTTACTTTCCCTTTCAGGTTAGCCGGTATATTTTGATTTCTACATATTTCTTAGGAATGCTGCAAAACTTTCCTAAGTAGTAGCTTAATCCTGGAACAAGATAAGAAAATACAATTTTTAAGTTAAGTAAGAGTGGTGTTAAAAGGAGCATTTCTAAGAAGAACTCTCTAACATTTCTGTCTATTCAAATCTTTCAAGTTCCCTGCATTGACTTTAACAGGCAATGAATTAGACTGAAAGTTAAAGCTTGACTGAAGCATTCACTTAGAAAAATATGATGCTATCTGTGAACCACTGCATTCTGAACATTGTGATCAGGCCACAAAAAATGCAGCTTGAAACAGGTGCCAGACATTTTTGTAGGAAATCAGCGCAATTTCAGATAAGTTTAATGGAGCGGCCATTTCATGAAGCAGCTAACAAGCTGCATACACTCCTTTTTCAAAACTATTCAAATCTTCAGAATTTTCTACTGATCATATACAGAACCACACTTACAAATGGCCATGCTTTGTATTGAATCCATTTTTCCTTCAATTGTGCAAACACATGATATTCACTGCAGGATACTTACTATGTAGGAAGCCACAAAATGGGCAGCAAAGTTGTATGGTACCTAGTCTGTCCAAACATGGTAATATTACCCACTGAAAGCAAGCTGCAAAATGAGAAATGGAAGAAAATTACTATAAATTGAGTGTAAGTATATTAACTATAAATGGGATTAGAGAGAAAACAGGCTAAAAATTTTCCTTCCTTTCCTTAAGAAGCTGCACTGAACTCGCTGGGGTAACTCAAGGTAGAGTTCCTAAGTGAAGAATCATGTCTTATTGTTGCACATTCTTTCTCGGCATGGAACCCATTTATTTTTTCCCACTAGACTGTTTAGTAAACCACAATTATTCAGTTAGCCATCAAACCTTCAAACCTTAATTAGATTACTTACAAGCAAGAACAACCCCAGTCACTCATGTAACCTACATTAACTTCTAATAATTTAGAAGGAAATCACAGGCACTGAAACCAGCTCCCTCTCTCATGGATTCGACAGTAGCTGCCTGCAAGATCACGGTCATGCCAAGGATACTTTATGCTCTGCAGATGGCTCCCTTCCGCCTCAAGTATGAAGATAGAGATGTGCTGAACAAGCCTTTTGTAACATTCCTGCTGAAAAGTTAGTAGCCAACAACCAAATCAGAACAAGAAACCAGGAGTGGAATATTCCTCTGAAATATGAAAATCTATCAATGACCTTTTAGCAACAGCGACTAATTTGGTATTTCCTAAACAAGGACTTGATTAATGATGCTTGGAAGGGATTATGTTATTAAAAGTTAAAACTGGAATGGAATTAAATCACTGTTGATTGTAGTGCATGCCTGCTCACACGAGTTATCATCCTCTGCCTGTCTGAAGATTAATACTCTGTATATATACTGTGAGGGGAGAAAGATGGAGCAAATTCCTTTCCAGCATTCTTTCAGTTTACTGAGATAATTTTTTTTCCTGGTAAAAATTATATTCCCGGCATTTTAAATGAAGCAACTCCAAGAAAGTAAGTTGAAAGAAAACATAGTTCGCAGTGAGTAGTACCTTTAGTCACAAAGATGGGAGCAGTGAAAGCCTGATCATGTGCAGCAGAAATTTTCTGTAGTGCCTGATGAGCAGGACTGCACTCCCTTGTAGAGGTGTCAGACTGTGTCACTGCAGTAAGCTTGGTGTACACTCCATGTAACTGGAATCTTTAGGGATGTTGTATGAGAGTGATGAAGAGGCCTGACAACAGGATCACCTTTCCCTGAGGAACTGAAAATAATCACCTCCTGAAGGCAGAAGTTGAATTTTAGCAGCTGTTCATACAGGTTAATTTTTGTCTTCTTTTCTGCTGGCCATTTACAAATAAATTACACCAGTGCTACCTATGACTTCAGAATTAAACAGGTTGAATTTTTTTTTAGCAGTGAGAAATACACCACAATCACAAAATGCAATTGCAGATCTTGCCAGCAGAAATGGGGAAAGAAGTGTTCTTTAGCATTCTAACTAAACAACTGCCTCTGTAACCTTAATTTGTGCTTTAAATCATCATTGGCAACAAATAAGTGGCAAGAATGAAAGGCACTGGACCCTGTCGCATTCATATTTTCTGAAAAATCCCTGGGAAGCTGAGAAGCCTCAGAGAAAAAGGAAAACAATAATTATCTCTTTGCTTCTCCTGTGTTTTGCTGCTTTGGAATGTGTTTGGCGATTGTTTACCAGCAGGTGATTGTTTCCTTGGGTTTCTTCTGTGAGTTGTTTTGTTTCATTGGCCAATCAAGGTCGAGCTGTGTTGGGGCTCTGGAAAGAATCACGAGGTTTTCATTATTATATTTTTAGCCTTCTGTAAGTATCCTTTCTGTATTCTTTAGTATAGTATAATTTAGTGTTTTTTAATATATTATAATATCATAAAATAATAAATTAGCCTTCTGAGAACATGGAGTCAGATTCATAATTTCTTCCTTCATTGAGGTACCCCACAAATACAATAGGACACCTGGTAGGGAGAGAGGCAGAATGGAGTGTGAGGGGACTCTGTTTGTAAATGTCACTCCACAAAAAGTGTGCAGACTCCAAACCCTGAAGTCCTGCTGTTAGTACTGTATTTTGTACTGTATTTTACACACCTGAGGGGTGCTCTTAGAGAGTTAAAATGGGATAATAGTTATAACATGAAAATAAAGTAGCCTCTGCTCCTCCACAACATGTAGACCTAACTACTTTGGCACTGGAGAGATTCAATCCATATATAAACAGATACAGATGGCAGGATTTCAATTCTCTGTTTTCTTTGCTGGTTTTTTTCCAGAATTTTGTGGATATCCATTTCTTACCCATCCAGTATTACTTGTCATGAGGGCATTGCCTCTAACATTGCCTATGTACTGCAAGCTTTCAACAAATTGCCAGAATCACTTCACTCTTCATTTGAGCCTTTTCCCACTCAATTTAAGCAATATAAAGGCATTTGCATTCTCATCTGCATACATGCATACTGATCTTTTTCATTATTCAAATAAAGAATATTTTTGGCCTAGCTTTCAAAAGTCTCTTTTCTATCAGACCTTAGGGCAACTACAATTGTAGATATCAACTGACAGATACTAATATTTTGCTTTTTTCCAAATTAAAGCATAGTAATAATAAATTTGTAATATATCTTAGGTACCCTCAACATTTATATATCTCATAATTTTGCTAAGTCTGTAAAATCGAGTACCTACAAAGCCTTATGTTGTTGATTTTACTCAGTAACTGTGATATGCATTGCCTTGAGATAAACATGTACTTCATGTCAGGTAAGAAAGGGGCTCTGCTTTTGAAATTTAACTATATGCAAAGCAATGTTTTGTCATAGTATCTAAAAAAATGTATGAAAATCTCTCCCATTCTCCATGCCATAATAGAGGATCTCCTCTCATGTTTCCAAGACCATAAGAAGAGCTTTTGCTAATATCCCACAAAAGCAAAAGGGATATGAAAAGTATCATCCTAAATCTGTGAATAAGAACCTCACATATTTTGCATATATTTTACTGAGTAGGCCTCCAAGAGAGACATAAATATTACTTTTTCTTATTATTTATGATCTGAGGCTGTTGTTCCCACTAGCAGTCTAACTCTCAAAAACTGAGTAGCACCTGCTTCTTTAATAGCACCGTTTCTTGACCCAAAGTGAAATTTTGGGTTCGCTTGTTTTAAAAACATTCTGGCTTTTTACCTGTGGATGGTTCTTTCAAGCAAGCTGTGAGATGTGATCACATTTAGTGCATTAATGATCTGCATTCTCTGGGCCTTGTAGGCAATTGTTCAGTCACGTAGTTCTCTCAGTTTTCCATTTCCAAAGCCATAAAAACCTTCAATACCTGTAGAAGGCAGAAATGGGGGTTGGTCCAGATTTACACCATGTAGACAAGCTTAGATTGCTTATGTCTTTATTCTGGACTAGGTTTTCCCATGTGTAGAACAGCACATATTGGGAGGTTCCTAATAAGTTGCACATTTTAGAGGATGAAGTCCTCTAATTTTTTTCTTATTTGCAATTCATGTTTATGTCTCATTGCTAAAATCATATCTTTAAATGTTATGCAATGACATATTTCTAGTGTTTGTACTGCTGAATGCTGGGTAGAACATTCACCAAATCAGTCATCTATAAAGACACTTGGCAATCACTAAAAATCAGAATAGAAGCCCCAGAGGGCAAACACGCTTCGATTTAGATTATTATTTCATACTAAGAAACACATTCTTGTTCTGTTTTGGTTTTCAGGATGCCAAAGAACATGTTCTGGGCATGATTTGTGCTGAAAACCAGAGAAAATTCCACTTTTTCTGATGCCATAAACTATTTATAGATAAGATCATTAGAGCAAGCTCAAGTTAGAGTGCAGGATGTAAATCTTTGTGTCACTAGTAATTTATGAAAATGTTTGTTAAAACTCTGTAATAAATAACATAAGTCTAGCAGTGTGTCCTCTTTTTACTTAATGTTCCCTCCTAAAAAAGTGAAAAGAAAAATTAAGTAAAAGTCTGTCATTTATAAGACATCAAACTACTTTGCAAATAATGCTTATCATGCAAGAAATATTCCATTAAAATGATTTTATGATAATTACGTAAAAGTCAATTGCTCAGAGCTCCCAGCAATTATCACTCCCAATCTGTGGAAAAACAAAAAATGATTGAGTAGCTAGAGAAGCTTTGATATAAAAAAACATAGCAACTTTTGCCCAAGTAATATATATGTGCATGCACACGCATGCACAAATACAGGCAAGAAGGAGGGATGTCCAGCATTTGTGGGTTTAGCCTCTGTTGGAGATAGAAATCTCCTATTTGATTTATTGTCAGTACCATCCTAAATTTTTGAAAGTGCCACATTAGCTGAATTCAAAGTACTAAGATGATTTTGGTTTTCAGCTCCAAGTTCAGCTTGCAAATTAAGTTATCAGAGACATGTCTTCAAAGTGCATACATCTAAAATACATCTGAATCAGGTGTTGCAAAACAAGGTCTGTGACTGAAAGTTCTGATGCAGCCAGATTTTTGACATAGAGTAGAAGACAACTAAGTTGTACATTGCCTACACTTTGCACCATAGAGATTAACAAAATGCTATTTAATTTTATGAATGAAAAATCCAATTGTCACCCAAAATCCAGCTAAAAGGAAAATCTAACTGTAAAAAGTCTTCTACTAGAAGTTCTTCTTTCATTCAAAACTGTTCTTAAAAATAAAAAGGATTCTCTAGAAGATGTCTAGATTAAGAAAAAAGTAGTTTCAAACAATCAGTAAATATGCAATTGTCTCTTCTATTATATCTTGTTGTATACACTTTCCTTCCATTAAACAAAATTATTTCCATTCAGCAGCCAAAATCAAAACATAATGAGAGCATACAAATCAAATAACATATAGCAAGTTTCCATTCTTCAGTGAGAAGAAGCCAGACTATTCTCCAGGCACAATATTCCTGACAAGTGGTGGGAAGGCCCAGCCCTATCTGCTGCTGCAAAGTAAAATGCTATTAAGAAAAGTTTTGAACAAAGCGAAACATTCAGTGTCCTTCTCCAAATACAGTAGAATTAGTGTAGCAGTCAAAGTTAATTTTCACATGGTCCCTGAGTAAAAATCGTGTGCGTTCTGGAGGATTAAAGCCAAATTCTGATCTCACTGATGTCAGATGAGATACCCCAGTGATGAATGTGGTTCTTGGCTTCCCAAGCAGCTGTCAGACTCAATGTGTTTCTAATAAGATGGAGACTCAGTAGAGGCCAGGTGCTCTATTAGTTTAAATTGTTAGAGAAGCAGGAGTTGTGTAGAAGGTGAGTAGATGGAAAATGTTTTTTGCCTCCCCTAAATGCCTACTCCAGGTCCAGAAATCCAGCTGCTGCAGCCCAGCATTTGTACTGTCTGAGCTTCTGACTGAGGCTTAAGTTATAAGCCTTCTATGTGATAGTAATAAAGCAAACACTTGATTTGTATATTTGCAAGAGAATTTGGTTTCAGATGTTTAATATCTCATTTTGGTTTGGGACAGAATTCTACCTGTTTCCCTCTCAGTAATTATTTTCTTTGTATTTTCAAAAGTACTCTTTTACGTGCTATTTAAATAAATCTTCAGTTCAAAGGTAGCTGATATTCATTAAATGTAGTACTGAGTTAAATACTTAGTGCAAGCCTAACACAAAAGCTCTGACTGGGTAGCAATGCTGCAATAGAAAATTTGAAATAGAAAATGTTGTGTTACAAGGTGAAAATTAAATGAAGTTTCACAAAGGCAGGTCTGAGTAATTTCAGACCATGGAGCAGTAAAGAGGCTGCCAAGCAGTGGGGTGATCTGCAGTTGTATTGATGGCTGTCCTGCCCGAGAAACCCTGGCCACAACTTGGGATCCTTCCACACGCACTGCTGGCAGCAGTGCAGCACCCTAAGGACTGGTGCTGCCTTGTCTGCAATGCTGCTGCGTATCTGCTCTTTTTCCAGAATAGAGGAGGCACTCACCAGTATATGAGCTCCAGGATTCGTGGTGCAGGCACAGCAGAGTGGGGCTTTTCTGCTTGGACAGCCCCTGCAGCAGTGCTCAGCACCCCTGCTCCCGCAGCAGCCCTCCCCAGAGGGCCAGGCTGTGCACATAAGTGACACTATGCTGTTCCTCTTGGCTCATGAATCCTGCACATTTTCAGGGACTCAGAAGAAAAAGGATGGGCAGAAAGCTGCAAATATACACTTAGGCAACACAAATTAAGAGTATCTCAGTTACCAGTAAAGTCTCTTTTTCTTTGAAAGCTTATACATGTGTTCACACAGTATGTGACTGCAAGGCAGCACCTCCAGCACACTGCTGGAGCTGGAGAACGGCCCTGGAGTCCTTTAAATGAATCAAGACAGAAGGACTCTCTTTTTCATCACAGAGCTGTTTTGGGCCTCAAAGTATCTGTGTTTGTGTAGTGTTCTTACAGAGAGGGTGAATGGAGTCCAGATGGCAGCTTTGCAATTTGCAGAGATGAAAACACCCTACAGAGAGGTCACTGGCATTCTCTGAGCTGTAATGGAGCTTCAGATCATACTGTGCTGCCTTGCCTTACTGATGCTTAACATGTTTTAGCATCATCTGTAACCCACTGAGACAGTTTCTGTGCAGAGGTAACTGACCCTTTACAATCCTTGACAAATTTCAAAAGACGGGAAGAATTCTGTGGTTTTCATCCTTTCCAGGTCATTTAAAAATGCATGGATTATGTAGAATATGTAAGAGTACTTTTGGCAGAAAAAAATCATTGAATAATTTTTCAACTAAGACAGAAACTGGACTACTCAGCAAAACAACGAGGAGAAGTCTTGAGTATGACTTTTTCAGAAAAAAAGGGGCTATTTTCACTGGAGTGAAAGCTCCATGCTGACATGTCAGGGACAGATTCAGCTCCTCCACGGACTAGGACTGTTATCTAGCAGAGACCCTCACTGACACGAGTGAGTTCTGCTGTAGTGGAACTGCTTTACTGTGCTACTGTGAGAACTGCTTTACTTACTGCAAAGATCCACTGACTGCTCCTTGCCTGGCTGATTGCTCTGCTGGTCAGCCCCAATGAAACACAGGCTGGGTAGTTTCATGGCAAAATTGTACCCAACTGAACACGAGATCAAATTTGCTTTGTAGGAATATATAATTATAAGCCTTTTAAATACGGTCAGCTAAAGCACTTGCCATATGAGGGGCTCATGTGCTCTGCATGTGAGAGCTAACTAACCTCAGTGCCATCACAAGAGGTGGTGCTGTTCAGGAGTGCAGGCACTGGACCTGAAATGAGAAGGTCTGGTAGCAAGAACAGAACCAGGATAAGAAACACCTGTAATAAGAGAGGACAAGGCATGTTAATGTTCTGAGTACAGCCTTTGGAATCAGCCCTGCTCCTGTGGCAGGGAGGAAGACACCATGTGTCTGGGCCTCACATTGTGCATGTGAAACCAGAAAACTGCTTGAAAAAGAGAAGGAAAACAACTCACTCGCTTCACAAGAGTCCACCACATCAACACATACATTCCCTTTCTTTTTGTAGTCTACTTATATTTTTGCATGTTTTTACTTAAAAGTAGTTATAGAACAAATAGTTCTGTGTCAGGAAGGAGAAAGTAGTTCCCTTCCAAAACACTTAGCTATTATACCAGAAAGCAAAAAGATTGGGAAAAGAAGAAAGTGTCTATATCTGTCTACAACTATCTATATCTATATCTATATCTATATCTATATCTATATCTATATCTATCTATCTATATCTCTTTTCAGAAAGGCTTAGTAACCTTTTTCATTCCATGAGTGCTGACTCTGAAAGAACGTAGACATTTCTTTTGCACATGCTCTATCAATGTCCCAAATCCCAGTTCAATATACACATGATAAGACTGCTTTCTTTCCTTTGGTGTTGAACATAGATAAAGGAGGAAATAATTTTAATTTTTTTTTCACAAGATGCACATCTTGAAAATCCTAGGAACCAACAGCCCATACATTGAACTAAATTCATATCCTCTTTTTAAATTGAAAAATATAAAAGTAATTCCCTGCTCATGATGATCTTTTTTCTGAATGAAACAGCTTTTAGATAGGGCTCACAGTGGGTATCCATGAAATTAACCAAAGAAATTCAAATTGCTTTATTTCTGTTCATCAAGGGGCTAGTTAGGGGCAGGGAAAATAAAAAAAAAAAACAGAAAAAGAAGAATAAAAAGGTGAGATCATTAATTAATCTTAGTAAAATTCTGTTTGCTTTGGGAACAGAATTTCTATTATAATAGCTTAGAAACACTGGTCTTTAACTATTTTGTATGTGCATATGAACATTATTAGACACTGCTGTACACTTTGAAGTTTGTTTAATCTCTTACTTGAATATAAATGTTAATTAATTTTAATGATTTGAAAACAAGTTAAAATATTATTTCATAATTTCATACATCTATTAAAATGGGTTTGTTTTCAATACAACTGGGTAATCTGTGAATGGAAGGCATAACTATTTGGTCTTTGGAACAAAACATCTGAAAATTACAAAAAAAAAAGGTAAAGTCTTGTGAGCTACTTTAACTGAAAGGCATTATATAGAATAGTATATTTTCCCTCTGGAAAAGGTTAGCTCTATTACAACTAGGGAGGAAATAAAACCTAAATCAGAAGGACAATGTCTACACAGATAAGTCTTTTTACTCACTATGTGATTTTCACATATGTTACAATAGGGGACAAATTTGCTTACCCTTCCTGGAGGAAGAGGTATGAAGTAAGGAAAGATAATTACTATAATATAATATAGTATAATAACCAAGAAATTATTCTTCTAGAGGCAGCCATGGGCTGAATGGTATTATAGAGGTTAGGGTGGCAAGGATTTCAGAAGCAGCTGAGGTTGAAAAACAAGTGTATCTGGAGATGTTTAAGGGAGAGATCAGCTATAAGTTTCCAGATGGCTGAAAAGAAAAATAATAGAATGAGAACTGGTGTCATTAAAGGCATCAAATCAACTAATCAATCAAAAACCTTGTAAAGTTCAAGTTTAGGTTGGAGAAAGTGTTGTGTTCAGGACTGATTTTCACTTTATTGAAATTATTAAGCTGCAAATTTCAGGAATTACTGGGCTTTCTCAAAATCACAGAAATTACTATATGTCAAGGTCACACATGTGGACTTTTTTGGTGAAAAGCAGTTGTCCATTTCTCCAGCTGATGTGAATAAGGTCAAGGGAGTTCAACACCTGCTTTAGAAAAACATGCTCAATAGTTATCAAATTTTTCTACAACAGGTGCTGGACTCATCTATCCGTGGTCATGTCAGAAAGACAACTATTTTCAGCACTATCTGATGGAGAAGTAAGCTCTGGTATGTTTATTAGCAGTATTTGTACTCTGGTTTCATCTTTGCATTCTGCTGGAAATGAATAGTTAATGGATTTGGTGAGGAAATTGAAATGCCTTCAAAGGGATTTTTTGGCCTAAACCTTCTGTGTTACTTCAGGATGTGTGCATGAGGCTGATAGGTGTCTGTACACACACTTGTGTCAATGGATTCCTAGAACTATTGCAGAAACCAGACTGCTTTATGAATCAACAAAAGGTGCATCTCAGTTTTGTAGCACGATTCTCACAGTGGCACAGCACTGTGAATTGCCTAGTCCCATAAAAAAAAAGTAATAAAACCCCCCAAAAAGGTGTTGCAAATAAGACCACTAAATTACAGTTAAGCATTGTTACAACCAAATAGCTCATGTACAACTTCATAAACACTTCAACAGGTGCTCTTAAATTTCCAGATATATTTACTTTACTCCTCTAAAGCACATTAAAGAAAAAGTGTTCTTTGTTATCTGGGACTATTTGGAATCTTTAACAGTTCACTTAACACATCATAATATCTGTCATAGATTTTCCTAAAACACCAGGGAAAATGCATACCTCAGGAGAGGAATAAATCTCTTAAAAGGTATTAGTGTAATTAAGCAGGTCACCCTGTAGAGGTGAAGTGCCTGTTACTGTTGGTGGATATTAGTCCTGATTCAGTAGAGTGCTTAAGCAAGGCCCACTAAAATTTGTAGGCAAATATATGTGCAGTAAATGCAAATTATTTCTTGAGATATGGTCCTACACAGCTAAGACATGGCTATTATGCTGGTTCTGGAGCATTTTGCCTTTTTCTTCTCAGGTGGAAAGCCAGCCTGAGAGCATGTGACAGAGATGTCCAACCATACCTGTGTACCTGTGTGTTTCAAGTTTATTGCTCTTCTCCTGTGTTGTCTCCATATAAATACTGTACCAAACACACATGCTTGAGAGTAGGGTTCAAACCCTTGTATATCCTGTGACAAATCTGCAAGAAAGCCAAGCAGTGAGCTTAATATTTGCAAGCCTGTGAGTGTTCACAGAGAATCACAGAGAAGGGTTGAGTTTGGAGAGGGCCTTCACCAGCTTTCATCCTAACCTCCCTGCTCAGAACAGGGTCAACTAAAGCAGCTGCTCAGGGCCATGTCCCATGGGGTTTTCAGCTATCTCCAAGGATATAGACTTGATGATCTGCCTTGACAACCTGTTCCCATGTTACACCAGCCTTACAGTGAAAAAGCCCTTTTCCTTACGTTGGAATAGAATTTCCTGTATTTAAATAGGTGTCCTCTTGTTCTTTCCCTGGACACCACTGAGGAGCCTGGCTCTGTCTTCTTTGCTCTCTACCATCATAGAGTTACAAACACACTGAGAGGATCCCTCTGAGCCATCTCTTCCCCAGGATGAGCAATTTCTACTCTCTCAGCCTCTCCCCATATGTCACAGTCAGGAAATAAGATTAGGCTCTTGCTCTCCTATAAGAGGCTGGCACTGTTTGTGTGAGGGGCCTTGCCCTAGAAGCAGGCACCTGTACTTCTGAGAAAGCTTTAACTGAAAGCTTCTGGCATGCAGAGACAGGACCTAAGGGGAAACAGGTAAGTTTTTCCAGGGAATGCTAATTTAGAATACGGATTAAGTCATCCTGGAAAAGGGATTCTAGGAGTGGCCACCTGAGGCAGAATGTATCATCTGTCTTTTATGGTATAATCTTATTGTGGTGGTTTTTTTTTTAAATGGAAGGCAAACTCTATGAAGATGATGAATGAGTAATTTCCATATTGTAGGAGAGCACTAGAAGATAGAGTTGTATTTCACATACCTTCCTGAAGACTGAAATGTTGCTTGCAAAATCAGTTTCTGAAGCATTTAATTTCAGTACAAGCTTTGGAAACAAAGAATGGCTAAAAGGAATCAAGGTTCGTGCAGCACCTAAAGCACTGACCATCAAAGCAACTGGTTTGTGTACAGCTATTTTAGCTCCTAGATTCAGGAGTCCAAAGGGTGTTTTCTACTCTGACTCTGACAGCCCTTTGTGTGATTCTTACAGGCTCTTACATGTCTCCTCTTGCTGACATTCCTTGGTCCTATCTTCCGTGACCAGTTACAAATCTTATTTTGCTACTTTCATTGCTAAATCTGACTTATATTGGGAAATTTTGAAAACAGTGATGTAATCTGGCTCTGTGATTATAGCTGAAATTAATTTTCTTGCCTGATATTACACTACAGTGCTTAAATTCATGACAGGATGTAAAGTATGCTTCCTTTACCTTCTGTTTTCTGGATCCAGATGGACATGACAGAGGAATTGATGTTTCTGATGTCCCTGTAGAAAAGAGTAGCCTGACATAAAAGATGGATCCCAAAGGACTGAACAAACAAACTGAATAGTCAGAGGAGCCGACAGACCAGCTGTCACTGCACAGAGAGGCCAATGAAGGAGAAGGTATGTGATGAACTCTTCACTGGGCTGCAAAATTCTCATAGCTGTTCAGGCAAGGAAATTCTCCCCCTTTTTTGATCCTAAATATTAAATCATAACTACTCAAATACAAGCATTTTACAATTTAGTCATTCTAGAAATGGCTGAAGAACTCTTTTACACTCATGTAAGATATGTATACAGTCATGCAGACAATCCCTGCTAAGCAAGCAGGTGTTTCAACTTCCTGCTTTCCCAGCACCTGAGAGCCTGTTCAGGTAGGAGAATGGATATTCTTGTGCACTGAGCTGCCTCTTTGCAGGATATTTCCAAGAGCTTTGTGTGCTGGAGGTGCTCCAGCCACACAAGGGATTTCACACAGTTGCATGTTGCAGTTGCAGTTGAGGGAATTGTTCTTTGTAGGCCTGCTTTCCAGAACAAGCTCATAAACCTGAGTGAGTGGAAAAAAAAAATCAAATGAATGTCAGTGTGAAAAATGTGAAGTAATTAATCTTGGGGAAAAAAATAGTCTAAACTGTGCTTATGGGATTCTGAAATTGTAATTGGCAATTACAGGGAAGAGAGCTAGAAATCGTCACCAACAGTTCTCTTAAGTCATTAGCTTAAGATACAGTAGTAGCCGACAGGAAATAAAAATTCATCACAAAGGGCATCAAGAACATAAGAGAAAACAATTTTGCTGCAGTACAAAACCTCACACACTGTGGGCACTGTCTGATGTTTGATCCGCACATCACAAGGAGTTATAGTGGAGTTACAAAAGATTCAAAGAAAGGCAGGACAAGTGATCAAGGATGTCAAGTAATTAAAAGAAGAGACTTAAAGGACTTAATTCTAAACTTTGAGTGGAGAATACTCAGTGGGAAATGTGAAGGCAATCAACGAAGTGAATGCAGAGCTGCTAACTCACCAAACCCTTCATCATCCCAAAATTTGTTGCCACAAATTTTGGAGACAGTTTCAGCAGAGGATACAAGGAACTAGGAACTCCTGAAAAACTAGTCTAATACTATATTAAAGAAAATTAACAGGAATTCCAAAATCAATGAGTCTGGACATTGGCAGAGTAATAGGGGAGATAGTGGTCAAGAGTACATGTGCTCCCTGAATAGCATCTCCTAGGCACTGGTAGAGGAAGAATCTTGGTCCTTCTTTCATTCTTTTCTTCTGAGCCCTACTGAGATGTAATTTTCATCTGCTTCAGAGCATCCTAATCTCCTCCCATTTCCCCAGCCTCATGTACAAGTGTCAGCTGGGCTGCAGATTAGAGAGCAGTAGATAGGTCAAGCTAATACTTCTAGTGTGGGAAGTCACAGAGTGGTAGAGAGACTGCAACAACATGCAGGAAGTACATGAGAATATCAGGCAACTCATGGAGAGTGAGAGATGTAGTCAAATGATTAAGTTATCTGCTCCATATCAGGCCTGGCTGTTTAAGGACTTCTGTCAGAGGAAAGCGTAGAGAACATCAGACTGATAGGCAGTAATAACAACAACAACAACAACAAAATAACAGTAATAACAAAAAATATAAAATATTCCTTCTGACTCCTTATGTTTGGCTCCTACAACAGGAATTGTTGAGAGCAGGTTAATGGGAGGCCATGAACAAGCAAAATCTGTGCCCTACTTAACCATCTCTGATTTTGTATGTGGGAAGGAAGTGGCCTAAATCTGACCTATCTAATATATATAATATATTCCATGGCATGTAATGTTTTGACAGCTTAAGTAGATATATGAGCACTGAATTGGTAACTCATTCAAATAAAAATTGGTATGCCTCCTTATCTAAGTATTGCAAGTTCTGGTTTTATTCAGATAATTGTGTTTATTTTTTCTTTTCCAACAAGATAGCTGTGTGCATTACTTCAGTCTCTGGTATGTGTTAGGCTTGTCCAGGTTTTTTCTAATGCACTCATGAAATTTTAGATACAGATACCATCTGTGTTGGTAATGGGAATGTAGGTGCTGGACAGGAACAGGAGATTAAGCATCTACTTTTCCTGCCTCACAAACATATTGTTTATGTCAGAATTCTTTTTCCCCCAAGTATAACACTTTGTGGATTGTGTGAACACATCTTAAATGGGCTGATCTTTATTACAAATTTGCTAAAAACATTTCATTTTATACATCAGGAGCTAAACCACTGAGAAATTTGTGTTTTGTCAGGAGAAGTCAGTGGCAGAGAGGTAAGAAATGGCTGTGGAGTGCCTTAACCACAAAGCTGCCATAGATCATTGGAAATGATAGGCCATGGAGCTACTCATAGGTGAGTTTGGCACAATTGCAGAGCAGTTCTAGGGACACAGTGTCAAGGAGAAAGATGAGCTTTATCTGCAGTATCTAATCTCCTCTAATAATGATAAAAATTGGCTCACATGGGATAATTTCTTTCCAAGTATTTAAAGCCCTTCATCATGCCTCGTACCTGGGTAAGTGGCATACCAGGAGTTACACCACTGGGGAACTGCACAAGCAGAGAGGTAGGTCTGTTTTTTGGAAAGCTCTCAATGGATCCCTGAAACCTGCATCTTCAGTAATTTGTTTTACTCACATGAAAATTCATGAATTAATTTTTTCTTTAGTGCTCCCCTCCTTTTCCCTTCTCCGCTTCTGGCATTTCTTTCCTCAACACTGTTTTTTCTTTGACCAGTAAATGTCTGATTGGTCCTGACAGCTCAGCCTCTGAGTTGTAAACAAATTTGTGTCCCTGCTAAAGTATTTTCTGACTTCTGAACCCCCACTTGTGTTCTGGCTGGCTGAGAAACCTATATCAACACTGAAGAACATTGTTTCATACTGCACACAAAGAGAACCAAGGGGATAGGGAGTGTATCCTGATCATGCTTTATTCATGTAGAAGTCTGACAGGCAAATAATTGCTGCCATTGATCACAGACAGTGAATTAACAGCTTGGAAATAGTGCTTTCCACATTCCCACATCTTGTCCTCAGGCCTAGGATCAACATGAATTGTGAGCAGATGTGCTTGCAAGTACTCTATTCTCACACCGATTTATCTTCTGCAACAATGCTGTAGTGTCTCATTATTTCTGAAAAGAAATTTCTACTTGGAAAATGAAAAATATATAATTCCATAAATATTACCTTTCCCTTTTGAAGTAGCATCAGCAGTACAGGCCAACAATTTACTGTGGAGATACCAAAGGCTGGGAAGTGGACTGTTACCTTTGTCAGTGGGTAACTTGTTGGCCAGGTAAGAAGATAAAAGATGTGGACATGACTTTGCAGTACTTAATCCCAAAACTTGAGGTCAGATGCTGAAAGGAATATCTGTCTAGATAAAGGCTTTTTTTTTGCCCTTTCCTTCATTGGTCTCATTTTGTTGAGAGTTTTATCCTGCCTTCTACCTTCATTCTTTTTTTTGCCATCTGAATTACCTCTCTTCCAAGAATTTGATAGGCATTGCTATGGAGATCTTCTGGGGAGACTGGGAAGTCAAGATGAGGTTTGAGGGACATTCTGCAACAGACTTAAAACACAGCTGTGTAAGCCACTGAAGGATTCCTGCACTCGTTTGGTTTCAGCCTTGAAAGCTCAGCTAAGATAGCTGTTTCGCTGTGTTGCCAGAACTCAAAGCAGCACCAGTGATTAAATGAATTTTAAAAAATGAAAAATTATTAGTGTAAAACAGATTGGCATAGGTTTCTAGAAAAAAACCCCTAATCTTGCCATTTCCCAAACTCATGAGAAGGAAAATTGCTGAAAGAATTTTGTTCATTCACAGACTGTAATTATGAGTCCACTCTTATATTGATTAACGGCTGAGATAGAGTTCTGTGTGTCAGTTTCTCCCATTTAATGACTCACATTAGAGTGGCCTATTAACAAGCTTCCCATTGCCTTTAATTTTGCCCCCCTATTATGAGGGAATAATACATCTTATAGTATGATGGGTTGAGTTATTTTGGAATAAATCTGTCCTTTCAATCCTTAGGCAGGTAAACATCTTGTAATCTGGGGAGTTCTGGGGACTCAAAAAGGTCACTTTATTTTGCAAATCAAATCCTTGACTGCATATTTGGACACAGTATCAATACAAACATAGAGTTGAGCAGTTCAAAAGTTACAAAGGAAGAGATGCAGTTGTTCAATTTCTTTTTTCTGTCAACACAAAAATGAAAGAGTAAGTCCAATAGAAACATATTGTATGTGCATATAGTTGTAGAAAAGAGCTGAAGCATATTAATTAATTTCTCATGTATTTGTCATACATTCTTATGTATACCCTTACTGCAGACTACTGAAGTCTTTGATTACAAAGCCTGAAACAAAAGAGAAGAAAACACAAAAATAACTGGAGAATTCCCTGTGATATGATGCAAGACTGGAGAGTACAAGTTGTAACTTAAGGCAGAGAATATTCTATTCCCTCAGAGAATCTCTGAAGGAATGGATGAGGAACAACAACTAAGAACAGAAGTTTGCTTCACTATACACTCTCTGGGTTATTCTTGTATTGTCATGAGAATTTCTCTGTAGGCATAAAACTACAGAAAAAGGTGAATTCTGACATGCTTGCTAGAAAATACATTACAGAAAAGTTTTTGTTACATACGGAGAAAAGCCAAACACACCATCATTAATGTAAGATCTTTACACCTCATTTCTACACAAGCTCTCTTTGGTTGGACAATTGAGTCTAAAAGATCCTTTTGCAATTTTCATACTTAGACTCTTGGGTGTGTAAGTAATGAAGTTCTACTAGTCATTCAAATTTTTAGGATGGCAAAGGACTCAAATAAGTAGTCTGTTCCTCATAACCTTTTTTTCGTTGTCATTTATGAAACTGTTTTGATGTTACAAGGATTTTGTTTATTGTCCCGTCAATATCAGGTCTTATGTCATTATCCTCCTGATTCCAGCCTGCAGCACCATCTCTGAAGATAAGAATGTGGATATTTAACATATGCATCCTGTTCAAAAATCAGCAACTGTTCTTCATGGTTCCCTTAAAAAATGTCAGAGATTCAGGCACATTCTTACATCAAAGAAAGTTTAAGTATTTGGAAACTGTTCCAGTAGAAAACTATTTAGGAAGAAGAAAAAATAATGTGATCATTAATGACTTTTTTTGAAGTCACAATATGTATCTGGTGTATATTTGAAGTAATTTGTATGAATTTTTGTTTCTGTGATAGCTCAGACTTTTGTAACAGTAATTCGATGTGAACTGGCCCAAATCCTTGCATACACAGGCTTTCAAATGAGTTACAGCAGGACATTCAGATGCCATTAGGAAACCCTGAGACCTACCCATGCTGCCTGTGGGGCAGAGCAGGGAGGCTCTTTTTAGGACCAAATTCACTATCTGTGCAGCCAGTGAACCTGAAAACATGGCCCAGATATGACGGGGCCATGCCTAATGGAGCATGCAGGCTGCTGTGTGCCTGAGCACCTGGAGGGAGCTAACACAACACCAGCACACCCAGGCAGGCTGGCTGCTGCCTGCTTGCAAGTGTCACACGTCTCCCATGTGGAAAGAGATGAGCAGGTTGTTGCATGCTCACAGCCACTTCCACTCACCTGCTTTTAGAAGATGTGGGAACATACCTGCTAAGGATGATTCATGGCTGCCTCGTTTCAGTGGATCAGTGGCACAATCTCATGTGGCTGGCATGGGGGCAGCTAGTGGGCAGCATGAAGAATGAAACTGATGTTGTCAAAATGATGAGGAAAAATGAATGGATAAACTAAGAGCAAGTAGCACCTATGTAATGCAGCATGAGGCCAGCTGGGGAGCTGGCATTGAGAGACTCTAGGCACCTGTACAGGGAAGAATGACTTGCATTTGTCCAGATTCATAGTGGCTTGCACCAGAATGTGCTGGTTCATTAGGATCCCATTAGGAAAGGTGCTCAGACTCTGTACAATATAGCTTAAAATTCCTGTTATTTGGGTTAATGCTATGAAGAAGGTTGGACTTGATTATCTTAGAGGTCTTTTCCATCTTAGTGATTCTATGATTTTATGATAGTGTTAGGGAACCTGTCAAACATGTTCAGCCTTGGGTGGGCAGACAAGGAGAGAAGTGTGTTTTCTGTGATGTATTTTCTATGGTTCTTGTATCAGTGTCACCTGAAAAGTCTTCAGGGCAATCACTCTTGCCTATTTGTGCCCTTCTGTCACCAACTCTGGAATTCATCCTGCTGTGGCTTGTACAAGGAGAGTTGAGTGGATCCCTCAAAGGAAGCCTTATGTCATTTTCCCTGGTTTCATGGAAAAAGAAATTTAAAGTTCTTCTTTAAAAGAGAGATAGGTTGACTGAACTTCCATTCTCAGAAAACTATCAAACTGGGTACTTAAACAATGTATTTATAATTACAAGAAGGCTGCAGGGTAATAAGTTAATAGAAGGATGAGCTTATAAAGAACAAGTGACATAGTACTAATCTAATTTCCTTCTATAATACGGTAATTTGCCATGTGGATACTAGAGAAACAGTACACAGTTATCTTAATTTGGTCTCAGATTATATAAGCAACTTGGGGATAGATGGTAGAGTAAATCTCATAACACGGGAACTGGAAAACTAGTTAGAAAACTGTACCCAAAGGCTAGTTATTAATGTTACTCTTTCAAAAGAGAAGACTGTGCTAAGCATGTTCAAGGAAGCTCTTTTACTTTTAAATCAGTATTTCCACCATTTCCACTAGTGACTTAGACACTAGGGAGGAAAAGTATTTTATTTTAATATTGAAATACTAAATAAATAACTTATATTTCAGTAAGGACAAGCACAAAGTAATAAACATTGAAATAATTATTTTCATGATTAAAAGATGCAGAACAAACAGTTAAATGGCCTTTCTGGGCAAAATGGCCAGGAGATTTAGTAGATCATAAACTGAATATAATGACTAATGAACAAAAATGAGTAAGACATGTTAAAAGTATGCATTGTAACTCTTCCAGTTAGCTCTGGCAAGACCTCACCTGGAGCCTTCTACTAAGCCTTGGGCAGCCCTTTTAAAGAAATTTTTGAATGAGAGAAAAGCAGCAAAGATGATCAAAAGCCCAGAAAATTTGAATTCTGATACTGAAAGGATGAGGTTTGTTTAGTCTAGAGAAGGGAGAACTGAGGAGAGATGTGAGAACAGTCTTTAAACACATAGAGAGTGCTGTGGAAAAGTTAGAAACAAATTGTTCTTCTTGTGTATTGGAGATCAAGAAAAAATAAAGTGTGCTCAAACTTCAGTGCAGGGAATTCAGATCAGACACAAGGGAAGATTTCCCAGCTGTAAAATAATTAAGCACTGGAATAGATCTCCCACCAGATACAATATTGCAGGGCCCTTTGATGCACTTCCAGTCTTCTTACAAGGCATCAAAAATCTCTCCCCAGCAGCTCAGTTTAGGAAATATTTTGTGCAAGTAGAAATGAGAAATGCTAGAAGGCAAGGTGTGAAGACAAAGTCATATTTTGGCTTAGATGGAGAGAGCTGGGTCAGAGGAAAATTCATGCAGAAAAAAAAAATACTGTGAACAGTAGTTGGGGTCACTCAAAAATAGAGGAGAAGAAAATGGATCTAAAACCAAATGAGTTTTCTGATAGGCTGTGAGCCCCACCATGACTCCAAGTTAGGAGAGTAAATGGCCCACTACACTTGATATTTAAGTAACTACCAGAGAGAACGCCTGAAACTGAAAATATAATTAAAATATCTTGACTTTTCTAATTTTGTGTCATTGCCCAAATAATGCATAAGGCATTTTATAAAACTATCTCCAAATACCTACTATTTGATTAGGTGGCTGTCAGTGGTGTGTTAAAGAGTAGCAGCCAATTGCACTACGTTAACTTGCTTGATAGAAGAGGTACAAAAAGATTTTATGCAAGGAATGGTGTTTTAAGAACAAATCATAGTCTTTTGTAGACAACATTTCCTTCCAAAATGCTTGGAGTGTGCATGCTAGTATACACATTTGTCAACTTGCTTTTCTGAAATATTTCTCTCCCGTTATCTCAGATGTTGTTGAGGCTCTTTGGGAATTCATGTTTTGTGCACTCAGCTGACAAAGCAATCTTATGTTTTAGGAATCATTATTTTATGCTGCTTAGTGCTAACCACAGCTGTCCAAGGCCACATGGTAATTCTGGTCAAAAAATTAATTGAATTGCATCAGCAGAATATTCCATGGACATTCATAATGAAATCTTAAACTTCATAAACTTCCTGGGAAAGTTTTCTTTCTGCCTAATTATCTCCAGTGCTCTTGTACCAGCATACTATTTCATTTGTCATGATGAACTGATAATAGAATAGTACACAATATTATAGTGGAAAGCTACACCTCCAGCTAAGTAGAGAAATTACAATGTTTTACTCAAATCCAGCTAATCCAAAGATCTCCCTCTCAGATGAACATAACCCTTTGCTTTTTCTGGTTTTAATCCAGAAGAGGGTAACAGGAGTGGAGTTTAGACCTGACTGATGATGTTAAGGCAAGTACTGTACTGTGAATATGTGCTTAAAAGGCTATCTTCAAAGTGTATTGGTGTGTGATAACTTTACCCAGAAATTCTCTTCAAAAACATGTCCCTGGCTAAGTGTGTTTGCACAGCAAGAATAAGTTTCTGCTTCAAAGGGTTTTCAAACTAAATAAATAAGCAAGAAAAGCAGTGGAAGTATTCACAGAAACGAGCATGTATAAGAGTTTGTAGCCAGGGAGTTGGAAATATTATTGATAGTGTTTCTGAGTCCCAGTTCAGTGACTCAGTGAAGCACATTACCTGAATAAATCTAAGTTTCACAGGCAAATACTTCTTGAAGGTCTAACTGCATCTGCTTGCTCATAGTATTTGTCTTTGGATTTCAAAAGGCCACTTATATGAATAAGGTAAGACAGTCTAGCCCTGGAGTTTTCTAGTTTTTCATCTCTTTGGGTTGCTTATATCCTTTCTTTCTTTGATAGATGGATCAGCAGATCTTCCCCATAGAGACATGAAGGTTGTGAAGGCAGTGAGTCCTCATCAGACTCTCTTCCCTTTTCTGTCACGTTGTTCTCCCTTTACACTCTATTCTTGTGAAAGTAATGATATCAGATTTCTGGTGACACGGGGAATCTCCTTCCTCTTTATTACAGAACTTCTTTCAGCATTACTGTTTCCCTACAAATAATCCTTTTGTTTCTAGTATTATTTCCTCCTGTTGCATTCCGTATGTTTTAGATTATTTTCTCAGTGTGTTAGCTTGTAAGACACGTTCTTTTTGCAGTTGTTTTCCATTCATGATTTAGTTGTGTTACTGTTGATCTGTCTACACTGTTATTTGTATCTACTAACAAATTAGAATCATATTGTGCCATTTTACCCTACAATGGCGATTTAAAAATCCTTAATCAGGAAACATGATGGCTTTGTATCTGATCTCATTGGCATAGCATATAGTACTCCTTAATCTCCATCTTTGCTTTCTTCCTCCTTACTCTTCCTTTTCCCAATTTCCTCTATTTCTGCTGTGTCTTCAAAAAGCCACATATGGGTAGATGTCACTGTGTATATTAAAAAAATAAAACTGTGTCTTGATCTGAACTGTTGTTTCCCTACTAGCCATGGCCTTTTTTAAGGTAAGACCTGAAACTAATCTGTTCTGCCAACGATTAATACATCTTCATTTACTCTAATTCATGCATTGGTCTGTCAGACACAAGGTTTGTATTAGCCCTTTATATTGTCACAGCCCTGACCTGATAGGTTTTGTTGGATTTTTTTTTCTGGTTTCTTTGGTGGAATTGAGGACCTAAATCAGTGCTCTGCACAGTCATACATAATGAAAATATTAGCAGAATCATCAATACTTGTCTTTCACTGAAAATAAGGCCACTAAGCAATGTCTATGGGTGGTGACTCATACTGTTTCACCCATTAAATCTGTACCAATTTTCTTTTGCTTCTGTAAAACTGCTATAATGCCATGGAAAAAAAAGCATAGGCCTCAAAACAATGCTTGAAGTGACATGGAGAAAGAAGAGAGTCTGATCCCAAAGTTTATCTTTTTTAATGTTTGGTCTAAAATATAGTCAGATAAAATAGTCAGATGACCTAATGTAAAATATTGCCTCTCCCTGTAAGCTCTGCTTTTCTATAGTGTTCAACAGAATAACCTTTCAAACATCTTGAAGCAAATAAAAGCAAAGGAAAGAGTACCTAAGTATTCTGGTATCTCAAGCCTTAGTAAAGACAAGAATATTCATTAAGCAGCTACTAATTTATTTGGTAGTTATTACCCATAACTTCATCTCTTGTAAATGTTGTGGTCACTGGAAAGTAAAATAGTGCTTGTGAATACTGTCATGTATATATAGATCCCTGTTAGTTAGAAAGCCTATAAATCTTACAAACTCTGTTATGGAAGTCATAAAGCTACTGATAAAAAAATATAAAAACAGTATTTATTAAAACAGAAACAAGAGTTAGACATGAATTTTTTACATCCTGGTCATGACATTACTCATCCTCTCCTAGGAAGAAAAATCCTGAATGCAGCATATAGAGGTTTGATTGACCAAGTGACTGCATTTGGAGCAGACTCATGAGGAAGTTTGCATGCCTTTCAATGAAATGGCTTGGAGGATGATAGAAACATGTTCAGTAGATCTGTGTCTATATACAGTGCAGTTCCTTTGTCTCTCAGATATGTGGCCAATAAATATACTCAGAATAAGAAAGTAACAGTACAGCATTTGGGCATCTTGGAAAGCAAGGTAGCTTTAAACAATCTTTGCACTTTTTAGTGATAACCCAGAGGCTGGAGAAATGTTTAGTTTAATTTAGACCACATTGTCTGTAATTTTCTAAGTACTGTATAGCATTTACCCATCTCTGAATTTATTCCTCCTGACCTCAGAGTACTCCCTGTGCTTTGGAAGAGGTCCTAGAGAAAAGTTCTATGGCCACCTCTCTATATTGCTCAGGGAGATCTTCTCTAGACAAACACAAGAATTTTAGTCTCTTTATACCAGCAGGCACTTTTATTTGTTCTGAGTTCTTGCATTAGAAACCCTTACCTCCTAACCATAATGTATTGGCTGCATTAAAACACCTCTGCTGTTTTTACTAAATTGCATATTCCAGTGGTCCTTACCAGGCAGTCTCAGAGGATACAACGGAGAATGATCATCTTTTTATGCAGTATTCCCAGGATGATTATTTAATGAAATCTATGGTGAAGGTCTTCTCTGGACTTTTTTTTTTTTTAATAATTTCTGTCTTTATAAAAGCCTGTTAGTTTTCTGTCTTCTTACATTGTATGGCTTTTCCTCAAATACCTCCTCAAGTGGGGGAAAATATTTCCTGGGTGGAAGTTTTCAGGTTTGTTAGAACTGTGTGGAAATAGACAAAGATGTTTCACTTGGCCTCATAGAAAAGTCCTAAAAGTTTAAATTTAATTGAGGACTAAAATTAGAAATCATCAGAGGAAAAAAAAAGCAACCAACTTTACCCAAAAAGATGATTTAGTGTTAGCACTGCATCCTGTCTTCCCAAATACTTCTACAGCCCACTGCTTTGCTCTCTCTTTCAGCAAATAATTGTCTGTCCTAAAAAATTGGCCTATAATGCTCTGTCCTATAAAAGAAGGCTTTACTGTCACTTTCCTGCATTTTTCTCTTAGGTACCTCCTTCAGCACTGCATTTCAAGCTTCAGATCTGATTCTGCTTTTGCATACAGCTCAGTGAGGGGTTTATGGCCCCCTCTGCCATCCCCATTCACCACGGATTTATGAGCAGGGCTGTGTTTCAGCAGGGAGGCTGGCTCCTGTGCAGTGCTGCTCTCCTCACATCATTGCTACCAAGGCAGGTGGCACTGTGACCTGATGGATTTCTACAAAATCTGTAGATTTTGTATCAGTGTTGCTAACAATGTAAAGGACAAAAACCAAAGATAATTGGGCCCCAATGTACTGAATTATCTTACTTATATATCATGCAAGCATGCCCAAATTTCAGATTCCAGAAATATATCATACATTTTCACAGGAGATCGTCTCAGGCATGAATTGTGCTTTGTCTTTGTGTGATTTGCAAAATAAGCCCCTTACAAATGCAGATAGGATAGGAGTAAATAAAATAATTCAGCAAAACCTAATTCATAAAAATGTAAATGTATACACCCTTCCTTGTGGCAATGTATTCCAATGTTTAAATCAAGCTTCATGTTTCTTTTAAACAAGTCTTTAAACCTGCCTTAACGGAAAAGTTATTCAAAAGTTTGAAAATATCCTCTATCACATTATTTATGAACTCAAAATATTTTTCCAGGACCATAAATTATTCTAAGCTTGTTTCCCCAGGAGTCCCATTATGAAATGAACTTTAAAGCTACAGTTGGAAGGTGAATTTAATACCAGTCATACAAAACATAAAGTTCCAGCCCTGCAAATGCATCTGTGTCTGACTTTAGGCTGATGAATATTTCTACTGACTCAGTGGAAGTACTCCCACTAAAGTTAAGTACATCTATTAAGTGTTTGAAGGGCTGTATCTGAAAGTACCACAGTAATAATCATAAGTAAATATTTGTACAGCCTTTCCTTTCTCTAAATGTTTAATTCTTTGAGCATCTTTAAGATTCCTAGCTAAGAAGTTTGTTTTGCAATACTTAAAGTTTTGGAGCAAACCCAAAAACTGCAGACCTTGCCAATTTTGATTTACATGGGTATCAATGATTTCTGGGTACTGCACTTGTGGTTTGTATCCCTGCAACTTAAGATTAGTATGCTGTGCTCATCTTAATACATACAAAGAAAATTTAGTGTCTTCAGTTTCAGCATTATGAAATATAAAAGTGTTGGTTTGGGGCTTGATTGAAACCAGAAACAGAACAAATAGCTGCTTATTTGGAAATTCTTAAAGGTAGGTCAGATATAGAAAAAAATGTTTGTTTTGGAGAGGACAGTGTTTCCAACTTGTCTAGGCTAGAAAAGCAGACTTTGACTGAAAACATTTAAATTCTTCAATAGACAGAAATTTGCAGTTAAATAAGTGTAAATACAATTTGACACCTTTTTAAGTGTGTTTGTGAGCACAAGTCCACCTTTCAACTGTAACTGCCAAACTGTGTTTTAAATATGGACTGTTTTCTTATCAGAGCCAAAGGGGGACAAGAGGGAGGAAAGTGAGTCTGCCTTAACCATACAGGCACACAAACACACCAGCAATTCTCCTTCATAAGGTTCATTTTAAGTCAGGACTACTGCATGTTACATGTTCAGAAGGTTTAGAAATATGTACTCTTTTATTTTATACTCCATATTTCCCTATATTCTTCCAGTGTACATATGATGGGGACAGACCATTAGCATGAGCATTTCAGAGACTGACAGGAGCTCACTGCAGATGTGCTTAAAACCTCTATAGCTTTTGTGGAAGAAAAGCAACTACTTTGCAAGCAAGTACATTATATGAGAATTGACAGCAAGTACCAACCTGGCTGCTCTGGTCCCAGCTGCATTCATAGGTAAATCAGTACCAGCTTTTGTAGAAAGTGCTCTGCAAACACCAAGGGGGAGCATATTTCAAAAGGGGCATATAGAGGACCCACTGATCTGCCAAATATCCTTTCCAGTGCTGGAAATATGTGTGAGGGCAATACAAAAATGGTGAGAGAAATATCATATTTTCACATTTTGGGAAGTGGGAAGCATGGTAGGAAGTGGGAAGCATGGCAAATGACCCAACTTCTTTTGGAATAAAAGTAATTCCTATGACAACAGGAAGAATTAGTATACTTGTGGAAGCAAGTGTGACTGTCAGTGGGTAGAAGTTAGCTGGGCACATCTGGGCAGTATGCACTGACCATCACCAGGGGTCAGAGAGGTCATTATAGTAGGAATTCCACCTCAGTTTAATTTGCTGAGTGTAACTGATGCACAAATACTAGGAAGGAATGGAATTTTAATGCAAAATTATCCATTAAAATCACAGTGTAAATTTATGAACATTTGCAGTATGCAATTTGTTGTTTTTACTTTTAAGTAAATTTGCACTTCAGCTCAACACATAAACCTCCAAAAGACCTCAGAATTTTTTAAATAATGATACTGTTTTTTAAATGGCAGTAGGAAAGTTAAACACAACATAAGCAGAAGAGATATTGCATGGCTCCTATGAGCTTGACTACCACATTCAGGGTTTGCAATAAAGAGGAAAGAAAGTATCCATTTGGACAAATCTACTTATTACTACTTTCTTTAAAAAAACCCCAAAACAAATAGAACCCTATCCTACAGTTGCCATGATTTTGTGTCAAAAACCTGCTCCAAAGCTATTCTAATAATAGAATGAATTTTCATAAAATACTTTTACTGAGTGAATTCCCAGCCTCCTGAAGTGTACAAATGCCAGTTAATTTCAGATGCCCTGAACTCTCGTAATACAATATTGTATAGAAATCTCCCCTGCCCTGGCACGCCACTGCTCCTCCTTGCCAGGGCTCTGCACATAAATTGAGAATGGGTCTGATGAAGGCCATGTTTTAGATTATTTTTATCCTTTCATCAGGCTTCTGGAAAGAGTCTTCTTTCTATGACCATACCCAGGGTTGCAGTAGAGACAAAAAGGGAAAAACCCCAGCACACAAGTCAGGAGAAGCTAGGGTCAACAAAAGTCTTTCTTCTTCATTACTCATCTTTTCCATGCTGAGTTTTATATACCACTTGATTGGCTTCCTTTCCAAAAATAAGAAATATAGGACAAACACTACGATGCCTGGCGTGACCAAGACTTAAAAAAACCTGTCAAACCAACAGTATGGAAAATAGCCAAATAAATGTCAGTTCTCCAAGTTTTGGTTCTTATAATTGAACCCAAACTATAAAGTTTGTACTTGTAACAAAATTCAATCTGCTAGAGTAAAACCCTTCCTTGGAGCAAAAACTATCTTTTCTCCATCTCTCAAATTAATCTTTGCCAAGAAAGTATACATAGCTCAAAAGTTAAACAAGTTATTTTTGTTCCTAGCTACCACAAAAGAACATCCTTCAATATTGTTTTGGAAATACTGTAGCACAATCAAGATAGAGTGTAAATCATAGAAAGAATATTTCCTGTAGCCTTTAAAATATGCTAAAGCAGCCTGAGTGAAAGCAAAGTCCCTTACTATTGCTTAATGCCAAGCGAATATTCCTGTCCAAGAAACCAATTTATGATAAGGATCTCACAAAAAGAAAAAAAAGTTCTCTTGTGTTTCAAAGACAGAAAATATTACAATGCTTGCATATATTCTGTTTAAAACAAAACACCCAATAACTGCAAACAGGACTTCATGACCCACTAGAAAAGTAACAACTTCAGGACATGTTCAGATTCCAATTGCTAAAGCAACTTAAATTGGAAAGGAAATTTTGGGGCAAAGGAAGGAGAGTCATGATAGAACAGTGAACAGGGTAAAAAGGGTTTTAATAACTAAGGGCCTCAAAAAGAAGATCCTTTATTTCAGTCTACTATGAGAAAAATGTGGGAAATGAAGAGAGCCTGCATTTTCTCCCCTCTTCACCCAGACAGGTTGTCTGAAGGAGCTCTTGAAGACAGAGGAAATGGTTCAAAGGTCCTTTTGTGGAGGACCTTGATCTCCTAACATCCAGCAGATAGCACACTGGCTCAGCTTATTAACACACAAGCAAACCCATGTTTGCCCTAAAGTCAGTAGTCAAATTCTCACTTAATTTCCTGACATTATCAAAGGTACTTCAGGAGTTTATCTCAAGATATTTGGTAGACACAGAAGGTTTCCATTCAGATTCTATAAATTCTTGCTTTTTGTCTGAGCATTTGTTCTCAGAACTGGCTCAGTAGATACACATATCTCCCCTTCGATAATGAAGACTTATGAAATGCCACTGGAACATTCTCATTTCTGGCCTTGGCATATGTGCAAATCTGAATCCTCATGTCTGAGGCAAGGAAATACCATGCGAGTAAATAGCAGTGCTGGATTAATAGAAACAATGAGATCAAAGGGCTGAAATACTTTTTAATAATTTACACGGTGCGTATACATTATTATGCCATTGTTTTTTGGCTCAGGTAGTTATGGAGACAAAAGCAAAAAAACACAAAACACACGCACAAAAGAAAAACCCACAACAACCTCTGGGTAAGAGGAGTTGTTTCTGTAATTATATTATTTTTTTCAATTTATGCAAGCTGACCTGAGGGATAGACCTTAATTTGTTACAAGGAGAAATGAGAAAATGAAGATAGACACAATGTCTCCCTTATGTAGCAGCCATTTGATGTTTTTGATAGTATCATCTAAACAAGCAATAAAGTGATCAAAGTTCCAGTCTTTAAAAGGGATCAGTATAGAAACAACATTGATGGCACAGGGATTCTTCAAATAAATGTCCAGAAATTACAAGTTTAGTAAACACAAATGCTCTAAGTTAAGTGCTCTGGTGCTGGGCCACTTTGAAGCTGGACAGCTGAGATATCATTTAGAAAAGTATTCACAGCTACATTCCAGACATTTTGAAATGCACTCTGTCCTGTAGTTACATTTGTATCCAAACATTGCTAACAGTGATTGTTTTACAGACATATGAACTATGTAAGATTAAGTTGATTCAAATGGAAATGGCTCAGAACCACATAAAGAAATTGCCACTTAGGAGACTCTCTTTCATTGGCTTGTAGTGAACTACATTTTATGTAAAACAACACATTTATTTTCCTGATCCTTGAAGTGGGATATCAGCAAAGGCATAACTTATGCGTGCAATGCAAATATTGATAATCTTGTATGCTAAAGGAAACAAAAATTTTTCTCTTAGAAGAAGAAGAGAAAGCAGGAAACCATGACATAAAGTGATTGATCACAAGTCTGATCAAAATAAAGTTCCCAGAAGCTCCTACTAACAATTTTCAAGATTATTGTGCTGATTTCTTTGCTTTAACAAAGCTGATATTATCAATTAGCTTTGATGGTCTGACTCCTGATTGACACAGCTGTGAGACTAAAATCCATTTTTCCATACTTCTAGATATGCCTCTGAGTACTGATGACATTTAAATGTGAAGAAGAGAAATAGGAAGCTACTTTTCAATTAGTTTGACAAATGGTAGCATAATAGGGTCCTAAGCTCTTCAAAAACCCTACCAATATTCCTGTGAAGAATAACACTTTTTTCAGATGACATATGTATCATGACATCTGGAGTTAGAAGACTTTGAAACTTAACCAGAGCTGAACACATCTGAAGTATCATGTCAGTTATGTCTTCTGAAGAAAAATACACAGGTGAGAGAGCTCTGAAATTGTGTCTGCAAATATCAAACATTGTCAGCCTAATCCAGGAAAATCTTCAGGGAAGGAATTAAAAATAAATAATACATAGTAAAATATTAGAGGAAATGAAATCAACAGGGCTGGTCTAATAACAGGCAGCAAGCTCAGCACCTTGCAATTTGATATCCCCAATGAGAAAAATAAATTCAAAAGTCCGTGTTCACTTTCTAATCCTACCACTCTTTCCTTCATTTTCTTCTATAACAGGGTTGAAGGAGGTTATGGGTGTCAATGATATTTGTAAGCAACGCAGCTTTTCTTTGTCATTGCTTCCAGCTTCAAGAAACATGAGAAATTACATTTGCTGCCCTCGAAATTCTCTTCAATCACAGCCACTTTCCAATACCATCTAATTTTTCTGAATGTAATGTATTAAAGTATGCAGTGTGAGTAGCTGCCTTTATATCTTCATGTGCCTTGCAGCATAAGAAATATGGGGAAGCTGTGCAATCTGAGGATGGAAAATAGGTTGGTCAAATAACTCAATGCTACTTGTTGTATATACTATAACTCAGCTTATATATGTTCTTACCTTTTCTTAATCAACAGCTTCACCAACTTCAGCTTGAAATTGAGCCCAAAAAAAGAAATAAAAAAGACAGAATTAATGACTGGGCGAAAGATGTATTTATAATTATTATTCAGATTGTCCTCAGTCACTTAAAAAAAAAAACTTGATAAAGTTTTTTTGATAAGTTAAATGCATCTTCCCTGGCTAAAGACTGAAAGGGAATTGCTTCCTCACTGAAGATCTGCTCTGAATGCTAAGTCAAACAGAAAAAGAAACCTTCATGGAAGTGTTATTTTTAGCATCTACAGAAAAGTGATAAGGCATACTCATAGTCCTCAACCTCAAGGCCCAAAAGCCTCTTTTCTATTGCTGTTCTTCAGGTTCTGCACTGTTTGGTTTCTTGCCCCTTCTTGCTCCCTGGACAGATGCATGGGAAACTGATGAAGATATCATGATGCTTTTCAGCCAGTCCTTTGAACTTGTCTCATAGTTGAGTTATTAGGCTTACAATATCAAGAGCTTTTTTCATCCATGGAGAGAAGAGCTGAATTTATCCTAAAAGCCCCCTCATAACCACTGCCTGGTAGATTATTTTTCTATTTATCAGGAAAACAGCATTACAGGAGATGATTCCACCACCCTTGAAACTGTAATTTCTTACTACTGTTTATCATAGTATGGCATTTTCACAACCAGTTACTTCAACACCAGCCATTTAAAAATAGCTGCTTTTCTATTTTCCAGGGCCACAGCTGTCTCACATCAGAAATGCTATTTTGTGAAAGGTTTCAGTTGCTGTGGCAACAGCCTTTGACAAGTTTTGTCTGTGAGGCTGCAGAGAAGAGAAATTGTTGAGAGGAGAGGGCCATCCCTTCCCAGTGGTGCTCTGACTTGGCCATGCAAACAGTATCATGTCTCTGAGAGACATCAGTAAATGCATATCAAAGAGGTCATTCCCTTACTGTCACTGAGTACTACAGGGAAAGGATCTTATGGAAGAAATACACTGGCTAAGAGTTAAATAGGTCTGATTCAACCACATGCAGTACATGAAGAAGCAATACTAGGTTGTTATGCATGTCCTTGCCTGAAAATGCCACTTTTAAAATGGTGGTAAAACAGCTGCCAGGCTCACTATTGTCTGTGTATGAATACTATCAGAGCTGAAGGGTACACAGAATGTCAATAATAATCAGATTTTGAAGAGGTTAATATAATATATGGGGCTTAGAGGTTAATATAATACATGCTTATTGTTTAAATCTTTTGCTATCAAAAATGTTCATGTTTCTTGACATTTTCTTTCCATTTTTTAAAGCAACATGATAATTATGTGTATGCATTACAGTATGTCAGTCCAATGTAATTTATTTGCAATTGGGGCAGGCAGATGTTTCTTTTCCACTATTACTCTTAGCTTTGGACAGTATCTCTGTAAATTTGCTTCTTCTATCATGATCAGGCCATGTTAGATCCTTCCAGATCACCTTTTTTCCTTTGGATTTTGGGTTGTCAAAATTGTTTATTTATGAAGCCTCTTGCTACTGAAGTACAGGGAGCTTCTGGAAAGAGGACCTTGACTTAACCCTTTCAGTTGCACAGTGGTGTATGGGTGCAGTCCCTGTGTTTCTAAAAGTACTGCCCAAAGTGAGCTGTAACAATCCTAAAAGATTATACAGAAGCCAGTTTTGTGTAGGTGGCTGTAAGAACTAGAGATTCCTTCTCTCAGTTTTTCATTGTATTTCATCTGCTGCCGCAGTCAGGAACCTGCTATCTTAGGAATATGTGAGCTCTCAGAGCTTAGAAAATATCCACAGGATTTTGGTGTCACCTATAAAGTAAGTGACAAGATTAAAGAACATGAGTTTGTCCTCATGCTCTTGTCTGACAGCACTAAGCTGCAAAAGTAGTTCTTGGCTGGATGGCAAATTTGGGATCAGGAAAAAAATCAGGTGATTTAGTAAGGAATCTATGGCTGTCTAATATCTGTCAAGGAGAGCCTACTTAAACTGTCAACAGCTTTATGACTGAAAGTTGAATGTAGGATGTAAGTAGCTATCATTTATCATTTTGTTTGGTGGTGTTGAATAGAATGAAAATATGATAAATTCAACACCAGTGAGCAAAAATCTGCTTGCCATTTTCAAATCTGCTGCCTACCAGACTTTAGCTCCTGTCCCATATAGCTGCACAGAAGAGCTCATTTGGGATTGAAACCAGTTGAGCCCACACCAGATGTTACAGCAATCCTCATGTTGCTTAAGAAATGTGATAAACGGGTGGTTTTTTTCCTGTTCTTCTGGGATGAACTGTTTTCTTAACTTGCAGTAACATTTTCAACATCTTTTTGCTGCTGTCTTTCAATTAATTTTTCTCTTCTGTTTTACTGCTCTTCATCTTTCTCAATAAAAAATCATATATCAAACATTCTTACAAATGGAGGCAGATCCCCCAAAACTGAGATGGGCTTTCAAATAAAATTACAATCGTTCTTTTTGCTGCATTCAATTAATTTTTCTCTTCCATTTTACTGCTCTTCATCTTTCTCAATAAAAAATCATATATCAAACATTCTTACAAATGGAGGCAGATCCCCCAAAACTGAGATGGGCTTTCAAATAAAATTACAATCAAACGGTATTAATGGATTTATGGTTCTCTTTAAGTGCTTCTTTCTACCAGCATTTTAATTCTGCATTTTAAAAATTTAGCCCTCCAGACTGGAATGCTTGAAATTTTCATCACATTTTTTTCAGTACGAAAACACCTGCAGTCTTTAAGTATCATTATTGTAGCATTTGAGAATCTCAGGGAACAACAGCAATTGCAGAACTCTTAAAAAAATTCAGAATTGATAGCACTGCTAATTGTATTACATTTATTAGTGCTGAAGCCTTACAATTTGATTTCCTATTAGGAGCAAAATAGAAGAAGTATAATATTGACATTGTCTCTAAATTTCAATATAAATGAGTGGCACATTTACTTTATGATACACATGACTGTAAAATCTTATATAAATAATTCTAGCACTGCTGATATACAATCAAAGTAAAGAAGCAGCAGAAAGGAGGCCTCAACCCTGGGAAAAGATTAGTGCTGACAATGTCTTAGAGCATAGAAGCTATAATCAGTGCTGAATTCTGCTCTATCCATTCTATCAGTAGATACCAGGGAGTTTGTTTTATTGAAGATGATGTTCATAGCTCATCACTGGTTTTAACAGTGAATATGTGACAACTGAAAGTCTCAAAGAGCATGGCATTTATGGCAGGCAAAAAGCGAAGTTTGCTTATTCATAGACTTAAGTAGATGTAAATTGAAGGCTCCAACAAAGATTTTGACCCCACCCTGGGCTTCAGAAGCCCAGCTCACAAAGGGTTTTGCAGACTACTGCTGTGAAAAATCAGGAAAAATGAGCTTCTTTTCAATAGCTTAAGGTCTTGCAAGGACAGCAAAGATCTAATGAGTTTTTTAGAGAAGTCACTGACAAATGTAATGATACAGCATGCTGAATGAAATAGAAGTCCTGCAGAATGAAATCATATGTGAGCTTCTAATTATTTCTACTTTATGGATATGAAGGGATGGAATTAAGGATTTATAGACAACATTGTTATTCCTTTTTTCCAAGGCCATCACAATAAAACCTAAATGTTCTTTTATATGATTTTCATATATTTCTTACAGTTCTGTTTAGTATCATTAGTCTGACAGCTGTTCCAGCAATGTGGAAATGAAACTAGAAATTACAAGAGCAGAAGGTTTGTCTGTCTTTCATTGTTAGATTGCATATGCTCATAATGATTCTTTGATTATTCTCCTCTTACTCTTACATGTGTACAGGCAGGATAAAGCTGTAGGAATGACTATAATGACAGATTCAATATGACTGACATATTGAATCAAACCCATGTATGTTGTTTGAATAAATCTTAATGATTATTTAAATATCATAACACTGGAGTGAATTTTTAAGGTTATTAGTACTAACTCTTTATAGATAGTCTTACAGAAATTCATAGTGACTGCATGTATATAGAGAAGTCAAATTTGTCAGTAATCCCAGTGAAAAATTAACAGATTTAGCTCAAGGGTGTCATTCAGCCCAATTTCTGGTCTCTTTCTCATAGACTACACATTATCCCAAGGTATTATTTCTGGACTTTTGCAGCCCTGTTAACCCTGTGTAAGTGCTAGCTATATGTCTGCCCTATCACATTCCCAGAAAACAGAAACTTCCTCCAACATTATGAACAAACAAATAAAGATGTGAGTGGTACAGGAAAGGTGAGCAGACCACCTAGGCTCCTTGAAAACCCTCTGGGTCTCACATGTTTTGCATTACTTCACTTTTTAACAATGTTTTTTCATCATGACTGATGGGCCTGATGACTGATAAAGATAAGAAATTCAAGAACTCATACAAATTTACCTACTGTCAGCACTTCCAGGGATGCAAGTTTGAATACAGCTGCATGAGGATTGTTACATTTCCTACCCACACCTATACTTTATTTTTTTCCTACCAAAGAAGTGGACAATGAGATATGCATTGGCAGTTTATCAAATGAAACATCTGACTACATGTTTTGTACCTCTAGAGTATTAAAGTACATGGACATTTAAGTTACAAAAACTCTGCAGCTTTCTGTTTCAACAGAAGAACACAGCGGGGTCTCCTATTATAGCAAGTTAGAACTTGCTAGCCCATGTCTTCCCATAACACTGGTTCTTGACAATAATTTTTTGTATTCCTGTGCTGAAGGTAGTAAGAAGTTTCAATCATATCAGCGAAAATATTCTAAATGAAGTTGTTCTGAATAGGAATTCAGTCATACTGAAAGAATTTTGAGCTTATTTCTCCACTGATTAAATACTGCAGTTTTCCACCATTTTGAAGGAAGGGACTGCATGAGCCTTTGCCACAAACAGATTTGTGGAATAAATTAGCTATTCCATTTTCAGTCTTAAACAAGGAAGCATATTGAGGCATTTTGTGCTCTTTTCCAAAATGCTTTAAGCTTATATTTCAGCAATATTCTAGTGTGGTTTCAGTCTCCTGCTGCTAATTAGAACAGTCTTGGATGCCATCTTAAAAAAAAAAAGAAAAAAAAAAGGGTATTTTATGGTTTCCTTTCTGGGTGTAGAATCAAGAGTGGTAAGAGGGAGTGCATTTTTCCATGTGGCTGATAAGACTTCATAATAAGCTGCAGTGAGAAGTAAATTTAATCCTTTAAAAATCCTAGGTTTTATCCTAAGTTTCTTCATTTAATATTTATTTCTTCTCTCTTTTCTATTACTATTGCATCAAGTAATGATTCTAGAAATGTGAATCACATGGTTATCTTCTATCCTAAGAAATGTAAATACCAAATCTGATACTAGAGATCCCATGTAGTGCATGTAGAATCATAGAATCACAGAATGTGCTGAGTTGGAAGGAACTCACTGGAATCAGCAAGTCCAACTCCTGGCCCTGCACAGGACACCCCCATAGATCATACATTGTGCCTGACAGTATTGTCAAACTTCTGCTTCTCAAACTCTGTCAGGCTGGTGCTGTGACCTGGGGAGCTGTTCCAGTGCCCAACCACCCTCTGGGTGAAGAAACTTTTCCTAACATCCAACCTAAACCTCCTGTGACACAACTTCAGGCCATTCCCTTGGGTCCTGTCACTGGTCACTGCAGAGAAGAGATCAGTGCCTGCCCCTCCTGTTCCTCTCACAAGGAAGCTGTAACTGCAGTGAGGTCTCCCCTCGGTCTCCTCCAGGACGAACAGAGCAAGTGACCTCAGCTGCTCCTCATATGGCTTCCCCTCAAGGCCTTTCAACATCCTTGTTGCCCTCCTTTGGACACTCTCTAATCACTTAATATCTTTCCTACTTCTTGGCACTCAAAGCTGCCCCCAGCACTCGAGGTGAGGCTGCCCCAGCTCAGAGCAAAGCAGGACAATCCCCTCCCTTGCCCAGCTGGCAATGCTGTCCCTGATGCCCCCAGGACAGGTTTGTCCCCCTGGCTGCCAGGGCACTGCTGAGTCATGTACAGTTTTCTGCTGACCAGGACTCCAGGCCCCTTTCTGCTGCACTGCTTTCAAGCCTCATGACTTGTACTGTACAAGTCTGTACAAAGATCTGATGACATGTTTACACTATTTCAGAGCCACTAATAAATAATTCTGTTAGTCACATAAAGCTATAAATGTTCAATATAAACATGGCATTGGTAAGACATTAATCTTCTCACCAAATCAATGCTCTTACATGTAGGAGAATGTATTTTGGAAAATACCACGTTATCTGTAAATGGATTAACTCTCCAGTTCCCGAAAATGTATTCCATCAACTGAGTTAGAGTGCTTGTCTTTTACTTAATTTTATTGTTTTCTCAAATATTCCAAGTTTATCTCTTACTGTTCATTTCCTTCTTCATGTGGAATTTTTTGCTTCTTTGTAAATATACCGTCTGCACCAGCTGGCAAAAAGCTTCCAAAGTTTGTGATTTAGATTTAAGCTACATGAGCCTCCAAATAAGTGTGGACACATTTAACAGCAAATTTGCTTTCTTCCCTGCAGTATTTAAAGAGTCCTTTGAACTTCATCTTACTCCCTTTAAATGGTTGGGTCTGATGTCTTTGCTTTCTCCAAGACAGACCCTCATATGTAGAAAGCCAAGCCTCAGCAGACCTTTTGAGCAGCTGTACCTCCTGTTCCTTGTCTCAGGAGCTTGTGGGAGAAGCTGGTAGAAGGGCTTACAAAAAGAAGATGTTGCTTCCTCTAAAAATATTGCTCATTTTAATTTCCTGAAGCTTCTAGCATCTCATCAAAATATTAGAGAATCCAAATAAATAGAGACCTAATGGAGTGCTCAGTTCAGCCAAGCAAAACATAACCCTGTAACACTGTTCTCAGGAAGTCTTTTCTGGTTGGTAATACACAACTGAGCCTCACCAAAACTTCTACTCTCTCTTTCCTCTGTCTCTCCTCTTTCTGCACTTCCAAACACTAGTTAGTATCTTGCTCAAAGCCCCCACTAGTGTTAGTGCCTCTTTTTGTCAGGTTGTTTGGAAATGAGAGCAGATTCCTTCCTAAGCAGACTAATGGCACACACAGCTCAGAGCTTTTGGCACTGGATTTTCACTTGGCACAACGGTGCCCAATCCCACATCCCAGTTTTGCTTTAGAAGGTATTAAGGAGCTGCTGGGAACACACTAACATTTAGCACTGTGGCTGGCCAGCAAATCAAACCAAATGGAGTCATTTATTCAATGCTGCAGATACACTGACCAAAAATAGCCTTAGTGGTCACTTGCATTGTCTTCCCCAAATGCCTTTTGTTACTACTCTGTGGTAATTACTCACTAACATGAGTAATAAGCCACATCCATTGTTCTTCTTTGTATTTGGGAATAAAATTTTGTATGTTGCAAGGCATTATATGTAGATGATTAAAATTGTTCACATCAGCCTGCAGGGAGAATTTCAGTCAGGATGACTAACTAATTAACTCTCCAGTATGCAGAATCTTCAGGAAGTTGCAGGGTATTTTTCAACGTTCAAATACACATTTCACATGTGAAAACCCCAGACAGATTGCTGGTTTGCTGATATGAAATATTGTTTTTCGAGTATAATTTTATCTGTATTTGAAGGCAATTTTACACCTCTAAAATGGTATCTCAGGAGGACATGGTGAATGGGGAAGAGGACAGGGCTCTCCCTTCCATCACCAGCAAGCAGTCTGCACTGGAACAGTCTGGACATGGGATACTGCTTTATCCTTGGTCTGTATGACTGTGCTAGCCAGCTGTAGTCACAAAGCTAACCTCCTCTCCTCTTTTCTTCCATTATTTCCTATCAGCCATTCCTGCCATATTCTGACACAACATTTTTTTCCCATCTTCTTTCAGACTCCTCAGAGGTACCACCAAATTAATGTTCTGGGAACACAAAAGGTGATGGAGCTGTGGTAGATGAACAAAGAATGAAAACTAACAAGACAAAAATCTCTCCCTGTTTCCTCTCTTGCCCAACAAATTTATGCCTCCTAAGTGTAATGCAGGCATGGCTTAAATGGGATCTAGGCCACTAGAAACTGCAAGATTTAATTAGGTTGTCATTTTTTTCTGTCTCCCCAGTTAACTGTAATTTAAACAAACCTGTGTGTAGGCGTTTCTCTGGAAACAACATCGGTTCTGGTGAGTTCCAGTAGTGGAAAAGAAGAAACAGGGTATATGGAAACTTTGATGGTATAAATGAGAAAGGGGAAGACAAGAATTCATGTTTTTAACAATATCCCTTTTTCACAAGAACTTGTCAGTAAAGGAGATGTTTGAGAAAAAGTTTCATGCCTTGTTTGTTTTCACAAAGGTGTATTGTACAGTTCATACAGCATTTACAGAGGAAACTGAAAAAGATCTTGCTCTTCAAACCTAAGTACTCTTTACCATCTTTGCTTATTAAAATTACCCAAGAGTAAGAGTCTATTATTCTTCAGTGGCTCACAGATTCTGGGGCTGATGCCAATTTATTTGCAAGGGAAAAAAATGAGGATTAATATCATTGAGGTAAACAGCTCTATTTTGACTGAAAAGGAATATCACAACCAAAGGAACTGTACAAACTTTCTAAAATTTAGCTAGACCGTACAAAAGCAGGAATTTTGAGAAGGAGGTCTAGAAAAACTACTGCTTCAAAATATTTAATCTTAAAAGTACTTAGAGATCAGAAGTTAGTTAGATACCTAAAAGCAGATACCACTCATGTTCAGAAACAACCTAAATTGGGAGTATAGGTGCTGTCACCTAGCTCTTCATGCCTCTTTACCTATGATCCTTCACAGACCTTCTCAGAAAAATATGCACCAAAGGATGTCTAATACACCACATGTTCAGTTTCTACAGAGAGGGCTGACCTGCTGGGCCCTGACAGAAACCTGGGGAGAAACAGTGCCCTGTCACTTGGAGCAAGAAAGGAGAGGTGTTGATTCTACCCCCTTGTTAAAAGCACTTAAATGAAAAAGAGACATCTTTTTCTGCATACCAGAAAGGGTACAATGAACAGTGCACTTTTGTAGGATGAGAGAGAACTGGAGTCCATATCTGCCCACTTTAAGGGCTGAGAACGCCTGTTATTATAGTCTCCAGATCAAGGCTGGAATTTTCTCACTCTTCTTCTGACTGTGGGACTCTTGCACTGAGAGATATTCAACACAAAATAAAGGCAAGACAAAGCTGCTCAGGAATTTGAATGCTCTGAGCAGAGATACTTTGACTGCATGAGGTTCTAGGGAAAGTATGTGTGAGTGCATGTGAGTGTGTGTATGTGCGTGCCTGAGTGTGTGATATGGCTCCGGGATACAAGGAGCAAGACCACACACTGGAAGAGAGAGGAAAAGCAGCCTCAACAGCCTGAATAGAGCTGCTGTGTAGGCTTGTGGGAAGCCTGGAGAGGCGACTCTTGGATTAAGGTTCTGGCAGAAAGGGTCTTGAATGGGTAAGTGAAGAAGCTGTCACAGGTTGTTTAATTTTTTTCCTGGGATTTGGACATTACTGTAAATCAAGGTGCCTGGAAGATGTGTGATTGAATCCATTACTAATTTTTCTTCCCAGCTGGCAGATCTAAAGAGATCTAAATCTAACAGCTGCTTAGATGAAAACCTGCTGCTAGTAGCAGTGGGGAATGGGAAGATATTTTTAAGAATTTTCATATTTTTATGTTTCAGTGTTATGTCTACTATCTCATTACTGCTGCCCCTTTTTCGTAGTATTCAAAGATACTATTGTTTCACAAAAGCAGACTTTAAATTTAGTCTACCATGTCAATCCTTTTGTCTCAAAATAATTCAGAAAACTCAGAGTTCTCCCATGAAGAAGATAGGCTGGCTTCCCATGTTAGCTGTACTCCTGCAAAACTTTATCAGTTGACTGTAACTTTGAAATGAATCCTGCAACTCAAATAATTTAGGTTACTTTAAGTTTATATAAGAAATGACATCTGAAACTCAGCTGACAAGTACAGATCTTAGTGGTATATATTACCTGTCTTTTCTTACAAATCAGTGCATGGCACATCACCCACAGACAATAGAGAGGAAGAGACACTGACAGGGAGATGCACAACTGGCAGTTCAAAATAGTCCGAGAGCAGCTAAGGTTTGCTTTTGTTAAAGGGAGAAAAGATGCTGGGGAAGTCAGTCAGCTTACTTTTGAAAGGAGCTAGGAGGCTTCTTTCCACCCTCCAAGGAAACCCTCTGACTTTTGGAAGGAAAAACCTATCTACAGAAACCAAGATGTCTTAAACTTAAGAGAAGTGAATGAGGTGCAGGCTGGCTGCTCTGCTGAAAGCAAGTAGTGCTGGCTTCTGCAGAGACAAGGGAAGTAAGTAAGTACCTTCCCTCTGACCTCAACAACCCAGTAGTGCTGACATCTTTTAAGATGTAAATTTAATTTGTATACAAATGATGCACACATAAATCTTGCTAGATGTGAGACAGTGCTCATGATTCTCATTTCCTACTCCATGAGCATCCAGGTGAAATTTCTCCCCACTCACTTTCAGCAGTGGCGCGGCTCTGGCTTAGGCTTGGGCTCAGGTTGAAGCTCAGATTCCACCACAGTTCTTGGGGCTCATCCCATTAGCTTCCAGCAACGTGAACTGTTCTGCAAAGCTGTAAAAAGCCAACACGGAATTTAGCTGAATAAATAGTTTAGGAATGAATACTACAAAGTAACCTTTTACTTGGTCTTTAATAAAAAAAGCAAAAACCAAACCAAACCAGGGGATAGATGTTTTGCTGGCAGTTTGTGTGTTTATTTTCCAGTTGCCATAGAAAATAATTGACCTATTTTCTTCCAAGAATAAATATCTTTATTCAAGCTCCCTAAAAAAACAGGCAGCCAAGACTTGCACTGAGGCCCCACCCATGCTGTCTGCTGCTACAGTCCACAGCGGACAGATTAAGCTTTACCATTTTTAATGAGGCTTTTGAACTGTTGGATGAAAATGTGTTTCTTACAGTACATTTATCCTGCTGACTCCTACTGTTTCAGACCAGAGATTTGGGTCTAATGAGAAGCCTGTGTAAAAAAGACAAGACATTCAGCAGTGTCATTGCCCTGGACTCATTCTTGTTCTCTCTCCATTTCTTTAAATCTCCCAAACAGATAACTAAGCCACCTTTCAGAATGTTTCTCCTGGCCATTCCTTTTTCTTTACCCTGCTCTGGATATGTAAAGGTTTCAGCAACAGGCCACTGAATTTATGGAAAGAGTTGATGGCTCAGGAGTTGAGAATTTCAGTGTTGAGTAGATTATCCTTTGTTTCTGGATCCTTTTCTTACCGTTGCTTGTGGATATAAAATGGAGTCACTTTGGAAGTCCTCATGCAGCTCCCTGAGAACCAGGCCATTTGCTCTGTTACCTTCTCTGTAACCCCATAAAACTCAGACACTACTCCAGTTGCTTTGTTCTCCTCATACTAGTCCCTGAATATTAATATTTTTGCATATTGTTCATGTTTGCATACTTGTCTCTACTTTAAATAATTCTAAAATTATTTCCGCCAGATCATGGACAGTGTTTCTATTTATATATTGTAGATTTGTTTTTTCATTGTTGCTAAGCACTGCACTGTATCTCTGAGAATCTTATCTATGGCTCTGTCTGCAAAATTTCTGTTCAATGTTTGGTGGTGTACATGGCAAGTGTGGTAGCCTTGACATGTCTGAGAGTGTCTGGAGCAGTCCTACTTTATTTGCTGAAAATGTGGAAGCACAATGATACACAAAATAAAGAACGGATTTGTAATTTTGGCTTGATTTTACATCCTTGAACAAGTAACTGTTAGAACAGCAAGTTGTTGGGCTGCTTTTTCTGTTCTTCTTGTGCAGAAGAGTCAATATGTTCAGACCCATCTACTGGGCAGTCAGAAACATGACCCTGGAGGACTAGATAGAAAATTCCCCATAATCACAGGTGGACCCTTGTTATCCATTGGGCCATATTTGAACACAGACTTGCTCCTTGTCCTTGTCCAAAGGCGAGGCATGACTTGGCAATGGGATTAGGCACATACTAAGGGAGAGAGTCAGAGAATAGCTTGCACCTGAGTGCCAGTTCCAGCCCCCGTCCCCACGGGCTCGTTGCTCTGCCTGGCAGGTACTGCTCTTCCATCCCTTGGCTGCTGTCTGGGCTGCAGGGATGCAGCTGGAGCACGGCACTGCTGGAGTCCTCTGTCCTCCAAACCTCCACACAGAATGTACCATGGGGACAGATTTATCTGCTTCCCAAGCCTGTTTATCACATCTGCAAAGGGAAATCATTGTAATCCATAATTCCGTCTCCCACCTACCTTTGTAGAACATCAGGTATGTTTTAAAATGCAGTTGTTTAAAACAATCCATATTATTTGTAAACTCCTTTTAAAAATAAGCAAATAACTAAAAAATGCTTTCTTAGTGAACATTACAAGATTTTATTTCAGAGATTAAATTAAAATTGAGAATAGCTGGAATTTCTGAGATAAATAAGACTGATGACTGCTGGGAAAAGGAAAGAGAAATTATTATTTACTTACTGTTGACTGTATCATTAAGTTAAAGAAGGGATGGTTTTGATCGTGTGTCTTTCCACTAAGTTTTCATGTATGTAAGTTAAGTGATCCCAAAGATGCTCATAAGTATCACCATTCCAGCATGACAAATTGTTTCATGTTCTCCATGGTATGATAGCAAAATAAATAGAGGCAGTGTTTATTTTGCCACTCAGCAGATCTTTCAAATATTATCATTGTGACATATTTTCTTTGTTTTATTTTATTTCAAGTCAAATTCTATTTAAGACTTTAGGTCACTGCTTTATGCCCTTGGGCCGGGTACAGGTCTTTAACCAAGGCACTGTAAATAAACGGTAGTGATTTCCATGATTGCAGATCATGACAACACTGACAGGAACATTTTCTTTAAATGCCATGTCACTTTCACCTACTGCCTTCAGGCCAGTGCATGACATGCAGTAAGTGTCAGGCGAAATGTCACATCTGGGAGGAAGAGCTTGTGTGAATGTTAAACTGGAATGTGGAAAAATGGTGTCACATACCCTGTAATCTAATACTGGTCTCCCTTAAAAGGGATGTTTTCTCTATGGAGATGTGTGTTTACCAAAAGAACTTCTGCTTGAAGTTCAACAGAAACTAAACTTATCTTCTTATCCCCAGTTTTCTTGGGAAGCTCTTGCTACAGAGGTTGAATTCCAGGTCCTTGTATATTTTGCTGACATGACAAGAGTCTTCAGCAAATAAACTGAGAAAATGGAAAGGAGAAGAATTAAATTGTGTTATGGAATGAGAATAACCTTCTCCTAGGACATGAGAACAGCATCCTACCCCTCAGACTCCAAGTCTTATGAGTGCCTATTGTTATATTTGGAAGGATCCAAATATAACAATAGGGAGGGTATCTAATGATGTTTCACTGGTGCATACTCAGCTCAGGAATATTAAGGAATTAGGATGCATTATGTGAAGTGCCTCTTTTTTGTTTGTTTTTAATCTGTCACCTGCTAGGTTTTTTTGATATCCATACTTCTTATAACAGAAAAGGCAATGGATAACTACTCCAATTCCTATTCATTTTCCTTTGCTACTTTGCTTGCAGACATCTGCCACAGCATTTCTCCATTGCTTTCTGAGCTGTGTTTTGTTCCTCTCGTGGAAGATATTGTCTGGCTTCAAGAATCCCTCTTGTCTATGTCTTCATATTTTCTGGTTTTACTATATGCTTTTCGAGATGATGGCTCTGTAATGAGTTCTGGGTCCACTGTGGATTCATGCCATACTCTGTTCCAAATAATACTCAGAATTTTAGCAGCTTAATATTTCATTAGTAAAGATACCTTTCAAAATCTCTCTCCTGAGTGATCAACTGCTTCTGAATCTAACACGTAGATAGGACTGTTTCTCCCATAGGCACTACTTTACATTTATGCATTCAGTTTAATTTGTTGTTCTGTTTACTATCATAACATCATAGAAGTCAACAAATCTTCACAGTCAGCTTTGATTTTGGTTACCTTGAACAATACAGTAGCAACAGCAAATTTTGCCACTTCACTGTTAACTTCCTTTCCAGCTCGGCGATTATGTTCTCTACCACTGTTTTTACCTGTTTAGGCAGTGTGTTCAATAATCTTGAATTCTTATTTCTGACAAATGTAAAGAATTCCTTTCAACTGTCATTGAGATGGCGATAAACAAAACATTACATGTAACAGTTAAAAGTTTAGTTATTCCAAGCTTGAAATCCTTTACAACTCTGCTCTGAACTACATCTGGGTATAGTGATTTGTCACTATTAACTTTGTTGATAGTTCCACTTCCACCAACAATTCAGTTTGTGACACAGCCTCAGATTCATCTGCTAGGAAGGAGGAGTCTGATGGAGAAATATGCCTAAAGTCTCCAAAGAAAGCACAACTACCAAAATATTTTTACTGTTTCTGCTCTGTCCTTGTGTTCTTTAAGTACTCCTTTTTATACTTGGCTTTCAATTGCCCTGCTAAATTTAAGTCTGGCTTTTTATTGTTCATCTATTTGAAAAATAATCTACATTTCATGCCTTCTGCAAACTCTTTTCCAACCTGCCTTCATATGCATGTATATTTAACCTGCCAGGTTTTATGTTATTTTCCATTTTCTTCTTCTCAATGTAGCTTCAGATATTTAAAAGCCTGTTTTCTTACTTCAAATACCTTCCATTAACCTGATATTAAATCATGTCAATTCATTGCTTTGGGCTCAGGGTGGAATGTGATATACCTGAAGTTTGTGTGGTAAAAGTCCTGCCATCCTTCTGAGCCTTTGAAATATTGCTTATAAATAGTCTTCATGTTAACTGCAAACATTTACTCTTTAGTTGCCCCTTTTAGGTAATTTTTTTCAGAGTTCTCATTTTTGTATAGCTGCTTGCTTTTTTCCTTTGTTTAATTTATTTCTTTTTTAAAATCAATTATTACTGAAATAAATAGATTTTGGTGACTTGCTGCTCCCCAGAACTATCACTGCCTTTGTATCCTTGCTTCTGCCTTCTCACTTATTTGCTACCTCGCTGTAAGAGATTGTCTTTATGTGCCCCTTTCAAAGATTATGAGAGATTTTTTCTTATGTCCTGTTTTCAGCCGGGAGGTCATTCACCCAGTAATGCATTGCCTCATTCAAATGGGATCCTCTGCATTGCAACTGCCTTTTCTTCCAGTGAGATATTCCCTTCCTGGAACCATTTAACTGGATCAACACTCAACTTGCCCTTTTATTTCTAGGCAGAGGGATAATTATGTGGCGTCATCTCAGACTCAGGAAGGAAACTGTCATTGGTGCAGTGGTGCCATCAAACAACATTTCCCAAATCAGTCACAGAACTGTTAGTGTGAGCTATCATGTCAGCACCACTCCCTCTGCCCTCAGACTGAGCATCTTCTTCATGCACCCTCTTCATTTGACCTCAGAAGCACATCTCCCAAACTCATATTTTTGATGGGTTGGTGCAGAGCAGGGCATACTGACCTCACTGAATACTGTATTAGTGAAGAAGTAAATTATTGAAATGCATGCAGATAGAAGCAGAGAAAATGGAAACTATGCTATAAATAGAGCAAATTTTTTTCTTGAGAGTTAAGAAGCCATTCATACTCATCTTCTACATTATTTAACTTGCTGCTTGAATTCACTAGTTTCTTCCAAAATGAAAAACTGACACTTGTTTCTATGGCAATCCTCTGAATTCACACTGAGCTGAAGATCTAGATATCTCTTGATATTTTACAGGGGTTTTTATATGTTTAACCAAATGCTATAAACTCAAGTTTACCTATATTTTTAAAAAAGATATCCTTGAGGTTAGCTCTGGGTCTATAAATTGATGACAGCTATAACACAGCAGAAAAATGAATAAGGGAGGCTTAAATTGGTTTCATCAGGATGTTGCAGTCACAGTAACCATGACATAAACCAGCTGCAAGCTTCTCAGGCTAAAAGAGTTTAATTTAACTGAGATTAATCAGTTTTAATAATACTTCTGGCTTCTGCACCATTTTAACTGTATCTAAAAGTCCTCCAGGTTTATTGAGTTCAAGAGATATTGTTATTATTCAGTTTTATTTGCATGAGTCACATGAAACTTAAGCAATAAGCTCCCCACATGCTACATACTTTAAAGGGTCCTAAGTGACCTGTAAAGAAGTTAGTTGTAAATCCTTCTATCATAGAGCTTTGCAGACAGAATCAAGTGAACCACAAAGCTCAGAAACAAATCTTGTGTCTGTGTACAAAAGTTCAGAGAAATAGAAAGCTCATTCTTAGCTGCTTTCTTCAGTTATGATTGAGGGGTGGGCCTGGAAGTGCCTGATCCACCAGCAGCTGCTGCTCACTGTACCTTACAAAACGGTGTAAGGTAACCCCATCTGCCCACAGATCAGTGAAGCTCACTATTGAGTCAGTCAATGTAAGGATTTTCAAATCCACCCACTCAAAGTCCCAAGTCTAGGTGCTGGCTCATTTTTTATTTTTTGTCTCAAGTGATGAAAATTATGCATGTTTTAGCAAGTTTCCTTGGCATATAGTGGACTTATACAGCTGCTACCCTGTTTACTCTTGCTCAAAAGTGGACTGAAAATTTTGGGACTGCATCTGAATTATGACTAGTTTGCACTGGGTCTCACTGTGAAGACAAATCTAAGCAATAACCAGGTGAAGTTTAATAGTACCAAATTCCTGTTTAATACTTCCAGAATGCTTTGTCAGCTTATTTCCTTAGCAAGCTAAATCAGAAATAGCCTTGAGAAGGAAGTCCCATTATATTTTGCTTCATCTTGAACTAAGCACTTCTGAGACCAGTTTGGATCACGATCTTTGAATCCGATTTTATCAGTCACTTGAAATGTAATGGATTAAAATATTATAGATTAATCTTGCTGATTCAACAATATTACCCACAGACCTTTTCAAAACAGGGAGCATTTCTATATAATTCTGACACAGCTTGGTGCAAACCAACATAATCTGAGAACCTCAGCATGCATGCTCTTGGTGGTGATTTTAGCACTAAGACTGCAGTTTTAAAATCATAATATCTGTCTGGTACCACAATTCAAAATTATTACATAAAAAAAATAAAATGAAAGGACACTCTAGCAATAGTTTATGAAATAAAGGATCTAGGGGTAAATCAATGCATATGGTCTGTGTCACACCATTAAGAGTTGCAGTGGTGGGATAGAAAAGAAACACAGCTGATAAAAGCATCTGGCAAACCAAGTAAAAAACCACCAAGTAACGTGGCAAACCAAGTAAGACCTCAGAGGTAAACCTGCACAATGGAATTCTAAATATTTGAAAAGGGATGCTTCTGGTGAAGATCCCTCTTAGCTCTTTTGCAAGAGTCTCTAACTACAGGGTATTTGAGCATATGTCAGGTTAATCACAGCATGTGAGTTAAATGTCAGCAAATTCCTATTAGGTCTGTCATTTCCTACCTTACAGCCCCTATTTGCCTTCAACCAAGAGATACACATCCACAGAAGTTGCTTCTATATTTGCAGAATGGAGGAAAGCAGTGTGTAAACACCCTGATTTCTTGTTGTTTGGCTTAAAATAGTCACTTTAACCATCCTTTCCAAAAATGTCATCAACACTTGGAGTTGTTTGCATTTGAATGGATGATCTCATTACAAACATATGCCTTTGGTGTTCCTCTTTCTCAGCATCCTGTGATTTTTCCCTTCAAGAAAAGGAAATTTGAAATGCAAACTGCAAAGTGGTGAGACACTTCACAAAGTAGAACCTCACAGCTGGAGAAAGGAACTTCAACAAAACTGGGTTTGCTGTCCAGCATGACTGCATGATGATCTCATTGCTGTCACTGAACCAGAACAAAGACCTGATTGGAGCTGCTCAGGAATTTGAGAACAAAATGTAATGACAGTAGAAAATCCTGACCTGTCAAAACCAACACATTCTTTGGAAATAGTTTGGTTTCAACAAACTTCTTCCAAATCACTGTTATATTTCCTTTCAAAACTTGCCTAGTTTTCTGAAAATTCATGGACAGAGGGCATTTCAAGAGTTTGCGTTTCAAAGGTCTAGAACTCTTGCCAGCTCCAGCAAAGCTTAAAATGAGTTAAGTTGGAAGGAGTTGAAGACACAAAGTTTACAGTTTGTGAACAGAAAGGTGGTTTGCAGGAGAAAGCACTTGACAATAATCTGAAGAACCCCCTCTAATTGCTTGCTGTCCTCACAGCCGTGCATCTGGGCTACAGCAGCTGATGACAGCTTCTGCAGAGAGCAAGGTCCATTGCTCAGCCCTCCTGACAGAAGAAGACCAGGCAGAAATGATCCAGTATCACAGGCTCCATCCTGGTAGCAAAAGGACTGCTCCTATCATTTCCACTTCTGCAAAACCTGCATGGTGTGTCTGCTCTTTAGGCTAGCTGATGGTTACAGGTCCCCAAATTTCAAGTCCCCTGCCCACACAGCTGGCAGATTCCCTTCTTGCTGACCTCCCAGGCTGTAACACAGAACCCAAGAGCTCTGGGAGCCTCAACTCCCACTGAGTGTCACAAGAACTCCCCCCTCCTCAGCAGAGACTGGATGCTACAGGTAGACACTGGAGGTTTTTGGCTCCCTGAGCTGGGGCTGGGAGCTGGGAAGCCAGGATACGGTGGGGGGCATTTGAGTGTCCTGTGTTCTCTGGCACAGAGTAGAGTGCTGTGCCAGGCTGCAGGGCAGCAGCAGCAAACCTGATGGGGAACCCCCCGGAGATAAGTCAGCTCTGTTGCTTTTTAAAAGCAAAAGAGAGAAACAAAAGCAAAGCAAGAAGAGAAAAGAAATTTGGCGAGGGAGTGACAGTGCCTGTAGTTTCCATTCCAGATCAGAGGGGAAACAGTCCACGTTTAGGAGTACAAAAGCCTGAGTTTTAGGCAATTCTAGTTGCAACCACAAGACCCCAGTACTTGCAACTGCTTAGGCATCACAGAGGAACAGGTAACTGCATAGCTGCTTCAGCTCCTCACCAGATAATGTTTCTAATGCATATTCAGAATTTAGAAGATAAAACACATATAAGTTACACTCAGTCAGTATTTCTCTCTCCTATTTTCATCGGGACACTGACATTTCTGCCTCCATTGCTGAGACTGATCAATCAAAATAGTGTCATTGATACCTACAGCTGCCTGTCTCTTGCATGAATACTTCAGATAGGTAAATATATATCACAATAATTTGACTCTAAAGAAAAAAGAAAGCACTTCACCAGCACTTTCTGTCCTTGCTCTGTGATAACCATAGCAGCAAGACCAAAGAAATGTTGACTCTCAGATGCAATTATCTGCCAGTCTCAGTACTTTCTACTTATACTGGTGTTAAGTCCAGAAATGCCAAGAAACTATCACCACATATTTCTTCTGAGCTTTGCATATGTGCCAGTCAATTACTCGTGGCAGAATCTTATGGAAAAAGACTTTGAGAGGCCACTTATATGCCTGGACTTGAAAGTGAGGGCTTTAAAGTATCCTGACAAGTTGGATCCAGGTTCCTTCCTTTGACAGCAGCACCTCTTTCTGCCTCTGCTCTTCCCACCGTCAGCCCTGCAATGACCTGCCAGGCCTTGCTGGCAGGAGCTCAGTGCAGCTCAGCTCCAGGCTGGGATGCTGCTGCTGGTGAGGTTCTCTTTGCTGCCCCTGCAAGCAGTGCATGGTAACCCTCCCTGACAATGACACTCTGTCTTGTGAAACTTAAATAGCTGGAGAAGCATTCAGGGGAGTAATGTGTACAATGATCTGTCCAAAGCCTGGAAGTCATCCTGGGCTTTGCTTTCATGTCAGACTGAAAGCTGTTGGTGAAACAGAGGGTTGGAAAACCAGAGTTTTGAGCTGTTGTGTGCCATAATCAATCTTTTTTAGAAAAATATTCACTGAAGAAAGAACTTCCTTCTGGAGAACAAGTTGTTTACAGGATGAATTCCATGCTGAGGTTAATATTTATAGCCACTATGAATCTTTTAAAGGAGAACAGCTTCTAAATGCAGTAAGGTATGAGGCTTTAATAACACAACAGTTGCAGAGCTTGGGCAAAAGGTATGGTAGCTTTTTTTGTAGCCAATGTGTTGCAAAGAAAGAAATATAAAATGAGCTCTGCCCGTGCTGATATCAGCAGTCACAGTTGCAGAATGTAAAAAGAGCAGAGTATCTTTTTCCTATGATAATCTCCTGGTTGACTTCTAGTTTTCTTATCATTACCTGTGCATTACTTTGGGGTTAAGAGTTTCATATATGCAGGAGAATAAGCAACTAGACAGTTCCATAAAGAGCCACGGTAATGGCAGGCATTATATGCAACTGATTTATTTTCTTAATATAGTATCAAGCCCGTTTTAGCTGTATTTGTAGAGACACAGTGACACCCAGAGGTTGCTAATAAATGTAATGGACGGACCTATAATTTATTTGGGGCAGTGGATCAGAACATTATCTAAACTAGCTCATATACATTCAGAAAAGTTCCAGTGCATGCTGTTTATTAAAAAACAGGTGATTCAGTACCTGTTTTTGTTATGTGTATTATATTGAATCTCCAAAATTAAAACCAGAAATATACAAAGCTCATGCAAGTATACAAATATACAAATCGTAAATGTAGTGTTTTCTCATAGCCCTTGTTAAATAGAATTGTTTTGGCCCAAGCACAGTTCAAAGAATTAGCTGTTTTCGTTTGTCAAAAACTTTTGTTAATCAAGTCTGTAAAGGAAATATTCTGTGTTGTCTGTAAGGCAGGAGACACGATGGTTTACATTCAATTTATCCTTCCATATTTCTTTTAGCGTTTTGGGTAACAAATGTGCTCTTACAGTGGACACTGTGTGAAGAACACTTTATATTTTAAAGAAAAAAATCTTGTTTTCCTCTATGTCCAAAGTGTAGATTGGAATTTTATTGTAATTTTTTTAGGAGCCAAATGAGACTTAAAAATTAAAACAGTGCAAGGTATAATGAAAAAGCAAATTGTTCTTGCATCATCTTGACATAAATAAGAAGCTTCCTGCTTGAAATTAAGCTAGTAGTGAAGAGTGATTGCTGATTTCTAATCTAGCAGCAATAGTCAGTTATTTTTCATATTATGTAGAGCAGATGCTCAGTAATTAAATTTCCTTCGCTTGAAATATTTATAGATTCTTAGATGAAGATTCACAGAGGTTATTCTTATGTTCTTGTGGTCAGCAGAAGGAGTACAACAGTTTAAGGGTGGTTCTGTTCCAGCACAGATGAGCAGTAGTACACTGTGAAAGATGAGGCTGTGCATGTTTGAGACCCAGGGGAGGCAAAGGAGCAGCAAGGCCCAGGCTCCACAGAAGATCCCAGAGAAACTCCCACTGACATCAGCAGAGCAGAACTGTGTGTAACTGCCCATGGGTGCTGGCCCAGGTGATTCCTGCTGTTGACAACCTGCCTCAGGTCTGGGGCAGATATGTACTCCTGAATTGGCTATTGCTGCCCTGACTGTTGGGAGATGTTGCTGTACTCACTCATCTTCCAGGCTGTGGCTTTCATGAGATACTGGTTTTGTCCTACAGCCTGAGGAAGAAATCTCCTAGTCACTCTTACTTCTTTTCATGTCATACTGGAAAAGGTTTGCTTCCACCAGGCACACAATCTCACTCTCATCTTCTAATATATAATTCAGAATAGGGGTTGTTTAGGCCTTTTTTAGGGTTATGTGTGAGCTGACATACCCTCTTACCTTCAGTGCATGAGCTTCTAGAATTTCTCAGTAAGGCACTATTGCTACTGGCTGCAGGGAGCCAGGTGTGCTCCACATTCCTACCTTCAAACTGTCACTTGGGAGTGGTCTGGGGTAATTTTGAGTAGAGAACCTATGGGAATGTGAGTAAAGCTTCTGAGATGTCTGTGTGCCTAGACAAAGGACAGGAGTAGCTATGGAGCTAAGTTTCTACGTCTCCAGATTACTGCAATTTCTCTCTGTATACTGGGATATTCACAGGCTTGAAGAGAAGCAACACTTTTCTGTTTTTCCTAATATATCCTTATAATTTGGAGAAAAAAAATTTGAGTTTTAATACTAACAAACCTATTGTCATGTTTTTGCATTGTGGCAGGTGGCACCAGCTGATCCAGATCTCAAGCTAATTTTTGAGGTCCCAGTCTTGAACGAATTTGAGCGGTTGCAGGTCCCACAAAAGTAATCTGACCATTCCAATATCACCATTAAAATCTAGTTAAATACATTTTGCTAAAAATCTCTTTGTTTCAAAGAGAAGGATGTCAGGGAATATTCACAGGAAAAAAAGGAGAGGGAGGAGAAAAGAGTAAAGTTAAAGAAGAACAAGTGCAGAGGAATAAATTTCAACACCAGATGTGAAGGTTAGAAATAGCCCCAACCTTATTTCCTTCCTACTGAATCCCAATATGTTTTCACACAGGAGAGCTAACACAGTAAGGACACTAATACACTTCTTGCGTGCTAGCTGGTCATTAGAGCCTCACAACAAGGAAGGTGATCAGAGAATACTTGTCACATGCCCAAACTACCCTAATTCAAGGAACCTGCCACCTCAGTGCATCATATGAGGCAGGTCAAGCCTAGGGTGAAGCAAGCTTTCCATGTAAGAATTTTAATTAGCAATGAGCACAATAAAATACATAAGCTGCTGAAAGTTAACAAGTGCTACTGTTTGAGATTTTTGTTCAAATCCATGCTGTGCACTTCCCTTTCCTCACTGCTAATGGATTAGCAGTATACTGGATAGTAATCAACAAATATTACAGTCATCCTTCTAATCTTATTAACAAACTTGTAAGAAGCATTAAGGACACATTTATACCACTTGTGGGAAACAGTCCAAATACAACGAACCAAAAGCTGCTTATCTACAAGCAAAACCAGCATTATATGACTGAAGGGGGCCAAGTTAATCAGAGCTATCAAGAGGCTAATTCAGGTCCAAAGGGCTGAGAAGGCAGCTTAAATGATCGTTCATAAATCATTGAAAGCACACTGTATTGTACCACACTATACAACAATTTTGTAGCAACAAACAATGTTCTTCTGTAGGGTGCAGTTTCCTGCTTTCTATATGTCTGTGTTTTGACATTTTAAGTATCTCATCAGCATCTTTTTATCTTTAAGTTGTGAATATGTCATAATTCAGCTTGTTAATAATCAGATCTTTAGGAAGGAAGGGGATAGGCTATAAAAACAAACCTAAAATTGTTCATGTTTGCAGGGAGCACTAGTGTGCTCACTACAAGCATATAGAAATAGAAAAGAATGTGGTTCCAAGATACTGTGGAAGAAAACTGGGGAAAGCAACAGAGAAAATCTGAAAAATCAGCTGTATATGTCCCCAGCTCCTTTGCTTTATAGGATGAAGAAGAGGACACTGATGGTTAATTTTTAATTTCAAAATACTTTAGAGAATTATTGAAATGTGCTGGTTTATATAATATAAGCTTATTCACTTATGCCACCATGGAAAAACTGGGATCTGGTCTCATTATGCCTTTCTTCTGATAGGATTGAGACTATCCACAGGCTATGACTCACTACTCTTTAGAACTGTCTTCCAAAGGCTCACTTACCACTTTTTAAAAGTGTTTAAAACACTGTTCTTCAGCTGCTTGCTTTCTCCCACCGCCCCCCTCCCCCCCTCCAGCAGTCCTAAGAAAGACTTTCCCACTACTTACTATAGTTAATGGCACTTGTTTCTGATCTCACAAGACGTGGAACATACTCCAGTTTTATATACAGCATAATATTTCACATTTCCAGTGCCTGATATTCTAGTGCTATGCACTAGAGTATTTCCATGCATCAGCACAAAGTGAGGGCAAAAAGCTGCCACTGCAATGTTCTCCCTCTGGAAAAATGACACTCTGGGATAAAAGACAACATAACATGTTAGGAAGAAGAGAATAGTCCTTTAATACGATCATTAAGTCACGTGTGGTTTTGTCAATTTTTCCACAGAACACAGAAGATCTTAAGACTGGGAGGGACAGTATGGCTGAATAGCACAAAAGGCTAAAAACAAGTGAAGCTAAGAGTTTTATTTGATAACACTGCCAAATCAAAATTGTATAAATTTATCTTCAACTATCTGAACAGCATCATTTGCTCAGTTTTGCAACTTCATGGGCATGTTTTTCAGTTCTCTTCCTTCCTTTTCCCTACCAAAAAACTTTACATTCCCATTTTTAGCTCTAGGAATTAGATTGCCTCAGGGTTTGCACAGTCCTTTCACTTTTGGCATAGCATAAGACATAAGCCCTCATCTGGCTCTTATTTTCTTTCTCAGCCTCACCAAAATTTGACTGCTCTATAGCTCACATTTCCAGCTTGCTCCTATTATGTTTGAAATGCCAACTGGCAACAAAACTGCACAGAAACCTTAAGCAAAAAGTAAATATTTCTTGTTCATTCTAATTTCTCAGCATCATGTCAGAGCTTCTGGTTTGCTCCCTAAGATTCTCTGTAGGTACTCAAAAAAACCCCAAAAAAGATCATCCATCTCCCTTCAAGCTCCAGGACTGAATTTTTACCATCTGTTCAGGATTTTGCTCTTACAAGGCTCCCTGCCTGGATTGCACACACTCTTCTGGTTCACCAAAAACACTATTCTGTCAGCAGCTTTCTAGAGATGAATTTTTGCAACTGCCTTTAAATGGAAAATGAAGCCTTTCATTTGATTGATTCAAACATCTGTCCACATCCTTGTACATTAATTATGAGGCCTAATAGAGCTTTTGGTTTCGTATAATTTGTCTTAGCTGTCATAGATGTCAAGACAAAAAACACTCAGTATGTTGCAACTCAATATCCACCAGAAAATAGAGTGTGTGCTTTTCTACTTGTATTTTCTGACAGAATAAAGCTGTGGAGTGCAAGGGATTTGACTGGACCTGCAGGATCAGGTGGCAGTGGTAAAGAGTAAACAAAAGAAGACACATAATAAAAACAGTCTTTCTAACTTTTCATTGTTTCTGCTGTAAACAACATTAGCTGCAGACTTTGGTGAGAAGCACAGTCTTCTGAGGAAGTAGAAGGGGAAGAAACCAAATTCAGCTGTGAGAAGAGAGATGAAGGGATAACCAAGAGTTTGGTTGCTCTTCATATTTTGACCAAGCACAAAGTCACTCTGCTAAGCATCTAAGAAACTGAAAAGATTGGAATTCTTATATGTTGATGAGAATATCTCTGTTATCATATTATGCTGAGATATCTGTTCTATGTCAAAATTAAAAATAAGTATTTACTACAAAAATCTGTGTGTCTGTTTTCACAGATGCAACCTAGCAATTTTAAATCAATTATTCTATTTTATTCAGCTTTATTTCACTTTTGGTTTATATATCTGATATAGGATTTTTCTGCTTGGGGCAAAAAATTATACTATGTCAGATTTTCTCAATACAGATAACTTACACATTTGCAGTAAATTCAGGTCTTTGCTGAATTGGAACAATGCCTTTGAAGGAACCAAACTACAGGAAAATTGCTCTATTTCTTTTAATTGGCAGGGCAAAAGTAGCTGAATAAAGCAGCTCTGAAGCACTAGCCAGCACAAAACAGAGCCCATGAGCACAAGTGCACATAAAGAGGTAACAGAGAGTTAATGGGTTCATGGGTAGCAGCAGCCATGGTTTAGCAGTGCCTGGAGAAGTGAAACAGCAGCTCCCACAGGTGCTCCTGCCCCTTCATTCCAAGGCACACTGGAAGCAAAGAACAATGTCTTTGTTGGCCACCACATTTTACAGAGGTGACCAAGTGACTTGTCTAATTTCTTCCTCTGTGTTTGGAGCTGCCTTGCGTGCACGGTGCTCTCCTGGGACATTTGTGGACTCTGGGGCCTGGAGACTTCATTCTGACTTGTCTACACCAGGAACTAAAAAGGTTTCAGTCTTCCTGTAAAGTGAAGGTGCACCTTGAACTTGAGAGCACATCTGCAACTTTGTTATAATAACCAGATGTCAAGTCTTATCACATGTTAAATGTGATGGCTTACTGTGAAAGAAAGCAATAAATGGTGACTTCTTTCTGCAAACCAAAGTGGTGGTATATTAAAGATGGCAAAGTCACTTAAAATAAGCTATCTGCTGTTTTGCTTAGAGTAAGAATTCATTTGTGGCAAATAACTGCAGAATAGCTTCTGTTTACATCTACTCCAACCCTGTTTTGTAGACTAATATCCTCTAGTCATTCTGTTGTTATTTTAGAGGTCTAAGTTTTAATTGGCATATTCTGCCTTTACAATAAATTTTCACATGGTGAATTGCAGAGATGTAACTATACTAGAAATGTCCTGCAGGTAGGAAAAGTTTACTTTTTCTAGGTCAGACAACTATACTATCCCACTGGCAAAAACCCACTGGTAAAACACCTATCTATTATTCATTGGGTTACAGATTTTGTTACCTTTTTCTTAAGAGCTTTCCCTAATCTAGATAGTTAATGTCAGAGCTAACAAAAATGAGTTCATAAAAACCACACAGATAAAGTGAACACTCTCTGAAATCAGTAAAAACTGAGGGGTGTTACAGGTGTCTGGATCTGAGAGTAGTACAAGGTCTGCTCTCCCTTAATTTCTTTTGACTTGTTTCTTCCAGAAGAGGATATGATACTATTCTCACTGCAGTCCCACTTGCCAACAAGGAGATCCAGGTAATCCTCAAGCTGCTGAGTCAATATGTGGTTATAGAGAAAACTATTTCTTGAATATGAGAGATTGTATGTCCACTGGGAAAGCTCTTTTTCAGACATATCTCTCAAGCAAAACAAAACAAAACTATTTCTCATAAGTCACATTTTATTAACCTCTAGCTGTTCTTGGTCTTCTCTCTGAACTTCTCTGTACCTTTCTTAATAATCCTACTGAGGCTGAACACAGACTTGTTTTTCAGGACTCACCAGCACATGTTTTCTGCAATAGCACAGTTTTTCCAGTCTTTCACAAAAGAGCCTCATTTTTTATCTGCTACACAGGTAAACCTCCATTTATATTAATGAAAATGATGACTCATTCCCAGCTACAGCTTTTTACATCTGTCTGTAATGAATTCCCTATTGTTATTTTTGAATCACTTCTTAAGTACATTCAATTTGATTTGTGTTTTGTATTCCAACAGGGTTTGAAAGCTTTGAAACTCAGTAACATCAGAAATTTTGTAAGTGTATCCTCTATTCTGTCGTTTAAGCTATCTGTTAACATATTGGTTAGAACAACAAAGAATTTAGAACCATAGAATTATAAGTTTTTTTCCTTCTGTTACAAAAATTATGTATTGACTTTCAAAACTCATATTTAATTTGTAAATTTACTATTATTATTTTTACCTAGAATTTCCACAGCATCTCTGGAGATACAGCAGTTGCCTAGTGGGATTTCTTCAAGGTCACTTAGTTCATCAGGAATTCATCTCACAAGGAGATGTAGGTTATGGCATCCTCAGTAGTTACAATAAGCATAGCTTTTTCATGTTTCTGATACCTTCAACCATGAAGGGGATGGTGAAAAAAATAACAGGTCACGTTCTTAGCTGAACTGTATGTTTGGTATGTTTCTAATGCCTCTGTCACAGCAAACTGCTAGACAGAATTAGATCTTTACTGTCTCACACACTACAGCTGTCTGTATTTTGATGCCATCAATTATATGGCAAATTTTATTTGCATAAAAAGATAAACACAGCCTACTGATCAGGTACTGTATGGTGCAATCAATATGAACTACCCCTCAGCCCAGAGAAAGTAACTCATAGAAGATCAAATGGGATCTTCCTGTGGAACAAATCCAGGAGAAGCATTTTTTTACCAAGTCATCCAAGGCAGACATATGAATTGCCATATCCATTTCAGTTACTGGATTGTGTGCAATCACTCACTAGCAAACACTCAAACTTTTCAACCTTGGTATCCAGTGACTGACCTCACAGAAAGCCAGCAGTAGGTCAGAGAGGGGAACTGTGTCACCTTTGCAGTCTCAATGGCAGTGCATGCAGATTAGCCAGTTCTGGGGTCAGTCTGTCAGCTTGACTGTGGTATGCATTACTAACTTGAAAGGAGCATTCTGATACTTTGTGGCATTTAGGATACAGAGCATATCACAACTTCAGCGCAAATGTGTAAGAAATCACTTTTATAAATAAGTTCTAGGGTTTTCTAGTTGTATCAGCATACAAACTTCAGAGGTTATTAATCAGCTTGACTGTGGAATCCGTTACTAACTTGAAAGGAGCATTCTGATACTTTGTGGCATTTAGGATACAGAGCATATCACAACTTCAGTGCAAATGTGTAAGAAATCACTTTTTAAATAAGTTCTAGGGTTTTCAAGTTGTATTAGCATACAAACTTCAGAGGTTATTAAAACATTCACATTCTCAGCACAATATACTTTATTGTGCGCAAATGTGTAAGAAATCACTTTTATAAATAAGTTCTAGGGTTTTCTAGTTGTATCAGCATACAAACTTCAGAGGTTATTAAAACATTCACATTCTCAGCACAATATACTTTATTGTGGTGTAAAAGAAGAGTAAGCAGCAAAGTGTTGTAGTGCTTGTCAAAACCTGTCTCCTTATTACTTGAGGGTAATATGGAGACAGTACCTGCAAATTTCCTCCTTGTACAACTACTTCATATCTTGTTTGCTTACAGAGTAAGTTGTGCAATGCCATTCTGTTGCCAGAAAAACTAGAGAACAGTTTCTTGAAGTAAAGCAAGTTCCAGTTCATAAGTATTTGAAATTTTATGATACAGCTATCAAAATCTTGTTTTTCTGTCCAGAATTAATGGTCCAGTTAGCAAATATTTCTGCAACCAGAAGAAATGAGTGTATCTACGATGCATTTAATTAATCCATTCTTTAATGGTTTCATTAAAAATGGTAACTTTAATTAATGAATAAGATGTTTATTGTGGGACTTTGATATCAAGACTAAACCAAACAGTCATATTGTTCCAAGAAGCCAGGCCCAACTAATTTGAGGAGCACTGACTCAAGCAACTAGATATAGTGAGGCAGGCCCAAAGAGAAGATCTAACAACTCTAGATGCAAATTCAAAAGCCATTTCAAAGTGAATGATTTATAACAATTAACCTCATCTGATATTACTCTGAGACATTAGGACTGAAACTCCACAGCAGTCTGCCTACTTGCCTCATCATGCCAGTTGGCTCCAAATTTCCCAAAGAAATCAGAAGATGACTCTTAACATCAGTGGTTCTGATTTCCTTTTCACACAGTAAGCATTACAATATGTTTTGGTAAATTCACATAATGCATGATTCTTGAATGTCTAAAATTTAAATCAAACAGGAGCCTTTCCTAATGGCAGACAGGTTGTATTTGTGATGATCTAAAAAGGCACTTTTATGCAGCACAGCTTATTACAATCTGTTTAAATGCTTCCTTTCCCTTTTCCCTTTCCCTTTCCACCATACAGTAAGCCAGAGAGAAAGCAAAATCCCACTGGTGGTAGGAATGAAGCCAGCCTTTGCCAATAGTTAAAATACATGGAAGAGAGGCTACGTGCAGAGTGTGCAGAGACACCCTGACCTTCAACAGACCAAACAGAACACTTTATGATTGCTCACATATTGACATGTGGTGTGGGCCTTAATAACTAAAGGCAATTTACTCATCTCGTTTCGAGCACTTCAAACACACACAGACAGAGGAAAACCTGAACTGGAGCTCCGGACAAGGGCTGACCTGGAAAAAGCAGTGCTAGAGTGCCCTCCGCTGGCACAGCTCAGGCAGGTGCTAGAGAGTTGCTCCTCTATAGTCTGAAGGGAAGGAGGCTGAAAGCAAGAGACCAAAATCTGAATATTTGAATATCTCAAATGCTGAGAAAAATCCAGAGTGTTTGAATCAGGTGGATTTCTTGATCCTTCACTACTCATGTATGACAGAGCATCCGGAATAGCAACTCTTAAAAACCCACTCACTGTTATTTTACATAGACATGGGCAGAACATCTATCCTTTGTCTCCTTCAGTGTCTCTTTGATGCAAAATTCCATCTGGATCTCAGCTGGTCAGAAAATCCCTAGAAAAGGAAATAATTAAAGCAAGTTTTAATCTTAATCTTATCAGAATTATATTTAAAAGTAGATAATGAAGGATAATTAATGTCTTTATAATAGTCTATTGAAATCAGAGAAATCAAATTACTGAAGTGCTTGTGTTCATACAGAGATCACAGTCAGAATCGGACAATGAGAAAACACAGAAAATATTTCCAGATAGTGAACAAAATCTTTTCTAGGTACCAGCAGTGTCACAAAATTGTCTCCTACTTCACATCAACCGATGTGCATTTCACTTATACTTAGAAAATGATACAGCACATGCATAGCACAGGGTCCAGTGCATGAAACAAGGAGAGACAGAACTAGTCACCCTGCCTGTCATGCAGCCTCATTTGTCACTGCTCCTTTTCAGCACACTAATAAAATATGCATTTATTTCATCTTATTGCATAATATTCTGTCATTAACTACCATTGTCCAAATCTCCTCCTCAAAGCTGATTCAGTGTAATATTTCATCTCTTTCTCTTTTGCCTCCTCCCACCCTTTTACAGTGCCCTGAGGACTACTACTTGTGTTTATCAAGAGGTACACTACTTTTGTGCCCCTAATCACCAAGTTTTGTTCTAGTTTTGTATGTGTTGCTCTTGTTAGGAGGCAAGTACTAAACAGATTAAAATCCTATCTCAAAAAATAAGAATTGCAATGAGTCAAGTGAAAGGTTTGCCTTAAGTGCAAGCGATTCCTTGACATGGCACTCTTTGTTGCCATCCCTATACGTAGTTAAATGAAAAGAAAAAATAAAACCAAGCAAAAACAAAAAACCAAACAACAACAACAAAAAAAAAAAAAAAAAAAACCCAAACGACAGGCTGGATCAGTGGGCCAAGACCAATGGGATGTAGTTCAGCAAGGCCAAGTGCCAGGCTCTGCACTCGGGTCCCAACAACTCCTTGCAGTATTGTATGCTTGGGGAAGAATGGTTGGAAAGACACCTGGGGGAAAGGACTTGGGTGTGCTGGTTGACAGTGATGTCCCCAGAGAGGCAAGAAGGCCAATGGCATCCTGGCCTGTATCAGCAACGGTGTGGCCAGCAGGAGGGGGATGGGGGTTGTCCCCCTGTACTGGGCTCTGGTGAGGCCACACCTTGGATGCTGTGTCCAGCTCCGGGCCCTCACTACAAGAAGGACATCGAGGTGCTGGAGCGTGTCCAGAGAAGGGCAACAGAGCAGGGGAAGGGTGTGGGGCACAAGTCCTGTGAGGAGAGGCTGAGTGGGCTGGGGGTGTTTAGCCTGGATAAGAGGAGGCTCAGGGGGGACCTTGTTGCTCCCCACAGCTGCCTGAAAGGAGGGTGTGGCCAGGTGGGGGTCTGCCTCTTCTACCAGGCAACCAGGGACAGGATGGGAGCAAATGGCCTCAAGCACCTGAGGAGCTTTAGATTGGCTAAAGGAAGAATTTCCTCGCTGAAAGAGTGGTCAGGCACTGAAACAGGCTGTCCAAGGAAGTGGTGGATTCACTATTCTTGGAAGCATTCAAAAAAGTGTAGTTGTGACATGTGGGGACATGGTTGAGTGGTGGACTTAGTGGTGTTAAAGTAATGGTTAGACTTGATCTGAAGCGTCTTTTCCAGCTTAAATGGTTCCATAATTCTATGATTTCATTTTTTGAAATTTGTCCAATAATAGACCTGTCTGGCATCCTCTGGAGGGCAGTTTCCAGAAGCATCCAAGACATCCCAACAACAACAGGGAACATCGCAATCATAGTACTGTAGTTAAATATAATAATAGAATAATGGTATGTCTCAAATTGGAAGGAATCCATAACAATGAACAGGTCCAATTCCCACCTCCTTGCAGTAAACCATATGACTAAAAGTATCATCCCAAACCTCCTTGAATTCTGAAAAGGTGGCTGTAACTGAGTAAAGAGTAAAGTTTCCTTTCAGAAGCTGAAAGAAGCCTATTGCAAAGGTCCTGTAACGAAGAAGTTTCACATAAGAGCTAAGAAAATGAGGTGCTCTTAACAGATGTCTTGACTGCTCACCTTTTAAAAGGGAAAATCTGAATATACAAGTACTGTAGGGACATTTTTTTACTCTCAAGAAAATTTTTGATTTAAAAATAGGTTATGTGCAATTATAGGTGATTTTTCCTGCTGCTGCAAGGAAACTGATAATTGCAAAATGTCCACAGAGAACCTGAACCCAAATCATATTTGATATACATGCAAATTTGAGTGATCCTTCGATAGGGCAAAGTAGGAACTTCCAGTCATGTTCTTTCCTTAAAAAGCAGATTGACTCTTACTTGTTAAAAATTTTCTGAGATGGGCCTGTCAGTGATTTCCTTTAATGGGATACATATGAAAAAGAAGGTTCCTTCTACAAATCATACCACTGTTCTAATGCTATTTCTGGACCTGCAACTTTTCCGATGTATAATACCTTTATATTTATATCCCATGGCACTTAATGAGATCTATGTATGAAATAGAATCAAATATATGTAGCACGAATGCCACATTTAATCCTGTTTCATTAAGATGTCAGGGGAAGAAAGTGTCCTCAGAGTAAATGTTGGTATTCAGTAGGGAGCAAAGGGATGGATTTACCCTAAGCAGAGTTATCTGGGAGCTTTTCTGTTAAGTCATTGAACACAGGAAAAGTGAGATCCCACTTTCTGACTCTTCAACGCACAGACCACAACCAGAGCCATTGTCTGTCTTCTTGTTATAACAGGGGTTGGCAACATCTCAACTGTATTATTTTACAACTTCTTTAGTGCTACACAGGTGTCTCTGCAGGTCAGTCACAAACATCCCTCACAGAGAGGGGAAGGAAGGAAAGAAGGAAGGAAGGAAAGGAAGCAAGGAAAGGAAAGTGGGAGGGAGGGAGGTTGGCTCGGCCCAGCAGGCGGAGCTTGGCGGCGGAGTGGAAGTGACCTCACTCCCGGGACAGCGCCGCGATCCAGTCAGCGCTGGAGCCCCGGCGGCCACTCCGGGCGCGCCTTGCGAGCAGCCAATGGCAGCGGCGGCGCCGCTTGTTGTCGCCCCGTGAGGCGGCTGCGCCCTGGGCTCGGTGCCGCCGCCGCCGCCGCAGGAGGGACCCGGGAGGCCCCAGGCCCCGGCAGCCGCTCGCCTCTCGCCGGCCCCGCAGCCCCCGCGGAGGGCGGGGAGATGCAGCCCCCGGGCGCTCAGCAGCCGCCGCTCTACGCGCCCAGCAGCGGGGACTTCACCTTCGTCTCCTCGGCGGACGCCGAAGGTGAGCGCGGGGCCGCGGGCAGGGCCGCGCTCGCTGTCCCGAGGCAGGGGTTCGGCCGGGCCCCGGGGAACGCAGAGACAGGAGGGGCCTTCCCCGGGCTCCGTCCCGCCGGCCCCGCGGTTGGTGTCGTGGCTGGGGGCGGAGCGGGGTGGCCGAGGTGGCCGCTGCCCCGGGGCCGCTGCCGCGGAGCGCCGCGGCCGCGTCACGGCGGCGGCACCAGCGTGGCAAAGGCGGCCCGGCCGCGCCGCTTCCCGGCTGCTCCAACACGGAGCCGAGCTTGTCCCGGCTGCGTGACATAACCGCGACCGCTGTCACTGCCCGCTCCTCAGCCCTGTTGCTGGAATTCCACCGTGTTGTCTTACCGAAGGTTGTGTCGTATGTTCATGTTTGCTGTAGTGTGCTAAATGTCTGCGCGGTGTCTCATTGCGGCACAGTCATGAAGGAGAAAAAGAGGCCGTGTACGTAATTTAGGGGGTGACGTGTGGCCTGCTGCCAAACTGCTGCACAGACAGCAGTGGTGTACCAGCACGCCTTCAAACTGCAAAACTGAGCATACAGGAGTCACATCGTGCAAACTTACTTTGTTGGAGAATGAGTTTTTGGTCTCTCCCCATTAAATACCAAGGATTCTACTTTCATGTATGTAGTTACTCTTAAAATTGTGACTAGGGAATCGTATAAATCCTTACTCATGTGTCCCGCCCTGGAAAGGAATTGCTGAAGTGGAGAAATTACTGTAGAATACCTGTTCTTTAGTGAACTTCACAGTCCTTCTGAAAAGAAATACAAGCCAACAGTACTGTTGTAGCTGTGGGGCTTTTTGTTACTGGGGTTTTTTTTTGGTCGTTACTTTTCCTTTGTTTTGTTTTGTTTTTCTTCACCCTGGGCTGAAAAAGAATCCATGTACCTCTGAGCTCTCTGCTTCTTCTCTGGGAGTATTTGTTGGGCAATGCTGAACCCGATCTAGTAAAGCCACCTTTCTGGTAGGTTGTGTTGTGTGACCAGTGTAGCCTGGTCACACTTGGCTCTGTGGTTTTTATGAACACAAACAAGGTGTGATCTCCTGTGTGTTCAAGTGTAGTCCTGTCCTCAAAGTGCTGGATAGACCTACCCTAGCAAAGAAAAACATAAGCAAAATTAAACATCTTGATATTTTACAATTAAAATACTACACATTTTTGCATGTTTCCCAAATCTCAGTCCATGTGAAAAAATGAAAATTAGCTGTACTGTTTCCCCATCTTATTTCTGTGGGAGCTGTTTGGAAGAAAGCTGGAGAGATGTTCACAATTAGGTCACCAGACAGAACAGAAAGAGCCTCTATTTGGGGTTTTGCCTCTTGTACTGCTTTTTCAAAATTAAGAGGCAAGACTGTTTTGAAAGCTGATTTTCTACACTGCTTTGTTGAAATTAGCCATCTGAGAGACTTTGGTTTTGCTTTTGTGGTGTTCAGCCTGAGACAGTAGCAGTGAAGGCACCCAGACTCTCACTAGGAATCATCAATGTCATCAGCTCTTGGTGGATTTTCCAGTTGCCCTGCAGTTAAAAATCTTACCCAAAACAGCCTTCGGAAGAGGAGGTGACCAGTCCCTTCTCCCCAGGTTTCTGCAGCTTTTGTCTTGCAAGGCAGACTTTAGATCATGTTAATAGATTTTATAATTCAGAAGTGTGGTTGCAGGTATTCATCGACTGCTAAAAGGAGTCTTGGTAAATAGGACTTGTGTAGGAATTTCTGTGCCTCAGGATGGATTGCTAGTGGACCCCGAGAAAGGAGAAATACATGGCTGGTTGGACTGCTGTGTTGGCTTCTTTTGGTGGCTGTATTTATGCACATAGTAGCACTCCTTGCAAAAAAGTGTTATCTTGTAGCAGAAACAAGTATTTCTTAATGCCATTAGGGTTCCCCAATCAAGAGAAAATGCCTGGGCATCAAGCTGAAGACTCAGAAGCCAAGATTTTTCTTTTTTCCTCCCTCTGTAAACAGCAGAGGAAGGCTTTGCTTGAGTCTGGTGAGAATGGTGTATGCATGTGGGGACTGGGAAGAGCAAAGAGAAATTCCTGCTTTAAGTCACAGTGATCTTTACCAGGGCCCGGTGCAGATGGTGTTCCAAGAACCAAAGGAATGGAGCTGTAACTCTCATGATTATGAAATAGCTGGAAAGCATTTGTGGAGAAACTTGAATCTGAGTGGCCTAGCAAGCTGGCCTGGGAAGGAGAATTCTGTTGAATTAATTGTGATACTGAATGATTGATGAACACCTAAGACATGTTGGCTGAAGAGATTGAGATTCTGTTACTGTACCAATTTTGTTTCTATAACACTGTAATATTTCCAAAGAGGATGTTGCAAATGTAATCTACAAATATGGCCTGATGTGCCTCTGTGAGTGTTTCAGAAGTACTTGCTATAGTTAGGTGTTTTGGGAAATTTGTGCCTTTATGTGTGAAAAACACACGATGATAAGGCAAAAGATATTTTATTTACCTCTCAATATATTTATATTAAGCTTGTACAAAATATTTACATGTTTCTGTTTGGATTTTTCCTTCTTAGCAGATAATGGAAATCCACTATTTCCTGAAGGAATAATTACTCCCTTCTTCTGTATCTTTTCCTTTCATCAGTTGCTTAATTTATTTTCCTATACTATTTTTAATTTTCCATCTATATATAACTGAATAAAATGAGAAAAAAAATAAAATGTATTGGCAATTTTGCAAAAAACAAGCAGAACATAGCTAAATTACTCTTTGTTTTGCTTAGTACTGCGGTGGAAAAAGATCATAGTATATCAAAGAGAAGTTGTATAACTGCATAACTTCTTATTGTCTAGAGCGTAAGGATCTTGGTAGCATTCTTTCTCTAACATTTCAGCTGCATTGAAGGCAGGCTACAAATTACAACATCTTCAAATGGTTTCCTTTTATGAAAATTTTGACATAAAAGCAGAGAGTGGTTTTAGCTGAAACAAGGCTGCTATTAAATATGGGTGCCAAAAGAGGTAGAGTATGATCAGAAAAAAGTTTTAAATAATCCACAATTTATAGCATGGTTAGACTCTTAGTAGTGTCCTCCTTTCATGCCTTTAAACACTTAATGTTAAAGCATAAATGGAAGCCGTTCTGTTGTCCCACAACACTGTCTCATAAAACAAGAGTCCCATCTAAAAGCTAAAACTGGTATTTGAGACCTAACCCAACATTGTTACTATTGCAATGAAACCACCAGTACACTTTCAAATTATGTATCTCTGAAAGTGTAATTTTATTTTGTAGTTTTGGCTGTTTTATGGTCATGACCAACACATGTAGCTTCATATGTTTGTTGTTTATCTTCCAGTACTTTTAAAATCAAATGGTTTTTGGCAAGACATAAAATGGTCTATATTTCTCTCCCTTTTCCTTTAGATCTTAGTGGTTCCATAACAACTCCAGATGTTAAGCTGAATCTTGGAGGAGAATTCATCAAAGAATCTACTGCAACTACATTCCTAAGACAAAGAGGATATGGCTGGCTTCTGGAAGTGGAAGATGATGACCTAGAAGATAACAAGCCACTCTTGTATGTTGTAATTATTTTTGGTTATCTATCTTTATTAGCTCTGCAGGGAAAAGAAACAACTTGTAGTCTCTGATTGTCCCACAGCCTTGTGCTGTAACTAGAATTCTGTTTGACAAATTACTTGACCAATGAGTGTTTTCTGGTGCAAGAATGGAAGCATTGTTTCTCATTATGGATTTCAGTCTCTGTAAGTATTAAGCCTATATGGCTTCTCTGCATTTAACTGTTGATCTTGTAATGATTTCAAAAAAAGAGGCTGTGTTCTTTGTATCTTTTGCATTCGTGTTTCTGGATATTGTGAAAGAATCAAAGAGTGAGACAACCCCGTGGGAAGACTCCTGTTAAGTAAATCTCAGTCAGTTCTGTCAGTTATTCTGAAGCAAAAGCATTGTGAATCATGGTTGTTACAGTAGGGATGTTAGAGCCAAGGTAGCACAAACTTTATAATCTTTGATGCTGCCTTTTACTATAAAGCTAGATTAAAAGGGTGCTAGTGCTGAAGGACAATAATGTCCTTAAAACTGGAAGTCTGGCATCCATTGTTCTGTTCATAGAAACCTGGCTGGCTGAAGAAAGTTTGTATCTTAAGGTTATTACATTGTGAGTCGGGCAGCCTGGTCCTTGTTCTGCACCTAAGCAACTTTATTCTCACGATCTGAGTGTTTTCCTGTGAATTAAACATAATGATGCTTTAAAAAAATTGGAGTGAGACAGAGAGTACTTTGTAGAACTCACGTGAGAGTGTTGGGAGACAACAGGTGTGTGGAGAGCTTAATAATGACAGTGCTACTGGACAACTGGTTTAAATTAAACTGTGCAGAAGTAGGTCCTTGTCTGAATGTGTGTTTTGTGAACCTCTAACTTTTAGTTAAGAAACAAACTTGTGTAGTGAGGTTGCAACATAGAAATTCTGACTTTAGTGTAATTTTATTGTTTTGATTATTCCCAACGTGTCATAATGAATTCTTAGAATCTGAATCCTATTAAGGATTGAAAGAGCAACAGGCTGCTAAGGGAAGTTCACCAATGCAGTGCTACAGTGCAAATGTTTTGTTCAATAAAGCGAGACTATTTTTTTTACTTTCTCATGGGGCAGCCGTACTCCAGACACTTGTTTCCTGATACAACTACCATCACTTTCAGGTGATGTATCTGTCAGCTTCATGCAAAAGACAATTTATTCACATGAGAAGCTGTCAGAAGACCCAGACAATGAGAAATAATTATTTCCATGATTTGTATTACACAGTCTACAGAGTAAAGTATAGGTCTGCTACATCCTTTTTAGATAAATGGTGGCAAATAGATGCTTCTAGTCTGTTCCTTAGATTCAGGGATGGTTAAAGAATAATTTTTGTTACTTAGTCACCAGTTAGTAATACCACTTATAAAGTAGCTTTAGTAATAGTAATCCAAAAATTGCCTTGAGGGACTGAATTTACAGTATTTAATTTTTTTTTTAAGCAGAATTTGTGGTGAATCACATCTTTACATTTTTTTCTCACATTAGCTTTTCTGAAGAAAAAGCCAAAAAAAATAAAGCCTTGCACAAAACCTTCGTAAATGGACTTAGGATATAATTCTACATTTTTCTTCACTGAGTTCTTAAATGTAGAGCAGTACATCTGCTGGAAGTCTCTTGCAGCTCTTCAGAGTTCCTCAGTCATGGCTGAGGTTCTGCACATAAAGAATGGAATTGCCCATTACCTGGGAAGTGATTCCTGCCCCGTTAGGCTGGTACAGTCAGGGCAGCCTGTGCCAACTGAGAGTCCTGGGCAGAAGAGTCTTCTACAGAATTTGTATCTGCTTGCAGAGAGTTTGTAACAGGAAGCAGAGAAGGCAATGAGACGTGGGCAAGATGTGTTGATACATGTTGCTGCTAGTGCCAGTGACTTCTACTTATTTTACCCATAGTGGACACAAGCCAGAAAGTAAACAGTAGGCATAAACTTGTTTGTTGACAACTACTGTTCTTGAAGGAAGCTAAATTCCATTTTCTTAAAAAAAAATTAGTTTTATATAACTTATTTGGACTGGTTTAAGATTAGTGAATGTAATGGTATTCTTTCTTGCAGAATTTGAAATAAAATATTTTTATAGGAAGTGTGTTAAACAGTAGGCATAAACTTGTTTGTTGAAAACTACTGTTATTGAAGGAAGGTAAACTCCATTTTCTTAAAAAAAATAGTTTTACATAATGTATTTGGAATGGTGTAAGATTAGTGAATGTAATGGTATTCTTTCTTGCAGAATTTGAAATAAATATTTTTATAGGAAGTGTGCTTGTGGCAAACTGCTTGGCATAGGAATACACAGACATTCTTTATGTGTGCATGTCTTTGACTTGTAGTTACAATGGCACTAATGTGAAATATGTCACATGTGTCCAAAAAACAACCCCTCCTATCTTAATGCAGACTCTCAGGGTATCACAGAATCGTAGAAGGGTTTGGGTTGGAAGTGACCTTAAAGATCACCCAGTTCCACCCCCTCTGTCTTGGGTAGGGGCACCTTTCAGCAGTCCAAGTTACTCAGAGCCCCATCCAGCCTGCTCTGGGTATGCTGTGTATGTTTTCTGTTGTCAGTCATGTAATTTGCTTTTGAGTATTTAAATAAATCTAACTGTGTCCCACCAGTTACTGAATGCAGCATGAAGTTATGGTGTTGCTTTACTGTGGATAAACTGTTCCTTCGCTAGTCATGGCTTCAGAAAGCCTTGTGCCTGACAGGAGACTTGCTCTATAAATCTACTGTTTGCCTCTGTACTTATTTTTTTAGTTTTATTTTATTACTGTTGTGTATAGTAATGCTTACTTGCTTTACAATTTCAGGGAAGAACTCGACATTGATCTGAAGGATATTTACTACAAAATTCGATGTGTGTTGATGCCTATGCCATCTCTTGGGTTCAATAGGCAGGTAGTGAGAGACAATCCAGACTTTTGGGGTCCTCTGGCAGTTGTCCTCTTCTTCTCAATGATTTCATTATATGGACAATTTAAGGTAGGTATAAATCCTCTGCCTAAAAAGAAATCTGAACTAAATTTGGGAATGTGATTGCTAAGCAATTTGCATTCTTACGTAGGTAGAAAGTCTTTTTTTCACATACTAATGTGGGGCATTTCAAGTGTTGTTTCTCAAGTTAATATGTAGAAAAACAGCAGTTAGGAATGTATTAAATAGCCCACGGGTAAGTTAATCATGATGAAATGTCAGGTTTGTTTTTATACAGTAAAACAAAGGAACAATGTGGTTTCTAGAGGAACCAGATTGATACTAATGGGTTTATAGTCATATTAGTGAATCTTTCCATTTTAATCATGACCTTTTGTTAACTTGCTTTTTATTACTAAAAAATGTAAGTGAAAAGCATTTCTTTGGATGGCATGAATTCTAATTTCCTGACAAATAAAGCTGCTTATTTAATTCATACTGTATGGCTGCTGTTATCTGGTGTATTTAATCTTCGTTAGTGATGTTTGCTATTTTGTCCTCCCTGCTCAGTTACAATCAAATAACTTTCCTCTGGTCAATAGACTTTTTCCATAATTCCTTTTGAACTCCAGGGTGAATAGCTACTCAGAGGCATTGTGCATATGTAATTGACTTCCATAAACAATGTTAGCTTTTTTCTTTATGTTCTAATTAAAATAAGGAAGTGTTATCATTTATGTAACAATTTGTATGTTAGCCTAGGTGCTCCTGCATTGGAAATCTTTATGACTAAATGTGTGGTTACAGTTGTTTTAAATGTGACCAAGTGTGGCAATAAGCCGTATGTCAACCAGCAGAATGTGCTTATGCAAGGATTCTTGTGAATGGTGGGATAAAATCATTCCCTTTGGGACCTCTGGCTTCCATATGGCATTCCAAATGCTGACTAAGAATTCACTCTCAGTATCTTGTCTCTGTGAGGCTTGAAGTGAGTAGACTAAACCACTTTATTGTTCAAGTCTTCTGGGTAGACCACTCACCTGTCTCCTTGGCAAAGCAAGGACCATTCCTTGACCCTGTGACAGATGAACCAGCTCCTGCAGTTTGTGTACCTCCTGTGCAAGAGTGCTGGCTCTAATGTTTCTTGGGAGCAGTGGGTTTACCATATGGATGTAGGAGTGCTGTATATGTATGAGGAGGGAGAGCTAGCAGCCAGCAACAGGATGACTGACACTAGATGCTGGACTAGACAAACCCAAAGATGGGCTCTAAACTGGAGAGGGATGAGCACTTCTGCTCTAATCCTTTAATCTGGTCCTCTTCTTTTAGTCAGTGGAGGAAAACAGGAGGTAAAAAGAGGTTATGTGCTATTTTCATAAATAGAATGAAGCCACTTATATTGTTTTTAGTGCTGCTGTGATTTTTATCTGGTTTTCCTATTTCGTTCTTCTGGAAATGAAAGGCCTGAAATGGAACTTCTAAAAGTAAAGTATTGAACTGAATACTGACTTAATTTTTTAAGTTCAGTCATTGTATGTTTGGAAATACAAAGTCTGGACTTAAGACTGTTGTTTCCTTCTAAAAAGGCATTTCAGAAAGGAGAGCTTTACTTCTGGTCCTCCCAGTAGCTCAACACCAAAACCAGCTAACTTGATTTGAAGGATTTTTTTAAGCCAGAGAATGATTTTAGGATTCCTTATGTAGTTTAAGAGCAAAACTATGAAATAAGCAAGAAAAAATAATGACAGACTTGGTCCCAGGAATCTGAGGCTCTTTATTAAGTTATCATCATCATCAAGTTCCACTGAGAATTAAAGTCCTATGTCTTCTGAGCGTTCTCAGTCTGAGTAAAGGATGAAATGGCATCTTTATAAGTGAAAGGAGAATTCCAAGTCTTTGTATTGGTTGGGCTGACTTATAAAACTGTCTGAGCCCATATTTTGTAATAGGTGGGATATGAAGACATTTAGGGTAGTTTTAACTCAACTTCCTATTCCTGTTACAGTACTTCCAGAATACATTGCACATGCATTCCATGTACACGAAATTTACCATTAATGTGATTCTGTAAATGTAACTTCTGAACTTGATTTGCTCATTACACTGTGATATTAAACACTATTCTTGCCACAATTCACAATTTAGTTTTGCATAATAAAATCCTTGACTCCAGTGAAAGCAATTATGGAAATGCATTTTCCTTTTTCACAATGACAATTACTCATATAAATTAATTGTTCTTTATCTCTCAAGGTTGTTTCTTGGATCATAACTATTTGGATATTTGGATCCTTGACAATTTTTTTACTGGCCAGAGTTCTTGGAGGAGAAGTAAGTATACCTGTATGTGCAAAGGATGTAGAGGGAGGTAAAGTCTCTTGACAGTGTTTTTCAGCAGTAGTTCATAGTGCTTTTTCATAGTGCTTGGGTTTGGATCTTGTAGCCAGATAACAATGGATCCAATTGCTAAGTGTAAAGTCAACATTTCAGTTTTCAGTCTCCAAAATGAAGTCTAAAATGCAGAGATCATTAATTAATCTCTTGGTGCAATGGATGGTGTGCTTGCTTCCAGATTAACAGTCTGGAAATTAGTGCTGTGAATCCCAGGAATTCTAGCAGCTTCCTGTGATCCAGAACTGAAGTCTGTTCTTGGGGGAGAAATGCTTTCAAGTTTTTGGTCACTGGACTAAATAGAAACTATTTTTTTTTTAATGGGGACTAACAGCAGTTAGATGTCCTTGTGTGTAAAGCACCTGCCAGTGTTTGTTTTCATCCCTGGCCTGATGCAGTTCAAACCCACCAAAGTATGAAAGCCAGGGCGTGTTGCTCAACTGCAAAGCCAGCTGGAGTTGTGGCCTGCATCCCTTCCTCCAACTGCTTGCACCAGCAGGGTTGGAATAGCTGCTTGAGCTGTTTACAAATTGACTTACTAAGCAATTCAGGTATAAACAACAAAAAATGTCTTAGAGCAAAGCCCACAGACAGCTGCAGTGGAACAGTCAGGAGGATAAAACTTCTTAAAATGGATCTGCAGCATAAAATGCATTGAACTGTGTTGTGAAGAGCTAAATATTCACTGATGCTTTATTTTTATACTTTTACTATGGATATTGCATTAGTGATGCACCAGTGTTGCAGAGGTCCTATGTTATTTAGTTAATTTTTAAAAATTTTCCTTTTAATCATAATTGCTAGAGTCTTCTTGTATGAATGCTGTTTTGAAAGAAAAAGTTTTTTACAAATGTGGTTGCATGGTATTTCTGCATTTCAACACAATCCAGAGGCCCTTAAATCAATCTGGTTTGTGGCTCAACATGGGAAATTATCAGATGTATAAACTGGAGAAAAAGTTTGCAAATCTTGTCATGAAGGATCATCATCCACAAGAAAATACTTACAAGATGCCACTACTTTTGCTGTTAAAGCCAAGAAGCCTAGCTGTGATCAGGAACATTTCAGACCATAGTAGGGGAAAATGAGATATTTCCTTCTGAAGCTAAAAGTAGTTATGGAAGTGCTTGGAACAACTCTGTTCTAGATAGTCTCAATAAATTGAAACTGGAAATCAGAATTCTGTGCCTACAGGGATTAAGTTTTAACTCTTCTGTGGACACCAAAAACATTGATGTGCTTTATGTATTTATTTATTTATGTATAATGGATATGAGTATGTTAATGCAGAAAATTATGTTTTTGCTGCTTTTGACAGGACTACAGCTGGTGCTTGAGAGGTCTGTTGCAGTTCTGTGCTCCTGGGCATCATATGTAAATGCTTCCTTTGAAAGTGATAATTTATAGCTTTTTGGAAAAAAAATTAATGTATTTCTAATTTTAGGGTTTAGCATACAAAACCAATTTTTTACTAGCAATCCTCCTTTAGCTGAAATTTCATGGGTATAACACATAATCATTATTCATAGTGTTACAAGAGCAAATTGTATTTGGTGACAGAGATTGAGTACTGCAAAGCTTATTTTTATGTGCTTGAAAATTTCAGGTTGCTTATGGCCAAGTGCTGGGTGTAATAGGATATTCCCTACTTCCCCTCATTGTCATAGCACCTGTACTTTTGGTGGTTGGATCATTTGAAGTTGTTTCTACGCTAATAAAAGTAAGTTCATATCATCTATTGAGAATTTAGTTATTTTTAAGTCACTTTCTTAACACTTCAAGTAATCTGCTCAGGAAAACATAATGATGTGTCCAAATTTTCAGAACTACAAAGTGTGCTCTGATCCTTTTGGTTAGCATGGTGGAAAGTGAATGTGGTTTTAAATGCTCCATTTGAGTGCTTGGGAATATACAGTGCTGTTGCTATAACAACACCTGTTGTTACTAGAGTAGCTTGTATTTAAGTATTTTACTGTGCTCTAATAGTTACATTACAAAAAAAGAAGGGATTCTCATTTTGAGAAGAGAATGCATAATTAAACCTCAGAATGAAGAATCTGAAAATAAGCTGTTCTCTCCCTTCCCCCATCATCCAGATTATTTTTAGTCACTGCAGCATGAATATGATGTTAGTCATTGTTCTGAGACCTCCCCATAGGGGTAGTGGTACAAAGCTCTCTGTAGCCTTTGCAGAGAAGGTAAGGATTGCTCAGATTTAGAGAGGGGGAGTGTGAGGCACAAAGAATAACCTGCCTTATACCACCTGCTGCTGGACACCTTTTATGGAACCAGAAACATTCCCTAAAAGATCCCAGAACGACATAACTCTCTTGAACATTTCCAGTACATCTTAACACCCTTTAAAGTAGCCTGTAAAGTTAGTGCTGAGCCTGGGAAGGTTAACTGATAAATTCTGTTATGAGCTAAGCTCTACACTTTCTGGAGGTTTGCTCTGTTGATTTCATTATTTCTGTCCCTTTAGCTTGCTGACAGACAGTATAATTGAAGTACAACTAGAGTGTATGATAAGTAACAAAATTGCTGTGTTTGAGATTTGATAATCTGTGATTACTGATAAATTATAGTCAGATCATAAATCATTAACTTGTCAGTTAACTAATAAATAACTTCAGAATAAATATACGTTCATGAAACTTCTGTTACTTGATTACTACTAACAGCCTTATGTTCACTTCAGGGTGAATCTCTGCAAGGTTATCTTTGCACCAATTGTATGAAAATGCATTACAAGCCCCACATGGCCAAAATTTCTTGGGCTGTGACAAGCACTACTTCTGTAGCTGGCTCTGTGTTGTACTGAGAGAAGTGATTTTTACTGTGGTATTTGGAGAGACTTTCTTGTGGTGTCAGCTAAGACTGTTCATCTTCTTTTTCAGTTGTTTGGAGTCTTTTGGGCTGCATACAGTGCTGCATCATTACTAGTTGGCGAAGAATTCAAGACCAAGAAACCCCTTCTAATTTATCCAATCTTTTTATTATACATTTATTTTCTGTCCTTGTATACTGGGGTGTGATCTAGTGTAAGATGTGGCCAGAAACCATATTTCAGTCCCTTGCAGACTGATAATGTGTAAGATTAAGAAGGCTGGAGGTAACACAAGTGACTGTTTTGTATGCAGTTGTTGAGATGTTTTAAGATGGAAGAGCATATTTGTGTATATTATTTAATGAAGCAATTGTAGCTATATAGATTTGTATCAAAGTTCTAGGTTTGTTTAAGACTCTTCAGATTTTAAGGAACAAAATAAAAGATCCTTGTGTTTTATAACAAAGCGTAGCAAAACTGCAACTCAATACCTGTGCCAAAAGCACTGGGACCAGATTACTATATTCAAGAATTAAAAGTGAGAAGTTAACTGTTAACAATATCAAAGTGCAATTTTTCCTTTAAGCTTAAACACAGCTGGCTTTTTTTGGCACAGCAGATTCTGTAGATAATATATATTTATGAAACAGTCCTGATTGTTCACAGAATAGTCTGTATAATCAAGACAAAAAGATACTACTTTTAATTTAGTGCCTCAATTACTGTGATTTGGCTGTTGAGTTTTTATAAATTCCAATTTGTTTCAAAACATGTATATACTGTGTATTTTGTATCTATGGCTTGTGTGTACCGTAAATACTCCTTGGTTAAGGATGTATATTGGGTTTTTAAAAATTGAAGATACAAGTATTTGAAGTTTTCATTTACTATCTGACCAAAGGAGCAAGATACTTACTGTGTGACATAATTAATTAAAGTGCATATTTAGAGAATCAAATTATTTTACTTAAAAGTATAAATTTACAGAGAAATGGGTGAACATTTCTCAACTCTAGTGCTGGCCTAATGTTGAAGAAAAAAAAAAAAGATGATCTATCAAATTTGTGTGATCTTTAAACAATGTTATTTTATGATGACAAAATAAAAATATTGCTTCCCTAACTATGTTTTACAACATCTTGCTCTGTTTTGCTTTTAATAGCATGGTATTTAACATGTATACTTTTTTTTTTTTTTTTTGCCAATACTATTAATCCCTTGTAAAGAGAAATAAAGATTTGGAAGGCCAGATTCTCTCTCCACTAAACAAGGCAGAGTTACAGCCTTAGTAACAGTTAGAGTCTTGCTAATTTTGACTCTCCAATGATTATATAATAATGTGATGACATGTTAAATATTTCCTGTGTGCTGTGTTGATTGCTTATATAATGGTCCTTATGGTAATATTTCTTCACAAGGGAAGTCCACTGAAGTTCACTTTCTATGGTACTAACGTAGGCATTTGCAATCTTCAGGATTTAGTATCAACAAACAGCTCTGAAGGTTTGGGGTTTTTTTCTGGCAACAGAGAAAAAGCATTTCCCATTCTTCCTGCCCCCTCCCCCATTCTTTTTTCGTAATGCTGCAAATAAAAATCAGCTGTGACAAGGTGATAGCAAGGGCTGTCTTGGATCCCTGATGGACTTATTTCCATATCAGAAATGTAGTTTTTGATCTTTTTAGACTGTGTAACTAGCCAGCTTGATAACTTATTTTTACCAGTCATTACTGATATAAAATACCTATTTAAATTCCAGCTCTTCCAAAACCTTTAGCTTACTCAGTCTGCTTTCCTGGCTGATTCTTGTGTTGGTTTTAAACAGAACCACTTGAAGTTAGTGCTGGACATAAATTGTAGTGTAATACTTGAGTTTGTAATGTATAAAAAGAGAAAAGTTGGTAGTGATTGACTTTTCACCTGATTTTTGATTTCTGAATAAGTTGTGGTGGAATTAATGGAAACTTGTACTAAATCGGTTTATACCAGCAGTAGCTAATTTTTTACCTACAAGTTGTTTGAGAGCATTCATACCACATTCTAAAAAAAAAAAAAGGAAGTTACAGTCTATTTAAAAAAAAAGCATAGCATATTAGCTCTGGAATCTTGCATGATAATCTGGTTTTACCTCCTTTTTCATGACTTATATTTCTTTTTTTAACAGGAATACCCAAGTATTATTATAAGAGTGCACCCAGCCCCTGTGAATGCATTTAACTTCTGTCCCCACAAAGGTGAAGGGCAAGAACACATTTAGGTTACTAGGCTGTCAGACAGCTTGAAGCTTAGTTCCTCTTTGCATAGTTGTTCATGAGGTGTTCTGTGCATCTGAACTGTGAATATTGAAAAGATGCAAGAATGTTCTGTTGAATCCCCAAATACCTCCCTTTCCAGTAATGTTCTGTGAAATTTATAGTTGGAATTTTAACTGTTCCCTTCCACAGACTTGGCACAAGTGTAACATGCAATGTAGATAATGCTTAATATAGCACATATTTTGTACCCAATTGCAGATTTGCACCTTTTAATCTTAGTATCTTTAGGGTCACTTGTTGCATATATTGTGCAAGAAACATACAAACAGCTCTCAAATTACTCTGATAATTTGTAATAACTTTGCATTCAACAAACTCATATTTTTAGATGAGGTATGTGTGTAAATACAAGATGTATTTTATAAAAATTTTGAATTAAACTTGTTTACAGAATCTATGAAGCTCATTTATATTTACTGACTTAATACTGAATAATTAATATTGATGATTTGAGACACATCCATGTTCCTGTGCACACCACCAATATATTGATGCTATATACCAATAGCTTTGAGGCTATAAAAAGTTCTTGTGATAATCAACATACTACTTCAAGTCTGTCAAAACTGGACACTTAGTGTGTCCATCTAGCAAAAAAAAAATGCCTTTCTAAGATGCAACACCTCATTTTGGGGTGGTGACATGGATATCACACCTTGGTGAGACAGGCATTTGGAATGATCTCTAGAGAGCAGCTAGACATGTACATCTTCTTTCCTACCCCTCACACATACTCTGCTGTTTATCAGAAAAATTATACTTGAAAAGCTGATGAAATCAATTGTTGAGACAACATGCAGCTTGAGATCTGCTGTAATTTTGTCATTATCCATACTGGTGTTTAATGTTTTGCTTGAAGTACTACAGCAAGCTTAAAAGCTGCTCATTTTGCTCTCAGGACAATTTTGATTAGCCTGAGTGGTACACGTACCTGTGTGGGTTTGGTTTGGGTTCCTTATTTTTTCATCACACACTGCATTTCTTTAAAAATTTCCCTGCTAGAGCAGCCTGTGCTAATTGGGGTCCTTTTAATAAAAATATTCCGTAGAAAACGTTGTATTTGAAAATTAGCTTTAAGACCATCAGTAGCCTAAAGCTTTGTGTAACATGTTACTTAGATCAAATAAACCTATGGCAGATAAAGGAACGTTGTACAGGTAGGCTGAGCTATATAAACCGAATTGGTGCTTTAGTGGGTGGAAAGGGAAAACCTCAACAAAATACAAGATGTTTTATTAAACTCCAGTAGTTTTTGAAGCACTGCCTCAGAGCAGAACGCGCCCGTGGGTGCAGTGGCTCCGGGGCCAGGGACAGCCTTCCCGAGGGCAGCGTCCCTCCGGGGGCAGAGGCGCTGTGCCTTTGTCACTCCGCACCCGCACCCGCACCGGGGCCACTGCACCGGGGCCCTGCCACACTCGGGGTCAAAAACAACCGGTGTGGGAGCCGGGCTAGGAAACAAATCCCCGCTCCGCCTTCCCCGGGGCGGCGGCGGCGAGCGAGCGCGCCCGCTTACGGCCCAGGGCTTGTCCGAAGCAGTAACGACACGGCAGCGGCGAGGCCGGGATCGCACCCCGCGGGCAGGGATCGCACCCCGCGGGCCGGGAACACCGCGGGCCGGGATCACACACCGCGGGCAGGGATCGCACAACGCGGGCCGGGATCACACACCGCGGGCAAGGAACGCCGCGGGAGCGGAGCCAGCGCGGGGTGGGCGGTGCGCATGCGCGCAGCGCAGCGCCGCCCCTCGCGGAGCGGCCCCTCGCCCCCGCCCCCCGCCGGGCCGCGGCCGCTCGGTTCCGCATCCGGCGCGGCTGTGTCACTTCCCGCTCACGCGGGCGCTCTCCCTTTCCCCCTCTCCCCGGACCCGGATGGTGACTGGCGGCGGAGGCTCCAGGGACTGTCAGTGAGCGGCTCTCCGCGGGCCTCTTGTCCTGAGGGCGGCGGCGGCGGCGGCCGCGAAGATGGCTGCGGCGGCCTCCTGCTCCTCGGCGGCGGCGGCGGGGCCCGGTCCCGGTCCGGGCTCCTGCGAGTGGCTGCTGCTGCGGGACGGCTGCCTGCGCTGCGACGCCGACGGGCTCTGCAGCCTGTGCTACCACCCGGCGCTCAACGCCATCCTGGCCGTGACCGCGCGCGGCGCCATCAAAGTCATCGACGGCACCTCGGGGGCCACGCTGCAGGCGTCGGCGCTCGGCGGTGAGCGGGCGGCGGGCAGCGCGGCCGAGCAGGTGTCGTGGCGGCTCGGGGAGCCCCGGGAAGGAGCGGCCGGGCTCGGCCCCGGCCCTGGATGCCGGAGGATCCCCCCGGCGTATTGTCAGCCCTTTTTCTTTTCCTGGCCTGAGCGGCCTCCCTGCCCGGGGAGGTGGTGGAGTCGCCGTGCATGGAGGTGTTTAGGGAGAGACTGGACGCGGCGCTCAGTGCCATGGTCCATTGACGTGGTGGTGTTTGGGCACTCGGTGAATCTCAGAGCTCTTTTCCAACCGGAGCCTCTGGTTCTGTGTTCCCACTCTTTGAGGCAGAGATGCTGATGTAGACAGCGCCGAGGCGTTTTACTTCTGTAAAACATACCGGCATGGTTACTGAAAGATTAAATGGGGATGGAAGGCTGCGATGTATACGGTTGTATTTTTAAATTTTACTTTTCCAGGTGTTGTTGTAGCTCATGTGACGTTGAACTTCCAAAGATTAGATACAGCATGTTAGCCAGGACAGGCATAGTTCTAGTTCTTATTGATATGTGATGCTGTAATAATTTATTTACTGAGCCTTATTCTGTTTTGGTTTTTTTTTAAGAAGGCTTACTGCTTAAAAGTGTAATTTGTCCTATGGCTTAAAACTATTTAAGATCAGAATCCTTCATGAAGTTATTTGGTGATACATTTTTGTATGTGTTGAATAGTTCTTCAGGCTGTTGAGTATCTTGACTGTCTGTGGTGATAGTAACCATATCCCTGCTATTATGTTCAGCAGGCATGACTGTCCTGGCTTTGGAGAGGCTTAGACTGTAGCATCTCCGTAACTATGAAGCAACTTTATTTGTTGACCATAACAGTGATTTTGCACTGGTAATAAACTAGCTCTGTAGAAAAAGATCCAAATGCCATTAAGAGCTTTTGTTCCTTGTTCATTAATGGCTTTTAAACTGTGGCACTTGTCAGAATATTGGCAGTGGGTAGTGGATAGGGTGGGTTGTCTCCTTTTGAGTCCAGCCCTTGGAGTAGAAAGAGAGGCTTCTTCCCAGTTGTGTTCTCCTTACAGTTGTGTGCTGCTAATAAGATGTTGCTTTGCTGAGTGGTGGTGGTGAAAGGTTGTTTGCTGCCTGAGCAGTGGTACAGTAATGCCAAGAGCTGCATGGGAATGCCATAGCCTAGGCAATATGTACACTTTCACCTTGAAAACCAGTAACTGTATTGCAAATGTCAAACTGAAGAGAACAGGACAAAAATTGCTGATTTCCTTTCATAGCTCAAAGTTGGTACATTGTATGTAAAGGTTAAGCATTTGGGACAATTGAAAAAAAAATAGTTTTGTGGAATTATTAAGAAGGTGCCAGCTGCTTTTGTTGTCAGTTGCTTGCATGGAGAATGAGGCTCTTGTGTGGTGTTTCCTGCATTGTTCAGGATTCAGATCACTCTGCTTCTATAATTCCCTTCTACCATGCTGTCTCTGAAAGTGCTTTTTTTATTAATAACTTTGTTTCTTCAAGCTATTGCAGAAATTTTAAAATTGCTTTTAAGTTGTGGATGAAGAAGGCATAAATAGAGGACTTAATTTGTAATTGGCTGTCTGTGTAGGAGATGTTTAATTCTCAGATACAGAAAAGGAAGTGATCTGTAAATCAAAGTGATTCTACACTTTGCTGTGATAGAATCCTTGCAAAGGATTTGACTCAGTATTCAAAATGCTAATGGAAATTCTCCCCGAAATAGTAACTATTTGAAAATAACATATTGCTTTGCTTCTGTTACGTACATTCAATCATGTATACTTCCTTTAGTGTCAGTCTTCTCTGTGACAGCATGGCTGTAAAAGATGGGTTCTACTCCTCCTCACATAAAACAGCAGAATTGCTTGCAATCTACCCAAATTTTATCTGTGCAGTAGAGCTGATAATTTTATTACTGGGGAAAAAATGATAACCTTAGTTTAGTTTGAAGAAACTTTAGATGAATTTTCTTATGGATTCAGACTGGCATGCCTGTCAGAAATCTGGTGCATCTCAGCAGTTGGTGTCTGTTGCGGCTATTAGCAATCCTTTTCACTCTTTCTCTCTCTCTCTTCCTTCCGTCTTCGGGAAGAGAGGGAGAAGGGAATTTGGCTGCTCTCTGATGTCTGCCTGCACTGTACAGTGTGAGCTCATTAATGTAGGATAGTAGTAGCTGGACACTCAGACCTGTAGACCAACTCTGTCTGTGCTCCCTCCCCTGCCATAAATGACAGGTCAAAGGATATTGTTGCTTCAGGGACTTCTGGTACTATAACTAAAAATAGAGTCTCTAGGAATTAAAACTGCTTCTCCTGGGAGACTGCTTGTCCTCCTTGGCAATTGAGGCTGCAGGTCTTCTGCCTTGCCAAAAGATTTACGTTGGACAGAAATGCTGTCCCAAAGAAAAACAAAATGTAGCAGGCCTCTTTCTAGAAAGCAGAGCAAGGAAAAGATTCTCCTATCAAGGCAGGATAGGGGAGGAAAAGAAATACCACCAAGCCTCAGTGTGTTTTGTATTTGCAGTCACAGTTCACTGCGGAAATATATCTTAAGCTTTGAGCTCATTCTCTGTGAAAAGATTGAACCTGTGGAATGCTGAATGTGGTAGAGCAGTGGAGGCTGCCTTCGTTAGAATAGAAATGCAGATTGCTCTTTGGTGTGTAAAAGAGCAAGGCAGAAGATTCACAGCCAGAAGACAGTTCAGTTCTAGATGGAGTCCAGACATTTGAATGTGGTCTGTGTGCCTCGGTTGCTTGTGTGAACTTCATTGATCGATTAGATTAGGGGTTATGTTGTGATCTAATGTTCTTCTGAGCCCAGTCTGTAGGAATTCAGTGTGGATTGTTAGACCATGCTGAATCTTCAGCAGCTCTGTCTCTTGAAAGCGTGTAATCGTCTTTAGTCTGTTTCCAGTATGAGCCCTGTAGGCCTGTTCAAGAGGACCAGGCATTTGCAACAGCCCAGAGCCTGGTAGTGCATGAAAGTAGGGGGAAAATCAGGTACCACTAATGTTAAGCTCTGTCTTACCTGGTCACAAGGTTGTCCTTTTCTGTCAAGACTGTTGCATGCACACTGTGCATTTCAGAGAACCAGACTGGAAGTGCAAGGAAAATTCTTGTCATTTCTGGATGTTCTGCGTTACTGTTTATTTGCTTGTAATGGTTAGTCAGGACTGGTTTTGAATTTGTCACGCAAGTCTATCAAGTACTTTATTTTCCCTCTTAGACATTTAGATATTTCTGTGGTTTCAGTTTCAAGTTGAACACTGGTAGCCAAAAGAGCATAAATGACAAATCTACAAATACAGCGCTAAAGATGAGTCTTTTCCTCGGCCTCAAAAGAAGCAAACCAAAACAGTGAGACAGAAACCCCCTGAAGAATCAAAACAAACTTCCAGATTCATTTTGAGTGACTCTCTTAGTGTTCTTAGAGGTGTTTGATTTATCAGTCCCTTCTATTTACAAATAAAGTAAGAAAACTGCCTGAACTGGAAGAGTGCTATAACTCCCAGAAAAGCTTGGACAGGATTAAAATAAGGAACTAAAATGTACTATCAGATGGACAGTGACTATTCTAGTAGGTATTTCTAGATTAATTTCGTGTAGCAGTAACTTCAGAGCCTTGTTTGCTAAAGTGCACAGTGTTTTGTAGCTAAGGCCTTCTAAATTACTCTAGAGGCCCTAACGGGAATCAAAATATAGACTTCTGAATCTGTACAGGGAAGGATCTGTTCATGGTACACATATACCAGTTCCTGCAGGGGAAACAGAGCTTCTGCCTTATCATCAGAGGCCCTCAAGGGCTGTTCCTCCGTCAGAAGAATTTAGAAGTAAATAGATCTCAGCCCAGCAGGCTCACCTGTGCCAGCAAGTTCAACTCCATTGCCTGTTGGAGTTCTCTTTTGGGAAGTCTTGTTTTTCTTCAGCTGTCTAAATTATGGTGCCTTGGAAATCTCTTAAGAGGTACCCAGATCCGTTTCTTTCTTTTCCATGTGATGCAGAAGGCAAAACAAGAGGAAGAGATTCTCTTCTGCTGCTTGAAAGTCATAGAGGGAATTTACACTTAAAATAATCTTTAGGGAGAAACTGTTGGGATACTCTGTCATCCAATCCTACACTTGATTTATTTGAAGATACCATCAACATTTTCAGCTGTTTGAAGCTCACTGGTAATACTGCTCAAGTTCTCCTTAATTCCTCAAAATTTGGGCTAGTTTCTTCCATCTTTTTGTTTCTTGTATTCTTTTGTTCCATTATGAAACAAATATAATGATAATGATGATGATGATGATAATAATAATAATAATAATAATGATGAAGCCCCTTGGTCTTAACACAGAATTTCTCATCATATGGAGAATGTTGTCAAATCTAGTGATGTGCTACAGCCCACCTTAGATTTGAGCATACTTGAGTGACTGCTAATCTGGGTGAAATGCTTTTTAAAGAGATCGTTTCATTCATTTATGATGGTGGTCTTAAGATCATTCATGAGGTGCCTTAAGCATTTGAGAAAACAGGTTAGGAGAACTGTTAGGTTTGAGTTCAGTGTTTTATACTGGCAAAGGCTCTAGACTGCTGTGAGCTCCATTTGTCTGCTAGCTTAATTGGTGTGTCAGATATCCCTTCATACTTACCCAGCATCCTGCCAAACTGTCAAAATGCTGTTAATTGATATTTCCAGGCTCTGTTGAAGCACATCTGGATTATCTTCTGCAGAAGCTAGAACAGAGTAAAATTAGAGATCTTTTCTTATCACATAGCTTTAAAGGGATGTTTGCATGTCCATGTTTTGTGCAGGGCTTCAGAAGTCATAACAGGCAGCAGTGCAGGTATATATTATGTTGCCAGGCATGATCACACAACATTTTTTCATTTTATTGACAGATCATTCATATCTGGACTGATGGATTCATGGCTGTCACTGCAACAGCAGTGCAGTATTATTTAAGGTTGCAGAATGCTGTAATGTCACATAATCAGAAATTTCCTAGACCTCTGCATATGGACTTTGAAAAAGGTCTTCTGCAGGAAGGTGAATCCTGAAATGCTTCTTAGTGACCTGAAGAGGAAACACTGTACTGATATTTGTGTCAGGATTTGAACTTTGACTGCCTGCCCTAATTGTCTTACAGTAGTTAATGCATTTCTCATTAATATGAAGGTTTCTCAGGGAAAAAAACTGACTTTCACCTCAATGCTGATTATTGTCCAACTTTGGTCAAGACAGCTTTTAATATGCCTGTGTGATAAACCCTTCAGCTCACTCCCAGTTATGTTGTGTACTGTGTTGTATAAGATGTAGAAGAAACTTGGCAGAAACTATCCTGACAGATAACTGATAGTACAAGTCCAGAACATTATGGAAGAAAGCAGGTGGACTTGAAGTAATGAAAACATGAAAAGGGCTTTACTCATTGCTCAGCCTGGTCATCTTTAAAAGCCTGATATTTTACTATTCTGAACGTGCTGATGATCAGTGGTTTGGATCTAACATACCCTCTTGTCCTATGGTTGGTTTTTTCTGGCAGCCCACCACAATGTCAGCTGGCCCAGTAGAACCACTTTCTTAGTCTTTAGTTACATTGTTTATAACAGTTTTGATGGTTGCTGTTGCACTGGTATCCATAACTTAAGTGAAATAGAACATCTAAAATTTTATAAGATAGAACATAAGAAAAATCTGTCCTAGATGAAGATCCACCTTAATTCTTTTTTAATAATGATTAGGTCTGATTTTTTGTTTTCAGGTTCTCTTCCTGAGTTACTTTCGAATCCCAAAAGAAAGCTGTCCATCCTTGCTTTTACAAGTATTCTTTAACTTTCTCTGAACAGTATGACATATTTCAAAAATGTTTCTTAGACTGCCTTAAACATAGAGATGAGGCTGGCAATCATGTGGAGTCATGAACAACTTCCGAGTGTATCAGACTGTCCCAGGTCGTGTTGTGAGATAGCTTTTTGCATGTTGTCTGTTCCAGTGGGATCAGTAACTTCTCACAACTTTTAAAAAATTTGTAAATAAAATATTTACACATGGGTTAGTTCACTTTCCTGGTGGTTCTTAAATGATGCTGCAGTATTGCTTTCTGCTGTTAGAAGGCTGTCCTTTAAATAGTTAATGCTGTCTTAATTGCAGTGACCAGATGAGTGCTTGTCACGAGTAGAAGTTTCAAGAAAGAACAGCTATTGGCCTGAGTTCTTTCATTTGTGAAATACAGATGAATACTAACACTTGCAAGTCCTTTGCTGCCTTGTCTTTGGGAAGAATATCAAGATTTGTTAAGGACCCAGTGTACTCTGCTAGTGAAAAAGTAGACAGGAACACTGCAGAACATTTATTTTGAAGATTCCTGTGCATGTTGCACAGATAAGGACGATAGTCAATAAACATTGTGCATAACAAAAGTTTAGAAATATTAAATTATGGAAACAATAACTTATCTATCATATCAGTATAAACACTATTATGTTTAAAATTTTCTTGAGCTATTTGCCTGGACCATTCAGTAAGCATTGGTAACTTTTTAATGTGTAGCTTAAGAGGGAATTTGCTTAAGTTGAGCTTAAGTTGTCTTGAAAATTGGTAGCATTAATGAAAACGTCTCCAATGACGTGCTGGTTAACAAAGGCTTGCATAGCATACAGTCTGTCAGCACTTCTTCGGCCCCTGTGCAGTCTGGGGAGGGAAAGCTGTTTGATCCACTGCATTTCCCTGATTTGACTGAGCATGAAGCACTCGGCATCTCATAGTTGCATTTGGCAGCTGTAGGAGAACAGTTTGGTCAACTCTTGTTTACTGGGCCACAGGCTACAAAGATTTGTGAAAAACTCCATATTGAAAGGAAGAGCTGGGAGGGTGAAGGGTGGCACTGAGAACTATGATGGAGTGCCTGAATGGCAATGGGGAAAGGGTTAGGGAAGTAGGAAGCTGGGAAGATGGCACTGAAGACTGGAAATACAGTGTTTAATTGGAGAATAAGAAGGCAGTGCAGTTAATGTGGAGCTGACCTGTCTTCTGCAGGATCCTAGATTTATGTTCTGATGTAAGTGATGACATATAACACTGCTTGTTAAACTTTATTTGATAGTGGATTTTTCCTGATCAGTTTTCTATAGCTTTTATGAATCAGAAGTTGCAAGATCAGCATTTTTCAACAAATAATATCAGGTTCCCTCCCCATGCCATAATGGGAATGGAAGAGTCTTTATTCTGAATCTGTAGAGGGACTGGCTTCCCAATACCTACAGAAGGTGCCTGGCAAGGCCAGGCTTAAGGTAGCTTTTCTGAATGTTCCTCTTTAGTGACAGAACTCAGGTTTAACTTACATGATCGCCGTGTTCAGATATTCTTATGCTGCAAATAAGTGTTTAAAATGTACAAGGTCTTTTAATTTTGCTGGCTTCTCTGAAGAGTTTGAAAAGGCAACTAAACAATAGTTTCACTTTTAAATATAACTTAAATGTGCATGATTCTAGTCTGTTCTGCTTCAGCTTCCCTGTGTAGTAGTTATTAGGAGAATATGAGAATGCATTTAATACACTTGAAATATTCATAAGAATTTAGTGGTGTTGTAACCTGGTGTATTGGGGTCTGAATTAACTCATAATGGCAGAATGAGATCTTGTGCTACGAATATGAAATACCAGCTAAATGCTCAAGTTGTTACTGAATAAGCAAGTGCTAGACAAGTTGTCAAGAACTCATCTGATTATATGTCCTTTTTCAGTGTCTATATGTGTTTTATTTCCATGTCAAAAAGAGTGTGAGAGAACTAGAAGATTAAAGCGTGGAATGGTTTATATATGTGAAATAAATGGTTTATATATGTGAAACAGTGTTCAGTCTGAAAAAGATGATGGGAATGATTTGGAATGGGGAGTTGAGAGAGTTAGAGCATGTGACAAATGAAAATTGGGAGTTAATTATTCAAGTACGGGAGCAGAGGGCATCAAAGGAAGTAACTATGAGAAATAGTAAAATATGGAGCTCCTGGCTGCAGGGCATTATGGATGCTATATGTTTGTGGAATTACAACAGTGTTGGACAAAGTGGTAGAGGAAAAACCTGTCAAAGGTCATTATCATAATCAAAATCCCTTTTGGGTCAGAAGGTCCCTAAGTACAAACTGGCTCAGGCTGAGAGTGTTACAGGAAAGAACCATTGTGTAGATTACCTTTCTTAAATTCTTCACTAAGCACTTGGTTTAGACCACTGTCTTGGGCAAAATATGGGGTTATGAGCATTTTCCTCTGATCCACTATGCCTGCCTCTCTGGTCAGTACAGTTTTTTTTAAGTAATGTCCAAAAGAGAAAGGTAGTAACTCAGCAGTCTAAAATAGCTTTTGAGCTACTGCTGCAGTAATGGAGGACTGCTGTTAGATTTTCTGCTAAACCTCTTTTTCTGCAGACTAAACGAGCCCAGTTATCTTAGTCTTTCCCCACGTGTTGTGTTCTCCAGCCCTCTAACTTCTTAGTACTCCCTTCATGGGACTGTCACATATATGCTCACATCTCAGACGGAGGAGCAAAGATGGCACTGATATTCCAAATGTGAGCTTATTGCTGATTAGAGGAGACTGATTTTTTTCCTCTGGTCCCCTCTATGGTAACAGTTTGTTGCTGAGAGGATGCACTGCTGCCTCTTGTTCAGCCTGTCCATCAGGATCCCCAAGTTCTTTCTGCTGGGTTGCCACCCAGACAGTTGGTCCCAGCTGCTCTTGATGTATGGGGTTATATCCCATGCTGGGTGTAAGACCATGCTTTTGTCTTCACTGGACGTCAGGAGATTTGTGTCATGCTGTTCCTCTGTCTGAGATCCTTGTAAAAGGCAGGGTCTGCCTGCCATTGAATGCATTAGTTGCCCTCAGTCATCTCCCATTGGTGTCATCCACAGTTTACATCAAGGTGCAGTGTGTCCCACCATCCAAACCATTGGTGAAGGCAGTGTATCAGGCTTTGTTGAATGCCACTCATAGCTGGCTAGGTGTTGTATCCTTGATGACTAACTTTGCACATGACAATGCAGCCAGGTTTTCACTTGCTTTGTAACCCACCTATCTGCTTTTGAGAACTTGCTGCTTCCCCGAGCATGATGTCTTGGAATCTCCTTAAAATATTGGAGCTTGGAAGGGTGAGAAGCTAAACCATTTCCTGCCAAACACTCTTGGGAGTTCAAAAAGTGCCATATGTGGAGTTTTCTCCTGTTGCAGAGACTGCAGGGTACATAATGGGTGAACTCAGATGCCACTTTAGGGACCAAAAGAGGAATTGGTAGTAAAATTTCATCTGGCAGAGTTTCTTTGTTGTGAAATGCTGTGATGGGACTAGCGCTTGAAGAACGGGAACTTCCTGTTACTGAGCTGTGAAGTGTTCCTTGCCTGGTTGTGGGTGGAAGCTGTGTAATCTGTCTGTCTGCACCCTTTGAAAGAAAACTTTCTGGAAATTTTTTCATAATTTTTCACTTTAAGAAAAATTTTGAAGAATATGAATGTGAAGTGAGGTGTTTGTAGAAGAATTGCCAGGACTTAGACTCTCACAGTTTACTGGGGCTTACAGGAAGGATTCTAGAATACCTTGTGAAATCTTCCCTAATTTGTTCTTGGGATAACGGCATAAAGCTGTGTGAGCAGTTGTGTTCTGTACATACAAGTGATGCCAGTGATGTCAGATACATGGAGATCTGAAACCACACAAAGGGCACGGGCACAGGGAGCTCAGCAACATCCTCCTGCTGATTCACTCTCATTTTGAGTCTGTATAGTGGGAGAAGATTTTATGCCTGCAAAGTGAGTGAGATGTGAACTCTTATCTCAGTGGGATTTTGTTTATGTCCTGAAACCTTTTAAGTGTTAGTGTTGGTTTCTCTTAGCAGTTGCTTGAGCAGACACATATAGTTAATATTCATGTGGCAGTCTCCAGTGCTTTGGCCCAGATAACACTTCTTCCTATTAATAAGGATTATTAAAACCAGCTATCATATAATGAAACTGATACTGAAGCAACTCTGTTGTGCTTGTTACTAAAGGAAAAGATAAACTTTAGATCACATGTCTTGTTTTTTATTAACTAAATCCAGTTTTTGCAAATAAGTGAGTTTGAAGGCACTTTGTCATGTGAATCGGTATTTGTCTGCTTCAGCATTCTTGCTGTTTGGAGAATATTTTTAATTTTCTTTCCTGGTTCAGCTCTAGTGTGTTTTTTCATGATTAAATAATTTTGGACAGCGCTTCCAGCTGATGTGGCAGATGAAGGTATGTGCATATAGTGAAATCTAAAAGAAAATGTTGCTTCTATGTACCTGGTTTAAGTCATTAATGTAATTTGTCTAAAATAGGAACCTGAACTTGTGTTCCTCTAATATTTTCCTGTCTATCCTTTCCTAAAGTTTGAGAATGTTTCTGTTTTGGGGAAAGGAGAGGTTCATGGAGTGCCTTTGTGATGACAGCAGACTGCTTTGGTGAGGTGATGTTTAGTGCAAATAAGGGGCTGGGCCTGGACCTGGAAGATAAAACTACACTGCTGAAGTATCCACAGGGGTTGTACATGAGCAAGAGAAGAGGAGGAACAAGGGAGAATCTATAACTGATAAATTCAGTAATTATGAGCAGTCATGGCCTGATTTGGCCAGCCATTAGATATCTTCTCATTATAGTGTTCCCAACTGTTCATAACCACCATGTCTTTCTTTCATTTGGGAGCCACTGATGTGAAATAATTTGGAGACAACTTTATTTTTAGACCAGACTTACAGTGGTTTGCTCTTTATGCTCTTTTGTGTGAACCCTTTGCTCATCCATAGTGAACCCTTTGCTCATCCCTAGATGTGATTTTCTTTAGTATTAGTTCCAAATAGATTTCTGCAAATATAGCAAATTAAGACAGCAACTTGAACTTTAGGATGGGATTTTCCTTTTTTTTTTATTTTAAATTTTATTTGTATTGCAGTGCTTTCTCAAACTGCAAGTATTCTGGCATGCTTGCCTTGGCAGATGTGTTGCTTAGCTAGTGTGTAATTAGGTGTTATACTTGCTAACTTTCAGTTGGTGTTGCTAGCAAATTAAGACAGCAAATTGAACTTTAGGACGGGATTTTCCTTTTTTTTTTTTTAAATTTTATTTGTATTGCAGAGCTTTCTCAAACTGCAAGTATTCTGGCATGCTTGCCTTGGCAGATGTGTTGCTTAGCTAGTGTGGAATTAGGTGTTATACTTGCTAACTTTCAGTTGGTGTTGTGATTACATGAGGTGGTAGCAACAAGAAAGGCACTTGCTTTGTAACAAATGAGGACAACTGATACGTAAGGTTGTTTACCCAGGTACATGTGAAAAATGTGTGAGAAGTGAGGTTCTAGCAGGAAGTGTTTTTGTCCCAGATGGAAAGGATAGTTTTGCTGTTCACTAATCTGGCCTTTTCTTGAGTTTTGGATTCTCTTTAAACAGTTTGATGCTCAAATCTTATGGTACAAAATCAATGGAATAGATAGGGCTTTTGATCTCCTGCAACTTCATTCATTTATTTTTTCCATGCTTGCAAGTATTTTGAAATTAGTACTGAGATATTGTTTGGATATTTTAAATTAAATGGCAGATGTCATTAATTACCAGATTGGCAATTAATAACGGCAGATGCAATTAAATGGCAGAAACTGGTATTGCTGCACATAATGTATCTGTTCTACTGGGCTGATGGGATTTCTGTTTCTCCAAAAATGTTACTTTAATTGTTAATTTAAAGACCTAGTGAACTTTGAACCTTTAGATACTTGGTTGGACTTGGGTCTTAGCATTATGGAATCAGTGATACGATGCATGTGTTGACCACTCTCACTTAATAGCTGCAGGTAAGTGCTAGTTTACTTTAATTTAGAAACTGTTTTTAAGCTTTTTTGTTTTGTATTGGGAGCTTCTTGTCAAGAGAATTACCGACTTCAATGTTTTAGTACTATTCCTGGCTAGCAGTTTTCTAGGTGAATTAACTTTTTCCAATATCACAAAAGATAAAGGTGTTACTGCCAGCATTAATCTCTATCTCTTCATGATGGTGGCGAAGCATATGCAGGTGTCAGCCACTTCTCTTATGCTCTATAGCTTTGAGGCTGAATGTATCTTTAGCAGAGAGATGGAGGCAAACTTTTTCATTGTTCTGCTTCTTAAAATGCAAGGCTAATTCTCTAATTGGTTTGGTTCATCTTAATGCCCATAGGCAAGGGGGCATGCCAGATGCTGCTTAGATTGTTACGAATTCTCCAGACAAGTTTGTTTTCTGCGATACTCTCATGGGTCAGATTTCTATCACAGGAAATTGCTGGTCTCTGTTCTCTGTTGTTTGTAACAAAGAAGGTGGAGGTGAAATGTTCCTTTTCTCAGGTTCTTAATTTCTGCAATCTGATGTTTGTTTGGTTTTATTTTAAGTTTTTACGTTGCTAGTTATAATGTTGTGATAGATGACATACCACAGTGTAATATGCTGTTGGATTTGCACTTCTGGCATGCTAGCAGCCTGCCAGGTTTCCTTGTAGGAACTGACAAAAGGTTTAATGACTTCTTTGTGTGTTGTTTTGTTTTTAATCCTAGGCAGATAGGCTGGAGATATTGGGAGAAGCTATGATTCACTTGTGCCAAGACTGAAAAGCAAAATCATTAAAAACTTAAGAATAACTGCTTTTTCTCCTTCCACCCAAAATAAATTACAGCTAAAGCAATGGGGGCTAAAATGAGAAAAACAGTTGGGTTTTGATGATCTAGCTTAAATAATTTAGTGATTTTACAGGAAACTTTTCAGCTGTGGTTTGTGAAGATGCAGATCACTATTTATTGCCAGTAAACTTAGGCTGGACAGGCAGGACATAATGATAAAGGGACACCAGTATGTTTTCCAATGGGTATTGGCAGAGTCCTTTAGCACATTGTAAAATATTGATCCTGAGTTAAAAAGAACACTTCTGACAATGCTTTAGGATGATTTAACTTTTCTAGGCATAACTTCTAGGTTACTCCTTCTGTAGTGGTGACTTCTCTATTTGTTGATTTCCTGGTTCTCAGTCTATTATTATAATCATATGGTCAGCCATATGTAGACTGTGTTACAGTATGTGACTAGTATTAGAATTATCTTGACATGTGTTTTGTGAACTTTTAAAATTAAACTCCTATTTGCAGAAAAGCTTCTCAGCAACTCAGAAACTATTTAGCGTAAACTAGTCAGTTACAAAATGTGTTTCTCTGGGTTTTGGAAAAATATTAAATATTGATTGAATAATTTCTTTGAAGTTCCATTGACTTAGGCTAAGGGAGCCAGTTTTGTTTTTATGTGCTTCAAATAAAATAAAAACAGCAACTGTAAATAACGTTCTAGAGATAATTTGGCCAATCTTTCTATCAGTACAACCAACCAGAATATTAGCCAGCACACAATAAAAAATCACAGCTGGCAGACAATGTGTTTTTTGTTCTGTAGTTATAACTTACTTTGTTTTACAATGGAGCAGAAATACTATATTATCTGTCTCGTTAGTTATCTTCATTGGCTTCTAAATATTTGAACCATTTACTCAGAGGATATTAGCTATTTGCTGCTTTGGACATGAGATTTCATTAACATCACTACAGAATTACAGAAATTACACTTACAGAAAATAAGAATGGTCTAGCCTGGAAAGCCACAATGACTGCGACTCCTACAGACTGCTGAACTCCTAGACACAGGGCATGGGCATACTCCTGTGCTTGATAGGAAATAAGGAAAGTGCAAAAGGAAGTGTTCATGGTGTTTGCACTGCCAGAAAGGGTGAGCTGCTTTTCCCATTTTCTCTGGGAGGGGGAAGGAGGAGAGAAGTGATGTGTTAAAGAAAGTGTCCTGTAATGATCCATCCCTTGGATCACTCTGGATAGTCTGCAAACATCATCAGAATCTACTGAGGTTTCTAGTTTAGTGCATCAGATACTATGTTCAGTTTATTTGCATAATAGTTTCCAGTATGTTGTTGAAACTTATACTTTTAAAGATATTAAAAGTTGTATTTGAATTTTTGCAAAGCTTATTTTCCTGTAGAATGTTTTACTTCCTTGCCTGCAGCTGTGTTGGTTGTAGAAAGCCTTGTGTGAGGAACTCCAGTGTATTGGCAAAAACACAGTTTGAAATTAGTTGATTTACCATTCAGAGAACTCTTTTTGCTGAGCAAGGACCAAAGACTTCACAAATATCAAGTGATTCCAGACTCTGCAAGTGTTTCTGACTGCTGTATCAATGATTACAATTGCAGTATACTCAATGCAGGCAAAGGCATATGTCATTTGTTCTGTGAGTATGAGTCATTGTTTCCAAAATCTTGGTGAGAAGGGCAGCTGACAACTGTTCTTTACCTGCATTTTCAAAGAGAGGATACTGCAAATGTAATGTAGTCAGATTCATGTGCCCTGTATTTCCAGAAGTTTTAATTTCCATTTAACTCTTACCAAAGTGTGAAGATGACAGAATTATGTAGCTGTCTTTACCTGGATGTTTTACTGTATGCTAGCTACCAAAATGGTGATTTTTTAAATTATTTATAATAAAACCAGTATCTAGTGTCTGAGGAAAGAGGAGAACGTGGACAGGACATGATTAATGCAAAATTTGGTGAAACTCCTGTTCGTGAGTGACAGGAAGACTTCTGTGTTGACAATGCAGCATTTTCAGCTGCCATTGGAGAATGTGTCCATGTATGTATAACACACACACAATCTGCTTCTGGAGTGGCAGCTTACTCGTGTGTGATAGAAAGCAGTTTGCCTTCTATGCAGGTAGCATTTCACATGGATTACATTTAGTTCTGCAGTCTATCCAGCTTTGGACACGTAGTAGTGACAAATAACACTACTAAACACTTTAGGGTATAAAATCCATTGCTACACCCTTTTCTTATTTATCTGGTGGCGGTCTTCCTCTGCCTTCACCAGACTTCTCAGACCTGTTGCTAACATCCCGTGTGCAGCACTGAGCAGAAATGAGCTTTTGGAGTGTCTCAGGGAACACATACCACTTAGGTACATGTTGCATGCTGTACTTACTTTTGAGAAGTTTAAGTGTTGTTTTGCTTGACGAAGGGCTGTTAGTAAGCCTGATGGTAATTTAGCAATTTTATCTCATTGTTCATGCTGGTTTGTGCAATTTTGTTCTTACTGTTGATTGTCAGCTAGTATCAAGTACACCAGGCATCTGCATTAAGATTGAAAACACTAGTTGAGGCCTCCTGGTAGGAGGAGGACTTTTAAATTAATGGCTTCCACTGTAGGAATTAAATGGTTGTAGTGATTGATGGGATGTATAGGTTTTGGTAGTTTGTTTTTTAGTGTAGTTGGTGAAAATTGTGGTTGCTAAAATGCTAGGTTTTGATCATCTCAAAAAGTAAAGATTTTGCCAAAGTTTTACATTACTTTCCTAAACAGAAATTAGAGGTCTTTTCTATAAAAGTATTTTTCTAATTAGATCTTGCATTTTATCTTTCCCTTATAGCTAAACCAGGTGGACGGGTGAAATGTCAGTATATTTCTGCTGTGGATAAAGTGATCTTTGTGGACGATTACGCAGTAGGATGTAGGAAAGATCTCAATGGCATCTTACTGTTAGACACAGCTCTGCAAACGCCTGTTTCAAAACAAGATGACGTGGTTCAGCTTGAATTGCCAGTTACAGAGGTAAGATGTGGAGGGGGGACACGAAAAGAGCTATGTAAATAACTGTGTCAGAAATACTGAAACCAGACATTTGACTCTCGAGTTTCTAGGGTGATATTAACACCATGTAATGGAAAAGTTTCTTAGTTATTAGCTGTTATAGGGCCATAGCTTTTCACAGTTACCTGTACCTCAAGCAAATAGCATGCCTCAAGACCACATTATTTCAGAAGAAAGAACTTTTTAGTGACCAGAGATAAGGACTCATTTCCCCATCTTTGTCAGTGCTTGTCTGTGGAATCTATATGCACTTCTAGGAGTCAGTCTGGCCTATTAGGCATCCTGGATTTGTTGTTGTAGTCTTTCAGGAAAAGAAAGATGAAATCAGGTAACACAGTTTTCCATCATGTGAAGAATTAGAGCTGGAATCTAAGTTTTCTAGCAAGGTCAGCTGGCCTGACAAAAGACTTTTTTCTGTGCAAACCTGGCTTCCCTTTTATGTTCGGATCGGCTGTAACACGATACTTTGTGATTTGGGCATTTAGTATCTCTTTAAGAGAAGATAATGTAGACATTTCTGCTTAGAGTGTAATGCTTAGAATTTTGTTGCATTTGTTTATCCTCAGCATTGATGTAAGTTATTTATGTATTATGAATCAAGAATGTATGTTATATGTGACATTTTTAACTATGCGACTTGAGTAGGAGTAACAGCAATAAAATCTTTCGTAGAGGTCTCTGAAGAGAGATTTCCAGGTTCCTGATGCTTGCTGCCCACTGGCATTGCTTTTATACCCTTTATGGGTTACTAAAGAATCTTGGTGTGTGTGGCTGAGTGTGAAGAAAGTATCAGAGGTCAGGATTTCCTTCTGTAAGATCTGCTGTGACAGGTTTGCAGTCTCACATGGTTCAATACAGCCTATAAGTTTGTGTCAGTTTTGGGCACAAAGATTCTTTGGTTCTAAAGAGTTTGCAGACCCTTATTTACAGCACTTCTCTGTAAAGATTCTTGCTGTAGAAAAAGAAATGTTGAGTTCAGTAGGAATAGCTTTGGGAGTTTGATCACCAGATCAGTGAGGAAGGAGGCAAAACATTATCAATCTCAAGTGCTTTTATTTTTAAAGAGGCGGTAACCCAGACCTTGGAAAAATTGAGTAAATACTAAACTAATATCATACAAACACATCTGTCCACCTCTTTCATCATAAAAAGGTCAAGAACTTTCATCCAAAGAGGGGTGTTTAGTGGTTTTTTGTCTCTAGAACATTTCTGTAAATTTTTGCACTTAAATTAAGTAGACTTTTAAGCAGCTTGATCTGCTGTTAGCGCAGTGCACCTTTATGCATTTCTAGTTGTCAGCGTTAACAAGCTACGAAGCATTCTCTATGCTGTTTTGAATTTGCCAGAGAGCACTAAAATTTAGGTACTTCCACAGTCTATCTGTTATTTTTCTGATACAACCTTAGCTAGGGGGCTGGTTTGCCTTATTTCAGTCTTTCTTCCCCTGAACTTCCCAAGGACATAACTAACAAGCCTTTTGGTCCGTTCTGTGTTGAGCAGTTTGTGGCTATTTAAAGGATTGGCTGACCATTGTCCTTGGGAAATATTTCCCTGTATTTGTAACTTGAACGAATTCCTGTAATATTTTTTAGATGTTAACCCACCTAACAGCAGATTTAGAGTACTCTGTGTCTTGCACAATAAGCATTCCTTTAAATCTTACCTGTTAACATGAAGTTAGCAGACAGAGGGATAAGCTGAAAACAGATGAGACCTGGAAGAAAATGTCTATAAATGGATGATTATCGCATTCTTTTCTAGCTGCACTATTTCTGAAGATCTAATTTCTAACATTATTTTAAGAACTAACTTCTAAACTGGCCTGGGTTTTTCTTTGCTTCATTTTTCAGCTTTGCTGTATTAGCATTGTAAGTAACTTATCTCTAATTTTATTGCAATGTTGTTGTTCTCATTATTACCTACCTTTCTGAAAATACAAAGCTACTCAGAAAATGACAAGACTTTTGTTTTTGCTGTCACTTTTTGTTGTTAAAGCTGAATGAATCCTTTTGAAGAGAAAGGATTGGGCAATAGATGTCTCCTCATTCCTTCTTTAGTAGATCTTGTTTTAACTTTTATGACTGACTTTTTTTAACATTTGGTAGTATTGCCCTTGAGAGAATTTGTAGCAATTGCTGTTACTATTGCTGAAGTTCATCTGTGGGTTGGCCTATGAAGTAAAATTTGGAACATCATACTCAGGTCTGGAATGGGAATTATGCTAATATAATATATGATAAAATAGGATCTGACAATGGACGTTTCTGAGAGTAATGAAACAGGCATAATCCCTGTTGTAGTTACTGAGTGTGGACACTAACTTCCCTTGCACATCTGTTTTAGGCTCAGCAGCTATTATCTGCTTGCATAGAAAAAGTAGATGTTTCTAGCACAGAGGGATATGATTTGTTCATCACACAACTGAAGGATGGCTTAAAAAATACCTCACATGAAACAGCAGCAAATCATAAAGTTGCAAAGGTAAGAATTTGTCTTTGTACTGTCTAACATGGATTCCCAAGTCTAAAATCTGTGACTCAGTGTGGTGGATTTTGTTTGAAGACAGTGGAATGTGTTATCTGTTCCTTAGTTTTGTGTATGAAGCTTCACTTGGTAAGAGAACAAACAAGATTAGTTTCTTGTTGATAAAGTCAACTAATAAACCCAACTGACCTTTAAATTTGAGGTTACTTTCCTTGTGTTACATTTGTGTTGCTTTTGTGTGTCTGTTGTATTTCTTGGTATCACATGTGTTTGGTTTTGGTTTTGACACTCTTCTGATCTGTTTGTTGTTAAGATGTTAAAATACTAAAACTTGGACACTTTTTTTCTTATTAGTGGGCAACGGTTACGTTCCACCTTCCTCATCATGTTTTGAAGTCTGTCGCCAGTGCCATTGTAAATGAACTCAAGAAGATAAATCAAAATATTGCTGCCTTACCTGTAGCATCCTCTGTGATGGATAGGTTATCTTACCTCTTACCCAGCGCACGGCCAGAGCTTGGTGTGGGACCTGGGCGATCTGTGGACAGGTATGTTAACACAAAATAGGTGATGAATTTGACCCCTTAGTTGTATCAGGATAAGTTCTTAGATGACTTTAACTTACTTGCCAAAGAGTTAGTCCTGTTCTGTACTTTGTTACTCTTACACACACAGCTAATGAACTGTTTAATGCATGCTATGCCATACATACTGGTGAATTTAGCAAAGCCTATGTGGACATCACAAGACTATCTGGGTTTCAACTTTAATGCAAATCGAATTTATTTTGCTCTTAATTCCAACATACACTTTAAGAAAGATAAGAATTGAAGCCTTAAATACATACTACATTGTATCCTGAAGTCAATTGCTTTTCCTTCATATAAGAAAGAGTCATGCTTATGTTTTATGGTTTAGAAGTTTAGCGAGTTACCTTTTCAGACCATATATATGCTACTTCTGAACTCTCTAGTCAACTGCTACATGTTTGGGGTAAGAGAACATTTTACCTCAGATTGCTGCTGCATCTCTTTCTGATCCAAGTATTAATGTATACACAAGCAAGTAGCCCATTATTTTAATGGGTTCATTAAGCTGAGACTTCATAAGCTGAGACTAGTTAGAGCACTGGTAAATCTCCTAAGTTTAAAATTTTTCTTTCTTGAAAGTGTACAAATGTACAAATATTACCTTGCATGTGTATTATTGTTTCTTACACCTCAAATAATTTTATTAATTTGATTTCATCTCTTAGCTTTACTTCCTCAAGCCTTCAGGTCTACCTGTACCTCACCACATTTTATTTTGATTAGAGCTCTCCCAAGATCTGTTTCTTGAGCGGGTATAATGTCAAGTTAAGATAGCTCTTAGGTGAGAATAGATTACTTCCTTGTCAGGAAGTGTTTAATATTTTCCTTCCCTTATAAGACAGCAAAAATCTCTTGAAACTGAGAAGCAGAAACAGGAAATAAGGCACCTTTCCATTTAACAGCCCTAGTTCTTGGGAGAACAAAAGTCTGTCAAGGGAAAAGAAAAACTGTTACTCATTTCTCATGTGCTATTGCAGATGAGAGACGTGCATTGAGTGAAGGTGGAAAAGAGAGGAACTTCTTTGCTCTCTTAACTGTTGAGTTGCAGAGGGGTTCATATTTTGGGATGTAGTAGTTTAAAATTTAGAAGTATTACTGTATGTAGTGAGTGATGACGGGGGGAGGGCTGTACCGTCTATTTAGTTAAGCCTAAAATATCACTTTAGAGTATTTTTAAATATGCATATTCATATCTGTTTAACTGAGAACACCAAATTTTTACAGTAGTTGTCATGTTTAAAAAAATCCAACTCTTGCAGTTCTGTTGGGCTAGCTTCTCCACCTGCCTTCAAGGCAGAATAGCTCTGAGTATCTGATGTTTTTCTGCAGGTAGATCAAATAGGCTACCTGGAAGCTGATTTTCTTAATCCTGCTTTTAAGGTCCATAGGTTGTGGACCTTACTGGGGAGGTACTTTAAGCACCCAAGTGAGGGAAGTTTGTCATTTTCCTGTAATAGTTAATTATAATTTTATGTGTAAGTTATAGGTAACTATTTGTGCTATTTTTAATGGTTACTAAAGCACTGAAAGTCTTATAAATAGTTTGGGTTTCTAATTTTTAGTGGCAATTTTGGGTCATGTAGAGGTTTTCGCCTTTCTAGGTCTTTGATGTACAGTGAAGCAAACAGACGGGAGACATTCACTTCATGGCCTCACGTGGGTTATCGGTGGGCACAGCCAGATCCTATGGCTCAAGCTGGATTCTATCACCAGGTAAGAGATTTAGTTGTTCTTAGCATTTGTTCCCCAGGTGGGAGGGAAGGGGAAAAAAGGTGGTGAAATTTCCTAGTAGGGTTTTTTTATCTTTTTTTAGTGGACTCCTTCAATTATGCATAAACCATAAAAACTTTGTCATTCAGCTCTTTCTTTTTTTAAGTTTCAAGGGGTTTTGATGCCTATACTTGGCTTCTTTTTTTTTGTACAGATCATAGAAAATACTGTTCTGAACTTCAGCATATAAAACTTTTTGAAATATCAGATTGATCCGAGTTAACAGTAATAGAGATGAAGTTGGTTGTTACATAGAATCTGTCTTTCTCCTTGTTAGATTGTTATGTAAATAATCCCCTTTATATTACAAATAAAGCAAAAAAGCAGTAAGCTTGGCACTGGAGTTCTCTAAATATACTTTCCTAGTAGAATTTTATTATATCAGAGGTCCTAGATCACATTAAATTGTTAGGCTTAGTGAATAAATACAACCTCAATGTTTTATTCCACTACTTTTGCTTAATTCCATTTTTCATTCCTGGAAATTTTCATGCTTTAAAAAAATATTTATAGTATGGATTTAGACAGCGATGGCTGGGCAGTGCCTATCATTTGACAGCAATATTGTCTGTTTCATTCTGTCAGCTGTAAAGCGTGATAGATGGATGAAGTTTTTGGATGATTTCTTAAACTTGCACAGAAGGAGAAATGCAGGGAATTCATATGTTGGAATTGCATCTGCATATTCCCAAGCATGTCTTGAAATGAGGTCATGAAAATGCTAAGTTTTAAGAGAATGGAAATTTTGATTGTTTTTCCTCAGTTACTTCAGCTAGTAACAACTGTTCTTTGCAAAGGAGTGGTAGAGAATACTTTATATCCTAAGAGATTGGTAGGAATATTTTTAACTCATGTTTATCCAAGCATGTATTCTGCTGCAGTTCTAAATTTTTTGAACCTTGTGAACTTTTGCCAAAGAAAAAAAAAGTAATTTCTGTTCTTGTTCTGTACTTTGCATCCAATGACTTGCATGAATGTTAGTTCTGGATCTCTTCTACAGTAATGTGTATTCTTTTTTAATGTGAAATGCTGCCACTTTGTAGTATATAATTTGTGGCCTTTTATATGTTTGGTGTGATGCTTTAGTGTGTCACTAGAGGGAAAGAAGTTGATTACCTAGTTATAAGTGTTTTGTACTATAGCTATATAAATTTCAAGTGTTTCTTCCTATTTTCATAGCCTGCCTCTTCAGGAGATGACAGAGCCATGTGCTTTACCTGTAGTGTGTGCTTGGTGTGCTGGGAGCCTACAGATGAACCTTGGTAAGTTTAACGATGTGTGAAGTACACCTAATTTTGTGCTGAAGAGGTTAGAAATCTTCAAAGGACAAAAATCAACATTTCTCAATGGTATTTTTGGTGAGGTTAGGGTAAGTTATTGACAAGAATGGGTTTGCAAAATGATTCCATGGAACAAGTCACAAAAATATTTGATGTACTGTATCAAATTTCTGTATAATATTAAAAGAAAAAAAAATGTTGTTGGTTTTGTTTCTTAGTTCTGATTTGCTGTTTCGTTTCAACTTGCTCCTTGAGAGTTGTCAGCCAATACTTCTTTGCAGGGATCTAAACTTCTATTTGATTGTGACTACATCTCCTTTCAGGTTCAAAAACTGCCATGGCTGTGTAGTGCATATTTGGCTTTTATATGAAATTGCAGTATCCATTACTAGTTTCCTGAATAATCTAAAATTGTGGATGGTGACAGAAATGGGGGACCTTACACTAATTAAAGAGTTATTTATGTAATTTTGTTCTTGATTAGTTGGTAATTTGTAATCTTTTCTTGAACACATCAGATTCCTGACTGGCTGGAAACTTTTCCTTGTAATACTATCTTCATAGGTTTTGTCTACTCCTTTCACTTACGATTTTCAAGACATTTTGTAGCTGTGTAATTGCTCTTGTCATGTCTTAGCCTTAGTCGTATATCAAGATTAATTTTTTTCTATGCTTCTTGGTTAATGTGACATTCAGGACTGTTTCGAGTTTTGATTTTTTTAATTGTGGATGTAGAACTAAAAACAGGACATTGCTTCTAAAGTTACTCGTAACATTAGAGTTTTAATGTACAGTAATTTAATCTGGGCTTTTTTCATGGGGACATGATTGGCTACTGCCTATAGAAAGATAATTTTTGTAATGGACTAATTATATTAAGAGCATTGTGTAGATTGATCCTTTAGAATATGAATGTACATTGAGTGATCAAAGTCTTTAATACAGTCTGCTATTGAGAATCAGCAGGGAAATCTGTGTTAGTAACTTCAGAACTCTCTTGTATGGTTGTCTGTAATAGAGTTCTAGCAGTTCTGTTTCAGCTTCACTCTTAGGGCTTAGCTTGTATATGCTGTGTGTAGTTTTCACCGTTAAAAATGGCTGTTTTCTCTGTTTGTTTTTAATCTGGAAAGGTCTGAACATGAGAGACATTCCCCAAACTGCCCATTTGTCAAGGGTGAGCACACTCAGAATGTACCTCTTTCAGTCACACTGGCAACAAGTCCAGCACAATTTCCCTGCACAGATGGCACTGACAGAATAACCTGCTTTGGATCTGGAAGTTGCCCTCATTTTCTAGCTGCTGCAACAAAACGAGGAAAGATCTGCATATGGGATGTTTCCAAACTTATGAAGGTAGGCAGTATGAACAATTATTTTTCATCGCTTACTATTTACTGATCAGGCATACCTTGATTCAAAATCAAATACCTATTCTGTTTTTTTTGTTATTTCTCAGGTCCACTTAAAATTTGAAATCAATGCATATGATCCCGCTATTGTGCAGCAACTTATGTTATCAGGAGAACAGAGCTCAGGGGTTGACTCAAGGAGACCAACACTAGCATGGTTAGAAGATTCTTCTAGCTGCTCAGACATACCAAAATTAGAAGGAGACAGGTATGCCATTCTACCAAATGAGAAGTACGAAATGCTTCTGTGTAAGTGGTGAATGCCATTTAACAAAGTCATGCTTTGTGAAACATAAGATTGGTAATTCTTTTCATGGAAATAATATTTTTAGTCACTCTTCAACGCTTTTAGTCACAATTCAATGCTTGAAAAAGACTAATCTAAATTTCTGGTTTTTAAGCCAGTTTCCTGATGTTCCAGTTTTTTACTTCACTATCAGAGAGATTGCAGATCTCATTGCAATCTATGCTCATGTTCTATGCTCATGTTTCAGAGGCAGAGAAAAAGAGAAAGGAATATAATTTTGGATCAGCTTTTCATTTTAGTTATGGATTATACATTTCAGGGTTTGAAAGTAAAGGCTCCTCATGGACTTCTGGAACATGCTTTTTTTTCTCATTGCTTCTCTGTAATTTCTGGTTATGTCATTCTGAAAATAAACTGTGTGGATGTGCTAGGAATTTGTGCTTCCTTGCATACTTTTAGTACACATATACAGACTCTAAACAATTAGATAGTCCTGTTGCAAGGGTTTAGATAAGCTAGAGGGTGTGTCAGTGCTTAGAAAGTGTGATGTGAGAAAAAGTAGTATTTCACTCATGCTTCATGCAGCCTGTTACTGGGTACTCTTGTCTGGTCTTGCCAAAGATCAATAGAGTGAATAACTGTTGGAAAATTTAGAACAAAAGTTGACTGGGGAGACTTGCTAGTTTTCTGAATGTTTTTTTCTTCAGCATTAAGAAGAAGGTAACAATACTGCTATATGCACAGGGAGGAAAATCTTTGGTTTTAAGCTTAGTGTGATATCTACAGTAGTGCAGAGCAAGTATGAAGTTTGCCCTTCTGCTGACATGGGCAGCATCAGCAGCTGTCTGGACTCTTGGTGTAGCTTTAGGGCTGGGAACTCCTTAATAGTTAAAGAATTAAACCAGTTTTAAGAGCTGGATAAAGGACAGTGCAATCATACTGCCTAGAAGTAAGCATCTTCCATTTCACATATCCTAGATGGAATTTACTATCACTTCTCTGCTTAAGGGGAAGCTGGATCAGAATCAAAATATTGAATTGTATCTGCCATGTTGTGAAGTGAGTGTTGATCAGGTTTTACCCCACAAAGATCTGTTTCTTGGATACGAGCATGTAAGCATCCAGTTTGTTGAAGTTTGAGGATCTGACTTGGTACTGTGAGTAGTTTTACCTGAAGCTGCGAAGGGATTACTGTCCTTCCTGTGTGTAATGAGCCTGTAATAGGAATAATTTATTTTATTGGAAAAGTCAGGTGCATTAATTATTTAAATATTCTTAGAACTACTCAGGGACCTATTTCTCTTGAAAAGGTGTCTTGAACAGAATCTGGTTTTATGACAAAAAGATTTATGTGGCAGTATTTTTAAAACCAACAACACTGTTCATCCCTTGTTTCAGTACTAGCTACAAAATTGCGGTGTAGAATTGAAGACCAGTCTGTCAGCTCCACTTTCCAGAGATGATTTTGAGGAATTTGAAGATATTGACATTAATTTTTAGGTGTCCTGATTACATGGTTTTATTTTTCTTGGAGAGATTCCTGAGAACGGGTTTTAATTTTAATTCCATTTAGCCCTGAATTGTAGGAAATACAATAGTAGAATGATGCAAAAAGAAATCTGGTCTACTGGTTCAATAATGGAGGAAAAAGTCTTTGTTGGTGGTGTATGTGAGGAGCTCATCAGTGGATGAATAATGCTGGCTAAAAGGAATGGCCAGCTATAGTACACATTGTGTTTTTTTGAATTTTTACTAATTTAATTTAAAATAAGCATGCAGTTAGCATGTACATGATGTCATTCATGCTTTTTTTTTTTTCCCAGTGATGACCTGCTGGAGGATTCAGACAGTGAAGAGCATTCCAGATCGGAATCTGTTACAGGTAGGTTATTGTGACCTGTTATATATATGTAATAGTTTAGAGGTGAATGGGGAAATTCTTCTTCCAGACTTCTAAAACAACCCTGTCAAAACTGATGATATTATATTCGTATTAGAAAAAAGGAAAAATAGTTTTCCTTGGAAAAGGACTTTTCCATGGATGGATTTACTATTGAAAGGAGTACTATTGAAAGGTATTTGAATGTGTGTGATGGAGAGATGGCATGCAGGAGAAAAGAAAAACTGCACATTGTTAGTTTAAAAATGTCTTACTTGACAACAAGCATTGCTTATCTTGCTGTCAATAAAGCACACAAACTAAGAGAAAAGAACTTTCTTAGAACAGGAACAAATTACAGCTGTATGAAACCCTTTAAATTCTGGGGATTGCCAAAAGAGTTCCTGTGTCTTGATTGTTTCCCTAAGGGTATGGACTTTGATAAAGTATTTCTTCCTGAATAAAGATTTTATATGGAAGCAGAACAGTGCTGTGCATGGTGTTCTTGTGTTATTTTCTTAGAGGTTGAGTCAGAAATTTTGAGGGAGGGAGGACTACATATAAAATATATGTTTCATATAATCTGGTTTACATCTTTGAGTAAGGATCACCAAATGGGGAAAAAAGAGTATGAGATGTAGAAAAAGATCCTTTTTTTCCAACAAACTGTAATATATGCAGTATGATTCCTGTTTTGTCTTTTGAGCATTTGTATTATGTTAAATGTTTTTGTTTTAAAGGGCATACATCACAAAAAGAAACTATGGAAGTCAGCCTTGATATAACGGCTCTCAGCGTTCTTCAGCAACCTGAAAAACTTCAGTGGGAAATTGTTGCAAATGTTTTGGAGGACACAGTTAAAGATCTAGAAGAACTTGGGGCAAATCCCTGTTTGGCCAACTGTAAGAGTGAAAAGATGAAGGAAAAACATCTAGAACAACACAACATTCCCTTTCCTTGTTTATTAGCCGGAGGTCTGTTAACATACAAATCACCTGCTACCTCTCCCATTAGCAGTAACTCTCAGAGATCACTGGATGGCTTAAGCAGGACTCGAGATGAGAGTGTCTCCGAACAGGGATCAACTGACAATGAATCCTGCACTAACTCAGAACTGAATTCCCCTCTGGTAAGGAGGACTTTGCCTGTATTGCTGCTGTACAGCATTAAGGAGTCTGATGAAAAAGCAGGAAAACTCTTTTCACAGATGAACAATATTATGAGTAAAAGTATACATGATGATGGTTTCACAGTTCCACAGATCATTGAAATGGAGCTGGACAGTCAGGAACAGTTGCTGTTACAGGACCCCCCTGTGACTTACATTCAGCAGTTTGCAGATGCTGCAGCCAACCTGACCTCTCCGGACTCGGACAAGTGGAGCTCTATGGTTCCCAAGCCTGGGACTTTGGTTCAGTGCCTGCGTCTGCCCAAGTTTGCAGAGGAGGAGAACCTGTGTGTAGATTCAATCACACCTTGTGCAGATGGAGTTCATCTGTTAGTAGGACTGCGGACTTGTCCTGTTGAATCTCTGAGTGCAATAAATCAAGTAGAGGCCTTGAATAATTTAAATAAATTAAACTCGGCACTATGTAATAGAAGGAAGGGAGAACTAGAATCAAGTCTTGCTGTAGTGAATGGCACGAGTATTGATGTAATCCAGCATGAGTCACCAGCAGATGTACCAACTCCTTTAATAATTCAGCCTGAGCAGAGAAGTGTTAGTGGTGGATACCTAGTGCTTTATAAGATGAATTATGCCACTAGAATTGTTACTCTAGAGGAGGAACCAGTAAAAATCCAGCATATCAAAGACCCCCAAGACACAATTACCTCAATGATTTTGCTCCCACCAGATATATTGGATAATCGAGAGGACGACTGTGAGGAGCCTGTAGAGGAAATACAATTAACTTCTAAAAATGGCAGTGGGAGAGAGAGAAGATCTGAGATCTCTACTCTTGGGCACCTGGTAATAACTACTCAGGGAGGATATGTAAAAATACTAGATCTTTCAAACTTTGAAATTCTGGCCAAAGTGGAGCCACCTAAAAAAGAGGGCACTGAGGAACCAGATATGTTTGTCTCTGTGATATACTGTTCGGGCACAGACAGATTATGTGCATGCACCAAAGGTAAGATTTTTGTTCAAATTTTTTTAAATTATTGATTTTACTGTATTTGGATTATGTTAGAGAATTTAGAATCTAAATTTCAAATTCTACTGAACTTGCATACAGTTTAATGGTCTAGGAAGCATGACTCTAGTTAATTCCTCGCCTTAAATGTCAATTTTAATCTTTAGAATGGCAGTAATTCTTGCAAGTGTCTTAATTCTTGAAGAGGCACAGGTTTTCTTAAGTCCAAAACAAATTAAAGTGATTCTTGTCTGAACTTACATACAGTTTAATGGTCTAGGAAGCATGAACTCTAGTTAATTCCTCACCTTAAATGTCAATTTTAATCTTTAGAATGGCAGTAATTCTTGCAAGTGTCTTAATTCTTGAAGAGGCACAGGTTTTCTTAAGTCCAAAACAAATTAAAGTGATTCTTGTATGTAATTATTTCTGTGATAGAGAAATCCCATTTCAGAAAAATGTCTTCTGCGTGTAATTGATGATATTCAAGAGAGCAGAGAAGATAATGCTTTCATACCTTATCCCAGTGTATTTTCATTCAGGTAGCATGCTTCTGGTTCTGCTTCAGCTTTTTGCAATTGGGATTGTACTTTGTTGAGTGTTAGAGCCAGACTATTGATGCAGTATTCTTTTTTTTCCAAATGAACACAAGGCATTTTGGGGGGTGGGGGGGGGCAGGTAGGAGAGGAGTGTAACTCAAGTCCAGGTAACAACTACTTTGTAAAAGTCCCTAAAGCAGCACACAGCTCCCTGCTTCCTTGTGTCACATTGGAGCACTGGAACCAGCTCTGGGTATCATCCAGCTGAGTTCCTCCATGTCCCAGTGTTCTGTTTAGTTCATCTGCAGTTGATTGCAGCTGTGGAGGAAATGCTTAGGCTCTCAGAGGGGCTAAGCTGATGGTGTGGTTTATGCATTTCAAATAAATTCCCACCAATATTATGTTGAGCTTCTTCTTTACTAGAAGAATTGAAATTCATACCTTTTTTCTTTCATGACAGTGTCACACTAATTATAAAGTCCTCCTGTGAGCAGTTGTTAAATCAGATTTACTTGTTATTTCCAGCAGATAAAGCCAAGTCTATTGTAAACATCTCAGTTTCCTTAAAGGCTCCAAGTTTCTCAGTCGCCTACAAAGATTTCTAGAAGTGGGCATTTCAGATTTGCTTTTTAAATACTAATGAAAACATTGCAAGTTAGTAACTAGTATTTATGTTTGCATATTCCCAAGGGTAACATTCATATTTACTAAATTGTTCTCTTTCAGTGACTGCTTTTGAAGAAATATCTATTAAACTGTTTCAGCTGTATTTAATAATGAGTGCTTTTTCCTAGTTCAAATGGAACTCTAACTGAAAGGTTAATGCCTTTGAACACTGTTCTATCATATCATGTCCATGTGTCCTGGTTTAGGGCAAATTTGGGAGAAAACCTTCAAAGGGGTTCTTCTAGAAAGCAAATTCAAGTGGGCCCTCCCCCAACTGGTTCGGGAAAAGACTTCCTTGGAGAAAAGTTGAAAAAACCTGTTTATTTAACAGGCAAGGCATTCACCAGCACAAAAAATGGACAATATTGAACAACAAAACTTCCTGCCAGTCTGAAGAGATGACAAATTCAGAAGTCCCCTTGGCAGTCTGTAGCTCACTCAGTTTGTTGTCAGTCCCTCTGGCGCGGCCCAGGCCAGGCCCGGTGGGCTGCAGGTGTGAGTTCCAGGTGCTCTTCTGGGTTTTCAGTCCAGAGCAGGTTTAAACAGTTCTAAGAAAAATAAAAACCACAGTCCAGGGAACTTCTCTGCCTCAGCTAGCTAAAAGCTAACTAAAAGCAAAGGAGAGCTCTCCCTTGCTGTCTGTGCTGCAGGAGCAGGAATGTGGAGGAGTGAGTGCAGGTCCTGATAACAAACTCTGCGCTTCTTCTCTCCCCCACTCCGCTCTCAGAACCAACCTTAAAGGTGCAGAACTTATTTCTGGGTTAAACAGACAAATGGGGATACAAGCATCATAAGGTCACTCCAGGACAATATTTTTTGTCATAATATTTTGACCGTATCAAACTGAAACTGCAATCTCATTGAAAAGACCTCCAAACAGAATTTTTTTTCCTAGAATTTTATTACTATCAATTTCTTTCATCAAATGTTTTGCCTTTCTTTTGTTTTAAGATTAATGATAAAAGTTAAAGAGCTTATTGTGCATGGTACGTTTCCATCCAATGCTAGTGTGTATGATAATCATATTCTAGTAGCTTTTGGTATTACCTAAACCTCTTTGGGGTGTGGAGCTTAAGATGTACACGTCTCTTGAGCTCGAAGCATTTATTCTGTGTGTGTAGTAGTATTTTGTCTCTGCCTAGATAATTACCATCTCTGTTACTGACTGGAGAATACTTCCATCTTCCTTGTAATGGACAAGCACATCATTCTGCTTTTGCAGTAAATCTCTCTCAGTATTATAATACCCATCTATTCATTTATCAATAGCTTTTTCAAATTTCTTTTGTTCATGCTGCCCTTAAGATAACTGAAATTTTGGGGTATTTTTTCTTCTGTAGCCCAATATTCTATAGGTGTCAAGTCAGCCTGCAAGGGTCCTCTTTTGAATATAGTACTTTGTTTACTTTAAAAAAAAATAAATCCACTGGTTATTCTTATCGTTCATTTACATCCACTATACCTCTGTATGGAACTTCTATTTTCTGCTCAGCCATGGGCTTTGGAGTTCATTATTTTCATTGCTTAAATGTCTTTAGAGGCTTTCAATTTCTGTTCCTTTTTGAGCATATCAGTCATTGTTACATTTTTCTCACTTTCGAGAAATTAAGTCCAAAGCCGTCATAAATACTTAAGGGTCAATGTCCTTAAGAGGTCTGAATTTCAGGATCTGATGCTAGGTGTGTCTGAAGCCTCAGAGTCAAAATATTTATGCCAAATTGCATCACTTGTAAAATAATGACTGAACTGAAAGGTTATAAATAAGGCATAAAAGGTATAAAATTCAGTTGCACTAGAAGAAAAAGCAAATCAAGAACCTCAACTAGTAATAGAACTTCTTAAATCCTCTATCTTATTGTATGTTTGAATAGCTTAGTATATGAAATTAGCTTTGCATAATTTTCCTTGTCTTGAATAATAGTTGTCCTTTAAACTTTTGCTTTAAATGGGTAACATTTCCTGCTTAGCTAGGTGGCTGAAGATGGAGGGTTGTGCTGTTTGGTTTTTTTTTCCTTGAGTGCTATTTTCTTAGGCTTTTTCACAAATCACTTAGAGGTGTTTGCTCCTCTGGGTTTACTGCCACAAGTGGGACAATGCCTGCGGTCTGACAGCATTAGAAAGATACACTGAAAGTAGAATAACTCTATTCACTGATGTGTTCAACATTATTCCATGTAGAAAGGAGCTTGTAGTGCAAAGACATAAATGAAAATTTTAAGTGAAAGTTTTGGAGCATACATACTTTGGAAATGCTTGGATGATGTTGCAAATGAGCATGAGCAGTGTATTTTTTCTTGTTTGCTTGTTTGAGACATTGGAGTAGACTAAGAGGTACTTTAATGTCAGAAAGTTCTGAATGCAAAATAGCATTTTCTTCTGTTCCTCCTGCTTGTTGATGTATTATTTTCATTGGTAGATTATATAAATTTTTTTCATAGCTGCCTCTGAGATATGACTGAAAAAGAAACCTATGTGTGAATGGGTGCTTCAGATCTGGAGTGGTTTTATGGAAAGATGTTTTAGACCTGCATTTGACATCATCCATCTTTGTGAGCCATACTTCAGAATGTTACCTCTTGATGTTAGCTTCAGGTATTTACCTGTTTCTGCAAGGATTACCTGAGCTTGACCTCTGGGGGAGAGTGTGCAAGTATGTTCTTGGTTCTAGTTCTCTTAAGCAAACATAGTGAACTTTAATCTCTTGGAATTTTGCTTTCTTCTCTTTGCCTTGGCCAAGGTAGATTATTTAATTTAAGAGAGATATTTAATATCTCTCTTAGCAGTGCTTTGTCTGCTGTCATATGAGGGTACAGATGTTTTCTCTTGTGTCATGAGTAAGAGAGTCTAAACTCTGCTTTTATGGCATTCAAAATAATAAGTAAGAAAATAAGTAATTTCTTTATTCTAAAACAAGGCAGCAGGTACTGTTTTTAAATAGAGATACTGCTCCATGGTGGTCTTTTGATATTTAAAATTTATTATCTTGTGTTTAAGAGGGTCAGATATAGTTTCTTATTGCTAGATAGTGCTCACCTGAAATTTTGAATCTGTTACATTATAACATTTTAATGGTGCTACAATATAACAAGAGTTTTTAGTCCCACCCTTTTGTTGGAAAAATATTTTTTCAGGCTGGATTTTGGTATGTCCAGAGTGAGTTGCCTATGCTGATATTTCTTACCTGCAAGCCAAGCAGAACTGGATGGCACTTGGATACATTTGAGAATTGACTCCCCCAGATCTCATGCATTTAATTTATAGCAGCTTTCTAAATAGTTCAGTAGTCACACTCCGTAGTTCCTTTCTGATTTAATTTGGATATCTTACTTGTGTCTTCCTTGTCATTAGGCTTTGTCTGCCCTGTATAAGGTAGTTTTTGAAGTTCAGGAATCAATTCAGTATTTAAATTTTCTGCCTTTTTTGGTAATGGAGTCTAATAGGATTTGAGAGAGGTCAAGTTTTTTTCCATTTCAGAATTAGTATTGGAAGTGATGCTAAGATCTCATCTTCAAGTCAAGGTCAATTATACTTACCCATTCAGAAACAGACTACTCATCACCATTCTCAGACATCTTCAAGACAGAAATTTAACAGTCTGCTCATGAAATTTCTCCTGCTGCCTGCTGTCCTTGATGATGATTTTTTTTCACTAGTGTTTAGCCTCTGTCATCTTTGTCACCGAGTCGTATCTGTTGTACCATCCATTATGAATATGGCAAAGAGATTTCTTCACAAAAGGAGGGAAAGACAAAGTTTATTTAGGTGCTATCCTCCTCCAACCATTTATTTTCTCAAGCTGAGTATCTCCAATCCTTTCAAAATTACAAAAGAAGAAAAAAACCAGCCTTTACTTTCCCCTTCCGAAAGATCTGATCAAGTCAGTCCACAACTTTCTTGATGAGATATGCAAAACCAGACCGGGTAATCCTACAGATGAATTCCTCAACCAGCTCTGGAGTTTGTACATACCGTGTGTGTGTATACATAGTGGAATGTTTGCACTTTTGAGCAGGAAATTGAATGAGGTTTATTATCTGACTGACAAGAACTTCTCTTAGAGAACTGCTGTCTAGCTGTTTTTTTTTTTTTTCCATCCTGTAACAGGGCTTTTAATTATTTCTTTCTAGGCATGGTAACTTTCGCTTGTCCCTATTCAATTGCATTTTATTTTTTCAAAGTTGAGGCAGAATTTTATAACTAAAATCTCCTAGAGTGGTTTAAATTGAAGTGTCTCCAAGTGAGGTTTTGGGACAGCTTTCTTGATGGCATTTTTCAAGTGTTCTGAACTTGCATATTTAGAGCTAAACAATGACAAGAGGAGGAGGGGACTAGAAATTAATTAGTGCATAGTTGCCTGTGGTATGGCTTTGTTTTCTAATTCCTTTTAATTAATTGTATATTGTTCAACTCTGTCATTGTGTTGTGATTTGCTAATGACAATGGTGTCACTCTTCCCAAACTCCTTCTAGAGTGCAGGAACATCTCACCTGATTGGCTTTGACTGGAGTGGCTTTAGTCTCTGGCATGCTCTCTGGCCTGTTCCAGTACTGCTTTCCTGTAACCAGGAACTGTTTTGCCAGAAGGAAGCCTGTGATTTATTTGAATAAATTAATGATTTTTGTGTTCTTTTTGTATTGCCACCAGGTTCTTGAATCTATGCAAACTGCAGGTTTTAAATACAGTTCAGAATTAAATTAACAATGTTTTGATTGTGTTACCTGTTTTTTGAAGGAAGTATAATGATGCTAGTTTCCAATTTGTCTCTTTTGTGATAACTGAGTAAGTCAATGTCAACTTTCATATCTTCTTGGTAGTACAACAGAAATATTGATTGCCTCTGTTGAAGTGATGCAAGCAGGGGAGCCTTCAGATAAACTACTACTTGAGATGTTTGCTCCCTGGCTAGAATTAGAAAGCACTGGAGGACTCGCTCTTTCAGCATAGTGCTACAACCAATAGTAGTAACACCAAAAAAAACCCAACAACAACAACAACAAAAAAACCAACAAAAAAAAAACCCACACTAAAAAAAAAGAGCATTGCTTTCTGCACAGATTTTTTTCACTGGCACTTGACTATTGGAACTACAATATCATTGAAACAAATAATGAAGTATGCATCATCAGAAAATCATCTTTGGATGTTCTGTGAGAGGAAATGCCTACTTTGTGATACAGTGGCAGAGCCAGCTACATCATTTTGGAACAGTGTGCATAAGCAGAGGCTAATACTGTACAACTTAAGTTCACGGTAAACTTCTTTGCAGAACCTTTCAGAAAACAAAAAAGAGGAAGTGAAGTATCTCAGTTTTAGCACAGACTTTTTCTTGGAAAAGTGTTGGAATCTTTCAGGAATGCAGGGATTATGACTATTCTCTTGTATGGAAAAAATGGTAAGGACATTTTTGCTGCTGAGCAGTAAACAAAGTGATATACGAGCTAAGGTTTGACTTACTACCAAATGAAGCTGTCAACATCTGTGTTTTCTAATGTGTCTCAAATTCTCTTTGAAGTTTGAGGAAAATTGCTTATTTATGAGCTGTTTAATTTCAAGGAAACTCAAAAGTCTTAGTTGCTAGAACTATTTTTTTCCCCCTCCACTCTTGAGGTCTGCTTGGGATGTACTCACTGTTCTGCACCAAGGATGTGTGGTTTGAGACTGAAAGGGGAGGTACAGGCTTCTTAGTGGATCTCAATTAGCAAAGACCCACCAAGAAATGGCTTAATGGAATAGCTGTTTTGAGAAGATAGAATGAAAAGATAAATAAATATAGTGAGAAAATCTCCCATCCTTTCAGATCCCAGGAATACTACTTTTGTACATTACCTAGACCTGGATTTTCCCACAGCACAATGTACTCTTTCCTGTCCGTAGAATTGTTCTGACAATTTTGGTCATTTGAGCAATTTGTTTTTCTATCTTCATAAAAGACTGAGTTATAAAGCCATTTGTTGTCAGGCCTTTCTTAGTGAGTTCTCAAAAAAACCCCAAACTGTGGGAGTTCCCTCTGTGCCTCACATCTTTTCTCTGAGCCTCACACTGTCCCTGTGCCTCTCTTTCACTCTGTTTTACTCCCCTCACAGTACAGGACATATACCTGCTTTTATCTTGGCGTTCTATTACATTTTTATTCTCAGGTTTTTTGTTTCAAATTACTTGGATATTTTGTACAACAGGGTTTGTCATAATGTTAGTCAGATGCTGAAGGTCAGTCAGATAATTTTTCAGAAAAATCACATTAAGGCCTATGCTTGGATTTGCCTCTTGAATCCTGTTTCTTGAATTCGACTTCTTGTAACTTCTGGAACTGGAAACAGCTCTTCTCACCCCCCTCCCCCAGCATGTGAAGTTAAACATTCTTTCTCAGTGACTTAGAGCACAAGTTGAAGGAGGAGCGAGGATCAGCTGAGAGAGCTGGGGTTGATTAGTCTGGAAAAAAGGAGGCTTAGGGATAACCTTATGGTTCTGGACAACTACCCGAGAGAAGATTGTAGTGAGGTGTGGGTTGGCCCCTTCTCCAAAATAACAAGTGACAGGATGAGAGGAAATGGCCTCCAGCTGCTCAAGGGGAGGTTTGATGTTAGGAAAAATGTTTTCACAAAAAGGGTTGCCAAACATTGGAACAGGCTGCTCAGAGCAGTGGTGGAGTCTCTCTCCCTGGAGGTATTTAAAAGATGTGCAGATGTGGCTTTTAGAGACATGGCTTCGTGCTGGACTTGGCAGTTAATGGTTGGATCTTAGCACTCTTTGGTTCTTTGACTTCTCTGTAAATGATAGAATTGACCTATGTGTATCCATAGTGGTGAATAATGGGAAACCTCCTTGAATGATTTCAAACTTCCATCAATACATTGTGTCCAGTGAAAATTTTGGACTTTACTCTTTTGTCTGTTGACTTGATCAGTGTTTTAATTCTAGGTTTGATGAAATAATGGGGAGAGCTCCTTAGTTAGGAGAATTCAGAGAAATTAGTTTAATTTTCAGAAATTGAATTTTAAAAGGAAGTTTAGGCATTCTGTACAGATGAGGTAGTGTAGGCCTTCACTTGACATGGTAGAATATTTTCTGTTATAAGCATAATTTGGATTATGGGAAGTGTCATAACGGTTGAGATTTTTGGTTTCTATTGAGGTTTCCATTGTTAATTGTCTTTTAAAACTCATCCCCCAATATAGTTTATACCTTTGATGCCATTTGCAGCTTCAGTATTTCTGTAGTTCTGTTTTGCATTTGTCCTGAAAAAAATGAGTAGTAATAAAGCAAAATAAGTCCTGTACAATTTCACTTTTCAGGTCCTGCATAAATACTGTCATAATTGCATAGTAGTTTAAGTGCAAGCGTGTCTTGTGAGTTGAATTTAGCTGTATGCCTGTCCAAACTTTCTTCTTTTGTTGTCTGTGATGATTTTAGGTGGAGAACTTCATTTCCTTCAGATTGGAGGGACCTGTGATGACATCGATGAAGCTGATATACTTGTAGATGGATCCCTTACCAAAAGTGTAGACCAGTCATCAGAAGGCACCAAGCCCTTATCCAACCCTTCTAGTCCAGGCATTACAGGTAAATTGCACATGTGTACATGGATCAGAATACTTTTGTTATTTTTTAAAGCTGCATCTGAACGTGACTTGCAATTATTTAATAGCGTGCTGCTTGGTAATTTTTTTGCTGCCTGAAGTTAGAGTTCTGTAGTTGCTGTATGTCTGTCACTGGGTGTGTACAAGCATAACACTTCTGCAGTTCCTGATTTAAAAAAACAAAACAAAACAAAACACTTTGACTTTTTCCAGTCTCTAACTTTGACTTTTTCCAGTCTCTACGTGTGATTTTGAGTGTGGCAGACTATATTTGTGTGACCCCAATTTTATTCCTCAAGAGTCAGTCAAAGGAAGGGATGTTTTTTATTGTAAGTCTACTTGAAAACAACATTACAGCAGTTGCTTTAGGGTCTGAATTTCTCCTGCTTCTCCTCTTTTTCACCAAAGAAGCCATTCCTGAAGTTTGAAGATCACTAGAAAATAAAGTGTTGTACATATGTGGTGGGGGAAAAAGTCTATGGCTTTCTTCTGCACCCTTCTTTTGCTAATAGCAAATAAGCAAAAAACTATAGATGTCAAGGATGTTCTTCAGGGGATGCACTCCCTGTATAGTAGCTTATCAGCAGAGATAAGTGACTTCCAAGCAAATGGTAACTCTCACTATCTTATCACTATGAGTCAAATAGCTGATCATTACTGTTTAAATGCTGCCAGTACTATAAAGGGAATTTTTTTTCTTTTTTTTATCTTGTTCCCATCTAGCCTTCACTATAGCCTTGAATATGACTTATTGGAATAAGAAATTAATTTATTTATGTATAGACTTCAAAGTAAAAGTAGCTGTATCTTTAGGTTGTCCACAAGCTGCAGATCCTCCTTTAAGTAGTCATATAATTTAGACATTGTAGTATTGCTTGATCTTGTTCTGTAACTGTTTCCAAAGAGTTATTAGGTACATGGGAATCATTCAGATAAACTGAGTACTATTTTGCTGTGGTGTCAAACTGAGTCACTAAAAGATCTGAGAGAAGCTTAATAATCACAAGAAATGAAGGGTCTGGGTGGGAGTTGTTGAACCAAATAGTTGCAGAACTCTTGAGGATACTAAAGTCAATAATACAGGACTCAGCATAGATGAGAATGATTGTTAGGGCTGTGTAAACCTCTTCAGTACTCACATTGTCAGTACTTGTGTGGATCGTGATCAGCCTTTGATTTATAATGTCAGTATTGCTTCTCTTTTGGTCTTACATACTAAAATACAGAAAAAGTGTTTTCTTCCACTTTTTTCTTAGCATGTTTTTCAGACAGAGACACAGCTCAAGAGAAAGGCTTCTGTTCAGGGAAATGAAATCCTACAGCAAGCAGAAGCTTCTACTCATACATTGTTCCTTTATATTGTGGGCTTTGTGCATTTGTTTTTCTCTGTTGTTTACATTCTAAAATGTGTTTCTTGCATTTTATTTTCTAGCCTGAATTTGCATCTTGGATGCATATTAAATTTTATTGTTTTAAGAGAAAATAAGTTGATCTTATAGCAATCATAGATTACTGTTTCCTTTTAAGGAACAGAGGGTTTTTTTGTGGTGAAGTAATCTAAAATAATGCCTTTTTTCAAAGTGAGTTAAAAAAGAGTATTAGTCTTACTCACCAATTTAAAGCCTGTTTTCAAGTTTGGTGTTAGAACTTTGTCTTGTTATAACACTTTGTTAGAATATAATCAAAGTCTTGTAATTTTTAAAAGAAGCCAAGTATACTTGACAGCAGTGGAAAGTTAAGTCCTTAATTTTTCAGTTTTAGGCATTGATTACATGTATGTAGTTGCTATGAATACTCTGAATTTGGATTTGTTTGTGTTGGAGGAGGAAGGAGAATGAAGCAGAAAAATCCAGTCTGCTCAAAGATAGGCTTGTTGTACAGTTTGAGCAATGATCTCACTTCTCATTGCAGTGTCATCCAGCTAATGAGGTTCACATTTGGCAGTTAAAAAGTAATGGTCTTTGCTGTATTATTGAAATTCAATTTCTAAAGTATTTCTAATTTCTTTGGCATTTTCCTGCCTCTGAAATTGAAAAGTAGAAATTATTATAGTTGCAATGAGAGTGAATTTATTACCTGTCCAAGCCTCTCACCTTCAAGTCAACCTGGACTGTTTTTCAAGATACTCTTTAGGTTCAGGCTTTACTGCAAGGGTGGTGTTTGTGTTGGTGTGTTATCATCTCCTCACCCCGAGTGGTGACAGTAGCAGTCAGGTAGCAAACTTTCTCCTTTTGAAAACCATTGTTTCTTTACTAGTAAAAGCTTTTCCTTCAAAACACGTTTTTAAGAGGAAATGCTCAAAATAGTAGGAAATATACATTGTGCATGTCTTATTTTCCCTCAAGTTTGGTTGGCTGGTTGGTTGGTTGGGTTTTGTTTGGGTTTTTTTCTCTGTTTTTGGTTTGGTTGGGGATTTGGGGGTTGGTTAGGGGTTTTGTATGTCTGAGGAAATCTGATTATCAGTTTTTGGTTTCTCTTGCGGTTCATTTAGGTCCTGGGATATTTTTGTTTTCAATACTTCAATTAATATCCTTGTTTCCTTGGTTCAAGGCATAAATATAAAGACAGGAAGACAAAATAATTGTCCAGGCCCAGTGTCTTTTAAGTGCTTAAATCATGTTTGTTTTTCCTTTACCCTTCTTTTAAGGTAAATTGGGAGTACCTATTAAAGCTAGAATATTCTAGTAATCCACCATAAAACAAGTCAATATTGATAATCAGAGGCCAAAGTAGTGTTTTAAACAGTGATAAAAATGCATAGTAATTCTGTTTGTCTGTTTTTATGAAATAAATTTTTTTATCTGAGTCAGTAGGGATATTAAAAAAGTGTTTAATCAGCTTTACATCTTCAAAGTATAGCTGGCTAATTACTTATTCCTGATGCCTCTGGCTGAATTCCAAACAGCATGCTCAGAGGTCTCAGTATTTAGAAAATTTATTCTAAGTGAACTGCCTTCAAAGGCTACAAGCTTCAAGGCTGGGATATTTGGTTGCTTGTGTTGGGATTTTTTGTAGCTTTTTTTTGGTTTTGTTTGTTTAGGGTGGTATTTTGGGGGGGTGGGGAGTTTATTATTACTGTTTTTTAGCTAAAAAACCTTCATATGACTTATAGTTAATTTTGCCCATAGCAGTTCTGATGTATTTCGGAGTGTTTTTTATAGGATGTTCTGGAAAAAATATCTATGTAGTAATGAAAGTTTGTGCTATAATTATTCAGGAGTTGATCTTTTAGTGGACCAGCCATTCTCCCTTGAGACACTGACATCCCTGGTGGAACTGACCCGTTTTGAGACCTTGACACCTCGGTTTTCAGCCACTGTCCCTCCCTGCTGGGTGGAAGTCCAGCAGGAGCAGCAGCAAAGGCGGCACCCTCAGCACCTGCACCAGCAGCACCACGGGGATGCAGCTCAGCACACTCGCACTTGGAAGCTGCAGTCGGACAGGTACAGAGGGGAACAGTGCACGAGGCATTGTGTGCATTGCTGAACGAGCTGGTGTAGCTGTACAACCACACATCTCATGCAATTTCATTGTTTTTAACTAGTGTACAAGTTTAAGAAGATGTATTTGCAAAGAAGATAATCCCCATTTGGCAGTTCACAGTATAGGTTTTGGTGAGATTGCCGGAGGCATTTTGTGGACCTTGAAACAAATTGAAAAGTCAGGTTTTGAATTGGTGGAGTTTTAGTTGCCAAATGTGGTCATCACATTACATAGACAAGCACATTTGCCAGAATTAGAGCTATTCTTGATAGTTTCTGTAAAAGTCTGATTTACCCTTCTTATGTGTAGACACATTTTTAGTACATTGTTTAATCAGAAAATGCAAACTGTGGGTGCCAGTGTGACTGATTAATTGTCCTAAATTAAATAGTATTGTAATTTACTTTAAAATATGAAGGTAAAATCTGGTTTTATGTCTATTCAAGTTAAATTTTTATATATGAAACATATATAAAGCCGCTCCAGAACCCTAGTAGTGCTAAGGTTTAGGCAGTATTTTCATTTAAATGAACTGCACCAAGATGGTGTGTGTAGCAGGACTTAATTTTTCACGTGTGACATGAGAACTTGGAATTCCTCCGGGCTTCTAAATATGACTACAGCAGTGTTGCAGTCTCCTTGAAGGATTGCTTAAAACCTACCTGAAGTAGCTTTGCGTAGGTTTGTTTTGTGAAAAATGGTTGGAGAAACACAATATAGTTAGAATATTTTTTTTGTTTTATGAAGGGATGTGCATAAGATACTACAGGATTTTTAGGTCAGACTGCTACACATCTGTTCCACTGATGTTTAACATTTGGATTGTCATGTAGACTTGAAATAGCCGTAGAGTGAAAATAAGAGACCATGTGTGGGGCCAAAAAAGCATCTCATATTAATAACTGAAAGATAGCATGTGATAATGAAGCATTCCAGGTGGGAAAACAGCTAATAGATGCAGGCATTCCCAGGGCTGACACATAACAGGAGCTGGACGAGCTTTAAATAAATATTCATAAGCTACAATTGAAAACTTGCAATGCACTAGAGGCTTTAAAGCCTTTTTTTAACCTGTGGTTTTGCTTTATGTAAGTCAAATATTCTGTGTGTAGCAAGTGGAAGGGAGTTGGTTCCTTGCAAAATAAAATAAAAATTTTCCAGTTAAAACTATTGATTATCCAAATGTGTTCAACAACAGTTGAAAAGTAAAAAGTTATGATATGAAGTTACCAGGAGGCAAGCAGTGAAGGCAATAGCTGTTAATTGGAAGAGGATAAGTGGAAAATGAGCTTATGAATATTTTTCATTAGAGGAAAATAATTATGCCAGCTGCTAAATAAAACAGGGTTGTAAAGAGGAAAAGTTAGAAGTTTTGGTTTAGTACTGGAAATCTTTGACAGCTGCTATATGACTCATGATGAAAATTATTAAATTGCAGTCCCTTTGTTCTTAGGGAAGAGTCTTAAGATTGAAAGCCATGTTAGCTCTTAAGTGAAAGTTATCTGGGAAGAATAACTGATTGATTTCTGGATTATTTTTTTGGTCTTAATATAAGGTTCCTTTTATCTCCTTTTTGAGTGCCTCATACTGATACCTATCACGATGTGGGGTTACAGTGTTAGATGGATGAGTAATGCAATTTGATATGGTAATTCTTTTGTTTCTCAAATAGATAAGGAGATAATCCTGTAACTGTATTTTAGAAAATGGCATTGTATTACAATCTTACTTTGTTATTTTAAAAAGACTGTGCGCAAAGAAAAAGAAAAAGAGAGTGTGGTTTACCTTGTGAATTATCTAAATATCAGTATTGTCCCCTCAGATGTAATGTAACTGAAATGATAAATGAGGTTAACTCTTTTAAAAGAGGTATATGAATTCCTAATATGCATGGATAAAGCAGTGGCATCTGAGTTTCCTGGCTTGGTCTGAAATTTATGTAGGATGTAGTCATCTTACGGTGACTTATTTGAAAATATATGAAAGAAGGAAGAGGTAGATAATGATGTTCAGTTGTAGTGGAAGATCAGACAGCGAGATGTTCTAGAAAAACAATGAAAAAGTATGTTGGAAAATAATCCTGTAGTTTACAATGATGGTATAATGGTGCTTATAACACTGTATGGATTGTATGTTTTTCTTTAGAAAGATGCTATACATTTAGAAGGGTTTCAAAGGTAGAAGAGTTCCTAAAAGACTTTGCATTGGTTTATCTATTTAGGATAGATGTGCTAATATATGAGAAAATAACAAGGAAGTAAATTAATTGCTTGCTACTTTGAAACTTTGCACATGAATAAAGGATGTACTTAAAGAAACCAATGAGAAAGGAAACTTTAAAGTGGAGTCTTTTAACTATTTTAACTAATGACAGAATTAGATTTTGAAGTTTATTATCAGAGGTATAAGAAGATCTCTTAACTGCTGGATTAATGTGAGACCTTCATGGAGATTGTTTATTTCATCTGTGCCCATTGAGGATCTGCTGCTCATTTCTGTCAAAAATAGATTTCTGGGGTAGACAAATAACAGTTGTAATTCACTATGACTGTGTGCATTGCATACAACACATAGACTACAAAAGACTGCTGCAGACAAAGTGTTTTATTATTCATTTCTGGGTTTGTACCAGATCTTTAACTAAAACTGGATGAGCAGAATATTACTTTGTGTTTCAGAAGTCTGGCTCCTTTGAGTGTCTCACTTAGCCCATGCTTTGCATAATATGAAAAACCACCCCCAAGCATCTCTCTGTTTGGCACTGGATTACATGTTCTCCAAGCTAGAGGAAAGGCATGAGTGATTCTAAATATTTACTGCTACAGTTGCTAGCAGAGATTTTAGGGGTTTTTCCCCCCAGAGCAGTGGGATAAATTTTCATTATATTTTATTCACCGGTGTTCTTTGTACAGTTAACTGAAAATTCTTCACTGCTCCTTCTTGAATCATAACCACAAATTCTCTTGCTTCTGTCCATCTTTCCTTTCAAAATCTCTGCGTTTCTGTGCTGCTAGCTCTGGAAAGCTGGCGAGCCATTTCATTACTTGCACCTGAAATCTCTTTTAAGTTGTATTACATGTTCCTGAAGGACTTCTGGCCATCAGAGATAATACTGTAAAGAAATAAATACATTTGCACCATTCCTTAATCTATATTAAAATGGTTTTCTGTGCAATACTTTATGTGTAGCATGCTATTGAAGTTAAAATACCTATTTGTGAATTAGATGTTAGAAAGATGTCTCAAAAATATTTATAGCAGCATACTCAGTTTCTTAGTATTCTCAGTTATACAGTTATAAGTACAGCAAAGTTAAATTTTAAAAAATTATTTACTGCTAAATGAAGGAGATCAGGAAGTTCGGTTAGTTTTAAAAATGTACACAAGCAGGACAATTGACACATAATTAGTTTTATTTTCATTGCTCTTCGGTTTGAACTGTTTTTTGCAAAGCCCAGTTTATCAAACTGGAGTGGATCATCGAGGGGTACTTGTCTCAAGTTTACACTTTTAGTGTAAACCAAACTTGTCTTCAAAACAAAAATGTGACTTAGTAAAAGACAGCTGCACCCTTTTGCACAGCACAGGCTTTTGAGTGTCCACCTGGTAAGAAGCACTTTTCGTCCTCTTGTGAATTATCAAACGTGCTTTAAAAATACTTTGAAAATATTATTTTGGGTCTCCTGTATGTTGATTTTGTGCCACTGGAAAGTGACATTGTTAAGTGTTAAACAATGGATAAGGCAACTTGAAAGAGATTACAAGGTAGGTATCTCTGATCACTCTTTCATACACTTCACTACTTGATAGATCTTCTTGTAGTGTTGTGTTTGGTTTTTTTTATTCTTGTACTTTTTTTTTCCGTGGAAGTAAGTAAGTGCTGTTTATAGTTATATGGAAACAGTACTGCGATAAAGGTAAAAGGGAATCTTTCCACTTCTGCTTTTATGTGAACATTGCTTCTCTCTGTCATATCAATTGGCATTTTAACATCTTCACAAAATTAATGTGGTTATCTTGCAAGCTTTAAAGTTTGAAAGACTTCTTCAGAAATTCATATGGATGTCAACTAACACAAAATAAGTTTTTCTTCTTGCTAAAGAGAGTGTGCATAGATGCAGAATGGACTGTGTGATGCTGCCTGCATGATGGGAATGTTCTCTCTACACTGGGTCATTGTCTTCTTTTTTTCCTGACAGCAACAGCTGGGATGAGCATGTCTTTGAACTAGTTCTACCAAAAGCCTGTATGGTTGGACATGTGGACTTCAAATTTGTTTTGAATTCAAACATCACAAACATTCCCCAGATTCAAGTGACTTTACTGAAAAATAAAGCTCCAGGCTTAGGGAAAGTCAATGGTAAGAAAAAACTAGGCTATCTTTCAAAAGATAATTTCTTTTCTTGAACTCATTATTCTCTATGATGTGTATGAGAAAAATTGCTTGTAATTGTGTGTTTCACTTTTACTGATTTATTCTGTTTCCTGGTATCATGGGCTCTTTCCAATTATACTTGAATGTAAATTGGGGAGACAGACTGGGTAAACAGTTTCAAAATCTTGACATTTATGCAAATAAAAGTACATAGCTCAAAAAGACTGAACTCAGTTATAAGTCTGTACTGCATTAATCCTACAGTCATTAAAAATAAGTTGTCGATTGTAAATCATCCTAGAGATTGACTGATTAAGCAAATGGTGCTCTATTAAGGTCTCAATGTAGTTAAAAAAAACCCAAAACACAACAAAACAAACTAAATTATTCCAAGTCACAGAAGGAGATTATTTGCCAGTGAGAAAATAGCAAGGCTTTTCTTGATGGAAGTAAAAAATCCCATTGCTTCCTTGGGAATTCTCTCATCATTTGGCTCAGTGACTAAGCTATATGAAAGCTGCACAAGAAAAAATCCCATGGCTTCCTTGGGAATTCTCATCTTTTGGCTCAGTGACTAAGCTATATGAAAGCTGCAGTATGATTTCACCTTTTATTCTTGCAGCTTTGACAGAATAGACCAAAGTTAGGAACGATCTTGCCTTGGGAAGATTCCTAACTGGACTCTGCATCTTGCTAGCTCTTAGGGAACCTGTGAGGGGGTAGCATAAATTGAAAAGTCAGTTCTTTGATGTAGGAGTACCTCCACTGGGTTTTTCCTGTGGTGAGAGCATTTGTTTCATGTCCTGCTGCCTTGTCTACTAGGTGTGGAAAGTATTACATGCTGCAACTTCTTTTATTGAGGCATTAATTGCCTATCTTCATCTGGCCACCTCTTTTTCAAAAGCTTCTGGCTATTTCAGAGAAATCTTGCTGTTAGATATTAATAAATTGCTCGCTGGATATAAATTGTGTTGAGAAAAGCAGCAAGCATGATCATGAAAGCCCTTTTTCCTTCCTTTTCCTATTTTTTTTCAATTGCTGAGTAAGACCATCCCACTTAAACACAAGAGTAACAGTAATTTTCAAAAAGAAATACAGGCATTTCAAAGATCATTAACATGCTTTCATAAAACTTCACTCTGTAGCATCCCCCAGTGTTTAACAACAAAAAAATATGTGCTGGAGATGCTCTCTTAAATACTGTAAACTGGTTGTAAACCCAAGAACAAAATATTCTAGCATAGTAATATTGTTTGAGAAGCACTTATTCTTTTAGGGTTTGAGATGGTTGAGATTTAACAGAAGTGCTAGATGTGACTGCAGGACAGCAGTCAACAGGTGCTCTTTCAGTTTCTTCTTTTTTTTTTAAATCCTTGGTATAAAACCTAAATTTTAACATGGATAAGAAATTTGTTCCATCAAATAAAAAACCAGAAGAGATTGTCCATGTTTCTCTCCTGAATGGAACCTTTGTTTTCAGCATGATTTCAGTCCATTTGTAGATCTGGATATCAGAATTAATTTGAAAATCTTCACCTATGGAACAAAACAATAGAGGAAAAGCGAAACTCTTTTCCTTAATGCTTCAATTTTAAACACTTCTGAACAAACAGTTCCATGAGTTGGTAATTCCTTGGAGACATTTGATTTAACTGTGAACTAAATTGCCAGAGCTCTCTGTGAATGTTTTTCGGCAGAGCATACTGATCAGAAGACGTGACAGAGCTCTTCCAGAAAATGACATTTCACTTCCTTGCATGTAATGTACTGGAATTTGCTTTTTTATGTTGCAAGGCAGAAAAGGCATCAAATGTGGGGTCAGACAGTCTGGAAAGGTCTGGGGAATGTGAGAGCACCTGAAAGGCAGCCTTGGCAAAGTCTTTTTTATTTTTTATTCATAGGGTTGGAGATCCACAACTAACCAACATCTTCTCCAAGTGTAACTGCATTGCAGTTGTTTCCTTCCCTTTTTCAGTTTCTTGAGTTTTGGAAAAGGACTTTAATGACATTTCCCTTTTTTCTTTGCACTATGGAATAAAATAATAGGACGTTAATGATTTCATTATAAGGGAAGACAAAGCTAGGTAATTTATATATGTGATAGATCTTAACCAAAATGTTCCAGTCCTAGGGAGAAGTAATATTCAACATTGTTTGGCTTTTAGAAATGTATAAAAACCTCAGACTGAAATTAGATTAACTCTCCCCCCCGCAACTTCTCTCCTTCCAGAGGGAGAGAGAAAGGAACTAAAATTGTAAGACTATGAGATGTAGGGAAGATGTGCAGGGCAGAATTTATTCAGTCATTTTTTTGTATGACAGGAGCTCTGGAAACAGTTAAATATGTAGTGTGTAGTAATGGGAAGGCCAGAGGCATAATTCTTCTGTTTGGGAATTAATGGTTTTGGTCTGGCAGTTAATTCACTGTATATGCTTCTCGTTAATTTGCTTGCATGTCCGCTTCATCTATAATTCATGTGATCCATTTAATTGGAAAAAGGGCTATGTTTAAGTATTACCAAAATAATGTTTGATGTTCAGCAGGAGCAATCCAGTTATTTTAGGTTTAAATTATCAAACTTTCAATACTGGAATCTAATTGCTTAGGAGTAGTCTGCAGTTGATTATTAGGGGAAAAGAATTTGGGCAGTATTAACACAAAACAGGTTCTTTATAGGTCATTCAGAAATACTGTTTTTTAACTACTTGCTGCAACTTCAATCCATATGAAAAACATGTCTTTGTAGACTTGTGGGTTTGTATTAGAAATACTGCTGTGGGCAGAAGGTTGATAATTTTGCTATGAAAACTACCACTTCTGTTTTTCCTGAGCTTTGAGCAGTGTTTGAAATCATGCTAATATTTTTATTTCCAGAAGCAGCAGTAGATAGACAGATCGCATTTCCTTTATCTCCAGCTCATAATATAGAAGTGGAGAGAAATGGAAAACCAGGACTGGCAGAATTCAGTGAAGAAATGCAGTATATGGATGTAGAGGAACCACAATGTAAGTTTTATTGATCTTGTTTTACTTCACTTAAAATAGGACCTTGCTTTTTTGTTGTTTTAATGATAAATTTGAATTCCTCTGCAAAAATTTTTCAGACATTAAAATAGACTTATTTCTCAGCTGTATTCAGGGTTATTATTCTCTTTTTTCTGTTTGCTGTATGAGTTGAAAGTTAAACACAAACACACCAGAAATGTCCTAAACTACTAGAGAGGTTTGGTGCTTACAAGCAGATAAGTGTTTATTTGAATTTAGAAATCAAGTAGATTGATATGGCACCTTTCTAATTTAAATTGCTAGCCTGTTTCAGCAGTGTTTTACTTTGTTTCTTTGGCTAGTTTTAACATAATTTTTCCTTGCATACCTGGCTTTTGTAGAGATTGCTGCAGTAAACCAATAAGGAACAGAACCTAAAGAATTCATAACTAGGCCACATCACACTGTGCCCGTTCTTATAACTTTGTTGGTAACTAGCACTCTTCCACAAAATATCTCAGCCAGTGAAAGCACTGAGTGGGTCTGAGTGAGGAGAGCTGCAGACTAAAATTTGACAGTTGGAGTGACTCAGTTCTAGAGTGATGGATCTTTTTCTTGGTCCTTTCAACAGTCTTACTTTACACCTTCTTTTCTCTCATGTAATCAGCCTTATCTAGAGCATGACTGTCAAGGTCCTTTCCAACCCATCCCATTCTATGACCCTATGACTCCAAGAAAAGAGGGGTTAGAAAGGATGAAGGGAAGGATCAAAGGGGTGATAAAAGTGCTGAAAGGAGGTGTTTGATGCTGAGAAAGGAGTAGTAGATGAGTGAAGATGATTTCAGTAATTTGTATATCCTACAGAAGAAAGAAAGCCATCCTTATTTTAAATTTATTATTCATATTGTTTTGTATTTAAACAGTGTTGTCCTGCTTCAGTAACTACCCAGTAAGGATGGTACCTGTATAGATATTGGTTCTTTATTTCATCAGTTGTGTATTTTGTGGCTTTTATAAGCCAGTCAAGATATATATTAATCCATGAAATGCAACTGAAAATGGTTCTAAAACTGTCATTTACCTTTATTGATTTCACTGGGAAATGTCTTAAAAGTGAACTTCAAGTCTTTTTTAATGTACAGTTCTATGTATTTAGTGATCCGAGTTTGACATAGTGCATTTTTAATCCATGCAAGTGATCAGATTTTATGACTTAATTATGGCTAATTCAGATCCATATTACTTATATTATTGGAAGGTCTTAGACTGTGTCCATTTTTGGAGGAACACAAGGAAGATATACTTTGTGGTCCAGTATGGCTGGCTACTGGACTTGATCTATCAGGACATGCTGGAATGTTGACACTAACAAGTCCAAAGCTTGTTAAAGGTAAGCCAGTTTATTTTACTATTTGCATGAAGCCTGTGTGACTGAAGTGCATCTCCTATTTCTGTAGTCAGACATAGGTTTGTTATTTATTTTTACATTGACAATTTCTGTTGTATAACACCATAGTGAGTTGGTGTTTCAAATAGATGGTGAGCTACTGTAATTAACATGGTTGATCTGTTCTGTTTACAACTTACAATCTGTTTAAACTGTGAATTCTCCCTCCTCCTTTTTTCTTCTCTACTTTTAGGCATGGCTGGTGGCAAGTATCGTTCATTTTTAATTCATGTCAAAGCAGTGAATGACAGAGGAACAGAAGAAATCTGCAATGGTGGCATTAGACCAATGGTTAGAATACCTCCTCTAAAGCCTCAGACGAACAAGGGCCATTCACTTGCTTCATTGTTGGCAAAAGTTGCAGCAAGCAAGGTAATGAATATCCAAGGAAGATATGTTTGGTAGTTGTAGACTTGGTATGATTCATGTAATCTGAAAACAAAGCAGCTGTTAGCAGAATTAAGATCCATTAAAAAGTACTTTCTAAAAAGGTGACACTGTGTTGACACCTTCAAGAATTAGAGTTCAACATTTCTAAGTTGTTTCTTTTGTGCAGATTGAATTGAAAAGGTCTGTTCTGCCACTTTCACATTCTGAACACTTGTTTTTGAAACTTCTGTTCCCTTGAGTACTTTCAGTCTTTGATAGGTCTTATCCTTCTGTGAAGGTGTGTGTGTGTGCATGTGTATTGTTCTATATTAAAGCAATTAGTGAATAAAAATTGTTTATTTTGGTATAATGCTCAAACTGAGAGATTTTAGCAAACTGCTTGTATTTCACTGAACAAGGTATAAAAATAAATCAGAACTAATGTGATTTATGAATGTTATTTTTCCCAAAAATATAAGGAAAAGCCATCTAGCAAAATTGAAGCCACTACTTCTTCAAGAAAATCAGATAATCTGCGAGGCTGTGACTTACTTCAAGAAGTCTCTGTAACAATTAGAAGATTTAAAAAAACTTCAATTTCAAAGGAAAGGTTAGTAGGTGGTTATTAATTCTGAAGAAATATAGCTTTAGTTATGCTTCTCATCAAAAGCCTCGTTCTTGAAATAGCTCAGGTCAAGATACTGTTTCAAGTTGTTATTTCATAGGCTTATTTTGTATGGAAAATCCTGTAAATTGCAAGTAAGAGGGCACTATGATGTGAAAGTTGTGGTAGAATAACACCATGCATGAAATTTTATGCAGAGTGGGTTTTTTTGCCTGACTTCAAAAGGCAAGTGTAAATCAGTTTTCTTGTTAAAACAAAATTTTTTTGAAGAAAGCATCTTACCTTTCTATTTCCTCATTGCCTTGTTTCTTACAGCATAAATGATATTATTTGTCCAAAAGTTTAGAATCAAATTTAGCTAACAAAGAAGTGGTTGAAGTCTTTGATTTGGTACTGCATACCAAGATACAATATAGAATACAGTATTTAAGTGTATTACCAGCTGCCACCCTGCAGTGGTGGCACTGACTGTAATGGGCTTAAAGAGGTCAACGAGGCTGCAAAGAGGTATTGTGTAAGCAATTGTTAAGAGTTTTGTAGATGGTGAAAGTTTGCTTAGGTTTAGAAGTTTCTAGAAAAGTTAATGGGGAGAAAAACTTTGTAGAAGTTTGCTAGATCTGTTGTAATGTAGGAAGTTCTGTAAGCAGAAAGTAGGATGACTGGGAATGTGTGCACAGAAAGCATTGCATATGCTTGTGTACTGCTTTTACTTTAATCTAGCGTTCTCTTTTTTTGCTGCTCTGAAGACAGGATACAGAGCTGGAGAATGGCCATATTGGTTAATTCTGGTTTTCTTTCTTTCCCCTCCTCCCCAGAGTTCAACGATGTGCCATGTTACAGTTTTCAGAGTTCCATGAGAAGCTGCTCACCACTCTTTGCAAGAAGACAGAGGATGGTCTGACTACAGAACATGCTCAGAGTCTTGTACTCGACACACTTTGTTGGTTGGCCGGAGTGTATTCAAATGGCCCTGGCAGGTAAGGAAGGAATTATGTTCAAATTATCATGGCTGTTTCTCACTATCAGTTTGGTTAAAAAAAAAGAGTTTTATATTATTCTCTAAAGTATGCTACTTGTTTTCACAGCTCAAAGGAAGGAAATGACAGTTTGCTTTCTAAAACACGTAAATGTGTCTCAGATATTATACGTGTTTGCTTCTTTGAAGCTGGGCGGAGCATAGCTCACAAATGTGCACGATTTCTTGCACTATGCATCAGGTCAGTGCTAGTTATTTGCATATATTTATTTTTGTTTATTTCTGTTTTACATGTATTTTGGGGATTTGCATGCATTCTGAACTGAACATTTTGATTGTTGCTGTTTGGCATTGAATTCATAAAGCAACAAGACCTGGTAGATGTTCTGTTCAGGAAATACGTGTTTAGGGCGTGACTGCAAAGAACACCAGTCTTTCAGTGTCATCTCCTGGAGGAGATTTCATTCTTCCTTCTTACTTCCTTAAATGTTAAAGTGTCTGTGTTTTTTGTAGCAATGGCAGGTGTGACCCGAGTCAGCAAGGGTTTGGATCAGTTCTTCTAAAAGCTTTACTCGACAATATGCCTCTTCTGCCTTCTGCTGCCACAGGTGGTACGTATGCAGTGTTTCTTGTTGTAAACATACACGGTGCATTTGTTGTTTGTCGAGTTCTCTTGGACTCTCTTGTGAAATTAGAATGAGTTAATTGTTCAGTTAGTACAAAATGCTCCTTGGAGTGGTCTGGTCATGAAATAGACATTTGCATTTGGTGGAATTTTAAGCAAATAGGCTTGCTTAAACCAGAGCGTGAAGGCTGACATTTTTGAAGAACTTAAGTAAGTTTTCTAATAATTCTGAAAGATGTTTAGCAAAAACAGGTTCTGTTGACATAAGTGACAGGCAGGGTGGTCTGTTATTTTTTGAAATTAGGAGACAGCCAGGAAACTTGGCTATCCAACTAGCATTACACTTCTGATTCTTCTGCACTAAAAGGAAATTTTAACTAAATTAAATTTCTTCCTTACCTATATTGCAGTGTAAAAGTCTCTTAGCACCTTGTTGAATCATCTGGAATGCCAGATGGAGTGGGAAGATGACTTCACCCTTGTATTTTGGGTGGCAAGGCCTGCTTTTCACACTAGGATATTGTTGAATTGTTTCTAGCTTGGCATCACCAATGAATCTTACAGAAAAATTAGTTTGCATTCCAAAAGGCTTGTTGTGCTACTACCCAGGTCAAAACACATAACACAGTGCTACAGAGGGTGTGGAATGCACAGGGAGGGAAGGAGAAGGAGGAAGCTGAAGTTTGTGTTTCTGCACAGAACCACAGTGCTGCGCTCCCAGAAGTTATTTGTATGGAAGCTGTGCCTCCAGCAAATACAGATTAAGAAGACAGTAACCAGAAACAGAGGATGAAAGGAGGGAAAGAGTTGGCTCTGGAGTATGGCTTGTCTCTGATGAGATTGGAACCCCTAGCCAAGCCCCTTAATGTATCAAGAGCATTTTAATGATTGTGAGCAGGAAGAATGAAGGAAGTGTGCAAAGCTGTCTCTTGGGAAACCTTTTTTCCTTCAATTATGTGTTAGTTGATAAGAGAATTGGAAGTACTTGTAGAAACTTATGATTGCAGAATGATTCTTAATGAAGCCTCTCAAGGAAGGGGAAGGGGTAGAATATCTCCTAGTCTGTATTCAGACAATTAGATAATGATCACTTCTGTTGATTATCCTTCAAAGTATGCTTTCTCAGTGAAAAATTTATATCATGTTTCACCTGAAATAACTTTTTTTAATGCAGGATCTGTGTATTGGTATTTTGTATTGCTGAACTATGTAAAAGATGAAGATTTGGCAGGATGCAGCACAGCTTGTGCATCACTGCTGACTGCGGTGTCGCGGCAGCTGCAGGATCGCCTGACACCAATGGAAGCGTTACTTCAGACAAGGTACTAAGAATGAGCTTGTTGTCAACTTAATAAAAACAAGCCTAAGACCCATCTAACACCATCCTTTGGCGTTCTGAAAAAGGTTGTGTGTTACACTTTGCTGTATTTGTTTGAGCAAGGATTAATTTGCTAAAGTTCTGGAAAACAGTTTTAACTTGTGCAAAATTAAAGTTGGATTTAATTGCTATGTCACATTTTACATTAGCAAATATCTATGTGGTGTTTGAAGTCTGTGCAATGCTTAAGTTAGTATTTATGATTTTTAGTGTAAGGACTAACACATCATGTCATATTTTGACTGTAGGAAGGAATTAAGTATACTGAATAGTTTTGCTTTGGCACAGTGCTTCACAAAGCTATAGTCTTTCAGTAGGTTGACAGTACATTTAACCTATTTCTTCCAAAGGCCCCATTCTAGGTGTAGAGACCTGGAGTAATTTACTGGGAATGCAGGTTCTTCTTTTAAGTTACTTATCAATGTAATTTAGGACTGTGATGTTGCATCTTTTCCATACTGAACTGACTGGCCATTTAACTTTGGATTTACATGATATGAAAAGGAAATTTCTGATGGTTCAGTTGGGTAACAGTTTCCAAAGCTGCATTTTGGTGAAGGAAAAATGCTGCTGTTTGACATGTCTTTCAGTTGTGGTTTGGATGCAAGAGTTTTCCTCAAAGTCAAGCAAGATGAAGGTAGAAAAGGTTTGGTGGTGGTTAGCTCACAATTTTCAGGTAAAATTGAAAATACAATAGAAAATGTAGTAAGGGAAGGTGTAGGAGAGGGAGAATATATGTTAATTTTTGCTTTTGTTTTTAAAGAACTATAATTCCAAAATACTTCATAAAAACTTATGTTATATTTGGATCCTTATCCTGCTGTCCTTATATCGGGTGTTATATTTGGATCCTTATCCTGCTGTCTACTGCATTCCTCCACTTAGTTGTTAACAATTGCAAAATACTTCATAAAAACGTAGTCTCGGGTGTTACATTTGGATCCTTATCCTGCTGTCTACTGCATTCCTCCACTTAGTTGTTAATTTATTTCATCTGTAGTCCTGACAGTTGATTAGAAGACTTATCCCAGCAATAGAAATGGTATCTGAAAAAATTTAGAATTTTGAAAAAATAAGTGAATTGAACCAAACGGAGGAGAAAAAAGTGAAAATTATACTTGACATGAGAATAGCACCTTTCTGTGGGAATTGAGTTACTCCTTTGTATAAATTGCTTCCAAGTACTTTCTTTAAACAGCATATCTTAAATAAAAGCTTTTCCTCCTTTCCAGTTGCCCACTTTTGAAATTGGTACATGTGATATTTCAGATCACCTTCTGGTGAGCACATGCTGTCTGTATAGCAAGGGAAGGTTTCTGAAGTGAGCCCGTTTTTGGTGTCCTTCACACTTAGATAATCTGAATGTTTCTGGATTGTGTTTTACTGATTTTCTTCTTGAAACTTAATTTGCTTTCTCTTTTAACTCCATAACCCTCTAGGTAGTTTTAAGAGTAGCAGCAAATCCCTTATTTGATTACAACAGCTCTCTAGCAAGGACTGACTATTTCTTGATTTAGTTTACTAATTCAGGCAAAATTTGTGCACTTTTCTTTCATATGTCTATGGATCGAGATAATACTGTCATTTTTGGGTTTTGGTTTTTGTGTTTGTTGATAAATTTGTAGGCAGCCATAACTTTCCCCTAACCTTTTCTTTTTCAAATCGTGTTGTGTCTTTTTTGTGTACATTTGTGTTGCAGAGTTTATACTATTGTGTTTTTCCTCTTTATACTTGGTCCCAGGTGCAATAGGTTTTGGGTTTTGGTTTTTGTGTTTGTTTTTTGATAAATTAGTAGGCAGCCATGGCTTTCCCCTAACCTTTTATTTTTCAAATTGTAGTGTATCTTTTTTGTGTACATTTGTCTTGTAGAGTTTATACTATTGTGTTTTTCCTCTTTATCCTTTGTCCCAGGTGCAATAGGCTAATATCTGGCAATCAGCTAAAAGCAGATCTCTAATTAACAGATCTGTGCATTCATGGGAAAATAATACTCATTTTACTATCATGTGGTACAATAAATCAAGTAAAACTTGAAAGGATAAGGCCAGTAGGGTGTGTTTCATGATTTGCAGTTCATAAAACAACAGAAAAGGGATTTTAGATAGGATTTTTGACTGTCTTACAAAAAACCAGGTTGGTTTTGTCTCTGGCAAATCTAAAACAATTTCTCCAGCCTGTTCTTGAAAGTACCAGATTCATGTAGTCATGGAATTAAATTATTCTAAATATTTTAAGGTGTCACATGGTTTAATTATCGTTATCATTTGCATTTGAATTGTCTTCTGCTCTCATCTAATCTGAAAACTCTCCTGCTGCTCCGTTTAGTGCTTGTGTCCTCCCCACATTGGCACTGGAGAGCAGATTCTATCATTCTAAACAAATTCTGGATGTCTGGAGTGTATTTGTATCTTGATTGTATTCTCCAGATCTGTAGTCATTCTTAAAGCATTTCCCTGAGCTTCTTTGGTCCTTGTTTCCTTGCATTGTGGTACACAAAATTTTACACATTATTCTAGTTGAGGGCTCTCATGGATGAAACAGAAGAGGCATTTCACATAGTTTGCGTTCATTACTGCACAGATGAGTAAGGTGATTGCTGAGTTTTTACATTATGTTCTTGATTTAGTCTTTGGTTTTTTTGTTGGTGTACCTTCTATATACTTCTTTGAAAAGGGTTGCTAATGAAGCTCAGAACTGTGAACTTGATCATTGATGCTAAAGAACGGGTAAAAGGCACTATGCTTGTTGAAATAAATCTGGGCTGGACAGAATAAATTAAACCCTCTGCAGTATGTTCAAATTCTGATTCTACTCTAAAATGCTCTTGTAGAATTTTGACCTTTTATCACCTGCTTATTTAATAAATCAAACTCTTTATTTAAAACGTATAAGTAATCAGTGTTAGTGTTGAGCTGACCTGATATATTGAATGTTTAAATCTGATGTCTAAAGCAAGCTGCAAAGGTACCGCACTGAATTTTGCCTGAGCATTTTTGTATGTTTTAGTAGCCACTTTACAGGAGCATGTTGTCTTGGCTGGTGTGCAAAAAAACGTCCGGCAGCAAACACATCAATCTTGTCAGATGTGCAGGATGCACTCGTCCTGTCTAATCCATGCCTTGTAAAGGGCAACCAAGTCTATCCTGTGTTATTCTGAGTATAAAGTTATTTTAAATTTGATGCCTTCTAAGTAACTTGGTTGGAAAACTTAATGTTACGTGGGGTTGATCTGTAATTTTCAGATGATCTGCCCTTTGTAAGATCACTCATCATTTTCTGATAATTACAGTCATAGTATTGTATGGCCAAAAGCACTGACCCCCAGCTAATGTGAAACATTTTGGCAATCAGAGAAGTCTAGAATCTGTTTTTACCTTGTTGCTGGTGTTGTATTCATGTAGACATTTACACTTTTGTAATTACTTGATCAAAAAGATATTTAAACATTCCAGCCTTCTCAGCATGTTGGGGGTTTTTACCTCAGCTGGTAAAGAAAAGAGAAACTGCTTGGAGGCAGAGGGAAAAGGGGGTGGAAGAACTTACTGCCCTTGCTAGTGTATGTGAAAATATTTCAGATTTCTTCTGTCTCTTGCCAAAGTCCAGAGTTATGTTTTTCACTTTTGTGTCTATACAGATGCATTCTTTCTTTCTGCTCTGGCTTAGTAATTTAGCCTGATTTCCATTTTTTTCCTCTTTTCAGTTGCTGGTAATAGGTATTGGTAAACACTAAAAAAACCCCCAGAACAAAAAAACCCACTTCCAAACAAAACCAAAACCACAAACGAACAAAAAACCCCACTGGTTTTGATACTACTTTGGAATTTCCTTTTTCTTAGCTTATAAAACCCTAATTGATTTGGGACTACTTTGAGTGATGGTGCTATTTTTGTCCTCCAGTACTGCCATAGTAAATGCTGTGAGTTTTCTTCTGTTGAGGTCTTTATCACAAGTGTTGATTGGTATGCCCAGCAGCATTTCCTTTTTTAATTCTTACTTCAGCTGGAAGAACAAGCTGAGGTGGAATTTCTTCTGCTGTTCTGAAACAGTATTGTCTTTTTACTGACTTCAGACTAATGTCTCATTTACCATATGCAGGTGTGTATCTTGCCGTGGCTCACTGTATAAGGCTTGTAGTTCTATTTTCACATCTAGTGTGATTGTGTGTCATGTTTCCAGGACAGTGTTACATCTTCAAAACCCGTTAGTAATGAAGAGTTACCTACTTAGCATTATTAGCTGTTTGAAAATGCCATCAAATAAATAATTTTAATGAACTATAAGCAAGTGATAATTTCTAAGACGTGTCAAATGAATGAACAGAATAGTTTGGAATATAATAAATCCAGATGGTAAAATACTTGGTCTTTTACTGTAAATAATTTTGTGTGAGTTCTTATTGTGTGAATGGTGCTGTTTGTCTTATTTGCAGATATGGATTATACAGTTCACCTTTTGATCCAGTTCTGTTTGATTTGGAAATATGTGGTTCTTCTTGTAAAAATGTGTACAACAGCAGTATTGGAGTACAGTCAGATGAAATTGATTTGTCTGATGTTCTATCAGGTATGTATGTTTAGCAGTGATTGATTGTGGTAGAATTGGTAAATCTCTATTATAGTGTTTTCTTTTCCTGATGATGTCATTCTGTACCTGAAGTCCAAGGTATCCTCTTGCTCATGGTATCTTTTACATTTCCTGTGGCCTTAGGAGAAGAAGAAAAAGCCTCTTTCTGGAATCTGTTATTTTCTTATCCTGTGGAATATCTCAGGGCAGAGATTAGACAGAAAGGCTGCTCTCATTCCCTGGGTCAGTCATCTAGGAATCATCTGTCACCTCTTTCAAGTAACTTCTGTGAGCTGTGTTAGTATTCATTTAGGCTAGCAACACCCACATAGGCAGAGGAACCTAAGTGTTTTTTTCTGAAGTTGGGAAGCTGCCATATGGCATTCTTCTACTTAAATATAAAGGTTTAATGAGGTATTTTTTCTGTTTGAGAGGAGGTAAAATACCGTAAAAGTATATTTGTGTCTATCTTCTCACGTTAATTCGTAAGTGAATCTGTGGACCCTGCAATGTCCTAAAGAACTGGATAATTTTTATAAAATTCTTTTCATAGCAAGTGTGTTCATCAGTCATAGTGACTCCTTTCCTTCTCTTGTATGCTATTATCTTTCTCCTTCCTGTCCTTTCCTCCATACAACTCTGTGAATTTGTTTGGATATTGATTAATAGTCTGGGTTTTATACAAAATTTGTGTATGATCTTCGTTGGTCTGACAGTTTCTTCCTCTTCCTTTCAGTTAACATCAATATATTTTTGCAAGCTAATTTGCTTTCAGTGTAACAAGAATAGAGCATCCATATAACTATTTTTTTCTGGAATTAAGAAGTTTATACTACGCTTCTGTCACGGTTGACAATTTGACTTATTAATATGCTCTCTTCAGATTTGACAGCAAATCCCCATTTATACTGAGGATGTGATAATGTTAAGATATTTATTCTACAACATGAACTAATAAAATATATGCATTATATTTAGTTGTCCCTTTTGACACTTCATGAATTGAAATGTCTCTATGAAGAAAACATTGGCTGACTGCAGATACATGTTTCTTTTTCAGGAAATGGGAAAATAAGTAGCTGTGCAGCTGCTGAGGGTAGTTTTACTTCCCTTACTGGACTTCTGGAAGTTGAACCTCTGCACTTCACCTGTGTTTCAACAAGTGATGGAACTAGAATAGAAAGGGACGATGCAAGTACGTTTACTGGTATATACAATTTTTCATTTTTTCTACTTAACATAGTTCCATAGTACATTTTTAATTGAACATAATGGCACTGTTTGACTAACTGATTGCTTGTAGTTTTGCAAATGTTGAAATGTTTTGTCTGTGATTTGTTTTTTCTTAAATAATTTCTATATGTGAAGTTAAACTTCTTGGATCCTAGCAAACAAAGTAAATTTTTAAAATATTGACTTAAATCCATTTGTTTCTATTGGAGAGTATAATATACAAGCTTGCATCTTTACCTTAAAAGCTTTTGTGGTGGAAGAATTCCAGAGCAATAGGTGGCTTTTCTGTAATCCAAGTGTTACATGTACGACCAAGTGTATAGTCTATAAACCATATACTTTGTAACTCAAGGTGATGTTACCTTGTAGCAAGAACTGGATTGAAAAGATATTTCTCTTGTTTTTGCATCACTCTGAACAATTAATAAGGAATTAAAGGTGTGTTTTATAATTTCTACATAGGTGTTTTATTTTGTTTGTTTGTTTCATGCCAGTGAGTACCTTTGGGGTTACCCCAGCAGTTGGTGGCCTCTCTTCTGGAACAGTTGGGGAAGCCTCGACAGCACTGAGTTCAGCAGCCCAGGTAGCTTTGCAGTCTCTCTCTCATGCAATGGCCTCAGCCGAGCAACAGCTCCAGGTGCTGCAAGAGAAACAGCAGCAGCTTTTGAAGCTTCAGCAACAGGTTGGAGGCCATTTGGCTCTTTTTAGTGCTGTCTCTAAACTTCGAAAGCTGAGAAGGTAGTTGCAGAGCTAGTTGCCTTTTTTTTTTTATCCATAGTGTATTTCAGGAAGGAACTGCTCAGCACTCCGCTTCGCCCTTCTTAGCAAAGTGATGGTAGCATCTCCCATGCTGCTTTGGTCTTTCAGACTTAGTTTTTTGTCTTTTTAAGGGTGGGTTGGGAGTTTGTAATAAAACCTAAGTCTTCATAAGTAAGTATATCAGTCTGAATTGAAAAAGCATACCAAAATGAAAAGCATGGTTGCTCACACAGGGAAGTGCCAGTCATAAAGCCATTCTTACTTGGCCAGTGCTTGGCTTGTTGACTCTACTTTGCTGTTCAGTGTAGGGTTTTTATTTTTTTATTTTTATTATTCCATATAATTACTCATGTTTCTCAGCTTGTGAGTCAAATTAAATAGTTTAGTAGTTTAATTTTTCAGCTTATAGTTGGTCATCCAACTTGGCTGTATTGAAGGTAGCTTAGGTTTATCGAATCCAGTTGTATAATCGAAGTTGAACTTGTGGCTCAATACTCCCATGTTCACAAGTAGTATTATCTGCTACATACATTGCTTTCATCTTCTCCACAGAAAGCTAAGCTGGAAGCAAAACTGCATCAGACAACGGCAGCAGCGGCAGCAGCAGCATCAGCAGTTGGTCCTGTTCACAACTCTGTGCCTTCTAATACAGTAGCAGCTCCAGGGTTCTTCATTCATCCTTCAGATGTCATTCCACCCACACCAAAAACAACTCCTCTCTTCATGACTCCACCTTTGACTCCACCTAATGAAGCGGTTTCTGCTGTCATTAATGCAGAGCTTGCTCAGCTTTTTCCTGGTTCAGTCATTGATCCCCCAACAGTTAACCTTGCAGCACATAACAAAAATACAAGCAAGTCTAGAACGGTAATTATTTTCTTTTTCTTAGAGAAACAAGATGCTGTAAGCATTACCAGGATCTTAATTTGTACTTGAGTGCTTGTAAATATATATTTATTTGGGTGAGATGTGAAAACTGTATTGCTAAACTTATACCATGAGCAAAGAACTTACGAAAACAAGATAGTTTTGTTACAGTACCTCATAGGGTTTCTCTTTATTTGAGCTAGCTTAACTGTGTAAGGAGTTATTCATCCTTTGAATTTAGTAGTTAATATATTTTTATGGTTCGTGCTCAAATCTAAGTGTAGTGAAGTGTTGTCAAAATGATACATCTTTAAAAGCTCACAATAAATGCATAGATTTTAATCACTTAATTTTACTGATGTTTTTCCACTCCTCAGACTCCACTTGGATCTGGCCTTGCTCTTGCAATATCTCATGCTTCACATTTTCTTCAACCTCCACCTCATCAGTCAATTATTATAGAGCGAATGCACTCAGGTAAAAACCACAATTCCTAATAGTAGTTTTAATACATATTCTAGTAAGCAATGGACTGTTTTCTGAGACTTCAAATAAGTTGCTTAGCTACAGTCTCTCTTAGCTTTCCAGAGTAAAGATATTTCTCAGTTTGTATTCTGTAATACCTATGAGTTTAAGACATAGCACTTAATGATAGTTGAAAAATCCTGGGGTCTTGGGGAATATGTTGGATCTCTGAACAGAGCACCTGTTCAAAAATAATGCAGAAAAAAGCTTCATTTAAGTTGACACCAAAATTTTCTTCTCAGTGTTCAAGCTGTAGTGAGAATTTCTGGGATTATGCAGCTATTATTAGCCTCAAGTATACAAATATACCTTTTAAACAATGCATAAACCTTTATATACCTTTTAAACAATACATTAAAAATGGCTTTATTGTTTGAGAAGTAACATGTCTTGCTGGTTAGCACACACTAGTCTTTCAGGCAATCCTGTGTCTTTCTAACCTAGGAGCAAGAAGATTTGTGACCCTGGATTTTGGAAGACCTATATTACTGACAGATGTATTGATTCCCACTTGTGGAGATTTGGCTTCATTGTCCATTGACATCTGGACTTTAGGAGAAGAAGTGGATGGAAGGCGACTGGTAGTGGCTACTGACATTAGCACACATTCACTTATTTTGCATGACTTGTTGCCGCCCCCAGTTTGCAGGTTTATGAAGGTAAAAGGATCTTTTAACATCTTGCTGTTTGTTAGTACATGAACTTTCACTTAAGCTATCTTCAGACCAAACTCTTTTTGGCTATAAATTTTTAATATATTTTACACTAGTGTTTATTTTTCCTGTTTTGATGGTGTTACAATATAGCTGCATTTTCTTTCAGATCACTGTTATTGGTCGATATGGTAGCACAAATGCCAGAGCAAAAATCCCATTAGGATTTTATTATGGTCATACCTATATCCTACCCTATGAAAATGAGCTGAAACTGATGCATGATCCCCTCAGAGGAGAAGGTGAATCAGCAAATCAGCCAGAAATTGATCAACATTTGGCAATGATGGTTGCATTGCAAGAAGACATACAGTGCAGGTTAGCAGAAAAAAAAAAGTGTATTTGCTAATTATTTTAATGTAAACCACTGGGATATCATAATGTTACAGATTTTTTTTCTTCCCATTATATTCTTCAGACCAAAAAATACTCGGCTCTTGTAGAGTTGTTGCAAATGTCTTTATAGCAATAATAAAGACAAAAGACTACACTGGTTTTTTTTGTGTCTGTTTTAACAGTGCATTGACAACGGACCAGAAGTTGGCTTCTGGCAGGGTGATTGTCAAATGTATTGCAGTTTGCTAATGTGTATTGAGTTGTGGTTTTTGAATGTTTCCCTTTAGGTACAATTTGGCCTGCCATCGGTTAGAAATCCTTCTGCAGAGTATTGACCTGCCACCACTCAATAGTGCTAACAATGCTCAGTACTTTTTGAGAAAGCCAGACAAGGCAGTAGAAGAAGACAGCAGAGTATTTTCTGCTTACCAGGACTGCATTCAGCTGCAGCTTCAACTCAACTTGGCTCACCATGCTGTTCAGAGACTCAAAGTAGCTTTAGGTGCAAGCAGGAAAACACTGAAGGAACAATCTGATCCAAAAGAATTGATTCAGATGTCATCCACAGAACAGTTACGCACCATCATTAGATACCTACTGGATACTTTGCTCAGTTTGCTTCATTCGTCCAATGGTCAGTATTTTTTGAGTTTTTGATTTTTTTGTCATGTTAGTAGAAACAATTTCCAAGTATTTCTATGTCTTGAGTTGCACTTTTCTACTATAAAGCCTTTAAACTATGTTGAGATGTAGAATCATAGAAATGTAGAATGGTATTTGAGTTTGAAAGGATCTTAAAGATCATCTAGTTCCAACACCCTGCCATGGAGAGTGATACCTTTCACTAGACCAGGCTGCTCTAAGCTGCATCTGCTGTGATTTTAGTAGCTGTTGCATACATTGTAAAGTTTTACCAGTGGCACCAAGCTGGCCTAACAACTTCCTGAATGGATAGGAGAAAGTGTCAACGTCCTTCTTGCTTTTGTGTAGTCCTGGCTGCATATTCCTTTTTCAGATAGTCATCTGATCCTTCCTGGGATGATCCAGTTTGCTGAAGTAACAAAAAACTGCCCAGGCAGAATACTCATGACTAATGACTGGTTTTCACAGACAGAATCACCTTGTGAAAGGATCTGTGAGCATTGAGGCCTGTGCAATGCTGGGGGTGGATTAGGCACTTAGAAGTGGGCCGAGGAAGCAGAAGTTGCCTCAAGAGTGGTGGTGGTAGTGAACTCATAAAAACAGTATTTCTAGTTAGTTAATGTTTTTTGATATCCAGTAAAGATTTTTATTTCCTAAGCTTTCCATTGAAAGAAGTCTTGGCGAATTGAAATTGAAAAATCTGTGTAGGAGTTGGTGTTTAAAAACAAAACAAACCAAAACATTATTCCCTTGATAAAGTTGTGTTTTCTATGCCAGTTTGTTCTAAAACCTGATGGTGGTTTGGTTTTTGTTTCATGTAGATTCTGTGGGATATTTGCACTGACACAGTATTGATTTGGTTTTGACCAAATGGCCTGGTCTTTGAGTTACCTACAAATCACCATCTCCTCATATGCTCCCACCTCCTTTACTCCTGTGCCAATTAGTCTAATTGTAGTAGTTTCAAAAACTTACTGTGAACTTCTTCCTATGTTTTCAAGTCATTGTCTCTTTAAACAGAGGTATTCTCTTTTCTTAAAAGGGCACTCGGTTCCTGTGGTCCTGCAGAGTACTTTTCATGCTCAAGCTTGTGAAGAGTTATTTAAACACCTGTGCATCAGTGGAACCCCCAAGATCCGATTGCATACTGGCCTCCTGCTGGTTCAGCTCTGCGGAGGTGAAAGGTGGTGGGGCCAGTTCCTCTCAAATGTACTGCAGGAATTATACAATTCAGAACAACTTCTCATATTTCCACAAGACAGGTAAGGTATAAATCTATATTGATACATTACCTGTGGATCAGTGAAGTAATTTCATTATTCATAACTTATCACTGGAATTGACAAAATGGGATTAAAGGGTACTGATCCATGGTTTTCACTGATTTAAGACCCAGAAAAGTACTGCAGATGATAAATGTCCAATTGCAGTTATTTATTGCACCTATTTGGCTCTTACCCCACAAAAAATTGCGCTTTTTTCTTATTTGGAGATCTTCACATACGTAGCAGGATTACTGTCCAGTGTGAAAAATGGCCTTCTCTTTCATCAGGCTTAAATGTACCCTCATCAGCTGCTCTTCTCCAGTATTTGAGTGTAGGATTGAGACTGGAAGGTGCATTATTAGCATTCACTGCAAAAGACTGCACTGAGATAAGAGCAAGAATATAAAGAGTTGAGCACTGTATGTTAGATGTATTGATTATTTCAGATTATTGATTGAGGTCTTTAATATTCTAAATATTAACATTTTATTTTAATCAAACATATTTGCTGTTTAGAGGCTTTCTGCCTTCTTTGAACAGCAACATCTATATTTTCATATCTTTTTAAAATTAATTAATTCAAGAATGAGTCCATAGATTTCATTCTCTCTCCCTGCTATCAGTAATATGTAATAGGAAATAAAATGGATGAGATCTTGTTTCAGATGTGGAAGACTCTGCTGACCTCTTGAGGGTGAAAGAGATGTTCACCCTAAAATGCTGCATTAACCTTAACAATGATAAGAATGTGAAATCCAGTCTACTTGCTGGGCTGCAGTACTGCTTTTTGTAGCAACCTGTGTCTCAGATGAAAGCCTAGGACAATACTGTTATATAAGGGGTGTTACAGGATATTACTGATTCTGAAAAAGAAATAAAGTCTTAAATATGTGAATTTTATTTTTAGGGTCTTCATGTTGCTTTCTTGCATTGGCCAAAGATCGCTTAGCAACAGTGGTGTTTTAGAAAGTTTACTTAATCTCCTGGATAACCTGCTGTCACCACTGCAACCTCATTTACCTGTGCACAGAAGAACTGAAGGTAGCCTTCTAATTTGGGAGATTATTTTCATATTCATTATAAACTAGAAAATTGAGAGACTAACTCACAATTTTTGGTGTATTAAAAGAAGAAATTGCTCGCTTACTGTATTTCTGAAACACAGTTGTCTTTTAAAATGTGATTAATCTTCTTGTTCTTTAGGTACTAAAAGAGATTCCTTCCCCCACCCCATTAAAACTGAGCAAAATCTATTTGATTATTTATAATTCAGCTAGGAAGCTTTGGCAGAGTGGGGGGAACATTCATCGTATAGACAGCTCTAGTGAATGACTTTGGAATTTAATTTGGTTTGGACAGAAATGCACCTTTTTGCTCATGAGCTCCGTTGTAAGTTTCAGGTTTTTGAGGTGAAACAGATACCAAAACAAGTTTGTTTAGTGTATCTGCATGGTTTCTGCAGCTACACAGTTTGTTCTTGTGGGGCTTTTTGTAATTACAAGGAATTTACATTTTTTTGATCGTAAAAACTTACTGAAATTATATCCTGCGAACTTGATTTTCTTTGAGTGTTCTCTTAACTACCCCAAGGTTGATGCAAATTCTTATTTTTGAAAACATCACACCCTAGGCTACTTCATTTGTTATAGCATTAGAGCTAAGCATTATAGAAGATAAGTTTAAAATTCTTAGCCTTGTGAGGTCTGTGAAGTGCCAGCTGAGATTCTGTCCTTAGTTTTCCCTTGTGTCCTGATGTTAACAGTCCTACAGCTGGGGTCAGAAGCTGTCCTAGTGCTTCCCACTGATCTACCATGTGCTTTCTCTATCGGGGCCATATCCTGCTATAGTCTCTAACTAGTTTGAGGCAAACCCAAGCTTACATCTCCTCTACCTCTGTTTGCACTCTCCCCACAGCTTCCAATTCCTTTCATAGCTCTTGCCTTACTAGTTGTCCTCATGGAGGACTTTAGGAAGCAGAAGTAACTGATACTTCAGAGCTTTATTTGCTGGTCTTCCAGCTTCCTTCCTCCTGGACAGTACAGGTGAGTACTAGGGCAACATTATGTGTGGTGGAAGCATCAGGTATGGCAGAAGACATTCCTATTTGAGAACTGTCACACATAAATTAGGGTCAAAGGGGTGAATACTTACTGGGGAAAAAGTGAAAAAGCAAAGGAAAATCAGAGCAAGAGGTGAGTGTTAGGGGTGGAGAGAAGTTATAAACGTTGAGACCAGAAGAGAAAAAAAGGAAGAAGCAAAATACATTTGGAGGGAGGGAGGGATAGAAGCTGAGATTTTTTTGTGAGATAAAAGGAAAATAAATGGTCTTGTTTTAACAGAAGTATGTAAAGGTGTGTACTTCACTCTACAGCAGGATCCTTTCTTTTTATTCTGCCAACTAAAAAGGTGTGTAGCAGTCACCAGTGCGCCTCATTTCTGTTCTTGCAATTTAGTCTGTGGTTCCAGTCCAGGTCCTGTTATGGACCTGTTGGGGTCCTTCCTCTGCCTCCATGGCATGGGCTGCTTTCTGTCTGAGTGTGCTAAGGAAACTGCTGTTAACAATTCAGGCTGCATCCTAGTGCTTGGATGCCAGCAGCTACGTGTGACTTTGGATGGATCATTTCTGTGCCTTAGTTTTCTCGTTTGATCTGCATTTAATAATAGTCTGAATTAATTACAGCTTTTTTGAGGTCAGTGCATGAAAAGCACAGTGTAGTTAAATGTGGCTCAGCACAGCACACTGATATGAAAATGTGGGTGTAACCTTTAGTGCTGATGTCTTTGCTGTATTGATATTGTAGAATTATGCCATTTGCTTAATGACTGTAATTAAGTGGTCATTATTTGTAGGTTTCTGGTTTTGTTGAGCAGTCATGACTTCACTTTGGAACTGTTCATTAGGATTTCCACTTGCACAAAGATTTTTCTTGCATGATGTGCAAGATAAGTTTTTTTCCTTTTTGCCTGTACAAAAGTACAGCATTTAAAGTGTGAGACTGAAATAGGCATTAGCCAGTCGTTAGTACCACCAGTGTGGCTCATCTAGTCTGAAGTCACTTTTGGCTTTCCTGCAACTTATTCAGATAGCTACATGAAATACACTCATGGAGAAGCAAAGATGGAGGTATCAGTATGCATGGCTATAACTATCTTATTGGAGCCCTGCTTGATGGAGGAGTTGCATGCTGTAGAATTTTATATCTACTTCACATGCTTTAATGCAAACAGCTGTCACTATACATTTGTTATTTAGGAAATTTAGACATTAAATTTTTAACTGTTTTTAAAGAAAAATGCTGCCTAATTTTTAGCTTGAACAGTTGAGGTGAAGCTTTTGACATCCGACTTAATCAGACTAAGGGAACAATGACATTTTTGTTTGCACCTAAGTTTTATACTGATTTCTTTCCTCATTTATAAGTGCTCAGACTCTCACTCTCCTTTTAAAAAACAAAAAGAGGGGAGTAGAGTCTTTGTGGCCTAGTGAAATATGTGACATTTGTTTCTTCAGAAATTTATTAAAGCACTGAAATTTGTTTATTTTGAAGGAGTTTTAGATATTCCCATGATCAGTTGGGTTGTAATGCTGGTGTCCAGACTGCTGGATTATGTAGCTACTGTTGAAGATGAAGCAGCCACAGCCAAGAAACCTCTGAATGGAAAAGAGAGGGAACGCTTTGTGACAGGTACATTACATCTGTTATCAAAACTTGATTCTATGGGTGTTGCTCTGGGAGCTGTTCAAATACCTGAAATTCATTTTCTATTCACTTGAAAAAAGAGGTTTTAAAAATGCATGTTGTGATCTTTTTATTTTTGTTCTTGTCTGCTTATTTATATCCAAATCTCCTTATAAATATAATCTCTTGCATTTTTTCAAATGAAAAGCGCAGGATTGATTTTAGTTTGTGAAAAGCCTTGTGACTGGGGCTTTACAATTGAACGTGCACCATGTTGAGACACTTTGTATTGTGATAAAGGGCGAGCAGTATGACTTCATAAATGTTTTGGTGTTTGTATCTACTATTTTTAAATGTGGTTTTTGTCTGGTTTTCATTTATTTCATTATAGTAGTAGTAGTAATAACAATGTGTACCATGTATTGTTATTATAATTATCAGTATTATCATTGTTATTATTTTGATTAGCTATTGTTTTCTTTTAACATCTTTTCTAAATATTAAAATAAACCTTTTATGTTATGAAGATGTTTATCTATTTTTACTTAGGACAGAGTTGCTTGCCTGCCTATATGTTCTAAGAATAATGAAAAAAAGATGGTACCACTGCATTTTAATATCACACAGAAATACTAACATGCGTGGGGATAGTTGAATAATGCCAAGAGTTCAGTTTAGCTTGTTTCTTTAGTACTTAGTATATGGAGATGCTAACCATTGAAACATAAAGGCTTTTCTCTAGAGTTAAATGAGGTTTAATAAGATGGATTAATTTTTTAAATTTTATTTCCATTAGGAAACCAGTGGAGTTTTATAAATAATAGCCTTCACACTCAGAGTCTGAGCAGGTCTACTAAAGGCAACAGTAGCCTCGATAGACTGTATTCCCGAAAGATCAGAAAGCAGCTCGTGCATCATAAACAGGTGACTTCCTGCATGGCAGTGGCTATTTTCACAGAATGTGTCTCATTTATAGGATATCTGATTTCTTAAAACAACAGCTTTGGCATTGGGACTCATTCAGCCTTGCTTTTGCATAGGTCTGATTCTGTAGCTAAAGGCTGCCTAACTTCTTTGACATCCATCTAAAACCATGGGGCAAGGGATCTGCTAGAAAAACAAATGTTGGAGTGTACTGTTGTACTCTATTGGACAACAAATTTAATGTACTATCAACATAAATCTGAGTACACATGAGTGCAAGCACCTAAGCTGTGATTTAGAAGTATTTTAAAAGCTCAAGTTACAGTTTGAACTGAAGATTGCTATCATGTGAACATACTGATCCTTTTAACATCTTATTGCTTAAATTTTCATTTATTCCTATTAACATTTTCTTTTAGCAACTTAACTTATTAAAAGCAAAACAGAAGGCTTTGGTGGAACAGATGGAAAAAGAGAAAATACAAAGCAACAAAGGATCATCATACAAACTTTTAGTAGAACAGGCAAAACTAAAGCAGGCTACTTCAAAGGTATGATGCTCTGAAACTGTAACTGACTTCTTGTCCTTTATGTGAAAAGACCTGTTCCTGCAAAGTCATTTTTGTCTTACTTTGACCTTATTACAAAAAGTTGATTCATCGTGGCTGCTATCAAGTATATTCTAATACTGTAAAAAGCAGCCATCTGGAAATTTATTGCTCTGTGAAAAATAGTTTATTGTTCTACAGGATTCTTTTAGGTAGTCATGGTCGAAATTACTAATAAACTTGTAGCTTTGGGGATGCCAGTCATGTCATTAAACTTTGGATAACATACAGCAACAGAGAGATAAAGTAGTACTTTATATGGCTAGCTTTTATGCATGATGCTCTTCTAGATGCTTTCATGGTTGAGTAATCAGAAAATAATCATGCCAGTGTCTGTCTTTCCAAACTAATAAATATGACTTTTGAGAATTATTTTTGAAGTTTGTCATAAGCTCTTTAGCTTCCTGAAGGTACCCACCACTTCAGTTGTGGCAACTTGCAGTAAGCCCCAGATATTGAGAGTTGTTGATGTAGTTAAAGAATTGTTTTGGCTATGAGGGGAGATGCTGAAATTTAGGGATTTCAGACAATGACAAGGTGGACTTTGCAGGGAACACAAAAAATGTGTAAATCTTTCCAGTTACCAGACTTAGATGTCTCTTGAAATATTTACTCCCCAGTTCAAGAAGTATTCATGTCTGTTAGGATGCCTGAAAATAGGTCTGTGCAAGGTGATTACATGATGTTGGACCTTACAGGCAATCTAAACTGAAATCGTAGAATTTCTAGTAATTATGGGAAAAAAATCACTAGCATAAAAATAAAGCCCTAAGTTTTCACTAACTGTGCTTGTCATGAGCTGTTCTTTCCTGCACTATCTTCTGCTTTATTCCAGCAGGTTATACCAAGGGGGCTGCTCCACTGGTGGCCCCTTGAGGCATTTTTAAATGAATTACTGGCTGTGCTGTTTAGCTGTTTTAAGTTTCACTTTTTAGTAGCCATGTTGTATAAAAAACCCATGTTGAACTAAAGATCTTTCCTCTTGTAGTTTCTTGTAGTTAAGGTGTTACTGTATCCTTGATAGTTGACTTTTGTGTGTGTTTTGCTATTTCGCCTACTAATCACTTTTAGTTATGACAAGCTGAGTGATGTGAGACATGTACTGCATTTAGGAGAAAGTGGAACCTTTGTCTTACTGAATAGTTATTTCTTTGGCTACTTCAGTGACAATGGCTTAAGTGAGATTATAAGAGGTAATTCTGTTATCTGATGACTGCTAGTGTAGCTGATACAATGAACTGAGCTGCTAAAGGAATGCACTTGGTGGATGAGAGGATTAATAAAAGCACTTTCTTTTCTCCATTGCATGCAGGCCCTCTGTCAAAGAGGTTGTAGTTAAGAGCCATGATGAAAAATCAATTTCAATTTATGGTATGGCTAATGCATACTTTGTATCATGGCAGTATTAAGAAAATTAAAAATTCTTGGTGATTTATCAGATGTGAAGAACTGAAAAGTCAGTGTTCTTGTAAAAGTACATTTCCATACCGGCTGTTTTTATATGCAGTTTGCTTAATGGTATCTGTAGCTTTATGTACAGGTGTGGAAATAGGAAAGAAACTTTGAAAATATGTATTTTCAATATGTGTTAAGGTATACATAAGGCTTAATTGGCACTTCTGCAGAACTGAATTTGAATACGTGTTTGTCATCTGAGATAACATGCTGCCAAAACAAATTTCTGCCAGTAGAGCCTTAATTCCATTCCAGATTCTCATATATTTTTAGAATTCCTACTATTTTTTTAAGGAGTTCCACAATCTCTGTTATTGCTGGCCACGCTGATTCATTGTGAAAGGGTTTAGAGGTTAGTTTAAAACTGTAACTGTTGTTTCAAATTTAATTTCTGCAGCACTTCAAGGACTTAATACGCTTGCGTCGAACTGCAGAATGGCCTCGTTCTTCTTTAGATACAGAAGTATCAACAGCAAAGGAAACTCCAGAGATTGAACCACTTCCCTTTACACTGGCACACGAACGTTGCATTTCTGTGGTGCAAAAGCTGGCACTCTTTCTCTTGTCCATGGACTTTACTTGTCATGCAGATTTGCTTCTGTTTGTTTGTAAGGTAAACAGAATATGGAACATCACTATGTAGCTGCAGTAGTAACCACATGAAATTAGTTTTTTATTACTACTTTTTTGCTTGTTTGATGGTGAGAATTAGCTGCGGCACTAAAATTGCCAATCATTTCTGCTGATGTAGTTTTTCTGATCTGTCACTTTTTGTGTATAATATGGTGGCTTCAAAATTGCATGGAAAAACTAAAAAACATAGATTCATGTAATTACACTCTTAAAATTACAAAGTATGAACTGGTAAAAATACCTGATTTATTTGTAAGCAAAATCTAATAATCATAGAAAATAAGGTTATTGTATTGTCTATGCTTATGAATAGACATATATTTCTTTCTTTTTTTTGATAGGTTCTTGCTAGAATTGCAAATGCTACAAGACCAACGATTCATTTATGTGAGATTGTAAATGAGACTCAATTAGAAAGATTGTTGCTGCTTCTTGTTGGAACTGACTTTAACAGAGGAGACATCTCTTGGGGAGGAGCATGGGCTCAGTATTCTCTGACTTGTATGCTACAGGATATTCTAGCAGGTTTGTTTTAAGATCATATTCTTTAGAGGTTATCTTGCACTTGAATCTTTCTTCCTCTAGTATTTTGGGGGCCAGTTTATCACTGTTAACCTGGTGACACAGTGTAAATTATAAAAAAAACCCCAAAAAATAATAACATTTAGGTTAGTGTGCAAAAATGTGATTTAAAATTGCAATTAGAGTGAAGAAATAGCCCCCAGACGGTTTAGAGTTAGAAAAAAATACAGGTGGTGTAGACACTGGGATGTTAATTTGTAATGTATTTTAATTGAATAAAGTTTGAAATGAAGTTGTCTGCTTAATTTAATACCTAGGAGAGTTGTTGGCACCTATAGCAGCTGAAGCTATGGAAGAAAGTCCTTTGGGAGAAGATGCTGGAGCTTCAGCTGGAGATTCTGATGACTCTCTCCAGCAGTCCACTGTTCAGTTAGTGGAAACCATAGATGAGCCTTTGACACATGACATCACAGGTAAATTATTCCATTATTCTGTATATTGAAAAGAGTAAAAAAAAAAATTACTCATCTATCAAGGTATCAGTAAAAGACTTTTTGGTGATAGCATAAATAGTTTTGGATAATATAGGCAGATTGAGTAATTAATTAAGTTAGTTTTACATCTGGCATGTAAAAAATGGTTATTTTTTTCTGTTATTTTTAAAAAGGCAACTTGATTGCATATTTTAACTTTTTCCACAAAGTTTTAATATTAAAAAGGGTAAAATTATCTGTTAAGTATATTATACATCCTTGTTCTGTAATTTTTACTTGCTACTGTTAATACTTCTTTAATGATTCAAGGTGCTCCACCCTTGTCATCATTGGAAAAAGATAAGGACATTGATCTTGAATTACTGCAGGACCTGATGGAAGTTGATATTGACCCTTTGGATATTGATTTGGAAAAAGATCCCCTTGCAGCCAAAGTCTTCAAGGTATGTCACACCTAAATTTTCAGGATAACCTTTACGTGTGAGATAGAAAAATCCTTACTCTCTTACACTTCTTCAGTAATAGTATTTGATATCTTAGACCTGCTGCTAGTTTTTTATGATGTTTAAAATGAAATGTCAGGAAAGAATGTAAATATTCACTTCTCAGTTGACTACAAAATATTTTGCTTTTGCATGAAGATACTTGTGTAAACTAGAGGTTCTGAGTTTACTCGCACTTTAGCACATGTTGAAGACACCAAAAGCATAATAGAAAAATAAGATCTGGTCTTGTTATTTTTATTAAGAACAGAGCACCATTTCTGTGACTCATCTTAAGATGAGTTTATGCTGTTAATAATGTATTTTTAAAAAGTAGCTTGTGCAGTAGCAGTAGCTTGTGCTCAGATTGGCTTCAGACTATGAAGAGAAGCAACTCACTTCAGAATTTACTCCACTGGGGAACAAGAAAATTGCTAAGTACTTTTATACTTAAAATGAAGGCTAAATATACATGTGTTGTACAATTACATTATTGTCAATGAAAAACCAAAAATTTTTAGACTTTAAAGGAACACACTATTCATAATAAAATTCTGAGTCTCTTTTCTCTGTTTAGAAGGATGACATTTGGAGTTTTGCCATGCCTCTTTCTGTTGACTTAAACCTCTTGTTTGAATTAACCTAGATTATGTGTCTCACCACTTGCTCATAAAACACTGAATTTTTTTCTGTATTCCCTCATATGTCCTTCCACCCATTACCTGTCATGTAAAGATTTTTTCTTTAAATCTCAGTCTACCACCAAAAATTACACTTACTGCTGAATTTCTGTGCTACTGATGTTTCCTGCCTTCTCTATTCTCCTGTCATGTCATGTGGCAGTACTCTTTAGTCAGCTTCATCCAAGATACCTTTATCATCTCGTTACCTATTACCTGCTTTGAAAATAATCCATAAACCCACTTCTTATTCTTCATCCTTCTTAATATGTGCTTCCAGATCTGTAAAATGACAGGCGATATTGGATCTCACCAGCATAAAAAGACCAGCATATGCAAATTGCCTTTATACAGTGTTACATTACTTTTTTCCTTGTGTCCATATGCTTTATTGGTGTCTTAAATTATGACTCAAGTAGAGATTACTCAGCTGTTTCTTTTTCAGAGCCCATTACAAATAGTCCCTGAGCCTCACTGAGGCTTCAAGGTACTTAATTAGTACAGTCAGTAGTATAGCATAGTATTCTGTCGTGATAAATACTTCCTCAAAATATCTGTGTAATACTCTACTTCCAAATTTGCAATGTGGTACAAACATGGGACGAAAAACTGATGGCAACATTTTCAAATTGGCTTCTTGAATCTTTGAGGCAGGTAACTACACTGCTAGATTTTGACAATCACTAAGGATTCAGTAGCTTATACTGCAGTAAGGATTGAAACAATTTTCTAAAGCTATTGGAACCAATCTTCTGGTTTAATTTTTTTTAATCTTCCAAGTTTGTTGTTAGTCATTAAAAACTTCCGGCAATCTAAAGATTTGCTGTTTATTGTTTTTCCTTTGTTTTTTTGTTTGTTTTTTAAGCCTATAAGCAGCACCTGGTACGATTACTGGGGTGCTGAATATGGCACCTACAATTACAATCCTTACATTGGTGGTGTTGGAATTCCAGTTGCAAAACCACCTGTAACTACAGAGAAAAATGGATCACAAACTGTCAGCATATCAGTCTCTCAAGGTAAGCAATGAATTAAAGTTCTGTTTGTGTTCTCTTTTCTGTAATACTGTATTTGACATCTTAGACAAGAAATTATTTTAACAATATCTATTTCTTTTAAGAGGAAATAATTATATTTTATATATGCCATTTTTTCCTGTAGTAACTGAGAGAATGTAATGTGAAACTTAGATTTAAAAAAGCCCAACATGGCAGAAAAATCTTACTTTCTAACATTTTGGAATGCACTTATAGGCAGTTTTAAATCTTTCCTGTTTTCTCAGGAAATTTTGGAAGCTCTTTTCTAGTTGGCTCTACCCCAAAGGAGTGAAGTGGCATACTTGTTTCATTTGTAGGAGTACTACTGAACTGAGTGATAGATTTTTCTTCTGCCACACTGGGAAAAAACCAACTTTTTGGTTCTCATTTGAGAGCTGTTGCCTTAGGAAGAAATGAGTTGAACATATGCAGATTGTCATGTGTGATAGTAAAGTGAGTGTGGGAAGAAATATGGGTGTGTTTCAGAGAAATACAGTATTTTAATAACTCTATATTTCAGGTCTGTAAGAATGTTATAGAAAGTTAGAGGAGCAAATTAAATGTGAGATGAGCTCAGTTGTTCAGAGCATGGTGCTGATAACAGCAGGGCTGTGGGTCCAATGCCCATATCTCTTAGGAGTTGGATTTGATGATCCTTGTGGGTCCCCTCCAATTCTGTGATTGAATATTCTGTGATTCTGCAATTGTGAATGTCCTTGCTATGCACAGTTTTACCTTTTTTTGTTGCCTTCTGTAGCTTTAGATGCACGTCTCGAAGTTGGACTTGAGCAGCAGGCTGAGCTGATGCTGAAAATGATGTCCACACTGGAGGCTGATTCCATTCTACAAGCATTAACCAACACATCTCCTACATGTAACTACATGTTGTCAAATCATTCTCTTCACATAATGATCATGATGCTTTGAAGTTTGTAGTAATGTTTCTCAGCTACTGTAGACAGTAGCTGAGAAAAAGTTACATTTTGCTGGAGTTTTCTTATTAGGCTGTACTTTAGAGATAGTTCTTTATTGAGATTTTTGAATAACTTACATGCCTGTATTTAAGACATTTTGTGAAAGTCAACTATGCATGTGGATTATGCTACAAAGAAGGGAAAATTTTCAGTTTTAAGTCTAGATGCAAGTGAATATTAAGCTTCCTTTGTGAAGCTTCATTTTTGGTGTTCGGAAGCTCTTTTTATTTGACAGTTACACCTACTAAGTGATGAAAGTGAAAATACTTAAATACAAACTCATCTTTTCAGTGAGCTTTATGTTACAAAAACACTCAGTGTTTAACTTTTGAACCTTTTTTCAGTGAGTTGTGCTGCCCATCTTGTTAAAATGTGTTTCTTTGTGGCCCTCTGGGTTGTTGGTTGAGCGTGTAGTGATGGAGTAGGTTTAGTGATCTTCAGAGTTTATTCTCTGGAAGTTCATTATTGTCTGCAACAGTTGGACTGTAATGCATGAAAGAAATGTTCCAATCGTTTGTCTTAGCATTGTGTTACCAGGGCACTGCTGTAATAGCTGTGAAAATGTATTTGTGTGGACTCAGTTCCAAACAGTTCTTGTGAAGATGGAAATGTCTGATATTCAAGTATGACACTACTCTGGCATTTAGTAGTCCAATTCAACTGAACACTACGTTGAAGATGTTCTTCTAAATTATGAAAAAGTGTCTTTCACTTAAGTATAAAACGTAAGGGAATAGTTATGAAATTACTTCTGGCAACATTTCAGAGTAACTCATGGTGGGATGGTACCCTGTTTTGTTTTCTAGTGACGCAGTCTCCCAGTGGCACAGATGATTCATTGCTGAGGGGATTACACGCTGCTAACCAAAATGCCCAACTGATTGTGCAGTTGTCATCTATACCTATGCTGAGTGCATGCTTCAACAAACTCTTTTCCATGCTGCAAGTCCACCATGTTCAGGTAGAAAATTTTGAATTTTAAATGTTCTGATAGTATTTATCTCTAAATTTGAGAGTTGTTTTCCTCTACTTCTTGCTACTTAGGACTCAGGTAATCTGTTAGGTTATGTGCTTCATTGCTTATGAATATGTCATGGACAACAGTACTGATAATGTAATAAAGTGCTGAAAGCTTTTATGAAAGTGGACATTGCTTGTTGCAGTGGAAACTGGCATGCATTTGCATATTTAAAAACCAGTTTGTGTGTCCTCTGAATGATAATTGTTTGCTTATTAATGAAAAATGTCACTAAGTGGCAGTTAATGACAAATGGAGATTGGTGGAGATTTTCAAAACCCAGTTGAATAAACCCCCAAGTGACAAAGTCTGATATCTTCTTTGGTATTTCTTTGAGCAGATTGGATTGGATAACTTGAAAAGGTTCCTTCCAATCTGAATTATCCAATGATCCTGTATGGTAATAGGAAATTTAAAAGTTTGTTTTTTGAAAAGTCATTGGTTTAGCAATGCTTTTCTTGATTCATACAAAGGAATGCCATGCATGCTATATATATAATGATTAGGTGCCTGACTCCATCTTGGTATTTTGATAGAGTGGCTGACTCCATCCCTCAATTGTTCTTTAGATGAGAAACAATTTTGGATGAGATATTTAAACATCCTTGGTGCTTCCCCAGAATATCTAAAGAGTTATTTTCCTCAGGGGAATTATTCAGAGTAAGCATCAGTGTCTCTGAGGTTTCTCATTAGATAAATGAGCCTTTTGAATAATTTTGGTTGACTGTAAAACTATCATTTTAATAACATTCCAAAAGCTTCCTTGCAAACCTGTAAGCTTACCTGTATGTGTTACAGTTACAGGGTTATGATAAAGGTATTTCTGAACAGTGTGTAAAGCCTCATTTTCTTAACACAAGTTTGAAGAAAGTTCTTAAGAGAAATTATTTGGAAGAAATCAATTACAAAAACAATAGCAGAAGCATTTGCTAGTTAGGCTGGATTTGCCTTGAATATTATGTTTACCAGAATTTTCAAATCCAGTGAAGGAGAGAGTGTGTGTGTGTACAGTGAAACAGTAGCAGCTGAAAATGTAAATCAGACTTTTAAAATTAAAATTTTGGTGCTCTGAGGTTCTGAGTTTGTTCTCATAGTGGGTTTTTTCCCCCCTTTCTTTCAGCTTGAATCCCTGTTGCAGCTATGGCTCACATTAAGCCTGAATTCCAGCTCCTCTGGAAGTAAAGATAGTGGTGCTGATATTTTCCTTTATAATGCTAACCGAATACCTGTTGTTTCCTTAAACCAAGGTAAAATATATTAAATAAGGGAAATAAGTTTGGGTTTGGGGTTTTTTTTTAAATACTCAATTTTTGCTCATAAGCAAAAAGTATTGCAGTAAGTGTTTTTGCTAAGATCAGTGTTGAGATAATTTCTGTGTTCTTACTAAAGAACTTGTGGTCTTGTTTTCTTCTTAAAGTGGAAAATACATTGCTAGAGTGTAACCGAGAGTTGATTTGTTTAATTTTCATAAAATTAGTAGAAATTAAATGGTAAAATTTGTGGTTCTTAACTCAGAATTATTCCCAAGAGGACTTATTAAAATACACTTCTTAGACTGAGATGAACTGTGCAGCTGTATGCACTTTTCTGATGAATTTAATTTCCTTTATACCATGCTATGATCCCTCCCTTAACAAAGGGGTTGGCAGAGTGGGAAAGCTCCATTACTGTTGAGCATCAGACTAGTAATTCTAATACTTCTAGTATGAAGACATTCTGAATTTTTTTTTCTTGCACAACCTGGTACACTGACTTCCATGAGAACATTTGAAACCAGTTTCTTTGCATCATTTTCTTTGAGCTGTCCGGGTCTGTACGCTGTAGAGAGTTCAGTGGGCCAGTTCCTGTGAAGTGTTGGTGAGGTTTCTTTTCCTAATTTCATGCAACAGTGGTTGCAGGAACAGTGACAACACTGGTCAAAACAAAATGAATGCAAGGAACAATAATACTAATAACAATAATCAGCATAGCGCCTTGCAGTGAAAATTAGAAGTTTATAGTAATACCTTGAAGATTAAAACTTGGAAAAAACTGTTTTTCTTGACAGCTTCAGTAACTAGCTTCCTGTCAGTTCTGGCATGGTATCCTAATACTTTACTCCGGACGTGGTGCCTTGTGCTTCACAGCCTAACACTCATGACAAATATGCAGCTTAATGGTAAGTTTCTTTGGTTGGTTTTCTTATGTTTGACAGTTTTAGTGATATACAAATAAATGTTGATTCCATCAAAAGACTTTCAGAACATTCCTTTTGTCATGTTCGTGCTTTTGTTCTCCATTAACTTCGGGCTTTTCAAGAGTGAGCTCTTTGAATTGCTTGTACCATGGGAAACAGAAACCCTTATGGTAAAACAAAATGTCATTGTAAGTGAGTCGTCATTGTCTTCCAAAAAACGTTTTAGGACTAGCTAATGATCTCTGGGAATTAGTTTTGTAGTATGAGAAGAAATAGCAGAGAGGAATGATTAGGTTGCTGTGAATGAGATTGAAGTTTTTCTGACAGAGTAGGAATATTTTTGTAAATATGCAGGCACCAGTCACTGCTTTTATTAAGCTATCTGAAAATAAGCCCCCAGCAGCTGAATCTGTTAAAATAGAAATCCAGCCATTTCATTTCCCTATGCATACCAGTAATATCTCACATTCTCTATATTGCTCCATAACACACTAGAAATAATCTCACTTTGTGAATGAGATTTTGCCACAACACTGATAGAAATTAAAGTAGTTTTTAAATGTTGCCTATGTATCTTTTTTTCATATTCGCCATTTCAAGTCATTGACTTTAAGATGCACTTTGTTCTTAAAATTTTTACTTTCTGTCCCCTTTCTGTGATGATATATTTAGAAATCAGTCTCACAAAAATCTGCTGAAATTTTTGCCATCAGGTGAAGAAGTAGAGCTGTAAAAATCTAATGAAAGAGACTTATTATGCACAAACTGAGACTTCGCTCTTATTCTTAGTATCTGAGAACAGAACATGGCCTGATCTCTGGAATAACTGCCTTCAATTAACAAGCATGTGTGCTGTCAACTCTTGAGTCAGTTACACCTTATCAGAAGGGATGAACACATTCAGGCCTGTGGATGAATGTCCCTGTAACTCCCCCAGGGGTGTTGTACACCTGAAATGTGTACATGAAAGGGAGAACATTGACATGATGGCATTTATCAAAAAGCACTGTCCCACTTCTGCAGAATCTGTTTCATATCCTGCTTTTTTCAGGGTTTTGAACTGATTCAGTATACTACTACTGCAAGAGTAATACTTCACATTTAGTAAAGCTCATTTGTTTGGTCACTGAAGGGTGTATTTTAATTCAAATTCCAGTCTTCAGAGTTCTTATCTGTTAAGCTCCCTACAATTTTATTCTGATAAGTCATTGCATCTGCCAAGAACAAAAATACTGTGGTTGTTTACAGGTTGTTTACAGAACACTTGGTCTCTGTCTGACAAATTAAAAAATGCACTTGAGCCTTATTGAAGTGTTGGACTAAAGAAAATAGACAAATCAAAATGTCTGTATGTATTGCACCTACAAAATTAATATAGATTTTAAGGAATACTGCCTTAGCAAGCTTGGAACACTGATTGGGCAGTTATGGGGCTTTGTGTCTGTACTTAGTGGAAAACTCACAGTTATGGTCCTGAGTAAGCAGGTTTTGGTACCTGTTTTAGCTAAGACTATTTCCGCATCATGAAATAAATATAAGGGTTTTGCACTAAAAATACTTGATTTACACTTAATATTTAAGATTACACATGTAATTTTTATGTCTTTATTTTTAAGCTGGTCCAAGTAGTGCCATTGGAGCTCAGGAAAGTACTGCCCAGTTGTTGGTGTCAGATCCCAACCTTATTCATGTGTTAGTGAAATTTCTTTCTGGCACTAACCCTCATGGAACAAATCAACACAGTCCACAGGTAAGGAGCAATTAAAATAAGAGGAAAAACTTTTTGCAATAGGATTTCAAGGCGCTTGACAGAAATACGTGTTCATTCCCAATGTATTATATCCTTGTCTTGTTTCTTCTTCTAGTTATAGACTTAGTTGGTTCTGATGAGCAGCCATAGGGAAATTCATGTTGTTGATACACTCTCAGTAGTGCTGGTGTGTTTTCACAACTCTCTGGAGACTAGCCACAGGGAGAGGATGCCATATGTGAATGAAGTGTTCCATTCAGTTACTTTCCCAAAATCTTGTTGGGTTGGGATAAAAATGCCAACGAAGATTAAGTTTTAATATCTAAGAATTCCTGAATTTAAAGTTATACTTTCATTTTCTGCCTCTTTCTGAATTCATGTAGTATCTGCTGCCTCTCCTAATTTCAGTTAATGTTTTCTTGTTTTTGCCATCTTTGAAAAACCTACAAATAGTGTTTTGAAAAAAGCCCAAGTGAACTTAATTGTAGGTAGTATTTGCCAGGAGTCTCATTTTGGGAGACAGAAAACACCTGGTTTTCCTTGGGGTTTTTTTCCAGCAAATTTTCAAGAAAATACATAGTCCTTTCCAGGACGCTGCACAGTGTCATTGAAGTATTTACTTAAGTATGTAGTTTGTGAAAAACATTCACATTAGCACAGAAGTGGATTCTGTATGGAGTATAGTTTGCATTATTGAAAAGAGAGTCTCAACCTGAAAAACAAGTCTTAGGTAAAGAACTGATTTTCTTGCTTTTGACTCATGATTAATAATAGAAAAATATGTAATATAAATGGATACCTTTTAGTTCTGTAAAGATGCTCTAAACATTTTCAAAAAGTACATTAAGCTATGCAATACTTTCCTGTTCTTAGAAGATGTTAATGTTCTTGAAGACATTTCAGGTATATAAAATTCTTCCTAAAATGTCTTTTCTTCTAGGTTGGGCCAACAGCAACACAAGCTATGCAAGAATTTCTTACTCGATTGCAGGTGCACCTTTCTTCAACTTGTCCTCAGATGTTCAGTGAATTTTTATTGAAATTAATACATATACTTTCAACAGAAAGGTAAATCTTACACGTTTGTGTTCTTTCATACCCTCCTTTTCTTTAAAATCTGTGTGATTGTGAATCACAACTCAGATGTGTATGTGCCTTGTCATTCTGTAAGTTAGGTGTCAATGGAAATCATCATTGTTGCTGCAGCACAAGCAGCCGGCCTAGAGCTGCTCCTAGCACATGGAAAAATGCATCTGGAATTCACACACAGCTGTCTTTGTAAGAGAGTGTCAATAGAGGCACTGAAATGTTGGACTGATTTTATTTAAATCTTGTTGAAGTAATTTCCAAAGTAAGGACACTGTTGATGAGCTTATGTATTAAAAAAAGTATTCTGAGAGGTCTGAATTAATGAAAGATTCCAGAAATTCATAGGTTGTAAAAATGGTACAGATGTCTTTTCTCACATGGTAGGATGAGTTGTGAGATTGCATAATTCTATTTATGCGATATGCATTTTTATTGCTTTATCTTTGGTGGGTTTTTGTTCTCTCCACATGACAGTGGAAAACACTCTGTCCCAGTCTCCTGGGGCCTATTGATGCTCACTAGTGTAGAGAAGTGCCTCTGGCCAGGGAGAGAGAAGAGTTTATGGCTCATCTTTCACAGTTCTGCTTTTCAAGGCAAGGCTGATGGGCACAAGATTCTGTCTCCAGTGGTACACTGAAAATAAGGCAATTGTTTAGTCTGAAGTACACTAGAAAGCATTTCTTTCTGGTATTGATGTTATGCTTATCTCCAGACAGAGGCTTCTATAATTAGGGATGAGCTTCCTCAGTTCTGGGCTCCCAGTAGGTGGCACTTCGGTGTTATCTATTTAATCTTACAGAAAATGGTTTCTGCCTTCTCCAAGAGATTTTACCTTTGTAACTTAAATTATAGGAGTGGTGTTTATCAGGTTATATTGATGATCAGTGATTTCTATGAGACATGTCATAATACAATAAAATCATTAATTCACAGTGAATCTTGGAGTGTGTGTCTGCATGCCAGCATTTGTTTAAAACAAGCTAATGAAACCACTGAAAGTGTAGTTTTTGAAACACATTAGGGTTTTTTTTGTGAATTGCCATGATATGGAAGCAAAGCAGCAGGAGGGGATTTACATTGTTATTTCTAGGAACACAGATAATTATGGGACTGTACTGTGTCTGAGCATAAGATTAATTGTAAAGAAAAGCAGCATTTTACTGTTGGTATTACTTAAATTCCAAATATTTTTTCAGGGCTGTTTCTATAAACTGTTTTGTTCTGCATTTAATTTTAAAAGTTTGATTAAAATTAATCAGTGGGAAGAAAAAAATCCGTCATGATTTCCTGTTAGCAACTAAATAATCCTCATGATATTAAAGTATTATCTGGCTGCTTTCCATGAGGTTTTCTTGCATATGTAGGAAACCTTTCACCAAGAACTGAACAAGACTGTTCAGTCTGTATGTAGCCTGTTCCAAGTATTTACCTACAAAATTTTCTGAATTACAAAACTAAAAGATGAATCCTATCCTTTTTAAAAGTTAACCTCTTAATCCTTAGTGCTATCAGGAAGGTGGTGGCATGAGCAGGTTCTGCAGGCTGTTTAATGACCAGTATATTAAAAAATTACAGAAGCTTGATGTGGGTGGAAGATCAGATTTTGCTTCCACATGCATTTCTGAAAATAACTGGATTTTTATGTATTGGAAGTCTGGTGTGCTTTTGAATCCTTAAAATTGAGGACGAAGATCACACTCAAACAGCCAAACCTGTATAACTTGTAATATCTCTTTCTTCTTTTTTTTTTTCTTTCAGGGGTGCTTTCCAGACAGGCCAGGGACCACTGGATGCTCAAGTGAAACTCTTGGAATTCACCCTGGAACAGAATTTTGAAGTTGTATCAGTTAGCACCATTTCTGCAGTAATTGAGTCGATCACCTTTCTTGTGCATCATTACATCACATGTTCAGACAAAGTCATGTCTCGCAGTGGCTCAGACAGCTCTGTGGGTGCCCGAGCCTGTTTTGGGGGGCTTTTTGCCAACATTATCCGTCCAGGTGATGCCAAAGCAGTTTGTGGAGAAATGACAAGGGATCAACTCATGTTTGATTTACTAAAGCTGATCAACATTTTAGTTCAGCTGCCGCTTTCCAGTAACCGAGAATACAGTGCCCGTGTTCCAGTAGCAAGCAGTACTACAGACAGTGTGTCTGATGAGGAAAAGGTTTCGGGAGGCAAAGATGGCAATGGAAGCAACCCTAATACTCAAGGATCAACCGCATACGTGGCGGATTTGGTGTTGGCCAACCAACAAATTATGAGCCAGATTCTGTCTGCGCTTGGCCAGTGTAACAGCAGTGCTATGGCCATGATTATTGGTAGGTGTTTTCTGAGTAACATGGAAGGTCTTTTGGGTGGTGAAACGTTTAAAATTTCTGCAAACTCATAAGCTGGGTGTAGATGTGAAATAATGCATTACAGAAATGACAGGAAAAAAGTGACAGAGAAAAAGCTAAAGGGGAACAGATGCATGAAAAAAGCCCCTAACAGGAGGTGGGAGACAGTAATTGAAACCAAACGGGAATGTGTTTGACATTTGAATTTGCTGAATCGCATAATGCTTAACGTTAAAGGATCTCTGGATATTGTCTAATCCAGCCTTCCTGCACAAACTTAGAGCCTGCCTCAGTTGAGAGCAGGTTGCTCAGTACCTTGGTTCCTCAGCGGTGGAAACTCCACAACTGCTGTGGGCAACCTGTTATGTTGTTCAATCATTCTTAAAATAGAAAAAGCCTTTTTCTTATGTTTAAGTGGAATTAATTTCCTGTATTTCAGTCTGTGGCCATCACATGCCTCTATGTATGAATTAGGATGAGTCTTCTTTGTACAAGACATCTTACCTCAGTTGTTTGCTGGATTGGATGATTTTCCTTTTTTAAATCACATTGGAAAATACAAGTTACAATTGTGTCTCTTTCATAGAATACCTAAACTTTTCCTCTGTTTCACCAGAAATTGCGTTAACATTAACGTCATATTCTAGGAGTTGCAGTCATATATTTGTGAGTGGGATCTTCCTGCTATGAATTAGTAAGGGAGATGATGATACTTAGAAAGCAAAGCTGCTGTTTGTCAGACATTTATCTGAGGTGCATTTTTTTAGACAGACTGCCTATTTTTGTGACTTACTTTGTGCCGTGATGGTGGCATAGAATTTATTTACACAAGTTAAACCACTGGCTTAAATACCATGGATTTCTCCATGTGCAAAAGATTTTGCAGGAGGATAGACCAAGACGTGCACTCCATTTCAGGTGTAATATTTGTAAAATTTGGTGCTCTTTATAGTGATTTTCTTGCTTGAAGGAAGTTGCTCTGGCCTTTTCTGTGCTGCCTCTTTTAAGCAGATATAAAACTTAACCTATGCTGTTATCAGGAAACAGTTACTTGTTCAGTGAGCCCTCATGAGTATTAGACCAGTGGTTTATTGCAGCATGAAAGCAATTGAGGAAAGGTAGTTATCTCTTAGGTAGTAAAATTAAACAGGAGGTAAGATTTGACAAGCCGGGATTGTGCTGTTGGAACCTTCCTGAAATTAATTCCAGAGGATCTCCTTCATCACTTTGGGTAGTTGATGTCATATTGCAAATCCTCTATGAACACTGAAAGTAGTTTGTTCTGGGAATGGTGGTTTGTTGTGAGTATGTGTTTCTTTAGAGTGAAATTCAGATAGTCTTCTCAACTTTGATGTCTTTCTAAACCACTGATTTTTGTCTGGCAGTTGTTTTGCATTTTTTTAAGGGCAATTTGGAAAGATAGTTTTTTCAAAATGTTTTTCATTGAAATTAGTGTTCTGGGTCAGCTGATCCCTTTTAATGGATTGTTCTTCCAAAGGGTTTTTAATACAGGTTATTGAAAATAATCTTTCCATGTATTTTGGGAAGATGTAATACAGCTATTTGTGGGTTTAGTTCCTTCAAGAAAAACTATATTAAACTCTCTGAACTATTTCTGTGAAAAAACCATTTTGCAGGACTGCAGCCAGTGTTACACAGGATCCAACAATCAGTTAACAGCATATAATAATAAATATGTAGTAACTAATGCAGTTTGGAAAGGTGCTACCAGGATAGGTAAACAAGAAGATGTCTACAAATGTTACTGATAGGTAGTGGCTCTTGTGTCAAAATTTATGCTAATAGTGTTCATTTACTGCATCTGGCAATCCAGATGGTCAGGATCCAGGATGGCCCTGAGGAATTCAGTTGCCACATGAATTTTAAACTTTTTTTGTTCTGTTTTTCCTTTTATGACCATTGTGTCTGTTCCATTAGGGTTTTTTGCTTTGTAAATGACAAACTGTGCAAATCATACCAGTAACAGTATTCACCTCCTGTCCTATCTTGTCCTCACCTGAAGGTCCTCCCTCTCAGCAAATCCAGCTTACATTCATTCCATTGAACTCTTCTAGGCTAGACAGAGTCTGGATCTTGGGACTACTTTATTTGTTCCTCTGCATGCATTGCTTATCAATATTTGCTTTCTTGATAGTTTAAAGATGGCCAAAGTGCAACACCTGGCAGTTAGACTGCCAAAAGGTTTCTTTAAGACATGCTGCAAAGATCACTTGAGCACATTGATTTTGATTATTATTTGTTTGTACAGTTTCTCTAAATGGGACAGGATTACTCTGTGGTTGTCAAACATTTAAATCTAAGACCACTTTTAACAGCTCTTCCAGATCCCAGTCTTATGATTTGTAAGGCAGTTGTATTTATGGAAGTAGTCTCTTCCATGGGAAGGGTAGTGTTTTGCTTACTGTCTGTAACCTCAGCAATGTATAGTCAGTATTGCTGATGATTAATATTCAAAAAATTGTAATGAATAAATCCTGAGCTTTAATAGTGAGAATCAGAATTCCAGGAGAGGTATTTCTGATAGAAATGTGTGTGTTAACGTGTGTTAAATGTTTGTGGCAGCACAAGGAAACTTTATTATTGTCAGAAAATGATCAATCTTAAATGTCAGTTGATTCTAGCTAAGAGTGGTTTCAATCCTTGTAGTTACCCTGTTTCCTTCACTATTTATACTCATTTTTATGGTCTGATTTGATTTAAATTTCCTGACTTCCTGGGTCAAGTCTTCCTATTTATACATATCTGGGAGCACTAATTGTAAGTTATATGATACTGGAAACTTTTCCATTTTTACTTTGTAAAATCCATGTGAGCATTTTAATATTCTGCAGTTCTCTTATGTGCTATTAATGGTTTGTTAGGTCTCAGTTTATGACCTTTGAACGGTCTTCTTTCGTTTAGGTGCAAGTGGCTTACATCTGACTAAACATGAGAACTTCCATGGTGGCTTAGATGCAATATCAGTTGGAGATGGGTTGTTCACTATCCTGACAACACTTAGTAAGAAAGCAACAACAGTTCAAGTGATGCTTCAGCCTATTCTTACCTACATGGCCTGTGGGTACATGGGAAGGCAGGTAAGTTCCCTGAGGCTTGCTGTCCTTCAAAGTAGTTGATTCTGTAATCAGTAGTAAGGTCAAAAAACTAAAGTATTGTTATGTAAAAGAAATGTTAACATTTGTACAACCTCACTTCATTTGGGTGCTGAAGTTAGGAAGCCTCTCTCTGTTGCCTGTGGCAGAGGGAAGGAATTTTCTCTAAGGACATTTTGACATTCCTGTAAATGTTTCTGACTAAAGGCTTGAAGATGGAACAAATATTTTATTATGTGCAAGTGAGAAGCACATTTATTGGGGCTCTTTTAATGCTCAGTACTCATATTTCCATGAAGATGCTCATCCCCTGAGTTTGAGCTTTTCCATACCCCAAACACTTTGCCTGCATAAGGAATTGAACTATGTGGAACATGGTATTGTATATGGTGGCAGAGAGGTCACCTGTGGTGGCATTTCTTCCCTGGTAGTTTTGTCTGCTCAAAAGGGAGGCTGAGAGCTGTTATTTGAATGTCTACTGTATTAATTTTGTATGAAACCATGTATTTCTTAATTGATTTTCTTCTAGGGTTCTCTTGCCACATGTCAGTTATCTGAGCCACTGCTCTGGTTCATTTTACGAGTGTTGGATACAAGTGAGGCACTGAAGGCGTTCCATGATATGGGTAAGAATGTCTTTTCTCCAGCCACATCAAATAAAAAGTTTGGTTTAGATTTTTTTGGCACTTAAAGAATACATATATGTGTCAACAAGGCCAGGTAACTAAATAGGCCTTTGCTTGTGTGTAATCTGTTGTGTGCTTCTGAGCAGTATTTTCTTCTATCTGCCCACATTATACACAGGTGGTGTTCAACTTATCTGTAACAACATGGTAACAAGCACAAGAGCTATTGTCAACACAGCAAGAAGCATGGTTTCAACTATTATGAAATTCCTGGATTCTGGTCCCACCAAAGCAACAGACAGCAGTTTGAAAGCCAGAGTGCTCGCTTCTGAGCCTGATAATGCTGAAGGAATCCACAATTTTGCACCTTTGGGTGAGTAATGCTTCCTTCTCTTCAATTAATATCTACTAGTCATTTCAATGTGTTTCAAGTTCTTAACAAAAAGTAATACAATAATATCAAATGTTCCAATACTACTAAATCTTCTTTTGAGAGGGGTTGCTGGTGTTTCAAGGTTACGTTGAGGGATGAGGTTAGTCCCCTCCACCACAGGTAATAAGACCTCATGTGGACAGGGGAGAGGAGGAGAGGGAGTGAACCGTGTCTGATGAAGTCATGCATCAAAGTGAACCCCTTTCTCCTCCCCTAGAGGATGCCTGCTTCCAGCTCACCATCTGCCTTAGATGTAATAAGACTCAGTAACTTCTTTTAAGGCGCATCAATTGTGAGGGAGTTCATACAGAGTCATGGCTTGGTGGGATGCCTGAGCTCTGTGAAGCTGGAGCATAAGACTGATATTGCTGATGATGCTCTCATGTGGCCTTCATGAGCATTTGTTAGAACTGCAGTGCTGTTCTGATATCAATACAATGGCTGCCAGTTAAGTAAAATGTGTGTGTTGTAAGAGGTAGTGGTACTGCAATATCTTACAAAGGCTTTCCTTTTCTGTACTAGTGTCTTTGTTTTCTGTGGCTGCCCACTAGCCTGGTGCAGCCTTGAATGTATTCATACAGTTTGTATCACTGACAAGAGGGGATTAATTTTAAAATTTCTGGAGAGGTTGTTGAATGAGAAAGCAGTCCAGTCAGTCCTGTGATTCAAATTTAAGAGTGTCAAAAATAATGGCATTGTGAAAGACAATAAAAAGAGGTTTATTTGGTAGAATAGGGGCCACTGGAAATCTTCTACTTTGCTCTTCACAAGTGTCTAAATGGTAAATTTAGGAATCCTGCAAATGTTCATTCTTTATTACTTTAAATAGTAAAAATCCTAAGCATGTATGGTGGTAGGTTCTTGCCTACCTTATCTTCCAGCTTACAAGGTGCTGCTCCTTGATATTCTGCAATGAGGGCATCTCTCTTAATATTTGACTTTCAATCAGGAGTGTATTTTTAAAATTAACCTTTTGGTTAATAAACCCTCACTTATTACATTCTAATTCCCATCATTTGGTAGTCTACATAGTACATTTTGATTCTCATTACATGGTTATTTTCTGAGATGGGCTTAATTCATTTTGGGATGAAAGTTTATCCATGTCCAGCTGCTGTTAGGCATTTAGTGGTGGGGTCAGGCTATGGCTACTTTACAGTAAAACACCCCAAGTACCTGGAGTTTGGAACAGCTCACATCTGGTCTTGTATGCCCTGTAACCTCCTAAAGAAGACAGCCTACATCTTCCTTCGTCATTCTTAACTTATACTAGGAGTAGAAAAAGAAGCAGCAACCTGTGGTCAGGTTTTTTTTAGAATAACCAGAATGACCAGTATCTAAAGAAGGAAGCTCAATATATGTTCTTTATTTCTTGAAACATTTCATTGTAGCTTTCAGCTTCTGGTGTCTTTTTTAGAAAAGGGTTTTCATGTGAAACCTTTTTAAGGAAAAAGGGTTGCAGAGGTTGGTTTTTAAGTAATTTATGTTATTTTTATTTTAGTATTTAAAATGTGTTAACTCTGAATTAACTGAGTTCAAGTTCTAAGTATGCTGTTTAACCTGCACTTTTCTATTTGGTTTGTTTTTGTCATGTACTCTTGAGCTCTTGAGAGTAAGTTTAGAATTTCGGTAGCAATTATCCTGTAGCAAATTTCAAGGACATACATATGCATGTGGATATGTAAACTGCCTATTTAAAACAGTTCAGAGTAAAAGAAAAGTAACTGGGCAGTGAGCATTAAAATGGGATATTATTGATAAAGCAAAAGAGATGAGGCAGGAAAAAAAAAGGTGTTTTCCACAGTTCAGGTTGTAAATCAATCTGATTTTTATTAATAAACATTACTAATCATCGTTAATGGTGCTGTTTTTGAAGGTTCAATCACCTCAAGCAGCCCCACTGCCCAGCCTGCTGAAGTGCTGCTGCAGGCTACTCCTCCCCACCGACGGGCTCGCTCTGCTGCATGGTCATACATATTTTTACCTGAGGAAGCTTGGTGTGATCTCACAATTCACCTTCCTGCAGCTGTGCTGCTCAAGGAGATCCACATCCAGCCTCACCTGGCCTCTCTGGCAAGTAAGTAGATTCACTGATGTTGATGCCAGTTCAAAAATGTGAAGGTTGGGATACAATACAAAGAGTGTAATCAGTGGAACTAAAGCTGGGAGGTTGTTTGAGTAATGCCTGTAAAATAATTCTGCTTTCCTTGAGAATGGAAGTCCCTGCCTGTGCTTGTTTTCTAGCATAGTAGATGTCATGTGCCATTCATGTTAAATATGTCAAAAAACTTTGTCATGCTCACCAAAACTTTGCCCAGTGAGAAAGGGATATTGGTCAAGGCTCTTCAGGCAAAATGCTTGTGTATGGTAGTTGGGAAAAAGCATGAGATTTTCAGCTCTTGCTGTTGTAACCCAGGTAGGGAAACTGTTTTCTGTAACAGGACTTTTCTTCCTCTGAAGTCTTTGAAATAAACTGTATATACCATGTATCAAAATGCTTGTGCTTTTTAACATGTGCCATCTCCCAGGTCAAGTTCTCCAGCTGCAGTTCTGTAGTAGTGTCTGCCTGAGATAATTTCAGTCATTCTGTTCTCTGAATTTTAAGTGTTGACCGCGTATCCATGATGAAGATAAACTGGGACAGATTTTAAAATAGTGTTAAACCTTCTTATCTTACTCTGTAGCTTGCCCTTCATCAGTATCTGTTGAAATAAGTGCAGATGGTGTCAATATGTTACCTTTGTCAACTCCTGTTATCACGAGTGGTCTCACCTATATAAAAATCCAGCTGGTAAAAGCTGAAGTTGCCTCAGCTGTCTGCCTTCGTCTCCATCGCCCTCGGGATGCCAGCACCCTGGGGCTCTCCCAGATCAAACTGCTGGGCCTCACTGCCTTTGGAAACACCTCCTCTGCCACCGTCAACAATCCCTTCCTTCCCTCTGAGGACCAGGTCTCCAAAACAAGGTGAGGCTCCTGTGTCAGGGGACAGTTTGTTTGTCAGGGGCCAGTTCATGGTTTAGGGTTTGGGTTTTTTATGGTGGTTTCTTCTCTGAGTCAGATCTTTCAGTAGCAAACTCTTCCTGGTTTTCTTTCTCAACATGAAGAGAAATATTAGCAGTACTTCTGCCTTCCTTAGTAGTGTGCTTAGGCTGCAAGTGTAAAAGGGAATGTTTTGTCCCTGCAATGGTGAGAGAATATAAAGCACAGGAAAGCATTTTGAGTTGCATTTGTGTTTTTAATGGGTAGGCAGTTGTCAAAAAAAATGGAGTGCCAAAATACTTCTTATCCTTACAGAAGTCAACGGTGTTACATAAGTGTTGTAGCAGGAGTAGAAATAGAATAGTGGAATGTTTTGTGGAAGTCATATCCAATATTGCTGCTTGCAAACATTTCAGAAATAGGAGCTGAAAGTTCTTATGATTCTGGCATATCAGCAAGATTTCTTTTCAAAAGCATTTATTTGGTTAGGTGGCATTTTGAATTTCTTACTCATTTTAAAAATAAAAATAAATGAATACTTAAGGAATTTTCTTACAGTGTCAGCATTTTCCAACTTGGAATGTAATTTACTGGATGGATTTTTTAGATTTCCTGGTTTTTAAATTGAGCTTACTAAATTGTAAAAACACATTAATTTTAAATATTTCATCTTTGAACCTTGATGTTTATAAATTTGAAGAGCGCATGGGAAAGTTTAAAAAAAACCTTTCTTTTGCAGAGAAAAAATTTGAGAGCATAAGTAAATTTGGAGAACATGAATACTTTCAATGTGTATTTATAAAAGCTGTATGACTGAAATTGCTCTTTGGTGTTAAATAGCCATGAAGAAAATTACTATAGGCAAATTATACTATATTTTTACTTAAGAAAAGGTTATAATAAAGTCACACAAGAATAACCAGTATCTAAAGAAAGAAGGTCAATGTATGTTGCTCATTTCTTGAGATGTTTTATTGTAGCTTTCAGCTTAATGTTGTAAGTATCTCAGTAAAACATAGTAGTTTTACTATAGTAAATAGTAAATAGTTTTTGATAGTAATGTGAAACATATTCAATAAACTTGGCATAAATTTTATTTTAGACATAACAGAGAACTTATTATTTTTTAATTGGTGAATCCAATTGATTTATGAGTAAATGATTTCTAAAATTAAATTGTAAGCATAATTTAGGATGTATAATAAAGGTTGGATTTCTTAAAACTGTGGTCAGGGTTAGTTGTGGAAACAACCTGCTAGTTTAGAACTTGTCAGTGAAAGATGCCATTTATTTCACATACAGCTTAGATTGCCATCTTGTTCATGATTCTAGTTTAAATAGTATTGTGGTGTAAAGTCTAATAGATGTGTTTCCAAAGTGATTTGATTACAATAGGTTTATTTCTCAGGATTTATTATTAAAAGAACTTCTGAATGATTTTGTCAAAGAATGTGAGACATAATGGAAATACAGTAGCTAACACATTTTTGATTTCTGTGCTTTTTCTATATGTATTTTAAGTCAGGTTCCCCAGGGTTCACTGTAGTTTATTGTAAATATGTATGATCCTAAAAGTTTGTAATGTCAGGGAAGTTGTGCAGGTATAGAGACATAATGGAAATATAGTAGCTAACACATTTTTGATTTCTTTGCTTTTTCTATATGTATTTTAAGGTTCTCCAAGGTTCACTATAGTTTATTGTAAATATATATGATCCTAAAAGTTTGTAATGTCAGGGAAGTTGTGCAGGTATATAATTTTAGTGCCAACTACTGTTGCACTTTCACTCATTTTGATGTAAATAAAAAACAATACACAAGCAAATAAAACCCAAGAAAGAAGAAAAAAACCAACAATCAATAAAAACCAAACCTGCCCCATACCCATCCCCATATATAAACACATTCCCTTTCATCCTTCCTTCAACAAGGAAGAATTTCTTCCTGTTGGAAGAAATGTGTGTGAAACAACAAATCTTGAAAAACCTTAGTAATAAAACTTACAGGCTCTTAAGACTCTTTTTGCCCACAGAGCCTGCCTTTCTTATAATCTTAATCCAATGATTGCAACAGCATTACTAATGTGTATTTCATTGTGGTCTTAAATTCAGTCATTTGTTTTGCTCAGATGATGTTTGATCATGTCACAGAAGTTTCCTGCAGTACTTGTCCTGTAATCTAATACACGTAGCTGTGCTACAGATAAAAAATAATACAATAAAATAATACATTAGCTCACTTTTCTGTTTTCCTTTTCAGTATTGGATGGTTAAGATTATTACACCACTGCCTCACTCACATAAGTGATTTGGAAGGAATGATGGCTAGTGCTGCAGCACCCACTGCTAATCTGTTGCAGACATGTGCTGCTTTACTAATGTCCCCTTACTGTGGCATGCATTCTCCAAACATCGAGGCTGTGCTGGTGAAAATTGGGCTTCAGTCCACCAGAATTGGCCTAAAATTGATTGACATTCTTCTAAGAAACTGCTCAGCATCGGGGAGTGATCCTGCAGGTGAGTGCAGTGTATTTCTTTTCAGTTGTTGCTTAAAAGCACTGCTTGTATAAAAGTACAAATACAGTATATCTGCATGTTGCTTTCTGATTCTGAACCTGGGCTGCTAGAACTTGACATTGTGCTTTGTTGGGCTTCTAAGTATCACAGTCTTTGTATATGGGTAGTCCTGCCGTGATAAAGGAGTGCAGCCAGGGTTGTTTGGTTTTTCATAATTAGATGGGTTTTGAAGAAGTGTAGGATGCACAGTGTGTCCTAAAATAAAGAGAGAGCACTGCCACAAATGCTGCTAAGGAAAACTAATGCAGCAGAATTTGTGCAGCAATAGTCTGTAGGACAGTATGAATTCTGAATAGCACTAAGCATTAAAAATATTTATGTATGGAGGTATATAATGAAGATAAAACTACATTCTATGTCCCATAGTGAAATTTTGCAGAAGCTGTTGTGTTAGTGCACTGGGGGTTTTGTATTTATGGTTTTATACCACTCTGCTGTTTTGTACCTTCTAAATGAAAGAAAACAAACCAAATTTTTCCTGGTTTGAGACTGCTAACAGAAAACACTCTTTTAAAAATGGCTTCTGTAACTACTTTGCCATGAGTTAGGGTTTCAACATAGGCTCCTGTGATTTGCTGGAATGTTGTTAGATAGGAAAGTACTTTCTGGCAGGGCAGAGGATGAACACAGTGAGGAGGAGCTGAATAGGAAATAATCTGTGGAAATCTTCAGCTGTAATCCCATTGATGAAAATTGGAGTTAAATAAGACACTTTGAAAACACTGTCTACTTCTGCCAAGCAAGAGGTTTGACAGCTCTATTGGAATTAGTCATGTCTTTTTTGGAATATGTTGAGGAAAGCCCTACTATGTCAACCTCTAAGTCCTGTATCTGATGAATATTGTAATGGCTTTTTCCTTGCATAGTAAAGCTTACATTGGACATACAAAATGCCCAGTTTTGGGACAGTGGTGTGTCTAGAAATTTCATTCTTATGTTAATGGGAAAGCTTAATTCAATGTTAATATTGCAATTCCGTAATAATGTCATTAATACACTTAAAAAATATGTATGTAAGTACTTCTATTATTTCCCCTCCCCTTTTTTTTTTGAATGCGGCAAGATCTGAATAGCCCTTTACTGTTTGGAAGATTAAATGGTCTCTCTTCTGACTCCACAATAGACATTCTTTATCAGCTTGGAACAACTCAAGACCCTGGAACAAAAGATAGGTAATGTCATTTGGGTTGTCATATGGAAGCATATACAAAAAATAACCTGGTAGACAGTGGCTTGATAGTAGTTCATAAAACCAAACATTTTTGGAATCTGATTGTTATGAGGCAGCATGGAAATGCAGAAATCTGAATAAGGTCTCCCAGTTTTCTGTCCTAGCTCTTTTCATCCTTTTCAGGGAATGCTGTCCCTCTATTGCTGCTCTTATAAATGTGATAAAACTTTGGTTTTCAACTGACTTTTCTCTCAAATAGTCAGAACTCAGATACCTGCTATATTTTCTTTGTCTGTAGAAGGTTCACATTTGGCTGTCCAAGATAAATTTTTTTAATTAATTTTTGCCCTGATCTGAGTCTTGAGAAAAAAGAGCTTGAGCTCACTCTCGAACTTTACTTCAAAGAGATAAATGTGTAAATTGGATTACAAAAAAAGCCAGCAAGCTGATTTGACTCTAAGTGTTTCTTTGCTCGTTTATAATGTGCAACATCATCTTGTCTTACAGAATTCAAGCATTGCTGAAATGGGTCAGTGATTCTGCAAGAGTTGCAGCTATGAAAAAAAGTGGCCGGGTCAGCTACATTTGTCCCAACAGCTCAACCAGAGAGTATGGGCTGTTGATGCCATCTCCTTCCCACCTGCATTGTGTAGCAGCAATTCTGTGGCATAGTTATGAATTGCTTGTTGAATATGATTTGCCAGCATTGCTGGACAGGGAGCTCTTTGAGTAAGTCAAGCAAAATTTTGCACCCCATTATTTTTGTGCTTAACTTGTTTTGTTCATGGATATAATACAACTTGAAGGACACTTATTGTGAAATAGTAGTGGAAAGTGACATACCCGAAGCTAATTGATAGAGTGGATACCTAAAGATATCCAAACAGATAGTTTTGTAGTTATAAACTCAAAGCTGCACGTCACATATTCCAGGTATAATCATGTTTAAAGACCCAAAAATCTGAAATGAAACAGCAAATCCTTGTGTATACTCGCATATATGTGAAAGGTAAGCTGGTTCATGGCTTTGTTCATGAGGACTTTTAATGGACTGTTCTTGTTGAAATTGTTTGCAGTAATTTTCACAGCATATAAATTATCTTCATCAGAATGCTGTTATAGAAGTATTGTTTTATTCATCACAGTATCCAACATCTATAACTGATAGCTAAGAGGTGGGAAGGTGGATATGTTTTGGAGTTTTCCTTTCTGTTCTGGCCAGTCTGATCTAAAAGAAATGAATGCACAAAATCTAGAGTGAATATTAAACTATGAACTTGCTTCATTTTGATGCATTCTAAAGAGAAGTTCACCCTAAACACCAAATGCATACTCTTAGTGATTCCCAAAATGACAATATATGACATAATGTTTGTAATTTATGTTGCTTAACCATCTGTATATGTTGCTTAACTATCTCTTTCGTTTAAGCAAAACAAAAAAGACACATAACATTGTTTCACATGGTTTATAGAAAAATGACTGTTAAATTACTGTATCTAGCATTAGTCAGGCATTTTTGATTTGTAGTGTTGAATGCAGTTGCAGTTAATGAAGGGATCTTTGCACATGGTTTTGTTGTTGCCCTTAGGAAATCTTCATATTTTCCCACAACCAGTTTCCTTTAGGCATAGTCAGACATTAAAACACCATCAAGTGTGTAAGTTATAGTTACAGGTACAAGCATGTAGAGCTCTTACATATGTGCAACATGACTTCAAGCAAGACAATTTCCAAAGACACTTCAGTGATACAGTGATGGTGATATTTTTTGATTCAAAATGAGTTTGTTCATCTTTGGAAACTGTTTATGGATTTTAAATTGCATGTCAATTAGTCCTTTTAGCGATATGCTTTAACAGAAATACATTTTCAGGATACATTTTATCATTTGAACAAGAAAAAACCCTAATAAAAATGGACTTTCCAAAATGGACAGCCCAATTAGATTTATATAAAAGTGGGTTTCACAGCTGAATTCCTGTCTTTTGGAGGGAAAGTGTGTTGTTTTCATCACAGGGAGAAATGACAGTTTGTACCTAGTTTGAGTATGCAAGTGTGACCCTGTTCCCCTACCTCCTGCCAAATTTAAAGCTATCACTCATAGAGGCCACCATCTGGAGCAAATTATAAAATATATTCTTTAATAAATGTAAAAGCTTTTTTGTCAGAGTTATATGGGCAAATAATTTTTCTAATAAAAGTAACTTTTCATGTGTATTCTTCATCTTCTTTGATATTGTAACTTTTGAAATATTGTCATGGATTCTAGCTGTAGCTCCAGGTTTCTCCTTCATGTGATAAATCACTTTGTTCTTGGGAATATTTTCCCATCATCCCCATTTTCCATTTCAGTATTTTTGCTTTGGCCAACAGATGCTAATCCCTTAGTTATTTTTAAATATGTGTTTAGGAAAAAACCTTTATTTTTCATAGAGCATGAACTTATCCAGAAGATTTTAGCATTTGGATTGTGTTAATATATAGTTGGAGAAGAGTTAAGTGTAGCTTTATAACATATGGACTTTTGGAAATTGTGACTGTTTTTCCAGAGTTATAGATCATTTAGCCACTGAGATGAGTTTGCTGTTGGGGAGGGGTTTTATCAACCCTTGACTGGTGATAAATCCAACTTTTGGTTAGACCCAGTGAGTTCCTTGAGTTCCTAGGGTGCCCTTAGACTAAACATAGTATAACATTTCCATGCAGAAGGAGGGAAAACAATCCTTGTCTTCAAATGGAAATGCAAGATACAATAATACATCCAAATTTAATCTGAAAACTTAACATTCAATGGCGTGAAGTGCATGTTCTCCTCTGTATGTAAATGTTAAGATAATGTAACACCTGTGATGTCAAGATACTGTGAATGCAGTTTGGAAAACTGGCTTTTTTTAAAGTACTTCACATGCTCTGGACAAGTCTGTATTATCATTTTACTTTACATTATTATCATTTTACTTTACAAGTACCCCTTCTGAAATTTAAGCTGAATAACAGGAGCTAAATTAGTTTCTGCACTCATATGCCTTTCATTAGCATTGAAGCAAATAGTACTTGGATGTGATGCCAAAGGAGGTGGAATTTTAGAATCACTGAGGAATAATTCTGTTGTTAACTCGTGTCCTAAATTTAGGTCAAGTAAGGATAACAAGGGTGTGTTGTCCAACCAAGAAGGTTGTTGCTCCTTTCATTTCTTTGCAGGATCTTTAAGAAAATGCCTAATAAGGGAAATTTTCAAAAATTTTGAAACATGTTAAAGTACTTTCATTTCTTACAAGGAATTGAGAGCTTCATGTAAATGACCTTTGTACACACACATAGGGTCATGTGTGTGACCCTGACAGCTGCAGCTTGGAGAATTGACAAAACAAAGAGGTTGCAGTTGGTTAAAAATGCATGAGATGTATGACAGCTGTCGAAAGACCAAAATCTGGTTTTTGTGTGCAGCTGGTTTATATCTATTTAAAATACAATATGGTGAAAGAAATTTAAACATACTGTTGAGAAATGCATTTTGGGTAATAAGTGTCCTGCTGTTACTCTGATCCAGAAGAAGTTTCCAAGTTCAGCATGGAATGTTTCACCGCAGCTTCTGTAATAGTAAATCATAAAAGTGCAAAAATGTTGTATGAACCAGTGATAAAAAAGGGGAAAATAACTGGCAGGCTATGTATTGATATGATTTTCTGTCTTCCACAGGTCACTGTTTAACTGGTCCATGTCTCTTCCCTGCAACATGGTTTTGAAGAAAGCTGTTGATAGTTTGCTTTGTTCCATGTGCCACATCCACCCAAATTATTTTTCTTTACTGATGGGATGGATGGGTATCACTCCTCCTCCGATGCAGTGTCAGCATAGACTGTCTATGACCGATGACAGCAAAAAGCAGGACCTTAGCTCATCTTTAACAGATGACTCTAAAAATGCACAAGCCCCTCTTGCACTAACAGAGTCACACCTGGCTACTCTTGCTGCCTCATCTCAGTCTCCTGAAGCTATCAAGCAGTTACTGGACTCAGGTTTGCCTTCACTGCTTGTAAGAAGTCTTGCTAGTTTTTGCTTTAACCATACTTCTAGCTCTGACTGCACTGCACAATCCATGGATATCACCCAGGACAGGCTCAGGAGGCACCATGTTCCACAGCACTTTAATAAAATGCCCATCACGGCAGACCTGGTTGCTCCTGTTCTCAGGTTTCTGACAGAAGTTGGCAACAGCCACATGATGAAGGATTGGTTGGGTGGCTCTGAAGTCAATCCATTGTGGACAGCACTTTTATTCCTGTTGTGCCATTCTGGTGCTACCTCTGGAGGACACAATATGACAGCACAACAGACCAGTGCAAGGTCCAGCTTGCTTTCTTCGACTGTAACCACAGGATTGACCACTCAGCAGCGGACAGCCATTGAAAATGCAACAGTTGCCTTCTTCCTCCAGTGCATCTCTTGCCATCCTAATAACCAGAGACTTATGGCACAGGTGAGAGAGAAAAATAATAATGATTTAATTAATAGCTACGGCTAGCTTTGAAAAATTTCTATGTTTTTTACCTTTCTTTATAATAACTTGGGGTTTTGTGAACTGGAAGAATTTTATATTAAAATTGTTAGCTTGTTGATCTGAGTCTGAAACATATAAAAAGTTTTAGCATGGCTGTCCAGTCCTGTGTATAGATTAGTATTTCTCTTGGTTTGGAGAAATAAGCTTTAGCCTGAACTCCAAGAGTTCAGGATAGGGCTAAACTTTTGTGAAATGGAATTTGAACAGCAAGCTTCACATATATTTAATATTAGTAACCTAAGGAGATTTCCTGGGAAGTTTGCTTGTGCAACCTGTGTCCAAGGAAATACTGGGTATTGCAGAATATGGCTTTGCATTTGGCATTCTAGAGCAGGTTCTGCTATCTTTGTCACATTCATTAACCTTGCAGACCTAGCTGAATGCAAGTATAATGAAAAAATGGTTTTTCAGCATTAAAAATGATGACATTCTAGGAAGAAGTAGGCTTCAGTAAAAAATTGAGTCAGTTCTCTGTAATGGCTGGGAATAATAGTGCATTATGCCATGGGAAATGTTTGCTTTATGGATTCAAAAGCTGGTTTTAGAACTACTTTATTTTCATTTTTTTATCTTATTGAGACATCTCCATGTTTACAATTACTTTGATGCTGGAGTCAGCGTTTTAAACTTTTATATTAAGGGCCTTATTTGCTGCAGGTATTTTCATCAGTGGTGCTCATTTCTGAGCAGGTTTGTGTGATTACTGGAAGTGGATCTTGGGCAATGCCTACTTTGGCTGTGTAGAGCTATATTTTGAAGACCTAAATGTAGAAATATTTAAAATCTGATTTCATTTTGCATTCTCAGGTTCTCTGTGAATTGTTCCAGTCCTCTCCTCAGCGTGGGAACCTCCCAACCTCTGGAAATATTTCAGGATTTATTAGGAGGCTTTTTTTGCAGCTGATGCTGGAGGATGAGAAAGTGACTTTGTTTCTTCAGTCACCTTGTCCAGTAAGAATTTTTGATAGCGTATGGTAAACGTGGAATAAATTTAGTCTGTAAATCTTAAGTCTGAGTATATTCAATTTTGACATATTAGCAGCTTTTTTCTGCTGTACACATTATGGAATTTTGGAAAGGAAAGTGCTATTGAACTGTAACTCATCATTTTAGAAGAAAATTCAAGGCACTGTGTTACAATAACACAAAATATTTGTTGGAACTATACTGCTTCTAAAGTATCTGACAACTGAAATTTATCTTACAGAAGGCCTTTTAATAGTACCCTTACACACTAGCAATAAATATAGATACAATATCTGGTCCGTAGTCCTTAGCAGTTTCATTAAGGATCAGTCATAGTCAAAATTGGCAGACATGCTTGAGCAGTTAGCCAAAATGCCATGAATAAATTGAGTGACAAATATGTGAATTAATTTATAAAGCAGATGTATGCTTTATGGTCCCACATGCTTCACTGGAACAGAATTACAATTGATGTCTGAAGTGCTCTCCATTGAAGGCTGTGACTAAAAAATAGGGTCAAACCACATGTTTCTTTAAAAGATCTGATACTCCCATCCAAACAAAAGTATTTGCTACTTTGGTTTCTGCATCTCAGAGTAAAGTACCACAGGAGAACTATCAGAGGGAAACTGGGTTGGATAGTGTAAAATGCAAAAGGAGGCACACATACAGTTTTTGCACAAACATTTAAATGTTTTAACTTGGCTGAGTAATTGTTAACAGGTCCATTGATAATGTGAAGGTGACATCAGTTTTCTGTTAATTATTTTACATGCAACAGATTTTTACAGAAAGCTGTTAGTAGATATGTAAAAACAGAAAAAATGTCTTGAAGTTGTCATAGTTCAGTTTCTTCTATTGAAAACACTGGGAAATTTTGTACTTACTGAGATGATTCCTCCTATAAGATGCAAAAAGAAACCTTAAAAATAATATGGAAGTACAGGATATACTTCTAGAATATCCAGCAACATAACCTCTCAAAGCTTGGTTCCCCATTTTTATTTTAAAAGTTCTTGCCAAAACTGTTTTTCAGAAGCTCAGTTGTGGTTGTCAGGAAGCACAATTTTTTTTTTAAATTGCATTGCACAATAATAAATGGGTCGTGTAAGTTCATATTAATAAACAGGTCTCAGGGCTGTCTAAAATAGGTTATGGTAAAAGATTTGCAGTGGTTTAACTAATCATGACTAAGGTACCTGTCATAATAACAGAAAGTAGATATTAAGTCTAGAATAAACTTCCTCCTCGTGTCAGAGCAACAGAAAAACATCGTCTTTCTCTACTCAAAGTATATTGTTATTTTTCGATATTTAGTTTCAAAGTTAAGGTTTTTTTTCCTAAATAATTGCAAGTCTCAGGTATTCAGTTTTTCTCTCATATTACAGCTGTGTAAAATGATGGGGTTTTTTTAAAGCAAAGATGATATCATACTGTTTCTGGTCCTAAAAATATTGTAGGCTTTCAAAACAAATTATTTTGAGTTACAAAAACTAAACATGTCCTAATTTGATGCATTTTTACCATATACCCCCAAAGTTGAAGGTTGTATTCGTTTTCTTTTCTGGCATACTAAGAATTTAGCTTTACTTAGCTAATGTGGCATTATAAGAACATAGTGGTTTAAGTTATTTCTCAGTGTTAAAGTCATAATTAATGTTGACTGTTTTTTCCTTTCAGCTGTACAAAGGTAGAATTAATGCTACTAGTCATGTAATTCAACATCCAATGTATGGAGCTGGACACAAATTTCGTACTCTTCACTTGCCTGTCTCAACAACTTTAGCAGAGGTTCTTGATCGTGTGTCAGGCAAGTTTGCAGTAGTTCATGGTTTTGTTTTGCTTACAGTTTAAAGCTTAAAAAAAAAATCTGTTGTTGTTTGTTTGACCATACAAGTGATACTGCAAATATCAGTCTTCAAAACACAGTCTTTCATCCGTTCACTACATTTCCCCAATTTTGTCAGTTAAATATCCTGGAACTTAGTGATACATCTCAAGATGGAGATGTATGTTCTGTGAAAGGGACCTTGATAAAGGCTCCATCTAATTTCTGTGGTTATACATTTATCTGCTATATAAATGCATTGGCTTACTAAATGGAAAATGAAAAGTATAATTTACTTTTAGCTATTGATTTTAAAGTTATGCACAGTGAGAGGATAATGTTAAGGTATTAATTTGTTTATTTGTTTTTTTAAATATTAGTACATTCAGTTATACTACTTCAATATACACTGAGAGATAAACCTGTCTGTAGGGAACTTTGTTGATCAGGCTTTCACAGACCATAACATGGATTGTGACACCAAATGATACATATCTTACTCTTAAAATTAATTTCACCTTTAATTTTAGTGCTTATTAAATATTTTAGAAAACAGAAGTATATGTTAAAGATTAGGTTAATAATTTTTTTTAAATTAGTTAGAGAGTAGAATTCATACTGAAGATGTCATGTCCATGCCAGAGAGCTCTAGGTAAAGCAAGGCAAGATTCAAGTTGATTCTCCTCTAGTAATAAGTAGAGCAAAAATTGTTTGGACATGTTAAATGAAAAATCGTTTTATATATGTCTAATTTAAAAAAAAAAGTAAATCCAGGACTTCCTCTTTATACTTAAAATGTGATACTCAGTAATACCAAAGAAGAGTCAAAGATTATTAGAGCAGTTATGTTTTTGCCATATGGGAGGTGGGCACTGAAGGGTGTGCACTTAGTTGCCCATTCATCTGACTAGGTATGTATGCTCCTATATGTAGATTTACTTGAATGTGTACTTCTTTGGAGCTCAATGTAGCTCAACTTTTAATTTATGAGACAGGCCTTCATGGAGTTAAAAGCAACTATTGGTTTTTTGTTGTAATACCATAGAAGAGCCAAAGATCATTAGAGCAATTATGTTTTTGCCATATGGGAGGTGAGCACTGAAGGGTGTGCACTTAGTTGCCCATTCATCTGACTAGGTATGTATGCTCCTATATGTAGATTTACTTGAATGTGTACTTCTTTGGAACTCAGTGTAGCTCATCTTTTAATTTATGAGGCAGGTCTTCATGGAGTTAAAAGCAACTATTGGTTTTTTGTATCTGTGGAAAATTTTCACATTTACAAATTTGTTGGGGTGGTAATTTTTACCTAACAAGCTGATAGAAGTACTAAAATGTTATTTGGCAGAATATTTGTATCTGTGGAAAATTTTTACATTTACAAATTTATTGGGGTGGTAAATTTTACCTAACAAGCTGATAGAAGTACTAAAATGTTATTTGGCAGAATATTAGGACAAGATGTGTTTTAGGATATTAATAGAAAAATATCCATTCCTAGCTAAATGCTTGTATTTTATTTATCAAGGAATAACTTACTGTTTCTGATAGAATTCTATATTTATTTACTGTCCAGAGAGTCATGTGTGAAATGTGACTAAGGTTTTTTCTGACCACAAACTGCACAAGGATCTCATTACTGTAATGGGTGGGATGGTCACTTCCTGCGAGGTAGGGATGAGTTGTTGAGCAGTGACATAAACTGTCCTGAGTAGCTGCCTTAGTGGTGCATTGTTGTCAGCTTGATAGCCAGTGCTAATAAGGTCTGGAGAGGAGAATGTGATGATGTGGTAAACTGTCATGTCAGAAATCGAAAATGGTCAAGTGCTGACTTGACAGGGCACCACAACTTTAGAGTTTGCTACTGCATTGTTATGCCTTGGCGTTATGGTTCTTGTGTGGCATTCTATGGGGGCCATGGTTAGGATAGAGTAAAGAAGGCTTGAATATAAGAGGAGCAAGCTTGTGTGTTTAGGATGAGAGAGAAGGGGTGGACTGGGGTAGAAAATAAAGAAAAGGCTGTCACCTCTACAGTAATAGGAAGTCATGAAGATCCTGTGTTGGAATCTGTCCCGTGGATTAACTTCTTTTTTTCTTTCCTACTGTTAATGTCTCAAATTAATAATGTCATACTTTCTGCGTGAATAAATCACAAGACCCTTATTCATTTTCTATTTTTTTTCCCAGCTTTTAAAAAAAGAGGGGGAGAAAGGGATCCTAAAATCATTGATAGGTCTTCTGCTTGCATCCCTTCACCATAGGAAGAAAATACGCAGTACACAGCAGATAGGGTTGCTTGGATGCGTACGAGTTGTTGTGTGTTTCAGGCACCTTAGTCTTGAGTTATTGCTGGAGTCAGAAAACTGAAGACAAATCTGGATTTCGCCTCAGTAGTTTAAATACCATTGCTTAACCTTCTTTAATAATTTTATTAATGACCTTTAAATTCCCCAGCAGTAAGAGGACATTGAGCCCACGGGACAGAACTAGAGCAACTCAGAAATTTAATAATAGTACTACTAATAATAATAATGATGAAAATCTTTCAAGAGCCAAAAACATACACAATCTTATAAATAGATACATTTGTATGTGTTTATATATGAATACACATATGTGTTTGTATATATACACGCAGATCTATGCATGGAGTGTGTGTGCGAATGTTGAGTCCTCAGTAGCAGTAGTTTCATACTCTGTATCTTTTTTTAGTCTCCAGTGCTTTCTAATACAGACTAATGCCTTCAGGCACAAATCATAACATATTTCGAAGCAGCCAAACCACATCCCTTTCAGCACCTCACCCACTGGTGGCACACAGTTAAAGGTAGCTGCATAGTACTTCTAGGTCTGGAGTTGTACTTCAAAGCTGCTGTGGATGTGTGGAATCAAGTTAGAAGCAATTGGAGAATTACTTGACCATTTTGGTGCCAGTGTTGTACCATACAGGATATTAAACTGTCCATTGTCACCAATCATCAGTGATTTAATAAATTAGATTAGATTTAATAACATACTGATAGTTGTGATCTACAGTAATTATTGAACCCAAATGGTTGAACTGCAGTAATCTAATGTTCTCTTATGCAAACAGCTCAAGATTTGGCTGCGTAATGTACTTCAGGCATCTTCCAATTTCAAAGGAAGAGAATTTACCAGTTCTGAAATTGGATCAGTATGTAACAAGAGATACCCAGACCCAAATACAAGAACCTGTTTAAATAAGTCTGCAGCTGTCCTTAAAAAAAAAATCTTGGTATTTCTTTTTTTGTTGGATTTTTTGCTTTTGTTGTTTTGTCAAGATTTTTGTGGGTTTTTTGGTTCATTGGATTTGGGTAGGCATTTTTTACTTAATCTCATTTTTGGTTGCTTGCAGTGGTTTAGTGGTTTTTTAATGTGAAAACACTTGACTCATCAAGTAATGGTTTTAAACTGTTACAGATTTAAATTGTCAGAGAACAGAATTTTGGGGGAAGAAGAGGATAGAATTACTGTAATAATTAATTTGTACTTATTGACAAGACTATTGCTGCCTGTGTTGGAGCTCTGAAATGTTACAGTAGTTGAGAATGGCCTTGTTAATGGCTTAGAAACTAATAAAATCAACTTAGTATCTTGAAATGCTTTTCTTTCCTCTCTCTGTTTGTCCTTGTCCTCTCCATCCCCATGTAGATACACCCAGTATTACAGCTAAGCTAATTAATGAACAGAAGGAAGATAAAGAAAAGAAGAATTATGAGGAGAAAGAAAAAGTTAAAGCAGAAAATGGATTTCAGGACAATTACAGCGTTGTTGTTGCTTCTGGTATGTCTTTTTCTTCTGTCTTTTATAAAGTGGATCTTTTTGGTTGGATCAATGTGTGTTGAGGAAAGAAAATATCTCCCAGTACCTGGTACTACAATTGTAATATAACTGACTGTTAGGCAGCAAAGATTGATTCCTGGTGAAACAGCTGCCTCTAGCAGATTATACTTTGACAAATTTGTCAAATCTATGTACACCTAAATGTAGCTATAATATTTTATTAGAAATCCTTTCCTAGGATTTTTCCCTTCCTGAAGCTGAGGTCTTCAGGAAAGAAATGTAAACAATAACTATCTGCTGCTGTGGAATGCAACAGGTGCATCTTCCGTTGTTCCATGTGGATTGTTTTCAATTGATGACCAATCACAGCCACTTGTGCCAAGGCTGTGAGCAGTCACAGGATTTTGTTATGGATTCTATTCTATTCTTGTTCTTTGTAGCCTTGTAATCATTCTTTTCTCTCTGTTCTTTTAGTATAGCTTTAATGTAGTATTTTAATATAATATATAACATAATAAATCAGCCTTCTGAGAAAAATGAAGTCAAACCTCGTGTCCCCACACTTGAAACATTCACCGCAGCACCTAAATATATGTGTCAGTGATATCTTCGTGGTTGATGTTGCTACAGTATTCTACAGCATTTTTTAAAAGATAGCCCTGGAGCTTGGAGGGTATTATTGCTTCTACTTTTTGCAGTAGCTAGTACAACAGAGTTTAATCACCTCTCTTCTGAAAATATCCTTTGGAAATAAAAGATATCCATATATTTTGTTATGGAAAATATATGGATATGCAAATATGCAAAACAACTAATGGTACTCTGCTAAAAACTGTCAAATGGAGATTTTTGCATAAAACCATGTTATTCCATTTGGAAACAACTAATACTGGAGTTCCTTTCAAAGCATTCAGTTTATAAAAATTACTGAGTCAAACCTTCAGAAGTCTTTCACGTAAGCCCATTTCCTTACAAAAATGCAAACCTATTGTTGGATATAGATTGAACATAGTAATTTTGCAGTGGTACACAAATGTTGCAGTTCAGATGATGGCTGTAGAAGTCATTAATCTTTCGGTTTGAAGTTGATTAATGAACTTCAAACTACTCCCTTCCCATCTAGCTTTCTGCCACTATTGAGGTACCTCGAGTTCATTCACACTTCATGAAACATGAAGCAGAGATGCTGATTTCCTTTGACTTTTGGCACCAATATTTCTTAAGCTTTTTATTTCAGGTTTTTAAATGTAGATATAACTTAACACAAATGTCAAACAGGGCAGCAGTTTCTCTGAACTTGAACTATTTAAAACAACATAGTTATGTTAATTACAGCATCTTTATCTGACAAGATAGTTTACAGTAGGTGCCACTTAAACATGTTAAACATGTTTTAGTAGTAGCTAAAATATTAATAGGTCCAAGCAAAGAGTTAAAACAAAAAAAAATCTAGAAAGAAACAAAAATATGCCAAGCTAGAAGATAGGGCATAGTATATTCAGCCATGTCATTCCATTTTCATTGCTTATCCTACTGCTTGATACAGCCCATTCTCTATTAGAAAGAAGCAGATTTCAGAGTTTTTCTGATTTTTTTTCCAATTTTCTCCAATTTAGTAAGAGTTTAAAGGTAAACTTAAATTAATTTGCATTATTTCTTCTACCTGTTTGCCAAGTATTTTCTTATTTTGTCATGAACTTTTCATATATTCTGAGGGTTTTTTAGTGTCCTCAGAATCTCAAGAAGTTACAAGTATTTAACTTCTTATGTATGGGTAAAATTAATTGAGGGAGAAGATGGTATTTGCAGCCCAATATTCCTGAGGCAAGCTACTTTAGTGTACTGAGATTATTGGACAATGTGTTGCACATTTGAGCTGCTTCTAATGATCAGCTGAAACCAGAACATATTACAGCATTTGAAGTGTGGATGTTGTTTTGTGGCAGCTCTTGGACAATGATAAGGTAGTAATTGTCTGTGTCTTGACCTGCTGGCTTTTTACCTTGGTCTGTCACCTGCACAGAAGGGTACTGATTGCAGTATAATTTTGCTGTACCTTAAGTCACCTTAAGCTGTCCTAAGGTAAGGCAGTATTGCTGTGTAATAACAGTAAGTTTTTATGTAGCTGTTCTGCCTCCTAATTTTAATGTAGTGCTTACTTCAAATGTTTTGGGGCCAGGGAACTTGGAAAGCATATATAAAGACACCTTTCATGACATGTGATACTGTCAGTACTGCAGCTAAAGTCTTTGTAGGCAAGACAAGGGGTTATTATCTATAATCTGTGCTGAAATATCTGTCAATTTGGAAAATTTTGCCTGTCTTCCTTTCAGGTAAAAAGACAGCATAAAAACATTTTGCTGTAGGGCCCATTGTGAGACACTCTTCAATGAGAGCAGAATCATACTAGCTTTTGGTTTTTTTGTGCATGGTGTTTAGTTATGGTTTGGGTTATGTGTGGGGCTGAGGAGAATGCACAGCCTTTTAACTAAAAATGCTGGCATTATATCCAAATATGTTTTATAATAAATGTTAGTCTGGTATTTTATTAGCCAGTGAGGTAAAGTTCTTACATTTTTCTATCATTGAAGGTTTAGAGTATGTTGTACCTTACCTAACTGAAGGTGTTGAATACTAGAACAACTTGAATTTTTTTTCTTCTGTACTAGGTTTGAAATCTCAGTCAAAAAGAGCTGTTTCATCCACCCCTCCACGTCCACCATCTAGGCGAGGAAGAGTGATGGCAGATAAAGTTGGTACTTCTTCCTCAGGAGGAGAATCTTCCAGCAAGACCATTAGTGTTCCAGTCTTTCATCTGTACCATAAACTACTACCAGGTAACTTTAGTAATACATTTTAAACATCAAAATTATGGGCTTTTCAGTGGCTGATACATGATCAGGCAGTTGTTACAATGGTAATGGGCATTAGCATCTTGGAAGTGTGGAGCCCTTCTGGGCTGGTAAACCTCTTTGAACTGGAAATCATTATAACATCAGCAACTGCAGCAGTGGAGGATCATAGCAGCCCGAAAAAAGTGGCAATTATGTTGATCTCCCTTGAAGTTTAGTACCTTGCTCCTAAAAAATCTCTCAAAACATTTCCACTCACAAATGAAAGTGGGGTGGGTTTGAAAGGTGACGTAGGTTTTCTTCCACATACAAGGCAGAACTGGTATCAGTGCCCTATTACTTCAGGTTCTAAATGGGCAACCATCTTGCATTGCTCTCTGAAAGGTTGATTTACCAGTTCAGGAATATTATTTGTGTTTTAAAAACACAGCATGTCCTAAGCAGTTGGGCATGTTCCATGTATATCAGATATGGTATAGCAAGAGTGGCAATCTCTTGTGTAGGAAGAAATTGACTTAGGTTAGGAATAAAAGACAGAAATATGGGTGAAACACTTCATTATTATGCAGAACAGCTTCTTGTCTGGATCCAGCTAATGGAATAAAGTGGTTAACTTCTGATGAAAGTCATTTTCACTCAAAAATCCCTAAATTTGAGACTTACTATTCAATTACCAGCTTTGAGGCTATCCTCTAGCAATTATTATCAGGATCATATACTTAGATTAAAATATCTAAAATTGATGTACAAAACCTGGTGGGATGAGTCCAGTGATTGGTGTGTCATGATAGATGGTTACAGGCTCTTCTGGAGGGTGGGCAGATCAGGCACAGCATTGCTGGCCAGGCAAGGGAGGGATTGCCCCACTCTGCTCTGCACTGGTGCAGCCTCACATCGAGTGCTGGAGGCAGTTTTAGGTGACACAATATAAGAAGGAATTAAAGCTATTAAAGATAGTTCAGAAGAGGGCAATGAAGAGAGTGAAAGACCTTGAGGAGAAGCCATATGAGAGATGGCTGAGTTCACTTGTTCAGCCTGGAGGAGACTGAGGGGAGATCTTGTTGCCGTCAACAACTTCCTCATGAGGGAAAGAGGAAGGGCAGACACTGATCTCTTTTCCAGTGACCAGTACCAGTGACAAAACCCAAGGGAATGGCCTGAGGATGATGGGAAGTTTAGGTTGGATATTAGAGAAAGGATCTTCCCCCAGAGGGTGGTTGTGCACTGGATCAGACTCCCCAGGGACGTGGTCACAGCACCAAGCCTGACAGTTCAAGAAGCACTTGGAAAACTCTCTCAGGCACGTGGTGTGACTCTTGGGGCTATCCTGTCTAGTGCCAAGAGTTGGTCTTTGATCCTTGTGAGTCTCTTCCAATAATCTATGATACTGCTGTTTTGGAGATGAGATCAAAACCCAGTGCCAGATTTCAGTATGTAGCTGGTAAAGGTTGACTGTCTCGTGATGGTCATGTAAACCATTCTGTATTGTGATCTGCTCATGTCTTGCACTGCAGACAGTTGTTACAAAATAAGCCATGTGAAGAAAATCAGTGGTGGGTAAAAAACAGCAGAAAACTTACTTGCACATTGGAAAGGCATTTTTAATTTTTGTTTTTCTTAACACATAATCTTCAGTTGAAGAAACAGGTTTCTACTAAGGAGCTCTTACATGTTGTTTTACTTGATTAAGTACAATCAAGATGAAATGGACATGCTCTTATATGATCCAACTCTAAAATATTTAATGTATAAATCTACTTGTTTTCAGACAAAATTTTTTTGTCTTCAGATTAGCTTGTAGTTTCAGGGAAGAACATATTTGCAATCAACAGAGTGGCCAAAATCTGAATTAGAGTAATCAGTTTGGACTGTAGTGCGTGCACATTTCAAGTCTACATTGCTGTGGAGAAAAGTGGTCCTCGCAGTGCCCTTCTTTTTTTTTAATTTTCTGCTGTCTTGACAGGAGTAGTGAGCTAGGTTTGAGATTAGTAGGCCTGAGAAAGAATTGCCAGTTTCTTTGTTTTCCACTTTTTTCAATACCACCCCTTTTACCTTCCAGTTACACACACCTCTATGCTCCCACACTTCAAGGGTGATGCATAGGTGGTGTTTAATAGAAGGGGACAGCCATTACCCACTTAAAATGCACATCAAATTACAGCCTTGGCCATTTGTTAAATGTGCCAAGTGCTTGTGCTCTCAGCACAGGGCTGTCTCAGGGAACATTGGCATAGATCTTTTTCATGATTGGTTCCAAACTGGTGGGGCCCCTTTTCCCAAGAGAGCAAATGGTAAAATGAAGGCCTTAGTTTGGAGCCAGATGATATTTAGTCTACTTGGCTTCTGTGGTGCAAGTAATGAACAACACCTGGATGTGTATGTTAAAATCACCCAGTCAGAATTTTCCTCTCTGACTTGATGCCTTGGTTGTCTAGGTCAGCCATTACCAGCTGAAATGACACTTGCCCAGCTCCTGACTCTGCTGTATGACCGCAAACTTCCTCAAGGATACCGATCCATAGATTTGACAGTGAAACTTGGTTCCAAAGTAATCTCAGATCCAAGCTTATCAAAAACAGACTCATTTAAACGTCTTCACACAGAAAAAGGTGAGTGTTCTTACTTTTTTGGAATAGTCTTTTTAAAAATGTTTTTATTTTGGACAATAATCGTTTTGATTTTCTTGATGAGACACAGCGGGTTTTTTTGTATTTTCTTGGATGATCTTCCTGAGCTATTCTTTTTTAGACAAGAGGTAAACTTTGTGATAAAGTAAAAATTCATTGCCTGCCTAAATTGTATCTATAAGATGCTCCAATATGGTTGCTCTGGTTTCACTTTTCTTTTTTCATTGTAATATTGTATATGATGCAATTGTGTGTGATTGTATAGGTACATTATATTTTATTTCTTTACATGTATATCAGTTCTCTCAACTAGTGCTGGTAACCAGGGCAGATTTAGTAATACAGGAGCTGTTTGAAACCATGTGAGTTAGAGAAGGGTGATGCAATTTTGTGTGATTGTATAAATACATTATATTTTATTTCTTTACATATATATCAGTTCTCTCTACTAGTGCTGGTAACCAGGGGCAGATTTAGTAATACAGGAGCTGTTTGAAACCATATGAGTTAGAGAAGCTTGTGAAATTTTTATTGCCGTATCTTAGGTACGAAGTGCTGCTTTGAAAATAAGGATTTCTCTCAAGCCATCAAAGCAGGTCTTATAACTCCAGCTTTTAAAAATGTTTAACATTTTCTCATATAATTTATTTCTTGATAATACTTTGGCCAGTTGCTTGCTATGTACTTGCTGGGGAAGGGAGGAGATCTATTCCAGGAATCTGTTCTGAAATATTTTTATATCATTCCTTTAGGCAAGAGGTAAGAGAAATGGGACTTGAAAATTAAGCTCATTGTGATCTGCTGATCATCAGAGTGCTGACACACCATGGAATTCCAAAATTAATCATTTAGTTCTTTTCAGACAGGGGCTTCTTTTAAAACTTGTTCACTTGATAGTCTGTTTCTAGAAAAGATAAGTAACAGAACTGATGAAAAAAAAATACTTTCTTGATATCTGGTCTGAACTAAGCATTTCATGACTCTATACAGTGTGTGGATATACACATCTCTCACACTAGTGAGAGACATGTCTTTTTCAAATAAGACTTTGGTTTACTTATGCTCTTTATTTAAATTCTAAATATACAGTAAATATTTTGGTATTTGAACAAAACTCAAATCATTAGAGAAGGTTCAATTTAGTAGTAAAGTTGTGTATGAAGATATAAAGGTTCTCTGAACTTCTATTAAGTTCCTGTGCACTTCTTTGTTTAAATTTGAGATAAATATTTTGAAAATTTGAACTTATCATTACAAATCCATTGATCTGTGGTGCTGTACAGAAAAATATTAGTTATATTCACAATCACAACTCAGCAATAATGAAGATCAGAGCTACTGATTTTTCTTGACTAGTTTGTAATATCTAGAGAAATCATTCTTACATACCAGTGCTCCTTTACTTGCTACTTAAAGTAGACCATGCTGGACAGATTTTATAGCTTCACATGGTGTCTCTAGTGCTACATTTACTACTACCTGAGGAAGAGTGTCATTTATTAACTTTTTTTTCTGAGTGCTTTAATGCCTTTTTTGAGATCAGCAGTTTTCCACAGCTGAAGTGCATGACTTCACTGAAAACTTGGAAAATATTCATGAAGGTGAAATGGTTTCAGTTGGATTATAAGAAAATTAACTAAAGCAAGGACTTGAGAAGCATACTTAAGTGTAACTCCTTGAGTGAATGTTGAAGATGATACTGTGTTTGCACTCAAAATGAAAGGATCTGCCTGTAGCCATACTCACTGAGAACTTACTTTTCAAGTGTCTTTAGAAGAGAAGCAGTTTTCCATGCTTTATCAGTATCTCTGTTTATATTTTCTAGTTTTCTTTCTTTGGGAAAGCTTACAGCTTTTTACACTGCAAATCAGAGGGGTGAGGTTTTTTTGTCAAAATCTTTCTTTTAAAATCATCGTTATGAAGGATATCTAACATTTCTTGTGGTCTGATCAGTTCATGCCACTGCAAGCAGTTGAATTGCAGATCATGTTCAGCCTAGTGAGGTGGAATCCTCCACATGTGTGGTGGAAGGCAGTTTCTTGCTGATACCAGCAAGGTTGTGACACCCTCACCCACTGTCTGTGAGGAAAAGGAGCACTTCCACAAAGGTTTCTGCCTGGGTCCTTTAGAACAGTAGACATCAAAGCTGTATATACTGAAAGTGTTACATTTGGACATCTTCTTACAAGGATTATCCTGCTTTGAAGGTATCTGTGACCTTTTCGTAATCTGTTCATGAAAGACTTCTCCAGGCAGACAGTCATAGTCTGTGTTTGAAGTAGGATGAATTGATGTACGTATTCCTACATGTCCCTGATTTAAGCTTATTAAATCTTACACTTTGATCATATTATTCCAAAGCAGTGTGATCCTCCCACAGCATATCAGTGATGTCCTTGTAACACAGATGCATGTTTTAAAGATGAGAATTAGGATGGGGAAGGACCTGCTGTTTCCTATTCCTTTTCAAATTAGGAAGAAACAGTTTTAAAAGATGAAGTATCTGTTAAAAGATAACATTGTCTTCTGTTTAAAATTTTTTTTTCATAAAAAATTTCTTTTGGTAGCTGCACAAATTATTATTAATGTGCTTCTCTGCTTTTACAGGTATATAATAAATAATAGCATGTGGGTTATATATTTGGAGTGTAACCAGGGATTATGATGGGTGTCAGACTGTTCACGGTGAAGAGATACTAAGACCACTTGATCTCTCCTGCCTTTTAATGTGGCTGTACTGTGAAGACTTGGAGGACCCCTGCTTTACATTGCTTAAAAATATTATCTGCAAAACAGATTTTTAGATTAAATATAGACTATTCACTGAAGTTTGCCTTTGGCTATTAGCAAAGAGGGCTGATGTTTGGCAGTAAGGAATTGTGGTAGGGTTCTGTATATTCTGTATATACTTGTGTGCATAAGTGCATGGAATGTTCATTTTTTTTGTCTATTGTACAAGATACTAGGGTGCTTAGTCATAAACCAAGAGGCTGGAGGCTAGTAGAAAGTTACAAATCCGGATCATGATCTTTTTTCATGAGGAAGAATAGAATTAAATTTCATAGCTTTTGCAAAGGGTCATTTTGACACCTCACCTAGAGGAGATGTGAGAAGCAAGACTAATTTAAGGTTAAGATTATCTTTCCTTTCCTCAGCTATAAACTCCTTATTGGAAAATGACAAACCTACACTTAACTTTTCGTGAAAGAGTGTTAAAGAGTTTCATAACTCCAAAATTAGCAAAGTCTTGAAGGCATAGATCAAATTCTAATAAAACATGAAATTCTAATAATTAACATATAGCCATGTATAAATAATGCTGAATTTGACATGGATCTGCTGTCATTGGCAAAAGATACCACTAACGCTTTTATTTTCTTTTGTTATTGTTGTATTCATTTCAGGTTCTTGGCTCAGTCTTTGCTTGAGAAGGACCCAGTACTTTTGAAATCCACTTTTAAATGAGGACAAAGAAATAAACACAGTGTTGATGATATGTATTAATTTATTTTACATGTATGTTTTTGTAGACCATGCAGATTTACTGGGACCTTGCCCAGAAGATGAAGCCATCAGTCCTGGGGATGAGTGTATGGATGCAGTTCTAGATGAATCACTTCTTGAAACCTGTCCCATTCAGTCTCCACTGCAAGTTTTTGCAGGCATGGGTGGATTGGCTCTTATTGCAGAGAGACTCCCTATGCTTTATCCTGATGTAATTCAACAAGTGAGTAGAAAAAATTAATGTTGGAAAACTTGCTGAGGGTATTGTGTTTGTTTGTTTAAGGACAGTATTTTCCTTGTATTTCTCTATAGTTCAGTTGAACTTCTCAGTTATGTGGGGAAGTTACTGTAAAACAGGCAAGTGTCAGAACCCACGACATTCCTCTGGCTGCCCTAGATGCCTCGAGCCCCTGGCAGGGGGCTCAGAGACCTTGGCACAGAGTCAAAGACACCTGTGGCTTTGATTTTAACCCACAGAGAAAATTACCAACTTTGTGTGATGATGTACAAGCCACGAGAGTTTAAGTAGAATGATAGTTAATTTGTCACAGTAGAAAAAGTAGAATTTTGGGGTTTTAGAATGGGGGTTCAGGAGGCAAGATGGAGGGATTTGGGCGTGCCCTGTCCTTCTTCCTTCTTCTTCTTAGCCTCCATCTTCTGTGTGATGCTGGCACTTTTAGATTGGTTCAGAGTAGAGACAGACTGTCTAACATAGGTCATAGGTATTGGAAAATTATTGTAAATAAAGTACACGTAGTTCTTAGTATAAAATGTTGACACCACCCCAAGGACAGTCAGTGTGCCACAAACCGACCTGCTAGACAGACTGCAGCGGGTCAGGGAAAGAATGTATTAGATAAGAGAAAATAAACAACCTTGAAAAGCAGAGCCAAGGAATCCCAACTCCTCCTTCGATCGCTGGGCTGGGGAAAAGAGACTTTCTAACACCTCAGGGACATCTCAACCACAGAGACTCCAAGAGGCAAGTGCATAACTCCACAGCTCTGTCCAGCTGTACTTCCCTTGTGTGCTTCCCTTTCTGTGTCACAGACTGCCTGAGTAGCCATGGCCTTGTGGGACCAAGGCAAGCTGCTTCTGGTAACTTAAAATATCTTGGAGGGTGCAGTAAAATAAAGTTACTGATGTGCTATAAAGGCATACTTGCTTATCACTTAATTGTTTGTTCAAGTGTGCCTCATAGATATTTTTGTGGCTAAGTGAAATTCAGTTCTCAAAACAGATGATATCATTTTATTATAATAAATAACAGTATCATTTTAATTATATTAATATTAAGAAATAATAGCTATATATTTGTTTACTTATAATATAGAGAATTCCACTGGATGCACTGATAGACATTTCAAAAGTGTCAGTAATGGCATTAGTGTGGAATTACTCCTTTGGGTACTGTTTTAACTACACACTGCTAAAAAGGGGAAAAAATAACCTGTGAATTATTTAGATTCTATTTGACTATATTTTTGAATTTTTTGGCTGACACTCCTAACAGGAAATAATATTTATTCCCTTTGAAACTTAATTAATCATGAATTAAGGGTATCATACCAAGGGTATGAATTAAGAGTATATTATTCAGTATCTTGACTATAAAATTATGACGACCATAGGAACCCTGTAGTGAGACTGGATAATTAATATGTATCCTTTCTAAATAGCTCTACAAAGGTCTTAGAGGTCTAGTACCAATGCAGTTCAAAAATTACAAGTTAAGGAAAAGTATTTACATAAACAGTTACTGTATTATGAATTCCAAGAGGGATAACGTGTACTCTGTATTGAAGAAAACTGATATATGGAATTCTGCAAGATACGAAAGGTAACTTCTGGCCATGAGAAATTTCATTCCTTTTTTCCTTCTTTTTCTACAGTCCTGGGAACTTACTGTTCTTAGCTTGAGATATATGTTTAGATTCAAATACTGAATAAGAATTCTGCAAACCATAAAAAAAATTAAATACAGTAATATCAAACAGACTGTTCAGAGTGAAGACTGATGATTTCTCCAGACCCTTAATTCTTTAATTTGACTTTTATATTTCTCCAAGTCACTGGAGAAATGTGAAGATAATTGGAATAAATGCAGTAAAACATGGCTTTGACTTTAAATTAGGAATTTGGTATTCTGGATAATTTCTGTAAAGGCTTTTCATATTAATCTTTTCCAGTTTAGATCAGTCTGGTAATAAGTACTAAAATTTTAAATATGATCAAATCAGTTTATCTGAATAGCATGAAAGCCTGAAACCTCTGTGACATTTAATTATGAGAGGGACCTCAGTGTCATAATTTCATTTAAATAGTTTGATTGTGTCTTGGGGCACTGTACAGCTATTACCCCCTTAAACTCTAATTCCCATCATAATGCTTGACTGCACAGTCCTCTGGTCATAAAACAGACTGTTCTGTTAGAGTATAATAGTAATAAAGCCTGCCAAATCCATCAAAAACTCAAAAGGATCACAAGTTGCTACACAACTGCTAAGATGCTGGAAGTTATTATTTGTTGTTAAAGTCATTATGATTAATTTTTCTTCTTTTTGCAATATGTAATTAAAAATTAAATACTTATGTTCACAGTGTTTAATGTTAAAAATAAAGGGCCATTTCTTATTTAACAGTATAGTACATAAATTAATCTTTTTATTTACTTCAGAGTAATTTGTGCCTCTTATGCCTCTGTGTTTAAGCAGCACACTTTAACTGAGGATTTTAGGTTGCCAAAATATGTTTGCTTGCTTGTGTAGGCACAGCTTTGTAGCACTGTATTGAAAATGCAACAAGTATGCCCTTTTGAGCCATTTAGCATGGTCCCTGTATCTACAAATGGTAGAGTATTTCATGTGACTTCTTTATTGTGTCCTACATTAAATTGCATGTCTTTTAGATCCTTACTATAATAGAATTATTGTTTAAGGTGTTTAACTAAATGACTACCAAATTTCTTTTTTGTTTCTGTTGGTTAAGGTGAGCACTCCAGTGGTTACATCAGCCACACAGGAAAAACAGAAGGACAGTGATCAGTTTGAATGGGTTACCATTGAACAATCAGGGGAATTGGTGTATGAAGCACCAGAAACAATTGCTGCAGAACCTCCACCGATCAAGTCAACAGTCCAGACTATGTCTCCCATACCTGCACATTCTTTGGCTGCCTTTGGTTTATTTCTCCGTCTCCCGGGCTATGCTGAGGTGCTGCTAAAAGAACGGAAACATGCTCAGTGTCTGTTGAGATTGGTGTTGGGAGTTACAGATGATGGTGAAGGAAGTATGTGCTGTAATTATTACCTTTCTTTGTAGACCACAGATAGATAATGTTACTTAAATTTATTTGCACTGTATTGCTTTTATCAGGAAGTTAGAATTGATTTGTGCAGAAATGTATTGCAGGCATCTTTGATAAACTCTTGTCTCTTAAATTCTGTCTGGCAAAGTTCTATCACAATAATCAGCACTCGAGTTCTCGTCTCATGTCAGAGTAATTGTAAAATAAGCACTGATAAAACCTACAATGATACTGTCAAAATGACTGCTTTCAGACAGAATGTCCTCAGTAGCTGGAAATGCTCAACTAATTGTGCAAACATCCTATAATTCTGCAGAAATGCAGAAAAATGCAGAAAAATATGGATAAGAGCAAAGCTACAAGAGATGTAGAGTAAACCATCTAATAATGTTCTAGAAAAGGAGAGTAAGATCTAAAGATTATGGTGATTAAATCGCCTAAACAGAATCTCTGCCTTGATGGTGTGAGTTCAGAGGGAGAAATCGGTTATTCTTTAAAGAATAAACAGACAAGCCAGGAAAAATATTGTTACAAATGAACCTGGAATTCTGCATAAGTTCTAATATTTTTGTTTTTTACTGTTTTGAAAAACTGGAGGAGTGTGTGTGAAATATGGTTTCACACGTTTAAAGCATTTCTTTTCACTGGGTCTTGTGTAGTGGTGCTCTTGAGCAGTGTCAGGTTTACAGTTGAACTTGGGTCTCACGGGTCTTTTCCAATCTACAAGATTCTGTGATTATGACTTTGAAAAGAGAGCTGGTTTTTCTAGACTGCAATTATCAGAAGTTAGTGTCTGTTTAGCACTCTGTAGACTGGTGTGCAACATGGACCTCATACGACCAGCTGGAAAACCAAGAATCTCATTTGCCCTCCCTTCTGCTTGTTTTTTTATTTCTCTAGTATTTAGGTTCGGGACAGCAGACAAGAATAAACTGGGCAATAAAAATTAAATCTAGCTGCTTAGACTCACCTAATCTGAGTGGTAAATAACTGAAGAACTGTGTGCAGTTTCTAGAGTAGTCCCAGTACCTTACTACTGCTGGCAATTTTTATATGCTTTTTTTTTTTCTTTTTTTTAATAAAGAGACCAGTTTCTAGAGTAGTCCCAGTCCCTTACTACTGCAGGCAATTTTTATATGCTTTTTTTTTCTTTTTTTAATAAAGAGACATTCAGAATTTGGGTTGCTTTCTTTTTTGTAGTAGTGTAGCTGTGTGTGCAGCCACTACTGCTATTGGAATATCATTCCAGAACATAATTTTCTTGATGGGTAGGGGTTTAGCTTTAGTTTTCTGTGTTTATTTGTATGCAGTTAGTTGCCGATAGCTCTTCTTTCTCCAATGCATTTGGTGACAGGAATTGCATTCCCCCGTAGCCTTAGTTTTAGCTCGGCTAAACAGCCAATATCTCTTTTCCATTTGCCAAACATCTGAATTCAACTCTACAAAATGTGTGTTCAGGTGTACACAGTAATCCACATGAGTTTTCTGTATAAACTATTGATAACTTCCTTTTTTGTTTGAAATGCAGCTTTTCACATGTGTAGAATCTCATTACTTTTTTGCATAATTTGAAGAGCTACAGTTATAAATCTGTGGCTTATAGATTAAAACATGGATTCAGTTGTCTGCAGAGATAAATAATGTGCAAATGTTTAGATTTTCCCTTTTTTGATTTGGTTATGCATGTAGTTATGGAATTCTATCAGATGGGCTTATTTTCCAGAAGTTTTTTATTTTATTTTTGAAGATCCCAGTCAGAGGACTTCGGATTTCTTCTTGTTACTGTCTTAGCAAAGAGTATCAGATAGATACGAATTATGTGGATGTATGTGTGTGTGTAGGTACATGTACACACAAATACAGACATATTTGTTTAAATCTCTGGATGTTGATATAGCTGATAAACTCTTAAGAATGAGGGAGAAAATAAAATGTTTAAATTAGGAAGCAAAAGTCTGGACAGAGTAGGCTATGTTAAAGTATTTTCACTGTTTGAAGCATCTCCAGTTGTCAGTTGTCTCTCTTTATATATGCTCTGGGGAAGGAATGTGAAATGTATTGTTACATACAAGAAAAAAATTTAGACAGTTTCCCATATCTCAGTGTGTTGCATTAATAGTTCACTCCATTATTTGAAGTATGGCTTTTAAAAGAAAATTTTTGCTCATAATGGAAAGGGGTGAAAATTTTAAAGAATTGTAGCACAAAATTCATACATGCAACTCATCTAATTAAAATTATGTTAGCATTTCACCATGGGTTCAACTTCAATAGAAAATTGATTTTTGTCAGTGCATTGATTCATACTTTGAATACAGAAGAGAATCCTACATATGATAAACTACTGCTGTTTGTCAGCTGAGCTGCTATTAGCTGATCACATGCATTCTTTATCTTGCTGTATTTGCAATGATTAAAAATATATATGTATTTTAAAAATTAATACAAACCAGTTTTCTCCCTGGAAATGGCAAATCAAATTTTTAAAATTTGATTCTTTACCAAATCTATTAATAAAATAAAGAAACATTCTTTCTTCTACACTCTCCTCATAATGAAATTTTTCTCGGAAGAGAAACATAGTAATAGATGGCTTTACTGTATGTGAATGCTTAAGTCCTTAGTAGATTTCTGTATGTTCATAAACTATTGCAGAGATTAACAGGCTGTACTGAACTATTGAAAGAAAATGTGAGTTTGATGTTTTACTTCTCCACCCAAGGTCATATCCTGCAGTCTCCTTCAGCAAACGTGCTCCCAACGCTGCCCTTCCACGTGCTGCGCAGTTTGTTCAGCACGACGCCGCTGACCACGGACGACGGAGTGCTGCTGAGGCGCATGGCGCTGGAGATCGGCGCCATCCATCTCATCCTGGCCTGCCTCTCTGCCCTGAGCCACCACGCACCCAGAGTGCCCAACTCAAGTCCCAACCAGGCAGAGGTAAGGTTACCCCCGCCTGGTTGTATCTTCTGCACAGGAAGTACCACCCAGAAGTACTAAGAGTTTTAATTAAAAAAAGAAAATAGTTTCATTGCTTTGATTGTAGCCTAATTTTAGCAGGCTTTAAAAATAATTGTGACATACCTGATTAGGTAATTGTCCCTGCGTGTTGCAAATAAGCATAGTAATCATGAAACCAGAGAAAGAAGGCTTGTCTTGAGGCATTAAGGTGTAATCAGTTTCTTTCACAGGTGCTTCTTTTTCAGGGCAGGAGAGGCATAGTGGTCAATGAATGGTGGTTTTTTAATACCCATTAGATGGTATGACCTCATTACCTTATTTAACATTCATCATCTAAACTCCTGGTTACAAACGATTTCCTTTCAAATACTTCACAAATATAAATGAGTTGTGAACATTAATAAATTAATGCATTGATTTACGTTATAATCTTTCTACTGATATTTAAATGAGATCTAAAGAGAAAAATTTTCCATAATACTCAAGATCCCAAATTAATCTCAGAAATTCAACTTTCTTCAATGTATTTCCAGTGTTATACCACCCTCTATTCAGAATATGTATATTTTGATTTTGTTTTTAGGACTGTAAGTTACCATTTCTGCATAAAGTACCAATTGTTTGTAAAAGTGTTTAGAAAAACCATTAATGACTTGCCCTCTTTAGCATTATTTTGGTAGAAGCTTGCATGAAACAGTTCCTGGTGGCTGAATGTGGATTAGTACTTGCAAAATATAGGGCTGTCCATATTTTAGCAGCTCTGATACTGATGAAGGGTTGAGCAAGCAAGAGATGAAGCTGTGCCTGAGAATAATTCACTTTAATGGCTAATGAAATGCAAGGGGAAGTTGAGAGATTCTACTTCTAATAGGGTATCAGGCTGCTGACACATTAACACCTTAGCATTTTTGCATGTTTGGAGAGAAAAGGCAACCATTAATTCTTACTTCTGCTTCAGTGCTACCATGACCCCTTAAATAGCTTGCTTTCTCATAATTCATGTCTATCAAGTGATAGATGGTAACTTGAAACTAGGGATCCATCAGGCCTGCACTGAGGCTTGTATTTCTGGGGCCAAGTTCTCCCTTAAGTGCTTTAATTCAGTGCTCATGGAAGTCCTCTTGAGTGTTAAAGGCACAACATGTTCATGAGTAATGTCTACATGAAAATAACCACACAGCTGTTTCGTCACCAAGACACATTGCATTCCCACTGTAAAAGATTGTCCAAGGCTACTGTCAGTATGATACTTCACAGGTCATAATTTCTTTTACCATTATAGTCTGTTCATACATTGTTTCTTCTCTTTCATATACAATCTTTAACAAAGTCACTGAAGAAGATGTGAACAGAAAATGAAACTTTTCAGAGCCATAAAACAAATACTGCTTGATGTGGTTTCCAGCTAATTATGACCAAGTAATTAAAGTAGCAAGTCACTTTTGTTTAGGATGCTGAATATGCAAATAGGAAAACATCAGTTAAAAAATGCTTATCAAGAGTTTTTTCTGCATCCTTTTCACCAATGACCTGCTTAAATTCAAAAATTAGTGTAAATACTTCCACACTACTTCACGAGGGCTAAGCATTGTAATATCAGAGTTATGTTGCTAAATTCACTGAGGCACACCACTGGTAAAAGCTGTTTTAGCTGTTACCAAGCACTGTTGGAAAAATGTGCTCTTAGAAAATTTTAAGGAAGACTGACTCCCTTGCTCTTAACCTAGGGAGGAGGTAATGTGTATTTTAGTGACTCACAGATCATGTGTCAGAGCCATACATGTAACTTACTCCTCTTGTTATTTTGGAGCATTTATTCAAAATCAATAAGTACTTGAGCATCGTAATATTTCAATTCTGTTCTCTTGATAACATTTCCACTCCCATCCCCTTCATCTCGTTGTGTTATTAGACTTGACTAGGTTCTAAACAGCAGTAATTACAGAGCTGTGATGTTTAGAATGATATTGATTAAGTAGCGTTCTAATACCTCTCATCATTTAAGTAGTGATAGTATCTTAAAAGAGAATAATAAAGGGCTTGCAGTACTGGTCAAAATGAAGAACTACTTTCAACAGACCTGTACCAGAACTCTGTATTTGTGGCAGTCTTTCCTATGGAAAGCTTTGAATTTCACTGGATCCCGATGATATCTTTAGAAAGTTAATAAAATGGGATTACATTATTTTGCATAACAAAGGCTTTTTAAAGATAGCGCTACTAAGATTAAATCATTAAATAAATATAATAATTATTATTTTCTCTTTTTTTTTCCTTTTTTTTTTTTTTTTATTTTAGCCACAGGTGTCAAGTACACACAATACTGCATCAACAGAAGAACAGCAGTTGTACTGGGCTAAGGGTACAGGATTTGGAACAGGCTCTACAGCTTCAGGATGGGATGTTGAACAAGCCTTGACTAAGCAAAGACTAGAAGAAGAGCATGTGACCTGCCTTCTACAGGTGTGCAATTATGAAATTTTGATTAATGAGAGGCATTTAAAGCATGGATAATAAAACTGGAGTTTTGTCAGTCGCACAGTAGAGTAATTACAATATTTTGGGCAAAAATTATTTACAGACAACTTAATGTCCTAATAGAAAATTATATAGATCATATTTTGAGCAAGGCTGTTTTCAGATGTCACTAGGCTGCTGCATAGAAGACCTGGTTATGAGTTCTGAAAAGAAACTTCAGAACTTATGTGCCAAACAGTGTTACCTATTAATTTCTTGCATACTTTTCACTCTACTTTAACGAAATGCCTGTAGTTAATACTGGTGTTCATGAATATGTTATGTCAATATAACAAAATCTCTCATACATACTAGAAAATCTTGAGTATGTCAGTTACATGACAATAGTAGTTCTTCAGTAAACATCTAGATCTTAGTAAAATTCTGATATCTTCTAAATACCTAGGAGAAGGATCCTGCATAGTCAGGCTTTTCAGTCCATTACGAGATCCAGCCAGTCCCTGTTATCTTGGATCAATGTAGGGAATATGAGATTGTATCTGGTCAAAAATCAAAATTTTAATTCACAGAATCCTGAGTTCAAAAGCACTAACTAACCTACTGGGGTTTAGAGCACAAAGGGGATGAAATTTTGAAAACGCCCACACCCTGATGAAGATACCATTTTGATGATCAGTTATTTTAGCCACTATGGATTACATGGCACAATCGTCATATCCCTTGCAAAAGTACAATAAATAAAATCTGAAAACATTTTTCCATGCAAGAAAGAGGAAAATCACCTAAGTTACTCTCAGCAAAGCTTCCAGGCAGTATTTTGTATTCTGCCAGGGAGAGGTTTGGCTATAGTCATGAATTAAGGAGGCATTTGCTAAGGGCACTCAGCAGCTGAAGGAAGTAGCATTTTTCTGAACATGTCAGTCAGTTGTATAGCAGACTTCCCTGCTCTAGAAAGGTCTAGAGTAATTCTGTTGTACAGATTGCTAGTAAGATGTTGCAGCAAAATACCATGGATAAGGGGGTTAGAACAAAGAGGGTGAACGAAAGAAAAAAGAGGCTGAAAAGGTGAATAGAGTCCCTAGGACTGAAAGCTAAGAGTACAGCTGCACAAATCAGAGCCATGGAAACCCTTATGTCTGCAACACCCAGTGAGGGCCTGTGAACTCAGGCACAGGCACCCTTGGGACAGGTGGGTGTGCAGTCGGGAGGTGCCTTCCCACCTCTGCTCTTTGTTTACTCACATAAGGGCCGTGCTCATGAGTAATTGTTCCTCCAGGTAACTCTTGTGCTCAGATGTGTTTCATCTGAAAACCCTGAAGTCCCATCCCAAAGGAAGTTACAAAAATACCTGAAGCATTTGCAGTTGTAAAAAAGAAAAGTCCTGCCACTGGTTGTTGTACTTGGTGTTCTAAAGTGAAAAGGACTGGTCAGCTGCAGGTCTCAGTGGTCTGAGCTGGCAAACTCTTGCTTTGAGTAACTCCAGCAGGTTTGTCAAAATTCATATTAATTGATCTCCTGGAATAATTCAGAATTATAACAGTTACTTAATTTCATCATTAGCCAAAGTTTGAATAATCTAATAACTGTGTAGAAATTCTTCTTGGCCTGCTGAAATAAATACCAGAACTGAATTCACAAAACAGATAGTGAAGTGTTAGGGCATCTATCTTAAGGAAAATCAAAGTTATTTGGACTGAAATAAATCAGTTTTGATTAAGTACTTTGGTGTATTTCAGGTTCTTGCCAGTTACATAAATCCTGCAGGGAGTACATCAAATGAAGAGACTCAAACAAGCCATGAGGGGAGAGGCCAAAACAGCAGCGCTCTTCCATCCATTCTCCTGGAGCTGCTCAGCCAGTCCTGTCTCATCCCAGCCATGTCGTCGTACCTGCGCAACGACTCAGGTAACGTGTCCTTGCCTCCTCCAACATCAAAGCTTGCTTGCTTCTGTCAAATCAGTTTTTGCAAAACAACAGGTGGTTCTTGTTTCAGTACATATGCCAGTTTAGAATTTTACTAATGGGACATTCACTTGAGCCTTAGAAAACAAAACAGAATCATGAGAATCATGAGACAGAATCTCGTTGAAATTCTCACATTTGTTGCAATAGCTCTTTAAAATTGAAGTTCAATTCTTCAGCTGTTGAAACTAACAGGAAAATGGTGTTTTCTTCTGAAAAGTTTACATGTTAGTTCTTCTACAGAAGATACACAGAGAAAAGGAATACTTTATACAAGGCCATGAAATTTAGTGTGAAGAAAAATGTCAATTTTAAAGAAAATTGAGGAAGTGCGTACCTGAATTTGATAAATGTTGCACAAAGGGCAATTCTACTTCAATCAAAGCTTTTTTCCTTTATTTAGGAAGTACAAAAATAAGCCTCTTATCAGAACTGTAAAATATTTCAAATATATGGGAACCAGTAAATTGTTGAGCTTTTTAAAGCGAAGGCGAATTAATTCTATGAGTTCATCAAATTTCTGCTTATACTTTTAAAACAAAGATGCTTTGATAGTTTTCATCTGGTATGTTGTACCTGGCTGGGGAAACCATTTCAGTTTTACAAGGTGGTGTGAAGCAGTATGAATTAAGCAAATGCCTGTGCGGAACTAATGACAAAATCAGCAGACTGGGTTTGTGATTTATGTTCAGTCTCACTAGATGACAGGCTTGAGTATGGAGATGAGCCTTAGGCTGGATTTTTATTAAGTTACTTGTTTATAAAGATGGATTTAATCCTGAAGTATCTGGAGGAGTTGTTGCAAATCTGGGTAATTTGGTTTTGGAGCTTATTTTGCCTGCCCTGTTTTTGGAGCAACTGATTAATGTGTTTGTCACATTTCCGCAGTTCTTTGGGATGCCAGTTGGAGGGTGTGCTGATGTGAATTCATGAAACAATGTTATAGCTCCTTGAATTACAGCATACATTTTATGTTAGAGGTAAAAGAGAAATCATCCCTGTCTTAAGTTATTTGCAAAGCTACTTAGAACTAAAACAAGAATGTGGCTCTTTTAATTTGTACTAAGTAGGGCATTACATAATCTCGTGTGATGGAATGGAACTAGTTCAAAAAGTCTACTGGGGTCTTATAGTAAAAATAAAAATATGAAGATCTTTCACTTGTTAGTCTGCAGATTGACACCTCACCCTAATTTTGTAATGCATTTGTTAGTTCTGTTTGGCACATACTGCAGTGAGGAAAATGAACTAATGGTAGACCAAGCTTGTTATTGCAGTTGAAAATACAGTGTAAAACAATGAAGGAAATGATAAAGTAAAAGAATAAAGTAATCTTTCTAACAGATACTTATAAAATCTTCTTTGTTGAGGAAAAGGAAGACTCATTGAAGGGCCTGGCAAAAATGCCATGTTATCTAAAGGATGAAGCAGCTGATCCTGAGTTACAGATGAATCACAGCTGCTGAAATTGCTTTTTCCTGTTTTCAATAGAAGAATGTATCTGTCTGTGGAAGTCACCTTTAACTGGGAAAGAACAGTCAGATACTGATAGGACAGATGAGATATGTGCTGGTGGTGAGAAGTTCAGACTAGTTTGGGACCATTTGTTTTCTCAACGTACAAAGAAGAGGCAAATTTTTGGTGAAATGTTTATTTTAGGTATGTTTTCCACTGCTGAACTACTGCTGTTTGTGGTTGACAGGTGGTGTTGAAATGTTGTGCCTGTGCGTTAACAATTAGGAAAGAGTGAGCAATGTAGCAGTTAAAATGTATAAAGCAAAGCAAAGCCTTGCTTTTTAGAGAAAAAAAATGAAAACTACCCTTCTGTTTACAAGTTCACAAAGAATGGGATTATTTCTATTGAAGTTTAGAACTGTAAAATCTAAGGGTTGTTATCCTTTGATTGATCAAAGCAATATGAATGTTTCCTGCTGTATTGTTCAAAAGCCTATACAACACTATAATTAACAATGCCCTCCTGGATTTAAAAATAATAACTTTGCAAGCTTGCATCAGTCAGGCTCATCTTTGGAAGCACAATAGGATAGCAGTACGAAAGGGAAATGTGCAAAAAGGATGACTTCTGGAAAGAATGTCTTCTCTTTGTCAATATTTGAGTCAGATGCATTTAGTTGAGAAGGAAGCCCTGAAAACAGTTTGTCTTAGTGATAACAAGACATCATTCCAGTGCAGTAATTACTGTTGAGTTGAAAGGCAGACAGATAATTTTCACGTTAATGAGTGCAAGTTGCACATAATGCTGGGGCTCTCAGTGTCACCGACACTGAGTGTCAGGAGACATAGCTAACACAAGAGAAGCAGGTTGAGAAGCTCTGAAGCTGTGTTAGGTTCTGGTACGATGCTTGTGGGACTGAAAAAAAAAAATCCCCTTGATGCATTTATGGTTCAAACATTTCAAATACAGAGATTACTTTTTTATTATTACTACTATTTTTATTTTGGTTTTTAAAATATTGAAGACCAATGCAATGTAGTAGAACACATGTGAGTCTTTCCTGATACAGCTTTATCTAATTTCAAACTTACCTTGAATACCTGTGTCTTTTCTAGCAAGGCTGAACGGGAGTCTAGGGAGAGTAGGAAAGGGAACAGCATTGGTAGTAGTGAGCATGTATATGTATTCTAATTTTCAGACTGGTGCAACTTCTGCTGTCAAAATGTACTTTCATGTGGGATAAGCAGGTAACTGCACTCTTCCTGTAACATGCTGGTCTGAGAAATTAGGGTATTGCATATAGAATGCTAACAGAATGTTCCTGGGTTCTGGCACCTGAGCAGGAACAAGCTGTGCCCAGCACAGTGATGACAGAAATTAACGATTTTCAACAACCCTATAACTTTCTCAGGTTTGAGTGGGTACTGGTAGGATCAGATGAAGGTTACCCTTATACTGAAGGTATTCTGCCAGATTTTAGGTTTGTTGTAATTATTTGAATAATAGTGATCTTCACAGATCTATGTGTATCTACCATAGACATAAAATAAAGGCAGGGGAAGAGTTTTGATATAAAAATATGTGCTATGAAGCTGCAGGCATGCTTTTTCCTTTCATTGCACAGCAAGCTGATAACTCTGTGGTGATATAAGACAGTAAGTATTCTGGTATTGATGTGAATTTTGTATTTTCCTTACACATATTCAATTAGGCTACAGGTCTATCACATCCAGCTTGCAAAGCTTTTTCAGTAGATTGGCCTGTGTCACAGTGGTAAGTCTATCTAGGATTTTTGCTGCTTAAGTTTATTTTGGCATCCTGCTTAATTTGCCCAAAACATACATGGACTAGATTGTTATCTGTATAGTTCTGGATAAAAGGAATATTGATCAGACAAGCAGTGCTCGCATAATATTTAGTCTTTTAGAAACCTCACCTTGAACCAGATCAGTACAAACCACATTGCTCTGATATGTTCTGCAGCTTCATCTGCATCAAAGTGAGGTGATTGTGAAGTCTTTGCAAATTCTGACCACTTTAATTGATTTCTATAATTGCTTTTTTTCTTGTAGAGGAGGAAGGTTTATCTGTCTTTGAAGAACTTTCCTTAGTATGCAAGATTGCTCTTGTCGCAAGGGGCAATAGCTGCTGTAAACTTCCCCATTTCTTGATAATTTTTTTGGTGTTTGTTTCATGTCTTGTTATGGCATTACTGTGGTTTTTACTATCTTTCATTCTGTAAATGAGAAGGTTTATTTTTGCAACATGGTGAGATTTTTTTTTTAATATACCTATGTTTATTCCTAAGACTTAATTCATATTTACATTTGTAAAATTGATGTAGTTTTTAACTTCTGTATCATGAAACATTTATCATGTATTCATTACCATGCATATATGCACATTTCACACAAAATATCATGTAAAATCCTTTCACTATTGTCTTGTATACAGCATGTTTCATTTGAAAGATTTTAGGGACTCTTTCAAATGTGAACACTTCTCTTCTTGAACAAAATGCACAGTAATAAAATTTGTGCTGTACAATAAGAGGTTCCCAGCAAACGTGTGACCATACGTGACTGTCTTGAAGGTCTAGATTTTGCTAATACAAATAAGAGTTATTTGACTGATAGGTTAATGGAAATTAATACAAGATAGTACTTGCAAGTGGGAGAGAAGAAAGCAGTATGTATAATAGCCTTTGTAGCTAACAAGATTTACAGAGACAAGACAGTGGAAAGGAATCATGAAGCAGAAGGGGAATCAAGTGACTTTTTAGAACAGGGCAAGGACTGTCTATTTTTTAATAGGCTTGAACAGTAAGAAGCTGAGTGAAGTTTGGATTTGTCAATACCACAATATTAGGTAGTCTCTTCATGGTAAAAATCAAATCAGTTTTTCTACTGATTTGTTGTTAAACTAGTATCTAGCAAACCCTGAGATGACTTAGACTTGTTTAAAGCCAAATATCAAGAGAGGTTTATCACCTTTGCCTTGGAAAACAGACCTCATAGCAAGTTGCAGAATTCTGCTTGAATTCTCCTTGTTTGAATTTCCAGGCTTACAGGAAACAGATGATACTGTAGTTTTAGCTGGGGTTTGCTTACATGCTCCTTTCTTAGGCACGTTTCCTTCTTTGGTGGACAAAATGCCATGTGATGTGGTCAGCATAGCTTGTAGTGTTACATGAGCTTAGTCTTCCCTGGGTTTGACTGCAGAGAAGAGATGATGCATTTCTGTGGGAGGGCTTTGCTAAAAGGTTTGTCTTTACTGACCAAAGTGTTCCACTTGATGAGAGTCCAGTATTTGCTTTCAATGCACTTTTCATAGTTTACCAAATACTACCACATCATAGACTTATGGACTCATTAATGTCATGCTGCCTTATCCTGCTGCCAAATTCCTCATTGTGAACTTTGTCTAATCAGTACTTTGGACAAATCTGTTGAATATGAATGTGCTGCATTCTTTTTTCTACCTCTTTTGATGTACCTTTGTTAGTTTAGTCCATCGAAGTGATACTGTTCAGGCCTCAGACCATGAACTACACTAGTGGGTCTGCTGAAGATAGAGTATTTCTTTCCTAGCAATCTCACTTATTCTCAAGGCACTGCATGGTGTTGTTTTACTTTCTGTCAAGTTCTCCAGTCCCACTGAACTGAGTATGTTGAGTACTCTGAGGCAGGTACACTGAGCTCTTTATTTGTCCATCACTGAAGGTGTGACGGTACTGCTGCAGTGTAGATGTTGAATCATCAAGCAACTCTGCTTTTCCCTAGACTATTTGTGCTGTGTATAATGAGAGGTAGTTGCCATTAAGATATTTTTTGTTGGTGAAATTTAAGCATATATTGGATTAAATGTATAAGTACCGAAGCTGTTTATTAGAGCACATTTAACTAAAGTTAGACTTAGGTCCACATGAGTATAGCCTGTTAAGAAAGGACTTCACATTGCTGTTTTAAACAAAATGTAACTTGTATGCTGAGGCAGTCTAATGATAATGTTACCCTGCGACTTCCCTCTAAAGATCAAAACCTTTGCTATAAATGAAATCAGAAGTACAGTGGCAGTTTAGATAGACAGCATGTAATTACTGAAATTAAAAATTCTCCTAGCCTTCATTAATGTTAATGAGCTCATTCACTGGTAAAAGAAATCATACTGACCCTTTGCCACATTTGGTTATAATTTTGGGATTAGTTTTTGTCTGTTTTGCTGTTGAAGAGCTTACAGAAAAAAGGTGCAGTATTTCACTGTAATGCTGTTGTACTAGTTGAATCACAATTTCGAGAAGAGACTATGCACTGAGATGATACGAAATAAAACTGTTTATTTATTTCACAGAATTGACAAGTTTTAAATAACTTCAGGATCAAAATAAACAGCAGTAATTTCTACCTGAATTTCACTTTTCAGGTTCTTGTAATATTTCATTTCAGAGATCCATCTCAAATATCCTGGTATTATGAGATTAAATGCAATAATATCCATAAGTATGTAGATATAAGAAGTACATTGAAAAAATAATAATGGTAATATCTGTTCTGTAGTCTTAAATAAACATTAGTAACCTGCATAATTTCTCTAGAATGTAGCTTAGTTTTACAGAATGCTTTGGTGCTTCATATACTGAAAATAATTATACATTTAATAGAGACTTGCTGAAGACTGTGGCTGGTGAATAAATTTTCTTGTCTGCATGTACTTCCTTCCAGTGCAGCCTCAGCCCTGTTTATCATCTCTTCTAGTTGAGCCAGTATTGACTCAGAGCTGCAAAACCAGAATATACCATCTTCCACCTCATTTGTCCATAAGTCAGTGTTACAGTGTGCAACTGACTGAAATATCATTGCCAAATTCATTCTCTTCTAGGTCCCTGACCTTATTCAATGCATGTTTCAAAGTGACTTCCAAAGGCTCAGTTGGCTTAGCAGTTACCAAATTCTATACACAAATAAGCTATCACCTATGTAAGGGATGTATTTCTTCACATGTCATTTTATGGAGGGACTGGATGTAGTTTTGTAGCCTAGAAGAAATTGAGCTGATACTCAGAAATGCAGCTGCTCTGTTGTTCCTGTGGCACAGGTAATAGTAAGAAAAGTATTTATTAAAATCAATTTCTTTTTATTTTTTTTCATGTTGTTTGTTCAATGAGTTTTTAATCCTAAGCTCTCAAAAGTAATTTTCATTATAAGGTACATGTGAGATACATTCATGTATACAAAAAATTCTATGGTCTCAGACTGTCCACAGCTTTGGATCTAGTTTAAAGGCATATGTAGATTTAATTAAATATGTGGAATTACTTTCACTAATTTCAGTAGCCAAATGGTATGTTCTGTGAAGTATGCTTAAGAGTTGCAGTTCTGGGCCTCAGTCATAGACAGTGCAAAATGGGAAAATTTCTTCAGGACTTGGTCCAGAAAGGGAGAGTACAGTCTTCTGGACAAAGGTTTTCCATGCAACACTCTGAACCCTTGCATGGTATGTTTTACTTGAAAATAAGCATCAGGGTGAAAACATGAGAATTGTATTTGGCTTCTGTTAAACACATTCTAAAAATGGTGATATAGAAAATGTAATTTAAGATTTTTTTCATTTAGAGAATATGTATTAGTGTGTCACTGGAATTATTAATATGTCTTAAAAGAAGTACTAAAATTATTCTTTTTTTTTCACACCACTTTAAAGTATTTTTAATTAGAAAAGCACGTTGTTAGTATAGCATGATGATTTCAAATACAGATTTAGTAAAGGCAAGAAAATCTAACCTTTTTCAGCTTTCCACAAGACTAACAAAAATGCTGCAGAATATAGTCAATAGTTAAAATTTTATTTATAATATTACAACTTCTAGTATAACAGCGTTCCTGTTTCCACACTTATTATACATTAGTGTAAGTTATAAGCCTAAATTATGGTGGCCTAAAAATAAAAAACCCTTTTGCCTGTTTTCTGGTCTCAGCTATGAAGAGACATACTGCACAAAACCATAGAAAGCATGGGACTTGCTTATAGTTACTCATAGATTTGGTTTATCTCTTCTATGTTCTGATTATTTTCAGTGTTTGGCTGTGTTTCTGTCTTGCATGTTTGCTGGCAATAAAACAGTGCCTTCTCTGATCCTGCTCTTCAGATTTCATCTGTTACCAACGAAATGTTGTATTTGGTCTGCCTTCATTTACATAATTTAGCACCCTAGCTGGGCTCATAGGTACACTTTGCAGTCATTGATGCAGCACCCTTAGCCAGACACCTCACTCTGGAATGTTTTTGATACTCCTTTCAGAGAGTGGTGGGGGTTTTTGCTTTAAATTTAGAAATCATCCTTACCATTGCAGGTCTTTGCACTTTGTTCTGTACAATTGATTTTCAAAAATGTCATCAAAGTGTAGTGTAGATGTACACAAAAACAATAACAAATAAATTGAGCACAGTTCCAATAATCCCAAGCAGTGCTAAAATAGATTCTTCTTTTTCCTCTTTCTCCTCTTGCCTTTTTACATCTTCTAGTGTTGTGATGGCAGAGGTCCCCATTTTTCCTGCAAATACCTTCACCAGTATTCTGGCAGCTAGCTAGAAAAAAGAAAGCAAATGGTAAATCTGGTCTGACAAACATGCAAGTTTCAATCTTTTTGAAAACAATTCTGTAGTTCTTCATACAACATTTCTTAATGCTGCGTTTATTGAGTTGCATTTGTCTTTTGTTTTCTTTTTGTGTGAACGTGTTCATGTTAAAAATAAATGTTCTGTAGGTACAGATTTGATAGGAGTGAAAAATAGCTTGGTTCTTCAAGCCAGTTAGTATGCTTTATTACAAAAGACATTTAAAATGTATTTTAAGCCAGCTTATTTGTTTATAAAAGATGGTACTGGTGAAAGCAGATATGTGAGCATTGTCATATACTCTGAAATGCCTGGGGAGGTTATATGCATTTTTAGCTTTTCTTAAATATTTAACTGCCACGTAAAAATACCAGTAGAAAATATTCATGCCTGCTATTTTCAAACATGGAAAATATGCTTCCTTAATACAGTATCACAATTGTTTCTCACAAGCCCCAAGCAGGCAATTGCAAGTGAGATCTTATCCTTTTTCATGTTTAACAGATCAGCTTTTGGACATCCATGCAAGAGTAAACATTTATCAGAAAATGTCTGTCTCTTCAAATATAAAGGTGGTTGTTATGTATGCTGATCATTGCAGTATGCCACAGGATGGTAGTACTTCTATAGTAACAACATTCTGTGCAGTTTAAGAATTCGAGTAGACATTTACAGATGCATGTATGATTTGTCATATTTTTTTTGGTTGCAGAAGTGAGGTTGACAGCTCATTTCTATTACTTAGCTGCTCTTGTACTCTTAATCTGCAGTCAAATATCTTCTAGAAACATATTCCCTGTAAAATTATGTTCATTGGTGACTTGTATGTTCATCTTGTATGTAATCTGCGATGCTGTTTTAGCTTTATTGATCAGAAATTTGATGGGGATTTCTGCTAGTTCAGATCACTCCAATTTACTGAAGATATACAATCATTTTATAGTGCAATAGCATCTTTCTCTCCTGGCAAATGGCTTTAATCGTTGGAGATTAAGGTATTTCTGCTGTGAGTCTTAATTAATGTCATCAGCTCAGAACATATCTTACAGAAAGGTTAAAAAAAAAGAGGTATTTCTTACCCTACATTGCATCAGGAATAAAATGTCATCAGACATGCTTCTTACTCGTCGATTCAGTGGCAATCCAGGCTTTTATCTTCATGAAGGAGCTGCTCTCCTCTCTCAGACAGACCAGATAGGAGCACGTACAGTTTCTTGATGAAGAAGTTTATCAGTGAAGATAATAATGTTGCAGAATCTTCCAAATGGCTGGTGTTTTTTCTCAGTAATCCACTAAAGCAAGTGTAGTCGAAAAGACAGTAAAGCTCTTTCTCATAATGATCCTCACTGTTGACTAATTCTCATTAAAATTGAGGCTTTTTTTTCCTTAGCTGATGCAGAGCAACAAAATGCATGCTGTTCTCTTTTGTCTTAAAAAAAAAATACAAACAGCTCCTGGTTTTATTCAGTTATACTTAGTTATTTATTAAGACTTCAGAAGCACCCAGCCTTTGATGTACTCTTTGTGGCAGCCGTCTGAAGAGGCTTTCTCACGTTGACATGCTGTAATTCCAAATGCAGTGAACTACGTGCAGTCACACTATGTAATTTTAGTCCAGCCTGAAAAAGGATGGAAAGAGGTCTGCTTTGCTGGCAGTAGTTGGAACGCTGTCACCCACCTGCATTCAGAGCCTCTGGAAAGAATTCCAAGGTATTCTTCGGAGCATTGCATAACTCAGCCAGGCAAATCTGAGGAGAGGAGTGACAGTGGCTTTAGTTGCACACTGTGGTGAGCTGTGACATTGATTAAACATGCACTTGGCACTTGCTGAATAAAGAAGGAGCTACGAGCCACCCTTGCAGACAGTGAGTTGCATAACAATGTGCGATGGCTCTGCTGTTTCATCGGCAGGCCGGGCACATTTTAATCCTGTACCAGCCGAGAAAGTGCACGGTGTAAAGAGGAGCAGAGTTAACTGTACTTGGGGGTTTTCTGAGCAAGTGCTGCATGACAAATGGTGACATTAAGGCATTCAGGCTGAAACAGTGTTTCTGCCTTTTGTCTTTTTATGCTTTGTTTGACAGGCAATTGTTTCTATGAGAAATAAATGCTTTTCCTCTTTAATTCATCACCCAAAGAATGCAGGTTACCATGTAATTAATGAAAACACTTAAAAATAATCCTGTTCTGATTTCTTAGGAAACATCAGCACAATTTTTTTCCTGCTTAAATCAGAGAGGCAATTTTTTCCTGCCCAATTGGAAAGGGGGGAGAACTCTGTAAAGTCTTCTCTTCCCAGTCTCTCCAGACAAAAAAAAAACCAAAAAACCCAAAACCATACAATTTTAATGGCCTCTGGAAGGAGCTGTATTTCAAATAATTTTATTCAGTCACTTTGATCTATGAAGGCTACCAATGCAATGTGTTTTCATTGGTGTAGCATAGCTTCTTGCTGTGAATGTAGCTGTATTTTAAATATATCAGAAAACTTGTTTTGTAAAAAATACTTGCAATGCCAAGCAAGTCAGAATTCAAATGTACAAAAATGTACTTTTGTGTATGTTTTTGAAAAGTCAAAATACAATTTATCAAATTGAGTTTGAACAATAGGGATGTAACTGGAAAACCTTAATCATTTTCCAGAAAAGCATATTTTAGGAGTTACAAGGCATTGTTTGAAATGCAGTGTTGAAAAATCTTCTATAGAGAAAGCAGAAGACAGTAAAATCATTGTTTAAACTCTTCCATTTTCAACTTAATTACATTTTTTATCATTATTTTTCCAAAGTGTCTACGTACATTTGTTAGTTTCTTAGTAACACACAAAACTGCATATTTTGCATGTGCATTATTTTAATGGTACATACCACATTTGAAGCACTGTGAGTTGTATGGTGCTTTTATGTGATTTGCCCTGTATCCCAAAAGTCATGTTGCCTCAGTGAAATTGTTTGATTCTAGAGGAATAAACTTACTAGGTTAAATCTCTTCACCATAGCTTCCTTAAATATATATTTTCTAATATTTGTATATGATCTTTTCTTTCCTTTCAAGCTCTTCCCTTTCTCTGAAAACACTGCTTCATCTTCAGTTGTTCTTGCAGTTGTTTTGTGTCTGTGTACCTTGAATGTATTTCTGTATCCATTTGGATCCATTGAGAGATACAAAGATGGGGGAATTTTTCACCTGTGTGTTCTGACCATTCACATTGCTGACAGCACCTAGCAATAACAGAATGTTCAAGCCGCTGTACTGTATTAACCCTCACATGTTCAAAATCAAACCCTTTCCCTTGTGAAAGAGGAAAACTGTGCAACGTGAATATTTTATTTAAAGATTACTGATGCCTTTGCAGCTAATTACGATGTACCCACAGAGAGCAGCAAAAAAATCCTGAAACATTTCTTGGCCTGGTTATTACCATGGCTGAGGTCTCATCGTGGTCTGCTGTTTTATAATTGTGCTGCAACTGGCATTTCAGGGGGAAACAAATCAGGCAGGACTGCCTTTGCACGCAGGTGAGGGGCAGAGCTGCCTCCTGCACAGCGTGATTCAGATGCAGCGTTTGCCGCGGGCTGACGGCGTTTCTCCCTCGCATCCTGCCCTTGCATTGCTCTGCACGTCTGTGTGGACATGACGTGAATGGGTTTGGGAAACAGACCCAGCCAAAAATAAAGCTCCAGCACAGCACAGTAAGGATGGGGAAGTAGCTGCTTAAGCTGTCAGTGGTTGCAAAGAGTTACTGTTTGAGAAGAAGCAAATAAAGGTTGTCAGAACATTTGTCAGTTATAGGAAACTCAAGGAATTCATCCATGTTAGGTGGAAGCTGGCATTTACAAATAACTTCCTTATAGCATCTCCAGTGTGGAGAGAAAATTTCATGCAAGATTTCTCACATGAGTGAAGTGAGTAATGCAGGGTGATTAGAAAAGGCCTTGATTTATCCACAACACTAAGTATTTGGAAAGATGGGGAGATACTTTACATTTTGTATAAAATAACATTAAAAGTCTGGGAGTACATTTTATAGACATCAGTAATAAACCCACCTGTTTTGGGGTGAACATTACATAGTTATATAGTGTGTGGAGTTTGGACACTGGTATCCAAAAACATCCTAAATTTAATTCTGTTACTTCCATCTAGGAAGAGCTTTCAAGCACTTAGTAAGACTTTGGCAACTCCTCAGTAACTGATTTATGTGGTATTCTGAGAGCAGGGCAAATTTGGTTGATTAGAGGTCACTCTGTTCATTACTGCTGAAGTCACTTCTATTGCATGGGAATAGACCTTAGGCAGTACAAATGTATGTCATATTTTAAAGATATTCATACTTCAGGGGAAGTTGCCAAGCTATCTTGTAAGAACTCTGTAGCATAAATTCAACAATTTACAGTCCTGACCCTTCGATGATCATTGTCCTGCTGCACGCTACGGCTACGAGTAATGTGGCACACCCAGAGTATCACAGTTGCAAAAGAAGCAAGTTCTCTTAAGTGTATGTTTTATTTTTCCTCATGTATTTTTATGAATTTGTAGAATTTGGATTTTTGTGTATACTAAAATCATTCTATATGCTGTATTTTTTAATTAAAATAGTATTTACTCAGTTTTACTGAGTTTTTACTCAGATCATGTCTAGACTTTGAAATCTATTTAGGTTAAAATGCTCTAGTGAAATCCAAAAGATCAGTTGTCCATGAAGACAACTTTCCCTTGTAGTTGTTCTGAATTTTCCCTAACATGAAAGAAAGTACTTGAAATGAGGTAGCACATGTATTTCGTAGGGTGATGCATTCTAGTTTTTTTCTCCAACAACCTCCACAAACTTCCTTTATGAGGTCTGGTGGTTTTTCAGTAAAATTGTAGAACAATAGAGCAAAGCTGTGTCTCTTGGGAGATGCAATAGTATGCATAAATTCAGATGAACTGGTTGGCTTAGCATAAGCAAAAAGTGGATAGCCACATTCCTTCTTTCTTCTTTAGTTTTTTTTATTTCTTTTTTCTCTCTCTCCTGATAACACAGATACTGTTTCCTTTGTGAGAGCTGTTAGCCTATTTTTTATGATACAGATTGATGTGTGATGCCCTTGAGTCAGCAGTGATAGGCATGGCAAGGTTTCAAAGTATTATTTTACTCTCATGCTGAAAAAAAGAGGAAGGACTCAGGTCCTGCATCTGAACAAACAACACGAATTATTTTTATTTAGCTTTCTTACTATTCTCTTTCGTGGCTCTTTTATGTATTTCATCTCAGCATTGACTTGATGATTTTGACACTTCAGCTGTACACTTCATCTTGTGTTTCTTCTGATTGAGGAACTCCATTGTTCTTTTGGTTATTGTCTGAGGGTTTTCCTGATTTTGTAACTTAGATGCCAACCCAAAGTACCCTTGGAAAAATTCAGAATTCTCTCATAACTAACTACAGAAGTTTCTCCAGTTGGTTCCCACCTGTCAGTTTTCGCTTAGCAAAAATGTTCTTGTTCCAGTTTCTCCCCCTTGCTCTGAAATGGTTCTGTATTAAGAAGTCAATTAAATGGATGTGAAGTAGTACCACTTCTGCCACAACTCTTTCAGCACCAGCTTCTCTTGGTACTGGTCAAGCTCAATTCCTGTGACCATGGTCAGAATGGACACTGCTATTTTGTCAAGAAAAGTGCTAAGTTTGACAATTGAATAAAAGTTTAGAAAAAACACCTTTGGAAGGTGTCATGTGACATGTCATGTATTTGTTCAGTAAGAAGTATTTAAATCACTCTCTTCAAGTGCTGAAGCAATTCAGAAGTCAGTGACTGATGATTAATGTTCCTGAGTTAAAGGTGAGGATTTCAGCCCCAGCTGTGTGTGGTGACCTTCTGACACTGGGCAATCTTCATTTTTCTCTTCTTATATCAAAAAGAATCTCTTGTATGGGTATTGTACCTTTCTAAAGAGGTTAGTAACTTCTGGAGTGTTTCAGTTCTGATTCAGTGCTGTTCTCTGCAGCTCAAGAAAGGTTTTTTAATCAAGGACAGCAGGTTTTTGAGACTATTCCTTTACCATGTTTGACTGTAGGCTTCATGCTTCTATAGGAATATTAGGGCTTTCAAGTATCAGTTTTTTGAGTTCTCATCTTCCTAAATTTTGGTGTTAGAGGTGTCCAGTATGTGAATATTGAGTCCTTACTGGGCAAGCAGAGTAATGAGAACTGATCATAGTCCAGGAGGGTGGCGCTCAGGGAACTGCAGTACTACACCAACTTCTTCTTTCTCCAAAGTCATTGAAGTATCTTACCATCTGAGAAAGAACACATCTTGTCTGTTTTCAGATGACTGATCTTGCAAAACAAAACAAACCTACAGATTACTACACTCCCAGCATGTTTTATATGTTTCTTTCTTCTGTTTTGTTATCTTTATTTGGAAATAGTTTTGAAATAAGAGGATGAAAATATTAGCCCACAAAACCTCTTATTTCCTATTGCAAGGGAATATGAATATATCCTTGTATTTTCAAAGCATTTAAATTAGCAGACTGTTTTCTAACAGATACTTCTTTTGGATTAGAACTCTAACAGAATTTTTTTCAATGTCAAAACTGATTATCCATTTGACTGGTTAATCATATAAAAGATTTATGAAAGAACAAATCCTAGATTTGTAGCTTCAGCTCTACTGTGTTGCAGAAATTTGTTGTAATTTATAAGGAGTAATTATGTATTGAAACATCGTGGCATTGATATCTTTGAAAATTAAAAACATAGTTGTAGGAATGAAGTAGCTTAAATTTTATTTGTAATTGGATACTGGATTGCATGACAGATAAAGCACTTGGTCTTTTAAAGACTGAGGCTTGCTACAAAGAGCTGATTGGAGGTATTTTTTTCAGCAAATTGGTATCTAGCAAAGTTCAGTGAGACACTGGAACTTTGCTTCAATCTTTATCTGTTCCTGTACTGCACATTGTTTTATATGGCTTTTAAACATAGATTCATGAACTGGCAGATCTTCATTGATTTTTTCAGCTGGTGGTATATTTTGCAGCTGCAAGTACAGAGCATACCTCAGACTAGCTTGTGACCTCTGGGCCCCTTCACTTGATCATAGTGAATTAAAGTGCCCATTAAATTTTCCAGAAGAAAAGGATTTTCATGGTTAAGATACTCAAGAAATGTCAGGTGAGAAATAGGAGGGGTAAAGATAAGATATCAGTGGGGCTACTCACATCCCATGTTGTTCTTCCTTCTGCTCATGCATATATTTTTTTGTCCTGATGCCTAAATGATAGAATATTTTACTTTGGAATCAGGAGTGGGGTGTGGTTTTTGTCTGTCAGTTTCTTTCTGTGAGCCTTAAATAACAGAAGTTTTTCCAATTAATGACTACACTTCTGAAGGTGCTTTACAGGACAGTCCTGAAAAGCTAAGTAAACAAAATTTCTTCGTCATCTGAGACCACTATGGATTTCTGGACCTTTGTGCTTACAGGGTAATATCACTCTTGAAAGCTTGAGCAACAGACTGCTTGTGTATCTGTATCTGCCTCCCAAGGACCAGTAATTTTTTACTATTCCCCTTTAGATCCACTTAGACATAACTCTTCTGATACTAAGCAGAGATATATTTTTTCACAGACCTTTATGCCTTGCACTCCACTGTGCAATATGTCTTATGTAAAAGGAAATGAAACCATGGTGTTTGCCTTCCTGCCTCCTGCAGATGTGTTATCTTTCTTAATAAACTTTCAGGAAATACTGTTAGATGCTGCTCCTTGATACAAGGATGCATAGAAGCTAACAAATCATACATGAGATGCAGCTGGTGCTCCTTTCATTCCTGAGATTGGTTTCTGTATGCTTACTTTTAATTGTTCACTTGAGAAATAAAAGGCCTGGGTCATTGCCTTCAAAAGTGTTTGGGTTTGGCCATGAGTGTTCAGTGAAATTCCCTCTGCCAATAGACTATCAGCATGTTGTGATGGCTGTTCACTTTTGGGAAAACAGTGCAGGTCACTGCCCTGTTTCAAGGCACAAGGCAGTGAAGTTTAGTGTGGAGAGAACCTATCCTTAGGCTTTCCTGGGCTATTTATCTCTTTGCTAAGGCTCTGGAGTGTTTCACCCAGGAGTTCCCTTTTTCCCTTCAGCAGTTGGAAGCCAACACTGGTAGCTGTATCCCTGTATCATAGGACGAGCCTGGGAGTCTGTAAGTAATGGTTTGGTTTCCCCTCTGAGGGTAGTTGGTAAAGGTGTTCAGCCAGCCCTTTAAAATTATAGGTACCGCACTGCATCTTTCCAAATTTCCAGAATAATATTACCAGTCCTACAATTTTTTCTTATTTTACTTTAGTTAGACAGTACATCTCAAGTGGTTTCATGTAGACTTGGCGATTATGGTTAGGAATATGAATGGTGGATGTGTGAAATAGATTGCTCTGCAGTGCCATGTGCTACAAACATTCATAGATTTTACTAGAGGTGCTGGGAATTAATTGTAAAAATTATGCCTCATTACCAACAGGCTCAGTCTTTTTTGAAAAGAGGATATGACTTCAGAGAAGAGTGTGACACCACACTGCATGTCCTGTAGGACAGTTCCTATATAGCAGAAATGTCTGATGTACTTCTTCCTTCTTTTTTAACTCTTGTGCCTTCCTGGTAAGATACAGTAAACACTAACAGGACACAAATGTTTTGAGGTATCCAAGAGACCTCTGAAAGAACTCTAAGTAAGGCATTTTCAGTATTTTGTGTTTCTACACATTAGAGGTTTTCCCAAGTAGTGGCAGCACAATTAGATAAGCTGCTAAGAATTTCCTGACTAAAGAAATCCCTTTCTGACTAAAGAAATCCCTAACAATCCCTTTCTGTTCATGTGCAGAACAGATTGCCAGGGGTTGTCCTAGACATTTTTGCTTTGCTTTTCCTAAGAGCAAGCTCACTGTACTTTCAGGGAAGGGTTTTGTCAGCTGGGGTGTGTGTCTTGATATGCATTTGAAGAACTTACTGAGGTGAGGGCTGGCTTTCAGTTCCAGCAGTTGAAAGTCTTATTATTTAGTCAAGTGATAGGTTTTCATTTTCTGGACAGTAATAACCTTATTTGTAATTTATTTCTTTTGTGTTCTTTTTTTCTCTCATGTTTTCGAAAATAAAACATTGTAAATGTATTTGGCACTTCCCATATTGTTATGCAGACACTTCTCACTCAGAGTGTTTCTTTCTTACTATCCTCTGAGGGTATTCTTAGTACTGAGTACAAATCCAAGGAAGTGGATCCCTGTGATTGAAGAAATAGTCTATGGCAAATTATTCCAACACAAAGTATAGTTTTTTTTATGATGGGATTTGTATCTTTTGTCCTCTCTAAAGGACATCAAGATAACACAGCTTATTAACAAAAGAATATTGTATTTAATTTTGAGTTATTTTTTGTTGTTCTGCTGTAGCATAATGGGGGATGATCCATTTTAATAAGTGGTGCAGGAACTTGCATGAGGTTGCAGGAAGGTGAAAATTTTCCTATTCCAGAAGCCTTAGAGATGATTCTTCCTATCATATATTAAATTGGTTTATATATTTACTACATGAGAACTATTTGCACTCTAAGGCACTTTGAATATGCAGTAAATACAAAGGGTTACCTTTCATTTAACTTGGACTCAATGAAGCTGTAACTTTTCAGCATGCTCTTTGTGTGTTTACTAAAAGTCCATCTTGGTATTTTAAAGAACCAACTATTCTCTGAAAAATACACTGGAGTGATAAAAGTTCTGGTTTGCATATGCACAGTAGCTCTGCTATCTTGGCCAAGCAAAATACTTAGATATTAAATACAGAATGAGATGCTTAAATAGTCTCCTTTTATCCCCTGAGGACATGATCTTGTAGGTGTGCTCACACATACAGGAAAAATCAAGCGCAGCAATCACACATCCTTTCATTCCAGTAACAGTCTTGTATCCTCTGCTGACAGAGCAGAAGACCCAAATCTTGGCCTTTTTCCATCTGCTGAAGTAATGGTTTAAAAGTGCTCCACAACTTCATTATCTAATTTTGAATTTCTGTATCTATTTCTGCAGCATGTGCAATGAAATGGCAGGTTTCCATCTTATTTTTGATTCCTATCTTATTCTAAAATACTAGTGACTGTTTTATGGCCTGGAAGAGGTAATGCTCAGACTGAGGACCATTTCAAGGTGGCTGCTTGCCCACTCCTCTGCCAAAAATAGTGAAATCACTATTTCCTTCTCCATTGCAGGGATGATGAAAGCCAGTGTAACTTTTATAAAGAAATCCCAATTCTCATTCTAAGGGTGGTGATATCTTTCCTTTCATCTCTGTGTAGTGCTGCACACTTAGAACACTTAGGATGACATGATAAGCAAGCCTCCACCTCCTTCCTTATTTTGAACTTATTTTTACTTTTTTTTTAAGAAAGATGTTTTCTGCAGAATATTTAAATCTTGTCTTTTTCTCGGCAGAAAATATTTCTCTTATTTTTCTGAGTGGAAGATGAATTTGACACTTCTAGCTTACCTTTATTATTAGATTTATTTTAGTACATCGACCTCAAATAGAAATCATTGGTCCTTTCTATCTTACTAAATGCCATAGTGAGTTGTATTAGCAATAAGTTTTTTTTCATCCCTTAACCAGGCAAACAATTTATTCTCATGCAGTCTCTGAATGTCTTTATATGTGCCTTTCTTCACATTTTTCATATATTTTTAAATTAGTTTATCTTTTATTTATGCCTTTCTCTATATTGTTCTTTATTTGTTTGTTAATATATAACATTCCCGGAGCACTGATGCTTCCAACAACACCACTTGTTTTCTAGATTTCAATGCAAACATGATTTGGTTAGAGCTTTATGCTTTAATTGGATTCCACCTATTTTGTTGTTTTTAAGAACTGGTAATGGGTAAATCCAGCTTTCTTTCAGAGGAGAGATTATTAAAAGTTGTGGTGGGGTTGGATCCCATGGCAGTTTGTGCTTACTCTTTAGGACTTTGCTCACAGTCTTTCTGCACTGATGCCTACTGGGCCATTCTTAAAATCAAATAAAACCAATGAATAGACAATTTTACATTTTTAGATTTCATTAATTATTCTTGCTTGATGATAGATTCCCAAGCCCCATATAAGATTCTTCTGTAAACTGCAAGAAGAATCTCTCCATTACCTGACCACCTTTTCAGGTTTGTTTGCAGTTCTGTTTAAGGGCACAGAGTGATCCGTAGTGGATTCCATTATGACGGGCTAAAGTATGGCATTAAATAGTCGCATATCCAAAACTGGGCATCATGTGTGGCTTTAGTAGTCACTTATGCTTTAAAAGCTCAATTTGGTTTTCATGTCTTTTGTACTGTTTCGGCTTCTTTTTCCCATCCTTTCAAATGCAGGAAATTGTGTCTTGCTTATTGAACTGTACATATTGGCCTAAGGAAATAATGTCTTGCACTTTTTCTGGCAAAGGGTTTTTTCAGGATTCGTGGATACATGTGTGAAAAGTGTTGTTTGACTTGACTTGAGTACTTTCCTGAAAGTACTCAATTTCACCAAAATCAAATGTTCTTTAAAAAATAAGCAAGCCAGAAATGGTTAAGAGCACTCGTGTCGAGTGCTCATTACCGTGCTGCGGATGACTGACCCACTTCCCTGAGCAGTGCATTTTTCCTGTCTAATTGAGCAGTTTTCCTTTCCTCTTGCAGTTACACTTTTTTTTCCCAAGTTTCCTAGAACACACAGTAATAGCAATGCCAAGACAGACCAAGGTTGTTAGGCTGCCACTTTATCAGTGATAGTGGACAATAACAGGGAGAACATAGAGATGGGGCTGACATGCAGATGCTGCTTTGGTATTGCTAGTATGTTGCCAAGGGTGGTGTCCCCTCATTTATTAGCCCTTGATGGCCTGTTCTTACATCAATTTACCCAATTACTTTTGAACCTGTGATAATATTTACTACCCTGACATTTAGCGCTAAGCTTTTCTAAACCTTAAAAGTGATGTATTGTGTAGTGTGTGTTCTTGTACAAATGGCACGATTTCTTCTAATGGTGTGCCCATTCCTTTGAATGTATTGATCAGTCCAATTCTGCTCACTTTTTTTACCACTCATAATTTAGAAGCAATGTCTTTATGATACCCTTCATTAGTCACTGAGGCTGCAATGTCTTCATTTCATTTTAGATAGTGCAGCAGCTCATTCTGTACCTTGTGTTGTTTAGTCACCCTTCTCTCTTTTTTTCCAGGTCTGTCCCATCTTTTTGATAAAAGGGGAAATACACATGGTGTTGAAGTGATACTAATGACTGCAGCCTCAGTAATTAATTTATAATTTATTATCAGCTTTTCTAACATTTGGCCTGATTTTTTTTTTTTTGACTGCTAATGGGCTCATCAGTGCTGACATCAGAAGGACAAAATTTTCAAGTTGTGTCTGAACAATAATAGTAATAATTTGGAGCATGACACTGTACCCATTAAATTCAGAGGCCCACCCTTCTTGTGTTGTTTTTCTGCTCTGACATGGGCTTTGTGACTCATGGCCTGTGAGGGTGCTTAACCCCTTTCTCCTGCTTCATCATTCAAGCGATGAATCTGTCCTGATGTCATTTTTCCTAGTACTGAAAACAGTACTGTGAAAATGCTGGTGTTATTCCTATCTTAAAATAAGTGAACAAAATGTCAGGCTAATTAAATTGCTACAAGATGACAATATTTGGAAAGCTTTTGTTTTATTTTTACTCAAAGGCTAATGTTTTCTTAGAGATCTGATTTGGAACTACTCTGTGGGCAATCTCCTTTTCTATCAAAGCAGAGCAGAGCACAGGGTGTTAATTAGACCTATTATAAAAGAGGCTTGCCCTGGGTTGATTCTGAAACAGAAATTCAAGAGGCAGCCGAGCATGACGTATTTGGAACCGACACTATTGCCTGCAGCAGGGACTGCATTCATAGATCATATGTTTGCAAAGATGCAGCAAATGGGGGCTGAAGAGCAGCTCCAGTTTTCAGATATTTAGCAAAAGGGTGTGTGGCCCTGTAGGAAGGACAGAGTGCCTCACTCATGCTTGGCAGTATAAGTGGACACAAGACTGTGTCTTCTGAAGGTTTTAATTAGAAATACAAAATTAGTGCTCCCTTTGTGTGGTGGGGTTTGGTTTTTTTACTGAACAGTGGTGCTCATAGCAGCTGATAGTCTTTAATATGATAATGAGATCCTGAAGTCTTTAATCTGATCATGGCTAGGGGTAATAACATACTGAGGCATCAAAAAAAAGTTCTCACTAATTACTAAGCATGAAATGGTGTAAAATTGACAACTTTTGGATCTTACTTTTAATTTATTTGGAGGTTAAAAATCATGAAATAAAAATGAAAAATTTACTGCCAGGTGAATATGGTACTGTAGTTGTGATCTTAACATTGGTCTTAAACTTTAGTAAGTTGCAGGGTAATTAAGAATGTCTTATCTTACTTTGAGCTTCTTAAGCTGATGATGCCATGTCTTTTAAATTTTATTATCATGAAAAAATAGGTCACTCAGAATACACTTATATTTTCTTGGGGGTTTTGCAGGGGAGACTTGGATACACTGTAGTAAATATTGAGCATTTGTGCATGATATGAATAAAACAGTTTTATAATACAATTACTCCATATGACTGGTGGTTATCTTTCACATTGCTTGAAACTGAGGCAGGATTAGATGGCTACTCTAGGATGAATATTTAACAAAACACAATTATTCATACTTCTCAGAAAGGTAAAACATCTTATTGAAATAAATCCAAAACAAAGTAAGAAATGAAATGTGGAGGCATCTCTTGGGTCACTGGAAACTTTACCCCGTGCAAGAAGGAGGCCTCCCTTTTATTTCTGGGGTTTCTGTATGGGTTCTCTCCTGAACACATTTTTCTTTTCAGCTGCTTCCTTTTAATTGATCATTCATTATGGTCTCTCTCATATTTGCGGTGGTAGATCTCTTTGAGAAAAGAAATAAAAGGACTGTAGTTTTGGAAGAGTTTCCAGTTTTGCTGTGGCTGCCAGCACAACCTTCTTTCCTCCAACAAAGGCAGAGCATCAGTCATGTGTATTGGTCCAAAGTAAAACAAGATTGTACAGAAGAAGAATACTTCTGTGGGCCTCTAAAATGACTGAAATTCACTAAGTCCTTAAATAATGAGTGCAGAAAATGAAAGTTACATACAGGAGATAGATTGAGAGCGTATATAGACAGCTTTTCTCAGAGCATAGAGGAACAAGGAGGGTCTGCATCTGGCATTGTCATAGCTGTAACACTGCTAAAGGTGTTGATTTTTTTATTTTTCCTCAAGTGGCTGCTTGGGAGCTTTTTTACATCAAGTTTATAGGCTCCTTTGGGGTAGGAATTTCTAGTACTGTCACAATGAGAATCACAGTGAGGAAGGCCTTGACATTAGATGCAAGTAAATAAGAACTTTTAATCATTTTCTTACAAATTTTTCTTCTGTATTTGTCTCTTTAATTTGCTGTAAAGTGTGAAGATTTTTTTATATAATAGATGTGCTGTATTAATAGTTTGCTTCATTTTAGAATAAATGTGCATATTCTTTGTGATGTTTTCAATACACTTTGCAATGGAAATAATCTTATTCGTAGCCAGTTAAGTTGAACTGAGGATGTTAAATCAATTGCAAAAAAATTTATTGCTGTTCAGTACTGTCTATTTAATGGGCCATTAGGCATGGCTGTTCTTTGTTTGAATATTGTATAATATTAAAAGAAAGCAAAGGAGTATTAGACTCAGTTGGGTCATTATCTTGCTACAGATATATATTACATTTAAGGTGATACTTTGATCCTGTGAAACTACCTGCCCTCGTATGCTTTTTTCATTATATTAAGGTTGTAATTGGATATGGCTAGTCTTAGATATTTGTAAGAAATAGATCTATATTAATGATGAACAAATAGATTTGTGGAAAGCAATTGAAATGTTCTGAAATCACACACGATCTTTAAATGTTGATCAATTGCTTTCCAGGAATAAGTAGGCATAGGTTAAAAATTCTCAAAAATGCCTTAATATCCCATGATGTTTAGGCATGTGAAAGACTGCAGTTTTCAAAAGACAGGATGCTCAGCAGTTTGTGGAACCCAAGATTTCTTAACACAACTTCAGCTATACTCCTTTTCCTTCTACAGAAATCAGACTGATTGTTACTAGCATATAAGGGAGATTAGTTTAATGAAATCTCTATTTTTTTTACCTATTTAGCCTTCATTCAGCATCTAAGTTGCAGATATTGGCAAGAGACTGGCTGAATTCCCCTAAACCATGAAATGCTTTCCAGATGTTTGTCATTCCTACCTATCTTAACAAATGACCTTGCTGAGGTTTCTGCTTTTCACAAGTGCAACAGAATGAATTTAGACCTGAGGTACTTTTTTGATGTGAATTGTGAGTAAACATGTATGCTGCCTGTTGCCCCTGAACTTCCTTGCTAATTATCAGGGACAGTAAGACACTGACCTGTTTTTTGGTGTCCACTCATAATTGCTTAATTCATAAAACAAAGGTGGTGATAAAAATGCTGCTGTTAACAGTTATGTGTGGTACCACTGGTGTTCCAGCCTTTAAGAGCACTGCTGTCATCGTCTGGCCACCCGCCCTTGGTGCTGTTGCCCTGCTGTTCTCTGTCACCTCCTGCCTTGCTCTGTCACCCTGGGCTGTCACAGCTGCCTCCAGGCCCCAGTGAGAGTCTGTGGTGGTGTCCTGCTCCAGGTTCAGCTGCTGCTTTTAGCCTGTGCTCTGCTTCATGCTCTGCTGGTTGAACTGGTTAACTGCTGGTGAAGCCAGCAGGTGGGACCTTGGTGTGTATTCACTCTGCAGTTTGAGCATCCCATGGCAGGCTGTGGGGGAAGCAGCCTGGGTCAGGTGGTGCAGAAGCCAGTTCCCAGCTCTGATTTTGGAGCCTTCTCTGAAACACCACCTTGTCACCAGGCAGACCTATCCTGACAGCCCTGGAAGCAGGATAAAACCTGAGAGCAAATCCCTGCCTTGAGTCTAGAAATGGAATAATTTAATCTTTTCTTTTGACGTAAGTATGTGTCATACAGTAATCATTTGAAGAAGTGCTCAGGAATCCCAGCAGAAGTTCAGGTGGGCTCTCTGGAGCAGCAGTTCTGTTTGAGAGTCAGCAAGCGGGAGCTTCTGTGGTGCTGGGAGCTGAGCATTCCTCAGCACTTCACTGACCCACAGAATCAGGCAGCAAACAGCACAAAAATGGACACATGTGACAAACACCACAGCTGGTGGGAGCTGACAGCCAGGACACTGTGGGTGTACTCAGCACTGGGGACTGAGAGCCCCAAACAGAGCTCTGTGTGAGAGTTGTCTGTCATTATCTAGTAACTCTTTTGTCCTTTGGAGAACAGACTCCTGGATAAATATCCATCTGTCATTTTTCTCCCATTTTCATTTTCTTAGGAATGCTGTGTATTTGCAGTTTGGTGTGCTTACATGCGTGCCCATGTAAATCAAAGGCTGTCGGAGCCTTCTTGCATAACCGAAATACCCATATAAAAAGATTCTGACATATTAAATATGTCCTAATGGTATTCAAATTATAGGGCTGGTATAAGCAGTAGTATTTGTTTCTGTTTCATGGTGTGTTGGATTTTTTTGTTCCTATAAGAAAAGCTATCATATTTAATTCAGGTAAAGTGTTATGATACACCTTCATTGCTCAGTTGAGTTAGACAAAAAAAGCTGGATATGTTCCCAAGGGAGAGCATACTTTGAAGAATACAGTGGTTTACTTTTAACATGTGTTCTTCCCTGAAGTTTATATTTGCTTGAAATCCAAATTGTTTCCATCTTAGTTGGCCAGATACTTGTATGTGAGGACAGTATTCCAAAAGTTCCATTGCTTTTATTTTATTTATTTATGAGATAGACTTTTTTAATTTGCAGGTTTGTATTTTATATTTTAATTCATGTTGGTAGTATTTCAATTCAGTTCCCCTAAAGGACCTTGTTACAGGATCAAAACCTTTTTTATTATAAACCTGTGTAATTTATATTTATATTTCTGAAATACATAATGATATCAGAAATAAAAACCTAATTCAGAAATCGCAACTATATGTGCTGCAAACACTAAAAGCAGTGAGAACAGTGATGGAGTGTGAGTGGCACAGCCTGAACTGAAGTTCTGCTTGGAATGCTGCTGGACATGTTAAGCCTCTCTTAGTTCAGAAAATTGCTTTTGAGGCATCTGTAGTTGCAGCTGGTCACACCAGGAAGAGGTGCACAGGTTAGCAAAGAGTAGATGTGGGACAGGGGTGTAATTTACAGAAGAGTATCCTGTTGTCCTAGTGGTTTAAACATAGTGTCTTAAAAATTACATAGAGCTCAACAAGCTGCTCAAATCTTCTTCACCTCCTTCAGAAAGCAGAGCTGTGTCTGCACTAAGCATACACTGTAATCAGTTTGGCATTCTTTCAGCTGAAAGCAAAGTAGGCACAAGGAGCAGGTGAACTGCCAGATAAAGATAATAAACAGTAATCTGCCAATTCTGGGTTCTTTCTAGCAAGTTTTTCTGATATTTATCTAGGCATCCAGTCTTGATGAAGATTTTGGAGACTTAGGTTGGGCATGGAAGGGAGTTGAGGCATTTTGGGCAGAAAAATACGCTTGCATGAGTCACAGTTCTTAGTAAATATAATAAAGGAGAAAAATAGCATAATGGTACCAAAAATTGAGTTTCACAGAGTCTGGCATTAAGGTAAAAGAAATTAGTAGTTGTTCCCTGAAAGGTTGTTTAAATTGAAGCCAAGTGAATGCATTTCATTTGTTTCACATGGGAACTATAGCAAAGCAGTGCAAGTGAGTTGGATTTCAGAAATCTCTCCCAGAAATTTCTCCCATCTCTCTGGAAAACATTCCCACTTTAAAGTTATGTCGGTTCAGTTCCCTTCATGACGGTAATTTTGAACTTAACTATCCATTTAGCAAAGGAGAGGGCAAGCCAGCAGTGAAGGATTTGTAATTATGTATTCTGGTCTCATGAAAATTTCATGGTTTAGATAAATAAATAAAAGGTTTCCAGAGTGAAATGTTGTGGTTATCTAAGAGGCCATATCTCTCCCTCACTCACTGTCCTCATAATAAACAGCTATTGATTAAACTGAGGAGCCACTTGGTCTTTAGCACTACAGGTGGGAGGTGGTTTCTGGCCAGGGCTATGGTAGGATATATTTTATGCTTGCCCTTTTTCACTGTCCTCCTTTTCTATTATTTTTTCTTTTTTATTCTTTTTTTTGTGTGTGGTTTTGTTTTTGTTTTTGTTTTTTTTTGTTTTTTTTTTAATCCACACATCATCCAATCTATATGTGTTTATTTTTACATTTTGTGGGGTGTTTTTTGTGGGCAACCATTCTTCACTGGTGACTGAGCATAAAAAATGGAGGCATATATATATATATAAAGGTAAGAATCAGCAGGTACTTGAAACTGGTTTTCTTAATGCCAGTGTTTAAATTCAGTTTGCTTTAGATATTTGGAGTGTTTTGACATGGGTTATTTTTAGAGCCATGATACCAGGCCTGGCAGATTAATATTTTATTTTGGTAAATTTTCTTCCTATTCAATAGCATTTCACCCAGTTAAGAGTTTGTGTCATTCTAATAGATTCAAAAGACAAATAGTAAGCTATTGATCAAAGAACTCCTGACAGAGATAAATCCAGCCTTAAACCTGCATAAACTGGCGTGTTGAATTTAGCTTGGCTATTTATACTGTCCCATCATGCTGTATTTAGAGCTAAGGGTTTGGTGACAGGAGTTGAAAGTCTGTGATCTGCTTTAGCTTGGAGGATGAGATGTGCTAAATGAAACATTAAAGAGTTCTTCTGTGCTTTGTTCTGTCCTAATGCAAGTTGTCAGGGGCTTTTTGTTGTCTGGCGTTTTTTGCTGGGAAAGGAATAAATTTATTTTATCATAAACTCAGTCATTTGTGAATACTTTAAACTAGAGCAAATATTTTCTGCAGTTAGGTTAAAAATAGCATGTCCTAGGGGCAAAGGAAGCAGCTGTGTTAAAGTATCTGCCTATTACTACATTTTCAGGATTTCTGTTAATGATACAAAGTCAGTTGAAATTACATCCATTACATATTTGTCCAAACAAGTGGAGAAGAAAAATAAACAATGTGGTGCTAGAGAATCCATTAGAATTGTGTATCTCTGCCTGTCTTTCCTAATCAGTGGAGCTGATATCTATATTCTACCCACAGTTACTTCTGTAACACATATATATCACACTGAAAAGCACTAAGACAGTGAGGTTTGCCTGCCTAATATATGTTCCTACTCATCTTTAATGTTTTGTGGTTTATATATATGCAGATAAAATTTGCATGCTCTGAAGGATACATAATGGTTTTTAAAACAATCCTTACTTCATGAAAAGAAGCAAAACTGGACTTCTACTGAATAGATAACTTCATTTGTTTAAGAACCATAAATATTTTTGCAATAATGCAGAGAAATTTTCCCAAAGGAGAAAATGACTGTAAGTAAAGTGGGTGATGTGAAAGTCTGTATACATGCTTATGCTGTTAGATTCAGCAAATGCTACGATGCTGTGCCATAGGTTACAATTTTTTTCCTCCATAGATTTTTGTTTCCTGTTACTGTCAGCATATAGTTTGAGCCAGGACTATCTATTAAGGTATTAGAAATGAATATAGCATGTGGTAATCCTGTTCCATACCTTGTTAGCACTTTTGTGCTCTTGTGTCTTCTGTTAACCTTTGTTTTCTGGATATCTTTTAAATTTCTTTTTTTACAGGTCTGTTACAACACAAATTAAAAATGACAATTACAAAATACTGTATTTTATCATTACATCTCATCAGTATTTTAATAATTACTAAAATCTAGCTTTTCTATTTAAAACATCCATCCTAGGAGTGAGAGGGTCTCTAGTGTGAGTAATTTTGGTGAACTGCTTGTCTCTTGCAGTTTTGGATATGGCTCGCCACGTTCCCCTGTACCGAGCTCTGCTGGAATTGCTCCGTGCTATTGCCTCTTGCACATCCATGGTGCCGCTGCTCCTCCCTCTGTCAGGAGAAAGCAGCGAGGAGGAGGAAGAGCAGTTGGAGTCACAAGCTTCTGTGGGGACCCTGTTGGCTAAAATGAAGACCTGTGTAGATACCTACACCAACCGACTGAGGTGAGCACTTCGTCAGCCCTGCCCTTCATGGAAACTCTTGTGTGGTTGTGCTTTAGGAGTGGTGTTCCACTGAGACACTCCAACCACACTGCCCCTTGCTGGCTCCTACCTTCCCCTCCCACTGTGGTGGGTTGGAGAGGAGAACTGGAGGTACAGAAGGTAAAAATCATGGGATGAGATAAGAACAGTTTACTGGAAGCAGCAATGAGATAAGAGAACAAACAGCAACAATATTATTAACAAAAGTGTACAAGAGAGTGATTCACATGCAGAAATGCTCATCACAGAGCTCAACCCAGCTGTAGCTACACCACCCTGACTCCTCTCTCCAGCTGGGAACAGCATTATCCAGCTGCTCCCTGCAGTGTGGAACTGGCACCACCCAACTGCTCCCTCCACTACACTTACTTGACCAGAGGAAACCCCTTGGTCCTAGAGGAAAATCCCTTTCCCCTACCCCAGCAATGCTCTGAGGTGGTGTACAGTAACCTCTGGGGCCTGGATACTGCAAAAATTAACCCTGTTCTGGCTGGAACAGGACATGTGCTTTTACTTATTATGAATATAGAAGTGAAAGGAGATTGAATTCTCTATATTTGTCTGAGTGGATGTTGCCATCCAGAGTGAGAATATACTATCTGTTTGATCTAGATTTGTATTTGTATGTATCTGTCTGGTTTACTGTACTATGACAGGGATTTGTTTTGGTATGACAGACGTAACCTGGTAGATTTACATACTCTTGTCATTTCATTGATAACTATCAATGTTGCAATACAAATTTTCATTTATTTATTTTAATAATTTTCTGTTTCCAGTAATTAGTTGGTTTCTTGATTCTGTTTACTTGCTTCCAATTTAAAGACAGCTTCTTAAGAAATAATAACCTGTCCTTCTCTTCAAAATTTAGTGCTGCCCCTAAGCATATGCTGAAACAGGAAGATGGTAAATAAAATGTCAGGAAAAGGTGTGTGGAGAATGTTCTTTCTCCCTCTATTAAATCAGAATATTTACCAACCATTACCTGAGAGACTTTTTGAGAAAGAATCTCATTATTGGGAACTCTTTCTAGTAGCTCCTGATGAACTGGACTTTACCCATCAATTTCTCCAATCCCTCTTGACTGAGACTGCAAGTCTTGCTTATCAAGTGTGTAAAGTACCTGTAGTGGGATTGTTTTGCTAGTGTAGTGCAAAGGAAACAGAACTGGGAAGGACAAAACCCAGTTCTTTATGTTGGATACCCACCTAAAAAAGTCAGCTTGTGCTTTATGGCAATATTATCTATATCTCTCATAGTATATGTAATCTTCATAAAATAGGAAAGATATTTGGCTTTTGTGTAATCTGTTTCCAATACCTGTGTATGTAATTCTCCATCAGAATTGCTGACTGTTTTTTCTTTGCTACTCTGGTCACCCATTAGCCTCAGATTTAATGGCCATGGGAACCTGTATCTTCTGTTCATAAGCTCTTTTCTATTTCATAAAGTAAATACAGTATGAGTAGTTCTTCAGTGCCAGCTTAGGATCTGGAAGCAAAGAAAAAGAATTCTAGAGTCACCATTATTTTGATACTACATGGATTCAATAAGAATTTTGTGGTTAGTTCTTTGTGCATTACCTGTACAATTTTCCTATATTACTTTGTTATACCAGCACAGAAGGAAAGCTTGTCTTTTAGTGGGTGGTTTAAGCATAGTGCAGTTTGTCTTTGAAGCAGTGTATAGACAAGGATGAAAACATCAACAGCCTGAACAGCCTGGAGTCACTGGGGTGGAAGGCTTGAATTCTCAGCATTTTAGTTGAAGGTATGCCAGAAATATAAGCAAGTATTGGCATGAATTTCTTAAATGGGACAATCTGCTGTTCCTTTTAGGTCAAATTGGCAGAACAACAACCCAAAATTATGGGTTCTAGTTTCAAAGGCAAAACATCACATCCTCTGAGCAGCAGACTTGCATGTCTGCCAAATGTCATCTTCATGTTGGACTGGGAGTGTCCACTTTGTTCCAGAATTGAAGGGGAACAGTTTGGTTTTGGACTTCAGTTAGCATTGAATTTCCCTTACTTTCAAGGGCCACAGTATTCTGTTAGAAAATTGGGAAATTTCTGGGTAATGAAGAAGACATTTAGGTACGAGATGATTTCTCATGACTGTTTGAATGCTAGGAAGTCAAAGCCATCAGTGGCTGGAGAGCAGTCAGGCTGGGGTAATGAGTTGCCACGAGGGCTGAGTTTGACACAGGAGCTTGCTGTGATGGCTGAGCCCTTTGCTGCAAGGAGCTGCTCATGTGTGGCAAAGCAGGTTCATTGGACCCAACATCTGCTGGGTGAGCTTTGTGGCAAATGGTTATCCAAATGGCAAAATGAGATGGTGGCTCATTTGTGTGATGTGTTGTCTAGCAAGTGTACCTCTAAAATTCCTAACTGTGCTTCATGGGGATGCTGGACTGCAACCAGGTGGGCTTGAGGTATTTTCTCTGCTGTGGCTTTTCATTGTCTGCGCTGCTATCTTGGAGAACTTCTATGTGAAAGAGTGCATTTTTCAAACAAAAAAATATTTTCTTTAGAACTGGGCCCAGAGAATCAAGGACTAATTTGTTTTAATTTATTTTTCTTTAAAAAACAATTATCAGTTCCTTCTACTGCATGCTGAAATTCACATTTTGAGCTGATGATTGTCTGCAGAGCAGTCCTGCAGCCTCTGGTTTGCAATGCTTCCACTTAATGTCTGTAAATAGTGCTTCAAGCCCCAGGATGGGGTAGGTGAAGCCATCTGGGAAGAGGTTACTAGCTTTCACCAGTGGTCATTTACAAAGTCACAGTCCCTTGCCTGTTTTTCCTGATTTGAGGAGATTTGTTTTAAGAAAGTGTGAATTACTGGAAGGAATGCGGAGTCCATGAGTGCTGTGGTTGCAAACCCAGGGTAGTTTTATCCCAAGACAGCGAGCCCCAGAGTAAGACTAAGCAGCCCTGTGCTGTAAGCACTGTCCCTGTGGTGCACAGGGGCTGACTGGTTCCTTGGCTGTACTCTGAATGCTTTGATAGGGATATCATTCTGTGTCACCACATTTACCTCCAAGTACCAGGCATGGGTGAGTAAGTATTAGTATTGACTTTGAAAATTAAAGTTGCCTTGGGAGTGTATAATTCATTATTCATTTAGCACAGCATAAAGAGAAGGCTGTCATCTCTAGCACAAGTTAAATTAATGGCTTAAATTATTAGCATGTACACTGCTGTCTTTTCTAGCAAATATATTAGTGACTGTCATCCCTTTAAATATGGGTTGACATTTTCTCTGCTTTTTCTTCAGTGGCTGAAAAACTGTATGGGGAAGTTTCTGTGTCTGAATTTAATATTTGGCTCCTCCTCCACTCTGGAAGTCATAACATTTAGATAAAGGTTTTTCCTGCATTAAAGCTCAGGAGTTTGTTAAACTGTAGTTATCTGCATACAGAAATTTCTCTGCAGGCTGATAGAATGCAAGGAAGGAGCTGAAACATCTTACTGGCTTTATGACTTCACTTTTGGTATTTTGTCTCCTCCTGCATAAAGTATTGAGAGAGCTGTAAAGTTCCCAGCAGCTTCTTCTCTCAAGCTGGGCCCTGCTGCTGCCTCTGGATCACCCATGTATCACCCAGCTTGGAGAGAGAAGGAATGCAGGCAGGACTGCAGCCCTGGAGATGACAGCAAGAAGGGAGAATGGTATTTTCTCAGCCAATAGTGGGCTTTGCCCACATTATACATGCTCACAAATGGCAGAGGAGTCACCAGGTTGCTTTTCTCATGTGTGCATAAGGCAATACCATGTGTTTCAGGTCACACTGAGATATGGTTTATAGACTATCATCTTCAATAAAGCTGTAATTTTGGCACTGGAGGACTGCAAGATTGAACCTGACCAAGGAGTTATTTTGTAGGGTCCATAGAGCAGCCAAAAGCTGCAGCAGGCTCATGGAGGCCTTCTTACCTTCCTGAGGGACTGGGACCCTCACAGTGACTCTGTTGACTTTGTGTGCTCTAAGATCACCCCGTGCTTTGGTGATATGTGAAACCCTTTGAACTTTGTCATGGGCTTTGAGTTACATTTTTGTCTCAGCCCTTTTATAAGCATACAGTTTATGGAACAGAATATGCTTTTAGATTTTTCAGACCAGGATGTTTTGTTACATGAAGGAGATGATAGAGACCATATTCACACCTCTGCCTTCATTTCCACAGCTGTTTTGTGCGAGATTTTTTTCTTAGAGTGCACCTGTTCTTTTTAAATTGCATTATTTAATAGCCATGATAAACATATCCTTAAAATATGTTTTCAGAAAGGGCTGCTGTGGTCTTCTAATGCAAAAGAAATACAAAAATTAAGTGTAATAGTTCATATCTGCAGGGGTGTTCAGTTCCATCTCAGATCCCAAAACTCTGCAAGCTTTAAAAATTATCATCAGTGTGAGAGTAAATATGGCTGGGGAACTTTGGACAGATTTTCCCATCTAGAGTCTAGGGAATTACTTGATTTTCCATATGCTGATTGTGAATAAAAACTGAGAAACTGTAAAGTACTGTTACATTTCACCAAACGTTTGTGAATAATGCTAAAGTAAAGAATAAAATAATGAGGCAGATGCCTACAGGAGAGCTGGAGACTTTTTACGAAGACCATGTAGTGACAGGACAAGGGGGAATGGCTTCAAATGAAAGAGTAGGTTTAGATTAGGTTTTAAGAAAAAAAATCTTGGCTCTCAGGGTGGTGTGGCAGTGGAACAGGTTGCCCAGAGAAGCTGTGGATGCCCCATCCCTGCAGGCCAGAGTGGTTGCTCTAAGCAACCTGATCCAGTTTAAGGTATCCCTCCCATGGCAGGGGGGTTGGAATGAGATGATCTTAAAGGTCCCTTCCAAGCCAAACCATTCTGTGATTCTGTGATCTCACAAACTGTGCAGGATGGATCACACTAAGTTGGTGTTCTTTTGAATCAAATAAAGGTAGGAAGACAAAATGGGGGAAGAAAAAACTGGATGTCATCATTCGTAGGAGTCTTGCATGCTATGGCAATATCAGTTGGTTTGTTCCCAAAAGTGGGGGTAAAGGTTACCTTTAGCCTAACTAACCATTAGAACATACAAGGAACACTTTGTGAGGAAGCTGAATGTTGATAAGGCAGTATGTCAAATTTTGGGAATTTGTGTACCAGCTGTCTTATCCTCCCTAAGAAATTGGCTGAAATCCATGATTAGGAAGAGTCAAGGTCAAAAAATGAGACTTGGATGGGGCAGAGGTGTGGCTGAGTTTGATTTATTCCTGCATTTCACTTCCTGAACTGCTCTTCCCCAGGTGTGGCAGCTGGATAATGTAGACCCTCACACAAGCCCCAGATAACTGCAGCTGTCAGGGTAGAGCTGTTCTGCAAACACAGGATTTCAAAAGTCTCTTCTGAGGAGAGGCAGGGCAGGGGTTTTCTGTTGTGCTTGTGATTGCAGTGGACAGAATCTCCTTTCCCTGGTGGCACAGGAGATGTTACAGGAATACAGTTCAAAAGTGCTGAAGTGTTGTGGACAGCAGGGAGAACAAGAGGAAATAATATTTTTGGTACTGAAAGTTTGCATTTGAGTAAATGTCTCCTTTCCCTGCTGCTTCAACTAATATATATTCCTTGTCTGCTGAAATAGTTGCTGTCAGTAACTCACTGTGTCTGTTTTTAAGCATGTGGTGAAGCATTTTGTTTAATGAGGCCAATACCTTGGGTTTTTTTTATTCTAGGACCAAGTAGAAGGAGGAAAACCAAACAAGTGGTCCAAATTGTAAAAGCAAGTGGGTGACAAAAGGGCCACAGGAGCACTGTTTTGAAAATGAATTTATAAGAATTCATTTTACTTTTGGTACCTTCACTAAGCACATTTGTATTGCTTTTCACACATCTTTCTCTTGCATAATGCCCACTGACATTTTACTTCAGCCAGTATTTCTCCAAGGGTTTTGCAGCAAATGGCTTAAGGCTTCTGCATCAAGAGCAGGCAGACCAAATCTGTATACCTTTCTAGGGACTGGTAGCTGCTAGCATGTGCATGGTTATCACTGAAGTTTAGTATGTTTGAATATGTATTTCTGAAGGTGCTTAGTAGGTTATTTAAAAAATATTGGCCTAGCTTTCCACAAGGAAAAATGCAATAATAAGGATTGAAAAGTATGAATGAGAGATGCAGCTGCTGATTATTTGTCATGCAGTGTTCCTCAAATGCAACCTGGGACTGGCTGTGATGCCTCAGATTCCTCCTAACTTTGAGTGTCTGAAAGCTCAGAATAGGTTGAAGTCTGCCATGGGCTAACATCTTTTTGGATTAAATCTGGAACAGGGAAAATGGACCGTGCTACAGTAATGTATTTTGTTATTAATGCTCTCTAGGGATACTCTCATTTGATTAGGTACAGTTCAGAGACCATATTCAGTACTACTGTAATCACCTCTACTGAATAGTTTAGAGAGTCATTCATTATGCACAATTTCAGTCTAGATTAAAACACAGAAAGGTTTTAGTTGGCAAAATACATTTGCTATATCAAAACATGAAATTGCTGGTTTTACTCATGTAGATAGTTTCTTGGTTTGCTAGTGAGAAAGACAAAGCCACTTCATCTTGGCTGTTGAACTTGTTTGGGTCTCAAAACAAACAAGTGCTGTTGAAACAAAAATGTATAGAAATTGTTGTAAAATAATTTGGGTGCTGTTAGCATTAAAATCTCCCAAGTTTTGCAGGATGACAGTGTAAATTTATGCTGGCTCTTAAAACACAGAAGCTTTTAGATACACACATTTAGGTTACATGAGTATCCAATATCCTTGTCCTCATTTCAGCAGTTGTCTATCTATGCCAGTAGGGACTGGATTGTCTGGATCTAAAGATTTAAATGTATCTTAGATTACAATGCAGCTAGCTTCTATCAAGCAAGTGTTATGCAAATGCATTTGAATGTGCATTGCATTTTCAAATAACTAGAAAAATTTGAGGTGTTTAAATTGACATTTTGATTTGCAATACTTTGATTATAAACATCCAATGTAACCTAGATGCTTTTTATATTTTAAAGCTTTTAAAATTATGTTGCATTAAACTCTTTATTGAAATAAAAGCTCTACATTTCTGTAGCCCAAAACAGAACTGCAGAGAGAGACCAAATTTGTGTTTGACTCATGGTCCTGTGGTGCCTGGGTTGATGGTCATCTACATGCTGTGAATTTTTACTGGAGGTTTCCTAGAGTTTTACCATTAGTGTATTTTCAGTAATTGCTAGTGTATTGTATAATAGGAAGGAGCACTTTGTCACCTATTTAGGACTTAATTTTGCACAAGGACCTGCAAGGATGAAGTGCATATTCATGACATGGTCTTTGTTAGATGGCTTTTATAAGGTTTCCTAATCCTAAGGTTTCCTAATGTGTGAAGGTGTGCAGACATCAGGTCAGCCTGAAGGGCAGGCCTGAAATGTTGGAGCAGGAACTGCTGTACTGGAATTGCTGGCTTTGTGTTCATATTTTCACTGCTCATGCATCTGTTTGTAAAAGGCAACATGTTGGAACTGCTGGTTGCTGCATTCAGTGATGAACCTGCAGGTACAGAGACACATTCCACTTCAGAAGGCTTGGTTTAGTCTCAATCCATTATCTTTGGTATTTTTCCCTGTTGACAGATACACTGGATACTGTATGTCTGGTTGAAAGATATTCCCTCAGGTTCTATCCTATTTCTTTGCCCCATACAGGTCTAAAAAAGACAAAGCTAAAACAGGAGTAAAACCAGATACTTCGGATCAGGAGCCAGAGGGACTGACCCTCCTGGTGCCAGACATCCAAAAGACTGCAGAGATCGTTTATGCTGCGACCACCAGCCTGCGCCAAGCGAACCAAGGTGAAACACCAACACTTCTCTAAGTGCTCTACAGCCATTTACAGATAACTTACAAATCAGCTTAAAAGCAAGACAAAACACTTCCCTCCTGCCCCCAACTGCTGACTGCATTTTCAAAGGTGGTTGAAACCTTGTGGAAGTTTTAAGGGTTTTGATCAAGGAAACAGAATAATTCAAGTAAATTAGAGTACACCTCACAGCTTCCAGCACAATTATGTAGCACCTTTTTTATTATTATTTTGCTTGGCAGAAAACAAAATACAGGACCTTCAGTAATAAAACTTTTCTGTTGAAACTAAATCTTATTAATTGGATTAACCGTTAGGTATATGAATGCAGAACTAAAATATGAAACATGAGTTGAACCTCAAAAGACCATCTGGTTGTCTAGCAATATAAACTAAAGATTAAGTGGCTGAATCAGGGGAGTGCATTTTTTGATGGTATGTATAATCAGCTCCTGATTTTGGAGAGTCCAGGAATGCATGGGGGAATAGCCATCCACACAAGCATATGTCATACTTCCTATTTGAAATTTTAAAAAGATAAATTAAAAGAAACAACAAAAGAATATTCAAAGAAGCAGCAGCAGTCATGACTTATATCTAAGCTGAGATTATGATCTTTATTTACTCCAAGCTGTTCAGATAATGATATACAGTAGTGAGAAAGAGATTTGTATATCCTAAGTGAAGCCCAGTTTTGAGATGTCTCTGTGAAAGAATGTAACCATAAAATGTCAACACTTGCTGTGCTTTTCTTGGAATTACATAGTTAATTACAAATAATCATCATGTTTGACACAACAGAAAAGAAGATGGCTGAATACTCCAAAAAGGCTGCTGTGAAGCCCAAGCCTTTGTCTGTTTTGCGATCCCTTGAAGAGAAGTATGTGGCTGTGATGAAAAAACTCCAGTTTGGTAGGTTGACAAATGTGAATGTGTGTGTTTTAGAAGGCAGACACTGAAGAAATGTGTGTTCTGTAGAAGAGAATCCTTTATTATTTTAAAAGTTAACAACTGTCTTACATACATGACCACTGATGATTTTCACATGAGGAAAATGGTACAACTCATGCACTCTTTGAACTAATAAGAAATGTTTTAAAGCATGCACTAAGGTAATTCAAGGGACAAGATGAATTCAGTGATGTGATGGTGTTCATATTTTCATTACAGTAATGATTTTTTGTGAGTCTTTCAGTTCTCAAATTACATTGAAATGTTTGACTTCTTTAAAGTTCATACATGAGCTTTATGCATATATTTATTTATCAGTATATAAAGCTCATATATGTTATTTTTAAAAATAGAAAATAAGTGAAATCGAAATGTGTTTTTAAATGAAACTGCAATAAAGTTAATTATGTCTTTTCAAGAAGTGCAATATATTGCATTTGGAAAATGTCATAACGCCATAAAAAGAACGTGTTACCAAAAAAATTAATAAGGAACTAACAATATCTTATCCAAAAAAGAGCTATAAAACCATTGCAAAAACATGCTGAGTATTTTTGGAGTTGCAGTGACAGCATTTGCAGTCACATTTCTTTGCTGTTGTATTTGCAAGAGGTTTTCCTCACAAATGTTTGTGGAGTGTATGCCAAGAGTAGGAGTTAGGAAGACTGTAGGAAGTGGGAGCTTTTCCCTCTGGCAGCTGTGCTGCAGATTTTGTATAGCAAGTGATCATAATCTTTCTCCAAGACTAATCCCCTACAAACTTCCCTCCTTTCCTGACGTGTTAAAATGTTTTTCTCTTCCAGATACATTTGAAATGGTTTCCGAGGACGATGATGGCAAATTGGTTTTTAAAGTAAATTACCACTACATGTCTCAGGTGAAAAATGCCAGCGACGCCAACAGCGCTGCCAGGGCCCGGCGCCTGGCTCAGGAAGCCGTGACCCTTTCAACCTCTCTGCCACTCTCCTCCTCCTCCAGCGTGTTCGTGCGTTGTGATGAGGAGCGCCTCGACATCATGAAGGTGAGGGAGCAAAGCTGGGTTGATTCTCTCTTCAGCTTGGCATAGAAGTGTTCAGGAAGGTGCCTGAAATCTTAGCAAAAACCAGAAATACTTCACATCCACTTTAATAGCTGTCCAGCATTAATGTAAGTGGTAGTATTGGAGTCTGAGTCTGGTTTCTCAGCAGCTTGGCAGGGGCAGGGAGAGCCCATCTGCTCAGGAGTGCTCTGTTGGCCAAGAAATCTTCAGAGAACAGGATTCCTTCTTTTTCAGCTATTCCAAAGGGGAAAGTTTAGTGCCATTGCTCCATTATGGTCCAAACATATCTTCACATGTGACCATTGAAGTTGCAGGCAGTAGGTATGGAGAAGTACACTGAGTGCCTCTGGACCTGTATTTTGAAAAAAACCATTCTGTTAATAGCATCCAATAGGAAAGAGTTTTCAGCTTTTTCTCTCTTGCTTTCCACTTGTTTTCTGGAAAATGAGTGTTTGCAGAGGGCTTTGCTTACTCACAGTATCAGAATGAAGAGACCAACAGCCTGTGTGTGATTATGAGGTCTAATAATAATTCCTGCTACACCTGCAGGTGGAAATAAAATGCTTCATATTACTTACAAAATCTCAAATGTGTGATACATATGAGGGTGGGGATTTTAAATGTTCTTTTTTTTCTCTCTCTTTTTAACACTGGTAGGTTCTCATTACTGGTCCTGCAGACACCCCATACGCAAATGGTTGCTTTGAATTTGATGTGTATTTCCCACAAGACTATCCAAATTCCCCTCCACTTGTGAATCTGGAAACAACTGGAGGCCACAGCGTGAGATTTAATCCAAACCTCTACAATGATGGCAAGGTAGGTCAGCTGGGATCCTGTGTTAGATGTAAAAAGGAAGTGAAACAGAAAACAGTTTTTTCCTTTTCTGACCAATTTATGGATCAGCCACTCCCAAAGTACAGAGGAAGCTCTTTGTTTAATACCACTCTTCAGAACAAAATGAAGAGGAATTTGCCAGTTTCAAGTGGGAATTACCTCCTTTCTAAATAGTCTTGCGGATTTTTGGAGATCCAGCCTTTATGAGTTGGATTGCACCAAAAAAGCAAGTATTTTGACTCAGAAAAATGTTCTTTTCCAACATTTTCTGCTAAATGAACCAATTAGAAATGTTCTGGCTAGCTGAAATACCCTTTGCATGGACAAAGTGTGCTTCATATCAGCTGCAGCTGAAGGTTTGCTGAGTGCTTGTCTCTTCTTCTCCATTCGCTCTCTATTAATGTGGATGCAGAATATAATTCCTAGTGGAGACTTTATCTCCATTTTTCTTTGTCTGGTTTTAAGTCTTAGAAAAGACTTGCCTCTAAGTTTCTTCTGTTTGCTTTGACTCTTTGTTTTCCCCATCTTGGATTGTTCCATTTCGCAATAAGATTCAAGAACAACATAAACTTCCCTGATCAGTCACAAAAGTTAAGGAATAATTCCAATTTCTTGATAGTCTGTGTGACAGTAACCACCTTCTACAAGGTGGTTTTTAGAATGTTGTTGTAAAAAAGTTTATTAAAAAAATGAATGTAATGTCAACATTCTGTTCTGTCCACACAGAACAATTTTGTCTTAATATTTGTCTGTGGTATTAACAATGTCACTTTTTCAGGTGTGCTTAAGCATACTTAACACATGGCATGGGAGGCCAGAAGAGAAATGGAATCCCCAAACATCAAGTTTTTTGCAGGTGAGCAATTTCTTCTTTCTCTTCAAATGTCACTTAGGAGTAGTAAGTTGTCTCTTGGTCCTAAGGATTCCTTTTCTAGAACATTTAAACCAGACTAATCTTCTTCAAATAAGCATAAATAAGACAAAAGTCCAGAAAATGTCCTTTGAATGCTAAGAAAGGAACACTGCTGAGGAGACAGGTTCTTCAAAATGCTCTTTCTAATGAATATTTCTGTTGGTCTGGTCTTGAGCAGCTGTTCATGTGTGCAGCTTATTCCTGCACCAGCTCTGCTCCGATGATTTCAAATAGTTTATTTTATTTTCAAAAATTAAAAAGAAAAAAGGACTGGGAGATGACTTCATCACGTGGATTTATCACAAGCTTTTTATGGTGAAGACAAAAGAGGTTCCACACTGAGAGATGAGAAAGTGAAGTACACTAGTGCAGACTGTAGCCTTCCTCCTAAGCGTGCAGGTGAGCTGAGTAGAGGAATAAAGATGAAGGGAATAGAAGTGCAGCTATGCTGTGTTCAATAACAATTAGTGTTACATTAGAGCAGAATTTATTAGGGCATGCAGTCCTTATAATTTTCAGCTTTATTTCGCAGACATGCACTGACTCACCAGCAAAGACATTAAGTAAAATAAAGCCTGCAATGGCTTCTTTCCTGTGGCAGTTACTGAATTTATTCCCAGTTTGGAATAATTATTATGTAGCACAAGGTACAATTTCTGTTCCAAATCCTAGAAGACTGCACAGCTTCAGCATAATAGAATTACTGCCTTCAGCAGAACAGATTTCAGCTTGTTCAGGATTTGGCCTTGGAGAGCAGATTTATCAGTCTCCTGATTTATCAGTTCAAGAATGGTCTCTTCCAGTGTGTGGAAGTCAGACAAGTGAGGCAGAGGGCCAGCATGGCTAAAAAGAGCTCTTGCCTAAGGTCAGATGCAAAAAGAAGCAAGAAAAGGTGGAAGGAGGGGGTGGTTACTGTGAAATAAAAGGATATTGACCAATCATTCACCAATCATTCAGGAGAGAAATTAGGGAAACTAAAGCTCAGATGGCACTGAAAATGTTGAGGGTTATAAAGATGAACATGAAGAGCTTTTCATAAGTATGCTGGCAGCAAAAGAACACATTTTCCTTAGGCTTTCCAGCTGCTCAGTGGGGAAGGAAACCTATTGGCAAGGGCATGAAAAGGGCAGAGCTCACCTCTGCCTCACTCTTAGGATAAGACCTGCTTTCCCTTGTCCCTGAGCCCTCACTAGGGAGGTGTGTGAGAATGAGGAATCACCCACAGTAGAGGAGACTGTATTGAAGCTGCTTGGACTCACATGTTTGTGGAACAAACCCCACGAATCCAGGGAAGCCGAGGGAGCCAGCTGGTATCACTGCAAAGCCATTAGCTCTCATCTTTGGAAGGCAGAACAATCAAGGGAACTTCCTGGCAAATCTACCACTCAGCTTCAAGATCAGCAAGAGATGATCACATTGGCATAGGTATCCAACATTTCCTTAATAAGTGTAAGTCTCCCAAGATCCAAATTCTTAATCAAGAGATGAACTGCAATTTTGGACTTCAACTGTAAAATCAGTGGAGAAAGGTATGAGTATTTAGAGAGTCTTATTTTCACTGAAGTCATTTTTTTTACATTAAAATCTTAGATTTGATTGTTAGAAATCACATGTAGCATGGAAGTTTTAAATTATAAACTTTCTTTCAATGTTTCATTTTGAGAATAGTAAGAAAACTGTTGGAAAACAGTTTTCTCATCCCCACCATATTGAGAGAAAAACACTTTACAACTATTAAATAGAAAATAGATGAAGAACTAAATAAATTGCTTGGAAGGAATTAAGCACTACATGTTTTTTCTGGCTCAGAGATTGAACTATTGTCAGACCACCCAAAATACTTCAGAAATTAATTTTTATTACCCAGTGAAACTGGAAGATCAGTATAGAGTTTCTCATTCATTAGAATTATAATTCAAAGTATCGACTGCTTATTCAGGCCCAGAAAGTCCAATGCTGCAGTGTCAAATTTCTCTACCATAGCTACTTAAAAAAAATATATATTTAAAATATAAAATTTTTAAAAATCAAAATCCTTTTCTTCCAGAGACATGTAAAAGCCACAGAGATCACCTTCCATACCCAAAGCCTTGGCCCTGAAGTCACTCTACCATGACTTAGCACTTCTACATTAATATTCTGTCTTTTTTGGTATCTGTGTGGCCATTTGCTTGATGAAACCTGATTTGTGAGGCACATTCTGTACATTTTAATGCATTACCTCCATTTTAAGGTTTAACACTAAATAACTGTGGCTGCTTCTAGTTGAGTGCAGGGCAAGGTACAGGAGACTGTGATGGTGCACACAGTACCAGCAGCTGCCTGGAGCACCAGCCTGAGAAGCAGAAAAACCTGGTTAATTTTCCTTCTGAGCCCAACAAGGGAGGCTGCTTCATATCTCCCACTGCACAGCTGCATGTCCAGTCCATCAGGATAAATACTTGGCTGCCCTAGACTGCCCATCTGTGTAATGAAAGCAGCACACAAGGGCAAAGTGCCACGTCACCTAAAGGACTGAGGGTGCTGTGAGGTGTTGGTGGGACTGAGGATAACCTGTGTCATTCAGCTGGCACCTGGACTGCTGCTTTGATAGAAGTTACTGATCTGGAATTGTGTCTGTGGAGTGAGGAACCATCACAAGAGAACATGGGAAGCTGGAACCCTTCTGTGCTGGCTTTGCTACAGGAGAAACTCCTGGAGAATGCCACAGCTGAGCACAGAGCACAGCTGTGGATGTCAGGGCACTGCCTGCAGAAGAGTCAGATTGCTGCTGACTTGGCATCTGTCTGATGTGAGCTGTACATTCTGCATCCACCAAGAAAAAGGAGGACTCTTCTTCCATATCCAAATTAACAAATTAGGGGATGTTTTAAAGCTCTAAGTTGTACCTAGACTGGAAGGAGAGTCAGTTCCAGGAACAGCTGCCCTGACATGTGGGTATATCTGCACCTAAGTATGCCCAGTGCTGGAAATGCCATTCCTTGGTCTGTAACATATCAGCTTTTCACTAATTGAGGAAATACACATGTTCAAATCACCTTGGTTGAATTCTTTACACTTCTGGAAGTTTGTGTCACAGGACTATAATCCCTAAAATTGTTGCTGGTGTACTTAGTCCTAAATACATAACAAAAACTTGCTCTTCATTTAGTAAATAAACGAAATTGACAGGGACAAACTTTTTAATACTGGAAAAACTAGCAAGTCTTCAAATCATGAACATGCAGTACCTGTACATTTGGATACCTAAGAGCCCTATGTATCTGATAATTCTTTGGGTTTTATTAGGAATAGCTGAGTATGTAGTTAAATGCATTGAATTTATGTAAGCATCTATTTACACATGTGCTGGATAGTAAAATAGAAAGGAGGAAAATTGTTATTTCCTAATTATTGAATAGTTGGTGCTTTATTCACATAGTATTGAAAACATTTTTTCCCTTATCTTAAGAAAAATACTGTGATTTTGTTTTATTGGCATATGATACAGTATTGTTTGTAAAATCTGAAACTAAAGGGCAAAGAACATTCATTTGAAAGAAAAAAATTATTAGATCAGGATTAATTTCAGTGGTTCACATGACATTTTACCTCCTTTTTTTCATTTCCATCTAGTTCAAAATTAGAAGAATTAGTAAGCTCAGCGCCAGGGAAAAAATGCAAAATTGTTGATTGAGAACTTGACAAATACACTTCCTTTCACAAAAGGGCACAATCAGACATCTCTTCCTTTAAATACTTTCTTTTACATATATCCATATGTTTGTTTTTCAGGGTTTTGAGTTACATTTGTCATTTTCTCAGTGTTTGAGCTAAATACACAGCCACGGGACTCGGTGGTTTTGTGTGTAGTGACAGTTTAGGTTTGAAAGCGTGGATGTTCCCTGCTTGCACCTAGCCTGTATCACAAATGGAAGCACTTTGCCATAGAAATGCTTTTGCTTGCAAGGTGAGCAGAGCTGTGTGTATTTGTAAGAATACTTTAGTAGCACGATTTTAATATTTGGTTTCTTCTCTTAACAGGTGTTGGTGTCTGTCCAGTCCCTAATACTGGTGGCAGAACCATACTTCAATGAACCAGGCTACGAGCGATCGCGAGGTACTCCGAGTGGTACCCAGAGCTCCAGGGAATATGATGGAAATATCCGACAGGCAACGGTCAAGTGGGCAATGCTTGAACAAATGAGAAATCCATCACCATGTTTTAAGGAGGTAGGTTTTGTGAAAGGCAGTATTTCTCTTTTTTGAGCATTAAGAATAATGCAAATATTTGGTAAGATCATGCATGAGGTGTCTGTTTTAACCTGTGGCAACTGACTTGAGAGACTGAAGTGAATAAGGCCTCACCAAACTTGATAGATTCTCTTCTAGGAAAGAGGAATGCAGGCAAAGTGGGACTGACCTGAACAGGATCTTGGTGCACAGTTGGATAAAACATGGTTCATTCAGCTTAGCTGACTCCTGTTACTGAGCAGGGCCTTTTACATGGCTTGTAACACCTGTTGGTCAGCCCTACAGAGGGGCACTCCATGCTCCATACTCTGCATAAATAACAGGCAGTATTTTCCCAAGGATCATCAATTTGAAGTAAATACTAAGAAACACTTTGGATACACCAAGATAATGCAAATTGGAAATATACTTCAAAAGAAAGTCCACAAAGCATCTGCACTAGAAACCCGTGCCTTTGAAAACAACTGTCTTGATGCTGCTGAAAGCAGCGCTAACCTTCATGCATTCAAGCTGTCTTAAAAAAAATTATTGTAATAAATCAAATTGCTTAATTTGTTTACAGTACTGAAAATAGACTAAAGCTCACCTGTAGCATCTTAGAAGAATTTCATTATTAGGGACTTCTCAGTGTCTGTAGTTCACTTCCTTTCCCAAAGCAGATGAGTTAGATATCAGGGGCTTGAACAGATACAGCAAAGAGTTCAAGGGAAAAAAAGCTGAAGAAACACTAAGAGAATCTGTATGAATATGAATACAAAATGTTTGGTCAAACATGAGTCATCTCACACTATTACCAGCAAATATTTCCAAAAAACCACATTTTGCTCTGAACTACTATGGCTGTTGCCAGTGTTGAAGCGTGGAACCATCTGGGAGTATCACCTATGCTTTCAATTGTTTGCATAATAAAATGTTGAAAAAGCCTAATTATTTTATGCACATTTCTGGATGTGGCATCTGAGATGTTGATCTCCCATCCCTTTCTTGACATTGTAAAAAATATGCTTTGGAATGCAAAACCTTTTTTCATTAAAATTACTGTGTCTTGTGGAATAAGATATTTTTATCCACATGCAGGTAAAAAAGGATGTGCAGTGTATGTAGGGATGTTGAATTAATGAAATAAAACCTGGTGGTGGTGTTGGTTCAGAATTACTGCTTAAATGTTTTACTCAATAAGTAGAAGACCATGCATGATAAAGACAATATCTGGACACATAATCCAATAACTTCTGCTAATAGGTCTTTTTCTTCTAGCTAATGTAATGGCTTCCCGTGGGCAAAAGGTGCTCTCAAATCACAGCAAGATTAAATTAATTGAATATATAAGAAAGCAGTGGCCTCCCTGACAATAATGCTCCACATTTCTTCTCACGTGTACAGAAGTGAAGGATATGCAGTCTTACACCATTTGGTAACTGAATCCCAGCTATTGTTGCTGCACTTTTCTTTAAGAGTCTCAGTAATTGTGTTCTTATTCTGCAGTGCTACTCTCACACTGCTGATGTGAAAAAGGCAGCTTTGGAACAATGCTAGAGTCCGTCCGCTGCCCCATCCGAATGGAAATGCATCTCTCGGATAATCTGAGCACTTCTTTGGGAGATTCCCTTTTTGTTCGGACCTTTGGGGTTTTTGTACCGTTATCTTAGAAACCTTAACAGTGATGAGCAATTCAGTGACAAATGCAAACTCATACTGAAGACTGAGGTCTGAGAACATAGATCCTGAGATCTGTTGTCTTAAAATCTGAGTCTTGTCTTCAGTATCTTAAATGATGGGTAGGCTCAGGAGATCTAAACTGCCAGTCTTTGGGAGTTTTTCCCAGCTCCATTATGGATTTAAGGAATGTATCCAGAATTGAAGTCAATTACGCTTTCAATATGCAGTTTCTCTTTAGACAGACAGCTATTTTCTCTAACCTCTAGAGGGAAAAATTATTTTTCCAATTATGTTGCAATATGGCCCAGAACTCTCTGTGCTCAATAAAATTTCTTTGGTTTTATTGTTGCCTTCACCGTTCAGAGTTTCAGAAAACTGTTTAAGAGAAAGCAAACACCAAGTAGAATTTCACAACTTTGTATGAGTGTTGATTGGTTGGATTTTTTAAACTCAAATATGTACTTCAATACCAAAATTACTCTTCAGTCAAATACTGGCTCACATCCAAACTGGGCAGCTCAACTGCCATGGCCTGAGAATGCCAGTGTCCCCAAACGTGCTGCCTCTGCCTAGAGCAAAGTGGTTGCATCCCCTCGGGAGCAGCTGCTGTGATCCTTCTCTCTGCAGAAGCGCGTAATGTCCCTGTGCTCCTCCTGCCAGCAGTCTTGTGTTCAGGCAGCCTGTGCTCAGTGACGGGGAGGACGTGGTGCTTCTGCTTGCTCTGTGCTTCTCCAGCAAAACAGGGCAGGGAGAGAAACAACGAAAGCCTCAGCACTGTCTCTGTGTAGCTCTGCTCCTGTCCCAGCTTCGTGCCTGTGTAGTACATCCAGCTCTGAGCTGCAGCACTCTGCTCTCCCCTTTGCTTTGCTGGTGTATTTCTGGCACTGGCTTGCCCTACACCCAGGTAAGGCAAGTGGCTGCTGAAATGGCAGACTGCACATGAACAGTGGATTCCTACAGACTGAAAGAGATATCCAGACTAACGAACTCTGCAAAACAGCATCAGCTGAATTCAGAAAAGGTTGTTCTGGGCTTTTTCCAGTTGGATTGTGGAAATCTCTGAGGACAGAAATTCAATTTCATCTCCAGTCTGGTTCAATTCTGAATTACCTTCATACTGACTTTTTTTCCTTCTATTCAGGTAGACCCACAGAGGTCTTGCAAATTTGGTATTGTTAAAGTATATGGTTCTTCCATCCATGTTACATTGGGAATGTGTTCTTGCAGGTCATCCACAAACACTTCTACTTGAAAAGAGTGGAGATCATGGCTCAGTGTGAGGAGTGGATAGCAGACATACAGCAGTACAGCAGTGACAAACGGGTAGGCAGGACCATGTCCCATCATGCAGCAGCTCTGAAGGTGAGATGTTTGTAACAAATTTCAGTTTCCCAGTTGTCAAGAGAGGCAATGTGTGTGCATTCCACTTCCTCAGTATTTTTATTACAAGCTGGATGCAGTGACCCTGAGATGAGTTCAGTTGTTGGAGCATGGTGCTGGTATAACACCCAAGTTGTGGGTTTGATCCGCTGTGGGCCATTCTCTTCAGAGCTGGACTTGATCCTTGTGGGTCCTTTCCAACTCAGAATATTCTGTGATAATAGCTCTTTTTGTTCACTCTGAGGGTGGGTGGGGGTTAATGATAAAGTTGTATTACAACCAATTCCTTGCCAGAAAACAATCTTTAGAGTAGACAAGGAGTTAATAAATTGTGGTCAGCTACAATCAGTTTTATCCTGTGTTAACTTGAATCATTCTAACCATAAAAATATTTTCTGCCTTCCTAGCCAAGTATTACTATTTGTGTATTTTGTGACCACACAGACAAGAGGGCTATATTGTTTTTCATATTTGAGGTTTTATTTCCCCTGAGGTGCAACCCCCAAATTTAGAAAGGCTTCTTTTTTCTATTGCCAGACTTCCATTCTTTCAGTGTGACTGGTCTTCAAAACAAAGTTACTGTGATCAGTATACAAATCTCTGCATATCTGTCTCCATGACAGGTCTCATCATGAATTCTTTATAAATTTGGTTTGACTGTATGACCTACCAAGTTCAAGCCAGTTTCTGCTGAGACCCCTGAACACAGATGTGACTCAGCTGCAGGACCAGTAGTGTAGCATTTATAGTGATGCGCTTGTTGGCTGCAGTTCTGTTGACCACCTTTAATTTGTCCCCAGCAGCTCTTGCTAATTATTCTGTCACTGAAATGAAAGTACCTTAAATATAGGGGAGAAGTTGATCCAGACATCGAAGTAGTACATTTAAGCCTTTTCTACCTACTCCTTTTTTTGCCTTATGGTGTCTAAGTTGTAAAAGTTTTGTTTTAACTGTGGCCTTCCACTCTGACTTGTTCTTGTGTGTCCAGCGTCACACAGCTCAGCTGCGGGAAGAACTTCTAAAACTTCCCTGTCCTGAAGGATTGGATCCTGACACTGATGACTCCCCAGAAAAATGCAGTGCCACAACAAGCTCAGAAGAGACCATGTTGCACGAGCAGGTTAAACCCAGCAGCAGTAAAGATGTCCCCACTGATTTCAAGTCATGAGTTGCATTGACATGGACTTTGTAGACACAACGGCTTTGAAGCACAAGCCAAATATGTCAATATTTGTATGTAAGAAGTTAATTATGTAATAGGTAATGAAATTGAAACTATACTATGCCCTTAAGGATATACAGTTTAATTAAAAATGATCTTTTATTTACCTGTACAAGAGTGTAAACTTTTTTGTGCTTTTATTTTTCAATTGTGAGAACCACTGATTGGTATGTTTAAAAAGTTATGTATACAAAAAATGGATAAATCACTGATATATAAGGGAAACTACCTTAGGAAAGAATGTTTACTGAATGTTTATTATTTTTTTTTTACTTGTAGAGTGAGGGCGGTTGTAACAAAGAATATATATTGGTCATTCTTACAGCTACTATTTAAAGTCAGAAAATTTTCACTGAATTTGATAGATTTTACGTTTGGCCATATATTCATGCTCATATTTGATTCTAAAGAAAACCTCCTGTATACTTCAATAAACGTTAAATGGACATGATCCCTCTTTTATGATTTACTGGTACATTTTTTAAATAAACTGCCATAAAATACATTCTAGCTGAAGACTTGCACTTGTATGACTGAATTCATTACAGTCAACATGCTTAATTTTATGCTTACTAAATCTAAAATGCAGATGAAATATATAAATGCTCATGGTTTTACCTCATGCCAAATTTGGACTTCTGAATTAGTTGGGGTTTTTTGGCTATTTTATGCAAACTAACAGTATTCTAAATTTCTTAAGGGCTATTATGAACAAAGTCTTTACTGTATTGAAATGTCTGCTTTTTACATACTCAGCTTACTCTTACTGACATGCCACACAAGACTCTGGTGTTCTGTAGCTCCTACGGTGTAGATTTATTTCCAGTTTTACACCTGCAGCCACAGATCCCTAACTAAAAGGGTAAGGATTTTGCTTGATTGAATAATCAAGTCTCACTTTTAACATAACATGCATTGCTATCATTGTTATTAATTTTTGAGCAGTCCTTGAAGGACTAAAAAGTTAATACTGGTATTACCTCAGACTAATGATCTGTTTTATGATAAATACTATAAATCAGGCAAAACCGAAAGTTTTTTGTTTTCTATTTGTTCTTTGTTTATAAGTATCACGCTGGAATTTTTTCACTTTTTGTTTTACAATGTATTATTTCTAATCATTAAAAATGGCACCAACTGAGGTTGTGTTCTTATGCTGATGGTTAACAGTTCTGGTAGTCCTGACTGAGGAGCAGTTTCTGTGTTCTACTGATGTGTTGTGTTAATCCAAGGCCTGTTCTGATTGTACATACCTCTCAAAATATCAGCTCAGCTACATCTGTGGAACTTCAGGGGTCCTTAGTCAAAGAGCAAAACAAGCAGCCCTGTGCCAGAACTGCTGGTAAATACATGAAACAAAGAGCTTATGCCACATAATCCAAGTGTTAGAACTTCATCAGTGTTAAAACAGCCCTGCATTTTTCCAGATGGGTATTTACTTACATTCCATTACTGTACAAAAGGACTGTGATACTCCTGTAAATGCTCCAAAAGCAAAATTACCCACTGACTTCCAATTATGTTTGTTAGGAGTTTCCATTAGAGCTCTTCATCTACTGTTTAAACTGCCTGTCTACAGGAGCACAGTCTTTTTCTAAAATCCTGGTACTTGTACCAAATCCAAATGTATTGAACCTGAAGATGCTCTTTAAACGTGAAGACTTTTTTCTTTACCATTAAAACACGAGACTGAAACAAAAAGTACCCATCTTGCACTGATTTGACATGAGGAAGGTGGTTAACATGATTGTACCTTTATCTCCAGTGTGTATTTACGGTTTCATAGCAATGCTAATGTGAAGTCACTGCTGCTTAATTAAGCAGATGTAAACAGCTGCATGGGATATTAAACTCTAATTTGCATCTACATACCAATTATCCTTTTTTTGCTCTAATATGAGCTAGAATGGTATTGTACCAAATTAATGCAGAGATTCAATCCTTAATAAATTGCAACTGTGTTACAGCCTAGTAAGTAAATTGTCAACTTGGCAACAAATACAAAATACACATTTTTAGGTTTTTAAATACACAAGGTAGCTATGCTACTTGGCAGTAACATCACAGTAAATCCTATGAGGTGGGAGACTCATCTCTTACCATTTCATCAGAGTGAATAGAAACCTGTACAGACAGATCACAGTTTCTAACCATCCATTCAGATCCTGTGGTTTTCACTGTTAAGATGATTTTGTAGAAAATGTTTTAAAATTCAGCAGATACTATTTTCAAAAGTGCAAAGGTCAGCAAGCTGCTAGTTAGATGGAAAATTATGGAATTTTACTCCATGTTTTTTGGTGCTGCCTTTGGCCCAGGATTGACTGTTGACACTACAGTTCTGTGGTGTAGTGTGGGATGTTACCAGCCTTTGGAATTGCTGTAGCCACTCTGCCAGAGGAAGAGTAAGGCACCACAGGAGTGTTAGGCAGGAGTGTTTCGTGGTGCTTCACAGACAGCAATGCCAAGCATTTCTGACTGGTGAAGCCACAGTGTCTGCAGAAAAGGAAACAGCTGGGCAGTCCCTGAGACCTTGTGCTCCATGAGAGCAAGCCCTTGTTCACTGACTGCTGCACACTGAACGTTCTGCTCTGCAGCTGTAGCACAGCACTCTCCATATGCAGACATAATGATGGTGCCTCTGCAGGACTTGATGGTTTCCTCTGGAATTTCCTCTGGGTGAAAGATGTGCATAAATGTATGGATTAGTGCTCCTCTGTAATTCTGCTGCTCCTATTCAGGAAGAAACAAATATGACAATCTAGAAAAGAAGAAAAATAAGAAAACAAAATTTGAAACATAAAAGCTGTAAACAACTTCCAAGTTTCACTCCAGTAATTACATGTTAAATGTTTAGGTAAAAGCAGAATAAAATATGTGTGACTATAGATGGACTGGATCTGCAGTAACCTGTGTGGCATTGTTGGTTGGGCTTTGTAAATGTTTTTCTTCTGTAAATCTTTTTCCATAAGCTCAAGGTAGATACTGTGCATCTCTGCCAGCCAGGTGAGGAGACTCTTCTGCAGCCACAGGTAAAGTTCTGCTGCCACAGGTAAGGCACTGGGCTGCTTTCACCTCCATGGAGCTTCAGTGTGAGTGTGCCAGTGCTGTGCTTGGATGTACTATTTAGCAGCAGTGGAGCATCTCTTCTTTGCTTTAAATTTTATTTTTTAAAAAGAGAGAAAGCTCCCATACAGTACAGGAAATGTACTGTGCTACTTCTGATGGCTCTATCAAATAGGGCATTCAGTTTCTGGCAGGATCACATTGTTAAGAAAACATGACTTCAAAATGGTCTTTTTCTCCAGCTATGTCGCCTATTACTTTTCTTCCCCAAAATGTTTCTGGTGGCACTTTAAGAAATGTTCTGTTTACATCTTAAGGAAAACAATTTGATAAGCAAACAGCCATACTATTAATTTGTCTTGTAAACCATAATACCTGAACACAAACCCATTTAAGCCAGAACTATACTATGTTATTCTGATCCCTGTGAAGGAGAATTATTTAGGTTTCAATTTTTAGTTGGAGTTTCTAAGGCAAACCTTCTCCATTTTATAACTCCATGCTGCCTTTTATTAGTGTGATTTACAGGTGTTTCCTTTTTCTTCAGAAGCCAGTCACCACCAAGTGGACTCACCTTCTTGGATTGTCAGCTCTCTCTATAGAAAACAGAAATTAAAAGCATTTTACAAAAGAAAGGAGACAGATTTTCCTGTTTTCTTGTCATAAGGAACAAGTACAAGGTGCAGAAGGTATTTCAGATCTATTTCTCAGGTTTTTTTACTAATATGTATGTACTACACATACATATCTATCCATCTATAAATGCACCTGGTCTGGCAGTCTTGAAAATGTTTCCTGAACTGTATTTTTCCTCTCCTTCTCCAGTGACAGTGACAGCTTTAGTAGGAACAATAGGGCGTTTATATCACAACAATGAGCATTCTGAAGGAGACTGAGCTGAGTGGGGGTGAAAGTAAGCTCCACAATTACTAAAATTAATCACAGGTAAAAACATTTTGATTCTCCAGAGATTTGGTTGTTGCCATTGTTTTATTCTGAACCATGAATGGAATGCAGAAAATACATTATCTGCCCATTGAATTACTGTAGCAGAGCTCCCAAATAATCTCACCACTGCCTCTGTTTAATAAAGGCTCAGAAATCAAATCCCAAACCACAATTCTCCGTCTTGACTGAGAGAGTTCTGCATATTGTGACCTGTCATCTCTGCAGGCTGCAGTCTCTTCTCTGGTCTTCTTGCCTCAGAGCCCAGGTTTTACCCCTCAAAAAATAACCTGGTCCACTTAGTTCTCCAAGTGTATTAATGCTACTTACCTTTTGCATTAAGAGTGCAAATGTGGAAAATGAAAACAAACTGAAAATCTCATGATAAAAAAAATCAGTTTGCCATCTGTAAAGATTCTGTGTGACTTCATTAAGGATTTTCTTATTTACTGGGAAAGCAATGGGAAAAGCAAAACTTAGCAGGGGGTTCCATCTTTTCTGTTTTCATTAAGATATTTAAACAAGCATGTGATGCAGAAACAGCATACCAACAGAAAATGTCTTACCATGTACTCCTAAGCAATGGCTTGGATGTCTCCAGAAGTCCTGTTCTCTCACCTTGAAATTCCAAGTTTTCAGCCACAGAAAACTTTCGCCCATACCTAGATTAGGAATAAGCATATTAATGCAAACTACCAAAACTTTTTCAATCAGAATTTCTTTGATCATTCCAGAGTTTTCAATATAAACTTACTTCTACAAGTACTTTAAGCAGTGTGTAAGAAGGTGTCCTTAGCTGGGTTCTGGTGCAGCACAATTCTAAGCCTGGACTACGACAGCACCTCTAGCACTGCAGGAGGGAACCAGTGTGGTTAATTCAGGCTGTGACAAGGCCACCATCATCACATATGTGCAACCAGCCCAGCCAAGCACCAGCATTCTTGCATTAGGGAATCCAGGGTGCCAGATCCCTGTGCAGAGTGGCTGGGAATGGTCTGCAGGATGAGTCCCTGCCTCCACCCTGGCTATAGCCACAGTTCAGGCTGTCCCGACAACCTTGCAGCTGCTTGCTGGCAATGTTGTGGGGCAGTGATTCAAGAGGGAATGGAGGTGCCATGGCACATCAAAACCTAGCAGCCAGCAGCAGGGTTGATGGAAAGGAGATGCTGTGCTTGCCAACAGGACCCATCTTCTCAGCTACCAAATAGTCACACTGCAAATCTCAACTGTATTTTGAGACAGTTTCAACCAGAGATATTTGATGTGATAGATAAAATTCGCAGGGGCTGGCCTCCAGCAAAGCAGCAGTCACAAGAGAAATCATACAACCATCTGGCTGGCTGAATTTTGACATAGCATGTGGAATTCTGGAGAAGTCCCAAAGCATTAGAGAAACCTCAGACTAGGGGAACAAATCAGATTCAATTCTACACATCTCCCAGTTGCCTCATGGTCATTAAAGGCAAGAGTGTGCAGGCTTGTCACACAGACACTGAAACACTGCTCCAGTCTGGGTCCCTGGGAGACTCCAACATCAGCAGCATGAAGAGTCTAACAGACACCTGATCAATCTGACAGAACAGGGAAGACAAGGTGTAAATTACATCCAGCTATTGATTTAGCTCCATACAAATTTCACTCTAGTTACAGAAACCAAAACAAACAACACTATAAATGTGCACTGTGTACACCCAGACTCAAACAATTGCTGTTGATGAGAGCAAATGGTGACTGAGGCAAAGGTAAGCCAAAGAATAAAATATCCTTTTGTATCTGCACTGCCTACTAATGTGTTAAACCTTCTTTCACTTGTTTCTAGCTCTCCCTCCAAGGAAATTCATGTTAGAAAACAAATAGCCAGATGAACAAACAATAACTTATATGGGAGGAAAAGCCAAGCCATTTGAACAAAGAATGGGAGAACAACAGTACATGGTTCCTGATAAACAACTGTGTAAGTCAGGAAAGACAGTTTAGTCTTGAAGAGCTCTCAAGAGCCTGTACTAGTAGCAGAAGTCAATGAGGGACAGTGCTGAAATTTCTAGATTGCATATAGAGAACTGCAGTAGAATGTTAAATTCAATGCATGCCTAATGGAAGACTTGGATTAATCATCTGAATAAAAATAACACAGTTAAAATGCTTGTTGTGATACTGCTGTCTTCCTGAAAATGTTAGTATGACTTGTTTGTTTTAATCACTACCTAAAATACATTTTTGCTTTACTTGCAAATGCCTTTTCATGCACAGAATCCAACAGCAAGTTATTTTCCATTGCCAAGTGTGCTCTCAAAGACAGTTTTCCAATCAATGTCACTAAGGACAAGCCATGACTGTAAATTCATCCAGCTTTCATTTTTCCTCGATACTTCATTTTACACATTTCAACACACTGAGAGGCACCAAGGCTCCACTGAGGCAGCAGAACAGTGCTCAGTGCCAAGCATCCATCACGGCCTGGGATTAAATGTCCAGAAGCAATACGGAGTTGGTCTGTCATACAAAAGTTATTAGTTCTCAAATATTACATCTTGTGAATGATACAAACCCTCCATGCAGATTAAATTGCCAGTGTTCATCTCAACCTTTGCCTTCATTCTAGCAGAGTGATTTTGTTCCATGAGGCCCCCTGGTAAAAAACACCACTGTTTATGTTTTTCCTGAATTTAAGTTTTTCCATCATTTAACAGCTTTTGCCTTAATGGCCTTTGGGTTTTAGTTCAGTTAACATATGTAAAGAAAATATTTCAGAGTTCTTAAGCAGCATCTTCTTCTCATCTTAGTTTAGGCCTTGCTGTATCACTTGTTATTTATATGATATCTAAGGAAAAATATAGCTCTGTATGAAGCTAAAGAAAATGTTTCAAATGTCATTTTAAGGCATCAGAAAATATTGTTTTCTCCATGCTTTCGTGTAAAAATACTATTTTACCATTCTGTATTCTAAGTTCTCTGCCCAAAGTCAACTGTGTTACAGGATCACAGGAATGGTGAGCAGGAGGGACAGCTGGAGGTGATCATCCTTTAGCCCACTCTTCCCCAAACTAAACATGTGCCTTCCTTGAGGACTTTGACTCCTCATGGAATATGTGATCCAAGTCCCCTGCCACCATGATGGTACGGACTCTGTGCTTCAAGCTGATTTCTCTCTCCCTTTTGCCTCTATTTCTGTAATGATGTTGCCATGGACACCCCAGCATTTATAGCTTACTTCAGTTACAAGACATAATTTTTACATTTTAATTTACTCACAACCAAAACCATTTTACAATAACTGAAGAAAATAAAAAGGAGGAAAATTGAGCAGAGGTCATGTTTCACTTTAAAAAGGCTGGCCATTTCCAGGTTCTGTCATACTTGCAGTGAAACCATTAATCATCATAAACTCATTTTGTCGAAAAGCAGAGGTAATACATTTTTCCATGTAAATCACTTTATTGCCATGACAGAATGATGTCAGAGAATCAAAATAGGTGATATAATAAATTTTCCTTTTAGAACATTGTTTAGCACTAAAGGTTATGGGGGGCAAGGGAGGGGAGAGAGGGGACAAGATTGATGTCAGCTGCTAAAGAGTAAAATTTGATTTTAATTCTCATTAAATAGACCTAAATACTGTATTGACACAGACTGAGAAAATAAACACACAGCTTAAAAATGGTGCAGTAACAACCCAAAATCTTTCTAGAATAAAAATCAGGCTCCAGCTAATAGTTTGTAAAAGATTATTAAAATAATAATTAATTTTGCAGGTTTTAATTTCTTCCCTTTTTTAAGTACAGGTTTTGACATTCAGGGTTTCATGTTCACCATTTGTACAGGCACATATAGTTGAACACATACAAACTGAAATTAGCTTGGCATCTAATTTGGCTGTGTGCATAAGAATCCTCAAACAAGGAAGCAGCAGTACAGGAGAGAAATAGAATTGTATTTCTCCCCCTCCAAAAGCAAGAAACCTTGTCTGAATTACAGCCTCTACCTTAACCAAAATGCAACTGTTTTCTGAAATCCTGCAGCAGCCTGGTACAACAATAATATGTATATGGCATCACAGAAAAGGACTGGGACCAAAGCTAAAAGTCAAAGCTATTACTCTCCATTTTTCTCTGTAGGATTTCAAGTCAAGGTTTGGAAGAAATTACCGATTCTGGTTTGATTCAAACCTTTTGTTTTTCTAGTCACTCTTTTTTATTCCTTTGGAGAAAACATGAAAAACAAACTGGGGAAACAGCTGAAAATCTGTTTCCCACAGCTTTAATCCCTCCCCCTTGCTGTAGCCATGGAATGATAAGCACAGCCCTGCTGGGTGAGGCAGAGCAGTTCTCTTTCCACACAGCTGATCTAATCCGAGGTGTGCAGCAGCCCACACAGAACAGCTGCAATGAAAAAGCAAGTCCCTTTTAAAAACATCCATTTCCTACACAGATAAATGGAAGGCTGGATAGCCCCTCAGCATTCATCCAGCTCTTAAAACGGGTCCCACAGGGCTGAGGCTCTTTCAGCTTCACAGTCAGCAACTTCAAAGCCAGGTTTTTGTACATGAGACTTTTATATTTTAACTTAGAAATTAGACACCCTGAAGAAACAAATACCATAATGCAGAATACCTGCTTTAGGCAAAAGAGAACTAACCCTCAAAAGTATGGATTTGTTCATTATTTGTTCCTAATGATGTTCAAATTACAACACCTGACTCCAAAGGAGAAGCAATTTGGTTGGGGCAGTTTATTTCTGTAAAATGTAAAATTTCAGTACAATGTTATGCACAATAGTTAACACAAATGTTTTAATTACCCATTTCATCCAGAAGCACAACACACAGTCCTGTGACATGGCCTGACTTGGCCTAGGAGGTCACTGCTGCATGAATGGGGGTGGTCTCCAGCACTCCAGAGCTGAGCCCTGGTGCTCATCCAGCACTGCCATCACTGTGACAGTGCCATCCTCAACCTGACAAGAAGCTGCCTGAACAGAGGCACCTGTCAGGAACTACAAACTCCAAGGAAAGCACAGGGCAGTGTGGATGGAAGCACGGCAGGAGGGCAGGGTGTTGAGACCTCTCATTTTCAGAGGCAGTGACCTGTTTGGCCAGCTCAGCTGCTCATGCAAGCAAAGCCTTATCTCAGCCTTGACCCATAACTTTCAGTTTCCTTCTCTGCTGTAAAAAAAAAAAAAAAGAAAAGAAAAAAATAAAAAAGAATGAAAAATCTATGTATATATTTTAATAGATCCTCTAACTAATGTGATTTATTACAGAAGGGCAGTTTCTTTTTTTCTAATTCTTGTACCATTCATGTTTATTAATTTTTATTCATCTTGATTAGCTCACCAATTTAAATTTCTCTAGATGGGCTCTGAAATACATTTTTGGGGTAGGGCATATAACTAGCATGACCTTGCACCAGGAAAATCTCAGTACACAGTATAGGGGGAAAAAAAACAAAACAGGAAACAAACCAAACCAAAAACCAAAACAAAATGAAAAAAACACCAAACTAAACAAATATTACCAGTAAAGCCTCGTGAATACATATAAAATAAAAGAAAATAAATAAAATTAAAAGAAAATAAACAAAAATCTTTTTCCATATTTCTGCATACTGTCCAGGAATCCTACTGCCTCCCACATCACACATCAAAATTAAAACCAACCACCTTGGGGACAAAAAAAATCTTATTTTTCCCTCTCTTCTTATCCTCATAAAGGAAGACTGTATTTCCATATTGTACTTGCATGCCAGCCCACTGATCATGACAGCAAAGCAAAATCAAATGAAATAGCCTTGCCCTGTTCTGACAGGTATGACACAGCCTCTGTCCTTCTGATGAGCTTCATTAATTTCTCAATACTGGTACAGAGGAAAGGAAATAGATTGAAGTGCAGTATCAAGGGGTTAATCTCCAGCTGCACACTGGTTCCCTGGCATCTTGGAGGATGCCACATTATATGAGACCAACCCTTGGCAGCAATCAGTCAGGATCTGGGTGGTATAAATCTATACTGCTGACTCCCAAGAAACTCAGAATCAGATCCAAAAAAATTGACTCAATTATGAATTCCTCTCACTAAAACATTTAAACTCAAGCACTGCATTCTCAAGTGCTGTTTCCCTGCATGACTCCCTTTATCAGCTCATAGATTTTTCCTATTCATTTCTCTTTCTCTCACTGCAAAAACTACCATTAACTTTTCCAAAGTTTGCATTGTTCTTTCCTTTCTATATTCTCCCTGCTCAGGCAATGCTTGACTTCTGTCTTTCAAAAAATGTTCTCTTCTGGTAATGTGAGGCCGACCACTCCAGGCTATTTAATTAGTGTTTAGGACTTAACTTATATCTGGATGCCCAATTCTCTTAAAGCATACAGTATTTTCTAGATAAACAGTAAAATCTTCACAATTTTTCCCCCTAAAATGGCACCCTAACTGTGTTCCATTATTTTTCATGCTCTTTACCTTTCTGCCCCTTTTAAGAAAATATAAAATATAATTCAGTAATTGAAACAATGATTAATTTCAGCAATATGTTAATGTCACATTTAAATGGCAATGACAGTGATAACATAAAAGAAGAGAATTGCATGCAGACATTCTCCAGGTTGCATTCAGTGCAGGAACAGACTGTAGCTGTCAACTTTGTGTTTACTTCAAAAAACTGAGTAGTCAAACTTCTGTACTACTTCATGTTGATAAAGAAAGCGTGGGCTTTTAAGTAATACTGAGGCCTCTCATCCTCTAAAGCCATGCTAAAAGCTGACAAATTAAAACTGCCAGCTATCGATATATTAAATTCCTTCTAATTCTCTCAACCTACTACATGTAGAAATCTTTTTTTTTTTCTTTAAATCCTTGTATATGTGTCTCTCTCTAATAATTTCTGCCCAGTGCACTGTGGTAAGCCAAAGAACAATGTTAAGCAATTTACAAAACTGTTCTATGCAGCATTTGCTGAAGTAAAATTTTCTCTTTTTTCAACCATCCCAGTGGTTGCACTGCAGAATTGCTCTACCCATTTCCCTCACAGGTGTCAACATGCTGATATCTTACTTAAATTCTGCAAGGGCACCATCTGCCCTATTTTTGAGCTATGAGGCTGAAATATTCTTTATTCCAAGACAAACAGGAGGTGGTTTAGAGAAAAGAATGTAAATTTTGTGGGAGAGGAGGGAACATGGACTAGGTTTCACTTGCTTGAAAAATTCTGTTGCACTCCAAAGAAATAAAGCAGACCTCAAAGGAGTCTTGGTCAAGCACTGAACCTCTTGTTCAGATGCTTAACCTCTACCAGCAGAGCTGCCACAATTTACACGGGGGATCTTCCCAAACATGTCTCTCCACACAAAATGCTACCTTTAATAACTATTTTCCTCGTCAGTAACAGTAATGCATCAGACCTTTTATATGTCCACTCTCTCACCTTATTCATCACCTCCTGAACAAGGCACTGGAGTTTTTAATACACATGTATGGAAACTGGTACAGCAATGTTCATTTCCATTGCCTGTTTACCCTTTCCTCCACAAACACATTCATCTGTCTTTCACACTGCATTATGGACAAACTAAAACAAAACCCTTCCAGGCCTGTCTGCAATGCCACTTCTTAGCACTCTTCTTTTCATCCTTTTTCCAGGATCTACCCTGACAGCTCCTGCAATGTCCTGATTGTAAATACATGGAGGGTCTGCAGCAATTTCCATTATTTGTGTAGCACTCAGATCTTTTCATTAAAAAGATAAAATCTGACAAGATGCAGCTGTTTACCCAGCTGACTTAAAAAAAACATTGTTTTCTCTGCCTTTTACTACATTAGCACTCCACAGCATCTCCAAGTGTATCTTGTAACAACTCTTCCCATCGTAAACACTGAAAGGGTTCTGGTCAGAGCCCCCAGTGCACTGACAGGTCTGGGTCTTGACAAGCCTGACCAGCCCCACCTGCAGCTTCCACACACTCCTGTAGCTGCTCCTGTGGGCTCAGCAGCATTATTTAAACCCAGCCCAGGGCTAGCAGCCTTTGTCTGGCCTGAGCTGCTGTTGGTTTCTGCCTCTGCCATAGCTGTGGATTCTCTTGAACTGAACCTCTGGGCTGGCTTGACCTGGTGAGTTTTGCAATGCCCTTGATTTGACAGGGCTTTGAGGTCTGTGGGCCCTGACTGTGGGGGACACTGCCCTGCCCTCCCAGCTCTGTCCCCTCCATCTCCTCTCCCACCTCACCAGCCCTGAGGAGCAGCCAGGGCTTACTGCTGCCTGCCAGCCTTGTAGCATGGACTGCTACCCAAATCTTCTGTTGCAGTGAGGATTTTTGGTCCCCATTTTAATATGGGCCATTAAAAATTACTTCCCAGGCAATGAGTTAGCAAAGCAGCTTGACTGCAGTGTTAAAATCAGGCTTTCCCTGGAAGTGACAAACTTATGCTGTGTTTGTACAGAGTGGAACATCAGGATCTAGCAGAGGCACAACCTTAGTATGAACAAACAGCAACACAGCTTTGGAAATGCAAAAAGAAAGTAGCTTAAAAAACTGCTGTTGAAATGTTTTCTATTTAAAAATATATCTACAAATAGGAGAAACTGCAAGTGCTCTGTTATGTAAGCACTGTTTTTAAGCAAAGCTCAAGCTGGTGGTACTGAACTGCATTGTTAGCATCAGAGAAAAACTGTCACTGTCTTCTTACATGGACTGAATGCAGATGAATCACATTTAAGATAAGTCATAGTTGATTTTATTTTGTCCTGTGGCTTCATCTAAGATATTCATAGATTGAAGATTATCCTGTGCTGAACTTGCCAAATTTCTCACATTGAATCTACTGGCTGCCAGAATGACATGTAAAACCAGTGTCCTGCACCACAGGGCAATATTTGTCAGAGACCTATCTTTGCCTCTTAACTAGTCATTTCAATAATAAGGATCATTTTCAAAAACCATAAGAGAATGCAGAGGTAGATATTCTACCTGAGAAAGCTGTAAAATTTTCTAAGAGCAGATATCTGACTGCAAGAGTGCTGGAGCATGTGCTGAAAAACCCCCTGCAGACTGCTGCTGCACTGGCTTTGACTTGGTTTTGTTTAAATTTCAATTTTGTTTTATTCAGTCTTATTGAAAAAGTCTCAAATTACAGAAGGTGTGAATCCACTCATGCCTAGGGAAGCTATGAAGACTGTGGAAGTACTGGGATGTCATTATTTCCAAGAGCTGATCCTTTGTGTCTCAGACTATCCCTCTATCTTGCAATAGATTCATTACTCACACATGTACTTGCATTTGTCTTGCTTGTACTTCTGGTGTATAGGTAAGCACATTAGGATGACAAACTGATCAAAAGAGAGACATCTGTGTTTGGGTTTTTTTTTAAAGAAGGAAAAACAAGTCACCTAACTCACATTTTAGTCATACTCTGCAAACAATTTTTCTATGAGTCCTCGAGAGACTGGAGTTTTCCACAGTATGCCTTTTTCCATGGTTATTTTTGGCCATGGTTGCTGGGTTTGCTCTATCAAGAGGACAAGGAGGAGAAAAGCCTGGCTGGCCCCAAGTTCTTGGTGGGTTCTTTTAGAAGTTCTCAATGTCACCTAGAATCATTCTTACCATTAATTCTCCTGGGCTGAAATGTGAAGCCAGCTACAAACTGATTTAGGAGTTGTGCAAGTTTTGCAGTTGAAGAGTGGTGAGATCTTATGCTTTCTAATTTGCTTTAGGGTTTTTTTACAGAAAAGCAATAACACAACATATTTTATACTTGACATACACTATCACTATAGCTCTGATGCCTGAGAGGAAGTATTGTAAATAAATGTTCAAAGGAAAATCCTTTAAATGTGGTTATTTCTGATTGGCTTTAATCTGCTACAATTGCTTCAAAAAATAAAATTCTAACCTCAGTCACACAAAGACTGAAGCCTTGCCCTCTCCATTAGCATTTTAAAAATTTTAACTTATGCAGTGAGGAACAGGAATGCCTTTCTTAAAGAAGCTCTGTTCCAGGATTTCACAGCTGTTTCTGGGTCCAAAGGAAGCATTAATGTGAGAGGGAAGCAGCCAGTGCTGCTGCAGCTGGGAACTGCCAGGAAGGTGGCCCTGTGGTAGCACTAAATTTTGATTTCATTGAAATATACAGAATTTAATGTCAACATCCAGCTGTCCTTTGCAAAGGCAGGAGTGAGGCTGTTTTATGGGACTATTTAACTTTTTCCTTTTTTTTTTTTATGAGGCTACATATCTTACTCATACACCCCTATTAAGTCCTGTTGTTAATCAATGGTATTTCAGTAAGAATATATATTCCATCCCAAGTGTTATTAAGAAGATGCCAAAAGAAAATCATTGCCAACTTTGCAATCCAAGGATTTTGGCAAATCTTACTAAACAGAGAAAATGTTCAGCCTTTCATCTCTCCCTCTCATATTTTCACTTTAGCTAGTATTCTTTTAGAATTTTTTCTTTCAGAACTGTGCTAGTAACCTGTAGCAAAGCATTCCTCGTGTTAGAAAGTTTGGGGCATATTGACAGTGATTAAAACCACAATTACTAAGACAGAAGAACTTTACAAAGAAAAGTACACCAGAATCATCTTCCTCCTCTTCCCTAGAAAACACCAGCATGATTTACAGAAACAAATCCTGGTTTAGAACTGGAATTTGGAGGTTTTAAGCTGCACACTTTTATTGATGAAAAGAAACTTTAAATGTAAGCTGGTTGTAAAATAAAGTCATACCACTAACTGAAATACAGGACAAAAGTTAATTATGACAGCAGCTTGCATTGCCACAGGCAGCAGAGTTTAGCAGAGAAGTAACATGGGTGCTATGACACAGGAAAAAAGTGATAGGTCTGAGTACAAAAGATCCCTGTGTTATGCAAAGAGAATTTAAGAGGCAGAAAAACTTACTGGGAGAAGTAAACAGTTTCCAAATGTGTGGTGCTGTAAGCAGAAATGTTAAGGATCATGGTGCCATAACTAAATCAGGAGTTTTGTGTACAGAAGGGTTCATGAGTGTGGCCTCCAACTGATTTGTGCCTGAGCTGATTGCAGGCTACAAATGAAGCTTTTTCCGCTCTCAGGGCCTTTAATATTCCCTTCTTCCACATCTCTTACCCTCCTGTGGTTGAGTTCTCTTTTACATAATAATACAAAAGTTTTCACACAGGATCCAAACTGTGACTGTCATCTTTCTCTTCTCCTTGTCTACCCAGCTTTTTTACAAACCTAGAAAAAACTTAATCTTAGAGGCAAGTTATGTCTCTGTTAAGTTCAGCTGAATGATGCCAGTGCCTTCTGAGTGTCTTAACTGAGGGCAGTCACTGAGATAAGACTGCATAGACTGGTTTTCCCTAGGAAATCAGGCTAATAAGGACAGTACTAAAGGAGCTGGAGAACTTCTTTTTGCCCCCTTATGTAAAGTGTTCCCTTTATTTTCAGTCACATGGAGGACTAAGATATTGGCATTATCTTATTATGAGGGTTGGTTAATACATTTTTGTGTTACCACGATCCAATAGAGTCTGAAGTCTACTGCCCATTTTTTTAGGCAATGAGTGTGAACATTCTTAGTCCAAGCTGCTGGCAGGCCTTTTTCCTGGAGGCTAAATGGCATCTTTCCAAATTGGATGCTGGCAGAGATTTGGCTGTGCTTAGACCCGTGGGATTTACTTCTTTTCGTATTTCCAAGTCATTAAGCAACAATAAAATCTTTATGGCATTTATGCATTGAATTTTATAACCACTGATCTAGTAGTATGATGATAAGATTGGTTTATAATGTCTCAAAGTTTGCTATCACATGCTGCATTACTTTGCAACCTGTGTGTCAACAAACACTAGGCTTGACAGAGTGACAACAGGTACTCTGTATATTCCAGGTGTGGGACCTTCCCACATCAGGACAGGCTGTGTGGTTTGAGCCCAGTCACCACCATAAATGCTATCAGCCAACAGAGTACCTACTGCAGATGTTTTTAAGCTTGTTTTAGAAAGGTTGGAATAATGCAGTAATATCTAAGACCAACTGAAATATCTCTGTAGCCAAGGTAGCAAAGTTTTGATTTACACCAACTGCATAGCAAATTCAAGAAATAATGCTAGGGAACACAAGTGACAAATGATTCCATTGTCAATTCCAGAGTTCAAAAGTCAGTACAGAAATAAGCTTCTCATCTGCCTCTCCCTAGTGCCACTTGTGCAAGTCTGAAGCAGTTAAAAGATTCTGCATTTGGAATTTGTCTAAAGTTACTTAAAAATGTTTTTAAAATAACAGTATTAACTATTTTACACATCTAAATCAGATATGTACTACATAATAAACAGGAAGCTTTCCTTTACTTCAGCCCATGCACTTCAGTGCAGAGACAGAACACAGAATTTGCAATCTCTGAATGCTCAGCCATTAAAGTAAACAGGGGACACATTCAAAACTAGGTCCATTTGTCAGCCTGACAGCAGATGGAAGATTTCTGCATGCAAAATATAGGAGCATCTGGCTATCAAGGATATTTAAGACCTTACCTATTGATCTCTTTCATCTGTTTAAATTAATTCAAGATGTTAAGATGCCAAAAAATGGTGATTAAAGATCCCATGTGTATAAAGCTCAAATCCCAATAAGCAGTAAGGAGAAGACAATACAAATACTACAAAAGAAAACCAGCAGCAAAGCTCCCAAATAAGTTATTATAATCCTGGAAACACCAGAAACCTGACTGCCAGAAATGGAGGACAGTATGGCTTATTAACTGAGAGAGAGACACACACAGAGAAAATGCATTTTGTTATTTTGTCAAGAAGGACTTTAAGGAAAACAAAAATCATTGCAAGGAAAGGTAAGGAACTAGAAGGGGAAAAAGACAAAACAAAAAAAGAGACAATATTGCTTACAAATATAGGCTGGTGTTACCTCTCTAACAAGGACCTATAGGCTCTGCAAAACTCAGGCTTCACATACTAAATACCTGAAGCAGATTCCTTTAAGTTCAGAAATTTAGCAAGTAATTCATTTAAATGAGAAATGTTCAAGACCAGATTGGATGGGGCCCTGAGCAACCTGGTCTAGTGGAAGGTGTCCCTGCCTGTGGTCATGGTGTTGCAACTCATTCATCTTTAAGGTCCCTTCCAACCCAAACCATTCTTAGAAACCGGAGGGCTGTGCAATGTAACAAACATGTATTGCTACACTAACTAGGTGACTTAGGGATAAAAGGCTTACCTTACCTTTATTTATTTTAAGAGAGTGGGACAAAAGTCCCCAACATCACCTCCCTTCTTCTAGAAACAACTGAAGTATAGCAAGGGCACTATCTTTTATCCTGTGCCTTTTTTGTCTTTTTGGTACTAGCAGGAATTTTGTGACTTGAAAATGAGATGTAAATAGAACTAGCTATTATTCTATGTCAGGAGCAGAGAGAAAGCATTACAGGAGAATCCATCCACACTAGAAGCCAAACTAAATTAAGTCCTGACCTGTAACATGCTGGCATGCTATCTGAATCTGTCTCTGTGCCAGCCAGACTCAATGTCAACTCTGCAGACTAAATTCAACTATTAAAAAGTATGTTTATCTACAGAAAAGAAGGAAAGCAACACACAATGGCTGCTTACATTGCTAAGTTTATTGAAAAGTAATAAAGCATTATTTCAGCAGAAGAAACACCATTAAGACTGAATAATACATAACTGTAAACAAACCACGAAGAAAGAGCAGCAGCCATTTCCAATCAAAGCTGTAATTCTGTCTCATCTTTTTAAGGTCATGCAGGTGTCACTCCCACAATGAGACCTATTACTCATTTTAGGGCTCTGCCTGGGTGCAGTGTGGGGACTGAGGTCACAAGCCAAAACAGCAGAGGAAGAAGAGGAGGAAAGGTTTATTTTAGTTGTGGTTCATTTTAGTTGTTGGGGTTTTTTTGAGAAGCCTTTGACTAAATGTTTTGAATAATTTTTCTAAAACCACTAAAAACTGTTACAATATGATTGAGCAGCACTGTAAGTGGGACACATAGTTTAAAATCTATTAATCCATGATAGATCTTGTCCCCCTTTTCCTGACTGCCACTTCAGTGGAGCAGACCAGGAAAGGTCTATAGTGACAAAAGTTAAGCCAGCATATTCTGTGCAATCTGTATTTCACTGTCATCAAATGTGAATGCAGCCATCTCATATCGTGGGGATTCATAGCTCAGAGAAAAACCTCAGAGGAGACAAAATCACAAGGAAAAACCTTCATCCAGAGATCATTTAGACAAAGCCTGCAGCATCAGAAGACCAGAAAGTCAAGTGTGTGCTGAACATTGTGTCTTTTTTACAGCAACTATTTATAAATGGGAAGACTATAATGAATTTCCCTAAAACGTCCCTTTTTTTGACTAACTCTTTTTTTTACAGGCTAGTTCACAAATAAAATATCAAAAATTGACAAAGGAAACAGAGAGAAGCTGAGAATTACTGATTAACAGGTAAGAAATAAGACATTTAAAAGAACCTTCTGGTTCCCTGACACTTTATCCATTGTCAGAAAAACACACACACAAAAAAATAGACCTTTTCTTAAGGGTGAAGAAATTTAAATTTATTTATTTCTGAGCACAGGTCCTGTGATGACACATTAGCTTAAAATTTCCTCAATGAATATATCATTGATTTCAGCAATTAAAAAAAATTAATCATTAAAATGTAAGGCATAAGTGAAAAGTCCATTTCATGATTTCAACAAAGCTCTTGGTGGAAGACAGAATATATAAATAGGTTCTAAAAAGAACCTATTTTGTGACAATAAAGGAAAAATTAAACAGCTTTACCAAGTTTATCTGCATTGAAGGTTGAAATGGCATGTGAACATCCAGCATAGGAATGATGAATCTATAGCTCAGCTTTAGAATTACTGCCAACTCCAAAGGAAAATTTAAATAAAAACCCTTCAGCTTCCATTTCCTGTGTAAGAAAAGTCAAGACATGGCTTCACCGAGTTTAAAAAGAAAAATAGGTCTGGACAAGAAGATCTAAGAGCACTATCAAGACACAGGTAGCAGCAGAGACCCAAAATATATTCCTTGGAAGTTCTAAGAAAGGATGTTTTTATTCAGGAGGGCACTTGATTATGCCTCTTTGGCCTGATCTCTCCTCAACTTGGGAGGGCTTATCAATTTTCAGAAGCAAATCCTGTAGGACTTTTGCCAGACATTAAGTCATATGCTCTTAACCCAAGTGTGCTGACAAGAATTTGGCACTAATACTAACATTCACCTGAAAAGTCCTTGTGAAAAATGCAGTGAGCAACGATTCTAGCAACTTTGTGGAAGGACAGATCACCTGCTATGTCACTAAGGTTATAGAGGATAAGGATGGTGTGTGGGGGGAGAATCATCACAATTTCTGGACAAAGGATGTATTGAGTTCCCTTCCCCCTGCCCTCAGCATAAATTTGGAGATCTGCCCTGAGAACACAATGCCTCAGGTACATCCAGAGAGATTAGAAGAACATAGAGTCAGTGAAGGATCTCCTCTATGTGTGCCATTTCTGGTCCACTTAAATGAGGATTGATGCATGGTGGCAAAACCCATGGAATAAGTACCACTTCATCCCAGGCTGGATAGCTCTGAGCTGAGTGGAACTGAAGACAAAGACTTTGTAGCACTGGCTGATCATCTTATTTTACAAAGGCTTTTCTTTTGGTGGCTGCACACAAGATTGTTTTTAAAGGATTAGCAGCTTTATTCTAAAGGGTTTAGATGTTACATCTATAAAGGAAAGGCACATACAAACAGCACAAATCAGCATTCTGCTTGTGTTATCCTCTTGTGTGTTGGCATTGGAAGGATTCGGTTTTAACAAAATCCCTAGAAACTGGAGGTAGGATTTTATATTCCTTTTCTATTTGGAGGAGTGAATACCTGCTTCTAATAGAGCAATAAATGACTTACTGCACCTGCAAAACAATGCCTCTCCTCCAGTGTAGATGTCTGTTAGGACAGAAACTTCATTGGGAGGAGAAAACAAAAATGTGCCAGCTGAAATTGCTACAAGGGAGAGACAGCAGCTCTTTCCCAGCAGGGATGTCAGTACGCAACAAGAATGAGTCATTATGATGCAGCTTGGTGATTCAGACAATTCAAAGCCACTCTGGGATGTCAGACCACCAACTTATTTTTGCTGTGTGTGAATCCATACAAAGATTGAAAGTATTCTCCAGCTCTTGATAGACTCCTATGTGTCTAACAACTTACCTGCAAGATATTTTATTTTCTAAATTTGTTACTGCAAATCTGGATTTAGACAACTTTTGCTCCTTAGTAAAATATCTGTATTTGTTTCAGATCATTCTTTATCAGGAAACCTAGAGGTACTATATAGTGAAAAAGAGCCTTAGGCAATTCAGACAAATATCCTGAAATTAGGAGTAGATAAGGACCAAAACCCAGAACCATTTTGTTGTTAATATTTTTTTTTAATTCACAGAGCTACACAAGAAGAGCTCTTCCTCTGAGATACAATGTAAGTCCAAAGCAACTGCTTTTCTTTCAGGTGAATAGGTTGAGAACAGTATGAATGTTTCTTTTATCCTCCTGTTCAAAGTATGATCACAACACCCTGCAGCTGATTTCGTGGCAGAACAAAATTAGCCTCTAGACATGGGCTAATCCCTCACTATTTCCTAATCTATTTTCACTAATAATTGCTATCATCTTTGAACAGAATGGGTGTATAAATAGATCAGCAGAGTTCAGGCAAACAGTAGCTATAAAAAGTGCTTTCTCATCATAAACAGTTCTAGTCATAACCCTACCAGAATATTCCTAAACCTACAACATCAGACAGAGGAAAGAATTTCCCACAGCCACAAAAGTAAGGCATAATTCTGCTGCTGAGAACAGTGGGAAAACCCTATAGGAAATTATTTTCATCCTACTTGCCACAGCAAACCTGGAAGAGGACTGGAATATGGTACCACTCACTGTACCATAGGATCTGAAAGACTGTACAGAAGTGAAAGTCAAAGCCTGATTTTATTAAGAGTTTTGCTTGTGGAAAGTAAGAGATTGTGAATGACACAGATTTCCTAATGTTTGTGGAGTCTAATGACTAACAACTGCAAGATGAATGAAAAATCACTTGAGTGCTGGTTTTACACAGAAAATTTGTTAGAAGAATGCTTTGGACATCTTCAAGGACTGTAAAAGAATGGATTGATTTCTTCCAAGTCTCTGGAAGCCTGCTCAGAACACGTCAGAGTTTCTCCTTTGGGCGGTCAGGAGAAGTAAAGAGCTAAGCAGCAGCAGTCATGGAGGACAGGGAAATGAGTCATCCTAATCCACTGTAATGATCTCATCAATCCTTCACCGTGTCAAGTTATAAATATATGGTAAATATTGACAAGTGTGTTGAGGCAGGTTTTGAAAGAGAACATTTATCTTATTGTTGCTCTTGCCAGGACAGATAATCCTCAAAGAAGCTAGTAGTTTCAAAGATTTAGGGAGAAACTCATTATAGAGAATATGAGAAATCATTTCAGTACAGGTTTTTGATTGCTGAAGGACATTGAGATCTACTGGTATTTTAAGTGTCAATAGTCTCTCTCCATCTACTTCCCTCCGCTATAATCTAATTCTTTATTTTACTAGAACCCTTTTCTTTCCAGCATTTGCAGTCAGATTTGCCCACCTCAAACTTTGGAGAACCAACAGCATCCCCAGTGATGTCCCATATTGTCCAAAATAACATTTGAAATTACCATAAAACATCAACTTCTCATAAATGTTGCACAAGTGATTATCCAAATTAAATTCACTAGAACAATTGGATTTCTGTCTTTTCCAGACACTTCCAGAATTTGAGGTATCCTTAACATTTCGTTCTTGTAACTTCTATTCCTCTACGATTATAATTCTATCACACTGCAAAGCTATGCTGAATTTTTACTTATACAAATTCAAACTGAGGTGGCAAAAGGTACTTCTCTGACATACGGGCCACCACAGTCCCAATCACTAAATACCTCCTCATCCAAAATACACATTTCAGAGAAGAGCAGAAAATACAGGAACAAACATTTTTGTGCCTGTGTTTAAAAATAGAGAGAAATTGCACCTAGTTTTCTTAGAAGTCCAAGCTAAGGGACATTTTGCAAATAGAAAACATCAAACTTGGTATTTGTGCTATTGGCAAAACTGTGAGGAATGGGAAATTTTAGGATATTACCTATATCTGGTATTTTCTGTTGATTCACATGGAATATTCTATATTAATATGACATGCCATATTTCATCCACAGAACTCACCAAATCTTACATATAAACCAGGAATGACCAATGGTCCTTATTTTCAAAGTCATGCACCAAATCTTACTGAAGTCAAAAGTCACAGAGATGCCCCAGATTTTGGAGGCCCAACATAAAAAGCATCACTGCGAGTGATTTTCAGGCACAATTGGTGCTGACGATATCCAAGAGCTTCGCTGCTCCCAGGTGACAGACAATAAATCAAGGATCCAGCTGGAATCTCCAGACCAGGAACTCGTCACCTCCCCGTTGTTTGCTGCCTGTCACAGTCCGTGTTTCTGATGAACTCACCCGTCTGGTGCCAGCACAGCCCCACAGGGATGACCCGGCAGGAGCACTGCAGCCACGGTGACCTGGTTGTGACACAAATGTATCCAAGAGCCAGAACTATTAACTCATTTCATTCAATGTGAGGTAATCTCAAAAACATGTTTCTGCTTACAGGTAACCATGCATATTCTATGTGCAAAAATATAATCATGTTTGGGGTGCACTGAAGAGATTAAAATTATCATGTAGTTTTAATAAAATATTCTACCTGTTTCAGCTAAAATTTATGTGTGATGTAGTGTGACTGGGACCAATTTTGTTTGGCTTTCTTTCTTCAGATTACCAAAGAGAATCCAATTAATGAGAACCATTTAATATATTTTAAATCTCACTTTCAATTCTTCTCTCCTTTTGAAGCTAGAAAAAAAAAAATTGTTCTATAAAAACATTAGACATCATAAAATAATGCTTCTGTATGAGCTCATATAAGAAGGCATTAAATACCTTGCAAATGTCTACTTGGGCAGATATGCTTATTTAATGAAAGAGTAATTTCGGAATTCTTTTGTTGAACAGTGAATTATTTCCACATAATCTTTGGTTTCTTCTAAAGGTCTACTTGGGCAGATATGACATGCTTATTTAATGAAAGAGTAATTTTGGAATTCTTTTGTTGAACAGTGAATTATTTCCACATAATCTTTGGTTTCTTCATCTGAAAACTTACAGATGTTATGTAGTTGAGGCAGAGCAAATTTCTGCTAACTAACAAGGTAATAATTACTTTTTTAAAGTTCAGATGATATATGTTCTGATATGACAAAAAGAAGAAAAAAAAACAGAGCAACATTTGCAAAATTGTCAGCAAATACTTATTCATGGACATCAGGAATGGCAATAGATTTTCTACTAAATGGCTGAATTTTAGAAAAACTAACCTATTACGAGTGGGAAGACTGCACCTCAAATATTAAAGCTGTATTTTACAGACAGAGTGAGTATTTACTGGAGACCTACTTCCTCTTTTTCCACTAATTTACTCATTCTGGATACCACACAAAAAGAGCTACAGTAATATTAATATATTAATATATAGTATTTTCCAAATGATTAATGAAGATTAATGTCAGCTTCTAGAAGAGTTGCCACAATACCAGAGAAGAGCTGTCCAGGGTTATTTGCCACTGGCCATGTTCTTAATTTACATTTGCAAAGAGAGGTTTGAACCACTTTCTTTTCCTGTAGCGCAGTGGCCCACACTAGCTGTTACAGCTTTATAAAGTTGTGAGGAAGAGAAGAATTCCCTAGCCTCTATTATTTTAGCACATTTGAAATGTAGCTTTTTTCCTCCACTTCTCTGAGTGCCCAGTGATTTTGTTCTTGGGGGTTTGGTGAAGGAAGAGTATAAGTTGGCCAAGTGGTCAGAGAGAGCCAGGGGATGCAGAGCTGCTTGGTGGGTGCAGTGAAGGAACCACAACCCAGGCCAAGCATCACGTCCGTGCCTGTGCCCGAGATATCTGCCAGGAGGGCGGAACAGCGCTGGAATAATTGCCGTTCTTTTGCCCTTGTCACCTGCAGACTGCAAGTCTAAGTTTATTCTTAAATTGTAAACTGGAAAGTGTAAAACTGGAAAAGCAGTAGATATGCTAGGAGCCTTCTGAGGACCCACCCTCCTGACAGTGAGGCCTGTGCATTAACTCAGCAAAATCCAAGAATATAGTTTGAACATTTAGCTGAGGCCTGCTGGGGCCACAAGCTTCCAACGAGCTTGAAGTTTGTGATACTGTAACAAAGGTGATGTAACCTTAAATACGATGAATCACAGAGTCCAGGTGGTTAGTGGGATATAACTTGACTGAACTGACAGAGCCAAAACAAGAAAAACTGATAGAATTCCCCATATGAGTCTTGCATCTCCCCTCCTCTCACCAGGTGCATCAAATGTCCTTAGAATTGCAGAACTTTGGTTGCACAGTCCTGCCAATTTTCATCCAGGTATGCCAATGAGCCAGTTTTATCTTGACAATTCCTCCCCACTCCTCAAACAGCAAATCTACTGCTGCTCAAAAATGGCACACAGCACAATTATTTCTCTCCCTGGCAGTACCAGAGATGGGCACAGAGAATTCAGGATCAGTTTAAAAATCATGTAACAGCAACTTTTGCAAACAGCAGCTCACTGTTAAAAATGTCATAATAATAAATCTATGCTAAATACTAATTGCTTGAAAAGAAATCTTTTTTTTTGCAGTAAGCAGGTTTTTTTGATAGTCCACAAGGAGATGATCTGTTTCAAAAGGCTTTAGGAAAAAAAAAACAAAACCCACCCTGCAGCAGAAGATAAATACTGCATCAATACAGCAGCACAGGTATCTTGTAAGGTGATATTAAATGTGCTAGTTCAGACACCACGGTAGCACATTTCATATGGATCATTTTCTCACACTCTCAGAAATTAAAGATGAAGGTTATTCTCTGAAAAGTCTTGTGTCAGAAATTTTGATTATATACTTCCTGCTTAGAAATAATAAGCAGCACTATGCTAAAACCTTGAATCTGCACTACATAGCCCTGCAAAGGCTTTCTTCCCCTTGAGGCATTTGGCAGAAGCTACCCTTAGATGCAAAGGAAGCATATAGATTGTTTTTTGAGAATATTTGAGAAATAAACATGTATTCTTTAAATAGTTTAGGGAAGCTGACTTAAGCAGCAGATATCAGTAAGTCTGCGGCAACTGACACACATCCCAAACCATGTGTGACACCAGCAGTAACAATCAGCCCAGTGCCAGTGGGGAGCACACCGATTCCTGCCAGGGGCTCTCCTGCCCACGTACCAGCTGCAGCTTCCAGATGCTCCCAAAAATGCACTGTAAGGGTAAAACCCCACACACTGGGGGAACTGGCAGAGGTGAGGAAGACAGCGAAACATTCCTTCTTTTTATTGAGGAATTGTACTTAGCAACTATTTATTCACAAAAAATGTTACTTTAGTGGTTTTCCCTGAAAATAAAAATCTCACAATATGAATTTTAATGTTAAGACTATCAAGCTTGTGTTTGGACAGGTGCTGAAATTAACACCCGCATAAACCAAAGCACGGTCCTGCCCTGCCTGCCCTGAGTGCTGGGCACCTCAGCCTGCACCTGCAATGTTGCTTTAGTGGTTTTCCCTGAAGAAAAAAAGCACAAAATCTCACAATAGGAATTTTAATTTTAATACTATCAAGCTTGTGTTTGGACAGGTGCTGAAATTAACACCCGCATAAACCAAAGCACGGTCCTGCCCTGCCTGCCCTGAGTGCTGGGCACCTCAGCCTGCACCTGCCGGGATCCCAGAGGATTCTCCAGAAAGGATGTACAGATATCTGAAGGGAGATATCAAGAGAATGGAGCCAGGCTCTCCCAGTGGGGTCAAGCGATAGGACAGGAGGCAGAGGGCAGAAACACGGGAGGTTCCAGGCGAATGTGAGGAAGAACTTCTGTACTGTGTGACTGAGCACTGATTGCCCAGAGAAGCTGCGGAGTCTGCCCCACTGGAGATGCTCCGGAACCGCCTGGATGCAATCCCATGCCAGCTGCTCAGGGATGGCCCCGCTTGAGCAGGGAGGCGGCACGATGGAGGCTGGACCAGCTGACCCTCCGTGCTCCCTTCCAGCCCTGCCCCGCCCTGCCCTGCCCTGCCCGCTCTCCCCTCACGCCGGCGGCTCGGGCGGGCGGGGCCCGCGCGCCCTCCCGGCGTGCCCCGCGCCGCTGTCATGGCGGCTCCCTGCGGCCGCTGCCCGCACATGGGCTGAGGGCTCCAGCGGGCAGCGAGCGCGTCTCTGCGGGGAGCCGGGGCGGGCCCGGGCGGCGGGACCATGCTGGCCCTGGAGCGCGCCCTGCTGAGGGGCTTCCTCAGCGCCGCAGAGTCCCGGGAGTGGAAGCAGGGCGAAGTCGCGGCCGCAGGTGAGGGGAGCTCCCGGCCCGGCGCGGGGCAGGTGCCCGCTCGTGGCGCCTGTCCGGAGCCGCCGCACCGAGCCCGGGCCGCGGCTGGCGGCTCCGGGCGTTGTCACCGGCGGCGCCGTGTCAGATCCTCGCCGAGCTGCCGGCGGCTCCTGCCCGCGCTGTGGGTGGGGGAGGCAGGGTGCTTGCCAGGCTGGAGCGGCAGGAGCGGCCGGGCTTCCGCAGGGATCCTTGGCCCCGCTCGGTGCCGGCACTCCGGAGGCTTGTGGGCACGGGGCTCCCTCCGGCTGCCTCCAGTGAAAGGCTGCCTGCCTGCCTGCTGGAACTGGGCTGTGAGGTGGAACGCGCTATTGGAGCAAAACGTGGGAAGGAAGAGTCTGGCACGAGCTGCCTTTCTGTATTTATTAGTTATTCGGTCACAGTTGCTTGAGGGATCCATGGAGAATAGTCTCTTGAGGGGACTTGGTTGGACCCAGTTTTCCTGCAGGGGAGCGCAGCAGCTCCTAAAATGTAACCTTTGTCATGTACTTCCATGTTTCAGGCAGACTGAAGTACTCAAATCATGTGCCATGTTGTAGCATAATGAAAATCTCATTTATCCTTACCTAAGCACTTACTGATTTTTGGAAAAGAGCCATACGGAGCCAAGCAGGTCTTATTTCCTTATGTGACTTTTCATTTAACTTAAATCATTGTACTGTCCAGAAATGGTCATTGATGTGACTGACATCTGTCACATCTGTCTTTTCAACAAGGGTTGTGCATGCTGTTTGTGGTGTGGAGCTTTTTCTGATTACTTTTTTTGTTTGATTGTTTGTTAGCTTTGATTTGTTTTGAGGTGCTTTTAGTAGTGTGCTTCTATAAGATATGGGGAAAACTTGTTGAAGAAAGGCATCTTGCAGTGGAGATAGAAAGTTGTGGGGTTTGTGATGATTCTTAGTCATCATTTGCATGAACCTTTCCTATTGATGATCCTGAAAATAAATTTAAAAGCTGTGACCTTGAATTTGTACAGTGTCCTATAAAAAGCTACACAGACAATCAGAAGCAGGTTTTACATGATTACAGTTGTGTTACTGGGAAGAGAAGAACCTCAATGCTCCTCATTCATCATCATGTGTCCTCACAGCCCATTGTTATTCTACAGCATTGCCTATCTGGGCAACTATAATCCAATATGAAAAGGTTGTCATTTGGTGAGAAAAAGTCTCTCCAAAGCATAAACTGGAGAAAACTCTCTTGCTATTTCTGTTCTCTGTGAGGGCATGATGTGAGCAGCATTGTGGAACCACTGCTATTTTTCTGTATATGTCCTTCCAGGTACAGCTTAAAGTGTTTCTCAAATAATACATGGCACACATTATCTCTTACGTCATTCAGCAGCTCATTGTGGAGAACTGAAGTAAACTTTGGTCAACAGTGTGGTGCAGAGACTTTAGAATGAATGAGTCTCTGTCGCCCATTCCTACAGGGTCATCCATTGCTGTTATTGAAGGTGCTTCTGCCCTCTGTGTTCCTGTATTTCTAAAATTTAAAGTGCTTGTTAGCTGGATGAGCTTGGGGTTGGTGTTCATACCAGTTCCTTGCACAGCTGCTGCTAGTGTGCATCCACAGCTGTGCCAGTGTTAAATTGGTTACCTCGGCTGCTGATGTGAGTGCAGCCCTGAGTGCAGGGAGCTGCACTCCCCAGCTGCAGTCACAGATTGATGGTGAGGCACTTATCCTGTGCAGACCTCTGCATTTCCTCAGCTGAGCCATCACCAACACCTGCATCATCTGGTCAGGAACCTGTTAGTGCATCTGCATGAGCTGTAGCCACAGCTGCAGGGTAGGCAGGTAATGGTTTTGCTCAAGAATAGCAGGTTTTAACATGGCCAGATTGTTCCAACATCTGCTGTATTGATTGCACTGTAGCACATGTGAAGATAGCTTCTGTGAATAAAGTTGTAGCTTGGGTCAAGAACTTGAGGGGTCTGACGCTTCTTAGAAATACATAGCATTTCTTGACTTAACCTTTGTTTTGAAATTAGGCTTAAGAAACAGTCATGGGTCTAAATCCACCTTAGTAATTACCCCTAAGGATCTGCTCCATGTGCAGGCTTTTCTTTGAGGCACTGTAGTTACCGTAGGAGAGAATTATTTCATAAAGATAAAATCTCATTGCCCATTGCCCAGTATTTTAAGCTTGTAAATGAAGGACTGAGCAGTTTCTGCAGTTTTGCATAAGGCTTTATTTTCTGAACTCTGCAAATATCGAATAATTTTTATTTGTTGCATTTCCCCTAAGTAGATTCTCTGGTCTGTGAAATTACTGTGTTATCTACAGGAGTTTACTGTTCATTTAAAATGTTTTGAAGGAAGAACATCCTGCTGTTATAATTGAAGTATTTTAAAAGGCCATCCATTTGTTTTTCCTGAAATTTCAGTGCAAGTTTTTGTTTTACATTCATCTGGTCATTTGTGTTTCACTTTAATACAAATTAACTTTAATACAAATTATTTTGAATGAAGTGACACCTGCCAGTGCTGCTGTTGAGTTTCAGTGCAACTGCACTTACCCTGCAATGTAAATGAAGATAGATTCTTTAGAAGGGGAATGGTAGATATTTTAATTTGAATATGTTTAATAGGTCTTGAAAGACAAAATTGTTTGAAAGTTTACACTGATTTCTGTGTTGTTTATTTTTTTTTCTTTTCCAGAAAGCGGATCATTGTTGCAGTTGATGTTTGATGGGAAATATGAGGCAATATTTTCAAATTCAGCAGTTCAGAATGTTTTCAGTGCATCTTCTGTGACAGAGGAGAGCATTGACGCTTACTTGGAGAAGCAGATTCTGACATACCTGGACTGTTCTGCAGAGGCTGATAACGTGGAAAGGTGGAAATTATTATTTATTATATGGAAGTTTAATAGAGGCTATGTTTGATTTTTACAAAAGCTATTTTAAAAATGTAGAATTTGTATAGGGCCTTCAAAATCCTTATACTGACAGGAAAGCAGAAAACAAATTTCTTGTGTTATTCCCCCCACTTTCTTGGGCATCTGTTCATTACTGTCCAATGAAAGAAACAGTGGTGTTGTGATACAGGTTTTTGTTGAAGACATTGGCTTTATTTACAGTGATTACCTCAGAAGGTTCTGGTATAAAAAAGTCACACACGTAAATTCATTTTGCCATATATCATCAAACAATGAACAATTTTCCCTCTGAAATGTTTATGTGGCTGCTTGAAGTACTGTGTAATGTTACTGTCCAAGCAATGCCTGTATTTCTAAGTCTGACTTATATTGAGGTTGTTCTACTCTTCTTAATGTAAAAATGAGTAAGGTGTTGCTCATGGATGCTGTTCATCAATTAATTGCTTTCTTCCCAAGACTTTCTCTGATACAGTCTCTCTTAATTGTACTTTGTGTGCTAATTGTTGCTGTTAAGGAGTTTGGATTTACTGTTTGCAGTTTGCTGTGTAAATGATGAACAGACTGAAATTTGACATGCTAGGGATAGTAGAAGCAGAAAACTATGTGTGTGTGTATATATATGTGTGTATGTATATATATATATATGCACATATATATATATACACATAAACACACACACATATATATATAGGTATTTTAAAAGGTAAAAAAATTTTACCAAAAAAAAGACAAAGATTAAAAAGTAAAAGAGGAAGGTGATTGTAACCAGTTGGTGTTGGCAGAGTCCAAATATGTGTGTTTTGATATTACACACATAAACCTAAGAGTTTTTGCTAAAATATCAGAGAAAAAAAAGAGTTGGTATGTTTGAAAAACTGAGCTGAGATTTGTTTACGATCACAGTGTGTCAAAAACTCATCTTCTGGTGTGGTGCGCAATACAATGCACTCCTGCCTTCTGAGTTAGTGTTCAGAGGTTTTTACCGTGCTTTTTAAAAAATTTTGTTTGGTGTTTCTTGTTTCATTTTTTACCTTACTTTGTTGTGCTGTTACTGTTAAATATTAGCTGGATAAATTTTTCAATATTTCTAGATTCTGTTACTTTGCGGTAATTTGAATAATGTGTCAAGGAAAGAAAAATCAGTCAGGACCTGAAACAGACTCAATCCTGATCTTAATTAATGCTTCAAATATGTGTTACTGCCTTTTAAAGCCATTCAGCTTCTTGAAAGTAATCACAATCTATATCAGTGGAACTTTATGTGTATCCTGTTATAGTGCACTCCTACTGCAGACAGCAAAGGAATTTGTTCCTTGGCTGCTCATGCTCCAGCTCCATGGTCTTTGTGGTTTTTCTTTTTTGCTCTGCAGCTCTGGGCTGTATTAGAAGCCCCCTTGCCAGAATATATGGAGGCAGATCTGCAATATTTAGCATTTCAGAAGCAGACAGAGGGTTTTCTGCTCATAATTATAGCCTGAAGTTTTATTCCAAGTAAAAGCAAAGGGTCTTCAAAACCTATCAGTGTCTGCCAAAAACACTTTTGTTTGTAGCATCCAAGTGAATTTTTCAAGCTCCTTAGTAATAATTTAAAAAGTTTTGGGGGCTGAAGGAACTAAGTTGTGACTTTCTTTTATACAGAAACTTCTACTGAAGTTGCTTGTCTGAAATACAGATAATTTCCTATTTTAGGTAGGTGCTGCACAGCACTTTGGCCTGTACTGTCTTGGTCTCCAGTGACTTTTTGGGGTGTGTTACATAGTTATTTTTCCTGCCTGCAGACCCTGTGTCCTGAGAAGGCCTTATGGAAGGAACCTATGTAACCTTTGTATCCAGACTTTGTATTGGTTATGATGAAACTGGGAGGAGGTTCTGTATTTTTAATGCCTAAAATGTAATTTTCTTTTTCCACTGAGTGATTCAAAGGAAGTGCAGCAAACCTCTTAAGTTCTAGCCCAGAAAATTCAGTAAGACACTGAATTTTTCTTGTGACTTTCTGTAGGTGGGATAAGTAAAAATATTTTTTTTTCTTGAATTGAAAGTTATAATTCTGGACATTTAAAAACACAGTAGGAGTTTAATTCAATTGGAAAGAGAAAGTTGGATAATGTGAATCTTATCCTGTTTTGCACAATCTAAACAGCGAAAAGTACGGTTTTGTAATAGTGTTAAAAGAACTTTTAAGGAGTTCTTTTTCTGAAGTTAAAACTGAGCAGCTTGAGGGCAAAACAGCTCAAAATTTACATCTAGCTGGTAATTTCTTTGGACAAGTTATCTGTAACTTTTTCCACTTTCAAAGCATGGTTCTGTAATGAAAATGACTTAACAGCATTTTTAAAATTGGTGCAACTTTTCTACCCTTTTAACTGATTGCCTTTTTTTTCTCTGCCCCAGACACATTTTCACGATGGCACTTTAAGCCTTTATGTCCTAAAAATTAAGCATTCCTTATAATAAATGTGTTGAATAGGATATTTTTTGTTTTACTTTTTTCCTGCTGTTGCTACTCACTTCAATGCTTAAAAGCTATTTTCTGCAGAAAATGTAACTTCATGGCTGTGTTTTAATCAGCAGAATTTGGAGGATGAAGCAACAGGATATGTGTTAATCATGCAGAGGGGGAATGCATTTTTTTGGTTTTTTTCCTGAGCTCCGTAGGAGGAAGGTGCATTCCTTGCCTGATGTATGGTTTGATTCAAAAGACTGGAAGGGAATGGTGTGCAGGTTCCAAAATCTAAATGAAGAAGGAAATTAACTTTAACATTGTTTTTTGTTGAACCTGTATTTACTACTTCTACTTTATTCAATATATAAATAAATAAATACTTGGCAAAAGAAGTCCATACAATAAAGCCTGTTACGATTTCCCAAAATGAACACTGAATGGTGTTTCTGGTATTTCTCATGGAACATCTGATGGTTGGTTAACTGGTGTGCTGTATGGAATGAAAACTAAAAATGAAGACATTCTTGCTGTTTCTGCAGCTTGCTTTGATGTTCATGAATTAAAAAAATAGCAAAGTTAGACACTGAATAGTTTGGGCTACTCTTCTGCAATTTATGGCATTACTAAAAAGAACAGAAACCTGTAACTTCTGAAGCAGAACCTAGCTATTGAATGTTTTTTTTTATTTTGTTTGTAAATTCTAGCGTTACATGCACATACATTTTTTAAAAGTACTATTGTTCTTTAAACAACATTGTTTTAAAAATGCGCTATTGTTCTTTATTTTTGAGGAGCACTCGATACAGCAATATGAATATTAAGCATGTGATTCTGCTTCATGAAGAACAATTTCACTAAAAAGAGAAGAAACCTGTAACTTCTTAAGCAGAACCTGGCTATTGAATATTTTTTCTTTTATTTTGTTTGTAACTTCTAGCATTACATGCACATCCATTTTTAAAAAAATATAAATGCACTATTGTTCTTTATTTTTGAGGAGCATTTGATACAGCAATATGAATATTAAGCATGTGATTCTGCTTCATGAAGAACAATTTGACTCAGTGTAAACAGTGTTAAAAAAAGGCAGCAAAACCCCCATTCACACAGAGAAAGGAAAAATGAGATTAATGGATACAGACATAAATCTAAGGATAAATGCAAAATTATGTGCATCACCCTAGCAAGGGGGACATTTGCAGCAGTCTGTGTTGCTTTTCAGGCAGCCTTTGGGAGGTGAGCATCTGCAGGTCTGCATTGTGAGTGTGAAGGGCAGTCAGGACACAAAATTCATTTTCTTGGAAAAAAAAATAGGGGATAGGCAAAGGAGTCCAGCATTTGCGGGGATTACAGCTTGAAATTGGTTTTCTGATACAGAGTGAGTGATAAGGAGACTGGAAGTTGGTCACAAATCTGAAAATGGGGAAAAAAAAATTGGTGATGACAAATTAAACAGTGGAAAAACAGTGTCCCAGCCAAAGTAATGGATATGGTTATCAGTTGTTCCCAAGGCATTCTGCATGGATAAAACTGTCTCTTCAAGCAAGTTTGCTTTTCACATAGATATCAGTAATGTTTAAATAAATAAATAAAGTGTTACTTGTAGAAACAATATAAATTATAAAATAATGAAAATGATCTTCAAAAGACTAGAATGTCAAATCACAGTGCAGGAATGGTCAATTGTTCTGTGTTACCTTTCAGGAGTTTTGAAGTATAATTTATCATGGGAGAAAAATGAGGAAATGTATACCAAGATTGATATTTCATGTGTAATGGTAATAATTTAGTATGCAATAATTGTTAGTGCTTTGTGTTCTTGAGTTATTTGGAAGTTTAATGGTGATCTTGGTTATGAATTCATATATTCACATTTCCTAGAAGATAGTTACTGGCTGAGTAATGACAGCCAGGAAATGATACCTTGTCTTGTTCAACAAGAACTCTTTATGCCAGTCCTTGTTCTCTGACTGCCTTGAAAGATGGTTTTTTGTTGGTTTTTTTTGGGTTTTTTTTGGGTTTTTTTTGCCTTTTTTTGTTTTTGTTTTTTGTTTGGTTTTTTTTTTTTTTCTTTTTTTTTTTTTTTTTTTCTTTTTTTTTTTTTTTTTTTCTTTTTTTTTTTTTTTTTTTCCTTTTTTTTTTTGTTTTTTGTTTGGTTTTTTTTTCCTTTTAATTTTCAATTAAATGTTCACTACCCCTGCTTTCCTATTGTTCTGCATCTTTTGTTGCATTCTTGCCCACCAGCTGCTTGTTTGTGTGTGGCTTTTCTATTTTACTTTAGTTTTTACAGGGTTGTATAACACTTTATTTTTTTGTTTTGATTGGAGGGCTCTTACATCTCTAAGTTTCTGTTTTTACAAAAAGAAAGGACTAGGTTTTTCTGTTTCAATTATGCTCCTTAACATATCAGTGTTTATATCAAACCTGCACAATTAAAATGCTAACTTTTTGTCATTAGGAGGCCCATTTTCTATGTGTTAGGACCCTTGTCAATAAGGTTCTGAGCCATTAAGGTATAATAAAACAAACAAGAAGTTTGCATATAAATCTTAAAAGTCTACGCCTGTTAAATTAACCATTAAATTCTGAGAGATTGTGCCCTGCCTTCTGCAGACCACATAGGTTATTTGCTAAAGAAATCATAGTAATGTAAAATGAGCTTAGTCTTGTAGATAAAGAACATTTTGCCATACCTAGTTTCAGAAATTAAACAAAGTCTCTTAATTTCATCTTTCAATAAATTACTATTATTTAAAATAAAGGCCACAATGAATTAGATGTTATTTACTGTCAAAGTGTCTGGACCAACTTGGAGGTAGTATACTGAATTTTTCATTTAATTAAATTTTTTGTTAGAGGGAGTGAAAATAGTTATGTCAAAACAAAAATAAACTTGCTCTTTTGGAACTTATGCTAATGCAGTATTTTTTCTGTGAAAATGCTGAGAGTTACGTGTATCATAAGAAATTCTTAACAACCATATAATAGGCAAATATGGGATTATCTGCATCCTTTTTAAGTCTTCTGACCTCTGATAGTTATGTATAGCATTAAATTGTGAAATATACGAACTCTGCTTCCAAGATGTTTGGCATTAGATACAACCTGTATAAACAAACATGTTTTGAGGACTTTTAGTTTCCTATGTGCATTCTTGAATATTCCATTCATTCTACCCTCTCACAGGAGAGTGATTTTGTTTTTTTATTAAAGCTGAGGGTTTTGAGCTAGCACAAGATTTAATCAGCTCTTGTAGCCTTAAATGAATATGTAATATGTTGCTAATTGCTGTTCTTATCTCTATTGCAGGCAGAGGCTGATGTTTCTGCTTGGTGTGGGGAGCTTGCAGCTCTTTGTTCAAAGCAATTGGACTGGGCCTCCTGTTCAGTTAAAGCTTCAGGATGTTTTGCCGCCTGCATTGTTACAGAAATTCTGCAAGGTAGGTTTGGATTTTAATAAGCTGTACTTTTATTGTAACTGCTTTTCACAGGTAACCATAGCACTGTGTCAGAGAAGGCACATCTGCAAGGTAGGGTGCTAGAATAAATTGCTGTAATCATCAATCCTACTGGCTGCTATTGCAGCATCTTCAGTTCTATCAGCAGTGTCCTAAAAGTAGCTACTGTTTCTCTACTGAAGATATTTCCTGCTGGAAATGTTGGGTTTGGATGGAGAAGATGTCTTTAATATAGGCATTTACTCCAAGGGCATTTGCAGTCAATAAACTTTTTTGTGTGTTTATTTTGGGATACATTCTTAGCTGGATCGAAGAAAGATGTTTATAAATGGCTTAGAAATTTCCTCTCCTTAAGGTAAGGTAGAAGTTGCAATATCTTCCAAATAGCAGCATGTTTGGCAGATGGTAACAGTAGATTTGGATGCTCAGTATCCTGTTAGGCTCCTGAATGCCAAGTGAGTGGAGATAATATTAGTACAAAAATGCTAATCTGTATAGAGCTTTTGGAAGCAGAATGTAGGGGATGAAACTGATCATGAGGGCTGCCATTTATTTTGTCATTGTTTTATGTAGATTGCTAATCAACACCCTAACTTCTTTTAGTGAGATTTTTGTGTTGTTCCTCATGGCAGTGCCACAATCCAGACTTTCCTCACATGGGGTTTTAGCACAGCTTCTTGATTTTTCTCTTGGGATTAAAGCTGTGGTAAAATACTGACTACTGCAATGTGTCAGTGTAGAACATATCAGTAGTTTCTGTTAATGCTAAATCTATACACAAGTTGGAATTTAGAATTTCACTAAGAATAGGGTATGGACCATGAGCAATGTAAGTGCTGTAAACTGTGAAATGAGGGGAAGTTGGAGTATATGAAAGGTTTCACGTAAAGCTGTTGGCTGTGGTGTGGCATGTTTTCCATAATTCATAAAGTCTTGCCTTAGGTTCATTTGCAAGGTTGTATTTCTAAATAACTAATTCAGATACAGTATTGCTCCTGTTTTTTTTGAATAGATGTTTATAAATTTGGTTTATCTTTTAGGACTGGCACAGTACATATAGATAGGCTTATTTTTCACATTATTTTTGATACTTGAAATTCAAATCTCATCTTCTGATTACTAAATAAGTAACAGTGGAAACCAAATGTACTAAACCTTTAGGGATGTGAAATGAGCAAAAATTTTGAATTGTGCTACTTCTGAAGGGAAAGGTAGTTCATTTTTCCTTTATATATAGTAAAAATCTAATTGATTCTCTTTATAATTTGTTCATAATATTCAATATTATGATATTTAATATTCTTACAAATGTTGGTTTCTGTTTATTGGAGAACTTTATATTCTCTGTTAGTGTGTGCACAGGTTGCAGTCTAATGCAGTCTGCAGCCCAAGATGATGCTCATTGGACTGCTGTCACTGACTGAGTTCAGAGACCTGGAAAATAGTGTTCATAATTTCTATTAACCATTTCATAGAATCATAAAACGGGAATTTAAAGATCACCCAGTTCCAAGCCCCCAGCCATGGGCAAGGACACCTTCCACTAGGCCAGAGTTCCAGCCAATCTGGCCTTGAACATTTCCAGGGAAGGGGCATCCACAGCTTCTCTGGGCACCCTGTTCCAGTGCTGCACCACCCTCACAGCACAGAATTTCCTTGCCTAAACCTACTCCCTGTTAGTTTTGAGCCCCCCACCTTGTCCTGTCACTTCATGCCTTTGTAAATAATCTCTCTCCCTCTTTCTGGTAGGTCCCCTTCAGGTACTGGAAGGCCACAATTAGGGCAGCCCAAATCCTTCTTTTTCCAGGCCATTTCATTTAATGTCTGGAAGAATGAGATACTAATTCCCTGTTGAGTAAGGAAATACGTGATCTCCTGCTTGGTTTCTGTTATGTTTCTGCAGTGGCTGGGAGTGTGATGCTTTGAAATAAGTTTGTTTATGCAGAGCTGGTATTGCAGAAACTAAACTGGCAAGAGCTTATAAAGGAAAACATACTTTATTTCTAATGAGGGCTCCATCAGACTTCCATATTCTTCAAGGTTTAGCTATTTATGCATTCAGGCAGAAGTTTACCTTTATTTCTATTACTGCTATATGTATTGTCTTCTGACAAGTTAATGTTGTTTTATTTTCCAAGAGCACTGTGCACCGATGTGCTAAAATCTAATATCCAGTTCTCTTCTTTATTAAAAGTCTTAATTCAAAAGGTTTTGAATTATGTTTTGAATTCTCTTAATGTACTATTCATTCCAAGGATTCTTAGTATATGAGCGCTCTGTAAAAAAGAACAACTCAATAGTGACATTTTTGTGTTTAATCCAGCTTTCCTCTCATGCATACACAGATATTCAGAAAATGTGGGTTAAAAATTTAACTCTTAACTTTCTACATCTGTTGTAATCTTCTATATTCTGTCATCAAGACTGATACAATCTCTTTTTAAACAGATCATCCATTTTCCAGGTTTTCAAACTAAAATGATTTTTCCCACATCAAGGTCGAAAAATTGTCTTCATGCTTCTTTTAGCTTGCTCTAAGTATTGTCACTAAATTTCAGCTTTACAATGTCTTATTTATTTAATGAATATTTTAAAAACTGTTACTCTTATTTTTAGAACACTTTATTGGATTAGTCTTTGTTTCCAGGGTATATAACTGCTGCCATTTCTATCCTTGGAAAGTTTCACCTCTGGATCAGTGACGTAGCTTCATTTTTGCTCCCAGCTAATTTCTTTTCTTACGAGTGCAGTAAGGCTGCATGAGACTTAATTAATTTTAGTGAAGAATAAATAAAATAGCCTCTTTAAGATGAGTTGCTAGTAGGGGCCACTTGGATGTCTTCAGTGTACAATATTCATGAGTATGTATTTATTATTTCCCTTTCCTCCTTCAGTCTAGCCTTCTCTCTAAACTATGGTTACATTCATGTACTCTATTAAGATTTGGTTTTATGTCCTGTGGTTTTCAGAGTCCACACAAAAGTAGCATTTTATTTATTAATGTATTTCAGTTTTCTAAAATAACTGTGAGACTTTACCACACCACTTAATAGTCTGACTGATACTACGCTGCATTTTTTTAATGAGTGAATGTGGTAAAAGAAGATTAAAAAGTACTGAATTCTAGTTAAAGTGGATTAGCAGTTTTTGTTTTGAACTTGTTGGCGTTAGACTAAAACATTGTTAATGAGCTCAGTGCTTAAAATAAGTGGCTTATAGTAATGGGTTCCTTGAGTCTTAAAAGAGTTGTCACTGTCTCTGCATGTAAGGCAATAAAAGATGCAAAACTGTTGAAGTTGGAGCATATTTATTCTCCCTTAGGTTTCAGAGCTTCTGTGTATTACCTCATACAGCTGAGCTCAGTATTTTTAGTGGACAAACTGGAAAGTTATGTGTAGTAGTACTAATGAAGACCACTGATGATTAAGAATGTTGAGAGGACAAGCTGCTTGCTGCTTTATTTGTTGTGTGATTTCATATTCACAAGTAGAATATGTCTGGTAACAGTAAGAAGTTCCATCTGGAAGATCTCATTCTATTAATTGGTAATACATGTAAACAACTGGTAGGAGTCCTCCAAATACATTTGTCAACAGTTTCTGCTCTTCTTTTTGTAGCTTCCAGGCTGACCCCAAAGAAAAAGTTTTGGAATGAAGTTGAACAATTTTTTTTCCTTATGTTTTTCATTACTCCTATCTTTTATGCATTATTTGATCCTTTTGCTGGAAGAGACTGAAATATTGCCACACTTCCGTTGGTATCTATAGCCATGGTCATAATTAATATGAAAAACACCAATGTACCATGTGGCAGTACTGTCTCAAATCCAGTATGAATCCTTGGTCTTGTTAATTCAAACTGTTGTGAATTCATTTTTCAGGCCCAGATGCTTGGCTTAGCATGCACTAGCCAGGAAGAAAAAAGTCTGTGCTTGACCAGCAAGATACAGGCTTTGAAAGTTATGCAGATTTCTCCCTCTTGTGGGGAATGTAAGGATGGATGATAAAGGCTAAATCTGGAGGCAGAGTATTGTAAGCAAAGATAGTCTGCTAAGTAACCTATAGTCTTGCCCTGCATTCCCTTGGTATGAGTATAGAACAGAAGGGGGAATCTTAATGCAATCGCTTCAAAAATACCCCTTAGCAGCAGAGCAAAGCCACCCTCATAGGGTTTATGAGCAAGAGCTTTCATAACCAAAGTACTTCTATGACACATAGAGCTCTCAGGCAAGATTTGCTTGCACGGGCTCACCATGATTATCTTTAGTCTGGACCTCAGGTCCAGACTTTCCATAGGTTACCTGTTAGTGATTTGACTTGTAAAACTGTAGACAGCCTCCTGTGTAATCTTCCCTCCTTTTCAGAAAGTTGAAGAGAAAAGCAGTTAGAAATGAAAGCAGTATTTCCATTGCCTTCAAGTCTAAAGCGTGTAATTCTGTTTTCAAGGACCAAACCTTTGGCAGGTAACCTCAGTACATCCTCTGTTAATCTGAAAGGTAGATCACCTTAGCTTTGCTAAATGACTAATTGTTGTGGAGTAGGCTTTGTATTTTTAAAAATATGAGAAGCCCAGTATAAATGGCTTAGTAGCCACAGGCAGCAGCTTCCTGATCCTGTAATTTGTTTCACCTCACCTTTGCTTCCATTTAATCAAGTCTTCCTGAGCCTTTAGCCTGGCAGGCCTTTAGCCTGTCTGCAATTACCTTTTTATATACAGGGGAAGGATCCCCAAGACAGAAAGAGCTTATGAAATGTTAGAAAGGCCAGAGTGGTTCTCAATATATAAGTAAAAGCATGTTGAATGCTCACTTTGCTTCTAGTCACTACCATTAGCAAGAAAAGAACACTAATTCCCTAAACTAAAATTCTCATACACTCTATTTGTAGAGCTGTTGAATGTGAATGGCAGGAGCTTTCTTCTGATTTTTATAATTACCTCAGGTTGCTCCAGTTGTGCTGTGAAATACTTTTGAAATACTGTAAAAATTGAAATATGCAGGAGTACTGTCCAGCTTGCAGTTGATTTAGGGCTTTAGTAGTAGTAACTAAAAAGTAGCCATTAAGTTTGTAAGTTGAATATAGAAACAGCTGTGCTTCAGAGATTAAAAAGTATTGATCTGGAGTGAATTGAGCTTAATTTGTGTGTTAATTTGTGATGGTCCAACAGAACCACATGCAGGTCCAGCAGAAGCTGGATGACTACTCCAGGGGTTTCTCTGCATATGTTATTATGTAACATAATTATCTAGTATATGTGTATTTCTAGTATATAGAATAATTATCTAGTATATGTTTATTATCTGGTATATGTAATTATCTAGTATATGTTTCTGTGCTTTAAGAACATTACTTCTGAATAAAATAATTATACTTTGTGATGTCAAATTTGATGAAGAAAAGAAAGACTCAAAAATTTAACCCAGGCTTACTAAGTAAGGAGCATTACATTAGCAAGTCTTGGGTTGTGGCCGTTTTGAGATAAATGAAATTTTGGAGCTACAAGAGAGGTTCAACACATTATATATTAAGGTGTTTAAATACAAGAACACAAGCTCAGAATTTCTTTTTTATCTTAGCCAATGTTTTAGAGATTTTGGTATTTTGGTGGACTTCTCTTCTTAACATTTCAGTCCTTGAAGCCATTACACCTTACTACTGACTTGTAGCTATTCTCTCACTGTAAAGACTACCTCAGGGCAGTGAGTTCTGCATGGATAATGCAGTCTTTGACCATAGGCTGGAAAAAGGAATGTTGGTTTAGACTTTCTCAGCTAAAGGTGAAGGATGTCTGCTTTTCTGGATGGGATTTATTTCATGGAAAAGGACATGGATTTGTTAAAATAGAAGATAGCAGTTCTTTTACTCTGGGACTTGTTGGCTTATTTTCAAGACTGTAATATGTCATCAACCTTCAGTTCTTCCTCCCTCATTCTTTGTTAATGTTATAGTAGCAGGACTGAGTTTTTGGTGAAAGGACTTGAAATGTGAATTTGACATTAATTTGTTACTACAGTACTTAAACAAGTACAGATAACTCTAGTTTTGCAAGGCTGTTTCTGAAAAAGGTTTTATAACAAATCTCTTTTGCTTTCCCGTTGGGCATTTTAAGTGTGGTCTACTTTGATTATAGAAAGAATCAAAAACATGCAGATAGGAAAAAGTTTACATTAAACTTAAAACTCTATTGAATGTCCAGCTATGTGTGTGTGTGTATTTGAAAAATTAATCTTTAAAAGTACTGATTGATAACTTTCCCCTCTCAAAATTAGAGATGTTGATAAGGTTCTTCCTTTCTGAATGGCCAGAGATGCAATAGGTCTGGTATATTTCCAGTTGGCAGTTCCTTTCCTTTATTTTCAAGTGGTTTGTCTGACTGTTGTGATCATCATTTTCCACAGTGGGATTGAAATGATTGCAATGATGTAATACAGGAATTCCCCTTTGTCCCAAATCATTGTCTGCAAGATAAAAGTATTTTCAATGCTAATGCAAACTGAAAAACCCCACAGTAAATCAGTATAAACATAACAGAATAAACTTAGATTACTCTGTTATTGAAAAGTGATGTTGGAGATTCATATAGCTTAACAATTTTTGTCTTTGATGTAACCTGTTGATACAGGTATTGAAAAGAGTTTCAAATAACTCAGGAATTACATTATTTGTTTCGTTTAAAAAGCTGAAATATGATTCAAGTAACTTATACCTTGGTTGTGTAGACTGATTCAGAATCTTTCTCAGGCAAGTGACTTCAATGCAAGCTGTCATGTAACCTTCTGTTCTGCCTTCTCCTTTCCATTCCCCTTTTCTGCCCCTTTTATACCAACTGAAAACTAAAACGCTATTTTTTTGTTCATTAAGGAAATCTGTCATGAGAACCAGGAATAGACTGATAAATGGGAGTCTCCGCATTAAAAGGGAGCGGAGAATAGGTGACTGTCAGATGACAATCACTGCTGAGAGAGTCCCTGGAGAGCTACCTCAGGGCCATTAAGTAAAAGAGTTACTGCAGAGAACATCATACAGGAATGCATCCAAAGCAGAGAAAAGTTTTTATTTATCAGACAAAGGGAATAAGGGCTCTGATAGTGCTGCTCTGATAGTGTTGCTCTGATGCCACTCCAGCAGGAAGCTGCCTCTGGGGAAAGAAAATGATAACACATACTGACAACACTGCAGGAATATCTAGTGTATTTCATTGCTGTAGGATTAATTTAATTACAGAATGGTTTTGTTTCTGTGATTGCAAATTGAATGGATTTACCAAGCTTTTCTCCTTACATCACCGGAATGATTGTATTATTAGAATGTGTTTGGGGTTAGTCAACTGGATGACACATGAATTTTAGGTGGGAGGAAATCAGTGTCCTGCAGATTATGTTGTTGCTGTGTATCAGGACAGCAAGAAACAGTGCAGAATTTACCATGATTTGGTAAAAGGTTGAGACTCCAAGCGACAGAGTTTAGGTTTTGTTTTGGTTTTGGCATTTTTTTGTATTTTGAGCAGACTTTTTCCCTAAATACTTTAATAGCTTTTTTTTCTGTTCTATATTACATTATTTTTTAATAAACTTAAGTTTCCTGAAAGTTGTCTTTTTTTCCCCATTCTTTTAGCCGAAAGTACTGCATGCAGCTATTCTGAAGATGTTGGTTCTAGATGGTGAATCAGTTTATACTTTGACTTCTCATCCTATTTTGCTGCTTGTAGCCAGGATAATCCTTGTGAATTCAAGACACAAACTCACATCTCTCCAGGTAAGAAATATGTGACTAATGACTATGACTACCAGCTACTTCTTAATTGGTTCTCTTGTTCTTTTCTTCATACCTCATTGAATCATTCTGACTTCATTTCTTTTCCTGTAGCTCTGAGGTTCTTCCCTCTAACAGTTAGGACAAAGTGATTGCAATTGATCACAAGTATCTTCTTAAAGATAAGCTATTTACTCATTGTCTTCCCCAAAAGAGAGGAAAGGTGTCTTCATTAGCTGGAAAAATCAGAAAATTCAATACAGTCAACTTTATCAAGACACATACTTTGTGATATTATTTGTTGGGGGTAAGCTGGGAATGCCCAGTAATGCAGCTTATGTGTCCTATACCCTTTTTAACAAGCTTTTGGATACTGTTAACCATTACTGTATGAATTCTAACTCTAAATCTCTGGTGTGTGTGTGTGTTAAAAACAAGCAGACATGTGTACCTCCCTTGTAGTTCAGCAGCAGCCCGGTTGGTAGCAGGGCTCTCTGGAAGTGGGAGACTTTTAACAGCAGCAACTTCTCTTTATTGAATTCTAGTTGAACAGAATTTGGCTAGAGATCAAAATGCCACATGGCCTCTCTTTATGCTTGGCTGACAACTTCCATTCCCAGCTGGGTCTTTGTATGAGTGATGAATTAAACTGTGTGGGAGATGTTGGCTGTGCTGCGTTTCTGGAAGCCAAGTTCTTCCATCATTTTCCCTCTTATTCACAGATGAGTGCTGTTGAATTTCAGCAACTGGGTCAGTCAGGGAAACAGAAAATGTACCTGGTTTAGAAAATCCCCCTGATGGCTCCCCTAAGGATGACATAATGGAGAACTTTATTCTACGGGGTTGCGGTTCAATTATTTTTGACTACATTAAGTTTGCATAGTAGTTTAAAGGCAACAGCTGATAGGAACTACTTTCATCAACAGGTTGATGTAGCAATTAAAGCTTGCTCTTCTTTTTCTTTTCTTTAGCTTGCTTCAAAGATGGCCTCTTAATACTTTTGCTGCTTTAATAGTAGCACACATAAATTTAAAACAAGGTAAAATGCTTCAAAATGTATTATCTAAAGCATTAATGAAGCCCTGTATGCTACTTTACATGTAAGAGTAAATGCTTAAAAACATTCCGCCAAGTTTTCAACTTGGCTCCCAAAAAACATTGCTAATAGAATATTGTACACAGCTCAGCTGGTTTATCTGAAACTTTAAAAATATATTCTCATTGATTCTATTATTTCTAAGTGGTAAGTATAAGGCCTCAGGACATTGTATCATTAAAGTGGATACTCCATTGTGTGGGAAAATTAAAACTTCATGGTATAAAGCTAAACTCAAGTAATTTGAAACTTGTTCGTTAAATTGCCTTTAGGTTTCTAAATAAATGCTGAAATGTTGGGATCTGACCTCTTTCATGAAGCCTGTTTGTGTGTTTTACTCTGTCCAGCTTGATATCAAAAGTCATCTTTCATTGCTCTTGGAAATAGATGCTATTATTCTTTTTGATAGTTCCTTTCTAGGGACATTAGAATCAGCTCCATGTAATTAGTTTAGATGTTTGTGCTTGAATACTGCACAACCCTTAGGTCAGTTTGAAGCATACCTGCTTAAAAAGTTCAGACAATGGATGCTTCTAAAGCAATCAAACATCTTTCATAGAAAACGATAGGTGTGCTAGCAGCACCAGAATAAACAGCGATCATTGGAGCCTCTGGAGAGGTGTGCTCTACATTCACAGATTATAATCTTAAGTATAATTTTGAGACTAGAGTATTAAAATTAACTTTTCCATGCATTTTCTCCTGTTACAACTAGAGAAAAGGTTAAGAGACTGTGGGGAATTTATGCTTTGTGTACAAAGGTTTCTAAAATCTGGTATTTCCTGGGCTGTGGTTCAGCTCTGCCAGCTGTAGAGTGATTGCTTAGTTCAGTAAAATCTTTGCCCTTCTGAAATTCAACATACGGACATGAGGACTTTCAGTTGTGATTGTAATGTGTTCTCAAGAGAAATTATGCTCCTATTCTGCCTCTCTCATGCTCGTTTATGCTACCACCTGAAGAAATAAAAAAAGGTCAAACAGAACAGGAAAAAATGCATAGAAGGATGAGAGTGGATTATCAGAAATACTGAGTGGCTTCCATACATACAGTAACTAAATAGTTTAGGACTCTTCAGCTGGAAGATTGCTGAAGAATGAGATCATGGCTTTCTATTAAAATAATCTATGTGATGCAAAAAAAGATAAGTAGGAAGCATGTGGATTTGGGGTTTTGGTTTTATTTCAGTCCTTTTCTGTTACAAGAATTAGGAGCTATGAAATCAAAGTAGCAAGTGGCTGCTCCAAAATAAGTGTATGCAAGTATGCCTTTTTTTCTGCTGTTCACAGCATTTCTTACCAGATGATGGTAATAAAGATTCGATGGTAATAAAGATAATAGAGAAATTGATAGAGGGAAAATCCATCAAACCCTCAGAGCACTGTAGAACTGCCTGGATATGTTCTTCTTTACGCTAGGTTATGGTTGTTTTTTATAATAAAACAGCTATTTTAGACAGGTTTGTATTTTTTAGGAACTAGATTTGAATAGAACACAAAATCTGTATTTTAAAACCACTTTCTTTTTTTTTTCTTTTATTTTCTTAATGGTCTATATTTGTTATGAACTTGAAGTATACATATTTTCTTTCAGACTTTACCTTGGTGGACTCTAAGATGTGTAAATATTCACCAGCAGTTGTTGGAGGAGAGATCACCTGAGCTATTTACTCTTGCCCAGGCCTGTATAAAGCAAGGTATATTTCTAATTACTTGTTTTATTGGCTTGCAGCATCTCTTCTAAGATATCACAGGGGAGGGGAATTTGTAGTCAAAACTGTTAAAATGCTTATCAGACACTTAGGTAACTGCAATGACTAGAGAGGGAACAGAATTTCACTTAAGTTGCCATGGACTTGTAAGACATGCTATTTTTCAGCCTCTAAGATGCAAACATGATCATGAACAAAGGTTTTTTGACAGTGACTTGTTTTGAGACTCTTGGATGTGGTTCTCAGAGATAGATGATGTAAAATACACCTGAATATTTAGTGAGTTTCTTTCTGATAGTTTCTGCTGCCTCTTGCCAGTTTTTTTATTTTCTCACTGAAGCCATCTGCTATTTCAAACAAGTACCTTCATATTCCATAAAATAAATACTTTTAAGCCTTTTTATGTCTTTGAGTAGGTCTTGAATAACCCATTTGCTTGTCTATATCAAGACAAGCAAGCATTTTCTTGAGTTTTTCTCAAGAAAACTTTGTGTTAGTTACTAGAGAAAAAGACCTTCAGATTTCAGGAGAAATTAATTTTTTCTCAAGTGTTAGGTCAGTCCCCTGACTAGAAGACAGCTGCAAGGATTCCCTGCTGTTCTGAAGCAGCCATTATGCAAAACCAATGGGACTCTGTGCAGTTTCCCATCCCTTTGGCCATGTGCCAAGCATGGTATGGGGTGCCAAAAGGATGTCATAAATTTGGGATATCAGCGCTTCTGGGCCACTACATCGGTACTAGTAATGATGTGAAGCTTTCCTCAAAGGTCCTTGAAGTCTCAAAGTGCCTAAACCTATCAAGCACTGTGAGTAAATGGTATTTAGGCAGTGGTAAGACTGCTTCTCCATGTGCCATTTGAGTTCATCCTATGGCTTTAGCACGAGTAATCTTGTATTCAGCTCATTGAAACTTGCTAGCTGCGGAAAATCTAGTTGTAATGCATGATTAAACACTATACCTGATTTTTTTTCCTTTGAAATTATATTGTCACTCCATTCAAAAGTTGTGTTTTTGTGTGGTTTCCACTTGTACCTGCATGTCCAGTATTTTTTTAAAATTACTAGTTTGTCAGTTTTTTTTAAAAAAATAATAAATCTTGTATTTGAAAAAGTTGTTACTAGGCAGGATTTATCTATGAAAATTTTGATTTAGTGAATTTAAAAAGCTGTGTTAAAACTATATTCAGACTTAGCAGCTTTCTATATTAAGTGAAAGGTTTTGAGGTTTTGAGTACTTTAACGAGTACTAACAGAAAAAAAAAAAAGCCTAGGAGGTTTAAACAGTAAAATCTGTTTGTGCTAGATTTGACTCCCAATCTCTAAATTAACCAAAAAAAATTCAAAAAATTCAGAGAAAATGTTTAAAAATTCCTTGATAATACTATTTTTATAAGTTTTGAGGTTTTGAGTACTTTAACAAGTACTAACAGAAAAAAAAAAGCCTAGGAGGTTTAAACAGTAAAATCTGTTTGTGCTAGATTTGACTCCCAATCTCTAAATTAACCAAAAAAATTTCAAAAAATTCAGAGAAAATGTTTAAAAATTCCTTGATAATACTATTTTTATAGTAAGACTTTTTAACACCATTAGTAAAGCTTATTTGAAAAATTAAGCATCCATTATAGCACTGAGCAGCCTCATGCTATAACTGGGTAACTAGTCCTTTTTAAGTACTGTGATGCTGTAATCTTTTTTGGAATTCTTATTATCTAAATATTTTTGCAAAATGCAGAAATAAAGCATGAAGCAAAAAACCCACTTCCAATTAAGACTAATCAGCATTAATAATTTTCAACCTAATGTCTGTATTTGCAGGAATATTCTCTTGTAGCTTACTGTACTTTGATAGAACTTAAATATACAAGAAATACAGATGCTTTTATGCTGAATGAAAAAATGTCAAGTCTTCTTTGCTAAAGAGTTCAGATATGTTCACAGAGGTATTTTTTCCAGTGCAGATGGAGAACATGATCTTTATCACTCAGGAAGTCAATAATGATTTAAAAAACAAACAAACAAAAACTCAACACACAAAAACCAACCAAACAGAAAATGTCTTACGAATCCTAAGCCACCATTCAATGCTTGATCTGCTGTTGAAACATTAATTTCAAGCTTCCTACTTAAGGGGTGGTATTAGCTCAATATTTTGTTTCTATGTTCTTTAGAAGGTCCAATACAATTAGAGTTGCTTATTTTCTGCAGAGGTGCTATTTCCCAGTTCTGCTTTGCTCTTTAATATAAGCAAAGATTGAACTTTTCTTTTTTCTGGTAATAATCCTTAGATATAAAACTTGAAAAATGCTTTAAATCACATCTTCTATATAGTGTCAGTAAATTTTTAAACATGTGAAGGTGTAAAGAGCAACAGACTTTCTCTCATGGTATATTAAATGTATTTTTAAAATACCATTCTCCTGAACTGCATTCTCATCTCTTTTCTTTTTCTTCATTTGCAGTGACAGAAGCAGAGGCTTTGTTCACAGGTGGTGAAAGCTGGCACTTAGCAGTTCAGTTCCATCTTGAGTCTGCCTATACATTTTTGTTCTACTATGAATATAAAAAAGCTAAACACTGTTTCAATATGGCTAAAGACATAACAAAATTGCAGATTAACCTTACAGGTAAGTTTTGCTTGTAAAGTCTAAGAAGATGATTGGTTGCATCAAAGTACCCTATGGCTTCTTGGTTTTTTGGTTTTTTAGGTGACATATCTAAGGAATAAATAACTGTACTTCATGTTTAACAGGTAGGTCTTACTTGTCTTCCAAGATTTAGTATTGCTTGGAAGAGAAATATAACATCTAGTTTAAAAATCATTCCTGAATGGTTATTTGAGGAGTTGGGGTATTGTAATCCTTCATTCTAGTGTTTCATGTCAAATTCTATGTCTAGTTGTATCTACTGCTGTCATAATGAATATTTTTTGTTTTGTTTTGTTTGGAGACACTTATAAAATTGTCTGCATGATGATTTGATGTAGTCTTTCACCTTTTGTGCCACTAGCCTAGATCTACCCCATGTAAATAGCTTTTGGAAGTCACTGCCAGGACTGGTATCATCACAGAAAATAAGTAGGGAGGTTAAATTTCTGATAAACAGAAATCACAAGGATTCAGTCACTGGAGACTTTATAATTATCCTTTCAGAACCTATTCTGTGGTATCAGGAAGATCAACGTGCTGCTCTTAAAAATTTTACATGTACAGATATTGATCTATGGTCTAGCTGGTTCTGCTGGGCAATCAAAATTACATAAAATCACACCTTTTCTGTATGAGAATTTATGATTGTACCTGAGTAGAAATGTAAAAAATCTTTATCTAGCTTTTTCTTGTAAACTTACTAGTGGAAAGTGCTAAGGACCTGAAACTTGCAGCTTCCTTACATACTATATCCCTGTATGTCACAAGGCTCATGCTCCTTCATGTCTAGGTTGGAGCTGCAGCTAATCCTGTTTATACCATGAATCATTTCAATAATTTAATTTTAAAAACCCCCAAGCCATTAGCAGCAAAAAACCCCAAACCCTAAAACACACAAAAAACCAAATAAAAACCCAAAGAAACACAAACTCTCAGAAATTACGTGTAACTCCATGCTCATTTATTCAAAGGTTTTAAAAGCTTACTTTGAAAGATATGTAATGGAAATAATATATAGTAATTTATATCTGAAGGAAATCTATACATTTCAATTGTTCCTATCCTCTTTTCCCTGTGTGCAACAAAATCTGTGTATGTGGTGTGTTCCAGGTGTGGCATTTATTGCCAACTTGGTATTATAAAGTACTTTCTTTAAAATGAGTCAAAAATTTTCTTGCTTTTTTTTTATTGAAAACATCCGTACCTATGATGGTACTCTAGCTGTAAACATACAATTACCTAAGAATAAGTAAAATCAAAGAGACAGTCTTCATACTGGATTTTTTTTTTTCCTTTAAAGGAGATCTTCAGATTTTGGATTAATAATTTCCTTAAACCTAACTTAGAAAAAACCTTCTTGTTTGGAGAAGGCAAAAAAAGATTGGAAGCAGTGGAATTATTTGTATTTTTTATTACTTTACCGAGAGGTTATGATAGTCCCAGAGAAAGATTGTGGTGATACAGTATCTTGGAAAAATGTTGTGAAACTCCTAAATGTTCTGTGGTTTATCTCCATAAATCTATTAACATAGTTATGTCTAACCTGAAGGCAAATGAACTGAACTGAACATGTGGGAATTGTTGGCATTCTAGACAAATTCATTTGACATGCATGTTTGGGCTAAATGGGAGGAATGTTGCATCATCGAAAAAGACTTTGGTTTAATGTAAAAATCCAATCTCTAGCAAAGACATTTTAAGGCTTTTGGGAGGGATTTCCTTTTTAGGAAAGGATTTGGAGAGGTTTATATGCATTAATGGTTGTAATCCTTACTAGCTGAGTATTGTGTTACAGCATGGAAGTATATATTGTTCTTAAAACAGAGATTTTAGGACCAATGTTTTCCTAAGTTATTTCAGTAATATGTGAATAAATCATGCTTGGTTTGTGTGCACTTTTAAGTCCCATTAATCCAAATATGTATCGTGTTCATCTTTTATTGAAAAGCATCATTATGCCCCTACAATGAGTCATAACCATCAATAACTTTACAAAACAACTTCCAATATCCCTCTTGCATATGTAGGAATCCAAAATAAATTTAACCTCAACACATCTAGAGGATTAATAATGCTGAACTCTGAGATCTGTTTGTTCTTTTCATACCCAGTAACACATCTCTGGGGACCTGTGATATGCAACAGAAAGTAAAGTTTCTGTGTAGAGTCCTTTTACTTTGTGAGGATATACCATAGAATGTTAAGGGTTGAAAGGGTCCTTAAAGATCAAGGACAGGGACAATTCTCAGTACATTCAGGTTTCTGAAGGCAATATCCAGCCAGCCTTGAAAACTGCCGTGGTGCTAGTGGTATAAACCAACCAAATTTTTTCTCAGCTCTAACACATGTGATACATATTTTTGAAGTAAGAACCAGTATTTTGTCCCTGTAATAGCAAGGAATTCTTAGGTTTAAAAAACGGGGTGGGAGGTGTGAGAGCATAAACAAATCACAGTTTCTGAGTTGTAGTAAGCGATTTTATTGGTATCCAGGATAAGTTTGCAAGTGTTTCCTTCAGCTGTTTAGGCAGTTAGACATAAAAGGAAGTGAATTACAGCATAGTGGTTTTCAAGAAATATTAAAATAGAGAATTGAATGCCACTATGTAAAATTAGTATGAATCATTAGTCAGTATTTTGCTGTGTGACTCTCTGCAGTGTGCTGTGTGATTTTCAAAGTGATATTTTTACAACCTTTTTCATTTCTTCATATACTCTTTATTACAGGGCTTTTCCATTAAAAGGGGTAATTGGCAGAAAAGGAGAAATCAGTTTAATTTCTGGCTTCCCTACTCATCTCTTTCCATTTTCAGGAAGAAAAGTGTGTGACTGCCATTTCAGTCCTGCTGGATGAGGCTTATGGACCATGGCCTCATCTTCAGGCCTTTGTCACATGAGCAAGCACCTTTACCTCAAAGATTTTATAGACTGAAAATTTTTCAAAATTATCACAAAAATAAGAACTTTGTCATCTTAATTGGTTTTGCAAGAGCAGCAGATGGTTTGCTAACAGTGGATTAGCTCTCATTCCTCCATTTTACACTGTCTGAGCATTGTATCACAGTAATAATGAACAAGCAAACCTTCAAATTTTATAGAGTAATTTTCAGTTCAATTTTCGCTCTGGTTAGGAGCTAAAATTCTGTTATTTTAAGTTACTGTCCTGAAATTACTCTTTTATTTCTTTACATTTTGCAAGCAAGTTGCTAACAAGAGGAACTGATGTGTTTTTCCTTACAATTTGGTATCAATGTTAATTACCCCTTTAAAAACTAATAAAAATTGTCAGTGGTCCAATAAGGAACTGAAGAAGCAACACTGAGTGGAGTTTCACGTTGTGCATTCTGAATATTGGTTAATTCATTATGGAGCCTTCACTGGTTTGCTGTTTCACTCACTCCCAATATTACTTTTACTGTATCTTACATGCCATATTCTGGTAACATCATGTCTGTGATCCTTCTTCAAAGAATCTAACTCTTCAGATGAAGATTTGAAATATTTAAAATGATGGCCTGTAAGATATTATGGGATTTTCATTTGCATAAATATCTCCATGTAGTCACTAACTTCTAGCAGGCAAATTGAACAATTGTTTCTGGTTTATTGCTTGGAAATAAGCAGGGAAGTGATGAAACTTGATGACTATGAGTTTTCAAAATGCTGGGTTATGGGGAATTTAATTAAAAGCAGCTTTGCAAGACCTATACAGCTGTGTTTGTGTGTTTGTAATGTGTATTACTTTGTATGTTTGCTGGCAGTGAGAGCTCTGCAAAGAGATCAAGCAGAGGCTAACCGATGCTAAATTTTATAGGTTAATTCTCAATATATTTCTCTATTTTTTTCTGGGTTTTTTTTGGTAGTAACTCTCTAGCATACTATTAGATAACTGGTTTTTAGTGTTCCTTAATATAAAAATATTTTCTGCAGGTGCTTTGGGGAAGAGGACACGATTTCAGGAAAAATACGTTGCACAGCTTATTTTGGATGTCCAAAGAACAGATGGATTCTTCCTTCCTCACAGTGAACTAAGTCCAGCTCCAACACCTCTAGAAAGCTTGACAATAGTATGTATCTGAGAAGAATTGTTTTAATTTCTTAAAATGAGAATGTTCTGAGGCTTTTGTTGGGTGTCTGCTAGAGAAAAGTGTGTTGTGCCTAGAGAAACTTAGCTGGGGTTTTTGAAAGCTTGTGGAAAAACTGTGGGGCAGTAGTTTGCCTGGTATTAAAGGTCATGGGGCAAAACAACATATGAATGTCTGCAAGACAGATGTGGCTACTCAACTAAGAGCATGTTTGCAAATATGATCTTCTACAGCTCATGCATTAATTTTTGGAGACTAAGAATGATGGAGCCAGGAAAACAGGTGAGAGGCAGATTTTCAAAGTAGCCTGCAAGGCATCACAGGATTTCAGAGATTCCTGTGGACTGACAGACATATTTAGTTACAGTGCAAAGATAGGAAATTGCTCTGCTTATTCCTGTGGCATGATTTATGTGAATAGATCCTACTGATCTTAAGGGTGTGCGTGATGACTTCAATTATAAATTGCTTGAGAACCACTTTATTCATTTAGGATGGCCTTCTTCCCTCATAAGGAGATTTAAATTTATTTGAACTTTTTAAAGAAGCCAGAGATGAATTGAGCCATTATGGTCCCAAGTTTATACTTCAAGTAGGAAAGCCTTTATTAAAAAATATTGTGCCTTGATAGACTTCCAGGTCAAGCAGGGATCTTAAACAAAAAAATTGTCAATACTTCTCTATTTCTAAATTGAATGCATAAATATCTTAGGAGACTAATTTAGATTTTTCTTGTTTGCCCAGTACCACATCCTTGGTGTTGCATTTGATTTGATGAAACGAGGTTGACTACACGTGTCACAACTTAGGCTTATGGTAGAACTACATATGGTGACCCCTTATAGGATAGTGAGAGCTCAGGGGAGGCTGCCTGGTCAATGTCACGCTTAGTTATAGACTTCAATTACAACTTACCTAGAACTAAATGATAGGATGCATTGTTCTCAGCGTTCCTAACTGGGATATTAAGTGGTTTTTCCCAGTTACTCACAAATTTCGGAAGTATTTGCTCCCAGGTCAGTTGCCGTGAAAGGAAAGCCGCAGGCTTGATATGATGCATAAGGAGTCTTGATATGAAGTGGTATGTGAAAATAATTTGATCAGTTTTAAACAATTCAGAGCTGTTTGTATGTTTTGAGGAAGTTCTTTTTATATCTAGGAATGGAAGTCACACTTTAAAGCTCTGCTATACAGTTCAGTTGAGTTCAATTGATCAATATTCGTAGTGAAGCTAAAGTAATTAGTACAATTTATACAAGTTAGATTTTGAAAATTATTTAGGCCTGAAGGAGGAAATTGTAATTTATGTTACACCTGATGAAGTATCATTATACTAGTTCTAAAATAATTTTCCACTGGAAGTGGTAAATAATCCTTCAATAGTCTAATGTAGTAAGAGAAGAAAATGATGGTAATAAATTTGATTTTAAAACTGTGAATATCTTCCTTATCCTGTTTAAATAAAAACTTATTTTCTTCATATTCTCTGTCAAATCGCAATTTTCTTTCACTTGTGTAGTGATAAAATACTGCTGATAAATGCATATAACCCGCTTCAAAGCATTCCTGTTTGCTCTTTGTTCTTCTGTGGACCTTCATTTTGACCTTGCCAACGGAAGATATGAATGAGAAACAGCTACTACTGGGACACTGAAGGGAAATTAATAGGAAATTTGAAAAACTGTTAATATAAATCCATTATCTGTTTTTAATAGTTTGTAAAAACTACTATGAGTAACTAAAAACCAGCAGTATGATAATTGGTTTCAGGACCAGTTGTTTTGGTTTGGGTTTGTTTTGCAAAGGAGGAAGTAGTATTACAGCTGCTTCCCCTTTGCTTGCAGCCAAGGAAATCTTTTGTTGTTTTCAAACACAGATTCTATAAACATAGTAATTTTATGCTTTTGAGACATAGATTATACTATTTTCTTCTTTTAAGTTAAATAAATAATAGACAGTGAACTACATGGGTTTTTTTGTAAGCCAAAGACTGTTTAAGTAAGTGTGTTCCAGAGGAAATTTTATGGAAAATCACAGGTAGTTGTCCAGGAGCAAATGTTTTCAGAACATGCTGGCTTAGTGAGGTCTTTTCAGTTTGTGTTTTTTAAATTTACCTTTACTGACAGAAGTCATGACTTATGTAGTTGGGTTTCACTGATACTTAAACAGAAATCCTTAAATTCCTGTATGTCCAAGGTGGCTAGCCTGAAAACCCACATTAATGACCATAACATCAATCTGTTCCAGTTGTCTGTACATATATAACAGAGGATTAAATTGTTGATAATTCAATAAGCAACAGGTTGAAAAGGGAAGATGCCTTGAGGCTTATTTAAATAGAAAATTGATATTAGCTAACCTTAGAGTTGCTCTGAATGCTGTTCCTCATGCATAAGAAACAGTATATTTGTAGGAGAAATGCTTTGGGTGATAATTCCTTGTACTGGCTTCATTACTTAGTTATTCTATCATAATGGTAAATTACTTTCCATTGTGCTTTACATTACATTCTTTAATGGTAGTATTATCCTTTTTCAAACAAGTCTATATTTTTTCATATTTTGAAGGCATAATTCTATCTATTTTAAAATATTCTTTTTTTCTTCCAACAGAATTATGATCTAAATGATGACACAGTGCTTAACGAGATAAAATTAGCAGATGCTGATCAGTACCAGGTACCTGATTTGTGTGCAGAAGAGCTTGCTGTAATCCTTGGAATATGGTAAGTTTGTTTATGGTTACTTTAAAAAACCCCAAACAAACAACTGCATGAATCATTGGTACAATGAAATAATGAAATGGTGAGTTGATGGGACTTTTCTCCTTCCTTATTATATAGTCTGGCTAAAAGATTTGCATTATAGATGGATAACATTTTCAGTTCTCTCACAGTGAGCTTTAGTGTCCAGTTCAGAATTTCAGCAATATTTCATTAATTGTTATATTGTTGTTTTATCTTTAAAAAGCTTTATATTCTTTGTGCTTCAGGTTAATTACATTTCAAATATCAGCTGATGTTAGCTACCCTACAGTGATAGCACTTTGGTGACTTTTGAAAACCTGTTTCTGATTCTGCACTTGGCAGCTTCCTGTGAGGATCAACCATGAAGCAAAACATTGCCCTGCTATTCACTAAAATGGGAATACTTGCATAAATTCAGTGTCCATTGCTACTTAAAAGCTATAGTATAAAGTCCTTGTGATTTTGCACCTTGTTTTTTTCCCCTAACTTATAGCAATTGTATGCTACATGTAAGTAGCAAAGGAGAACAAAAGGCAGGCTTTGAAATCGGAGGATCCAAAGTTATGGCATGTAGGAGTATAATATAGCCAATTAGTGACTTTGGTCCAATGTTCACCATCACTGACTGTCAAAGCACTTTTCCCATCTATGAGATGCAAAATGGTGGAATCTGTTTGGTCCAGTTTGAGGATCATGTAGTGAGGAGTGGGTTGACACAAATTCTTAGTCCACTCACTCCTAGTTTTCCACACTCGGATTCAAGTCAAGGCAAAGCCTTTCCCTTCCCGAGAGCCATTTTCATGAGGACTTCATTTTGTAATGCAGTATTGTCTTATGTTCAGGTTATATAATCCTTCCTGTTTCCTCCCTTCTGAAGGAAGTTTTAATTTGCCTACTGCTCTTTTTATTTTCTTTTTTTTAAGGGTACAATTGAGTTTTACATTGGCTGGCTGCACAGTAGGTTTCTTGATCACAGTGTTTGAGTTTGAAACCCTCACTGTCATGTTCTGAACAGTGGCTAGGAACCATGTTGACTGCCAGTTGTGTGTATATATGAGTTTGGCAAGACAAAACTAAAAACAACCAACAAACCAAATTCAGTGCTGCTTCCCTATAGGAATGGTAAATGCCACTTAGTGGGTGGGATAACATTAAACGATTGAAGCTCTCTTGTCTCAGAGATGGAGACAAGAATTGAGATCCAGCCATGTTGCAGAAAGGGTGTTGTAGGAGGATTGTTTCCCTATAGGAATGGTAAATGCCATTTAGTGGGTGGGATAACATTAAGCGATTGAAGCTGTCTCAGAGATGGACACAAGAATTGAGATCCAGCCATGTTGCAGAAAGGGTGTTGTAGGAGGATGCCAGCTTTGAGAATTCTTCTTGTAACAGAGTAGAGGTTATGCTTGAATTGCTGGCTGTACCCTTGGTGTTCATACCAGCTATTGGAATGTCAGTTTGTAAGGAAGCATAGACATGTTAAAGCATTTAGCATTGACTTTTAAGCAAATAATTCTTCTCAAGCCTTCTTCTATAGCAAATTCTGTGCTTTAATGCATGAGGACTGCAGTTCTGGAGGGTAAATGCTTCATTTAATAATTAATAAGTTAGCTTTAGAAATCCTGTAAGCTGTTTAATTTGTAATAGCTTTAGCAATATTCTTTAATGTTTTTCATCTTTCAAAATCAGTTTTTGAAACAAGTATGTAGTCATAATCCAGAAAGTGATGCTTTGATTGCTATTAATTCCACTCTTTCAAATATGGGTCATTAAGTCCCAAAGTTTGTAAATCATTAGTTAAGCTGGATACTTTATCCATTAGGCTGTCAAGGTAGACCTGACTAATCAGATTTAAGAATTGGTTTTAAGCTACTGACAATTAGCTTTGTTGTTTACTAGAAAATACTTTTTTCTGCTGCACAGTATATCTTACTCTAAGGTTCTCTTTAATCTGTCTAAAGAATGTCAGTTTCTAATTTTTTTCTTTCCCTCTTTTATTTAAATAAACTCCTTAAGACAAGATTCAAGAGCGGCGAGAAAATAGCGTACAAAATTGAATGATGTGATGATTAGTGACTTCTCTTCATATTGTTATGAAAAGATCCCTCATCATACATCTTACACAGCAGATTCTAAATTCCACTCAGATTTCAGCTCCTGAAATTCTCTGGGATGGACTGGCTTATCTGTCCTTGAAACCAGAACAAATACAGGTCATAGAAATTAAATTTTCATAAAGTAGTGAGACAAGAGCTACCACAGTCATTAGAAATGCTTAAAACTAAGGTACAGTTCTACTCTAGATTCAGATTCAAATAATAATTTTAAATTTTATTTGATTATTTTCAGTATGGAAAATAATTAAAACAATTTAGTTGTTCTCCTGTCTTTCAAGCCTTAAATTTCTGCACTTATTTGTCTTCAAGCTTTGTAAATGGATGCGGCAGAAATGGAAATCAGAGATCTATTTTAGAACTGTTTTGATCTGGAAGAGCTGCATCTATGAGCTTCAAAAAGCTGTGACAAAAATTGATCTAGAATAAGAAGAGGATTAATCCTTCTTGCTTGAATCAATTTATTTTTAGGATGATAAAAAAGAAGTTCCACTTTTGTCAAAACTTAATTGTCCCTTAGTTTACCTGTGCTTTTCAAAAACTATGGTCATGTCGTTTAACATTCTGGTTGTGTAACTGCTGTTGAATTGGTATAACCCTTGATATTTTCTTGCTGCCTTTTTTCCCTCTTTTTTTTCTTTTTTGGTTGTCTCCCTCCCCCCATGCATAGAGAAACTTGTTTACCTGAAGTCAGTTGACTTGAGTTGACTACATCCAGACAACTAGAAGTCTGTCTGCTAGCAGTTGACATTAGATATGGAAAAATATCTAATGAAGCAGTGAAATTCTTTATGACTTTCCTGTTTGCATGAAAATTTTTACAAGGCAGGGAAAAACCAGTGAGCTAGATATCTATATATGGATATAGATATTTATCAGAATTTCTTTCCTAGCAATGTTACCTAAAACTTTCAAAACAGTGTACCAGCAGCATAAGGTTCTTTTTATTTTAATGTGGGGAGATGAGGGAAAATGTATTGAAGTAATAGTTAAAAAACTTTCCTTTTTGTCCTTTTGGCCACAGTCAAATAGCTTGCTGAAGCTGATGGTATTATGAAACATCAGCATAAATGGTATAAAGTGTATGTGGAACCTCCATCATGGGAGGTCAGGGGAACACACTAGGTAACAATCTGTCTGGAGAGGGTGCAGAAAGGAGAGCTGGAAGAGCTCTCATGCCACCTTCTAGAAATTGTTGTGAGTAATCTGTGTGCATTTAAGTAGAAGGAATCATGCTTAAATAATCAAGCAAAGTAATCTCCAAAGTAAGTTAAGTAGTGTAGAGGACATAATTTCAGTCTGTAACCTGTTATCACAATAAGTATCTTGGCAATTTTAGCCTAGAATATGAAACCTGCTGCAGAATTTAGTGTGATAAGTTTGGGTTTATGTATATAGCCATTATATGGGTTTGGTGGTGATCCATGATCTGTGGTACAGTTTAGGATATATATTCACTTGATATCTTTGGTTTTAACAGGTAGCTTGAATTATAGCTTTTGTTGGTTTTGTGCAATTTGGTGATATCTCTTGTAGTATGTTTGTAAATGTTGGGGAGCTGTTGTATGAGCACACCCACACAGAGTTCTATGCCAGATTTCTTTTCATCTCTCAAGCATATCCAACTCTCAGTAAAATAATTTTAATTCTCACCTCTGTGTTTTCTTCTGATTTCCCCCCGTGAATACTTCAGGATAATGGTAATGCTGGTTAGTGAGAGATGGACTCCTGTGGTCATGTATTTTGAGTGACTAGGTGGGTGTTTGTCTGAGATTACCCTTCAGCACTGCTTTAGCATTAGTACTTCTTTGATTTGTAGAATCTGCATTCAATTAGTTATAGGATTTTAACTCAAAACAGATCTCTGTAAAAACGACCAATAGATTTGAAACTTTTTTTAGGATTAGCGAAATTGTTGTTGCCATAAGCTTAAACCAAGTAAGACATTTCACTTGAGGGTGGTGTTGGGAAAGTACTTATGAAATATCTTTGTCCCTTAAATGTTTCTTTATTTGTGTTTTCTAGGTCTAGGTAATTTTCTGCACATACCATACTCCCATTTGTCATTTCCAAAATGTCCTTCAGATTTCTGAAAGTTTGAAAAATGTGTTCTGAATAATGTTATTCTAAAGATGAAATCAGCATTGCTTTATTTTTGTTTTCTCTTTACAGTATAGACTTTCAAAAGAACAATCCAATACACAAATTAACTGAAGAGGAACTTCTTGCTTTTACTTCAGTAAGTAGCTTACCTGGCGCTTAATAAACATTTTTTCACTTAATATTTAAGTACCAGGCAATAATGTGTCAGTCACACTAATCAGGAAACTGTTTGTAAACCAAATTTGTGTTAGTAGTCAGATGTTTCATTAATTTTTTTCTTATTTCAAGAAATGAAAGTATGCTGAATTTTAACATTATTCTCAGCCATAATCATGCAAGAAAAACTTGACATCTAAAATATTATTTTACCTAAAAACACATACAAAACATTTTCATGTGTTTAAGTTTTATTCACTATATTAATTATAGCATAATGTGTGACTTAATAATTTTACAGCAATATCTATTTGTGACATTAGTGTTGAAGGTGCTTTTCTTTAAACAGCATTCAAGAAGAGTTCTAAAGCAATTTTCGCTTTGTTCTGTCAGATTTATTCAGTCTATATCAGATGTTCTGCTTAGACAGAACATTTCTTCCCAGTTCAGTGGCTGATTTGATGCAGAACAAATTTGTAACTTCCAGTGAAGCTTTGAAAATTCTCAGAATTTTTTCTGTAATTATTTTTTAGCATTTTTTTACTTAGGACACAATTTGCTCCTGCCTTGATCTTTTCTGCTTTTGTGGGTTTTCAACATTAGTTTAGATGGGAGGAGGTAAGGGGAAGTGCTTGTCATTTTTGCTTACTTTCCACAATATTAGACTGAAGTTTGGCTGCAGGAAAGAGGGCTTGCTCTCCTACCTAAGCCTTGTAGTAAGAGACTGTATTGCTGTAGTGGTGTCTTCTGAAAAAGTAGATTATGGGATCTCAGAAAAAACCCCTTGGATTTCACTTGAGCTAGAATCTTATCATGGACAGTTGTAGTTATGTGAAAAGATCAAGGACAATAATCTAAGGTTAACTGTGTTAATATTTGGCTGAGGGTTTTTTGTGAAAGGAGGTTCTATCTGTAAAAAAAGGTAATCCTAATCTTGCTAGATAAATATAAAATAGGTTGGTTTAAAAGTACTGGATTTTAGGTTCCTCTGCTAGTACAGTATATGTAAGAGGGGATGCATATAGGACCTGAATGAATTGCTATAAATCAGTGGGTTTTGTAGGTTTTCTCTTTGTTGGTACAATGATTGTAGTGCTGTTATTCTTCATGATACAATTTCTGAAGTATTTTGTTTTGAACCACAGTTTTGTTCTGAGTTTGGTGTTTTCGGTTTTTTTTTTCCCTGAAAGGTAGGAATAGACAGCAGGAAAAAGTTGAAATGTAGAAAAAAATGAGACTGTCCACTCTCCTGTTGTAGTAATTGAAGTATCCAATAAGAATATTAAAGACTGATGACCATTAAAGGGGAACAAAAGATTACAGAAATAATAAACATATATGAAGTAAGGAAACGTACATGTAAAAGAAGCCTGTAGGAGTGACACCAAACTGGTGGACTGAGTACTGTAAGCTTTTTTTCAAAAATGGTAAACTATTACAATACAATTTTCCCTCCAAAAGTAATGTTAATACAAATGTATGAAGTTTCAAGACATGCATGTAATTTCATTAAGACAAACCCTGCCATTTTTGTTGTTAACATAATGTTAAGACAGTATATAAAACTATTGAAGTAGGGTTTCTGTGAAAGCTCGGAATCTTGCTTCTCGTATTTTATTTCCAGACTCTGTGGACTATTTTTGTATAACACTTGCTTCAGTCTCCTCACTACCACTATTGTTTACATCATTATGGGGTGGAAAACCAGCTTTTATATACCTGAATCTTGAGATAACTTCTCCATCTATACTATCATTTTTATATTAAATGCAGTGATATTTTGATAATAGAATATCTTTAACAAAATTGACCCTACTTCTGTGGTGGTCTACTTTCAGAATAATGAAAGTAGGTATGGGGTTTAAACTGTTTTAACATTTGAGTTTTCCAACATTTAAATATTTTTGAAGTTTTATAGCAGAGTAGAAAAATCAATGTAGGCTGTGCACTTGGGAAGAGATAATCAGCCTTCCTGTCATCCTTTATCTGGCATTGCTTGACAGGTAACCTGTTAGATCAGATGTAAGAGATCTGTTGGGTGAATTCTTCATCATGATGGGAAAATCAAACTGCATTTTTCTGCCATCTAGTGGCTGATCCCTCAAAAATCACAGGACAGCTGATGAACTTAATATTTAATTATTTTATTGCAATGATTATGGGGAGCTTATATTTTCATTTATTTACTTATATTTTTTATAGAGCTGCAAAGTCAGCTATGGCTTGCTTCACATTTGTAAGATCAGCAACCACAGGTTTGAGAAACAGCTGGGAGATCTCTAGGTCTTCTCTATCACTTTGTGCTCAGAGAAGCATAAAGAAAGATCTATGGCAGTAGATGAATAGAAATGTAGGTCTTACTAGTAATGCAAAATTCAGTCAACAGCAGTGACATAAAGAAGTAGCTGGTAGTCTATAGTAATTTACTGAGGAGTAATAATTCCTGGTATCAGAATAGTGTTCTTTTAAACTTTTGCTTAATGTTCCATTTTTGGATGTTGGGACACAATTGAGTAATAGAATTACTTTCTCCTTTGATCTTGACCTATGGTCCCAAGACACAAAAAGAAAAAGTATGATCTGTGGTAACACCATCCCAGATCTTTCCTGGAAGCCAAAAGCAGAGATTAGATATTAGCTTATATGAGTTCTTTTCATTAAATGTACCTTTTGTGGCTCTTGCATCTGAGCCTGTAATTGTGAATAATCACTGTAGAATTTCATAATGAAATCTCTGAGCTTTTCTGTGTCTCAGATCTGAGTCATTGAGGCAAATCCATCACTGTGTTCCCTGGCAGTAGGGATGTTCTGTGTCCATGTTAACACAGCCTTGGTGGGAGTGTTAACACAGCGTTGGTTCCTACAGTATCTGCTAGCTGAGTAAATTAAATGGCACCATAGCTCTTATCACTTGTATTTAAGGTATTTACTAAGCTTTGATACTGCCAAAACAAGCAAATGAGCACTGTATCAATGCTGCTCTACTAATTTCTTTAGCATCAAACTGCTCTGTGTGTGTGTGTGTGAGCAGGCATCTTCTCAGCCTACACGTGGATTCCTAAATCTGCAGGCTGGTTAGATGGTTGTCATGCATTCATCTGATATCTGCTGAAATTCATGTTCCCTCAGAAAAGCAAGGCATTTCAAGTTATCTTAGGAAACTTGAAAAATTACAAGGCATTTTTAACTGATCAATGTGTCATCAAGAGATCCTCTTGCTTTGGGCACTGTAAAATCAGTGCATGTGACACGCAGTTTCTCTCAAGCAGAGAGAATTAAGATCTAGGTAGTACAAGAGGGAAAGGATGATCAAATGGATCTCATGTAGATGATGTTATCCTGCCTTGTACTAGGTGCAGTTTGGAAAACTGACATTCTAAACTCCCTTTTATATATGTAAAAGTTGAAAATTACTGGATCTGGAAGAGATACCTATATATTAATATCTGTATCTGTATCTATATCTTTTAAACAACATAACTTGTAATGCTAAAAATAACACTATTAATTCACTGCTTGGCAACTGCAGTCAACTACAGAAAGGATTGTTGCTTTTAATTTACTGGAGTCACTTGGAAATATTTGCTATTGTCCTAAAAGCACTATCTTTTGTAACAAAGAATTGCTTTCAGTGTTGCTCATTTTTTGAAGCAACTTGTGAAGGGTGTATGTAGTCTCATTGATAGGGATAGCAGCTCTTGTAACAAGAATTTGGATTTAAATTTTGAGATGTTCTAGTCAAATCTCAACCCTTCAGTATTAGTACTTCAACTTTCAAGATGTTAATCCAGAAGTGAAATTAGATGAACTAGATTTTTTTTCTCCTTATAGTTCAATTGTTGATACAGTATCTTTACATGAGAAGTAATGCAGCTTGCATTCTACATTTTAGCATAAGATTAAACACAAAATAAAACATTTCTTTTTCAAGGGGATTGAATATTATTTTTTTCACACTTAATAGTTTAGGGTAACAACTATAAATTTTTAAAAATAAATCTATTTTGGTAAGCACTTGGTCTTGTAACAAAGCTAAGATATATTTTAGCAATCAAATATCACACAAGCCACATCAGAGACACAGTTTTGTAGCTGGTGAACTTTCTGATTACCTAACTGAATATTGCATTCAAAAGCCATTTTAGGAGAGGGATGGTGGGACAGTAAAGCAGTAGTGAGACTTAGTGCTTCTGTGTTAGAGTTACTGTTTTCTTCCTTTTAATGAAATCTTTAGCTGGAGCTTTCTGTGTAGGATATAGGAAGTAGACAATGTAAGAAACTGAAGAACTAAATCAGTGCTGCTTTTACATTGAAATCTTGTAGCTTAGTTTACTCCCAGGTCCCCAAATTAGTTTTCCAGTGCTTAAATGGGCTTCATTACCTTCTTTAATTTCAGTGTATTATTTTTAATGTAAAAATACAATAGTGAAGTTCTGCTGCATTTTATATTGGTCAGCAGTTTTTCCCTAGAATTGCACAAGTGCATCACTGAGCTGCAAATCAGTGGCCAAAATACTTTTTTTAGGAAAAAAAATCCTTTTTGGAAATGAGCAAAAGTAAGCCTTAAAATAATTTCCATTAAATATTTGTTGTTTGCATTATTTCAAATAGGTAATACAGGTCAGACTATACCAAAAAGGAGATGAAATGAACAGCAGTGCTATGTAAGTGTGTGTGATATTAAAAAAAACACCATCAGAATTACATTTAGGCTTTATAAAGATGTTTGTGATGTGAACATAAGTTTTAGAACCAGGGACTGCAAACTATTTCTGAATTGTAAAAAAGTTCCAGGAACATATGAAACATCTATTTAAGAACTGATAAATATTCCTTTTATTTATATTTTATAACTTTAATATTATGCAGGTCTTGCAGAGAAATAGAGAAAATATTAAATACTGCATGGTGTTGCATTTTCCTCTTGCAAAAGAGAAAAATGTTTTCTGTGGAAAAAAAGGCTAATAAGATTAGACTCTGCAATACAAGTTTTTGGAACTTAATAGAAATCTTATACTATAGCTTATAGTTTACATACTGGGAAAACAATTCAATGTTTCATAGTCTAATGTGACAGTCCAACAAATATCCAAGATTAAGGAGCTGCAGCTGTCCTTAAAAGTACCCATTCCATTTGTCAAAGCCCTTGAACAGTCCAGGAGAAATGGTTTTTGTGGTAAATGTGATGAGCACTTAGCCCAGTGTGGGAGAATATTACTCTTTTCCCTTATTAGTATATTATGATCAAGGGACATTGAGTGGCAGTATTAACCTGTAGGGGACTGAGAAGAGAAAGTAACCAGCAACTGTGAAGGAGAAGTCTTGCTTTGTGCATCCCACGTCTTATACCCGTATTTTTTTTCCTTTGAAATCCGTGGAAGATGAGAAGGAAGAAAAATGGGACCGTGAAAATTTAGTTGCTTTGGTTTCTTAAAATTCTGAGGCTTCTCAGGATTTGTGGAGAGTTGAACAGTTGGCTTTTTATTAAGTGGTGAAAGAGGGAGTAGGAAGCTCTGGCAGTTTTTCTCTCTCTGGACGTTTTGAACAGGTGAGAATATCTTCTTAAGAGGGGAGAAAAAACCCAGGCTAATAACTTGTTTTTTGCTTGGACTACAAAACTGAAGTTATTTACCACCTTCTAACCAAAACAATGTATCATGATGAAGTTGTTCCCATAACTCTGAGAGGGATACCAAGGTCTGATGGAGGACTTGGAGAATGTGGAAGGAGTCTGCAAAATCCAAGGAATACTGTGTATTCCAAAGATAGACCAGATGGGAATGTTCTTCCTCAGTGTTGAGCTACTGATTCCATAAGAGACTGTTTTTATTAAGGAATTTTAGAATGGTTGGATATTTTTTTTTCCAGAGGTGGGCATTTATTGAGTGTAATAGAAGTTGATGTTGTATGGTACCTTTGAAAATCACAGTGAAGGATTACAGTGCACATTTTATTGAGTGTGTGTGTATGAATATGCATATATGAATACTTTCCCTGCTTTTCACTGTTGAAGGGGGCTTTGGGAGGAGGGAGTGGAAGGTGGAAATGGAAATGCTTTGTTTTTCTCATCTTTTCTATGGCATTGGCGATATTAGTGTGGAACTAGGGAGCAATCAAATCACGGCATACAATATTTTTAATGTTAAGCCTTCCTATCAAAACTCTATAAAACTAACATGCCAATTTGGTTTCTAAAGAGAAGTTGTTTATATAGCTTAAATAAAAGCAGTGCATTTTTCTCTGCTGAGAAAATGGCTGCAGTTTTTTTATGTTTTATAAGCAGCAAGAGTATTGAAAAGCTCATTAAGAATGCCATGTGTCTCTACTGCTGTAACTTTTGTGGCTTTATAAAAAGTTTCTTTCACTTCTTTTCTAAGCTGTGTTGCCCGTTTTGAATAGCCTCTGTTGGTTACAAGATTATAACACTGCAAAGGCTTTCTCTCAGTAAAGCCTTGCTAGTTACGAGTGAGACTTTTTTAAAAGTAAATGAATTCAAAGCTAATCCATTCTTTTTTTTTCCTTTCATTTATTTTTTTTTCTTCTAAAGACTTTATTCAAACGTCTGAATCATTTTACAGGAATGTCAGGATCTAAACACTTGCTAATTTAGTGCATGTATGCCTTCTGGCCCATCACACAGTACTGGGAAATCAGATTGAGTGTAGCAGTGCCTCTTTCTGCTGCATGTGCAAAGACTCCAGTGGATCTCTTGGAAGCTTGTTCACAAAGCATCTGATACTTGGGTTTGCAGTGTTTTGTGGGTAGGAGACTGGTCTGCTGTTGTCAGTTATGTTTGCTGCATTTAAATGTTTTAGGGTAAAGTGACTGGGTGCTGTAGTACATGTGTTGCAGGGCAGGGGTGAAGATTGCATTCCATTCCAAAACTGGGATTAAGTAACAGTCTGTCTGAAGTTGGTTTATTTTACAAAGTATCAGATTTCAGCATAATTGACACTTTTATCCCGTTCAACTTTGTTCTCCTCTGTGGTCTGCATTCTTCCCTCAGTCCGTGGGATCCTCAGCTCTGCTTGAATTATATCTTGCAAGAGATGATTCCTGATTTATTGTGTGCCTTTCTGAGTAAGAAATTTGGGATAGCCTTTCCTTTCTAGCATGCTGTGCTCTTTGGATAATCAGTACAGAATTACTCAAGCAATAGATTTTAGTGGACTCACTGTAACTGCACTGGTAAAAAACCATAGAAATCATGTTTAAATATTAATAGATTTTTTTGCCTGTCTAAGGGTTTGAGAAGTAAAGCAGACAATTTTTATGAAAATTAATAACATTTTTTCCCACAGCAGCCCTTTCTTCTCCCCCTCCTCCTTTATCTATCAGCAGCTCACTTATTTTTTCTAGCAGTCTCTCTGACAGCCAGTTGACATGTCCCAGGCTTCCTTTCCCCCTCTCGTGTTCTTCACCAGTGTCGTGGATTGGCCGGAAATGTGTTTCTAGAAAAGTCTAAGTCCGGCCAATTGTTATTAATAAAATGTTGTGTTTTTCCCTCCATCCCCGAATGGGAGCCTGTTTTGTTCTGTTCCCAGGTAACATCTCACAGCAACCCTTTTGGAAATATACTCTTCATGGAAGCCCTGGCATTGTGCTAAGGTCAAATGTTCTTCACCAGTTACAACTATTATAATTTACTTCAGCAACCAAATTCTCATTGCAACAAGAAGGTGAAATTAAACCTCCTATTCAACAGAATGCTGTCTGAGGTATCATTTGAAGGAAATAAGACATTTTCATTATTCTGTCTGATGCTTAGTAACCCTTTTTGGTGATGTTGTGATGATCAGTTCATGTGTTACCAGTACTAGCAGTCACTTTCTTTAGTGACTTATATTCTGTATGTAATTCATTATATTTAGTGACTGTTTTGCTAGGGAGGGTGCAGATGAACTAAACAAGGCATAAATCCAATCCTCCCTTTTTTCAAAGTAAATATTTTATTGTTTTACTACTGCATGAGGAAGAATTATTCTTAAAAATTTATGTAGCTATCATAATGTCTTGCCCTTGTCTTCTCTGCCTACCTAAATATCATCCCTTTATTTGTTTTTTTCCTAACCCAATACTTCAAATGTTACTCTAATCTTGCTTGTTTCATAGCATCTGAAAAAAATAAAGGTGGCTGAATTCTTGTTTGCTAGTGTCTAAACAACTTGAGTTTACTTTTCTCTGATGATATCATATCTACATTTCAACTGGAAGTAGAATATGTTTCATATCAGTTCACCAAACAATCTTTATGGTCTATGTTAAAGATGAAATATAGAACAAGTAACATATTTTTTGTGACTTAATACACTTTAAGATAGGTTTGATTATAATGTCATAGTCTTTGATTGCAGTCATGAAATATTGCAGTCCCTCCCAAGGTGTCTGAAATGTGCAAATCTGATACTCATTGATTCTTTTGTCATCAGTAAAATGTCACCATCCTGTTGTTCTTGGATCTTTTGGATGCAGTCAGTTACAGCTATTCTATTCTAGCTACTTTAGGAAAAATATAGTACAAACTTGATAAGTAATAAAACTACCTTATTACCCCATTTCTGCATGACTTTCTTTTTCTGTTCCCCCAAAATTGGGGATGAAAAACTGAAATGGCTCCAATGATTCTTCCTTTCCTTAATTCTTTTTTTTTCCTTTGGTCTTTTTCTTGTTAAGTTTTAGGTAGCCAAGCTGCTGGGAAGGGTTTCTAATTGGTATTTTCTTTTGTACCTTTATTGACAGTTCAGTATTTTTGAGGAAAAAAATGTTTAATGAAGTTCTAAGTCTATAAACCAATGAGCTTTTGAAAGGAAATGTAGTGGAGAAAGATTTGGAGTAATTATTTTTAAAAAACTTTCCAAAGAAACACACCTTTTATTAATGGAAATACTGCTTCACTTGCTTAGCTGTCCTTGTTTGAGTAAATCCTGTTCTGTTGAGCAGTGATCTTGGTGATGGTTCTGTGCATTGTCCTGCCCTTGTATGAGGAGTTTGTTGGCTTTGGTATGTTGTGGAAAAACACTGTGCCCTCTAGGTTACAGAAGGACAAAGATTAAGGAGCTCTAATTCTGGTATTTCCACAGTATTTTCTTTCTTTTATCAGAAGCAGCACTTTTAAATAGAAAAATGGAATTTTGAAGTGTTGTTGGCCAGAAAGTAAGGTGTTAAGGTTAAATTAATTTGTGAAACATTTAAATACATTTGTATAGAGGGTGTATGCACATTTTACATGTATTTATAGAATGCTTGAATTCAAGTACTGATAACATATTGGATGACTAAAGGGGGAAAACTTTTATTCTTGCCAGTAGAATCCCATTGCTCAGCTGTATTTCTTTTCTTCCAGAAACAGATGTTTTTTATACTGGTATAATTTACAGACCAGTAAAGCAAAGTATTATTTGTAGTACGTATTTGTAACATCAGATATGCAGGAAACCTTCATAAGGTAATTCACATGCCATGTTTGTGAGCCTTATGAAAAGTACTTTCCAGTTATGCAAATACATGAATAAGAAAGGTTTATATTCTGTTGATGAAGGTTAGCCCATTGCATCAGGAAATAGTACCCATGCCAGCTCTTTTAGTGGACTGTTCAAACAATGTGTTTCATAAATGACATGAATGATGATTACTGTGAGAAATTTCAGACTTTTTTCTGGTATAACTTATATGCCTAGAATATAGTATATATGATAATATGGTATGACATAAATACTTTTGACATGTTTGGATTGGCTGCATTAATCATAGCAAGTAGAGCTGTTAGTTATGAAGACTATTCAAATAAAGGCCAATAAAATGTTTAAAAGCATCATGTTCTGCATGTTTCAATTTGCAAAAATGTTTTAAAATATTTACACTGATGCTTTTCTATCTGGGAAGCTGAGATTTGGGGCCTTTTTGAACAGAAATAAAAATCATGACACTAGATATTAGTTGATATATTTTGACATATTTGGGATTTTTCTGTCTTGTCTATATCATTCTTAAGCATGTCTTGCATTAATTAAATTGGAGCTTGGGCTTTTTTCTTCTTCTTCTTGGAAGACTTTGTGTCTTGTGTCAGCTAGATTTTTCTTAAGTACATTTGTCAGAATACATTGGCCAACACATTCTCGAATGAATTCTGTCTAGTCTAAGCGAAAGATGAGAAAGAAAATAGTTTTTACTGATTACTATAAATAGTCTGTGGAAGATTTTTCTGTGCTGTAAGATTAGATGTTTGATTTCATAATTGTAACACCAGGGGAGGGAAAGTATATGGCTTGAGTATTGTATTTAATTTGGTTTTTTATTGTTTTTTAGAAATTATGTTTTCTTTGCTTTTTAGTTTAATACATATCTGTCAAAGCATTACTATTTTGGAATAAAGGAATGAAATATATTTAGAAAATTGTTTTTATTTTGAAGAGCTTGCATGGTCTCAAGCTCTTAGTAGCTTAGCAGTAAGAGTCAGAAAGCAAGCAGGACATTTAGTGGCTGGGGTAAGGACTCAGTTCTCATCTTACAGCTTATTGTGTAAGAACTGCAGTGTGTATCTTTGTGTCTGTATATTCTGTGTATTTTTGTTATCTATAGTAGTCAAGTGTTTATTTCTATGTGTTGCAGCTGTAATAAAGCTGGAAAGTTGTAAACCATAGGGGTACATAACTAAAAAGATTGCCTCTTTCATTTGTCAAAGTAAAATGTCATTGTAGCTTCTTCAGACTAGACATAAGGTGGACATTTTTTATGAAAATGGTGATGAAGCACTGGAACAAGTTGCCCAGAGATGTGGTGGATGCCCCGTCCCTGGAAACATTCAAGGTCAGATTGCATGAGGCTCTGACCAACCTGATGCCCCTGATCATTGTAGGGAGATTGGACTAGATGGCCTTTAAGGGTCACTGCTAACCCAACCCATTCTATGATTCCTTGTCCAGTTTTCATAGTGATTTTAATAACTGCTGTGGTTTCTGTGCAAATACACGGGTCAGACCCTAGACTGTTGTGTTTTAATCTTAATCCATTACAGCTCATGCTTGTAGGTTCTTTGAAGTCAAAGCACAACCCAGGCACTGCCATTTGTCTCTGATAAATATATTCGGGTTGTAGCTTCTCTCTTCACAACTCTGTCAGATTTAGGAATGTTATTCACTTTGGCCACTTTATTTCATGTTCCCCAGCAGTCTCTCACTCTTCCCCCCACTAGTGTTAGTCACTTGTGCTTGTGTCAGCTTCCCTTTCTGTGTACTCATCCATGCCATAGTCCTCTCAGCCCTTCTTTGTCAGTGCTTTCCTGTTTGTCTTTCACTCTTGCTCTCATCTTCCCTAATTTCTTTCTTGCTAAGGTATTGCTGACTATTTTTACTCCATTCCTTCCTCTCTTTTGGGTGCTGTTTAAGGAGTTAGTCTTCTTTCAGGACTATTGTGTCTTCAGGCTCTGCAAGCAAGGTGGCAGTTTTGTTTTGACCCTGGGAACTGAACTTTTGCACATGAAGTTAAAAGCCAGTGTGCTGGTGGCCTCCAGCAACTTGATGCTCTTGCATGTAAGAGCAGTAGCTCTTTAAAGAGACAAAATATTTCTGCTGGTGAAGTCAGGAAGGAACTGAATGAAATCAGAAATCAAGTATCTTCTAATGGACATTGAGACTTGCTAATGCAATCTTGCTGGGGAAACTGTTGAGGCCATCTTAGAAATCTCACTGAAATAGTCATCTCCAGCCATGTCTAATTCCCCTTAGCCCACCAAGCAGTGAGTGAGGCATGCCTCTTGCATTAACATGTCACAGTACTTGTGAACACCAGGTATTGTAGTGTGTAGACTGCTGAATCATAGGGACCATTGTAGGCAGAATTCCTGTGGTGCCTGTTGGCATTCAAAATGGGGAAAAACCAGGTAAACAGGACCCTGTAGAGCCCTATCTGGCTTTGTGTGGTTTTTCTTTTGCTGTGTCTCACTGTTCTACAGACAGCTGTTCTTACAGACTGAATGTTGGGACAGTGTTTTATAGAACTTCTGTAATTTGTTTTGACATAGATGAATAATAAAGTCAGTGGCAGCCTTACTATAAATTACTAGTCTAGGCATGGAATGACTCCTGAATTTTTTTGACTGTGCCTGTTACAGAAGGAAAATGGGGTAGCTGATTTTTACTAGTTAACATCATTATAGGACAGGTTCACAAATGGTACATGTGCATTTTATAATGTAAAAGTTGTATGCAACTGTTAATCTTTTTGTGCCATTGACTAATGTTAAACTTAAGAAATATGAAAACATTTAAATTAGTTATTTTTAAGAAGATAATTTAAAGCCTTCTAGTGAGGCTGTGAAGGGAACTTTTAATGCTTCATTGTTTTGTGTAATTTTTATGGTTGTGATCCAAATCTGTCTGAGAACAAGTACTTTTGCTATCTTATATTCTCTTCCTGCACAAGATTCTCAGTTAAGGTATTTTAAAGATAATTATTGTAAATGGATATTTGTGCTGAAGTTATCATAGTAGAATTAAAGAGAAAAGTTGCTGTTAGAGTACAAATCTATGCAGCATGAGATAACAACAGTATATAAAGCAGCATTCTTCCAGATGCTGTTGATAGGCCAGATAAACAGGAAGTATCACTGGCAGTTTGTAGAAAAAAACATAGTGGTGAGCTCATAAATGTCAGTAGGCAGGCAGAACAGACCAATCCACCACCCTGGGTCAGTTGTATAAGGATTCAGGGTCCGTCAGGCCTAAAGAATTTTTCCAGTGATCTGGAGTTTTGAAAGCAATGAGTTTGCCCAGAAAAGTTCAAGCAAGTAAAGCAGAAAAAAGGGAATGTGAACCTTAATATGTAGGTTTACCCAGATTTTCCTGAGTAAGAAGTACTACTTGGAAAAAAAAAAATTACCAACCCAAAGAAAGTATTGAGAAATGATGGGTTTTGTCTGCAGCCACAGGCAGCAGTAACAAATGGAAAGATTAGCAGTCATGATTGTCTCCCTGAAGAATAAATTTCTGTCAGCAGAGGATGAGTTAACCTATAGCACTGTCTGTTCCAAAAATGCTCTTTATCAGAGGAGAGGCAAGGCTGAAGGGGGATAGAGCATGAAAGACAGAGGATTTAGGAGCCTACTGTGGTAGTTCACAAGGGGAGTAGGATTTACTTCTCCCACGTGGCCGATTCTAACAAGTTAGAAAATATCCTCCATTGACACAGATTTTCTAAATTTCAGCCTTTTTGTCAGTCATTTGCTTTGTTTGTCTTGAGACTAAAAAGATTGCAAGTCCGCCGATAGCTTGTACCATTGCATACAGTCCTGAAATCATCTATTTTTAAAATATGATATCTAGCCATTGTCAAACCAGATTCACTATTTTACTACCTGTGCAGAAGGAAAAAAAAAAGCTGTTCTGGTTTTCAGGTTATAACCTCAAGATCACATGATGTATTGAGAATCTTGGCACAGATGGTGAAATTAAAGAGGCTGAGCAGATAAAATGAGCAATTTTAAATAACTAGGGAAATCCTTATCACTGGTAGCAAAGAGTTAAAGTCTAGTCTTTTGTATCCAGAATCGTGATTTATTACTGTTGAGATTGGGCCTTAGGAAATAAATGCAGTACTGTGATGTGGTGTGGAAGTCTGTACTTATGCTGTTTCAGGAGTAAGTCCAAACCACAGACCTGAAAAAAAACAATGCTACTACAGTCAAATCTGGCTGAAGTTGTTTGCAGCATAGCACAGAATAAGTGATGTGTTTGGCACAACAGAACAAGTGTCAGTCATATAGCTGGACTCCATTCTAAGTGAAAATGGGAGCCATATCTTATGTGGTTTACCCTTCGCTAGTCATTGAAAGCTGATTCCTTTAAATAAAGCAATATCTTCTTTTTTCATTACATTTCATTTTCTTCTCTAGTTTCTTTCTTCTCCTAAAAAAAAAAATTGAGAACCTCCAAGGAAAGCTTACTTCTGAACTTAAATAGTCTCTTAAAATGAAAATAAAAACGCAAACCAAAATTCAACATTAAAAAAAAAATTAGGCAATAGCATAAAAATTTCTTCTTGTATGTCTTAAATGAGGGCACAAAATGTATACCACTTAGTATCATAAGAGAGCATCAAGCTCTTAAAAACCTGCTAAACATCAGCCCATCAATGCCTGTTAATCTGAAAGAAAACGTAGATAATTCTCAACATCCAGGATACATCTGCAGTTTGGTTGTTTAAGTAGAACTGAACAACTAATTTGATGGATAATATCTTTGTACTGCTATTAGACAGTAGAAAATCCTAAAGGAGTAAAAGCACTGAAACATTTTCCTAGCCAATCCTGATCTGAGTTGGTTATTTCATTGTGTATAAAATTACACAGAATTGTGGTATTTGTGTCTTCCATAGCTTTCTTTGCAAATTATGTGCCTGCATGGATGCAAGTTAAGTCACAGACTGCGTTATATGGAAGCAAAGAATCATGTTTATAACTCACTATAAGTCTCTACTTTTTATTATGTTTTTGTTCCAGACAGGCTAATATGAGCTTGCTTTTTCGTGTCTCTGTTACATTTGAATCCATACAAAGCTTTCGTTGAGTCTTTTGTTTCCACAAAAAAAAAGGAAAATTCTCCAGTGAGCATAGATCTTTTTATTCCTTTCACACAGCTCTTTTTGTGGAACATATGAGACTTCCTCTGAAAGGGAAGCTTTCTCTAGTGCTTGTTTTCTCTGGTCTTTTTCCCCGTGAATTGTATCATGTAGGGGACACTGGGCTGTCATTCCAGTTTTATCTGCAGAGCTACATTCAGAGCTAGCTGGGAAATCTTTTTCCTTGTGAATTGTATCATGTAGGGAACACTGGGCTGTCATTTCAGTTTTATCTGCAGAGCTACATTCAGAGCTAGCTGGGAAGACAATTATCATGTGGTTATGTTTCTTCTATTTCTGACCAGAGATCTGTTTCCAGTACCCCCATGTTCATGTCAAAGGACATGCTTTTATTTAATTTTTTTAATACACACAATATTTAGGTGTTTCTGAGTTGCAGGGTTATATGGCATGAGACAGATTTTCCAAGAGATAACATAGAAACATCCAGCTTAAAAGCTGAGGAAATTCTTGATGTGTAGTCAGAAGATATAAACACTATAAGAGGGAGAAGGAACAGCTATGGCATTTCATATGTTTGGTTATGAACCTTGTTCTAATAGTGCTTAACCATTTCCCTTTACACTTCTGAAAAGTGTGGTTGCGGAGAAGGAGAGTGAGTTGTTCTGACTGGTGTTCTGCATGTGAGGAAGTGTACATGGAATCAGAAGGAGAGAAAAATAACAGAACAACATATTTAGATCTGTTAGTAAAAGCAGCAGATCTAGACCTTTTCTATGATTCTTTTTGCTTTGTGTTCTTCAAAAATAAAATTCACTGAAGAGGCAAAAAGGAATTGAGATTATTCAGGTTTCAAGTGAGATGGTGGTGGAGAATGGAAAGAAGCTGGATGTTCTCCAACTTTTGTCAGGATGTTCTCTTAACTAATGTTATTTAGAAGAACCAAGACCAGGGTAAGGCAGCCTCACTTTACTAGAATAATTCCTATGTTTCCTTTGCTAATGAAAACAAATGGAACAAAGAAGCTCTAAAGTCTGAGGGTATTTTCTTTTGGGAAGTCATCCTTTTTCCCAGTCGAGATTTTCAGATGTATAGTCAGCTTACTGTGCTGAGTCTGAGTATTGACTAACAAAGGAAAGGGTTGCTGAGAAGAGGCTGTGTTGAGTTTTTCCAACCACAATTGCTTTCTTTTAAGGCAAGGTATAAGAGATGGCTGAAGAAAGATAATGAATTGTCTTGCTAGTTCTAATAAGGTTGGTTACAATATCTTTGAGCACATAATAGAACTAACTTAAAAGATTTCCTGCCCGATTTTTTTTTTATTCCTTGAACTTCTAGGTACTATAGAAATGGTACATAAGCCAGCACAGTTTCCAAGCTGATCTAGCATACATAGTTGCCTAGAAGCAAGAATTGTCCCTTTGCAAGGTAGATACCAGAAGGAATAAGAATTACTGCTTAAAACAAGTGCCATGGAGGGGAAATATATTTAGAATGATAAGCAGGACAGAATATGAGGATACCAGTGGGTGGATGTTATCAAGACCTACCCATTTGCTGCAGAACACTATTTAAGTGGAGTGAAAAAAGCTGTGGAAAATACAGTTGAATGAAATTACATTAGCCTTCATATATTGGGATATTTTAAAAAATTTTCTGAGAAGAAAATTTATTCCAGAATTGTCTTCTAACTTTTGATTGAGTGAGCTACAAACTACTCTTTATATTGTATTTAATGTACCTTCAGATGTGATAAATTCCAGATACAATATATTTCAGAGAAAGAGTCAGTCACTTGTGGACTAAGATTAAATGAGACACTTGAGAACATTAAATTGCCTTTAGGTAAGTGCAATGTAATTGCTGCTCTGTTGAGTCTAGCATTCATTTTTAGATCGCTCTAGTATAGTGTAAAAAAGTAACTGTTTACCCAATAGGTTTCTAACATTTTGCCTTAAAATTGTGTATGGACAAAAAGAAAAATGAAAACTAAAAAAAGGAATCCGTATGTGTGTGTACACATATGTTTCATTTTAAAAAACTCATAATTAATATTTTACTCCATATCCATTAAATTATCCAAGCTTCTGAAATTATTTATATGAAAAAACCTCATTCAAACACACTGAAGTACATAGTAATGGAAAAAAAAAGAAACCAAACAGATAGTGTATTCTTGCTTTAGTGGTAGGAGACAACAAAAGGTACTCTGTATTTACAATGATGTAATGTTACAATTTGAGTGCTGAGGCTACCAGACAAGACTAGACAAAGTGAATTTTAAAAATGCCATTCTAATTAGACTAGTCCCTTGATGCAGATCACTGATGGTGTTTTGGCCTCGCTCTTGACTTTTTAACACCAAGAGGTATTTCTAATGGCTGTGGTTAAGAGCTTTAAGCCCAGCTCTGCTAATGATCAGCTAACACCTGTTGTGGTGAAAAGCTATTTTAGTTCAACAGTCCCAGGATTAGTTTTATGAACCAAAATAAACCCCTGTCATGCAGTTGAGTGAATAGCTTTGGATTTTGGTGAAAAATATGCTGGATGTGTGGTCTAAACCTACTGAAATAGATGGAATATTAAAGCAGTACTGGAAAGTGGCACTGTGCAAATGCTGATGTCTCAGCCAAGTAAATCTCAGGAAGTAAATTTTCTCCTCTGTCACTTTAATACTTTCAGGATTTCTGCCTGTCTCTCTCATTTGCCTAACAGCCAGTCAGAGAATTTTTAAAAATCATGGTAATTTCAAGAGACCTTAAAGAAACCACAGATGATCACAATTGACTCTGTAGCATGTTGTCTCGATGTAACAACTCACTGAAACACTGAGAGACCTAATAAACAAAAATACAGTACTTCTGCTAATGCACTTCATACAGGCTTAAGCATTGCTTTATTTTTTGTTTTGTTATTTCAGTGCAAAGATCTTGGCATAATGCTCTAAAGGTGCTGTGTAGAATTTGTATTAGATGCTGTTAGGCGAGAAAATATTTTAGACCTAACCAAGTAATAACACATTTTTTTCATGCAACACTGAAATGAAACACAAACACAGGACTTGGAATAATGCCTGAGATATAATTAATTAGAAATGTATAATGCAAGTTGTCATGTTTGCAAATTTAAAAAATGTAAATTATCCTTGTCTTGCTAGTTTTGCCCTAAGACTGTTAAACCAATTAGTAATCTGTAACTTCTTGCATGTTGTTGGTTTTTAAGTTCTACTTGTCCAAGCCATATGGAAAAAGATGCTTTTTAGGTTGCACCTGAAATTGCAGTCCATTTCAGAGAAAAAGGCAGAAATTTTGAAGTTGTTCACGTGTCGATGTGACTTCTAATTTTCAGGATTAGTTGATAATATTTTGATTTTTTCTGGTCCAAAATTGTTAGAATGACTGGAAGTGTAGGACAGGTTTTCATGTTTAATGAAAATGAAACTAAAGAGATTTATTAAGGCATATACAGCATGGAGTTTGATAATTGTTAAACATACCGACAGGGCCTTTGATCTTTGTTTAATACCTGAGCATTGCTTTTGACCTTGAGGAGGAAAGATGTAGTAGACTACAATACACACTGGTGTGAGTTTTCCTTCTGTTTAGATATTTTTAATAGAAAAAAACCAACCAAAAACCAATCTGCAAAGTCCGTTGGTTGGTCCATGCTAGGAACAATTTTCTGCATAGATTAGACTATCCTTCTTTTCCTTCCTGCTAGGCACTAAACATATCCACTGTCATAGCATTTACGGAACCTTTGCATTCTCAAGGTATAAGAATATTACTGTCCTTTTTTGTGTCCTGTATCTTGTTTATATGGCTCTCCAAGGGCATAATTATACCAAATAGGGTTCAAATTTATCCATTTGAAAAAATAATCATCTGGAGTGAAATCCTAATGTAATTTCTTTTTCTTGTTGGACCTTAGGAAATATAATGATGTTTGTAGCTAGTAAAATGTGACTGCAGAATATACAGCCTGATTGCTCATATCTAAAGCAATGCTAAAGTTGCTAGAATTTTTTTATCTGAAGCTTTGCTGTCAAACAAATTAACAGATGCCCCAAATATATTTTTCGTTCAACATTAGTATGTTGTATTTAACTACTGACATATGCAATCAAATATTTCTTGTTCATTATATTTACAAAAGTGGGGATTTTATAGGTGCTCAAATTGCCATCCTATGTAGTGGTGCAGATTCCAAAAATATAATTTTGGAATGTTGTCTGCAATGCCAATGATTATGGATGACAGGAGCTGGAAAGAGAGGATGATTTGAAATAATTTACCTCATCATCCTATTTGTTTGTTCCCAAGTTAACCTGTGTTGTTTGTTTAGAACTATCATGTGCTTATGATGTTTTGTATAAACTGGGGATTGTTCTGTGGATTTCATGAGCCCAAGTTAACCTCTGTTGTTTGTTTAGAACTATCACGTGCTTATGATGTTTTGTATAAACTGGGGATTGTTCTGTGGATTTCATGAGTAGAATTTCCCCTGTAGAAACAGTAAAGTCAATAGGCTTGAATTTGATGTGTTGTGTTTTGTTGCTACTTCTTCCTTTACTGTCCAAGAGGAAACCTTTATTGGCTGTCAGGTTTTGTTTGAGTTTTGAACCTAAAGTGAAGTTGTCATGTGTTAAGGTGATGCCCTCAGAGAAATGAAAAGTATTTAATATATTTAAGTATAGAAGAATGGAGTTGTTTCTGTCTGAACTTCAGATTATTCAATTTCAATAAAATGATGATTTATGAAGACTCTGGAGGAGCTCCCCTGTTAGTACGAGAAAAAATAAGCTCTCTGAAATGATAGCATTAAGTCTTTGTCTGGGATGAATCAGATGGGCATTTACAGATACACAGTTTATGGTTCCATTTCAATGCAGTTGCATAAAAATGCATTTAGAGATTTACATACAGTAATTATATGTCATTACACATAACAAAGAGGATTTGTGTATAAAAACAATGAAAAATAAGGAATAGTCTTGGGGGTAGCATTGAGCTAAGGATAATGGTATATCAAAGACAAAAAACTTGTTATTGTAATTGTTATTCAGTATTCTGCAATTCTGAATGCATTTTTAGATTTATTGGAAATTTTATTTCTGTGTATAAAGAGCATATGTACTGTGATAATTGCAAAATAGAAACTTTAAATTTAAATATAGATACAAGGAGATAAACTCCTTTAGCTGGTTGCTGAGCAATTTTTTGCATTAAAGTATTTATATTCACCAGCACAACAGCATTCTGTGCTTATAAGCAATCCTTTGTCACACACATTAAATCAGCTTAAACATCAAATACTACTCCTTGTCCGTTTAACTATGCCTATTTAGAAAACAGTAATGAATTTTAGTTGTTTATTGATTTGAGGGTTTGTGTGTGTATGTGTAGTTATTATATTTTCCTCTTAATTTGTGGTCACTGAAGGATTGGTAAACTATTGAGTGTTGTGATAAGAATAAAAACACTACTAGGAAGAATTTGAGCTCTGTGAAACCTCAGCATCATACATTTGTTAGTGAGGCCATATAGTCAAATCTTCAATTGATTCCTATTTATTTTAAATCTTTGGGGTGGGCATGTACAGCAGAATAGGTATGTATACTTCATTTGAAAATACTTTATCTGTTTGAGCCAACAGGAAATTTTTACATGTTCCTACACTAAGCAGAAAAGCTAAAAGTGGTCATACTGACTGGTTTGTTCTGTTGCCAAGCCATGGTTCTGCTGCTTAATTGTAACTAGAAATTCAGTATTTTTCTTGCCCTCTTGATACTTGTGCTTTTCAGTAAAACATTAAAAAGTGCACTGGTACTGGAAACCACTTAGTCACAAATGTGCTTTATTTTAACTTATAGGGTTCTAACAGAATTATTGTTTAACGTTACAAATCCCATTTCAACCAGATGCTGCCAGTATTACTGCAGATCATCTGTGTTTGAGATTGGTTAGTGAAGGAGTTAATATTTTAAGGACTTTTCTCAAAACTTCTGTTATTTTTGCATCCCTCTAGCCCTTGGATTGCCTTAATCTTTCTTAGGCAATTAAAAAATAATTCCATAAAGTTAATTTAGCTACTTTCCAGGGCAGAGTTTTCTGTACATGCTTTTTTCCAGAAATGTAAAAAGTATCTTTTATGAAACAGTATTCTGTTGAAAAAACATAGATTTAATGAAAGGAAGTTTTTCCACAATAATGTGGCATCTTTCAGGTTTTTCTCTAAGCTGATTATTTTAAATTTTATTTCATTTTGCTTTTTTGGTTACCAGTTGAGTGCTAGGAGAAAATTCCAAAAAAAATCAAATTAAATAAGTGTCATTTGAACATAACTTTTTAGAATAAAAACTTGCATTAGTTATACAGAAACTTAAGTGTTAGATTATTTGGATGAGAATAACGTGGAAAGCAAAGCACATTCTCCCTAATATTATACTGATTTTTTCCTCTTGTTCTTAGTAATTAATTTCATAGAAGTTTTTGCCAATTCTTTGCTGTGTACATAAAAACAAATTAAACACTTTTAAGTTAGCTTTCAGTAATAAAATCATTCAGCAGAGGTTAGCAGATATGTGTACAAGGCAAATGCACATTTTCTCTGTTCTTGCCTTGGTCATACTGGTGGGTTTTTTATGTACTCACCTGATTATTGTGCAGGATATAAAATGTGGAAAAGAAGCTGTGGTAGTGTCTCATTTTACAACAAAGCACCGAATGAGTTAAAAGGTTGCCATTTTGCCCTGGGATGTGTTGAAGAAATAGGAGTTTCATGTTAATTATCTGAATGAATTACTGCAAATCATCAAATAAAGATATACATGGTTACACGAAACATGACTATTGATAAGTAGACATGAGGTAATCCACATGAGTAATTTGGAAATCTTAATGTGTGGTTTTTTGGAAAAGTAAACAACAAAGCTCCTGAAGTATGTTAACTGAAATGGATAATATAAGGAACTAAAAAGGAGGTTTTTTTCTTTTTTTATCTCTAAATCCTCCCCACTATTTTGTGCTTGTTTGTAACGTGAAATAAATTAGAAAATAACCTGGGCTGAATCTGAACTAAGGGTCATGTTTGGAGGCATGACAGAGGAACAGGGCTATCCTCAGGGTGCCTCATGCCTGTGACTTCAGTTAAATAATTTCACCACATCCTGGCAATTTGGCCAATAAGCAGAATATTTTTGGTTCACTGATGGACTGATGTGCAAATTCTTGGGAATTCCACAATTGGTTGCAATTAACATTGCTTAGTTTACAAGTCCATTTTCAGATGATAGCTCGATCATAACAATCACAGTACTTTGCTAGGCTACTAGTTTATCAGTAAGCAAGCTTCAGGAGTAAAACAGTGGCCTTACTGCATAGATTTATCATAAGGAAAAAACTAGAAAACATGAAAATTAATTAGTGCTGCAGTTAACAAGAATCATCTTTCCCTGTTCCCGGTTTCTAGCATGTCTTATGTGCCCAAGTAAGCTCTTCCTGACTTGGATGACAGGAAGAATTCCTATAGGAACTCCAACTTTTTAAAATAGTAGATGGAGGAAGGCAGAAGAGTTGCTTTGACCAATCTTTACCTTCTGTAAGTGATGACTGATGCAGTTCTTTCTCTGTTTCTCTGACAGAAAGTTGTAAGAGTGATCAGGGAGTGCTTCACACCTAGGTTAAGTTCTGAATACTGAGGCTGAAATTGTTTGTTAATTTTTTTGTTAATGGTACCTCATTTTTGGGTTTGACAGAAATCTTGGGCTGGGTTTGATCTGGGTGTCATTACTAATGTCACCTTTCTATCTCACAATTCAGGTATTACTTGGAATCATGGAATGGTTTGGGTTGATAGGGACCTTAAAGGCTGTCCTGTTCTAACTCCCCTGCCATGGGCAGAAACACCTTCCTGTAGTCTGGGTTGCTCAAAGACCCTCCAGCCTGGCCTTGGGCACATCCAGGGAGAGGGCACCAAAAATTTCCAGAGCAATCTGGAACAGGTTGCTGGGAGAAGTTTTTTTTCCAAGAACAAACCTTGCCTTTTGTTCTTACACAGCTGTAAGTGTTGTACAATAATGGATTACTTTGTTATTAAGACCTGCAGCATCATCTTGTTTCATTTAAAAGTCGTATAAGGAAGTTATATTGAATTAAATATTCTGGTTTGTGTAATTCTTTGGTCATCTCCTTTTTTGCATTCTGATATGATGGGAGAGGATGATATTGTTTGTAGGAAAAAAATGTGCGAAAGACTTGGAAAATGACTTTTCCCATGTGAAAATATCCTATTTCTGTGCAGAAAATGTTGCATAACTTTATGTCCTTTCATTTCTTCTCAGCCTGTCTAATCTTCCTGTGTTTCTCTTTCTTTATTTTATTGTTCTTTCCCTAAAGTAAGAAAAAAGATGACTTGTGAAAGTTCTCAACAGTGGTTTTGCTTCAGAATTATTTTGTTAATTTTCCTAGCTGCCCTTGATGCAGTATAATGAACTTTCAAGTATGTTGACAAAAATTACATGTTCTTGACTAAAGTTTTTTTCCCCCCAGATGTTTTATTTTAATCTGTAGTCCTATTAATGGAGCCTAGATTTAGCTTCAGGTGAAAATATAAAGCTTTGGATCTTATGAGAAAGTATTTATTATCTGGAATATTTGGACATTTTGGGTATAAGATTAAAGCTTGCTTAATAGTTATGGTAAGATGTTCTGAAACTATTCTTTACAGCCTTTAATTATAAACATTTGTGCCCTTTATGCATGTATTATTTCGGTTTTTTGTGGTGCTTTAAACATTATAATTAGGCAATGAAAAGGTGAGCATTTAAATTCTGGCACAGGATTGTGAGCTCTGTATCAGTACAAAATTACAAGTGCTTCTTAAATGCAATCTAGGTCTGCTTCTTGTTGTTTTGTGCAGTTGCAATGTTTTTTTGTATCAGTAAAACTGTTGGAAAAATTAAATTTTTCTTCTGTAATTTTACAGCAGGTATACCTTTCATTTTATTTCATGAATACAATTCTTGGGAATTCTTGCTATTCAAAATACAACTTGTCATTGCTCCTGCAGAGGAGTGAAACGTAATTATCTCTCCTTGTCTTCCACCCTTCTGCTCTTCAGCTTTCCTCCCTCCCTATCTGACTTTATACACAGCTCATGCAGCATGCTTGCTTAAATCACTGCTTAGCTGGTGGTGTGGGAGGTGCACACAGAGACAGAGGAGAGGCTCTCCTGGGCTGCTGGTTCTCCTGCAGAGCTGGATGCTGTGGACAAGAAACCTTGTACTCTGCCCTCCATGGGCCACTTGCTAAGGTGAACTAGTGAGAGAACAAGGGCAGTAATCAAACCTGAAAATACTTTTAGGAGTGTTATTAGCCAAGACTTTCAGTTGTCATTGTTCTTTTGCAAAATTAATACTGGTATCTACCACCAGGTAGCACAGAAAAAAAATCCCTTGAAATAAAAAATTAAATAGTATGACAGAATACTAATTGTGGAGAAATGGAGAAAAGGGTGACCTTTCCCACAAAATAAGCTTTTAAGGTTCCAGTGTTTGCCTAAGCAATTCCTTAAGGTGTTTGATTTAGCAGCTATCTGGTATGGCTTCTAAAAAATAAACTCAAGCACCATTGTCCTGTGCTAGGAATACCTTACTTGTGTTTGTCTTAAGGTGAAACTAAAATAGGTATTTGACTGAAGTTTGGTGAGACAGGGGAGAGATAGCTCTCAGAACTAGGACATACATCAGTTAACAGATTTAGTGATTATAGTTTGGAAAAGGGCACTTGAGTGTCCACAGAATAGAGAATGTTGTGATTGTGTTCCTTTAATTAATTCCAGATTCTCAGAATGTAGAGGACAGTATAGAAGCCTTTGGGTGCCTCTTAATTTAAGACTGAGAAGTCCTGAAAGAGTCAGTGCAGAGGTTCTTGCTCACAAAGGGTAGGATTAGTTGGTGTTTGGTTGTGCAAGCATTCACACTGCCTTCATTTTTGCTTTTGTCGTTGCCTCTCTTCCTATTGTAGTTTTTTTTTTGGAGGATATTTTTTTAGATTGTTTCTTTCTGCTTCCTTTCCTTTGAAATCACTAGGGAAAACAAAACCAGATTACAACATGACAGAAATTTGTCAGGCATTAAACACAAACCATGAGGAAATTATGCTTTTTAATGCTTTGGGAGATCTTTGAGAGGAAAGAATAATACCACTGGGGCTTTTTCACCAGTCTACAAATATCTATAGACAAATATATTTTTTCAGAGAAGATGGATTGTATTTGCAGTGTCAATAAAATTAGCAAGGGAGCTTTCCTGCTGTCTCACTTTTCAGAAATGGTATATTCTGTCTAAAACCATACTGGAAAGAGTCCAGGCAGTCTGTAAAGTATTAAGAGATACCAAAATTGTACTGGCTACATGTCTTCTATTGGACTTCCCTGAAAATCAGTGGTTGGAGACTGGCACTGAGTTCCTGGCATCAGTGCAGTGTGTTCCAAGTGATAACTTAAAATTATTTTAGGAAGGCTGCTTACATAGATTATTCCATAGTCCCTATACATCTACTCAAGTCAAAAATTCTTCCTGTCATTGTCATGTCATGGCAAGTTCTAGATTAATTGATGTTCTTCAGATTCTTAGTAAATTCAGCATTTTTCATCTGGAAGTGCTGTTAATGTGAGCATCAGGGCACCCTGCATATGAAAAGGGGCCAAGAGAAAGCTGGATTTGTTTAGCCTTAGGAGTAGGATCCCTGCAGCTGTCTACAGCTACCCAGTATGCAAGTGTGGAAAAGGCTGAGCCAGTCAGCCCATTATCAAATTCTTCATTTTCCTTTGATTCTGAGTAGCCACTTTAATTTGTGCAGTTTGGCCTATGTGCCATATGAGTACATATAAACATAGCAGTGCATAGCTGAGAAGGAGGAAGTGGTTTTGAAGGCCACTTTTTATGTTGAAAATAGTTGAAGGTAATTTGTACAGCCCTCAGTTCATCAAATAAGTCCTCCAGCCACATAGTTGACTTTCAGAATAGGAAACAGCCTTCATGCTTGAGACCACTGTTAAAAATTTTACTGTCTTCGGATGTCTTTAAAAGTGAAGTAATGACAAAATGTTCTTTTACTCTGCAGTGCTTGCTCTCCCAGCCAAAGTTCTGGGCCATTCAGACATCAGCCTTGCTCCTTCGGACCAAACTGGAGAAAGGAAGCACTCGCAGAATGGAACGGGCAATGAAGCAGACTCAGGTAAGACTTCTGAGCTGCCATATTGTGATATATGTATGTGTGTATGCATATATATATATATATAATCAAATTCAAACCAGAAGGAGTTAGGAGGTTTTGAAGTTCTTCCCTGCAAACTGTATGAGATAATTTTCTAATTATATCTCTAAATTAGATGCATAAAGCACAAATCCTTCTGTGTCTGCTAGTCGTGAGATAAGCTTATATGTACAAGTAATGAATCATCACTTTCAACAGCATGACAAGTTTTGGAAGATGGAAATTAAAATCTATTTTTGTACTTGTTGGTTGTGACTTAGGATCTGAGAAGTACATGTAGATGTTTCTGAACATGAAGCTGCCACTGCTATTAAAATTTTCAATTATTTTTTTCTCAAGTAAGTCAGCTCTATAAAACACTGAAACTTTTAAATAGTCGTTGGTATTGTGAGAACAAGAAAACACATTCATGAATAAAGCAGCAATTTCAATTTACCATTTTGATGTGATAGCTGGTGATTACTATTTTTATTGCAAGTTGGAGGCAGTAAATATTTAAATAATCTCAGTCCAAACAAAGATAAGTTTTTCTCAAATACAAAAAAGAAATGTTAAAATCCTGAAATGTGTCATCCAGTAGGATTTTTTTTTAAATAAATTTTTCAAAAGAAAGGTCTATAGTACTTATAAATATTCTTTTAGATTCTTTTTCACCTTCATACTACAGTTATGTTAGCCCTTTGTCATCTTTGTACAGCTAAGTCTTGTTGTCACACATGAGCAGCAGGCATTTGTCTACGTCTATCGGTCAACACTCCTGCTGACTAAAACAGCCAGAAATGTAAAAAAATTATCATTATGGCACTATGTATTTAAATCCTGAAAAACTGATGTTTCATTTAAAATCATTATGATGCATGAGTCTTTGAAGGAGGACATTTTGGATGTGCTGCTGCATTTTTCTTTTGCTGACGAAGACATGGAGTTGCTGTAGAGGAATTTCCTGTGGTCATTCATTAGGAGACTGTCAGGGAAGCCAGGATACCAAATCTGGGAGATGTAGAATGTGACGGCACTTGGGAAGTGATCTCAGGATCCTTGATGCCCTAAGCCATAAAAGAGTTGGAGTGCCTCCAACATTTTTGTCTAGCTTGATTAAACCTGAGTACTGGAAATTGTTATGTTAGACAGTTTGACAGTCTCATGACAGAAGTCTTCATGAGGGGGTTCTGTTAGCAAGTTCATTTATCTGACTTCTTGTGCTGCAACTGCAGTAATGCAAAGGATTTGATTAGCATGGGCTGTGACATTTTGGGAGATGACCCCACAGTAGACACAGAATCTGTGGTTTTAAATATTTCCTTTAATCTTAATGTGTTTATGTTTACTTCCATTGAGCATTCTGGTCATTTGGATGTAATTACGTATGTGTGTTGATCTGATGGTAACAAGCTCAGTTTCCAAAAACAGTTAAAAGTTGTTTAATGATTTATATGTGTTAAATTAATAAAATAACTTGAATAACTTTCCAGTTAAGATTTTCATTCCTGAGTTCTATTGGATCAGAAATTTTTTAATATCAGTGTTTCTAACAGTGCTAAGAAGGAATCACAGAAGCTACCATGAATGGTGTTATTTTCATACATAGTACAAGTAATTTTTTATAAATCATCTTCATGAAGATGCTGATGTATAATTTTCATTAGGATGCCAAAGAATGAGTGAATTCTGCAGCTATTTATCAGTAGAAAATGGATTTCAAACCCACAGAATTTTTATACAAATGGATTTAATGGGTTCTTGTTTTACAATTTCATTGTTTACTAGTTCAGAGTGCTGTAGAAAGATTAGTTATGCTAGATTAAGGGTGGAGGCGTAAATGTAATTCTTTGCAATATATCTTTTAAAGGAATTATAAAAATTCTTGTAAAACAGCTTGAATAAAACATGGTAAATCTTCTACATTCCTTTAGGGCTGTCTGAAAAGTGCATGAGCCATAATAGGCTCTAACTTAGTGATGTTGGGACTCTGCTGTCTTATTCTACTCTAATTTTTCTTCCTTTCCTCATTTCCACCCTCACCTGCTCATTGTACTGGGTCTGCAGCTGATAAACATATTTTTAGTATATGGCATGTGCTGCTTTTCAGCCCTAAAGCGAACCTGGCTACATTGTTGGTTTGTCAAAGAAAGCATTTTTCAACTACCTTTTTTTGTGGGACAGGCTATGTCTGTTTACAATATTTTGCTTGAAAATATTTGCATCTCTTTTTTAAATGAGAGCAGATTGGTTAAACTCTACTGGCTAAAATAGTAACTATATCCCTATGTTGTCCCAAACAGTTTTCATAAATTTGCTGAAGTCTTGTTTTGTTGTTTGTTTTTTTTTCTAATTGGGAAACTTCAAGAGGAATTGGAATGATAATTTCAAAACCTTTTTCTGATTTTTTAAAAAATTTGAACTACTAATAATGAAGTCTTTGGTGTGATTTTTGAAATGATCATTTTGGGTACTCTGGAATGTACTTCAGCCTAGTAGCTAACTGCAAGTGAGGAGATGATACTTTTTCTGGATGCTGCGGATTGTCTCTGTTCAGTTTTTGCTTAAATGGGGTTTGGATCTGCAAAACTAAGGTTAAAGATTTCTAAAACCAGTAATTTTTTCAACCATTTTTCTAAGAAAAGGAAACAGCGTTTGAAAACATAACCAGTTATTTTACATTCCACTCGAATATTTAATCATGACGAGTATAACATACAGGGAAATGCAGATCAAGGTACTGCCAACTAAAATGTGTCTCTGGATGCATTATGATATTTTTAAGTTTGTGTGATTGTTTTTCTTCCATTGAGGTGAAGGTCCAGGAGGGTGAGAAGTACTAGGGTGGAAACAAAAATGGGAAGGAGAAAACAGGAACAAATGGGGATAGGTTTTTGATAAAACCAGAAACCTGCTCTTGCTTTATCAGTTTGGAGATCTTCACCTACCTTTTATTGTAAGAAAGTAATTCAGAAACTATTAATAATAAAAGACAGGTTGAACTAAGCTGTTAAGCCACAAATTACTGCTGAAAGTGCAGTCAGAGCTCAAGTAACAGGACAGGAGAGAAAAAGGAAATTTTAGTGATCTAGGAGCTATGAAAAAATGAGAAAAGTGGGGGATGATGTTAAAAAAAAACAAACAACCAAACAAAAGAAAAACAAAATCCACCCACAACGAAATCAGTTCAAAATACATGGAATATAATCCCACTGTAGCTTCTTGATATATGAAATTGGGTTTACTCTTCCATTTCAGTGGATTGAAAGTATTTTTAAGAGTGAAGCAAAATGAATTAAAATGGTGGGATAGAAACAAGACCATCCTTTATTTACTTGCTGTTTATGGCAGCAGTGAAAGAGGTGCCTGGTACTCCAGCAGCCTGCTGAGATTTATCCTATCTGGGATATCCCAGGTGTATCCTACCCTAACCTGAGTGGCTGCACTGGCTACCTCTACATTTGCAGTTTTTATCAGCTTGTTATGGGCCCCTTTTCTGGCTGGGTTCTCTGCTGCTCGTTACACCTGGTGACAGCATGCCTGCAAGCCGATGGCTTGGCTTTCCTAGCACGTCGTACAACATACGCTGTGCTTCATACGCTTCCCTCCTGCTTGCTTTTCTTGGCAGTAGAGGAATTTGCCTGTTGGGGCAGAGAAATGTGTCTTGAAAAGGGTGTTTTAATAAGACTTCAGGAGAGCTGGGAGCAGACTAGCAATATTATAGGCTAATCGTTATGCCTAAGATTGAAAGGTCACATGAGATCTTGTTTTATTTCCTTAGTCATACACAGATGTATGTGGTTGGGAATTCTGTCAACTGCCCTTTAATTTGCACTTAAATAATACTTCAGAGTGTCATTTTCGCCAGCAACTAATGTTCTTCTGTGTGTATAAAAAAGGGAATTTTTTTGTTAAAATTGTTCTTACTAAAGAAATGTGCTAGTTAATGTTCAGTTCTTTCAAATCTAAAAAAAATTATGTACCTCAGTAAAAAGGAAAAGCTGATAGAGATCGAACAGAAGGCTGATAGAGATCTAGCGGAACTGGTGTCTTGAGCTTTATGAGCTTGAACACAACTTTGCTGTATTGTTAATTTCACATAGATGGGCTTTAAATGGTTATGCAAGAAAGTTATGACATTTATCACAGAAATATATCCTTTTTGTTTTCAATAGTAAACGGTCACTTCCTTGCCAAATTGCTTGCTCTGCCTTTTGTTATTTGGTGGGGGTTCTACATTGGACAAATTCAGCATTTAAGGGAAGAGTTCAAAAAGGAGAGGGAAGCAGTCTTCTTCCCAAAAGGTTCATCTAGAGAGGTTTGAGGCAAACAGATTTTTTCCTGTTCTTTTGCTTCTCAAGTCATGTATCTTTCTGGTCAGGCCTCTCAAACCACAGTTGGAGTAATGGAGAGAGACATGTAGCATAACCAAGGGAATGACAGCACCTGTCTGTTCAGCAAAACTATTAGATCTCTGTACTAGGAGTTACTGTTTCTGTTCTTTAACCTGCTCTTGAACTCTAGGGGTACATTAAATAAGATTTTAATAGTTGCTTTTATTTGTGGGTGGAATGGGGGAGGGGAGGAAGGAGGAGAAAATTAATTTTAGTAAATTTGTTTCACATCAAGTTGAAAGTTTTAGTGGAAAGTTACTGGGATCTGAGATGTACTGGAGAACTGAGAGAGATATAAATAATTTCCTTCAGGAGGGTAATAAGTGGATCACAGCCCTGTTCTATCCTGTAGAGATCCTGCACTGATATCCCAGTAGTTCCTAACTATTATGAATTGCATTTATTATTAGAACACATGTTCCAAAAAGTATTTTAGAAGATGAGAAAAGCCAGGTGTCTTATAAAACCATTCCTTACTGAATTCTGTACAAGATCACAAGGTCTCCAGAACACTAGAAATAAACCTTATTACCTCAGAAAGCAATCTCAAAAGAGAGTGACCTCTTGGTGATGGTTATGATTGCAGTCTCAAGGCATACATTTCCAGAATGTATTTAATTTTACTTAAACAGGTGACATATTTGACAGAAGATGTTACATGACACAACTGAGTCTGGGAATACACCGAACTCATTAGCACACTTCAAAATAATTAATGGGGTGATGCTTGACTCCTTCTGGTTTTTTTCTACTATGTGATTATGGGTTGGAAGGGACAGGGAGGAAGGGGAATTAGAGATCCAGTCTGCCAAGAGTTATTCGGGAATAATTGAAGTGCTTTTGTACCACTAGAAAAAAAAAAAGAGAATATTGAGTAGTTTAATTTTCCAGGTAATGATTTCCACCTAAGTTTTCTACTGCACTCTTGGTGTTGCCAGTTTGGGTCAGTGCTATTAGCTGGTATGGGGGAAAGAATGAAACCATTCTTTCTATGCTAAAGTTTGTTCATATTTTCTCAACTATTCTTGACAATTATGTTCAACATCTGAGCTGTTCCGCTTCCAGTGTCAATGCAATTTCTTAAAGAAGCCAAAAATATGAAGCCTCCATTTTTTTCCCAAATGTTTCCCATGGAGCCTTAGTTCTGAAGACTTTTCTCCCTTTAGACTCTCTTCACTCAGTGTTGTGACATTTGGAAAAGTGGTGATAGGAGAATCCTTAAGCCATTTTGAATAGTAATACTGCACTTCTTTTATAGATAAAGTGATGACAGGAAGTTTTTTTGCTCTGGAAGGCATAAACATTATAAACTCCACTTGAACAAATTGAACAATTAAAATAATTAGTTCCACAGACCAGATGGCAACAAGGAGACACTATTCTTGTCTATTGCTAAATTGAATGGATGAAGACATACAGCTGTTGCTACATTTGAATAGATGAATCTTTACGGTTTTATCTCATAAGTGTCATTACATGTACCTCAAGGTAAGCTAACAAACAATATTTTGAAATAGCCCTGTGCTGCTAGACAGTCACACTGTCCAGCACACATGCCAGTTACTACAAACCAGACTCTGCCATATCTCAAGGCAGTTGTCTGCTTCTTCTATATTGTAATTTAACTTGAATTTGAAGGTGGTAGTTGTTCTTTTTTTTTCTTTATTCCTGTCCTTCTTCCTTTAGTGAAAAACAGAAGGCAGAGCTCATGCAAGAGGTCTTTGTATCTGTTTTTCAGCACCGTCTGCTGTTTTGTCTTCCTCCAGATCAAACTGATTTGGGAGCTATAAAAGCAGTGTAACCACAACAGCTTGGAACTTACCCCACACATACTAGTTTGAACCATACGCAGTTCCTCTGTGGGTTTTCCACCCTGTGCGAAGTGTTTTTTACCTGCTGTTCACCAGTGGCAGTACAACAAGTGGTCTGGTTTTAAATCCACCCTTCATTAAGTAAACTTTTAAATCTAGCTTCTTCTACAGACTTCAGAGGAAATTCTGCTTACGTCTTTCGATAAATCATAAAAGTAACATAGTTGACAGGTGAAGCAACATTTTCTTTGAAAACAAAAACATTCAAGAAGGTACACTTGCTTGATAAGGAAAATGCAATAACTATAAAATTATATTTCATGTAAGTAACATAAGTAAAAACAAGTGTAAATGGCATAAAGAAGATAAAATACACCTAGTACTTTTCTGAAGATTTTGTGCTGGAAGTGGAGGCTTAAGTCTTTAACAGGTTTTAACATTGAAACCCATATCCTAAGCACTGGCACTCAGTAACTTTGCGTTCAATGTTTGTACAGAAATAACACTAATCTCATAATTTTAGAAGTTGGTAATGCTGCTGTGCTGTTGGAGACCTTATGTGTTTTGCCATGTTTCTTTAGGTGGTAGTGTTTGACTGCAGCAAAACATTGCAAAGGGCGCTTGCATTGGGATGCTCTAAATTGCCTGGTACGCTGCTTGGCTCTGTGTTTCAAACAAAAAGGAAATCTTACGTCAGATGGTCATGAATCCAGTTATCTTCCACTCATGACCTTGACCTCTTTTGTGCTAATTTTGATATCAAAATGCTTTGTATTTCATTTGGGATTGTTCGACTCATTTCCTCTTATGTGCTTTTCTTCCCCACCCACTGCAAGAGCCCTATTATAAAGAAATTTAAGCTTTTTTTAGCAAAATGTCTGTGAGCAACTGAAGTGAATATTGTTTCTTAGTTGGCTAGTATTGTTTTCAAAGTGAAATGCACATTGGCAGGGCCTGATATAATGAACCAAAACATGCACATTAAGAATCTGCTATGTGACTTGGTTTAGAAAAAATTCTGATATGCACAGTTCCAGCATGCTAATTAACTCCTGTCCCAGCATGCTTCCTTAAAACTGTCAACATCATTTTGCATCTTAGAAGTTCACCTGGAGTAGGCAAAAACTAAGTACTATTGGTTGTCCAGTGCCTGAAGTTCTTCTGTGTAAATGCCTTACAAAATTTTGGCCTTCTCTTTTTCCTGCCATTAAAGTAATTATATAGGTGAAATGGATACATTATGTTCAAGAGGTAGTCTCTTCCTCAATAATTTTTAAATTCGAAGTAATGGTGATATGAATAAAACTTCAGATGTTGAGATTACTTAAACATGTAGGGGATACTTAAGGAATAAGTTAAAGTGAAGAATGAATTTGTTTGCGTGGAGATGAAGTAATAGTGGGTGGGAAAGAATGAATTACCAGAATATCATAAAGAAAACCAATTGGGAAGTCCTGTATAGGCAGTAGTTTTCCAGCCTTCCACCATATAAAATAGAAAAATTAAACAGTTTTAACTGGTATACAAAAAATAGACTGAAAGACCTAAACTAGACTGAAAGACCTTAGATAAAAGGTCTACTAGAGATGGACAGTTAAACAAGTGTAATTTTTCTAAATGCTCATTTTTGGAAAGAAGATTAGCAAGAAGTGATAAATTATTTTTTTCTTATAGACTTAATAAATGTAGAATAATTGTTTAAAATTGGTAATTTAAGGGAATTGTTAAATGTTGAATGGTTAAATATGTTAATATCTTTATACATTGAATATCTGTATTGATGATACAGGCACTACCTGTAGAACAATAAAGTTCAAAGTCCAAGTGTTAACATGGTTCTAACTGGGGTAAGAAACACTGATCTTTCAATGAAGGTTTATATATTTCATTACTAAATGTTTTAAATTGCACTTACAATCAGTAATCTCAACTAATATACCAGCAGGATATGTTGTGATGCTGCAGTTAAAGGACAATATTATGTATGATCTGGTAAAAATCACTGATGAAGTATCTGGAATTGAGAGGGCAAACCAGCCTTCAGAAGCTGCCAGGCAGGTGCAAAGGTGTGTTTTCTTTCATAGCTTAAGACCTAATTATTCAGAATTTAGAAACTCCTTGGAAGCTGATAGGACAAAAAGGTATGTTTTTTGTGTTTGTCCTATACAATTGGGACTGAAACCCTAATATATATCAATTTTAATGCATAAATAGAACCTGTGCATTTCTAAGATATCTGTAAGAAAAGAGAAAATTTGAAATGCAAAACTCATTTTGATAGTTGTTTTTTCATTACAAGGCATGTAATTTGGTTTAATTTGGATCATAATGTACATTTACTTTATTTGCTAATCACACTTCCATTTTCATTTAAGAGTTTAAAAAGTCTTTAAGGGACAAGTTGACTTCTTATTTTAGGACATGAAAAATGTTATTTATCAAACTCCAACATTTAAATTTTAAAAAACAAAACAGGAATAAATTCTCTACTAAAGATAGGTTGTCTTAAACATATTTACACTGAATCCTTCTGGATTAAAAAATAAAAAAGATGACATAGAAATAAGGCTATGTGTCATTGAAGGACAGTCTGATTCTCACTGCTAATGAAGATTCACCTTTTAAAAGAAGAGAAAAAAAGATGCAAATAAAAAAAAATCAGCAAAACCCAGATAAATGAAAGAAACAAAACCCCAGCAATATTATTTGCTTATTATTTTTAATTCAAAATGCGTAAATTTGTGATAGTTCTCTCTGGCTCAATCATTTTTCACTTTCAGTGACACAAATCTGTATCCTTATTTTGTTTGATTAGGGTAGTAGTCTATTGAAAACATGGAAGCTATTGCATGAAATGGCTTTTAAAAATCCAATTGAGATAGATTAATTTTGCATTTTTTCAGTTCTTAATCATTTTCCAGAAAAATAAAAATATATGCAGCAAAAATATAAAATTATGATAGTTTTGGAGTTACACTTCAGTAGTGGTAATCAGCTTATTACAGGGAAGAAGTTAAATCAGGTAAATAAATTAAAGCAGTTCTCTTTGTCCTCTCTGTTTTCTGTGCAGAATCTTGCTGTGCAAAGCCTGCCAAATGCATGAGTTTTTCAATGCAATGAAAAGGCACTAAATGTATTGATTATTGTAGTTCCAGAAGTTCCAGGACCATGGTGAACAGTACTAAAAGACAGAGAATGAATTCAGTCTTTAATTCAGAGTCATGCATATAGTAGATAGTGCCTTCTTCTTTAATGAAATGAAGATGTACAAAAACAACTGGGAAATTACATGATAACAATGAGGTAAATGTTTTTGATAAAAGTGTTTGTGTCTGTGTGTCTTTTAATATTGTGAAAGTGATCCAGCATTGTTCTGAAAAATTCTTTTATTAGAAGGTATTTTAGAGCTGCTTTACCCTTTACAAGAAATGAGACTGAAGACTGCTTTTAGTTCTAAAAGTATCAATAGAGAATGAATATGGAAATACTGGTTCTGTAATATTCATAATAGTTGGAATAGGTAATAGGTCAAAGACAACTTAGTAAGTCCCAATAACTGGTGGTCCTTGGTCCTCCCCATATATATTCATTCAGAAAAAAAAGACTGAATGGTCTGTCAGTAGGGCTTTTCTTTTCCTCTGATACAAAATAAATATTTTACTTCCTCAGGTCAGCATACAAGCTGTGATTTTAAGGGAGGCCAATGCATTTAGTTCCAAAGGACATTTTCAGTGGGAAATCTGATAAAAACTGGAAAGAATTACTCTCAGGTGTTTAGGGGCAAGTGTTTGTAGAGCCAAATAGAGGTAGAGTTTCAGCACAGTACATTGGAAATATTTTACTTTTATTATAGAGGTCAACACCAAGGATATTTAAGGAGAATTCTTTGGAAAATTTGTTTCTTGTACATTATTAAGAGTAAGATTTCAGCAGATCAGTTTTCTGCAGCAGAACTTTGAAGTATAAGCTGTAGAGATTTGTAATATTTACCTAGAGAATATGAATTCACAGAAAGTGGGAAGAAGGGATTTGTAAAAAAGGTCATTACACTTGTGACAAATCCCTGTGAGATAAGTACAGAAATAGGGATGGAAAATAATGCTTGGGGAAAAGATATAATAGAAAAGAATGAACTATTGTGTAATTAACAAGGGAAAATGTTATTTTTCTTAGATTTTTAGATTAAATTATTGTACCATTTACAAAAATAAGAACTAGTTTCATGTGGAATGAAAATGCTGATGCATTTAAATTAGTTTGTAATTGTGATGGAGTAGTGGAGAGCGAGCACTGCTTTTTCTAAAAGATGTTTCCATTGAAAGAATTTCCATCACGCCAAGGGCTTTGCTTTCTGGTAAGTTACAAGGAGGGTTGGGTTGTTAAAAAGCCCTGCTTAATATGGTGACTGCTGTGGTTTCTAAATGTTTGGAGATAGAAAATTTGGAGAATCTAGTATGTAAAGAATCAATTGATTGGAGAGGCAAACTTCGTGTGCTAGATGTAGCTTCTAACCAGAGAACTGATTTTTCTGGCCTAATTCAACTCATTTAGTTCCTCTTACGGCTTTAGTTATGAATTGAGGAATATATTTCTCTTCTGAAATTTCCAAACTGATTTAGTGACCATTGATTCAAATAATCACTGGGACTGGTGTGTGGAGAGTTTTATAATCACAGAATCATGGAATATGCTGAGTTGGAAGGGACCCACAAGGATCATCAAGCCATGCACAGGGCCATCCCCAAGAGTCATACCACATGTGCCTGAGAGCATTGTCCAAATGCTTCTTGAATCCTGCCAGGCTTGGTGCTGAGACCAGTTCCCTGGGGGACCCAGTCTGGTGTCCAGCCTCCCTCTGAGTACAATATGATAATGGTTCTTTTCAATATTTCCATTTACTTTTGCAGTTAGCCCAGTTTTTTTAATAGTATTGCTTTCTGACTGAATATTTTAAATGATGGCACTGTGGTTTTGTGGTAAGATAGGAATTTTGACAAATGTAGAGATATTTTTGTAAGTAATATGACTTTCCATGCCAGAACTAGATTTTTAAATGGCATAAATATTTTTGTTTGTAGCTGTTATGCACATTGCTGTGCTATACCTGCCCATTTTTCCAGATACATATCTGGGAAAACATTGAAGTTGCCTAGAAAGAGAAATATGTAGTAAATGATTTTAACACAGAGCACTTCTGCTTTCTTTCTGTTTTCCCCTGCGTGAAATGCACATGAGCCGAGGTCATTAATAATGTTGCAGGTTCAGATACTTAGAAGGTCAAAAATGCCAAATTATAGTGCAATCTTTAACTATTTCAGGAGCTCCCAAGCTCCATTTTGCCCTTTCTCTGGTGTGAAATCTGCCTTCTTTCCTCTGGCTCTCCATTAAGGGTGCGGGCTGAGGGTTGAATGAAGCCCAGCAGACTCCTGAGCTCAAGTTCTTCTCTCCCCTGGAAAAAAAATGGTAGCAGGAGGTAGGTGGTGGTAGCTGCTGGTGAAAGAGTTAATTTGCCCTTCAGTACTCTCTCTCTGGCTCAGGTTAGAGTATCTCAAGTAAAACAGGGTTAGCTGAAAGTATAGGGCGTCTGTTCCTTTGGCAGCAGCATGCTACTCTTTCCCGCAGATCCGCAAAAAAATTGCCTCCAGTGCAGGAGTGGTACCTTGGACTTGGTGGTACCATCAGTCCACACTGATGGTGCTCAAGCAACTGAAGACTGTTAACAGAGTGAAGGATGTACCTGTTATCCTGGCTGTCCCTCAGTGTCTATAGTACATGGTTTTGTTGGGCAAGGTTTTTTGTATGGTAAGTCCAGTGAAGTAGCAGAAGATTCTTTGTTGTCTTGTCTCTGTCCATCAGTCAGTTTGGTGTGAGTGACCAACACAGACCATAAAACTTTATCCAGCTGACTGAAACTTTTTCGTTTGGTCTAGTTTTTTTGATTGGTTGTGTGCCAAATATAATTGTGGAAAGAACTGTGTTTTTGTGGATTCCTCCTTCTTTAATAAAGAGCAGAGTCTTTAGGGGAGCTTGATAACACTTGTATTTGAATGTGTCATACAATCAGACATGGAACATTTAATGCATTTAGAGTGTTTTTATTTTCACTGGAAATTGAATTGATTTCAAACCTGTTGTTACTGAAGATGTTTATTTTTCCTCTTTGGTGAGTAGATCAGTGACTAACAGAGAGTGATAGGGGGTTTGTTTGTTTTTCCCTGATGTATAGAGAGCTTTCCAGGAACATGTGAAAAACTGGATTGGATGCCTTTCCAGAAAATACATATATTGAAAACAGATTTCTTTACATGTGACTGCTTTCTTTTGGGATAGCTAAAGTTTAAACGCTTTGCCCGTGTGTCATATTTCTAATGTACTTACCATCATACACTGTATGGTTTCTGGGTCAGGCTCAGCTACTGGAAGAATGTTTATTTCCTGCCAAGTAATTTTTCAACAGAAACTACTGGGTATCAGTCAAGGTTTCATTGTACAGGGCAGCTATTCTTAGGAAAAATTTCTTCTTGTGAGGAGGGAAAACAGTGGGTGTCCCAAGATGTTATCTGAGACATTCTGGCTGGATTCAGGAAAAAAGAGACTGAACTTGTCTGTCTTTTCCCTTTATACTCCTGTCCCCTTCACCAAATGAGTAAAGATGTTCTTGAAGTTTTCAAATGAATGAAAATGGTTGAAAAACAGGTAACAGCAAAAGCACACTTTGCGGTTGAAAAACCCCCATGATAAATAGACTATTTCTATTACTAAAAAAAGAGCTTCTGGCAATTAAAGCAGCAGAATTTCTATGATTTCAGGTTATGGGTATCTAGATAAGACTAGACATGATTTTTTTTTTCCTTTTTCCAGGTATCTTAGTACATGAAAGAATTATGCTTGATGTGACTGCACCAAAACCAAATGCACTTGCACCAAAACAGTTACATGAATACATGGCATTTTGTTTTGTGCTGTATTTTTTTTCCTTTGATATTTCTTTTGTATTGCAGAATAACATCCAGTCTCTGCCCTAGGTAGGAAGCTGTAAATGTTTGCATGCCTGCAATTAGTGATAAGTCTTAAGAACTTTTCCTCTGAAATTCTTTTTTTATTTAAAGTATTTGTTGTTTCAGAAATTACCATCTAATTACAAATTTTTTTTTGCCATGCATAAATGTTTATATTGAATATTTTTTCCTATTATGTTTACTTATGCTTTATATTAAAGCTCGAGTGAGCCCTTTTTTTTTTTGCTATTTACAGATACTTTGACTTTTTTTAAATTGCTTGTGTATATATACATTATGGCAAAATGCAAATGTGTGCTATATGGTAGGTAAACTCAACTCTACCAGCAACAGGAAATGTACAGGATAGATTATTCTTTGTGAGCAGGGTATTCCAGTTGGAATACAAGGATAGATCAAATGGGTTGTAGTTATGAAAGTTTATGACTATATCCATACTAAAAATTATATAGTGCATAGAAAAATTATTAAAGGGTTTAGCTTGACTATCCCCTTCCTTTCTTGGCTTTTCTGAGGAAGAACTGCATCTCTCAAAGAATAGATCTGTTATATGTTACAAAAGAAGAATGTTTGATGTAACTTACTCTCCATAACAAGTTATTGTAATGCCTGATGGGGCTGGGGAGGAAAGATTGCACCAAAACAGAGGTTTGTGGTGCAAGAACAGTCAGATCTTTATTAAAGGCTACAAGCAAGATCCTCCTTTGCCACAAAATTAACTCAAACTTTGTTTTTTAAAAAAGAGTTTATTTGCTTATGCTTTTGAAGGGAATAACAACTTTAAATGCACCAAACTTGAACCATGTTAGGAATTACCTAGTTGTAATCTGTCTTGAAGTGGATACTGCATTATTCTCAGGTTCGAGTCAAGTGCTGACAGTGAAATCAAGTCTGTGTGCAGATGCCACAGAGAAAGCTGTCCTGAAAAAACCTCTGCTAGCAGTCCTCTTAGCCTAGAAACTTTAAGCTTTTAAGTATTTGGTGAGGAATTGTTGGTGCCAAGAGGTTTCTTTAGCTGTTTAGTGGGGAGAAGGAAAAAGGAGATAGCAGAGAAGAATCCATGTTCCTTATGCATGCTCAATACTATTGCTACTTACAGCCTTGAGAGCTGGAGCATCTTAGCTGAAGAATTCATCGAAGTCAGCTACTAGAACATTGCTGTGGGGCAGATAGTGCTGAATCCAGTACCAGCAGACCTCCTGTTTTCAGAGATCAGAGAGATTTCTCCATTGAGTCTACAGTGGGAGGGAAAAATAAGCAAAGTATTAGTTGGGGATTAGTCTGCTGTTTAAAGAGGGATTACTCTGATTTGAGAGAATATGCATAGAAAATTTTTGTTTTCATTTCAGTTAAAGGAAATCAGCATTTTTCCTTCTGTGTGTAAAGCTGCTAGAAACTGGGACCATTTTCCATTTGTGGACCCAGGAGTAACCTGGGTCAGTGAACATTGTTTCTTCTATCAGTGTAGTGACTACATATTATGAAGAAGTTTTTACCTAAGCATTGAACAAAGTAGGTAAAACACTGCTTTCAATGCAAACAGACATAGGTTTGAAAATGTGCATCCTAAAGTCTTCTACTTGAATGTTTTGGTTAATTTTGTTTCAAGTTGCGTTATCTTGTTAGTAGTTTTTCTCTGTGAAGCATCCTGAAATCTTTTCAGTTTCTGTGTTCCAGACACCCTGTAGACTTTTATTTGCAATACAAAGTAGGCAGTCAGTGCTATGCAACGTGGTAAAGTTAGTTTTCATAAATTTTAAACCAGTTTTTAATTCCTGGAGAGCAGTGTGATACACAGTGCTCTAGTTGGTTTAAATAAAAACACCAATTGAGGTCAATCCTAACAAGCAATAATTTGATTGCAAAAATGACTGAGAGGATGAATTTGCAAAATGAGCAAAACCACGAGTCTTCAAGGCTACAAGGTTTTAATGAAACTAAGACTTGTATTTTAATGAGGTGTAAAAAAGAGGCAATATTTTTGTGCTTTTAAACATTTAACTTCTGCAGAGTTCTCACAGAACCTTTTTATCCTCCTGAGAATGTGAATAATGTAAAATCTCCAATAAGTAGTGGTCTTCAGCTTAGCATCTTTGCACTGTGTAAGAAATGGTCTGTTTAAGCTTCCATGAATTACAAATTACAGTTTATAATAGTGATCATTGTAATAAATTTTCCTCAAGTATTTAGTGTCATAATTCCACTTGGAAAATTAGATAAATGAATGGGAGTATTCTTCTTGATGTTGAAATGCATCCTTGCTTAATGTTTTTTTCTGTGTGTTTTGATACCTTAGTTCTTAAGTATTCAGAGATTATTTCATTGTTTAACAGAAATATATAATTGTGAGCTCTGTGAGCTTTTAAAAGGATAGCTTGTTATTTCCTTTAAGTCATTTTAGTTTCCAAGCAATGAAGTTCTGTCTGAACTGTCAAAGGCTGTTTTGAGTAACGGTTGAATGTAATATGACCCAATGAGCTGTTTTTGTATCTATTCCTCTAGTGATAAAAGTGGCAATCAATAAAGTTATCACTATTTTGTCATAATCTCTGTCATGAAGTTTGGACTAGGCCAGAAATTACTGTCTCACATTAAGCAAAACTTTACTGCATTGTTATATGTAAACATTTATTAGTGTTATAATTTCTGACATTGCTTCACTGGTAGTTTGACCATTGGATTTTAGAAGTCTGCACATGTCTCAGTTTGTACTGGTGGTCTTGGTTTCAGGAGCTCTTGGGTTGACAAAGAGCTGTTGAAGTAAGTGTGTTGTTTGAAATGTAAATTTGGGGTTTAATGCTTTTTTAAAGTAAGATTATCAAAGGAGTGTAACTCAAGATCTAATTACATATGCACAAGGGTACTAAAATAGTTACAGTATAATAAAAGCTTGGAATACCTAATACATATTTCAGAGGAAAGAAATGTTAAAAAAATCTAATTATTCTGCATATTTAATTCTCCCTGTCACCTGTTTTCTAATAGGCATATAGTTTCTGAATTTTAGACACTGATTATGTATATGTTCTTCATGAAGCATGAAGGTTTTGTTAATACTTTTCTGTGTTTATATATTATTGTGTATACTGTTGCGACAGTTACTGTTGTAATACATCCCAAATTAACTTGGACTGTAGTTCTTTCTTCTGCAGCATTTTTCAGGCTTTATTGTTAGGAAATGTAACTTGGCAGAAGACAACTTGAAAAATAAAAAAGCAAATTAATGTTTTGAAACTGCAAGAATTATGTAGATTTTCCTATTAAACAAGTATTTTAATATCACTGCCTCAAAAATATATTTTAAAGCATATAGAATTAAGTCTTAAATATTGTGAAAGTTTGAATTAATTTATCAGTGAATCTTTGAAAGTTTTATCGAAGTCTGTATGTATTACAGGATCCACAAGAATTTTATGTTCCATAAGCTAAAAAAAATACACACTTTTTGTTTCATAAATACTAAGCAGTAGAAACTGTCTGTGAGACCGACTTCTGTGGAAGGAAATCAAAGGAGCTTTTTGATGATAAATTTTCCTATTCATTCATAATTTTTGAAGTAAGCTTTTGAATAAAATAAGAACTACGTAATTCCATAACCAGAGTTGCACATGTATTTACTGTTATTTTTACAAGCTTTACAAAGCTTTCCTCTACTTAGTTTTTGAGTAAATAACATAGATGAGCTCAGTTCAGTTTGAGCTGTACACCTGCTAAGTTCTTAGGAACCATAGTGTGGGTGAGATAGCAGGTTTGTTTGCTCTACAAATGGTTTTTTTTTAACCTCTTTCCCCCCTTTGTCTCCAGACACATTTCTTCCAGGCAGCTGAACAATTCCAACTATGTCTTGGTGCCATCAGGCACTCCTGACACAAAGCCATGACCCACCAGGCAGTCTCACAGCTGGTGTCCATACTTTGATACTTCAATAGGTGTATAAACTGTGTAAGTAGCTAAGGGAACAGGTAGAATACAAGAGCAGGAGAGTTGTGACACCAGCTTGCTGCTTATAAGTCATGCAGAGGTAATGTACAGAAACGGAAGAAACACAAGGAAAATGGAAGTGGTTGTCTAGGCAGAGCGTGGAAAGGTCAGGGTGATTTGTGGGATTTTCAGGAGTCTTCAGGGTTGGGAGAAATAGAAGAAAACCCTAGAATTACAAGAATTTCATTAAATGTGTGTCTGGAGTTTCTGTATTAGAAAAGACTGAAAGGCACTTTCCATTCATCGTGAATCAAGCTAAATCTGTGTCAAATATGGTAAAAACATGTGAGAAGCAGACAGCTGTGAGGTGCTAGAGAAGGGTAAAAGCAGGACAAGATAATGTCACAGACACCATGTCAACTCGGATTAGGTTATGGATTAACATAGTGGTTTATGGCTGGTGTGAGCATTCATGTAGCGAGGACTTCATGGGTGGACCATCCCCACTGGACTCCCAGAGGTATTAACTAGGGATTGATTCTGGCAGCCTGACAAGATTTCTAGACCGAGACACACAAGTCTAGAAAAAACTTATCTAATCTTTCTGTCTATAAAATCATAAATAAAGAGGAATATCAGGGGTACCAGGATTAATCAAAGGGTATGAGGAAATAAAAGAAGGGTGGAGATAGCAGTACTGGTAAATGCATAGCATATGGTAAGGTAATAACATAGTAAATAAAGACTAGAGTTTTTAAATAGGGTGTGGTTGGTGGAAAACAGCTGGATGCCTGGTTAGCAGTAGGACAAGGCAGGAAAGCAAAATAAACAAGCTATGGTGATTAACACTGACTGTGAAGCAAGCTGTTGCACAGATGAAGGAAATCGGGTGGAACAATTGTGACAGGAACACTAGAACTGGAAAATGCTCTTGCTGGAAAAGATAGGTAAAGGAAAAAGCCATGCAGCCACACTGTGTGTTACTGATATGAAAACTTGGGAAGAAGTAAGATGAAATTGCATGGATAAAATGGAAGTTTTATTTGCCACATTTAACCATTTAACATTGCCAACAATGTTAAATTGGGAGAGGAGTAGTTGTATCTTCAGTGTTTTTGGGATGGGAGGTCTAGATGGAATTAAGTAGTTGCTGCACAAGCAAGGTGTTATGCTGTTTCCAGTATTAAATATCCTGCTCCTTTCAAAAGATAGGAATTTGGGGCTTTTTGTTTGGTTGTGGGGGGATTTTTCCCCTAACTAAGCTTGGATCAAGACATCCTTCAGGTGAAATGGATGGGAACAAATGTTTGCATATAGTTAGTATTACATGTAAGGGACATTTTTTAAAGCAAGTAAACTATTTAATCTGGAATGAAAAGGTTAAGAATAGAAAGAAACATGTGAAATTGCCATTTATTTACCTTTACCTAGATGCAAAAAGCAATCTAAAGATTATATTTTAACTAAAGGAACAAATCTTTGGGGGAGGGATTTCAGACCATTTGGATGAATAACAAATTTAAAAACTGTACTGTAAGTAGGTTGAGAAATCAAACAGCATAATGTTGTGGGAAAATGACAACTCAGAAGCTGTAAGGGTGTAATAGTATTTCCAGAGATTAAGCACAGATATAAGGTCTGACTAAAAAGAAAAAAAAATTCTAACTCAGCCACTGAAGATAAGGATGGTAAAACACGTGGAGCGGATGAAGAGATTGAAATTTGGTCAGGCATGAAGATCAAAGCTGATATTTTATCTTGAGGACCTTAGTGGTGTTGCACATATGTTGAACATACAAGCAAAGCAAGAATGTACCATGGGAATGAACATAGGAAAATTATGTCCAAGGTGGGAAAGTCCTTTACAAACTTTATATACTTCAGTTGTGGATAATCAGCAGTTGAGATTGATTAGAATAGTGATTAGACTGAGGTTGATAAGTAAAGTAATAAAAGCCCTACTGTGATCATTTCAAATTAGCATGGCATGCTTCTCCCAGACAGGCTGCCTGTTGTACTGCTTAATGTCAGAGCAGGCATTGGAGTGTGAGGTGGGGAAAACAGTGTAGTTTCTAGAGCTGTCTTCTTCTGCTTTCATGTGGCAATAGTGTAGACTTTGCTCATGATATAAAATTCCATCGAAGCTATGTGGTTTTGTTGTGTCCAGACTGGATTAAAGTATCTCTGTATTGTGTTTTTTGACTTTAGAACTCATTGCTGTGACAGTTTAAGTCTTGGGAAGAGGGTGTATTATGTGGTGGGAGAGTAACCTGTTAATGGTTTAAAATGTTGCCTGTGGAAGAACTCATATCATTTAGAATTGTGAATTTTAATTTGTTTCTGCTCTATTTCCATGTAACAACTTGCAAGGCAGGAATCTGAGTCTTGAGTTAAACTAAGTCACAAAATCTTGCATCTGACTGTGTTGCAAGTATTCTGTATTTACATACTTTTTTTATTACAGCATATTTATGTTGAAGGTTATTAATGAAAAAGTTGCTCACCTGATAGTGCTCACTTGTTGAATTCACTGATTTTTTTTTTCTAGATATTAGCTGTGTGATAATGGTAGAAGTCTCATTTTCTTGCCATTATGCAGCCCAAATTTAATTTCTTCAAGCATTATTCAGAAACACAAAATTCAAAGTTTGAGTAACTTATTTTCTATATTTCAATAGTAGGCAGAACTCTCACAGCTTATTTTTTCAATGTGTTAAAGAGTGCATTATCCGTAGATTTTTTAGGACTTCTAAATTCATTGCTATTTACTCTTTTTAAGGAATGTATAATATTCATAAGTTCTACCTTCATTTTCAGTTTTGTTAGAACTCTGAACAGAGTACAGTACTGGGTTTGGGAAGGGGGAGAATTCTACTTGTTAACAATCATCTTCTCCTTGTCACTTACATTTGGCTTTTCTGCTTGAGAAGTGTAGAAAAGATATGGCCATACATTTTAAAATAAAATACGTTCTTCTGAAAAAATGTTTTTCTTTGTATTTCAGTTTTTCTGTTGGAACATAGAAATTAGAAAAGGGGGAGACAAAAAGTTAAAATAAACCCCCAAAACTATTTTGATACACTTAAAACATTTCTTGCCTTTCATTTCCTGTATTCCTCAAAAAATTATTTTCAGGACATATTTAGGAGTTTCCTGCTTTTCTAAGGCTTAGAGCAATTACTGTTTTTAAGTTTTTCAACTGTATTTTACTACATTGTTTGGTCTCATAAAATGGGTACCCAAGGAATTGGACAATTTTTTGGTTTTAATTTTTGTTGCAACAGAGCATAGAAAAATGTGCTTCGGGATTGCATTAGAACATTTCAGCAGAACTAAAACTTAGAAATGTAATGTATTATATAGCTTGTATTCAAATAAGTTCTAAAATTAAAAAGTATTACTTTAAAAGTTTTATTTTTAACCTGAGTCTTTTGGTTTTCCTGAAACTGTGTAAAGGAATGCAATTTTATTAGTGTGTTATTTTCCTTACTACAAGTACATCACAGCCATCTGCTTAGCTGGTTTCTGGATAGTCTGTAGGAACAGGCTTCTGGAGATAATTTCATGAAAAAGAATGTGAATAAGATTAAATATGTGAAATATTAGTATTTAAAATTAGGAGGTTAAGCAACAATTTAGAACCTAAATTACTGCATCATGTTGTGATTTCTTATTAAAATAATGAAGCCATTTAGTAAGTCCCATTAACATCAACAACAATTACAAGATGCTTAGGAGCTTGAATCACAGAATTGATTTTATGCAGCTGTCAGTTGCATTATTGGTATCAACAGCTGGGTTTAGAAAGAGAGAGAAAGAAGTGATCCTATCAATTTTTTCCTTTTACTTGGGAATCTTTGCATTCATTTTCAGAAAGCTGAGAAAATTCTGACCTGTGTAGCACCATGTGTAAGTCTTTGAGTTATTAAAGAGACTTTGATATATGAATCATGTGAGGACAAGTGATTTAATATTCCCTTATTTATACGCTGTCCTTAAATTTACTGCTTAATGGTGACTGGCATTTGAAGAGAGTTTCTCCCTTACCTTAAAATTTCTAACTGCCTTTCTGGCTATAGCCTCCTTTAATATTGTGGGGGTTTTGCTATTGAATTTAAATAACTTCATAGTGAATTTTCAGAGAAGAAAATAGTGGTGCAGTTTTTCTCTGTGAAGTTACCATTCTCTTTCAGAGGGCTTCAGAAGAAAATATTTCAACAATCCGAAGCTCCACCAAAAGAAAGAAAATAGCCTGAATGAATTGTATGCCAAGTCACAATAATTTATTCTGTATTAGAACTGTTTCCAAAACCATGGTCCACTTTAATATGTTTGTCTTTCTCTTTTAAATAAGAAATGTCATGCCTAAAGCACATCAATTTTGTCTTAGGGAAAAACAAGCTTAAGGACTGAAATGCATTAGGTAGAGTCACTGCAATAGTTGATGCAGTTTGAATCTGAAAGTATTTTACATGGGCTTTTAAATTCTATTCTTATTCCTGGTATTGACAATAGTTGATTATAATTTGTCCAGTATGTCAAAAATGCCTAGAATTCTGAATACTTTGAATTTATGGGGGGTTTAGGTGAAATACTAAATCAGTATATGCTTTGCATTTACAGGCACTTGCAGACCAGTTTGAAAATACAAATACATCAGTGTCTGAACGCATGAAGATTTTCTACTGTTGTCAGGTGCCTCCACATTGGGCCATACAGGTGTGAAACAATCCCATTTCAATATTTATTTCAGAGTCAGTGGTGGTTATTTTTGATGCTGCATCACTCCAAAGTCAAGTGAGTGTGATGCAACTTTGAGTTTAAACTCTGTAGAAATAAAGACATAATTGAACATATACCAGGTGTTTCTGGAGAGAAATCAAGTTCTACAGTGCTCTGCTTTCAGATGTCTTCTTCTGACATGCACAGGAGTAATTGCTTTTTAGTGCAATTCTTATTTACTTTCCTTTTTCCTCCAGTACAAAGTAGACTAAAACTTGCAAACTTCAAAGATATCTCCTATTAAAATAAACTTGCCACTGTCTTACCTTTTATTACTGGTTTACTTATGCTACTGTTACTTGCATCTTTCTTGTATTTTAAAGTTCATTTTGGGAAGTTGATCATGGTGAAATCAGCCAGGTTGGGAGTCAATAGTACACTGAAGAGCTTGAGCTTAAAAAACTTTTCTTTTGAGATAGTCCCCTCTTTTACTAGTACTGACAGGATTTTTTTATACCCATAACTACACTGTTCATCTTCATTTTCTAGAACAGAAATCTACACACTAAAGTCTTATCTGATTATGCTGTATATAGCAAACTCAAGAAAATTGCATACCGCCAAAGGTATTCATGTTGGTTTACTTTTAATGGTGTTTTATTCCTTTTTGATTTCTAATCTCACTGTATGTTTTAACCAATCATATCTCCTCCGAGCATTCTCAAGATTTTCTACATAACGTTTCAACAGCCACTTGCAATATAACCATCAAATATGGTTTTCATTTCCAGTTGTCAGAGTGGCATTTTCAGTCCAAGCCAGTTTTCTAAGCCAAAGATAGAAATGCTAAAATAGGGATTTATAATGAAAGATGATTCAATCTTCTAGTCATAGTAATGAAGACACATTACATATATAAATTTTACCAAATATAACTGAGCAAATTTAATTAAAACATTAATGATATTTAATTTTAGACAATGACAAAACTTTTTTTTCTTTAGTGATTAATATCAAGCTAACAAAGAGGTTTTCAGAGTTTATTACATATTTATATCAAAGAATTGTAGCCAGATGTTAATTTTTTTTTTTACTCCTAGTCTGTTCCCCTGTAGTAACTCCTTGGATTTGCAACAGGTACTGAACCCAAACCAATAAAGATAGGTTCATAACATATGTAGAGAATTTCACTGAGTCCATTCAGGATCAGCAAGTCCACTGCAGAGGTTAACTGTGCGGGGCATAAGTAGCTGTCCATACACAGAATGCTCCCATTTATTTTTCAAACCTGTTTGTCTGTCTGTAACACATAGTGCATGTCACTCTTACTTCAAAGTTAAAACCTATTTGCAATTTTAATTTTCTCTTAAAAAATAAAGACCAAAGATGACTTTTCAAAGTCATGAAAACATGCCATGTTTGTTTTTGGATTGAAGACATTACTCATTTATTTTCATTAGTACACTGAAATAATAGCTGAATTTGAAATAACAAAGAGGCTGACTGAACTGTGAGGAAAACTCAACTAGGGAATTAAACCTAAACTCAAATCCAATATTGGTTTGTGTAAAGACCAACCCCATTTGGCAGTGGCTGTTTGGGACAGTGATTTCTCACAGCTACTGAACAGAATTGTATCAGAGGCTTTTTCTCCATCTTTGTTTCTCCACAGGTGCAGATTACTGTGACAAAGCATTGCTAGAAGGGGCTTTAATTCCCTTCCTTGGCCTCTGTTTCCCACTCGGCATTCCCAACATCCTGCTGCAGCTGTTCTCCAGCCACATGGGCCTCATTTAAGGGCTGGAAGTTCAGCTCTGTCAATTCATTCTTGCCATGTCCATTTCTATTTCTGTATTATATTGTTAAATTGTTCAAAGCACAACAATTTTTATTCAGTTGGTGGGGGGGGTTTTGAGGTATATACACTATTTGAGGTTCCAACCTGAAGCTTCAGGAGAATAATTCCGTATTATCTATCTGCTTCTTGTTGATGTCAGAAATGCCTCTAACATCTTCTTAAATTGTAGGCATTATTTGCTACTTTCAGTTACCTGGCATTTCTTATCTTTCCAGCGCCAGCTTGCAAACTTACTCTTTGAGCTGGGATGCACCAGCTCTGCCTTACAAGTATTCGAGGAGTTGGAAATGTGGGAAGATGCAGTAATCTGCTATGAAAGAGCAGGACAGCATGGAAAGGTAAGAAAAATGTTTCATGTAGCTGAGATCCCATCTTGAAATAGCATCTGAAAGGTGAGGGACTGTCTGGCTTTAGCTGGCAAATCACTAATGACACTCACTTCTACAGGGGTGTCACCACAGGAAAATCTGCTTAGGAAAAATGGACACATGAGAGCTTGTCATAACCTGTGAATGCTAAAAGAATTGACTTGGAGTAATAGCCACATGAAATAGAAGTTGGTAAATAAGAAGCAACTTGAGATGCAGAGAAGATTGTGATAGTGATCCTTGAAAATATTCAAGGATAATTCTATTAACTACTATGGATAAACAGCAGTGTGGGCATTTCAGGAAAGTTGTAGCAGTCATTCATGATGGAGTCTTGGAGGGGATATTAATTTTCTTTCGCACTAGATTTCAAACTATTAGCTGTAGTTTTTAAAAACACTTTAAATAGAGTAACGTCAGTGTTTGATGTATGTAATTGCTTAATGTTAACATATTCAAATTACAGAATGAAACACTTGAGAAAAGAAGTGGTGTAAGATTGAAAGACTTTACTTGTTAAGTCTGTGTTGATGTTTTCCTGAACTTCTCCATCATTTCTTTAGCACTGCTACCACTGTGTGTGATCAGCTCAAAAGACAATTAAAAGCCATCACCTAACTCTGCATATTAGTGACATAACTGTTTAAAATGGTTGGCAACAGGCTATACTAGCCTTCCTATTGTTGATTGTTTTGCTTTTACTATTAGAGCACTGGTAGGAAGATTTTAGAAAATCATACCTGGAAGCAATGCCTACTTGTATGTAACTTTAACTGTGTTCTCTGTCTGGTCCAAACTCTCACACAGGCTGTTGCAGGAACTTACGCTATCAAGCAGTGTTTTCAGAATTCATATAGATATTCAGAAATATAAAATTTCAGATAAAAATAGGGTTTTTTTCTTTCTTTCCCTTCCTTTCCCTCTGTTTAAATTAAATGTATGGATGTACATGTGTCTTTACGATACCACAAGCGCAAAGATTATGGTCTAATATAATTTAAGCTTAATGAATAGAGATATATAATTTCAGTTGATAGAAAAAAAGCAGAATGCCTTATACTTACATGTTTTTTTCTAATAGTCATGCACTAAAGCTTAGATTTTGTTCATTATAAACTGGCACATATGTCTTGCTGGCAAATTCTTGCCATGTTATGCATGCCTTGGGGATAGCATGCTAATATCACAATCTTCTCAGTACAGTGGAGAAATAGAGGTCAATATTTTCCATTTCCTGGAAATGCATTCTGTCCTAGTTACATTCACAAACTGCCCTTAGGGAGTTATGAAAATGGCACTCAGAGAATAGGACAGGATATCTGACACAGGAAACTGCTTAGAAATGCTTTTAGAATGAGGGATTGTGCTGTGCTTTGAAAAAGAGAAAATGCTGTGTAAGTATGAAATAACAGAATTGCTGGAAGAAAGCTAGTTTTGGACCAAAAAAGACAGAAAATTAGAAACATGTAGCTGTGCACCAAGGGGGATGAATATCTGTGCTCTTTATTGCAAAGTGTTCAGAGTGTCAACTGCTTATATTTACCAAAAGTGTTTTGATGTTATTAAACCTGGTAGTTATTTTTGTAGAAATGCACAAAAATCTACTAAGTAGTATGTTGGCCACTAGATGGTCAAATCATTAATGGGCTTAGCATATATCTGTGCAAAAGAGCAAACTGTTTAATAAACTTCTCTATGTTTTTCATTCACAAATGCTTTTATATAGAAAACCTAAATTTAAATCCTGAAAAATCAGCAATACCAATGTGACGAGTACTTACACATCAAAGTAAGTTTCCTCCTATTTTGGAATTACCTACTGATAAAGAAACAGAGCATGTAGATAAGGCCATGTGAAGCTCCACATTGTGCTGTTAGAAAATACGTAATTCATTTGGTTATAACAGGATCATGTAGAAGTACAAATTTTGCAGAGTAAGATGTTGCTGACATTTAGCAAACTTTTTTGAGGATGTGTTACTGTTACTAGATATGGCTCTGTATTCATTTGTTTTATAACCTGAACAAAAGTTCAGGTTATTATTAATATTATTACATGAGTCAACAGAAGAGTAATAGAGTGCCAAGTAATGAGGAAAATGGCACAGAACAAAGAGGAAAAAACTATTATAAAACCTGAATGCACAGTATATTGATAGTTGCTGTGGCTTTCTCACTGAATTATTTTACTCATTGTATCCCTTTGACAGACTTGTTGCAAAAGGAGACATCTCTGTGTGTATAGTGAGAACTGGTGTTAAAAAGTGCCCCTTTCCCTTCTTTTAACTGTAAGAAGTACCCAGAGGTCTCAAGAGTATTATTAACATTGGACAGCTCTGTGTAAGATGTAACAGGTCTCTTCCACCTAACAATGGTACTACTTCCTTTCTAAAAGAAAAAGAAAGGGTGAACCAGAGATGTGACTTTTTAGTTATTCCACTTGAAGGAAGGCCTTTCTCCTTTGCAAGAGCTCTGTAACGTGGTAGCTGCTGACCTTTGATAGATTAGTGAGATCTGCCATTTGGCATCAGACAGATATTCCATCTTGCAACAGCCTGTTTTCAGTCCCATCTCCGTTCCATCATCTCTTGAGAGTATAGAGCATGATACAGAATCTGGTTTTAGACCCAGAAATCCATGTTCTACAGGGTTATTTTTTGTGTGTTGCATGGCACAGATACCTCAAAACATTTGAGTGAGGAAACACAATTATGGCAAGATCTCAAAAGCTCACCTTTAAAGTCAGGTATGGTTTCCCAGATGTGACACAGTACTACACTGATTAGTGCATGAGCTCATTCAAGAATTTGATTAATTTCCACTATATATAGTAGCAGTCACAGAAGGCAGGTAAGCATTCCTATATGTGGTTACAAAGCTAGGAGAGAGGAGGAAATATGTCACCCAGGCTCTTGCATGAAATTACAGGGAAGATGAAATGAAAACCAAAGAGCTTTTCTTTTCTCTCATTGCCTTTTTCCATGCTTGTCTGTACTACTTCTTCATGCTACTTTTCTGTTAGCCAAGTAGATTATGTGCAAGCAGAGAAATTACTTTTTAGGAAATACTTCGAACTAGCAAAGGAATTAATTGTAAAATAGTAGAACTGCTAGATCAGTGAAAAGTGAGGCTAATTGGGTCTTTTAGGAAATATATAAAATTAAAATATGGGAACGCATGGATGGGATGGCAAGTGGAAATTTAGGGTTGGGAAGCCAGATGCAGGATGCATCATGAACCTGATGTCCAGGAGTCTACTCAGTGAGTAGTGAAAAGGCACCACCTTTTGTTTAAACTGGGCCCCTCTTTACTGATTGCACATTTTTGTTGCCTTTTTAATTCCCATACCACTCATAGTAGTTTAGAAGACAAGAGTCTAAATCTTTCTTGTGTTTAAATCAGCTGACTTTTGAGGTTAGTATTGAATTCCATCCACTCTGGTGCAGACTATGCTGTGAAAAACCAGTGGTGTTATAAATGCACCTGATTCACTCAGTGAGGATTATACATATTCTTTTTTTAAAAGTTATATTTTAATTTATTATTTTCATATAATATCTTTCTAAATTTAGTTATAACTTTCAGTTATAAACATGCTTATTAATAATTAATATCCCTTTAATGAGTAAGAATAAATCTCTAATGGCTGTATTAATTTTACTTATGTTACATGCACTGTGTGAAAGATATTTTTTGATAATATTTGTTATTAAGGAAAGATTTGTTTTTGCAGAAGCAGGATTCTTAGCAAAGATTTGATGTGATTTTTTAAAAACATTTTACCACAAAGTTAGGAGAAAGAACGAGAAAAATCCTTTCTTTTTTCCACCCCCACAAAATCCTAGGCAAAATGAGAAATCCAGTTTTCGAGTATTATCTGGTTTTGTAGAAGGCAAATATTTTGATAACACAGGGGTTTTCTTTTAGTTTGATCTTTGTACTAGTCTTTAAAGATTTAAGTAATAAAAATGTTTGCAACATGCCAGAGAGGTGATCAGATAGCTAATCAGATGAAGAAAAAGTCAGACTTCTGCTTGTTTAATTCTCTGTTTTATCTATGTGCTGAAGTATTTACATTGGCAATGAGTTCTTGTAAGCTTAGACCAGAACATGATGTTTTTATGCTGTTAAATGTGAAACACCATTAGTGAGTGGTTGTCTTTCCAGTCTAGGCATTGCACATGATAGCAATCTGAGCTTGGGAATGCCCTGCAGAGGAAGTGGTGAAGATGCATCTTGCAATGCACTTTTCACCTTGTATCTCTTTGTACAGCAACATTTCAGTCTTGTTTCTTAATGTGAATGGGAACAAAACTTCACCTTATCTTTTGGTGTCTAATGTGGTTGCTGCAAAAAATCAGCTCTCTCTGCTCTAGATGAGAAAAATCTTCTCTAATGTCTGTTATTAATATGCTATAGCAACTAATGGAGGCAGTTAAGAGGAAGTAAACCGCGCTTTAACCAAACCTCTGGAAGCCAGGCTGAATGGGGCTTTGATTAACCCGGTCTCATGGAAAGTGTCCCTGCTCATGGCAAGGGGGCTGGAATTAGATGATAGTCAAATTCCTTTCCAAACTAAACTGCTCTATGATTCTCTAAATACAGTCTTCTAGTTAGGCAACATTTTTCTGCTTTGGCTGGGCTAATTCTAAATGTTTAATAATAGTTTCTTTGGCAGTATTTAGGGAGCTGCTTCACAGGCAATTAAAAACACTTGCCATCAAGTTATTTTCCTAATAATTTGCCACCAATTTTCTTCTTAATGGGATTCTGGTTTTGCTAATTTTAATATTCTTCTAGAAATGTAAACTCTTCTTCACACTTGTGCACTTGAAATATTTGTAGACTTTACTGTTACTTTGCAAAAATAATAGTAAGAATGAGATACTAAAATTGCTATGCATTAAATATTTCAAAACAAGGTAAACCAAGCATTTTTCTTAAGATGATTGTCAGATAGATTTGATGAATTTTACTGATGGTAGTAAAAGATTTTGCTTCTCTAAAAATCATCTGAAGGTCAAAGAAAGCAATTCTTATGCAAGAAAAGCAGTAATAATTTAGATGCAGAGATGATATCAGGTTTCCTTTTAGGTAAACGAGCTATGATGGAAGAATTACTGGAGTTGCAATGTTGAACTTTAATTCTGTGGCAGGCAGTGTTGGATTTTTCTTGATTTAGATAGTTCAAGTAGATATTTTCTAAGAGAAAAATTACGTTGATCTGAATTGTGTATGTTACATTTTTGCGGTGGGGGACTGAGGTAACAGTTCCGTCTGAACAAGAGATCATCTGTCCAGTGCATTTATCCTTTCAAAAAGCCACAGAAAGCAGACTATCTCTTCTTTAAAAGAGAAACAATAATTTTATTGTTCGATCAAAGATAGTAGTCCTGAAAAAAATGCTTTTGAAAGTTTGTTACAGCCCATAATAGACGTCTGGAAGGCACAGCCTGTGACTTCTGTTTCATCAAGCTGTATATATTTCAAATATATTTTATTTCAAACATTTAGATAAACTTACAATTTCTGCGTCTTAAGCAGAAGCATAGCATTTCCACAACCAACAGTATGAAAGTCGATGTGAGACACAATAGGATGGAAATCATTATTTTCAGAGAAGGGCAGTTAGAGAAAAGGGAAGGAGAGTCATTGCAGGAGGACTTACTAGGACATTTAAAAATTATGAACTTCTAGGATTGCAGATACCTTGTTGGTGCTGATACGTCATTGCCGTGAATTAGGTGTAGGTTTGATGTCCTGGACTGATATTTGTTCTTGGGACAGAATACATACCTAAGATGTAAAGAAAGGAGTAAGCTCTTTCTTGTTTTTATGGTTTAATTTTCCTTGGTGTGTTAAACCAAAAGCCACCATATTATGCTGGAGTATTTTTTAAGCATCAATTTGGAACCAGATTCTTTCTAGACTTTATCCTTGGTGCTGTGTTGGATGAAGATACCGTTTCCTCACTAGCCCTCTTCTTAATCTTCAGCTGATGACTGCAAGGTGCTAAAGCAGTATTTGTTCAGGTAGGTGTTTAACTGAAAATAAGTAGTCTCATTTTGTGTTGATTTCTCTTTGCTCTTTAACAGGCGGAAGAAATACTCAGGCGGGAGTTGGAGAAGAAGGAAACACCAGCATTATATTGTTTGCTTGGTGATGTTCTGAAAGACCACCAGTATTACGACAAGGCCTGGGAGCTCTCCAGGCACCGCAGCGCCCGCGCTCAACGCTCCAAAGGCCTCCTCCATCTCCGCAACCGGGAATTCAGGGAATGTGTGGAGTGCTTTGAACGTTCAGTACAGATCAACCCTATGCAGGTTGGGAAATTATGCACATACGGCTTTGGTTTTAGTTCATGTGTTCAGTTTTGAATGATGGCACTTCCTTAAAAGACAGTTCTGGGCACAGTTACCAAAATAACAGTTTATTACTGTTCTTAGCAAAATTTGCACCATGTGCTTGGAAGACTGGCTAAAAATGGTAGTAGGAAATGAAGACATCCTTTTGCAACCAGGTCTTTGCATGCAGGTAAATCTTTGCCTGTAGAGCTCTTTCAAAGAGATGAAGCCACTGCAAATTAATAATTACCATGAAATAAATTATGAACAAGGTATAAAGCAAAACAGTTACAAGAGGAATGCAGATTTTAATGAAAATCTCCCTTTGCCCTATCTGAGTTTGCCCTGGCTTTGAGTTACAAATTCTCATCTCTGTATTTCACAGAAATGTTTTTCGAGTGTTCTGGTCTCTCTTGTTCTGGAGTCACTGAGAAGCACTGTGTTATGCTTGTGATGACAGTCGCTTTTAGTACAACAATGCATCAAAATTGAAACCACAGTGGAAAGAGTTCTCTTGATGAGGCTGGTTTCTCTTGCTGATATTTGAAAGCTATTCTGCAAACAACTTTTGTAATCTTGTTTCAGTCAGTTTCTCAGCCACTACATCCCATCCCAATAAGGTTCACCCTGTGGAAGGTCTTCAGAAGTCAAAAAAGCTTTGTGGTTATTTATGTATATAAACCGTGCTCCTCATAGCCATTTCTAGGCCCATGCAAAAGCAGGGTATTCCTCCTTCTGTTCATTGCCCCTCAAAGAACACTGCTGAAGCTGCTGTTTTAAGTTCCATGTGACTAACTGGACTTCTGATTTAGAAAAAATTTAAGTGCCTCCAGCCTTTCAAGTCATTTTCATGAACCTTTTTTTGTATTTTGCTGATGTATTTTATTCCAATAAATCAGAGTCCTATTCTTATTCAAATGAACTCCAGATAACTTATATTTAGAATGGAAAATAAAATGACCAAAAATGCCAGCAAAATATATGTTACTCAGATAGGAATTTTATTTAAATCAAGAGGATTTCCAGATAATAAAGGGCTTCAGGAGATGGCCTACAGGGATCAAAACTGAGAAATATTCTGCTGAAATGCTTTTTTATTTTGTATCCTTTCCAAAGGAAGTTTAGAATGAAAGGAAATCCAAGCAAAATAGGCCAGTCCATATAGGAAAGTGAACATTTCCTCCTCTTGTTGCTTAGGAAGCTCTTTTTGAGATTCAGTTGAATTGTTTCAAACAAACAGATTGAGCAGCTAGATAGTGCAGATTGACATAACCGTCTCCTAAATTCTTTGTTCTGTGACTACAGAAATTAATTGTTTCCTATTCTAAGGCATCTTGAGGGTCAAAAGCAGAATGGAAATTGATTCTAAATGCAAGGACTTTACCACAAGGAAAATAATAATTAGTTAAATTATTAACTTATTCCCTGAATTGTGAATAATTTATCAGGTAAACAAAGACTCCCTGTTACAAAGAAATTCTAATTTTTTGTGGTTACTAAAAACCTTTCTGAAGGAAGAGATTTTTAGACTGCATCAAGTGATTCCCCAAAATATGTAATGGATAAAATAATTCTCTGTCAACCCTCCTTTAATCTTGTGTACTTTTTAGCCAGCTGGTCAAGTGTAGTTGAGATCTTTGAGGTAGGTGTTTGCTATATAAGCCAATCACTCTCTCAGTCTTTGGGCAATCCACAAAGAAATGAAAGCTTTGCAGTTCAAATATACCTGGAACTTGTGTTCTTTAGCACTGCTGCTCACAGAATTGCTTCTTCTAGTACACGACTGTGGATGTCAGATGCATTTCTCTTGTACTTTCACTATTAACATCTTGCAAGGCTTGACAAACAATTCCAGAGGTCAAAGAGCTCACACAGTCAGTTCTCCAGTGGTGAAAGCCTGCACAGTTCAGAAGGGATACTGTGCTGCTGTTGCTCATTATGTTTATAAGATATGCAGTGACTGTTTTTCCTCCCAGCCTTTACAGAAGCACTGTTTAACTTGTATCCTGAACTATAAAGTTGGAACTCACCTTCAATTTCATACTTGATCACTCCAGTCTCTGCCTCCCCTTTTCCTGTCCAGAAGTTACTGAACTAAAAAGAATATAAAGGGGAGTTAATGAGACAGCAGCCATGTGGGAGTGCTGGTGGACAAAAGAGCCTTAAAAAATTAGATTCACTATATGGTTATTTACTGTTAGAATTGCCCTCTAAAATTTGAGAAACATAGTTTTCTCTTCATGTGGAGTTTCTTCCTTGATTGATGAGTTTATGAGTCATGAAAGTGACAGGTTGACAATGCTGAAAAGTAGGTTTTCATGTTTGCCCAGGCCAGATGTAGTTGCTAATTCTATCTTCACCTATTTATCAACATGTTCCATGGATGGGCTTTGCATAAGCAAAAGTTTGTTGAGTTCTTTTCTCAGTATTGTGATGCTTGCCCACCAGTCTGCCAGGTCTGACAAAGATCAATGTCATGTGTTTGTATTCTGGGATCTAAACTTTGAAGCAGATTAACACTAATTTTTGTGGCAGTTAAGTCAGGAGCAGATATTAGTGGAGTTTCAGAGACAGGAAAATGAGTTTGAAGTGGAGAGAACTGTAAGAATGTTTGCTACAGTTTGCAATTAGTTTGTAGAGGTAAAAGCTGCTTATTTATGAGCCAACAGTGTTATCCTCAACCTTGTAAAATCCCTGATTTTAAAAAAAATTAAGTTAATATTTTTCTGTTTAAATATTTGTTATGATTTCCTAAGGAGAACCAGAATTATCTGAGTTAGTTGCTTCAGAACTAGTACCCAAAACACAAGAGAATATAAACATTAAACAGACACCTCAAGAAGTAATATATTGTTGTGCAATACGGAGTTAATGTAACCTGGTTTTCCATCTTCCATTTCTCCACCTCTTTCCCTCTCAAAAAAAACTTCCCTAGGAAAACTAGGGGTTCTTTTTGACCTTGGCGTATAGAATGGAGAAATGGCTGAATTTATTGCAGTAGAGTAGTAGTACCTGGACTGATTTTGCAGCACCTTATAAAATGTCCTGTTTTGTTTTGACTGCATGCATTTAAAAAGCATAATGCTGTCAGAAAATACTCTGTTAATGTACTTAGGGTTTAATAATTTTCTGAATTATGAAACTTTTATAATAAGTAATACTTAGTTAGCTTGCAGTTCTTTGAGAATTAACCATGTGGCAAATCAGGAACTTGCTGTTGAAGAGCTATGAAAATTTATGCCATTATCTGATAGTATTTAGAGTAGAACAGACTATTTCAATTGGAAGGGACCTACAATGATCACCTGGTCCAACTGCTAACCAGTTCAGGGCTGACCAAGTTAAAGCACATTTTTAAGGGCATTTACCATATGTGTGTTAAACACCTGGCAGCCTTGGGGCATCAGCAACCTTTGGGAAGATTTGTTCCAGTGTCTAACCACCCTCTAGGTAAAGAAATCCTTCCTAATGTCCAGACTAAACCTCTCCTGGTGCAGCTTTGTACCATTCCCTTGCATCACACCACTGGACAGCAGTTCTGTGTGAGCCAGCAGTGAGCCCTGGCAGCCAGGAGGGCAGCAAATCCTGGGATGCATCAAACACAGCACAACCAGTAGGTCAAAAGAAGGGATTATCCTGCTGTCTGCGGTTCTCACCTTGAGCACTGTGTGCAGTTCTGAGCCCCACAATTTCAGAAAGATGTGAAGGTCCTTGAAAACATCTGAAGGAGGTCCACAAAGCTGGGAAGAGGGCTGACTGGAAGGAACATCCTGAGAGGAGTGGACTTGTCTAGTTTGTAGAAAAATAAGTTGAGACATGACCTCATTTCTCTCTTCATCTCCCTGAGAAGGGGGAATGGAAAAGGGAGGTGCTGAGTTCTCCTCCATGGCTGAGTCTTTATTGATGAGAGGTATTTGGTTGTAACAACTAAAGACTTTAAATGCAAGATTACTGAACTGGTGAAGTTCCGTTCTCTGTGCAAGGCATTATTTAAGTACATTTCTATCTAAACATTGCAATAGAAACTTGAGAAGGTCCATGTTCTGAGAAGAGAAAGAACTGTAATTTTTGAACTGTTCCGTTCGGTCATTTGAGATGTTTCTTATAAAATATTATTACCTTGAAAAACATTTCCTAGAGTATCATTTGACCTAATTGTAATAGTGTAAAGTAAATGTGGATTTTTCAAAAATGAAAACAAAATATGCAGACCTCTAAGTAGCTATCACTTTGTTCTGTAAATGAAAAGAGCACTTCACAAATGGTTAAGTGATCTTCATGCAGTCAACACCGTTGTTTATCCATATTTATTAAAACTTCTAACCTAATGTTTTTCTCTAATCAACATATGGGATATTATTTTTTCCAGTACAATACTATTATAGCTGAAGACAAGTAAAATCAACAAGAGTTGTGTGTTTTCCCAGGCCAAATTATTTCTTTTGTGCTAAAATATCCATGTATGTAGATAACCATTAATTTTTTCTCTCCAGCTAGGTGTATGGTTTTCCTTGGGCTGTGCATACATTGCTTTAGAAGGCTACGAAGGTGCTGCCAAAGCATTTCAGCGCTGTGTGACATTGGAACCAGATGTATGTACTTTTGAACAAATTATTCAGATGGCTTATCTAAAAGCAGCAAGGATGTTTTCATTATAAACAAGCAAAGTAATAATGAAAAACTTGTTTAAACCTTAGCCCTTTTAATAAATTAAGCTTGTTCATGAAGGATATATTTTTGTCATAAGGCATCCTAAAAATACTTACCCAGTACTTAACTTTGTCCAAGTATTAGTATGTGAATGTTAAAATATATTTGAAAAATTCCTTTATGCTTGTACACATTGCTAAAACAGACAAATGGGAATGACTAAATTAAAAAGAGATTAAAAAAAATTATATTAAAATATTTAGTCATCTAAGTAGTAAAATTCTCCTGAAAAAAAAAGTCAAGTTTACGTGTGACAAGTAAATTTTTAACTGTATATTTCAGGAGCACAGGGAGAATGGAGCTGAGGCACTTTTTACAGGGCATGCATGTATGCAGTACTGTCGTTTGAATGTGCATTGAGACAGTGAAGGTGCCAGCTGAATTACCTGAGAAATACACTGACAGTACTTTTGCCAGAAGGCCTGACTGTCAGCTTGTTGCTTAGAGTTAATGCCATCTACTCGATAGAAATTGTTGTTTTTCATTCTTTTCTCTTGGAGAAAAGAATGAGAAAACAATGAGAAGCGACAGAGTATTCTTTTTTCTTTATTATAAAATGCAATAACTTCCTTAGGGGAAAAAATGTACATAAAGAAATCAATGGAATTCTTACTTAATATATTGGGTTTTTGTCGTTGTTCAGTGCGGTAAGTTTACTTGGATTCACTTATCTCTCTAGGGCCTGTATTTAATTGTATTCATTTGACTAAGCCAGCTGACTTCTCCATGAGTTAAGTGGTGGGTTTTATGAGTAAAAAGTGCTGGACTGGCTCTCAGTTGGAGGCAAAACCTGTCTTTATACGTCTGCAGCTGGAACAATGTAGTGACCATTTTCATGAATTAAGTCTCAGAAAGGTTTCCCAGCATGAGTGAAATGCTCCTTAAGCCTCAGGATAGCCTTCAGTACCAGACTACATTGCATTGCAGTGCTCAGACTGTATTCTTCAAATAATTTCTAGCTGTCATTTAGCTAAATTCAGTGATGGGGCTTCACATTTACAGCAGTGTCAGCAAAGGGCAGGAATCATCTCTGCTCATCTCTGCTGGTTTTACCTGAGGTGTGTTAGGGAACATCAGATCCCTGCTGTCCAGCAACACAGAGTGCTGCGGTTTAAGTGGCTTCCAACTGGTGAGAAGTGATGAGCTGCTGGGAGCACTGACCTTTCCAGCCATCCCAGCTAGATCCTAGAAGAGGGTGCCTGTTTACAGTTGAGACTGAAGGCAAGAGCTGACTTAGTGTATCGCAACCCCAAGGCAGTTAATTGATATTTATATACCTGATTGTTGCTGATGTAGTCAAATATTCATGTATTTGAATTTTAAACATAATAATTTATATTTCAATGCAGTATTTTAACTGCCATATAGAAGGTAGGTGTCAATATGTGTGATTACCAACATCAATTATGTTTGGCAGCAGTTTCACTTATTTATTTTTAGCAAATAAGCACAATGAGGATGAATAAATTTTTCTGTACTTCTTCGTTTATCATTCCAGAATGCTGAGGCCTGGAACAATTTATCAACTGCTTATATCAGATTAAAACAGAAGTAAGTACTTAAAAATAATTGGAAGATACTGCTTCCAAAACAAATAACTGTGGTTTCATTTTCTTACGTTGAGTTTTTTATTATTAAAAGTTGCTAAACTCATAGTTTGCAATTTTTAGCCCTTTAGTTCTCTCTCCCAGTTTGAATTAGTAGTAACTATTTTATTTTAGAGGAAATAATTTTGTAACTTTTATACAAGTAGCAGACTCTTTCTACACTTTTTTCTTGTTAGAAGTATTTATGATGTAGTAAGTGCAATCAGTGCAAAATATTCATAATAAATATGAATAATAAAAACTACTTTGACCATGAAGTTACGAAAATATGTCCATTTCATACAAACTATTTATTCAGGCCTATGTAATTTCATAGGATATTTTCCTCTGTAGATTTAAGGGAAAACCAGATAGTTTGGTTTTTTTATGCAAAAGCAGATGGAAATCTGCACACATGCTAGCTGTCTTACTCTTCTCCCTCAAAACTAATGATTCATACAAGAAACATTGACCTAAGTGGACTGCCATTCTTATTTTCTATTTCAACACATTGTAATAAGAGTTTACCTGGAAAAATCTAATATTTAAGAATTTTCATATTATAAGTTGTTACCGAGAATGAAATGAAAGAATACGATAAATTATTTTTTAAAATCTTACTTGAAATCTGACATCAATTTATGTGATTACATAGTCAGGAGGCAAAGTAAAAAAAGAGAGAAAGAATAGTAAGCTTGTATAAAAGTGTACATTTATAAACATACATAGGAAAATGAAAAGTAATATGGACTTAGATATATATGTCAATGGGAGCAGGAAGGAGGAGAAAATGAAGTGTTAGAATAACTACACAAGGCTAAAAAGTAATAGAAAGCAAGAGCTTGTTTTTAGTTTTCAGTAGTTCCATCTTCAGCAGTGCCTTGAGTATGTACAGTTCATGTGGTAGTTGTTCCTTCTTTTCCATACAATTCAAAATGTCAGATGCTCAGTGTACTGGCTTATGCTTGTTTCATAAAAGTATTTTTAATCAAAATTATTTTCTGTCTGTTAATCTGCTACAAGGCTGAAAAACTGCTGAGTGATTCATTTCAGTTTACTGGTTGAATTTTATTATTGTTAATCTACTCTTGTGATCTAACACACTAAATACATACAAAACTTGTAACCTATTTGATATGGTAGCAAAAGTAATAAATGGGGGCATGTTACTGAGCTTTTTTCCCCACAGGAATCATGTGAGATAGGACTCAGTGTACAGTAAATTTTAAGTGAGTATTATGTGTTGATAGTCGAGTGTGGCCTCTACTTGCTGTGCAGTAGCAACCTCTTTGATTATTTGTGTAGTCACCTATAGGTCAAAGCTGGGTGTGAGCTAGCTTAACTCTCTCTCAAAATAGAGAATATCTATAGCAGTACACTTAAATAATTTGTGTTGGGATACATAAATTCTTATTTTTCAAGCCTGCCAGAAAAAAAAAAAAAGTGGAGTGAGGATTTTAAAAGAAGGAAAACAAAATTAAGATTTTTAAGTTAATAGCTTTCTTTCACTCCTTCAAAAAAAATACGGCTTTACTCCAAATAGGCTTTTAATTCAGGCCCACTCATAGTTTGTGAATTTGTCCAAGGCTTGGCAGAGTCTCAGACAACAGGCAAATATAACATAAGTACATTTTTTTGAAAAGTGTATGCAAGAAACTTGCTAACACCCAAAGGACAGGGGTTTTGTTGTTTTTTTGGGGTTGTTTGCTTTTTAAGACTCCACAAGTTTTGTGTATTCTGAATTTCCTCCAGAAAAATTAATTGTGATGAAAACAGACTCCATGCTTTGGTTCTGTGTGCCAGGAGGTCTTTGAAATCTAGGTCTCACATTTCTCAGAATAAACTGGGACTGGCCCTCTGTCCTTTGTATGAAAGATTTCTGGTTTCCAGCACCAGATAATGCATTTGTACTGCCTACTGTTTCCTGTCTGGGTATGAATTTACTTAACTGGTTAAGGATACTCCATCATTATGTGATTGGTTAAATACACAGGGGATTTGTTTTGAGAATCTAGAGGATTTTATACATGCAAGAGTGATGATTTGTGGAATACTGTTTCCATCCCATCCCTTTGCTATCTTGACTACCTTTGACATTTCCATCTTACTGGCATCTGCCCTCCTGATAGCTTACTAATTTTCAGGAAAGGAGGGGAGATGATACAGACTAACCCTGCAGATGGTGAAGAGCAGTTGCAGAAACAATTCATGAGTCAGGCAGGGCACCTTCCAGCCTGTCAGAGCTGTGGCAGATCCCAGCATCCATTGTAGCAAAATCCACAGAAGGAACAGAGCTGTGTTTTTTTCTAATTTAATCTAGTAAAATTGGGGTCTGAAGTGAGATTGTTAACAGTGGAGAGAACGTAACTCTTTGAACATTTATTCATCAGCCTTACATGTATCAATATATGAGAAGAGAGAGAAAAAGGGGGTGAACAGGGGAAGATCCTGCATGTGGACTGTTCTGCTCTAACTATGCCAAATGACCTGTTCTCCTTATATAATTTTGCTCTATCAGTCCACTCACTTTGTGTCTATTTGATAACTCTTAATATCATGGCCTTAGATTGGCAGTTATTTATGTTTTTTCCTGACCAAGCTATTTCAAACTTCTAATGGCCTGATCAGCTAGATGTTACATTTTCTTGGCTGGGATGTTTACACTCTCTTGGACCCTCTTTTTGAAACTCAACCAACATTTTCTTTGGGCTGTCTTTCTTTAGAGAAAGCACTTTTAACAGCTTAGTCATGCAATACAGAGCAAGTGAGTTGCATATTTTGATAACAGGCCAGCTTTATATGTTATTTATTAAGAAGATATGTGTCGTTGTGCCTTACGAAAGAAGATTTTCTTACCAGCCTAGGAAAGCTTCATTTCAATCTTAATTGAGAGGAATCCATTCTTTTGTGGTTTTTTACATATTATGACTGTCCAACTAAGAGTGTGACTGTCCATCTAAGAGAGTGACTGTCCAACTTTAGTCTCTTAAAAGGAAATGTATCATTCCAATTCTCTAGCAGGGTTATTTTAAAGTTTCACATTTATTGCAACTTTTGGTAGTATGTTTAAGGCTTTAAACAGTAAACTCACAAAACTTAGCAACACATGCTTCAGATGACATTTTCTTATCAGAGGATGGCATTACTGCTCTACTAAGGAAATGGTCAAGAGTCGACTGCAGTGGATGCATATGAAAAACTAAAGATGCTTTTTAGCTTGATGATGATTTTATAGGAATTGTGCTGTCCACCTTTATTCCATAACACTTATCCTGTTAGTGTGAGATGGGTGAGATTGGAGAAGGACCCTGGTAGTGTTTGGGGCCATTCTGACACATTTGTACTGAGCAGCACAGCATCAGGGATCACAGGGTGTAAGTGAACCTTCCAGCTGACCTAAGGATAAAAATGGTTGAAAATGTTGGGCTTCTGTGCAATGGATATGCATGTTTGCCATGTGCAAATGTTTAAAATAAATGTGATTAAAAAATGTGTGATTAAATAAGTCAATACCATTCTGCATCTATCATGAACTCAGTGATTTTTCATTTTTTCATGTGTGTTACAACTGCAGCATGAGTAAGATTATTTTCTCATGGTTCCAGTTAAAAATTTGGAAAGGAATATGTTGACATAGATGGCAACATTATGATACATTTTTCGTAAAAAAAATAATTACAAGAGCTGAGAGAAGTTACCTACTTCAAGCTATAGAGTGTACTGTTCTGTATGAACTAATACAAAATAGTTTACAAGACAGATTAAGGAAGTATCAGTGTTGTAAATACAACAATACAAGCAATAGCTTTTGCGTGGCACTGTGTTCTAAATATGATTTTTAAAAATAAGCATTTTTTTAGTTGATGCTATGCCAACTGATTTTAGTGTAGAAATCTTCCGTAATAATTTCTATTATTCTTTTATTATTGATTAGGATCAAAGCATTTCGAACTCTCCAAGAAGCTCTCAAATGCAACTATGAGCACTGGCAGATATGGGAGAACTATCTTCTCACCAGTACAGACATTGGAGAGTTTTCAGAAGCAATTAAAGCTTATCACCGGCTCATGGACTTAAAAGAAAAGTACAAGGATACACAGGTGGGGAAATGTTCATATGTAGTCATCCCATATGTTCACTAATTTTTGTTCACAGACAGAGAGATTGCTGATAGCTGCTGATAGTGGTATCAGGAATGATAGTGCACATGCCAATGAAATTATGTAGGCAAGTGATTTAAGGTTTGGAGATTTGGACTCTAAGAATAAATATTTAAAATGAAACTGGACAAAAGTGGAAACCTTTGCATCCAGATTGCATCAGACTTTGTGAAAGCACATGTGTAAGCCTTGCAGTTTCAAGACCTATTTTTATATAAAATGCAGTGCACAATCTCATCTTTCCATTTTGTTCCTGCATATCTTGGGGTCAGAAAAAATATCAATTATTTAGTTGAGAGAAAGGGAAGCTTTTCCCATGTGTTGGAATATTCCACAAATGAGCTTTGAAAGTGAACTAAATGCATTACAGTCCTAATATTGATTCTTAATAACCAGAACAAAGAAAAATAAGAGATATTTTGCTCATTTTTTACTGTAGTTCAGTTCAGTTAAATTTTGTGTTTGTAAATATATGGTCTGGACAAAATCCAGAGAACCTTCTGTAACAGCTTCAGCTGGGATGCTGCCTTGCCTGAAACCAGGTCCAGATCCTAGCAGAGTTTTGCACACTCAGTGAAAATAGCAAGATGAATATGAAAGGCAAGCCAAAGAATCTCTCAAGGATAGTAATAAAACACCTTCAAGAGCCTTTGCAAAATTAGCAGATCTGGTTGAAGAGCTTATGAGCTCTTAGTGAGATTGTGTAGTACCAGGGTAAGAGGAACCAGCTGCTGCTGCTCATGGATCCCAGAAGTATGTTGTGTTTCTTGTCCCACAAAAAAGTAGCTTTCCTGGGAATTTGTGTCCAGTGATGAGGAGAGAGAGAGCAGATAGAATCAGTTAAAATTGTGGAAACATCTCATTTGGTCATGGGGGATAGGGATGTTAAATACTTTTTTCACATTATTTTTTAATAACAAACTGTACCTGAGTGCAATGCTTATTACTAGTAAAGCCAGTCATGCACAGGATAACATTCTGTATTAATAAAATAATTCATGTTTGGTGTAGCTAAACATTAAACATTAACACCAAAGAGTGTCAATGGAAAACTGTTATATGTGATAAAGTTTAGTGTGTTTGGCAGCTAGAGTACTGTACTGGTGGGACCTGTCATGGAGCATCTTGTAGACGGTTGGCTTTTTTCAACTAATATTTTTCTCAATTATGCTACTTAAATTAGCATTTTTAGGGGTGGTCTACTGTATTATTTAAAACAGACTGACAGCTGACTAGGAGTAGAGGTTTCTACATATATTTGCCCATTTGAGATATTTTGAGATGATACAGATGCCTATTACTGTTATTTGTCAAATTTTATGCAATACATTTTATTGAAGGATTTGAGGATATTGCTTGTATTAAATTTCTATTTTTGTTGCCCAACTATTTTCATCTTGTTCTTATACAACTTTTAAAACTTTTACAGAAGTTTTTGATATCTTTCCTAAATTCTTTTTGCATCTTAACTTCGGCTTCTGATATGTGAAGTGTTTTATGGGTTTCATTGTAATTTCTAATAGAGTTGCATCAATTAGGAGGATTTTACTAGTTGCCAAGAAAAACCTCAGGGCCTGATTAGAGAATTTCAGGCTTGAAACTATTATCTTGTAAAGAAGATGACAGTATTTCATAGCAAAACAAAAAAGCAGATAAAAATAAAAGCTTCTGTGAAATTGTTTACAAAGTTCACCATTAATTGGTGAGCCTCTCCTTTTTTCCAACTGGGCTGTTTGGAATAGGGATGATCTATAACCGTCTTGTGCAATTGTATTTTGACAATGTGAAATCATGAGTAAATGAAAACATACACCATTGTTTCCATTCAACATAGTATGATCTTCTCTCAGATTATATTTAGTATTTGTAGTCATCATAGATTTTAGTCAGTAGACTACTAAGCTACATGACATAATGGTGAGAAATAAGGTAAGAATTTTAAAAAAAAGCGCAGGACTGGAAGAAACAAGTAGAGTCATGGATTCCAGTTCTTTGTGAAAACCAACTGCTTTTAGCAAAATCATTGCTGCGGAATACCCTTTGTGAGACTGAATGTATCGATTACAAGTGTGCAATTGAATATACAATTTGAAATGCCCTTGATTTCTGTAGCTACATCACACTTGTTAATTTATTTCAGAATAGCATGAAGTCATATTTTTATATCACTGATTTCTTCTAATAATAGTAAAGCATTCAGATTCCTGTTGGTGATTTCTGTTAGGCCACTGTTGTCCTTTGTGCCAGTCTTCTGAGTACAGCACACAGGTTTGGGAAATTTTTCTTCTGTGCTGTTCTGGTTATTTAACAATGCCATCCCTGTGGCAAAGGTTCTGAGAGCATGATATCATGAAGCTTGAAGGTATGTATGCACAGGTTCTACAGACAGAATTGGACAAGGAATAGGTAAAGAGCTCTTTATAAATGAGCAACAATGCAGCAAAACATTACATCAAAGGACAGTTTTAAAAGTCTCCGTTTGCTAGCATTGCATATAAATGTTGAAAGCACACTTTCTTACTTTCTCTCCTTACTGGTTCTTTAATTTTTTCACATTTCCATGTATCTTTTAATGTTCACAAAGCTGAGAAATATATCTGGAAAACCTTCACTATATGTGTTATGTAATAAAATAGAAAGTCTAACTGAATTATCCGTAGTTTCCGCTAGTAAATCAGTCACTAAAAAGTACCCAAGGAGAAAACCTTACCTATTATAATCATCAGTTTGGTCTCTGAATTATTGATATGAGCGATTAAATGTACCTGGAACGTTTCTGCAGTTCTTGATTATACTAATTGCCATCACATGTGTGCTTATGGAGGCCGTCAACCTTTTTTACTCGGAGTGTTGCAGTCTTGTGAATGACAAAATTATTTTGTGGTTGGAAAAACTGTTTCAGTACAGTATTTCAGAAACCATATCTTCATTTGGTGCTGTCAAAGATTATGAATAGAGAAGTATGGACAAAGAATTCCACTTTGCAATTCTGTGCTATTGAGATTCTAGCAAAGTTTTTCTTGTACCCTTTCCATGAAGTAACATCCTCATTTCAGCAGTTCATGTTGCCAAACCATTTCTAACTAAAGGTCACAAGAGCATGTTCCAAGGGAATTTTGAAGTAAGGGTAGGAATTACTAGTTCCTGGAGCTCTACTTCATTTAAGTAGCTCACTAATGATAATTGTCTTTATTATAAAATCCTTAGTTTGGAAGGGGAATGGGGAGAGCTCACAGAAAATTTGTCATTTTGGATCTGTTATCTGAGGGTTCACATCTTTCTTGAGCACTGTCAAGTGTGATTAGTACTAGTGAAGCATCTGAAAATGGTTTGACCAAGAGAATTAGGAGTTGTTTGGAGAGCAGTTTTGAAATTAGAGTAGCTGATGAAAATCGCTGCATTTATAAATTACTTGGTTTATTTCTAAGGTTTTGTCTCACAGTGTCTTTTGTTCAGTTTGTAGTAAACACATTGTTCACAAAAGTGAAGGAGAAGGCAGAATGCAGATGGTGTGATGTCATACTAAACATGAACTCTCTGGCCATATGGAGCCCAGTTCATTAAAAGAGGCATGAAGAAAACCAACCAAAAAAATCCCCTACAGCTTGTTTGGGATCTTGGGCCAACAGAGCATTGCTGTAGTAGTTTAGAATGTATGACAGTTTAAAATCTCTCAAATTTTAAGGTTTATGGCAATCTAAAATGCAAAGCTCTGCTACACTGCTAATACTTTTGGATGATTAGTGCAATTCACTTGCAGTTTGAAATAACTTTATTTAACAAGTGTGGACAACCAAGCATTAATGATTCATTACTGTTTAATGGACCCTTTAATCTGGGTCTTGACACTAGTTTCATTTTAACTGCTGTAGTGCCAAAGCTTACATGATGGATTACAAAAAGAGGAAATGGATTATTGTGATAGAAGTGTAAGCAAAGTCAAGACTCTATTGCTTGAGCAATAGAGAAAATAGTTAATGTGAATATAATATATAATGATATTTAAAAAAAAGCTTTAAAGCTTGTGATGATTATATATGATATTCACATGAACTAAAATTTGGACTTTGATTAACTTTTGTTAAACTGAGAAATTGGTTAGGAAGTCATACATCTGTGTGTGAATCCTCAGGACCAGTTCTAGTTCCTTGTCAAAAGAGAACATAGTTTAGTGTTTTTCTTGCACCTATGTTTTTTTATTACAGTGCTTTAGTAATGGAAATATCAACACTTGCTGGTGTTTTTCTAGCAACTAACATAGACAACCTGGTTAATGATGGGATTTGGTGCTTTGTATTCCAAATTATGAATATAAATAAATTTCAGAACTTTTGGTCTATTAATAGTTGATCATATTTTCTCTTACCTTAAGTGACTTTTAAGAGATCTTGAAGGAACTGCTAGTTTGTCATATCATAAGGAATATGAGCAACTGCTGGGGTTTTGGGGGGACAAGAGGGGAGCTGTATAATTAATGTTCAGATGACACTGTGATACCATTAGTTCTGAAAAGATATCAGGTAAATGTATATTTGTTTTCACTCCTTGTATTACTTTGATTTATTTAATATAATTATCAGCCATTTTGATTGATTTGGTTTGCTCTGCCAAGAATTTTCATTATTTTTTGGGTTACATTGTAATTCAGTAATTCTATGGAAGAAAAGTTATTTTAGGAAAGTGACATATCACAAGTGCTAAACTGGGTGTGTTTTTTGTTCTGATTCTGCCAAGAATTTTCTGTATCTGGTAAAACTCAATTTGTTGGGATGCATTGTAATTGAGTCATTCTACAGAAGAAAAATTATTTAGGAAAGTGACATATCACAAGTGCTAAACTGGGTGTGTTTTTTATTCTGAGTGTGATATACTTTGATACTGTCACAATTTTTGCATTACTTTCTGCTAGTGAACTGCATCTTGATTTGTGAGGTTTTTTTGTAGGGTTTGCAGCTATTTCACAGGTCATCTTTGAAGTTAGTTTTATTACTATCTTGGTATTAATACTGTGTGTGAGATTTCACTGTCTTAGTTTCACATGAACAAAAATGTTGAAGTGTTAAAGTTGCCAAATGACAGGCTCACAAGTGAGGAAGTGCCAGCATGACAGTGTTTGTGCAGCTCTTACTGGCCTATCTTGAATGCAAGCGTGATGAAACTTCCATTATGTTTTCGTCTTATTTCTTCCCCAGTCTCTGTATCTCCTCCACTGCACAGGACAGGTATTACTCACTTGATAAGCCACAGCTTTTCTGGGGTTTATTTTCTTCTAATTCATTGTATGATCTACTGCCTTGATTTAAGTTTGCTGTTTCTTATTTTGCTGAGGAGAAACTGAGGCAAAATGACACTGTTTTCTAGTTTTCTGTGTCCAGTTTGGGACACAGATATTGGCATGATGTTGCAGTTTTTTACATGCAAAACCAAGCTCCCACCAGCAGCTGCACGTGCTCAGCATTTCTGCAGGTCACATCCCACATTCTCAAGCCAGTGATTCAAAAAGTATGGCCACTAACGAGTATTTGTAGAAAAGTTTGATGGAACTGATTTGACTAGTACTTCTCCAAGAGTGCATTTAAAACTGAGATTCTCAAGGTGATATTCCATCACCTTCCAGTTTCCATCTTACCCACCCTACATCTTTCACTTTCTGTAGGTTGTTAAATAGAGGTCCTGCAAAAAACAGTGTCTTTCATTACCTGAATTAATTTGGCTCAGCCTGTTTACTGATCTTTTTATAACTGTATTAGAAGGTGAAAATATCTATAAGATATTTTCTGCCTCAGCTTCCTTTACCCAAATTTCTGTCTCATATTTTTGGCCTCTTCACCTGCACCAACATGGAATCATATAGATGAGGTTTAAGTCAGTTGAATTCCATTGTGTATTTCTTAGTAAATTCTGTACTTGCCATTTGGCATAATCATTAATAGAGACCATATATTACAGATAACATTATATATACTGATGTTGATTTGTGTTAAATAACAAGTCTCTCCTGCTGCTTTTTTAAGGTGTTGGCTATTCTGGTCAGAGCGGTAGTGGATGGCCTGGCAGATCGTGCTGGAGAGGTATCAAGTGGAATGAAGGGGAAACTGCAAGAGCTCTTGGGCAGAGTCACTTCACGAGTGACAAATGATGGGGCAATCTGGAGACTTTATGCCCAGCTTTATGGAAATGGAGAGAATGATAGTAATGAAGATATTGAAAAGGTAAGAACTGCAGTGCTCTAATAGAACATGCTTTTGTTCCAGACCTGTTTTGCTTTAGTGTTTTTATAAGTACATTGTCTTTTCTTCATGTTCCTACTACACACATTTTTGTTACACACAAAAACGTGTATAGTAGGAGCATGATGTTTTACACCAGTTTTCTTGGACTTGAGAAGAAAAATGTCTTTTTTCACCAGTGTTTCATTTCAAAACATCCTATCACAGCATATGTGTATTGTCCTAAATTTGTATTCTGAAACTTTTCTTGGCAACAGTCTAACGTCTATAATCAAATGGTGGTGTGGGTTTTGGCTTTTTTTTAATTGAAATATTTGATTCAGGAGATAGGATATTGCAGCTTCTGGAAAAAAAAATGCATCTTAAAGGCATGATCCAGTAGCAGCATAAGCCATCTGTGTTCTTTATAATCACTAAGGGAAAATGCACTTAAAATAACCTACACCACAGTTAGAGTACCCAAAGTAGAATATTTTTTGTCCTTATTTAGCTTAAAATGGAATTAAATAATGATATTTAATCCTTAGTCTGTTGAACCATTGGTTTCTCTTTACCCATCACTATTTTTGCTGTGTTAACTTCCATTTCTTGTCCTTATCACTTCCCAAGGAATTAAGTTGATTGCATTTCCAGAATAACCACTCTGCGCTGCTAGAAGTGTTTACTTTGTTGTATGCTGGAGTGTGCTTGCATTTGATATTAAATTTCAAAAAGTTCAAATAGCGTTGCACAGTTCAAAAATAATTAAGGGTCATCAGGTCTTCTCTGAAGTTGAAAATACACAAGGTTAGCATTCAGTATACGTTCACCAATGGGGTATGCCTTTGGCCTGGGCAAAAAATGCCTCTCTGGAGGATTGCTTAATATCAAGCAAGGAAGATGGTTAAGCCTACAAATTGTATTCCTGTGGGCTTAAATTTACAATCATTTGTGCCTTGCTCATTGTCTCTTTGTGCTCTGCCCTGTGAAGAGCCTTGTTTAGTCATTGTTGGTGTCTGTTATGCCTCAAATTCCTCCCTTTTGTCTTCCCTATTTTTTTTACAGCTGAACAGTAAAAGAGATTTGGCCTATTTAGAATGCAGAAATACAGACACTGCAATATCCTGTAATATATCCTCAAATTCTTACTCAGACATGCAAAGCAGCAGAGGCCCTGTCTATACTATGAATGTAATCATTTCAGAATCTGGTTACATCACAGTATTTTTAACTAACCCAGTTAAAAACATGGTTTCAATTTGTAGAGTAGACAGTACTTTAACTGTGTTTCCTAATCAGGCTGGTTGTGGAACACACAGTCTAGCTTGCCTGCGAGGTGGAATGATGTGTATAAATACTTAAGGTATGCTTACACATGTATCCAGATATCCTGGTATGACAGTACCACAGATCCAGATCATAAAAGAGCAAAACTGCCTAAAGCCACAGCATATATTAATTTACAGTGTAAAAATTAATTTGCAATACACCAAATAATTTCTGATTTCTGATGTCATATTATGAAGTAAAAATTATAAAACCAGTATTTATTAGCTTTACTGCCATCATGGGTCAGTCAGATATTCAGTGAATATAACTGTATCTGTAGAAAAATTCTAGGTGTATAGTCTAAGATATATAGTCAGCCACATTTATTAGGCAAAAGGTCAATGAATTCTAAAAGGGCATTATTTACTATACTGTAGTATCAAAGGACAAAGAGATGGGAACAAACCTTTAAATGTGTCATGCGCCTCCTTACAAATGTAGGCTTTGACCTTTACTCCATACCTTTCCATTCTGCACCTTATTTAGTGCAGGTTTAATTATATTTAACCAATTTTGTTCCTAACATTGAATTTGAAAGAAAAATCTTGTATGTGTGGCTATTGTAAAAGAGTGTCTTGGTTGCTGGGGGTTTTTACTTTTCTGTTCTGCTGATACATCTGATGCCACATGAATCACTACGGTCCACAGTTATAATTCACAGCAGTGCTTTGTAAATTGAATCAAAGTCAGACAAGGTTTGCAAGTTAGGAGTGTAAAATTACTGAAGTGTTGGGTTTGTGGTTCTGTTTTGGAGTTTTTTTCTTTAGCTTAGCATATGTTTATTTGCACACTTCAATATATCTGAACTGCCACCTCATTCAGTACTTCTTTCTTCCCTACACTGGATGCAGTCCAGTCCACACCTTTCCCACTCAGGAATCTTTCCAGCCTTCAAGTTTCCTGCTGATCCATCCCAGGCTATGAATCCCTTCTGTTCCTTGAACTTTCCCCAGCTCATAACTGTTGCCTTTCAGGATAAATCCAGGTTCCAGAAGTGCAAATAAACAGCCCACAAGACTTTGAATTCCTTCCCTTCCTTGACATCTGTCAGCAAACCCCCCCTAATTTGCTGCTCTGACTCAGACATATGAAGACTGAAATGAGACTGCTGTAAAAACTGTTGCTCCTTCTCTTGTAAATTCTTGCCTCTGTTTGCCAGAACTACTACCAGTTGTAACCCAGGTTATTATGAAGAAAAAAAGTAATTCACTCTGGTTTGACTTAATATGCCTTTATTGCTATTTACAACAGCATGAGCAGTTCAGTCACCTGTGTCATTGTGATTGGAACTCTGCTGGGAGAGAGAAGGTGGAGACTTCTGGGGTGACAACCCTTACAACCAGAAGTCTTTACTGTGCTGATGTATATGTACCACACTGAAACTTTTTTTATTGTTTTATATTATACTTAAGCTCTTTAAAAAGGTAACGGGAGAGTTGTCATTGAACTAAGCCATGTAACTTCTGGCATGTATTTGCTTCATGTTTTTTATGCTATAAAAAGAAAGTAAAATTCAAAAGCAAAAATCAATTTCTTCTGCTAATTTTTTTTTCACCTTAATGGGGCCCTCCTTCCATGTTTACTTTTTTTTTCCTGCTCACACTGAGAACCAGAGCAGTATGGCAACTAATAGCTACATCTATAAAATCCATATTTCCCAAGATTACACATACAGAAAGAAAGCTTTGAAGTATTCACTTATAATATTTTAGATATGAATTTGCTGTTTGAAGTGTGAATACAAGTATTTTTCTGTTTTTCATGTGCATTTAATTATGATGACTTGGCAAACATGGGTCACATCCATCAGTCTAGACAGAATTTTAAAAGATAAAAATTAGACACATGTTACTTTATATGCTTCTCATACTTGAGCTGCAATATTGGTGAAGAACATCTGTGTTGCAGCTGGTGCTTATTGCTGCAGAGGAGGACACTACTCCAACTCACAGGAAATCAAGTATAGTAAAGATAGATTAATTTTCTGGATTCACCACTAATTTTGTAGATACTTAAAACTAATTTAGTTTCCTAGTTGATTTTCTGACATACTAATAATTTTTTTTTCCTCCTTGCAGTCACTGCAGTTTCTCACTAAGGCACATAAATGTGAAATTCAATCAAGTGATTGGGAGAAAGATGTTTCTTCTTTTAAGGAAGTGGTGAAAGGAGCCATAGAGATTGCACATGGTATGTTCTCCCTTTTATTTTTCATAAGAGTGTAACAAATATTTACTAAGCTTAGTGGCAAAATAATACTCTACCTATTGTATTTATTCCTACTACTAGGAGTCCTGTAACAGAGAGTATCATCCTGATACTGCATACAAAAATATATTTGTAATGAGGCAGAAATTGTGTAGGGTGAGTCAGTAAACATATGACTGGTAAATATGGAATCAGTTAATTTCATGATCTAGCAACTTCATGAAGCAAGTGAAAATGCATCTGCAGTTCATCTCAGTCCTCAGATCATCACATAAATTGTTTGATTGAGTGTACTAGTCAGGAAATGAATGAAACTTACTAGGATTATTCCCTGTTCTGTGATACTTATGTTTAAAAAGGATACAGATAACCTGTTGTGTTTAGAGTTATCTTCTCAAAATTACTTGGCTTTTTTTTTTTACCTTTTGGTTTTTTGGAGGGGATATGACATTACAAATCATCTGTGGAGGGTATCAAGATCTTTAATTAAATGTTTTTGTTTAAAAATTATTGTTAGAGTGGTAATGCTTTTTTGTTTTGGGGTCTTTCTGTGTTTGGATTCTAGTGGCTATAAAATGCAGCAAGAACAAATCTAATAATCAGGAAGCTTTGCAGATACTTTCTTCAGCTCGGCTCAATTTACGTGGCTTGTCATCCAAGGCAAAGGTAGGAGTGTTTGAAAGGTAGGAATTTTTGTTTGACAGCTAGGAATCTTTGTTCTCTTGCCAGAATTTCTCTGTTTTGAATCAATTATAGATCAAATAATACCTGCCTGTCACAGTGCACCGTCAGGTAATGTTCATCTCCATGCTGTTGAGGATTCCAGTTTTAAGTAAACTTTTATTTCCCTTCTTCCTGCTAGGTTTTGATTGCAATGCTAGTCTAAGAGACAGCATTGACATTATAGAGTAAGATAGAACTTAAATGTTGGGCAAACAGATTAGAATGTTTGAAAGTAATCAGTCATTTCAAAGACCTGTTTTTAATGTGAGTAGTTGTGGGATAAACTGGGCATTCTCAGAAAAAATGGATCTAAACCTGCAGAAAAGACCCAGATGTGTCAAGATTGCTTTGCATCACTTGGAGTGTTTTAATAACTCTTTTTAAAAGAGTTATTTATTATAAGACAGAACTAATTTTTAATCTGGTTTTTGTGGATACCAATTCAGATACCAATTACTTGAAAAAATCATCGTATTTGAATCATACTTTTTCTGTTAAAATACACATCTTGTCTTAAAGAGGGATTCTTCCTGCCTGTGGAATTAGCAACTCTGAATCTCAGAGGTGAAGTTTTATGATGTGTGCTTGTGTTACAAAGTGTTGATTTGTCATCAGTGGGCTAAACCTGGCTCATTTTCTCTTAAGTCCTTTAATTTTAAGGACAAAAGCCTTGGAAAGTTGCATAAGCAAGCACAAGCTGTAACTCAGCTTTTAGATACAGGCATAGGTAAGACTTTCAAATGTGTTGAAAAAAGAGACAGCATCTTTTGTTGTTACTTTAAAAAAGGTGCATAGACAGAGTATTACTGTAGAGAAAGCACTAAATGACATAAATGATATGAATACAAGTACAGGTAGTTCATATTATGAAAGATCATGAATTGTCTGAAAGATTAAGAGTGTATGAGTCTAGTAAATTCTATTTTAAGTTCCAAAGGCACTAATTAAATGAACACCTATATTATTGGCAGCTAATGGTTCTATGGTACTTCTGAGAAAACTGTCATATTAGAAATGAAATATTTTATGTGAACTCAGTGGTTTTGCATCCCTTCCAAGATGTCATCTTACTTTGAATTTCAAGTTATATTCAATGTTCAAAGTATGTTGTAGTTTAAAAACTCAGTCATCTTCTCTCAGATCCTATGCACAAACAGTTTAGCACTGTTTATGCCTGTCCAAGCTTGACTGCATCTCATTTTGCTGCCCTGTGAGTCAATATTAGTGTGGGGTTTTTTTTTTCCGTTTTTTATTTCAGCTGAAAAAAGCACTTAAAAAATGTATTAAGAGCAGACTCACTCGTTAATATTTCAGGAGGAATAAAAGAACAGTGAAAATAACAGATAAAAGATAAAATTCAAAAATGTTGTAGTCAGGACATGCAATTGGAACAAATCTACTCAGTAGAACAGGTGAAACAATGTCACTGCTTCCAGGATCTTTTGGTGTTTGAGCTCCTGTGTTGTGCCAGACTCACGAAGCACCCACAATCTGCCAAAGGCTGCAGATCAGAAATGTGCTGCTACTGGGCTCTTTTCTGGGTAGTCACATGCTGTGGCAAATAGCACAGTGGGCACTCTTCTGGTCCTTGTCCCAGTGCATCTTTTGGATCTGACATCATGTGTAAATGCATGAAATGTGAGCACTGTTTTGGGGAGACATGGGGCACAAAGCCCAAAGAATGATGGTGCTTGAAACTTCCCTGGGCTGTCTCTAGCTGAATAGATTTCTCTAACTGTGCAGAAAAAAAATTAAAAAGAGGAAATAATTATATCATCCTGATTGATTTACCAGTCTTACCATAAGGAACCAAATTTTTCTGTCACACTGCCAGTGTGAGGTTTTGGGGCTGAAAGTCAAAGGTTCTGTAGTTGTAGCACGAATATGTTCCTATTTTTGTATAAGATCTTCCTGATTTCAGTGACAACATTATTTTGAGGTACAGTGAATACCTTAGTTCAAGCCTTTTAAGTAGATTTTTGTTTATATGCATATCATATTATCCCATTATGTTTTGATGATATACTGATATACAGATGTACTCCAGAGCAACTTTTGTTTTCTCAGTTTGTTTTTGTCTCTAAATGTAGGCTTTGTGATTGTGTCAGATGAAGTGTGAATCACTCTCCCTTTACATAATGAAGGAAAAACATATGTTAGAGTGTCCCCCTTTCCCCATATTTCTGTGTAGTGATACCTCACACAGGCTCAATATTAAATAGATGAAGATTATGATTGCTCACGAGTTATGTGCTTTTTTTTTTTTGTTTCTATTAATGTCTTAAGGTCTTTAAGAACAATTTTTATTACTCTGCAGTGTTTTGTTATTTCTGGCATAACTAGTTACACACAGGTGAATGCCTCCACCCAAGCATGTCTTGACATCAAATGTGAAAAAATATTTATTTGAGATTTTGGAGAAAATGAAGCAACAGAACATGACACTGGGAAAATGGTCATTAAAACTCACAACCAGTTTTTCAGCAGGTGGGCTTATAAACTGCAGTAACAGAATGTGAGATGCTCTTCTAATTTGAGTTTCATGAAAAAGTCTTTTACTTTCAATGGATTCAGGAGTCAGCGTAGGCTGTCAGGTCAGAGCAGAAACCTCATGTCCACAGGAGGATTTGACCCTTTTGGCACAATATCAGGTGTGTGGCACAGATTTCAGGTCTATATGCAGGATATGTGTCTATATGTGTGTGTAGGATTTGACCCTTTTGGCACAATGTCAGGTGTGTGGCATGTGGCACAGATTTCAGGTCTATATGCAGGATATGTGTCTATATGTGTGTGTGTAACTTCTGTTGCTTAACCACAAAATGTCCTTTCTTTGAGAGAAATACCACCACAGTTTACAAAATTATGAAAAGCAGTAGAGATTATGAGGTTCCTGTATTTTGTCTCTTCCCTGAAAGAGAAACTGTATATATCTTTTAAAGGTATTTATTTATAAAGTACTTACAAATATTTCTTTTTGTTGTGCAGCAACTTTTCACAGATGTAACAAGTAATGAGGTTCACAGTGAGATAGCTGATGAGGTGACAGCTATGGACAACATGATTGCTGAACTTCAGGAGCTGAGCAACCAGCTGAGAGACCAGTGCTGACATATGGACCAAATTTTGGGACGGGATGATGATAATGACATGTTTCTTTCACCACCACTTTTGCTGATGAAATGGTAACAACTCTCAGGCAACAACACCCTCAATAAACACATTTCTGTACAGTGCTGTTCTTGTGGTCAGCTTTTTTCAAAGTTCCGGCTGCCTTTTAAGATTCTTTCTTACCTGGTCTCACTGTCTTACAAAGCTGCATGTTTTGGTACTTCAGTCCCAGATTTCCTAGAAGAGATCTGCTGATGTTTGTAAGGTGATTATGGAGGATTAGTTCTGCCTGCTTCATCCACCTTGGTGCTGGGATGCTGGAGGATGCCCAGGCGGGGAGCAGGGGGGAGAAGGGTCTGGAGGAGATGAAGAAGGAAGCAGCAGAGGTGGGAGCTGAGCCCAGCCAATTTCCCATTTTAATTCAGTGTTAATTGCTTACAGGGTGGGAGGTGGGGTCCTGAGAGCAAGAATTTAATCTTTTTTATTCTTCAGGTAATACAGTTAAAGTAGAAGGCTGTTTGTTGCATTAGGATTTGCAAACAGTTATTACTTAAAGCAGTTTGTTCAGTACACATAACTTGTATCCTGTGGGCAGTATACTGGTACTTCATTTGGGTCTTTTATAGACAGGGGGATTTCCCCCACTGAGGCAGCAAAAAAACTGCAATCTAATCTGAAATACTTACATCTGACTTACATAGACTATTTCGCATGGTTTCATTTTTCAGCATCTTTGCTACTGCTCTTCTTAAAATAAGATTTTTTCAGGGTTTTCCAGAAAGCTGTGTGAAATAATTCCCTCACATATATGGTTTTGGCTTGCTCTTCCCTATGAGAATGGTGTGATTATCTGTATTCTGGCTTTGTACTATCTATGGTATGATCTGTTGCTGAATGGTAAGAATTTTCTCCCTGAAGAGAAAGCCAGAAGGTACAAGTAAACCAAACACTTATTTTGATTTGAAGCAGCAGAACATGAGTGCTTTGGTGCATGAAGAGGTAAACCATCTTGACACATTGTAAAGCTGCACATCTTTGTCAGGCTTCCTAGAATGGAGAACAAATTATTTGTTGACAGTATTTGTTGACAGACAGCTGTCCTTCACTAGCATTACTAAGATGGCAGTTTCTATGGGAACCTCATGTTTAAAAATGAGGTTCCCACAGAAACTGCCATCTTAGTAATGCTAGTGAAGGACAACTGGCCCCAAAACACTTCTTTGTTGAAATTGCCCAGAAAGAGAGGAGACATTATAAGTTTTTGCAGAGAAAATTTGCTTTAGCTGCTTCCATTTCGCTAAAACATGTAATGAGGAGTCAACCTGACTAAAAAAAAAGGCTAAGAATTTTGTGACAGACTAGCACCACTACCAGCTTTTTGATATCTCATTATGTTTTGATATGACTTAACCTTATTCACTAAGGAAGAGAAAGTATCCTTAAAATTCTTATTTTGTTCCCAGCACTAAGTGTTTTAGGAAGAAAGGGTTTAGATGTAGAATAGCTCAGTGGCAGAAAAATCTTCCATTTTTATAGTAATCTTATGGCAAATTTTGAACCAGAATTATACCCCATTATTAGCTTGAAAACATGAGATTTGAGTTCTGTTGTCTTGATTTAAAAGACAGTAATTCTATTCAGTCTACCTGAGACAGTTTTATAGCTGCAGTTTGGCAGTGCAGAACATAAAGCCAGATTCTTTTTTGTGTAATGGTTTCTGCCTGCCATTTAAAAAAGGTAGATGGGAAGCTAACACTTCATGTGGAGTATTAGAAGAGTCGGTGAAAAAGCCTTTGAGTCCTTTTCCCTTTGATTTTATTATTTTGAAAATTCTTCCTGTTTCTCTGCCTGAGGTGGTCAAGTGAAAAAGTCATTCTGTTCTTTCAGTGTCTCTTCCTTAAAGTGCTTCACATGTTTTCTCAGCACAGATCTTTTCCCCATTTGTGCCTCCTTTAGTAGATGCATGGAATGTAAGCAGCTTTGTCTTTCACCTAATACAGGGAAAGCATGGTGACAGCAAACAGGGTGTTCCTCTTGAGGGGGATGACTGGTGTTGTGCCAGCACATCAGTTTTCCTGTCACAATTAATGTAGTAGAGAGGAGATGCCTGCACAGACATAAATACACAACTGAAATATGTACAGACAATATACATGGTGTGAAAGATGGCAAGGCAGGAGCTGACTCATCATTAAAGAGTCTGGCTTTTCAGAGCAGATGATGCCGGAAGACTTCAGCCACTTTATCCATGAGACTGAACACCTGATGTAAATCTCTCTACCAGGTATGTACTTGCTACCTCTTCCTGTGTATTGGTGGTGCTTTTATCTTCCTCAGGTACAAGGTGAGCCCATACTGTTTCTTTGGAGATCATCACAGTTTTAAAACTTTCCAGACACAAAAACGATGTCAGTTTTGTGTGGTACTGATTTTCTGTGTTCATGCCAGCAGTATTTGGTTCAGAATAGCTTTAGGAGACTATTGTCATGAAGACAATGTCTCTATAAAAGCTCTGGCTGTCAAAAAAAAAATCTGGCTAGTATTGAAAGAGGAAGAATAATTTCCTAAACAGACTTCAGACTTTTCAGCTCTCCATCTTATGGGGAGCATCTGTCTTCTTGGATCACTCTCATGACAGCTACAGAATCCTTGAGAGTTTAGCGAAACTGTCAGTCCTTTCCTGATACAGTTGTCATGTCTGCAAATACCTCTGTAACCCCTCTGTTATTTTCAAAGCTCTATGTACAGCACATGCTACCTATTATTAATTAGTGTAGCATGGACTCAATTAAGAAGTAAGTTGCAGGAATGGCTTACAGTTCGCAGTAGAACTTTGGGTACTTTCCTATCTTTTTTGTCTTCCTGACTTCAGAAGTGTTGGGGTTTCCCCCTTTTTATGTCTGTCTGCCATTAATGTGGTGTGACAGGGAAGTAAAACAAATGAGTCTAGATCTTTTGACCCAGACAGGGAAAGCAACTGTCTCAGAGTTTGGAACATGAGTATAAGCCAGGAAGTATGATGTATGAAGAAGAATTAATTTCTGTGGTCTGAAAGGGTTTGTTATTATGTATTTGACCTAATATGGTTCATTTTCAGCCCCTGGTGGTTAGAACCTAGGGAAGGTCTTCTGATTCACCCAAAGGGCTGTGTCAGGCTGGGTGTGGTACTAGAAGTTTTTTTGGTGTTGGAACATTACTCATGAGCTGAAGTGAGTGTTCCTAGGGCTGGTGGGGCCACACTGACTCAGGCAGGTCATCCCAAGTACAGGCCAGTAAATGTGTTCCATGTCACATTGTCCCTGGTGTCCTTCCACCATGCTGACTGGTGCATTCAGAAAGGCAAGCAGCTCTCATCTCATCTTTCATGCAGAACTGTGTACTAGAACTATGGAAAGAAATAAAGCTTTGAATAATTTTTCAGTTCTAAAAATGGTGCATGTTTTGTATCAAATACAGAGGACACATTTGCAAGATCAGCTTTTGAATGTGTACATACATTGGTTAAAACTATACCTCTTCAAAATAAATAAGACAGAAAAAACTCCCAGGTATTAATTTTACCCTACTTTAGAGAAGCTGTAAAGTCTCTTTGAAATTGTTTTGACTTAGCTCTTCTGTTCAGTATTTCTGTCTCAATATAGTGACTGACAGTACAGATGGATATAATGTATTTCAGGAGATAAAAGGAAGCTAAACGAACTCATTCTATTTCCAGAGGAATACAAATTAAAATATACAGTACCTAATTTTTTCTTCATCTGCATTCATGCAGAGCTCTGTACCAGAAGTGCATACAAAATAGGGAAGAGGTAACAGCTGATAGGGTACAACTTGGGTTCTCTGAACTTAAAAATAAATTGGAATTTGGTAGGAAATACATTACTATAAAGAAGAAAAGATTGCCATCAACTGTATGGAGTTGTTTTCAGTGTGATTACTCAAACCAGTACTTTGTGTTTCAAAAATTACTTTAAAAATTATTTTAATTTTTTGTTTATATTACGTCTATATTTGTGTAAGCTTATATGTATACATGTATAAACAAGCACATACGTATAAAATCTTGTGTCTGTTGCAGAAACAGTTATTAATTCTGAAGGTGTAAGAGGTACTTTTACAGAAAGGTACATCTCATGAAAGCTGTATGCATTACAGAGACTGGAAATCAGACCAGATGTAGGAAAGTCATTCCTATACATTTTACATTATGTGTTTTAGGCATAAGACTTGCAAATAAGGTGAATTTCACTGGCAATAAAATGTTTGCATTTATACAAAATCCAGTGTAATACTGCAGTTGGGCAAGTAGCATTCAGGAGTACTTAAAAATAGATAGGTTTCAGTCAACCAGTAGCTTATTCAGGCATGTGCTCAAATATAGTAGCTGCATTCATTAGACAAACATTTCCACTAATCCTTCAGCTACACTAATAAAAGAGTTATCCTTTATGGGCTGAGTATAGTAGCACAGGGTTCTCTTTTTAGCTATTAACGTCCTTCAAAGACCAGGGTCTAATCATAATTAGTGACAGTATCTGGTTTGCTGCAAATGAGTTGAAAATTTGTAAGTTAACAGCATGTTTTTAGAATTCCTTACTGAAAATGGAGACAACTTGGCTTTTGGTAGCAGCTTATATGCTGTAGCTGAAGTGAATTTGTTTCTGCTCTTTAAACAAAGAAAGCTGTCAGATAGTAGCTATCCTGTTGGATATTTTGGTTTGGTTTGTTTTTCTATTTTTATAGCATTTGTCCTTCCACTTGCACTTTTTCCTTTGCACTTTTGATTCCCTTGTTAAGGCAAGAAAAGTAAGTTTGTGGATTCAGGCTCTCTTCACTGAGCAAGACAAGGATGCCAAATCAAGTAATTGCTGCTCTTCTCTGCTGAGTTAGATAAAAGACCTATTACAAATTTAATCCGCTAATACTGATATAAATCTAAAATTATCCTCTGCAACAACAGAGTGGTTTAGGATTAAAAATCTGTGTTAAATAACTGCCTTCTTTATAGAACTGTTTTCCAAGTTAACCTAAGTATGAATGTCCATTTTTCTGTTTCCAGTTTACTCTGACCTGAATGTTTTCTCAGAACACACCAAGAACCTTTTCATCACCGGTGATGTCATATGTCCCTTCTCAATTTTTTTCCTATTTATTTGACACCTCAGTAACCTGTGAGTCAACTACAAGAGTTCTTGGCCAAAAATCGGTGTAACAAACCAGGAAAAAAGTACCAGCCAAGAGCCATGCAATGGAAAACTGGGTTTAACAGCATGAATCTTCAAAACTGCAAGTCAGCCTATTAATGACATCACTGCTGAAATGAAGCAGCTACATTTTTTAAGTTGCTTTTAGAAGTTAACCCCTACAATTAATCTCTTTTCCACTGTCATCTCTAGATGAGCATCCTATTCTTTCTGTCTTAAATGCAATCATTACATCCACTTCCAAAGATATTTCCTGCTTAGGATCTCTTTTCAATTTCTGCTTACTGGAATGGTGATCCTACAAGCACGGAAACTACCTTTGTGTTTCTTTCTCCACCTTCTCTGCCACAGGCTTGACTTGCCCATCTTTGTGATCTCTCAGCCCCCAGTTTTGTGACCTTTGGTCCCTGGAAAAGCACTCTTAATTTTTATAGTTCTTTGTGTGCTTCTGCTTCACAGCAATTTCATTTTTTCCCTTTCCAGCAATACAATCTCACCATCCCCTCCCTGTAATTTCTCTTCCCTGCTTCTTTAAGATTTGTCTATAAGGTCTGAATAGGAAAGATGCTAGCAAGGACCTTAGGATTGCAATTATTGTAGAGAATAGCTGGAAGCAGCATGAAAAATTTAGTTTGTGTTGAGATGAGAGTTACTTGAAGGAGTGGGAAAAGGGCATTTTCCCCCTCTGCCTTGGCTCAGCCCCTTGGGGATGAGACAGAGGGCAAGGACCTTTATGTTTTAGGGGAGTTAAGAGCGCCATGAATGTTTGCCAGAAAACTCAGACTGTGGAGGAACAGCAGCCCAGAGATGGTGATGATGGTCCCTGTGGAACTGCTGAAACAAGAGAAAAAAATTATTAGCACTCTTCATCGGACAGGAAAGCACAAGTCTTTCCTTAGTAAAAGTTGAAGCAGTGAATAAGCAGACCATACATTGCCAGAGGGAGATGGCAGACCAACCAGAAGAAACAGATGCAGCTGGAGAGAAAAGTAAGTCACAGTTTGGCAATAGCCTGAAGTTAAAAGAACCAATTCAGGCACAAACACCAGCGTACTGCAGGACTTGCAACAGCCCATGTGGCCTGAGGGATTGTCTGTCAGGGAATGCTCCAGAGGTACCTGCAACTTTTTTACTTGTTTTGTTTGTAGCAGTCCATCTTCCATGGCTCAGGTTTTGCTATTGTCAATGCTATCACCTCCTGTTTGAGAGATTTTGAATTTGACTGTAAATTCTATGCAGCCTTAAAGCCAGGTATAGTGAACACAGCGTCAGTCAGTCTGCATTTTCTGTTAGCAAGTGAAAAACAGGCAAGTAATTCATAAGCTTGGCAAGCTACCAAATCAGATAATTTTTGTAGTATTAATTTATTGTCATGCTAAGCAGAGAAGGGTTTTTTGTAGCTGAAGTATGCCTTGCATTTGGTCTGTACTTCACAAGGGCTTTTACTGCTCTCTTTTACCTCTAAGAAATGTGATAGGTGGATAAAGCCAGTTGTAAAGAATCGATGTAGAATAACTTACACAGTTCCAAACAGAACTTTAAATTGAGTCCTGTCTAATTTATAAATTAATGGAAGAAGGAGAAAAAAGTAGCTGGCCATAGAAATAGCTTGAGAAGTGAAGTCCATAAAATGAAATGAAGCTGTGATAGTACCAAGGTCACGCAGTGCTAGGACACCATTTAGAGGTGGCACAGGCAGTAAGATTGGTCACTGCTGCCTGCACGTGCTGTTTCACTGCAGAAAGAGTTGTCAAATACAGATTCTGATACGTTCCAAATCAGAACTGTAGCAAACTTCTGGCAAGCTATTAATCAGGAAGATTGGTACTGAGGATTTTTCTGTGTTTCCTGAGCATCTTGGATGAAAATTCAGTCTGAGGTTAAACCTTTGCTTCTCGTCTTTCCTTGGTATCTTGTGTTTATTATACTCCTAAATGTGTGATGCTCTTGAATAAAACCAAGGGTTTTCTGCTTTGATTGGGTTACATCAACTGCCTAACACTGCAGGTATTGCTGACCACTCTTAGAGCACACAAGCACACATGTCTCTTGTTTGTAGTGATCCTCCCTCCACCTCGAGGCAAAGCAAAGCAATCTGGAATGTTCTGCTTCACAAGGTAACATGTCTGAAACTGGGGTTTTTTCCTAATTTATCATTCCTGCATGTGAATGCTCCCACCTGCCACTGCAGTGTTTGAGTGCCTGCTGCATAATATCACTGGCTATAACCAAGTCTGTTGTGGATATCATGGGAGCTTTTGGTTTATGCTCTTTCAAGCATTCTGCCTGAGGCTAAATTTTAGAGTTTCTGGTTAAGGTTTTATTATTTCTACGAGTTTTAACTGAGTGAAAAATATACCATTTTGTGAATTCCAGGGGGGATGACTTGTTTGTTGTTTTGGTTTCTAAAAGGAAAGTTTTGCAATTTTTTTTTCCCTAAAAGCAGTTGAATCCTGTGTTGTTTTGCTGTTAATGCCTTTAGCTGAGTGGTCAGTTTGATGCTACATGGGGAAGCTTGGGGAGCTGAGCCAAGGAACTTCAGAAGGTATTTAGATATTTCTCATACATTCGTACTAGAAGTTATTCTGCACATTGCAAATTTTTATTTTTCATACAAGTCTACTTCTTGTGAAAGTATTGGGACAGCAATGAGGGTAGCTTACTGTGACACCAGTGACCACAACTGGGATATGTTGTCACATCCTACGTGCATGTGTTTTGGATATAGTGCAGATATGATTACCTTCAAGGCATAAATACAGAGGAAAACCTGATATCCTCCCTTATGCTGCTTCTTGCTGTAATGACATTTCTACAGCAAGGTTCTGCATCAGTGAAAATAAATGGGGTTTGTATTATGGGATGGCAAGGTAGTATCCGTGCAGACAAGCAATTGCATTTGAGTTGTTTCAAGCATTCATGCCTTGATTTATTGTTACTGAAATTTAATCTAGGGTGTTTTGGTTTTTTTCTTCAGACTTTCTCTCTGAGAGCTCTAGTGAAAATATTGCATCACCACTTCAGGAATGGAGCAGCAGTGTTATTTTGATCTGTCAAATGCAGAGGCCATGAACTTCCCCTGAGAAACTTGGAGAAACAGCCTTTCTACTCACTTGAGGATTTGTAGTGTAAAGAATGCTTCCTAAAACTGAGGCCTCACAGTTTAAAACAGTAGCTCTCATAACTTGTTCTGCATGTGAGCCTGATTTGTTTGCATACTCTGGTTGGATGCAGTGGAGAAAAGTTACCTCTGTGTGTGTGTAGATTTATCAGGCCAAAACCCAGCATAGTAAGAACAGTATCATTGAAAAAGCAGTGATTCTTCAAACTTACTTAAACTTAGTCTTGTCAGCCTTAAATGTGCCTTTCTGCAAGCTTAAATGCGCTTAGGCTTTGTATTTCAAAACATGTTTGGATAAATAATTTTTTTTAAAAAGTAGATATTTAAGAGGAAAATATCTGAAATCATACTAGACATTTTAAACATATAAAATCCCCACAGCAGTCATGCATCTATTTGACAGAAGCTTAAAAATAACGTTGGCTGTAACGCTTGGCAAAATTGTGTGTGTGCGAGGGCACATTAGTGTGTGGGTTTGTGCCTTTTAAAGGCGAACAATGCTAACACGTCTTTACAAATTACTGTCCCTTTTGCTCTTGATACCATCAGTGATCTCAGAGCAGTTCTGGAGATGGTGTTTAATTGTGGCAGAATGAGGGCATGGGTATAAAATTGTTTTATAAGTCTCACTCGTAAATATTGACTGCAGTGCAGCCATGGGGGGGTTTAGGAGATGGGGTTGGAAGATCTCAGGGCTCAGCTCTGTGCCTGCGGTTGGAAAGGATGATGTAGCAATGCTCTCACTAAGAATCCCAGTTAAGAGAGTTTTGAATTATTCTTCAGACTTCTCATTTATGAACAAAATCTAGATAAGAATATGCACACACTGTCCTTATCCCTATTTGCTTTTTTTGCCTCTAAGCCACAGTAGCAGGAAAACCTCCTTCTCATTTATGAACAAAATCTAGATAAGGATATGCACATACTCTCCTTATCCCTATGTGCTTTTTTTTGCCTCTAAGCCACAGTAGCAGGAAAACCTCCACGAGCTGTTGTCAGAACCATGCAAGGAACAAGATGCCCACTTTTCCAGGCATCAGTCTTTTTCTTTGTCTTCCAGCACTTTGGTGCCCAAGATAAGGCATTGAAATATTTGTTGTTCACAGCAGGGGACATGCCCAGCCATTCTTGCTTTTAGTCTTTCTTACTTGTGGCTTTTGCCACCAAATTCTTCTTTCTAAAGACCCATAAGAGATAGATAATGGCCTTCCAGTTTCTTATTTGTCTTTCTTTCTCTTCTCTGGACTCTGAGAAGGGCCGTATAGGAAGGAATAACAGCTTTTATCTGCAGTGACGTGAAGGGGATCTTTGACACCCTGCTCCCTCCAGCATCGTGGGTACACCTTCTGAATAGTGCAAATTTTGCAGCTGCTGGTTCTGCATCTTCCTTGCCTTCAATCACCACCTTGCACACCTTCTCTGCTGCAACTCATTAACAGCTGTCTTGTTTTCAGTGTGCTCTTTGAGAGGCTGTGCACCTCCCCAGAGCCCTCCTTTCCCCTGCAGCATGGCTCTTCTGGAATCAGGGAAATTGGGAAATCTCTCCAGGTCCCACTGCTCCAGTGTAGTTCCTAAAGACGAACCCACAAGTTTCACAGGCAGAGTTTGGACAGAAAGTCCCTGGCAGACTTGGCTACTCCCTGCTAACCCTTGAGTCAGCAAAGGTAATGCAGGTGGCTCAAGGAGGAGAATGTGAGTGCAGAGACTTCTTATCCTTTTTCTTAGCTTCTCTCAAATTAAAGGGAGATTAGAATTGGGTTTTCTCATTGAAGCGTTAAGTGAAGTGCCTCTGTGCCTTACAAAAGGGATACTCAAGTAATGTTGGGGGGGGGGAGAGGAAAATATTTTCTTAAGCACTCATAAAATCTTAGGAATGGAAAAATAAATCCGTTGTTTAATCGCTGAGGTTCAGGCAGCAAGCTGAGATCTCAGTCATGGCTGAGATCCCCCAGGCATGGGCACTGCACACATCCCAAGCAGTCCCTGTTGCAAGAGCTGGGAATTACAGGAACGTCTGGTAGGATGTCAGCCTGCTCTGGGATGGCATGGCAGAGCTCACATCCATGCAGAGAAACACTTCTCTCTCCCAAAAATGGGACTCAGCTGGGAATGGTCCTTGGCCTATCTTAATGTCCAAACTTGAGCTGTGCCCACATAATGCTTGGAAGGGAGTTAGCTGGCCTCAGCCAAAACCATGCCAGAGGCCATCCTTCCAATGACTGGGGTGGGTCTGTGCTCAGCCACTGTTAGTTTGACCAGTCTAGACATAGCTGAAGAATACAGTTCCTACTCCAGGAAAACCACAGCCCAAGAATTGCCAAATAGGCAGAGGAATAAGAACGTCAGTTTCTAGTACATTCATTTTATGTACAAATTACTGTGAACTCCTGTGAGCAGCTGGAGGAGATATGAGGTAAGGCCTTGTAAAAAGCAAAGGGCTTTGCAGGTGACCTTAGACCCATTGGTTTTAGATGTAGTTATACATATGGAAGATGTCCCAGAAGTGACCTTGGGGAGCTGACAAAGAGAAGCTTGTTGCCCTGACAGAAAAATAAGCCACAGATGGAAGAAGTAGTAGATAACAGCAGTCTTGACAAGAAAACATAAAAGAGGACAAGACTGAATTAAGCCAGGCTTGAAGGTTTTAGTCTTCAAATGACTGATAAGGGAGAATAATTAAACAGGAAAGGGTAAAGAGATGGAAACCATAAAGTAATCAAACTTGCTAGTGAGTAGTAACCACTAAAATTAACTGCTTTCTTCTGCCCCTGAAGAAGGATTTTAATCTTCTGCATTCATTTAGTCAGCTCCTATCTCCACCTTAATTTTTTTTATATACTACATTTCTCTGAGAATATAGCAGATGGTGAATATAGCAGATGTAACTTCTATATACAGTCAAAGAACATGCATATTATATGCAGCTGCACAGAACATGTATTAATGGCTCAAATATCTTTAGAGAAATATAACCGTAAAAGGGTTTAATTTGTAGGAAGAAATAGAAGTCCAAAATTCATGCATGCCTGCAGTCCCCCATGTGCTATATTCCAGCTACAGCTGACAGCACTGGTGGGACAGCCAGGCCATAGCTGTCTGCTTTGTAAAGAACCTGTAAATTTGATAGCAGAGGGACTCATCCTCTGGCTGACTGGCAAAGGAATGTGTAGCTGTTTTCTTCTGTAACCCCATTTTATGTGTCCGTGGTCATGGAGCACAACCTTGTGATGGGCATGCTGCCACCATTTCTGTCCGTCTGTCCACATCTCTGCACAGAAAGGAAGAGAGATGCAAATTCTGACACTCTGGAATATTTCCATGTCTTCCCCTTGAAATTGGCATAGTACTGACTAGCTATATGAAAGGTGTTGGGAAATAAATCCCAGACCTTACTCTTAGCTGCATCTAGTGGGGCACTTTTAACACTGTTTGGAAGATTTCAATTTAATTGACCTTCAGGCATGACTTATTTTTGTGCTCTGAGTATTTTTAAGATGAGCCCAGAGGAGCTAACTCCTAAATAACTCTGATGAGAGTGGAGGAGGACACATGGTGTTGCTGTTTCCAATAGCTTTGAAGAGTCTGGAAAGTCCCTGAGTGGTGTTTTCAGCTTGGGAGAGAATTTTCTAAATGTAGAAACCATGAGCCGTAAAGTAGTCTTTGTTGCCAAAACTCTGAGTGAAAGAGAGAGATTGGTTTTTGGCATGTCAGGCCTTCCCTGTCCAACCTTTTGCAGCTGATGGCATCCTGCAAGGATCACTGTGACTCAGGTGTGGTGCACTCTGGCTTCCAGGGCCTCGGGAAGTTTGTGTGTGTTGTTTGTGGCCGTGCACTGGGGGTGAGCAGCTGTATTGGATGATAGAAAACAGCCAACTTCCCACTTTAAGTATGGTGGTACTTGCAAATAAACTGGAGTGGAGGGAAGCACACTTAGGCTGGGGACACTGCAGCAGGTTTTTTGGCAGCACCAGGGTCCTTCCATCTCAGCTGAGAAGTGTCAGCTCCAGGCTGGAAGAGTGACCAAGCAGGTCTGCCATGGCTGTGTGTGTCACAGGTCACCTGCCCTGGATCTCTGCTCATCCAGAGCAGCCAGGCTGAGGAAGCTGCCCTTCACCTCTTCCCAGATGGTGTCTCTAGTGTTCCTGTGTGGTTGGCCATCCATGCCACACATAGAAAGGATGCAGAAGCTCACAAGTCTTCCGGCAGTCTGCTCCCAGTGGGATTATTCTTGGAGCAATTGCGTTAAGGGATGACTACAAGAGTGGATAGTTCAGATGGTCTCCATATCTAGTATCAAGCTAGGAAGCAAAATGAATATATTCCAGAAGGCACCCTCTTGGTTTTTTTCTTTCTGGGGAGTAAGAAATTATCTGAATCAGGGCTCTGTGCTGCATGGGCAGGGTACTTAAATGATATTTTTCCTCTCAGGACTGCAGGGGGTTTGCTTCCTTAGAAAAAAAGCAGCAGAAGACTAAAGACACAGACTGCTGGGTAAATTGATAACTGGTAGTGGCTACAACCTAATTACTGTGTCTACATATCTGATTAACTTTTTTTCATCTTTTTTTCTGAGTTTTTTTGAGTAATCACTGCTAATACTTGTAAACAAAAATTTTATAAGGTGTCAAATTCCTATACTGCTGTGTTTATCATGATTCCTGACCTTATTCCCCAGGGGAAGGGTGTAGTTCAGCTTGGCATGAGCAATCCTGTGCCAGATGTGGGGTAGTTCATAATAAGAAATGTTATTTACAGAGAAGGGAGGAGAGGGGGGGATCAGAGGATCAAGGTCCCAGATAGGCTGGAATGTGCAGGATCAGATATCTGCACTGGAGCACTTACTGCCTTCATTTGTGTTTCACAGGATGCCGGACTCTTGTGGATCATTTCTCTTTTCAATCAGCATATGCCTACATATAGCTTATTGCCATTCCAGTCATAGCCCTTGTTTATGTCACTAACAGACCTCGTCACATTTGACTGTGTTATTTTTACATAACAACTAAATCAGAAGAGGTCCATGGAATATGCAGTGTACAAATTCTGAAATCAGCTTGAATGTATGCAACAATATGATTTAACAAATGGTGAGAGGACTGAAAGTAGTGATGCTTAAGTGCCACAGAGTTTAGGTGGTGAGGGTTCTGGTGTTAGTTAACCATTTGCAACCACAGAAGCATTTAGATCAAAAAGACCCTTAAGATGATCAAATCCAACCATTAACCCAGCACTGCCAAGTCCACCACTAAATCATGGCCCTAATAAATGCCCTGTCTATGTATCTATTGAATATTCCCAGGGCTGGTCACTCAACCACTGAGTTACAGACAAAGATTGATTAGGGAATATATCAATGCAATTCAACAAAGGTACTGAAAAAAAGGAAACAATGAAAAAAAATTGCAAAATGGCTTGATGAATAATCTGTAAACACTGAAGAGAGGCATGTATACATCATCTAAGAATCTGTAATTGTCTGGGATTCAAGAGACCCGTGGTAAAATCCCCTATCTAAACATCTCCATTCAATGGAAAATTGCATTTAATTGAAGCAATACCAGTCAGCTCAGCACAGGACATGGAAAATTGCTTATGGGGCAGAGCATTCTGTGAGGCAGAGAAAGAAAAGCTAGAAAAAATTAGCAGATATTTCTTTAATTAGAGAATTCTCAGTGTTTTCCCAATATCAGTGTTCCTTGTAGTTCATCTGGTCCTCTATTACTTCCTGCGTTCTGTTGTTCCTTAAAATCTGGGTGGAGAGAACTGAAAATGGGACAGGAAGTTGTGAGAAGACATAAAGCAGCTCTCATGGTAAGGAAATAAACTGGAAAAGGTGGAGGTAGCAAACTGAATCAGCTTTTAAGGTGCAAAGAGAAAGATCATGGGGACTTTAAAAGGCTGAGAGAAAGAGGATTTAAAAGAGTAAAGACTTGGTTTAAGTGAGGCTTAAGAAGGGTAAGGAAAATATTAATCTACAGCAGTATTAATCTGGCTGCAGCCATGAAGTGTTTTCCTGTCAACCTACTAACTGGGAACAATATAGACTAGGGACTAAACTGAGGAACTTGGTTTGTGTGACTGCAGACCTTCACAGACTGTACTTTCTTTGTGAAGAAAAATAAAAATATAAGAAAAAGATGAAAAAATAAGAGGTGTGGGACAATTAGTAAATCTTTCAAGCAATTGCTCTCCAGACCCAGTGGATGGATCTCTGTCCATACCAATGTGCATATTTCATATGTTGGACTGTGGTCACATTCACCCTCTCCGTTTTCTGAGGCTTTTGAGCTACAGTCTGGGGAGGTCTGTGGTGGTTGTCCACTAGGTTTGAGGTGAATGGATTGTTTTTCTTTAAAGTCTGTAGCCTGCTTCCTGAAACATACCTGAAAAATGTAAACCAGTATATATGCATACTAACAGACCACCAGGGAAGAAGGCTGCTGAGCCTTATTTTTCTCAGACTGGTCATACTGGAGAGCAGAAAAGATCCAATTCTTTGACCCTGGCCCAAGTCTCCAAGTTGTTTTTGTGAATGTTGGTGCAATCATAATGGCAGAAGCTTTCCAGGATGTTGAGAGTATTTTGTGTGTGTACGTGTGAAATCCAGAATTTGAAGGAGAGATTATTACAGTTTTGTAACTTGCTTTGGTGTTTGAAGAATGCCAATCATCAAGAGCACAGAGAGACTTTTGTGACTAAATTTCCTTCTCTCCCAAAACAAGTGAGAATTCCAATAAACAAAAAAGTATACCCACAACACTTGATTAGAAATAAAAGTTAAAGATTTTGTATACTGCATTTCTGAGTTGACCAGCTATGAGACATCAAATTAGGCTTGGGGGTTTTTATCTATGTTTTCAAAGTTTGCTCTCTGATAATTAATCTTGTTTCAAATGTTTTGGCATGCAAAACCCCTGCTGCAAATTTAGGAACTATATTCTGCTGAAAAGAAAATTTTGAACAGCTTGCTTTCAGGATTTTTTGTTGTTTTTTCCCCTCCATGTTCTGCTAAAGATTTACTTGTTAAAAATCAGGCATCATGTGTTGGCAAAGTAGTCAAGTAGTTTAAATTGTTCATTCTTTGTTGTTCTCAGTAGATTTGTGTCATGGTTTGTTTGTGCAAACCTTTGCTCAACTCTCATGTGTTTCATGGGCCACCAGTTTGTCTTGCTATTGATAGCAGTGAGACTGTACATTTTGGTGAGTTAGGCAGACAACTTGCAGCTTATTAAACAGAAGTACTTAGTGAAAAAGGGAAAAAAATCCAGACTTGTGCATGCCCACAGTACAGTGCTCTTCTTCAGAAATCCTGGAACAGCCATTTTGTTTAACAAGTAAATTTGTGGCAGCAGAACTAATGAAGCCTGGTTTCCTATAGTTTTTTGTCTCATGGGTGATTGACTTTCACTATCTAAGAGGATGTGAGCCCCAGGCAAAGCTTTTCCCATCAGTGGGGTGTTTATATAAGGGATTTCTCCCATGAGGTTTCTCTCATATCTTGAACTCACAACTGCAAGTTTTCTCAGAGCCAGGACTCTGATAGCATCTCTATGCATCTGTCTATTTTCAGGAAGAAAAAGGAGGAATTTGGTTATCATTTACAAGTCTACCAGTGTTAGAAGCTGGTTGGAAATATCATTAAGAAATGGATGGAATGAATGCACAGGTGAACACAAAATGAATGATCACATAGGCTCCAATTTTGTAGGAAAGTCTAGTGAAAATAACTCAGGCATAACAGGATGCAGTACTGCAGAATATCAGAGATATTTTGTGTGCCTGAAAACCCTGGTTCAAAGCTTTTCCCATAAGAGAAAGCAGATCTGATGATTTATTTTGAGGTTTTCAATGTTGTGTGCTCAACAGCAGATGTGTAATATCTCCCCAAAATAGTGCTTTTGTCTTTTTCTTTTGATGAGACCGTAGAACTACCACCATCAGCAGTTAATTAACTATGCCCTTTAATCCAGATTTCATAGTTTTTCACCTCAGAACAGAAGATTTTAATTTCAGCCCTACTATGAAAGCCTGTGCTGGCAAATGTTAAGTCTAATCTTTTAGTTTTCACAATTGCACACTCCTTAATAATTGCATAGGTAATTATCCAGTCAAATGCAAAGTATGCACTATTATTTTTTTAAGAATTATGTTCTTCAGTGCAGTCCACTGAAACAACTTCTAGCACTTCATGTATATATTTGGATGGTAAAGGCAAAGTCATAAAGAGATAGTCCTAGTGCAGCCAGGATATAGCAATGCCTATATTAAAGCCAGTGAAGTAAAATTCTAATGTATCCTTTGATGCTCTGCCTCAGTGATGCAATATAAATGTACATTTTAATGGTACATGGCTTTTATAGTACTTGAACTCTTGGCTGTATTGAAATGCAATTTTTCAATCTTGATGTTTTTGGAACTTGTTGAGAGTGTAATATGCATGGTTTTTATAGGTCCCAGAGAGACCTCCCTCAAACTTTTCTTTTACCTACTCACAGAAAATCCTCCCTTGTTTGGGTGCTATGGAACCCTTGTGAATTAGTCACAGGCAGTGAGGTAAGAAGTGGAGTTTGAGCTAGCTGTCTATATTTTAATTAAATGAGAAACTCCGGATTCTCACTAGACAGATCCTTAGGTTTGGACTTCACTCCTTCTCCTTAGAGTCTGAACTGCTGGAAATTTCCTGACTTCTTTTAAATGACTTGTATTTTTGTGAGAGTGTCCCATGCAATTTTTAAGAACTGCTGAGGAAATAAACTGCTCACAGTATCTAGAACTTTTCAGTCATCTATTTCCAGAGACTTTGGAGAGGTATTAGAGAGGTATGGTGGAGTAGCACCAGTTCACAGATGGGGAAGGTGAGGCACAGAAGATTGAAAGTGACTTGCCCCAGATCATCCAGCAGGTAAGAAATAGCACAAGAGTCAGGGGCTCGCAGTTCTACCTTGTGCCACACCCATTCAGACACATTCACACTCCTCTCCTGCAGCCATCCGGAGAGGAGAAGACATGTCAATAAGTACCAGAGATTTTGACCTTGAGAAATGCCAACCATTTCACCTCTGTGGTTCTTAAAACGGAGCGTCTGAAGAGTAGAAAGAGGTGGAGATCGGCACCATCTGAAATACAGACAGCTTGCACCATTATGCTGGCAAGAAGAAGCTCATGTGTCTGCCTCTATTAGGAGGAGGCGTGCATCCATGGCTGAGTCCATCTTCATGTGATTTTTTTCCTCTCACTCAATGAAAAAAATGCTTTTGAGAGTACGGAATGTGGTTGTGCTGTTTTCTTCTGTGTTCAGCTGTGATGTAGGCTCTCATGGGGGAATGAATTACCCTTCCTTTCCCTCTGTGCAGACACCTCATATTCCTTCAGATACTCTCTGGTCTCATATTTTACTAGATGAGCCATCTCATCATCTTAATAATAACCTAAACAAGCTAGTTTTGTCTGTGTGTACCACAGTAGGAGCCTGAGGAAAACAGACCAAATTTTGAACTTCTGCCCTGGATTGTGTTGTCTTACCTGTGTAACCAGAGGTGTAGAAGTATTTGTGCTGTTCTTCCTACATCCACTGCCTCAAATCACAGCTTTTCAGCAGCCAGAAGATGAACATAGCTCATGGGTTTTTTTGCTTCTTTCACAGGCTTCCTCAGACAGACAGGGAGGCAAAATAACAGATTTACATATTCTTCTGCAAAGGGGGAGGAACAGCAAGAAACTATAGTGGGACTTGACGAGAAACTCCAGAAAGAGAAACTCAGTTCTGATATATTTTTGAATTATTCTTTTTTGCTTATGGCATTCAGAGTGCTAGTGGCACCCATTATATAACATGGTCACAGCATAGGAACTGAAATGTGAGCTCCAAACAAACAGTAGGGAAGGAGGGGATCTGTTTACATCCGTTTTAAAGGAGAGCACTATAAACATAACATTGAAATCTTCCAGTGGAATTTTCTTAACAGCACTGAAGGGTAAATCTGTATAAGGAACATTGCCCAACAACAGCTCCTACTTTAAAATGTTCCCAAGTCCTAAAGCTGTGTACTGTTGTTTTGTGCTGGTAAACCATCTTGTGTGTGTACTCAATTCTTTTTTTCCTCTAACAACCCAAACTGTGGGCCAGGGGAGATCAAGATGAGGTTTTCATTTCATTCAGAGCTCTGGAATCCAGCCCACTGGAACTTGTATCTTTTGAAGCTCTAATAATTAACATTCCTACATTCCTTAAACTGCTGCACTCACCAAAATGTACTTCCTGCAGAGCTGAATAAGGGCAAGGACATTGTCCCACCAGCACACAGAAAAGCATGGCAACCCTCCCTGGAAGGATTCCTGCTGGTGTGGGGTTGATTGAAGAAGAGGATTCACCTGAGCTGGGAGCGGCCAGAAGGCTCCTGGCCCCTTTACAAATACAGGAGGTATGTGTGATGTGGCTCTCTTTAGTCCTCTTTTTTTAACTTATCTAAGAAATAGTCTATTTCTCATTCCAGGCCTCTGCTTACTGTAGACATGCTCAGTGTCCCTGTTAATCTAAATTTGGAAGCAGATATAAGAGATTTGTCTCAACCCTCCAAAAAGCTGTGATTTCTAACAACTATTGTGAGGATGCGACTTTTTTTCCCAGACCACTTCCTCCCTCATGGGAAAGGAGGCCAAGTGAGGCCCTAACAGTGACCTAACAAAGACTGTCTGTCCTCTGAATCAGCTCCCGGATAAGCAGAAATCACTTGGAAGTTGCAAAGGGAAGGGAGTGTCAGTAGGTAATGCTTCACACACATTAGAAAAATGTGGCCAAAAGAAGTACCCACAATGCTCTGCTGAAGTGCCAAGGAATCCATTTGGCCTTTGGGTATGGCACAGTCCTTGCTGACCTTCATTCACATGTGATGTCTTGGGGTCTGTAGTGTCACCATGACACACAGTTTACCTCATTTAGAGTTTTCTCAAGCTATGATCTCAGAAAAGTTGTGAAGTCCACTCCCTGTCCCAAGGAAGGACCCGTTAAACCAACATCACTTTGTCATACAGATCTGTCTGGTCTGTTCCTAAATACCGCCCATAATGAGCTCTCCAGACAAACTCGCCAGTGTTTCGTTTTCTTTTTTGTTAGAGGACTCCTTTCCCCAGATTTCTTGTACTGCAAATGAAGCATATTGCTTCTTATCCTGTCTACACTGGACCTGGAAAATAGTTTGTTCCTCTCCTTTTCTTTTTGCAGCCTTATACACCAAAGATTGTTCTCAAGTCTCTTCTCAGCCTTTTTCTCTAAATGACTTGTTTCTGTCTTTCCCTGTGTGTCAGGTTTTCTGAACCTCAGATTAGTTTCCACCACTCTCCTCAGGGCTATCTCCATTTGGCTCCATCTGTGAAGCGTGGAGTCCAAATGGGGCAGAGTTCTCCAGCTGAGCTCTTTCCCATGCTGAGAAGGGAAAGCATCTAACCTTTCTATCTGTTTCACAGTCCTTCCAGCATTTGCCATTTCAGCACTTAGGCCAACAGCTATTCCCCAATTTGAGGGTGAAGCAGAAATCTCTAACCCATAATCAAAGCAAAGCAGGTACTCAAACATCACATTTCAGATACTGCTGGCTCCAGGTGGACTGGTGGCTGAACCCACAGAGGGATCTCACTTGGCTCCCCTTCTTTCTTTTCTGTCTGCTCAGAAAGGGTGACAAGGTGTGGCTTGCCAAGGCAGGCTGCCAACAGCTGAAATTTCCTGTACAGCTGTAGAAATAAATAACTATTGAGCATGCCTGGTTCACATCGTTCCCTTTCCCTGGCTCTGCTTTGCCCTTTCTAGCTGAAGTATCCTACTTTGCCAGCTGCTTGTGGGGAGAGACACCTAGGATCACAGAGTGCGCTCCCAATCGCTTCCATCTCTGTTCTCAGGCCCACTTGTTTTTGGAAGGACACAGATGAGATTTGTGGGATGTTTGGTGCTGCATGGCTAGTGCCCACCCTTGATATGCTGGGCTTTTTCTGGTATGACCTGCTTAGAATCACAAAAGCTGTGGCTTGGCTACATATATAGGGCTTCACAACGCCAGAGATGGCTTTTCCTGTGTCATCTTAACTAATTAAGAACAAAAGGAAGGTGATGGAATGATTAATGCTTTGACTGTCCGTGCTCTAGATGCTATTAGAGACTTTAATTCCATAGTAATTGATTGCAAATTTCCAGTGACTATGGACACAAATATGCTATGATTTACTCTCACCATGGGTTTCATTTAGGTACCTAATGTCAGTCTGTGGTACCATACACAGTCTTTGAAATGAAGCTTTTATAACTATTCTTTGCTGTAATGAAAACCAGAATTCTTTCAAGAGCTGAACAATAAGATTGTTAGTCATTTGTTTTTTCTAGCTAAACTTCCAGTGACAAAATATTTAAGGCATATAGTGCAATTGGTTTTCATCTGAGAGATGGGATGGATGATACCAGGTTAAAAAATGTATATTATTCCTTATACATACAATTTTGTATTATGTAAGTAAATGTATTTTTAAAAATATAGTGGGAAATCTTTCAGTCAAAACAAATATGTTCTATGTGTTTACAGAACCTAAGGATCTGCTCTTTCTGCCTTTTTATTTTAAATCTCTGTGGCTTGAACTTGATTTTCTAAGTTTCCATAAGACTGTCCAAATTGGTTTGCTCTTAGAGCCATATTTTAAAGTTTATTTTCAATTTCTCTTGCAGTCTATCTAGTATTTATCAGTTCCAGGAAAAATCTTGACAGATTGACTGTGTCATTTTTCAATTCAGTGTGTTTTTAGTGGCTTTATACTTCTTGTAGATAGAGCATAATTGTGTGTTGTTTAGCTGGCAGACGAGAACTTCACTTACAAGAAAAGAAGGTAGAGACACAAAATTCCAACAGCAAACCAAAGCTATAACAATGTCATGAAATAATGCAAATATAATTGTGATGAAATTACTGCATGAGATTTTATAGCTCATGTGATTAGCTGTCCAGCTGTTTTTGGGAGGCAGGGCTGGAGACCAGCTGTGGGACCTGCTCACATAACGTGACATAGGGATAGAAGTTTCAATCCATGGCTTCTGGGCTGAAGTGTCTCACAGCAGTAGAACTTCAGGTCCTCTCCTTAATAAGTGGGGAGAGGGAATAGCAGCAGTGATTCTCAGGAGGCAGAGACAATATTTTCTGTGGAATTACCAGGCAGACTGGATGGTAGATGCAGGCAGCCATTTGGTGTGCAGCAGATTGGGACTACTCCAACACTTTTGTCTTAGAAAAGATGTAAAAATATGTCACTCTACAGGAAGACAGCTTTGTGGGCAGCAACATTACTGAGGTCTAATACATAACTTTGTCTTGTGGGTAGATCTTGCCTGATCTGCAGTGCAAATGCCAATGAAACCTTTTGTGGGCAGCAACACTACTGAGGTCTAATACATAACTTTCTGTCTTGTGGGTAGATCTTGCCTGATCTGCAGTGCAAATGCCAATGAAACCTGTCCCAGATCTTGGATTCCCACAATATTTCACATTTACTGATGTCTAAAACTGTTGCCATTTTGCAGTGGAGTTTCTCCTCATTTCAGTTTAACAGCCTTGTGGAACTGAACACATTTGACATCTCTGCTCCTCTCAAAAGGCAATTGAAGTTGGCCGTGTCCACAGAAGTTATTAGGGGAAGACACATCATGATTACACTTTTTCAATATCTTAGGAAACAAGGCCAAGAATAATAATGGTATGATTCTTCTGGATAAAATCATATCAGGATGTTGTTAGATACAAACTCTCCAGGTTTGGCAGGATCTTGTTTGGAAAATGAATTATGCATTTTAGGGGTTCTCTGTGAAGTCAGTTGTCTGCAGATTCCTTGGTAGGACAGAGCTTTACCTTCTGCTCTTCCCCATATGAAGGACAGGTGATGACAAAGATATGGATTTACTTCTTTAGATTATAGGAAGTCAAAGGGGAAATTAGTTCAGATGGTTTATCTACTTTGAACATTATATACAGAATGTTAAATGGCCAATGTTGGAGGGAGCTGATTCACTATTTGTAAAATTAAGAATAAAAAAAGCAAAAAGTAGAATAGGAGTCTACTTTTTCAAATATTGAGTAAATCCTTAACACAGTAAGCAATGCCTGCAGAGATGTTTAGCACATGCTCCCCTTGAAGTATCTTTTAACTGCCGAAATAAGTCACCTGAATATCTTTGAAAGAAGGCACTTAATTGCCTTTCAGAACAAATCAAAGTTAAGCAATGGTAGGAAATTCTTTGTACTATCTTATAATGAATGTATAAAACCCGGGGTTGCTTCCAAAGTAGACAAAATCATTTAGTAGTTTAAGCAGATCTTTCAGGGAAAGCTGGGTTTTTTAAATTTCATATCCTTCCCTCTCCCTCCCCAATGCAACCCTTCCCCCCACCTCCAAAAAAAAAAAAAAAGGAAAGGAAAGTGGAGCAAACACTAAAAAACAGGTACATGTTTTCAAAATTACAAAATTTTAATAGTCTGAAAACAATAGGTTGGAGAACACTTCCAAAAAACTTGCTGGCACTCTGATCACAGGTCAAAGAACTGGTGGATTTTAAAGGCAGGAGAGGTTAAAAATATTCATCTTTTTCAGCTTTCCTTATAGGACAAACCATAGAATTTCACCCTGCAGTTCTTGGTTTGTACCTAGAACATTTGAGCCAGGTGTAAAAAAATTCAGTATTGACACAAACTTGAAGTAAATGCTTCATTTCCTCACAGCAGAAATATGCATGCTTTACAATTTGAACTTACCTAAATTTCTTTTGTAGCCATGGGATCTTGTTATGTCATTATGTCCAGTGTTAAAGCATCTGTCTTTGTAATGTGAACACCAGTGCCTGCACTGAGGTGAGGATATGAGCTCAGCAAAATGAGATTAACACCAAAATGTGTGTCACAAGCTCAGAGTGCATGAACATTTTCCAAAAGCTGAAGTATCTCATGAAGCCTGGAAACAGGGGATCTGTTGAGTTACCAGCAACAGAGGTGAAAGATCAAGTTTTAGTACCAATTACTGGTTTCCCATGTGCCTCTCCTTAATGGTAATATCCTATGAGAGACTGTGATTTAACATAGCCACCACACTGACACATAAGAGCTACATCTGAGGAGAGAGAAAACAGTGGTTCAACTCTTTGTCTCTTCTTTCCAGAGCTGGGAGAGCTGACAGAAACCAAGTATGTCTGGTCACTTCTATCACCAGAAACATGATCTGTCATTTTTGCTGGGGTTACAAAGGTAACTAACGTGATTCTGTATCTTACATGGATGAAAATATGTTTTGAAAATATGCTTGATATCCCTCATCTCCTTTCTAGCATACAGAGTCGGCATAAATATGAAGTCTTAGGTAAGCAACAAATTTTTGATGAAAATTCTCCGTCTAGAAGGAGGGAAAAGGCTGAAAAGTATTCAAGAAATGGTTAGTGACATTTTGATTTTGAAGCTCAGGATATCAGAGGACATCAATGATCTTCAAATACTGCAATGAAGAACTTTGGGCACACAGAATTCATTAATATTTTCTCAATGAGGCCTCCAATTGATTGCTTTTTAGTACTTTGCCATTTTAATTTTAATGGTATGCTTCCTGTCTGGTAACATATGCAAAAGTTACTGCGAGCTTTGAGCTTCAGGGCATAGGTGTTCAAACTGGAAATACCCAAAATACAAAGCCCACACTTTGCTCCTCCCTGTCCTACAGTCATCAAGTCCATCTCTTTTTGAGGTGTCTGAATTTCCATTCTGCACACCTCTGACTGGAGCTTCAGCAGCACGTACTTTTCTGACAGTGCTTGGCATGGTCCTGCAGCCCTCAGAAGGGGCACAGTGCAATCAGCAAGCTGAGCACCTCTAACACGAAGCCAGCTGGATCAGGCTGGTGCAAACATGGATTGGACTCCCTCAAATTGCTCACTGGGACCATGTGCCACTGCTCACATTAAGCTGAGAGCACCCACCCTCAGCAGATATTAGACCAAAGCTCAGGTGGATATGTATATATGATATGTCTTTTTATTAAAAAGAAGCTATAAATGATCTCTGGCACAGATACCAAGACAAGAACTCTGCTCCCAAATTACTGCCCTGACCACTTGGACAAAGGTGAGCTCTGTCCTGCACTTACTGTATCTGGCTTGACCTGAGGAAAAGCCTGGGCTTGTGTCTGGCTTCCTTGGCCAGTGCTCCCAGCAGAAACCTGGCAGGAGGTGTGTATCAGTGCAGCACTCCATGGGCATCTGATGTCCTGTTCCCCCAGGTTCATGGGTAAAAGCCTCTGGGAGCCAGGATAGCTGCAGGATGCTATGGGACACGTGGCTCTGAAGAGACCAGGTCAAGTCATGCTGGGCTTGATAGCTGTCCCAGCAGGCTGGTCCATGGGGCAGCTCTGGTCACTGCCTGCACCTCAGCAGTGACCCCCAGGCTGTGTTAGCTGGGGTATCTTGCTGTCCAGGGTCTAAATGTGGTCAAGCTTTCTATAAAGGAAAGATCAAATTGTGCAGTTTCATCATCTGAAAGTAGGGAAAAAAGGGAACGTAATGAAAAATGGAGAAATTAGTCTTGGTGCATGTGTGGGTCAGTCTGCTTTTTTGTTTTCAACCACTTAATTAGAAAAGGACACATTAAAAATTTTTAATGATTCCAAGACAACGTATTCTTCTGTGTTCAGGGGAAGTTTGGAGAAGTTCAGGTGACAAGTAAAATTTGAGTTGTACCCGTGTGGCTGTGACTGAAACGGGAGGGTTCTGCCTCCTACAAGGTAAGTTAACACACACAGCAGTGTCATCATTTCTCTAGTGCAGATGGGGCCATTGACCTGGGGAACTCAGCTTTGTGTCTGTGTTTGCCCTGTCACACAGCCAGTGTTTGTCTCTGCAATTGCTTTTCACTAGTTTTGGTTTCTCAGTAGTTTTGGTTTAACCCATCTACTGACAGCTATGGTATCCTCTATCCTGGAGCAGGAAAACAGGGAATGCTTTTCAGTTTGCTGAATCTGTCTCCTCTTGTATACATTACTGCTTGTTTTGTTGATCCTTTGGTGCAATATCAGTCATGTCAGTAAAAAAGAGGAAAGCATCAAAATTTCCTACTGCAGGCAGAGACTCGCACACAATGCCTAAACTGGATTTGTCTAAACTTCTGCCTTTTCATTCTTTCTCAGATGTTTTGTGGGGAAGTTGTTTGTGTTCTGACAAGCAAACTATTGTGTGTGTTTGTTTGTTTGTTTGCTTTTTAAGTATTAGGTATTTTTAAAAGTTCATTTTTTTATGCTCCAATGACTACCCAAATTGCTACAATCCGTTATTTGCCTGGAGGATTAGGACTAACATTTAGAATAAAGTGCCTGGAGTGCCTCTTTGATTATTACAGAACTACCACATGAAGTATTATTTGGTGGCAATTTTATGATGTGCCTAAGTGGAATAAAATGTCAATTTTATTAAAAAAGGAATGCACCCAAGGATACTGCAATGGGACCCTGAACAAATGTTTTGCAATAGGACACATTCTCATGAAGTGATTTAGTGTCTCAGCTGGGACTTAACTCCCAAGGAGAATTCCAGAATTGTCACTTACTGACACTGGTTTATTTTCAGTGGAGAATGCTGACTTCTCAGAAAAGGAGGAGGGGCAAGAACCATCTCATTTGTTTTATCCTTGTGTTTGGTGGGTCAGGGCAAAGTTATTTGGGGGCAATTGTGCTGCATTCCTTGTCAGATACTCATTCCTCAAGTGCTGAGCAGGGAATTTTAGTGCTTTCACTTGGGCTAGTTAAAAATAAATTGTGTCAGAGGCTAGAGATGCATTTTATATGTCTCTTGTAAACCTTACAGTCAAAAATCTCCATGAGCTGTGCAAATGTGCTGCAATCCTGTTAACATCTGGCAAGCAGCAAACAGGAAAAAAAAAACAGTATAAAAAAGAAACATCTTTACCATAATATTGCAAGGCAAGTTTTTAATTAGCTGGGGTTGGGTTGTTTTTCCCCCCTTATTTTGTATAGGCCTGAAGTGATCAGCAATTTCTTAGTTGGAAAATATGCTGCTTCCACTGACAGTTCTGGTTACAGTGTAACTCCAGCTACTGGACTGTCCTGTTTGAAATGAATTGTTATTGCTGCGTTTTGGAAAACAGTTGTTGAGACTGATGGGAGTGGTGCAAGCTTGCAGGACTGTGTCTGGAGTCAACATGTGCCACTAGGTGATGCACAGATGAATGACTCCTTGAACTTCAAGTGGCATAGAATGTAAATCAGGTAAGTCACAGGCAGAAACACACATTTCTGGACAGCTATGTCAAAACTGGAATCCATTTGAGTTCTAATTAATGAAATTAGAAAAGCCACTATTGTCATTATTTTCCCAGAGAAGGATGCTTTTCAAATGATAAAACATGTGTTATGGCTGCTGTTCTTGTGTGTAGGTGTGTCTATGTATACACAGACCTAAGCACAGAGGAAACTGAGCCATTTCTTCTGGTTTTAACTCATGCCTAAGAAAAAGACAAATTCTAATTTATAAACCAGACATGTTTCTTTATAATGAATCCAACTTACACTTAAAACAAGCTTTGAAATTTTTCAATATTTGTATCTTTTTGGGAGAAGGTGTCCATGCTTCATGCTCAGAAAATTCAGATGTCTTTTAAGTGCACTTTCTCAGAAAGTGCAGAAAAGACTTTCCAGGTGGATTATCCATTGCATCTCAGGAGCTCTGAAGATTGTCAGTACCTATTTTACTTACATGTGTGTGTCTGTTTGGTAGCCAGAACTGCCCATTCTCTTCTTTTCAATGAATTAATGTTTAACTTTAAGCCCAGCATGAGTCTAGCAGGGCTCAGGCTGGACACCTCCTGAGTGCTGTGCACAGCCCTGTGTGAGGTAACCACTGGCTCCAGCAGGAGTCACAGCCTGGGATGTGCAGGTGGCCATTTCTGGCAATCCTAACTCGCTGCATCAGTGGGTAAAGTCTGTGACAATTTCTCTTTATAGCAGTACTTCTCATGACTTTAAAAGAATTTACTGGCAACATGGAACTCAGTTAGTAGCATTTAAAAGTAACACACTTGCTAAAAGTGATGGGAGAGATGTTTCTTGCATTTTTAACTGAAGGGAGTCCACAGAAGAGGATGATTTTGGTTTCCCCATGTGCCTTGTCTTCCCTTTCCTGCCCTGCAGACTGACTCTCTTGCTGCACAGGGATGGCAGAACTGGTGATTGTGGGGAGAATGCAGAAAAGTTTGGGCAGAAGGGCAAAAGAAGAAGGGGTGGAGATTGAAAGGCAGTGAGCATTATTTCCACTGCCTACAGTCTTCCATGAGACAGCAAGAGTTTTGAGAGGATCCCCACTCCTTGAAGATATTCGACTTCTCTAAAGGCTGCTGAGAAAGAAAGGGAGCAATAGAGAAGACCTGCACATCCTTACCTGATGGAATGCCTGACCCTGATGTTGGGGCAATGCCTCAATTTTGAGTCTTCCTTAGGCAGCTTCAAAATACTGGCAACTCCCCTTGAAGAGCATTAGGGTTTATGGATTTTGGAGCAGGTAAACTCCAAACTAAACTCCAACTAAGTAAGCCACTTGGGTATGTAAATGAGATCTTTCTTTCTTGAAGGTGAACATGTAACTAAACACTGATGAATCAGGAGCTGAATTATCATAAAATTAGTCAGTGATGCTCTTGTTTCACTGGAATGGAATGTGGTGTGACCAGTTCAATGTATGTTGTGATACACTGAGGGACTGGAACTGTATAGGTCCAAAGAATCAACTGCAGAGCTTAAAGTAGCAAAATGCAGCAAAAGTATTTGGGAGCTGCAGTTCTTAGAAGAAAGCACTCTCCAGTGTGTCTGTGCTTAGGCAATTTCTTCTTTCTTTTCCCTCACTATCTTCAAGGTTCTGCTGGGATAACTGTGAGGCATCGCTGTCCTTCATTGTCCGCTGCCTCTGCAGAGCCTTCTGAGCATCGAGATCAGGCAGGTGTATCTGTGTCAGGTCACAAAATATGGGGGAGTTAAATCAGAACATTCTAAAGGTCTTAACAGATGCCAAGCAGCCATATTCAGAATTACCAACACCTTTATTTTTATCTTACTCTATTTGTTTTCAAGCTCGAACATGTGTGTACACTAAGATTAGAACTATTTGCATGCCAGGTTCCAGAGTTCAGTTATTTTTGAGTTAACTCTATAAAAATAAATATTGTTTTTTAAAAGTGTGTGGCATTTGATCAGGAGAAGAAAGGGAGATGATTTTATTTAAGGCAGAAATACACTTTTTCTTTCAAATTGGTTAATTAAACAAAGAAAAAGCTATGCATGGACATCAAGCACAAAAAAGGTGGTATTCTCTGTCGCCTTTCTCCCTTCTCCAAAGATAAAAATTAGTCTAATTTCTGGATCTATGAGAGCTGGTCCTCATCACCATTATGTGAAGTCTGCTATACAAGGAATCTGCAGCACTTCAAAGAAGTAATGGCCCAATGCACTAGTGCCCCATGCTTCTGTACCAACATTTATCTATTTTATTTTTTTCTAGTTTTCCAGTTCCCAAATAGATTGAAGTACACTTGAATGAAATATCTAACCAAATTTTTCTGATATGTAAGATATTTAAGGGGTAGATTCCGTATGTCTTGCAGTTAACATCTGCTTGCAGATGTAGCTCACGTGTTTGTCCATGTAAAAACAGGGCTTTCCACTCAACTAATAGATTTCTTAATAAGACTATTGATGGCATAATCCATCTTATAAAGTCCAATGGCTATGAATTCTTCTTAGGCCTAATCCTGAATTTATAGCATTTTTATATATGAAGGTCAGAAACAGGAAGAAATGTTCTGTAGATTCAGGGAAGTAGTACAGCCACTGACTGTGGCTGCTACTGTGTTGGGCTGGCTGCAGTTACAGCCAAGCCCCTGCAGAAGAGGGTCTCTGTTTCTATGTGATTATTAAAACCAGTGGTCCAGATGCAGCATATAGCTCAGGAAATCCCTAAACTTCTGATTGTCGGAAACACAGAGGATATTAAGGGAGGAGAGGGTGTGGAGAGGGAATCACTCTGAATGCACCCTGTTCTTATATTCTTTTCCTATGCATCTGCCTTTGTCTGCTGTCTGAGGCAGGATATTGGGCTGGATGGACCTTTCATCTACCCGGGGGTGGCAGTGTTCTGTGTTTGGGGGGTGGAGTGGGCTGTGGCTGTGGAGTCCCATCATCCAGGATCTGACGATCCCAAATGTGACTTTCCTCTCCTGCCTAAACCTTCACGCCTGTAGTGCTTCATCTGCTTTCCCCAAATGCTGCTCACAGCAGAAATGCAGCACAGGGGGAGGAAAAAAGTTGGCCCCCTCCTCAAGGGCTGTGTATTTTTACGTATTTATTTTGGCTTGGACGGAGATTTTTTTTTTTCTTTTCCCCTCTGAATAGGAAATTCAGAAAAGTGACATCATTTTTAATCCCTGACAGTTTATGGGCTTTGAAAAAGTTCTGGATAACACTGAGCAATTAAGATGCCATTTTAATAGTTCTTTCAAGTGAAATCAAGTGAGTAATTAAATAAAATTGAATGAGGACCATGTCAGGCCACCCACAAGCTCTCATATCCGCTACAAATAGATGAATAAGTTAGAGTGTGGGACAAATGCTGTGTCTAAGTGGTCCTATTTATGTGTTATTGGATGACTCTAGGAATGAGGCTTTCAGCTGGAAGATTTGTTTCCTTTGAACAATGTTTCCAAGCAAGAACATGCATGATTGTCAATTCCTATTGAAACAGCAGTAACTTTCCCATCTTTTTAAATTTTTTGTGGTAGTGTTAATTCCATTGTTTTGTACAGATGGTCTGCTGTAAAAGTCACAGAACATAAACAGGATTATTTGCATTAAATGCTGGATTCTAATTTCTGCTGCCTAGTTATTAGTATGATGATATATGAATGCGTTTTGAAAGTTGCTTTAGACTGCAAGCATGGGGTATGGCATTACACAAGGTTTGTATTCATTCTACACAGATAAAAAAAGCAAAGTGGAGACAAAGGGACAACAAGTAGTTTTGAAATATACAGTAAATAATTAAGTAGGTACTGGTATCTCTCAGTTGTAGATCAGTTCATTTTCTTAGGGTGAAAAAGCCTTCTTTTAGGCTTTTCCAATCTTACATGTTAAATTTTGTGCGAGGATTTCTCACTATAATTACAAGTATTAAGTGGACACTTTATTTCTGAAGTCCATTCTTTGTACTTTAACTGGGATACCTAACCCTGTCTTATAGCTATGCAAAATGGTGATAAAATATTGATGTTTTTAAAATGTCCCATTTGAAGTTAAGACAGGGATATTAATACCATGACATATGGTAAGAGCCTTGAAAACTTGACTTGCACCTACAGCATTATTTGTACTGAGGCATAGAGGAGGCAGCAGCTAAAAGCAACAGCCAAAATAATCTCATTGTATTTCACATACAGGTTCACAGAAAAACTCGTGTTATTCCTCAAGAATTTCCTGTGTAGGATACCTTCTGAGCACAGCTGATGGAGTGGGTACCAGATAGCACTCCCTGCTCATCCCACACCAAGTCATGTCAGGGAATGAATGGATCATTACTTCAAGCCTGTAGGTGCTACCCTGGTACAAATATATACTTGTTGTTTTCTTTCTCTCCTAAAACATGCTTTTCTGGTTTTACTTTAAATTTGGGACAATACAGGCCCCCTCTGGTGGTCAGAATATCTTGTGTACATTTCTACAGTATTTGACTCTAAAGATGTTTTGCTGAGGGGCCAAAATGTCTGCTTTACATTTTAAAGTAATACAACCATAGTTTGTTCGTTTTTCTAAGAAAACCACTGGAGTGAGCCAAAACTGGAGGAGAAAAATGCGTAGGAGAGGTGTTCCAGTGTGTGTCAGGTCCCAGGAATGTGGTCAGTGGCACTGACGGGTGCACACAGAGAGTAGCTGCAAAATTCATTGCACCAACTCTCCCTGCCCAGCTGGCGCTCCAGAGCAGGGATGGTGCTGGAATGCCAGAGCTGGGCCCCTGCTGGAGGCAGGACGGTGCCTTAGGGAGAAATGGGAAACAAAAGGTTACTGCCGAGGACAAAATACCTGTTTAATTTCACAGGCTGCTCTTTCTCTGGTCACTGGAAGCCACAGGCATACTGGATGAGGCATGGGGAGGTACAGAAAGCAAGCATAGGTTGATTTATTGGTTTCAGTGCCTCCTCTTAATTTGGTGCTAAAAATACCCAAACATTTGGACATACAAGAGTGTTATGATATGCAACATTTAAATTTAGAGGAAGACTCTTCTAATCACTATGCCTTTTCCTCTAATACATCTGCATGTGAAAAAGTGGCATTTCCCTTTGCTGTTGTGCTGGTGTTGTCGTCTGTGGCAAGGTATTTCAGTGGCATCCGATTTCCAGGAGGTTGAGACAGTTTCTGAAACTGCTGGGGAAATCAAACATTTGAAATCACTATGGCATCTTTAAAAGCAGCTATCATCTTTGTCATGAGGAAGATAACCCCAATGGCTATCCCAAATCAGTCTCAACAGACACCAGACAGGGCTCCTCCTTCCCTTCTGAATCTGGCTGATTCTCGCACATTGCACAAGCTTCCACTGGCATTTCTTAGCCTGTTCCCTAAGCCCTGGCCTTGACTCTCTGTCTGCTGCCTCCCAGCAGCCACACATACCATCTGCCACTCCAAGGATAAAAGAGTCCTGTCAACACAACAGCTGACCAAGAAAAAGAGTAATTCACCAATGTGTTTATTCGCTGAAGAGCACTCGATCAATTCTATCAATGGTGACAAAGAGGATTTAATAGAAACATACAATAATTCTGTTGCTGTTTTAAAACCCCACTAGCCACAATAATGGTTGCTGAAGCACTTATCATTGTCATGTGATTCCTATTAGCCCATTCTCAAGGAAGCCAAGGAAGAGGGATTGTGCTGTTTCATAAAACTTGTTATTTAAAAGTTTGTAATGCAAGTGTTGGCCTCCCAGAATCCCCTGCTTTTCTCCATCTCCTAGTAGCTCTTCTGCATGCCTCTGGACTGCAAAAAAATCACTCTGTGCCTTAATCCACTGTGACATTTTAAAACTGCGAGCAGGAGTCATCCTGGCCAAAGGCTTCTGAATGGTTGGGGTTTTTTTTTTTGTAATAAGTTTGAAGGCCCTGCACAATGTGCTGGTAGGTTTGTACTGTCAGTAGCTTTGTGCTGCCATCAGAAAAGAGACAAGCTGCCAGAGTTTAGGGTATGGGGTTTTTATTCCAGTTTAATTAATTTCTATGTCATAAATAGATAATTCCAAAGTAGAAAGTTAGAAATGGGCATGAAAATTTTTACTTGTTCTTTTCAATGTAGGATTAAGTAAATAATATTTTTAATGAAATTTCTCTTAGTTATACAGGTACAGCCATTTACCATGTGAATAAGCAATACTTGCTCACAGGGCTGTCAAGAGGATAATGGCTTTAAGAAAGAAAATGAAAATGAGATTATGGCTGATTTTATGGAACTTTCTTTTTCAAAATTTCAAATGCTGTATTATTTTAAAAATAGTTTTTTCACCTTAAGAAATTATGACACTATTCATATCCAGCCTTCAGAGTCCTTCTCCTTTATTGAATTGAAACTGAATTGAAACAGTTGTTATCAAAGTCATTTTTATGTATCAGACTCTGAACTCAGTCCTTATCCTCGTTTTGATGAGGTAAATAGTCGTAATTACTGGGCTTTCTCATAAATTATGTTTATTTTCCAGGTAACTGATTAGCAGTGCTCCAGCTACATGAAATGGAAGTGTTAAGGTGCAACTCATGCCAGGACTATGGCATGGTTATGGAAGAGGTGAGTGCCCAACCCATCTTCTATCATGGCCTTGTTTCACCTTCCAAGCAGTGAGCAGTGGCATTCCTAGGGCACCAATTTTGTCTTCTTCTGATTATTCCTGGAATTCCCCCTTTGCTGGCTTTTGTTCAAACAATGATTTTGGTACGGAGCTTATAGAACAAGGAAGATTGGTCACATCCATGTTAGAAGCTCTTGTGGCTTTTCTCTGAAGTTACTGTAGTTTATCAGCATCCCTTTTGAACTGCAGGCACTAGGCCAGGACAGTATTCCAGCAGTATTTGCTCAGGACTGTGTGCAGACACCCGATAGGCATCCTACTGGATCCAACCCCTGGGTATCTGCTCATGTATCCAAGAGCAGCATTGTCTCTTTTAGCAGCATGTCACCCTGGGAGCTCCTGTTCAGCTGACGGAGCAGCATGACTCCAATATGTCTCCAGCGACCTAAGGCTCATGAAAGAGACCCCTTTTTTCCCCAACTTCAGTTAATCATGAAGGGAAACAAGATTACATTGAGGTCTTTTTAACCTTTTTTTATTTCCCTGGGGACTAGCTTCATTCCTGTGCCCCAGAAACAAAGACCTTAGGTATGAATGGCTATGTGGCTGAAAAGATCCATTCTCTTTCTTTGTTCAGGGCAATATATAACAGATGCCAGTAAAGGTATTGAAAGAACTTTTGGTATGGGCATATGCATTCCTTTGACTGGGTGCTTGCATGCAAGAAAGTTTATGTAATTATGATAGTAAGAGCTGATATTTGAATACTATCCTTGCTGCAAACTACTAATTAAAGTTGAACAAGTCTGCCCTATTTATCCTACTGCTGGTACTGAGAGCTGCTCCAAAAATACTGTTCAAAAGATCAGTGGAAAAAAAAGCTAAGAAAAATACAGTATGCAAGTGAGTAGTGGGCAGAGGGTAAATGGTATGTATATCCAAGCTGCTGTCAGGTTCCCAATTACTGTAAGATAGTGTATTCATGGACAGAATCTGGCTGAGATTCTCCATCCTTCTTCCTCACTACTGCTGTTGGCAGCTCCCCAGGCTGCCAGGAAAACCCAGGGAAACCCAGCCCCAAGGTGCTGTGTGCTGCATGCCCAGCAACCTGAACATCAGAGGCTGATAAAGATGTCAGGTCACGATCAAGGGACAGAAAGAATTAAGTAAGGAATTTCACAGACACACACGAGGGTGGTGCTGAGGAAGAGGGAATAGAGACAAAAGGATTCTTCAGTAGAAGTGCCCAGCTTACCAGCAAGATCAGCTGAGGACAGAAAAGGAAGCTGAGTTGAGCTGGTAGATCTAAACAAAACAAGCCAGGAGCTGGGCTGTAACATAAGGATGATCCTCCATGGCAGCAGGCAAAAGAAGGCAGAAGCATGCACAGGCTCCATTGTAAACTCCCTTGTAGTGCTCTGTACTTGGCAGGCTCCCGACTCACCCTCGGTGCCAGAGGATTTTCCTGGCTAAAACACTCTGCTGGCAGATGCTCCCCCACCTCAGACCCAGAGATCCCATCTCCCAAACAGCCTTGTGACTAAGAGGAGGATGACTATATTATCGTTAGGGTATCCTGAAAAATGTAGGTAGGAACGCTAGGAAAGTTAGGTAGGTAGGTTACAGGAAAAGCTTTGAATATTGCCATGCTCGCAGGAACAGAGAGCTTTAACGTGTGAGGTTACTCACCTTAAAGGCAGGGATTACTTCAGACCATTAGACTGTAATACCAAGGTAGGAAAAAATAAAGCTAAACTGCCTATTAAAGCTACATTTGGACAGCATCCTCTTCAAGGCCTTCATGGGCTCATGATGCTGCAGGCCGCAGTACCCCAGCTGTGGTGTGCACCATGGACACACAGAGATGTTGTCTGTGGCTTTTCAGCCCAGGCAGAACCCCTGCCTGAGTAGAGACAGCTTTTCCCAGCCAAGCTGGCAGGACTGCTCTCTCTCTGCCTGCCTGTCCTGTTTTTCAGGGCACTGGAATATCACATGGTACTAAGGGGATTATGTCATGTCTTCCCCCTTTCTCCTGCCTGCTTCCCACCCTTAAGTTCACTTGATTAATATTTCTATTGTATACTTTAATTAGCACAATCCTGGCTGCAGGCTACCTTTCCCTGTTCCTGGCCTCTTTTAATCACAGCGGTTTATATAATATACATTATATTTAAAATGTTAATTGTGTAAGGACCTTTTAGGATTTTTAATGTTTAGCTTGCTGTGACCTTTGCACAGGATCTGCCTGTGACATAAATTCAGCATACACCAGTTTGTGGTGGCAGGCTGCCAAAACTACCCTGCCTCTTATCACCTCTTCCCCTTAGAGTTTGTTAGATTTCTGGGAACCACTGCCACAGGTGTTAATGCAGTGAAACCCTGTCTGTATCTGTTCCTAAACACCTATCCTGTGCTGTGCCAAATTAAAAGGTTGCTTTTCACTGGCATCTGAGAGGGTCTGCATTTATGGCACAGCAGAGGCTGAGAATAGAGACTAACCCAGTGATCTGGAGTAGAGGTCTCCATCTCTCGGGAAAGGTGCAAGGAGGGGCTCGTGTACCCACAGGGATTTGCCAGCCCCTCGAGAAGTGCCTCCAGTGACTTTGTGCTGCTGCAAACTCTGAACTCCTGCAGCAGCCTGAGTCACACTGGTGGGGGCAGGGGTCAGCAAGCCCAGTGACCAAGGCAGCTCACTCTGCTCTTCCCTGTCTGTAATGTGAGTGCTACTGAGAGGTACCAGTGATAAAGCAATCCTGACAATGACAATTGTGTCATTTCACGGTGCCAACCTAAGCATGCAGTGACAGAGGCAGATCTCAAAACAGGGTGACCTCTGGCAGTGAAAAAAAGAAAAAGCAACAGTGAGCAGCTGGGAGGGTGCCCAGGAGCTTCAGTCTGTGACCCAGTTCAGCTGCAGATACAGCAACACACCCAGGCAAAGCCTCATTACCATCTTTACAAATTTCTGCAATAGCTGGGTGTTGTCTGAAGGTTTGCCTTGAGCACGCCCACACAACTGAGCCTCAGCTGAGTTGGGCTGTAGAATACACAGGGAAAAGTAACAATGCTTCTTTTTAAGAAACAGATCAGCATCTGAAATAAGTCCCTGTGCTTGACTTAGCCAAACCAAATTCCTGGTGTCTGGAGTTTTGTCTATCTGGTGATAGCAGGATTAGATGCAGTATGCATGAATATACTGCGTGACCATGCAAAACCAAATAGGGCCACAAAGTTAATTGTGGCTTAATTAATCCAGTCTGCTGCTCCACCAAGTTTTTGATTATTTGTCCATCTTTAGATTTTCAACAAAGCATTCCTGCACTGTTGGATGCCTTCAGAAAAAGAAGAAAAAAATGTATCTTCCTTTCCATTTTGGAACTTTGGCTTGATTTCAAGCCATTTTATTCAATAAAATAATTTTTTTTTTGTTTATTAACAACACATTTGGCATGTCCATTTTTCAAGACTTTTTTAAGATTCAAAATTTTTGTGAATTTTAAAGTGAAGAACATGAAATATTATTTACACATAGCATATAAAACTAAAGCAGTTTGAAAACATGTTTTAGCTAAAGACATAAGCATGTTCATGAAATATTAAATTTACTTGTAAACTTTGTTGAACAATTTCAACTTCATGTCTCAAACTCCAGCTTTTAAAAACATATCTATCTTAACTACAAGATGGTACTTTTGCCCACTCACAACATTTGACACTGGGTATTTTTTTTCCTCATGGTTATTTGGTATAAAAGGCTAAAAATAAAAGCATATTGTTCTGAGCATTGTGGACAGCTTTTCCAGACGGGGAAAACTGAAGGTTTTATGACTTAGGAAAGCAGAGTTCCCAGAGGGCTGGTCTGCTTTTTTTCCATTCTTCCCTTTAGGATTTTCTGAAAACATTTCACTTGCTGTTGACTCTGCAGTACATTTCCAGTCTGGTGTTTTTAGGGTTCTGTGCGCACCTCCCGCGCGCGCCCCACGCACAGCACACAGAGGCGTCACGGCACTCCTGCACCATCAGTGTCACACATGACCCAAGATTCAAACTGCTGCAGGGGCCTGGTTTTGGTTTTCCCCTTCCCAACCACTAGGCAGAAATTTGCTCTCTGCTCAGAATGGGTTAAGATGAGTGCTCAGGGGACAGCAGCCCTGGCAAGGAGGGGAGCCCTTGGAGGTGTCTGCTCCAGCCTGGGGTGTCCCCTCATCCAGCTCCCAGGGCTGTGCCCCGGCCAAAAGCACATGCCCTCCCATCTTTTTCCAAAGCAAAAACGAAGCAGAAGCAGTGCAGCAAGGTTTGAAAGGGTGAAACACGCCTTTGTCTGCTCCCTTGTTATCCTGAACAGCTGGGTTAGAGCTGCACGCAGCCCACGGCCATGAATGGCAATATTAACTTTAAAAAGAAAATCCTAGTTTTGATTGGCTGAGCCAGCTGGCTGATGGCACAGCTTTCCAGCAACTTAGAATTTCTTTGTAATTAGGGAATTGTTGCAAAATAGCGAACAATAACATTATATGGAGACTGATACTTAAACTGGCATAGCCAAATTTACCTTCTAGTTGTATCTAAATTAATAATCTAATTTTGAAAGGAAATCAGAACCTAACAGCTGCTGTGACTTTTCTTAAACTGTTTTAGAAAGAGTCAGATTATTACTTTTTTGAGTATTTGGACACCTGATAGCATATTCTTAGAGTATACTTCTGCTCATTGTTAATTTTATTTCTTTTTACGTAGCAGTTTAACTGGTAAATGTATGAATCCCTTAAAACTTAAACCACATAAAAAGTATTTTGTTTTCTATAGAGGGGTACAGTGTGAATTCATGTTCAATACATGAGCCAGGATGTGATTAATTGTCAAGTAGCTGTATGTCAATATTTCATGAGTTGTTAAACTGATAAGCTTCACTGTCAGACTAAATATTCTAATATTTGGTGTTTCCTAAAATGTTATTGAAGTGTTTTTTTCTCTAATATATCTAATGATAAAAGTCTTAATGTTAAGGCTATGTTATTTAAATGTTTTTTAAGGCTAAAGCTTAGTTGTTTAACTGATAAATCTATTAGTCTAGTTAATAATTCTTAAACATCACACCTTCTTTAGTTACTTAAGACAAGACCATTGTCTACACCTCTGTAAAAGATATTTATATTAACAATTACAAGGTACTAGGAAGTACACTGGATATAAAGTCCTGTATAAACATAGAAGTTGTTATTAATCTGTAAGTGAAGTGCAGATAACTCGACTTACATGTTATCCACTCAGGAAAAGCCTGAACTTTGCTAAGGTGGAAACAAAAATCTCACACAGAAAGTAGGGAGTCACAATAAAGAGGTGGTGCATAAATGGAGGCTGGAAATTAAAAGAGAGTGTCAGCTTCACAAAGAAGTGGTGGGGCAGTGAAAAGGAGGCTATGAAAATGACATTGGTATGCCTGTGCCCCAGGGCTGATTGGGTTGCTCCTGACAATAAGGACTGCACTGCTGGCAGTCTCACCCTGGGATCATGCTTTATGGTCCTTGTTCTTGTGTAATGAATGGGGCTGGCTTCCTGTCCTGCTATGTTTCCATTTACCTGGACATGGTTCTCAGGAGAACTGGACTATAATTCTGTGAATGTTTCCAGCACAGGGCAAGAAAAGAGACAGACATATGAGTGGAAAAGTGTTAAGACTGCAAAGCTCAGGCATCTTCGTATTCCAGCTCCTGGAATTTAAAAGGACACCTAAGCAATGCTCATGTTCTTTGCTGGGTCAAAACTTTCATAGATGAGGTGTAGAATGTCCCTGCCTTCTTCCCTGAATGTATTTTCTCACGGTGTCCTGGAAGTTTCTGCTTTTTTCCCTTCTCTTTTCACAGTCTCCCCTCCACATTCCCTCTGATCTCATACCACCACCATTTCCGAGGCTGTGTGTCTCTGCCCTCTGTGTTTCTGCTTGTCCTTGTAAGGTGGGAGCAGGCTGTGGTTGGGTGCAGATGTGCTGTGCCCGGGGCTGTGGCAGTAGGAGGTTTTCACACTTCAGGCTGAGCCCCTGCCCCCAAAACACAACCAGCTGTGCCTGCGAGACTTGGGAACCCTGTTGAGCCTTCAGCCCCATAAATGGCTGCACACTTGAAGTCCACTGTGCCTAATTAAACCCTTTTCCAGCACACCAGGGAAAAAAAACAAGTAATATCCGACATCCTTTTGCCACCCAAACTGCAGTGTGTGTTAGAAAGTCCAGTGTTGGCTTTGCTTTCCTCGACTTCTCCCCTGTGTAAAATGGGGGTACAGCTGTGCCAGTGTGTTGAAGTCTATAAATGAAATGTGTTGCATAGGTGTGAGTATTATTAGCTGCTTAATAGAACTAGACAGTGTTACAAATGAACCTGATACAATGAGCCACAGCAGTGTCACCTTAAACCCAGATAAGTTGACATTTTTGCTGAGAACTGCTGAAGTATAAGGAAAAAAAAATGCTGTAGCATTCCTGTAACTACATCAAAACTTCTGCCTACCTGAGTCAAATGCAGCAGAGACCAAGGCTGAAAATATCTCTTTTTAGCTTATATTTTTTCAGTGTCTCCTTCAAAAAAAGGTAATTTTGAACAGCTAAGCACCTTTTCTTTCTCTTAGAGCCTCACGGAGATTTCCTGACAGGTTAGTACCTCCTATCATACTTCTGGCAGCTGTGTGCTCTGTGTCTTTGTCTCACACAGGTGCTCTCCTTGAGTCAGGATGACAAAATCAGTTTTGGAGACCAACAAAGCAGAAGTATGATTTGCCGTCAAGAAATAAGCTTGGATGAGCATGCCACCAAAATCTTTCTGTTTCACAACTGCTCACATGCAGAAGTGACCAGACCGTGGTACATGTAGAGTTCTGGAGGGGAAAACTGTGAGACTAAGCTGGGAAAACGTGGGGTATTCCAAGTCAGCTTCTGTGGGCTGAGGAGCACCAGGCTGGGTTTACACAGTATATCTCAGTATATCACAGCTGCAACCAGCACAGGGAATTGGCTTCTAACAGGGACAAATGTGGGGGTTTTTCTCCATTACCTGCACTGTTACTATTTGGTACAGTCTTCTAACCTCTTTTCCTGTGACTCTGTAACACCTCATAAAACAAAGTGCTTGGTTGACTTGCTGGTTTGTAACAATGAAACTGGTATATGTAACTTAGAGAATTTTTTTATTTGTTTGTGTTCCACCTGCCACTTTTGAATCTACAGGCTACTACAGCATTTCCACTGAATTTCAAAGATTTTTCCCTAAGTGCCAGTTAGTTGTGCCTAAGCTTTAATTTCAAGATTTTTTTTTAATTTGAAGATTTTTTTTTTTAGAGTGTAACAAGTAACAGCTAATTGAGAAATAATACACTGAATACTTTTCTATAGTACCTAGAGAGGTACTATGGTCCCAAAAATTGGTACTGATTTTTCCTAAAGAACTTGGAAACAAAACAGTGTAGCCATTGTATTTCAAACATTAGAGCAATTGTTCAGTAAGTGTGGTGCAACCCTAAATTTCTGTGTCAGAACACGGTGCCAGCTCTGTTTCTGTAAATTGTGGTGCTGTGGGCATGCACATGTTTAAACAAGTGCTTTCCTATCTCCAGGTTATCCAGTCATATTTATGTATATGGTTTGGAAAAGCCAGGGAGCACTCTAAAGCAATAAAAGGGAACCTAAACCATGTCCTTGGCTTTCAGATCATTGTACTTTCAAAACAAAGTAAAACCTGTTATGGGCTTTGATTTTTCCTCTAAGTACATTAGCATGTACTTATATAAAAATCCTAATGAATTTATTCTTGTATAACATAAAACATATAGGTAGAAAAAAGACCTAGTAAAACAAAGAGATAAACAGAGAATAATTGATTGCCTGAAGTTGAAATTGTTTTGTGCCATAATTTCTGTTACTTCAGTATGCTCGTAATCCTGTGACTTCAAACATTTTTAAATTACAGGTTTATGCAGCCAAAATATTGGTGTAACTCCTTTTGGACTCAACAGGCTACCTAGTGGCTTAACCTGCTACTGAAGGTCAGGAGAATATCATTCATCTTCTACAATGCCTGTACATCACCAGCTACACTTCTGGAGATATCCTGGAAAATGAAATTGTGAGAACATTCCAAGCAGTTCAGTAGCATTACTGTCTTTGACAAGATTCTCTTGACAACACAAAAACCTTTGTGCACGTATCACCATAATACCCAATAAAAATCAAAAGTCCCCCTTGGGACTGCTCTGCTGTGCACAGTATTTCAGATGGGCTGGCAATATGAGGATTCAGCACTACAATGAAAACTAACTCATGGTTTCTCACCCACATTTTCAGTTTAAGCATTTTCTGTTACTTTGAATGTTATTTTCTTACTTTTGAATAAAGGTTTCTCATGTAGCCTCCTAAAATAACACCTAGGCCTGGAAGATGCTAATCATTGTACTTTACATCCCTCTTTGGATAAAATAGGTTATTCTCCAAGTCAGTGTTCCTGGTTTAGTAAGTCACAAAAGTAAAAACATTTTCTTCTTTATAGTTCTCACTGGAATTACACTGTGAGAACCATAGTTTCATATAATTGTTAAGACAATTGTTAAGACTGTGCAAGACTGGTTGATTACAGGATCAGACAGTATGCTCAGAGCATTAGGTTTTCCCCAATATAAGAACCTTTACTCAAATTAGAAGTGGACTTCAGCAGGCGGTGCTAGCCCTTGAAACCAGGCTCTGTGTCATCCACCACACTGCTGTGGTTTGGTCTAAGCCTTCTACACTGGAGTGCTGCGAGGAGTTACCACGTGCCAACAGCATCATTTCCTGATGGAGACACAATCAGAAAGTATAAGAAAAGAAGAGCATCTCCCTGATGGAAAAATATTAAGAAGATTAGTGTCTGCTTTATAAATAATCAATATGAGAAGGTAAGCATGTTGTTTTGATTAGAGAGCGAGACCTAGGAAAAACAGCAAGAAGAATAAAAGAGTGAAGAAAACTGCAGAAGGAAAGGAGAAGAAATTTTGGTTTGTCACTGCAGAGGGCTTTTATTCTCATTAGTTTTAGGATTTAGTATTGTTTTCAGCTATGAAGGGTAATTCAGATTATGCTGATCTATATCACTGAGACAAGGAGCTGGACAGATTCTGCAGAAGAGAAGTGTGTGACTCATGGAAAGAGTAGCTAGTGAAGAACTTGCTCAACTTGAACTCTTGCTTATAGGGATTTTATTTACCCCTGGGGGAGGGTGAAGTTTTCCAGCTTGGCATAGAGCTAAACTACTTTACCAGTGAGAGAGAACTTGAGGCCTCATTTGTTGAGAAGATAAGCTTTCATGACACAGGCTAACATGTACTGAAGATTATTGCACAGCCAGAGAGGAAAAAGATGCTTTAAACAATGGGGATTTTTAGCTGTGAAAATCAGTTAATGAAGAATTCAACATGTATGCCTAACTAGATGGTCACATGAACTCATTTTCATTCAATACACAAGATAAACCATGAAACATTTATTTACAGTAGGCACACTTAACAAAGAATAAGGATAAATTCTCCCTGCTTTAAGGATCCATTCCTAGGAGCTCTTTCAACAATATGATACCCATATTCTCCTTAACAAAATGCTCCTTAGAGAATTCACTCAAAACTATTTTACTATTTTTATTTGTAATGTGAATAATAAGCTATCTGTCTGGTGACATCATTATGGGTACTTGAAAAAAATTGGCTGTGGAAGCATTTGGAAAGGGTTATATGCTAGAAAATTAGTTGCTAAAGAAGTTTGTTTATTTTAAATGCAAATTCAGCCTCAGCTCATCTGTAAAAAACAAGTTTTAAAAAAAAAGGACAAACCCCCCCTACTTCCCTGATCTGCTGATCAGAGCTCTTAATAGCAACATAAAACATGCATAAGTTAAGAAAACTCCCCAGTTTTTCTAGAGCAGGGTAGAACCTAATCCTCAGGCACAGCCTGCCTGAAAAGTTGCAGATCACAGAGACAAGATGAAATTTGGATGTGGAGTCAAAACAAACACTTTTAATAGGTGAGTTATAATATGGATCCTCTTTTTTTTTTTTCCCTTTACAAGCCCTACATCAAATTGTGAGGAAATACTGAAGCTGCTTGTGTTAATATTTTCTTCTGCATAACTATTTGTAAAAAGACTTTGTTCTACCTAATTGTATTGTCAAGTAACTGAGACCCTCTCTGCAATGAAGATGAATCCTAAATTCTTTCAGAGGGAAAAAGCCCACCTCATTTTAAGACTAAGAAAGCCTAAGAAAAGGTGGCAGGTGTGAAAGTTCAATTTATTAACTGTATCTTTGAGAAGAGCTAAATCAATTGGTATAAATCTATTCTAGTCTTTGAAAGATACATGATAGTAGATGACAAGACTGGAGAGCTGTACAATTTTGGCTCAGAAAAGCTGCTTTAAATGCTGAAACACTGAAGATGAAAATGCCGTAGTACTTGATGAGTTGAACTGTAAAGAATCACAAGAGATTCCTGCAGACCCTAAAAATGTTATGTATTGTATCTTTCACAAAACTGGCAAACACTCAAAAAAACCACTGGTGGTTTTGCCAGTCAGCACTAAGAACTTACATATGGCCTTCGTTCAGGTTTCCTTGACTGGGGAGGCTTTCCTCTCAGTTTAAATTGTTGGCAGTCATAATTTCTGATTTTCATAATTGCAGTTGCCTTTAAATCAGCTCTGGAAATCATCAAACTTACAGTCCTGGAGCAGAATCCTGATCCTTGTCAGCCATGGCTACAACCCTACAGAAAATGAGGGGCAGCAAAGGTTAGTTCAGCTTTGAAGGAGTAAAGGTACTACTTGATTTTAAGTCAGAGATGGACATCAATGTGCTTTGAACAGGAACAGATGAGAAGCTTCTGTGCAGAGGTAGATCATTCCTTTTGTCTTCAGACATTACGTCTTTTCAGTTCAAGATTGCACATACAGTGATAGGTCGAAACTGTGGTCCTTGAAAATGCTACATTTGTTTTGGAAGAAAAGGATAGGAATCTGCCTACATTTTTTTTTTCATTTTCATTTCAAAATTTTAAGCTGTAATATGAACAAAACACTAGGATCCTGAATCTAGAGAATTTGAATTTTTTGTGTGCTGCTGGCTAAAAGTCAACACGACCAATATGAGAAAAAGAGGCTGCATGAGCTGAAACTTCATGCTCCAAATGCCTGCTTTCCTGGATGACCCTGTTCTGGACAGATAATGGTTCTTCTCCTTACAGCCCACCTACATGTGACTCAAGAATCTCACTCACAGACAGGCTCTTTAGCACTGAGCCACATCCTTCAGATTTTTATTTTTTTTTTTCTTTTCTGCTAGGAATGCTGATGTGTAGCGCTGAAGGACTCTCTGCTTGCTGCTGGCGTGCCCCGGCGTTTCCCGGCGATGCGTGCATCCCACCAGGCGCGCACATGGGAGCGCTCAGCCCGCAGGATGCTCACAGCCCCGCCCTGCCGGGACACGGGGACAGCCCCGCCGGGAGCAGGGAGGCACCGAAGGCTCGGGCTGCCCCTCGGGGCTGCGCTCCGTGGCTCTCGGGCACGGCAGGGTCTGCCCCAGCACGGTGGCGAGGCCGTGCCGGGCACGGAGCACAAGCCCTCTGCTGTTTAGATGCATCTGCTGCTGCTTCAGGGAGGCAAGGTGAATTACGATGGCAGGTTTGAAACAATCTGACGGTCATAGAGGCTTGTTTTAAATACAGATGTTAAGGGAGGATGAAAAATTATGATTTTCATAATCATGCCGGTTTTTTGTTAAGCTCAGGTGAACACTGCAAAACTGACTATAACCTGAGAAAGATTCTAGTCAAGTATCGCTCACATCACTTTGATCTGGCTAATTAGAGACCATGTTTTGATTATCTGGTGCAGTCAGCTCCTAGCAGGCCCTTCTTGGCTGAGCCTCTTTGCTATAAGGCCAGACTGAATTTGTATTTTCTCAGTGCAGGTGCTGGGCTGGTGTGTCTCTCTACAGTACTCTGTTATGTTACAGCCTGCCTGGTGGCAAGATCAGTTCAGACTGTGCTTGGTGCCATCTGTAAACCCAGGTGTTTACCCTTTTCCTGGCATCTGCTCATCCCATCCTAGCTCTTCCAGTCCTCAATCTCCTTCTCACCTGTAGCCTACACCAGGAAGTCTTCTACACTATTACCCTGCAGGCTTGCTTTCTTGAAACTGGTTTCTGACCAAAATGGGTGGCAGCTGTGCCTGTTTCCACCTGAGGCTGCTTGTTAGGCATGATGCCACACCTCATCACAGATGCTAATGGTAATTAAGGATGGAGGGGACCCTCAAAGGTCCTTCTGCTCAGACCAGGGTCAGTGTTTAAGCATGCTGATGCAAAACACAGACACGCTACAGTCTGACCTTAAACATCTCTGCAGACACGTTTTCCTATTGGAGGAGAAGTGATAGAAATGAAAGCCCAGCATTTTATTACCTACCTACTTTAAAAAATGTAGGGGAAAAAAAAAGCAGCTTGTAATTTTCATTTTGTAATCTTCCACCACAAACCTTGAAGGAGCAGCAGACAGAGAACCTATACACACTCTCCCAGCCTCTAACTTTGGTGTTCTGGGAGCTGCTCCAAGTGCATCATTAGAAGTAGTATTCTGCCCTTTTTTTTCTTAAATTCAGAGAGCCAGGATCAGCTGCTCTGTGTGCTCAGCTGGTTTTTAAACAATTTTTTACCTTGACAGTCAAGCTCAGGTGCTAAACAGGGCCGGGTTCCTGTCTCTGTGACATGCAAAGCAAGGTTAAACTGAACAGTAGATACCCCAGCTGTCCACCCAACTTCATTCCAGGCTGTCAGAGGGGGAGACCAAACAGCCAAGGCTGTGAAAACATTACCTTTCAGGTTATTCAGCAGCTGCTGTAGGGGTAATCATGGCTGGTGCTCCCAGGAGCCATGGCTCCTCTTTCCATAGCTTCATACTGCTTCTGTCTGCTTCACTTCCACTGATTTGCTGGTCTGCCTAGATTATGTACAATTATGAAAACTTTAAGACATTCTTCAATGCTAATTGCAGCTTTATTTTGTAGAGACTCCTTTTCCTTCAGCTTTCAAAAGTCTGAGCAGCACACAGTGCAACACTGAAAAATCAGGGTGCATTGCTGAAGTTTATTTTTGTAGAGATTAGTATTCTTGGCATACAACATAGTCACACTGTGAGAGTTTTCAAATATTAGTTATAATATTTACTCTGCTTTTGTGAATAACATGTTAGTTTAAACATGTCTTCTGCTAAGGTGAAGTGATATAATTGTATGTATTTTCTTATTTTTGTGGTTCTTTCCATCTAATTTCCTCTGCAGTTTATTTATTTTTGATGTACATGGGATTGTACAAAGAAACAAACAATTGTAAGGAATAGCATAATAAAAAATTTCTGTAGATATTTTAATTGTTTTGTAGACAAGGTATATTTATTTCTTTGAGGGGAAGAATAATTTCAGCAGCACAGTGTAGATATTTTCATATCTTGGAAAAAATCTTGTATTTCTGAATCAGTTATTTTCCATATGTGAGGATGGCTGCGAAACTGCCAAATATTCTAGAAGGGATTTCTGCTAGTTTGGTAAAATGAAATTTAAGACTACAAATCCACACAACTTCTTTTACTACAGCTATTGTCAGTAACTTATAAAGAAGCCTACTCCTACTTGCCTTAAGTGCGTATTTTGTTGGATGTGGTGGTGGTCAGTGGTGACAGACTGGCATCAGACTTTTGCAAAAAGGATCCAACTTTCAGTGTGACTTATTGCAAGGAAAAATAAGTCTCTATTGCAGTCTCTTTTGGTAGTAGCAGAGTGGGAATGGTGACCCCCTAGCCCCACTATCATGACTTTGTTTTCTTGTCCCATACAGATTGTGGCTCTAGAATATCTGCATGCTAATGTCTCTGCCTCAGAAACTGAGTGCCACACAGGATCTGTACTGCTCCAAGGTGTGAATTCACATCATGGACCAAGCTCATCATAAAAGTCCCTTGGCCCCTGTAGAGCTGGCCTGTTTCAGGGCCATGTGCCTGTGGTCAGAAGAGCCGGCAGGATTTGTCACCTGGGCTGTGTGCACAGTGCCTACTGCAGCAGTCCCTGCTTGGGAGATGATGAGTTCCTCCAGAGAAGGTCTTTGGGAAGGCACATTCATGAATCCCGGATTCAGGAAATCCAAGAAGGGGGAGGCAGAAGGTTGGTTATCCAAGGTACCGTAGTGTGAGTCTGGAATTACTGGGAAGCATCCCGGATTCAGGAAATCCAAGAAGGGATTGGTTGGTTATCCAAGGTACCGTAGTGTGAGTCTGGAATTACTGGGAAGTGCCAAGTATGGTCATTAGTGACCTCTAAATCACAAGGAAGGTCACCAGTAGTGAATGAATACAGCAAAGCTCAGCTGCTTCCTTCCAATGCCTCACACATCCATCCAGGCCTAGTCTGACTATCTGAGTTCCTTGGAAGTGAGTTAAAGTGCCTACATGAATAGAGTGAGCAGGACTTGTCCTTTTGTGAAACATCATTAATGATATTTATACTGTGGTAACACTCAGGAACAGTTGAGGCCTCAGGATATTAGTACAAACTGTAGAGTAATTGCAGTTTCTGCCTGAAGGACCAAACAACAATCAGAGCTGGAAGGCACAGTTCTGTTTGAAAAATAGCATGCAGAAATGATACTTATATCTACATGGTCTTACTCTGCAAATCACATATGCATTCAGAGTCACGTGTGACTTACTTTAGTGACATAATAAACACCAATTACTTCTTTTTCCTGCTCTGATGACAGTTAGACCAAGCTGTTTTCTTGTGTTCAAAAGAAATACTCTCCACATGAGAGTCATGTTACCTGTACAGAGCTATGGCTAAAGTGTAATTTAGACTGAAAAATACAGGACTTTTTTCAGATAATTGTATAGTACAGAAAAAGAAAAGAGCAAATACAGGTCTCCAGCTGATTCTCAGCTTACAAGAAATTATAGACTGCTTTTCCTCCTTTAGCTCAAAAGAAGTTTGAAGTAATATTACTGAAGCTAATGGAGCTGCAGTACTGTAAAAGTTTTCTTAAATAGCCAAAATTGAGGCTAAATACAGCATTTAGCCTTGTCAAACCCTGATGTTAAATGTGAGCTTCCAACCCAGCTTTCCTTACAAGCCAAGACTTGCTGCCTGGTGGATCTACAAGATCAGCAGGGATTTACTGATCCTATAGCTGACACATCAGGCATTGCTGATCATTCCATTTACTGCCTGGCCAGTGTGGACATGGAGTCACAGGGATGTGCAGTGGCACTGTGATGTTTATTGCTGGCCCAGCAATCACCTGTGCTCAGATGGCTTTACCCTCAGCATAACTGCACATCCTCACTGAAGCATCCTGCAAAGATCCCTGTGCCTGAGAACCAATGCACCACACACATCCTCCATGAGGCAGGGCAACAGTTGTTTGATGAAAAGAACAGTGGAGGTCTGGGTGCTGCCAGCTCTGCCAGCTCAAAACTATTGTCCTTCCTCATGCAACTCATGGGACTGACCCCAAAGTCACGAGACTTGAGCAAAAACATATATGGCAGTTTAGTTCTTCCTTTTATTTTGGTTTGAACAATGCTATTTCAGTTCTTCTTATACATACTCATGCTCTCAAACTGGCTTCTGCCCTGTCTATTAAGCCTTTAAACTTTGAAGCAGTCCTGCCATCACATCAGGGCAGCAGTTCTGCCTCCTGCATTGTCCTGCTCCCAATCTTCCAGCCAGCTCTGCCCTTCTCAGCCTCACCCTTACAGCAGAGCATCCAGAGGTCTGCCCCTCTGGTGGGTGGTGTACAGACTAAGGAACTTTATGTTCCTTATGTCCACCCTTTAGTCACAAACCACAGGGGACAAGAACAGAAACAGTGCAAACTGCTTTCCCAACTCTTCTTCAAAAAGAGGGCTGTGCCTGAAAGGTGGTGTGAGATACTAATTCTGTTTGTCACTGCTTACTCAAGTCTGTGTCTTTTCCACAGGGGTTGGGGAGGCAGCCAGAGCAGGTTTCCCACAAGCAGTGACACCATTTACTGAAGAATCATCAGGACCTTAGTAGTCACCTGGCTTGATTTTAAAAGACCAGGCTGATGCCAATCTGTGCTGGATTAACTTCTTGTCCTTTGGAAGCAGAAACTTCTACATGTGAAGAAATTTTGAGCTGAGGTTTAGTCTGCAGTCTTCAGTCTTCACTGAAGTCCTCTTTTAGCTGTTAAAAATTACATGGCCAACTTGATGTGTTACTGCAGCCAAACCTAGCCCCTAACATCCAGGACCTTGTGGAGAAGAAGGAGGGGGAGGGAGGGAAGAAGCAACACCAGATAGCAGACAAATGGAAAAGTGTGGATTTCCTTGCTAGAGGGGAAAAAAAAAAAAAAGAGAGTACACTGAAAATCAGACCTGCCATGTAAATTTGTGAGGACTGCTTGATCTCTAGCAATTAATTTCAGATAATACTAAATGCTTTTTTCAAGAATAGATTTATACCTCAGTGATTCTATGCAAGGCATCCACCTTTGTGGCTATATTTCCCTTGAGGTTCCTTACCATTTGCTGTACAGTAGCCAGTAATACACCACATTTGCCCCCTGTGTGACATGACTTAAACCTCACATTTCTTAAAAGCAACTGGCTTCTGCTGTGGAATGATGCAGTTTTTGCCCTCTGTTCAACAAACCCAGCCACACACAGAGTTGTGATCTCATTCTGGAAAACTTCTGAAGGACAACGGCCTTGTGCAGAGCAACAACCCTGAGTACCACGTCAGTTTCTCACAACCGACTCAGTCCTCACCTCCCCACACTGCTTTCAAGGTGTTTTTCTGTTCCCTAAATACTGTAAAAACAGTTAGCATAGTTGGGATTTACAGTAATTAGCTTTAGGAAGGCTGAACAGTTCACTTGCTGGGAATGTCTTCCCAGTTAAAAAGACAATAGATGTATATGTTTGCTATGAGAAGAGGCAGAGGTCTCAGTTACCTTCCCAGCTAACTTCAACCTGGGCCTTGGAAACTTTTAGGCTTTATCTCAGTTTTTCTTTGAAGCACCACAGTTTCATTCTCTTTTAATCCACTGTGGATTTCTAATACCCAAGTACTTGTGGCATTTTTCTTTTCAAACACTGGGTTTCAATCCAGACCATTGGAGGTACAGGAGCAGAAGCCTTTAACATTGATGTGGATCCCTTACACTGTGACTATAGCAAGCTCCAAACTCTCATCTATTTAAAACATCTATTTATTTTTGAGCAGTTTTAAATAGATGAGAACTAGAGGAAGGGAGTGTTGTGCTCTGAACACTGGCTTTTGCCTAGAATTGAGTCAACCTAAAACCCTCCTGCTCCCCTTGCTGGCTCTGTAGCTGTGCCAAGAGCATTTAAGAGCAAAATCTCGTCAGTTTGGAGCCGGGGTCAGTGTCCTTAAAGCTTTGGAAAAGAGCAGAGGAGAACCCTGGGAGGAGGACCTGAATTCCAATCTATTGGATTTGCAAACTGATCCTCCACAAAGTTTCTTGGAAAGAACTCGGACACATCAGCTTCTGAGTATTTTAAAAGATGTACCTTCGGGTTATTTTGTGAACTTTGTTTTTTTGTTTACAGTGCTAAAGGGTGAGGTTAGTTAAGACACATTGGAGAAAAACGTGGGCAGTTTTGCTTATACATTAATTACAAGTATACAATTGTGGTTTGTATCTCATTCTTTACTAATACATAACTGCTTTGCGAACATAAAGAAAAACAAGGAACAATGCAGTCCCTCCTAATCCTGCAAAGAGCAACCTCCGGCTCTCATCGGACTGAGACGGAGCGATGCGCTTACCCTAAAGGCGTGTAAAGCGCTTCCCCCGAGCCCCGAAGCAGGTATATTTCGCTTTTGTGGCTTTAAAGCCTCACCTGCACTGAAGTACAGCAGAAAGGTCCCGCTGTTGCCGGAGCACGCTGCCCCAGCAGCTCGGGCAGAGGGCAAGGCGCAGCGGCAGGCTCCGACAGGTACTCCCGAGGCTCCGGGCCCGCCGCCCCCGGCCCGGGCCCGCGGTCACCTGGTCCGGCCGGGCCGCCCCTGACGTCAGGGGCCCAGATTGGCTGCGCGGGCCGGCACCGGGCAGGGGCACCGCCGCCCGCCCCCCGCACACGCTCACTCGCGGAGAAACTCTTAAAGAGGGGCTGCGGGACCGCCGGCTCCGCGGCCGTGCCTTACACACGCGGGCAGACCCCTGGCAGCTCCGGCAACCGAGACATCTGCTCTCCATTGCGACCACCCCCCTGCAGCAAACACCCTTCCCCTGCTGCTCCTCCTCCCTTCCCGCTCCGGCTCGCAGCTCGGCTCGCACCCGCCGCTTCCTTTCTTCCAACGATGTTTTCCTGCTCTGCGGGGCGAAGCGTTTGCTGAACTTTGCTAACAGTTTGGGGGGCGGGCGGGAGGATCCTGAGGCTTTTTTCCTGCTCTGCCCCGCCCGGAGCAGGTTGGGGGGCAGCGAGCGGAGGAGGGATCCGCGCCCCGGGCGCAGGTCGCACGCACACGCGTCCCGCGGCGGAACCAAGGAACCCTTGCACCGCGGCTCCGCGAAGCTCGCCGGCTGTAGGGGCTCCCGCTGTGGAAATGGGTCGCATCCGACGGGGCTTCCTCCTCCTCCTCCTCGCTGCCTGTGCGCTTTTGTCACCAGGGCTCGCAGCTTCCGAAAAGGGCAGGCTAAGGAGGATCACGTACGTCCTGCAGCCCGGCCGGGGGAGCTCCTCTGGTAGCCGGCAGCAGCGCCCGACCCTCCTCGGGGGGGAGCAGCAGCAGCAGCGCACGTTCAATGTGCAGCTGAACACGCGCTACGGCGGCGGCCCCCCGGAGCGGAGCCGGCGGATGAGCAAGCCGGGCAGCGCCGCCGTGCAGCTCCGCTTGGGCCCCGCCGGCCCGCTCCACCCCAACTCCGCCGCTCACGCCTCCTCCTTCGCCAAGCCGGCCCGCTTCAGCCCGCGGCTCAAGGCGCCGCCGGGCCCCCACGGCAACAGCAGCGCCGCCCTGCCCCTCCGCCAGAAGCACCAGCTGCCGCCGCTGCCGGGGTAAGGCGCCCTCCCGTCCCGCACCGCCCCCGCTCCGGCACCGCAGCTCCCGGCCGCACCGGCATCCCTGCCGCGGGAGGGGGGAGAGGGCGGGGGGCTGAACCGGGCTCCGGGGGCTCCGCGGCGTTACCTGCCCGGCCCCGGGGCCCTCCGGTACGTGAGGCCGAGCTCCCCCCGTCACGGGAGTCCGCGCCGCCCCGCGCCCCGCAGGAGGCGTCGAGTCCCGTCGGGAGGTTTCGTTCTTCGCGCCTTTTGTCTTCCCGGCCCAGCGCCCGCCCCGCGGCACGGCCCGGGATGGGGAGCGGGGGTGCCCCGCCGGACACTGGTCCTTGTTTGCTGTTCCCGCAGGGTCAATGTGTGCGGGGGGCAGTGCTGCCACGGCTGGAGCAAAGCCACGGGCTCCCAGCGGTGCATCAAACGTGAGTAGCCCTGCGGGCGGGGAGGGACGTGTGGTGGCACCCGAGGGGACCAGGCTGGCACCTGGCGAGGTGGTGGGTGCTGGGATCGTCGGTGGGCAGAGAGGTGCTGGCTGAGCTACAGAACAGCTACAGAACACGCTTTCCATCCTTAAATGGATCTAACAGGACAGGTCTAACACTCTTCCCGTCCTTAAATCCCTCCTTCCTAACCTTCACCTTTGCTGAAAGGTGAATAGCGGGTGTCTCTTGCATTTGTTTGTAGCACAGATAATGACATTTTTGGAGAGAGCTTTGTGGAGGCTTTGGATGTGTGAGCATCCCCTCCCCATCAGTTCTTGTGTTTTAGGAGTCTTTAGGATGGGGGGCTTAACAGGGTAATGGATATACAAGAGGAGCACAGGTGGGAAGCAAGGAATAGCCATCTACCCACCCTGTCCCTTTACGAATACAACACATGAATGATCCTGTGCTCAGCACATGGAATTTTTGAAGCACTGAACAACGTGAAAGAAGTGGGTTTGGTAATGGTAGAGTGATGTACCTTTACTAGGATAACTAGAAACACAAAATAGGTGCATAAAATGACACTGAGCCAATCCTGCTATGCTCCAGTTGTTCTTTCTAATGGGAAAGCAGAGGAATTTCTGCTGCTTTAGGCAAGACTCAGAATGATTGCAAGTGGCTAAACTGGAGTGATGTCACAAGGTCAGGAAAGACTGGAAGGGTGTACGTCTTCAGGAAACTCTTGTGAGATTGGGCAGATCTGAGAACATTGCTGCAGTTCAGCAGGACAGATTGCTGTTCCTGAGAGAGTTGGAGTAAACAATGCTTTCAAAATTTTTTTTATTTTTCCAGTGGCTTTTGTCCCTCTGTGGGATTTTTCACAATAGGGAGCAATCACTTTTGTAATCCTGACTAAGGTCAAGTACCTTTGACCTGCATGGACCTCTTGCTAAGAAGCAAAGACTTTATGACAGTAGTTAAGGACAAAACTTCACCATTTCCCTACTAATTTAGACATGTATTTAAGATATTCTTCTAAATTAGCATTTTCAAATACATGCTGCTGTGGTGGGTTAGTCACGTTTGTTTAACACCTTACAAGTGCTAGAATGTTTTCCTTCAGCTTACAGTGGTATTTTGGGGCTGACTGGAGAGCTTAATAAAAGCCTACCTTAGCTTAAAGACTAATAAAAACAAAACTTGTAGTAATTTCTGGACATTAAGTGAAAAGTGTATTTGAACTGTGCTATTGTCAACCAATTTTATTTTCACTATTTTGAACAAAACCCAAACAATGTTTTGGTTTTTTTCTTCATGTCTTTTTCTCTGTCTTCTAGTAACTTTCATTTCCAGGCAACTTTTTTGTTTGTAAATGTGGTCATTTTCTTTGCTTTTTGTCCTTTTTGTCCTTTGTCTTTTTCACTTCTCTGATTATCACTTAGCTTTTCTTTTTGATTCCGTAAAATTTTTAGAGTCTTCACTAAGGACCAAGTCAGACAATTGGATTTTTATGTGATAGCTGTGTAGAATTTAATTTAAATCCATTAATTACTTGACTAGTTTATACCGTTACTGGAGGAATGGAGTAGCAGAGACAAAGTTAATAGAAGGGTGGGGGGATTTTCTAATTTTGTGCCTCTCATATTAGGCTCTCCTTGGCATTAAATATTTTTATTCCCTGCTGTGATGCTACTCTAATTTCTCCTAGCACTTGTAGAATACGCTTGGCTTGGATCTTCTCAGTTTCACCCCTCTCTTGGCAGGCCAAGGGAAGCACTGAATGTACTGAAGTTGTCTGTTTTGTAACTTAGGCAAACCATGAGATAGCATTGACTTGATTCAGCTCACAGTCATAAAAGCCAGATATCACCTTTTCTGGAAGCTCCTGATGTTCCTTTCAGAAGAAAAGAAAATCTATAACTGAACAACAGTTAACCACTTTGTTTCCTCACAAATTTGTAAAATTGTGAGTTTTTCAAATTCAGATAGCAGGCTCTGTTGGTTTTGAGTGCCTTATTGCAGCAGTGGATTAACTGTGCCACAGATGCTGGCACACCTGAGCTGACTTGATGCAAAGTCGATTTGATTCTGTCAGGGTTTATTAGTTCAGGCTCAGTATCACTTTAATAAGCTATTTAGTCTCTAGGGCCAGATTTTATTCTTTTGCATGGTGCAAAGCCTGAGTTAATAAACCCCAGACCCATACTGGCTCTTTCCAGAGCCAACTTCCATTTGTCTGCATCCCGCTTCCAGAACCAGAGTGCTGAGAGCCAGCTCTGATCAGCGAGGTTTATTAGCTCAGGTGTAATCCCAGGCTGGAAGGAGCAGCATGTGTTTCTGCTCTGCTGCACCTGTGTGAATAAGCCTGCCTGGAACCCTCAGAAAGAGGGGGTGAAGGGTGGAGGTCTGGTCTTGCAGCCAGGCTGCCTTCCTTCCCTTTGCCAGGCTGGGTGGTGTTTGCCAGCCCCGCTTTCTCACGTGTGAGGCTGTGGCTGCTGTCCCTTGGGTGGCTTCTGTCCGGGCAGGTGGCAGGCTGGCTGGCAGCAGTGACAGCCACATCGCTTCTCCCTCAGCAGCAGCAACAGTGGGGGTTTGTAAAGTTTCTGTGCAGGTCAGAGGGCAGCATCTGTATGGAGGAGGCAAGGGAACTTTGCAATTCCTTTTATTTAAACTTTAGTCCGAAGCTGAACTGCCTGTTGTGTTTACATTTGTTGGTTCTTTTGGAAGCCTGACAGTCCTCAGAAGGTGAGCTTCTGTCTTCCTGTGAACTGTATGAGAGTGCCTACCATATCCAATTTATGCATGTAGGGTTTTCCCACCTCTGTCCCTAAGATTTCAGTTTTACATTGTAAAGTTTTGAGAACTTTTTTCAAACTCAGAGTGACTTAAATTATTAAGAGCTGCATCATTCTAATTAAAAAGATGAAATGATAACACTCAGCATTAGAAGTATTCAGATTTGCTTTATGCTGGGCATATGATGCCCAACAATCAAAACCAACCTTTCTGAAGCTTTCAGAACATCCACCTTTTGGTAAAGACAAAGATGGGAAAAATTAAACCACAACAGTAAACATCTTGGAAAGTCAGAAGCACGTGAAAGCGTTTAGGACAAGGATTGTCTTTTAGTCGTACTTATCATAGGTTATAATCTGTGCAAGTGCAGTAATGAGATACCACCAAGGCTGGAGACACCATGCTTTGTTAGTACTTGTTGCATAACAGAGCTCTATAGAAACATTAATTAGCTCTGTAACATGTCTGTAAGGCAAGTAAAGCTTAGAGTGTGGGGTTTTTATTATTTCATTTACGGAAATTAAACCATAAGTTAAATGTGGACTTGGACAAGTTATAACAACTGTCAGGAAGGTCTGTGCTGAAAATCAGGAGTTCCCACCACCCAAATATGTGTTTATCCTGTTGAAAGCTGTTGTCTCCTACTTCGTTACTTACTACTGAATTTCTGTTAGTTAAAACTACTTCTACAGAATATGCTCTTCTGCTTGTTCTGGTTTTGTTTGCTTAATGGTACAAGGACCTATGGGAATGTAAGAGAAAATAATGTATTGTATGGAGAATCTGATATCTTGAAAAGCTAAATGAGAAGAACCACCTTGTTGTAGTAGTAAACCCCTTGTAAAATGCATAATATGTTTTGTCTGGAGTATTAATAGCAGTTTGTGAGTGATCTCAATGTAAAGTGGAGGGTTAAAAAAATGGGAAGGAGAGAGCTAGCAGGTTTTAATGGCATGAGTTCCTTGCTGCAAAGGTGTAAGAAAGGCTCATAGAGAAAAGAGGTGAGAAAGTGGATTTTGGAGGAACACATTCAGAATAAATTTCCTATAGGGAGAGAAAATTGCTGTAGAACCCAGGTGTGCCATCACTGTCAAGTAAGATTAAAAGGCTATTAAGTCTTAGCTGAAGGTGGTGTGTGTGTGTGCGTGCATGTATTCCAGGGCTAGTTCTTTGGTGTTGGAACTGGACTGAATTCTAGGAGTTTGATCATGAGCTGTCATGTGCTTGGGTGCCTTGGGAAGGTCATCAGAAAATAAGAAATCAGGAAAGAATTGACTTTCTCTTAATATTAAAAGATTATCTTGCTAATTCTCTTTTTAAAGACTGCCTGACTCAATGTTAAATAAAGATGTTATAGACATTTAATTTAGTTTTCAGAATAAGAAAATACACAACAGTAGATCCTTGCTGCTGTAGAGGCAGGAGACTAGAAAATTGTGTGAATACTTGCCCTGAGGAAGGGTCCCTTTTGTTCAGTTTCTGGCTTGGCTTCTGCTTGTGTACTGCTGCTCAGTTTGAGCCACCTCCTCCCTAAATTTCCAGAGCTGCACTTCTTGCTGCAGCTGAGTAGGCATGCTACAGATTTGTATCTCCTTCAGGACCTGGGCACCTGACAATGTGACCAGGGGCTCCAGATCACCTGCATGGAGCATGCCCTAAGTTGCTTCCAGCTCGTGCTCCTGAATTTCTTGGGGAAGGTGAGGGAAAGATTGCATGCATAGGTCTTGTCCTGGAATAGGTTAGAATCCAGACCTGGAAACTTAGAAATATACAGGAGTCCTCCAGTTTAGGTGTAAAACTCTGTATCACTAAACATTTTAATGTGGGTTGCTCAGAATCTACTCTTTTTCTGCCTTCAGTTCAGCCCTTAGAAAGGGGTATCCAGGAGAGCTGTACTTTTCCTCATCAGAACCGAGTACTTCACATGTTTGCAGCTGTGCTTCTTGGTGGTTTTCTGGTCACAGCTGGTTCCTGAGGCTTGTGCTTAATCAGTTTTGTGGCTTTGAGTTTTACCAAGTTCTGTTTATTTACATTGTGTATACAAAGCCTAACTATAACATACTGTCTCCAAATGTTGTTTCTTCTCATTCTTGGACCATCATCTCAGTAAAAGCAATATCAATCTCCTTCAAATTATGTCTAAATCAAAATTTAATATCTGAATTTTAAAGAGACAAACTACTTTGACCCCATGTGACTGACCTATACATTACTCCGTTTTGATCTATCTGTCCTTTGATGTGGTTTTCAAATAATTCAGAATTGAAAAACTGAAATTTTGAGAAGGTTGGTTTTGCCTTTGCTGTGCTTGCTACTGTAATATGTAAATAAAATTTTTGAATTTCGTGTACAGGAAATGGGCTTGTTAGGCCTTGGAGGCAATTCTACTTTGCTTTATTTTTTACCCTACTGCCCTTGGGAAGGGGGTAGAACTTCAGGGTCTAAATTCTTGTAGTCTTTGTCTACATTAGCAAGCAGCATGGAGGTGGTTGTAGACAAAACCCTTTGGGTTTGGTGACCTGAGGCCCAGGACGTGTGTGTTTCAGGCCTTAGTGTTTTATTTTGGGCAAGGTGTAGTCTGGTCTTGTGGAATGAATACCAATATGAAGCTGAAATATGCTAGATGTGTTCTTGGACTGCTCATGTTTTGAGTTTTGCTTTTATTAAACATATTTTTTCTTTGCATCTTAAAAGGAATGGAGTGCACACACCTAAAGATGGTCCCACAATGCAAACTAAACCTCTGTAAGTGCAAATGGTACAGCTGCTTCAGGAGAGGCTGACCTGAATCAGCAGTAATGCAGACCTTGAGCACAATGTCTGTCTCCTGGCCATGGTTGGCAGCCAGCCTCCCTCCTGTGAGACCCAGCTGTAAAAGAGCTGTGAGAAGATGGGGGAGTTGTTAGCCTCTGCCTGCTCTACACGTGACCATGCCATGTGCCATTCCCTCATTTTGGTGAGGAAACTTAAGTCCACAATTAGTATGAAGTGAAACCTACCCAGCCTTCTCTTTGTGAGACACTGGGGACTTTACTGGAAACAAGCTCATAATGGTACATAGTCTGTTTCTTACAAATACTACAAGTGTGTATAGAATTAAGACAGAACAAAAAAAGAAAAAAGAGAACCTTAAAAGACACTTGTCAAGATGTTGTGCTCTCACACTGGAGCAGATAGCAGATTGATAGTGGACTTGTTCAGCTCATTGCAACAGTTAGTGTTAACAAAAGAAGCAGGACCTGCAGTAAAATTGTGGTAAATCTACAGTGGATAAAAACTCCTGAACGCTTCCCTTCTTAATAGAGAATCAGGAGGAACACAGAAAACTGAGGTGTTTTGGTTTTATTTTTTCCCCTCCCTTTCAGTTTGTTGGCTGTTTGTTTTCAGTGTGTAACTTGGAAGTGGAGTAGAAGTCTGTGTGTGTGCCAGGGAAAGCCGTGGTTCATCCCTCAGCCGTGCACTGCCCTGGTTCTGCCCAGTGTGCAGGAACAAAATGAGGTATTGCCAGAGAGTGATACTTTGATGCTCACAGTAGTAGTCTTACACCTCTCTCCTTACAGCCACTCTTCCTGAGCATGGAGGAGGGAAGAGCTGGAAGGGGGCATGCTCCTCTCTCCTTCCTGTCCTGCAAAGTGGCTTTGTGTATGGGTTCAGTGAGATCCCAACCTTGGGAAAAGCAGGGCTGTAGCGAGGGGTGGGGTTCTGCTCTCTGTGAGGCTTGGAGAGAAGTGCAGCCTTCACCACGAAGGGCTGCTTGTGCCAACTGATCCATCCTGCCTTAAAGGAAGCTTGGATTGCCTGGGAGCTGTAGGATTTGTGGAGGGTAGGTGAAAAGGGGCACACACCTCCCTAAACTGTCTCCTTGCTCAGTCTCTGGAGTACTGGGTATTAACAGGTTATTGGTGGTTCAGGTGGCCAAGTCAGTCCATGTTCTGTAACTGATATGTTAGTTGCTGGACTGATGTTTGGGGTTTCTTTCTTTAGGTGGCTTTTTGTTCTGCCTTTAAAAGCAGCAGTACTTGTGTAGTCTAATTTATACCTAGAAAAGAGATCCTGTGCATTGACTAAAGAAAGAAAGAAAATCTTCAGCATTTCTCCACATCTATGACTGCACACAGGGGGGAAGAAGTGTTTTACATTTAGTAAGGCAAGATGTTAATTTAAATACAGAGCTAAAAATAGGTCTGCTTGGGCATGTTCTTTTCTTTTTGTGAAGTGCAGATAGTAATCCCTGCATGTGGGAAATTGCTTTGTGTCCTATGGCAAGATTTGGTTTTTATAGTTGAGATCAGGTTTTTATTATCCCTAGATGACAGTTTAGACCTGGAATTTCAGAGAAGCTCAACTGAATTGTGAACTCTTATTGAGAATTGGTTGAATTTAGGCAAAACTTTATTGTACTTACTGTTTTGCTACTCTACTGTAATTAATAGGTTTTTCTCTAACCTTTCTCTTTTTTGTAACACTTGTCTGAATCCTGCATCCAGTTAAATATTTCCAGTTGCCTTTTTACTGAGCTTATCTTACTTTGTTCAGTTTCCTGCAAATTTATTATGAAGTATTTTGTAACAAAATGAGTAAGCCACTGTACTGAGAAATGTTCAGAGAATTAAAAAGGATTGCATACTGGAGTGTTAACCACTCAAGCAGCAAAACAGTGTGTAACATGTGAATCTGCTGGTTTCCTTGGCTTAGTCCATTCTGTAATGAACAATTTTCAATTTTATTTGTGGGCACTGGAATGATAAAGGATTTGTAGCATGGGAAATGTTTGTATTGTCAGAATATGCGTAGTTATGATCTCCTGTAATTAAACACTTTAAAATGTCTTTCAGATTGTACAGTCTTAAATATTTATATAATATAAACTCCAGTAAACACAACATGAATGAAAATGCCAAGTATGAAACTGTGTTATATTCTTGTCACTGATAGAATAATGCATCCTTTTGCTGAAGTTAAGCTTTTGAAGTATTTGAGTACAGTTGCTGTTCAATTCTGCTGAGTCTTGGCATTCAGAGATTATATTATGGAGATACATAGAATATAATATTACTAAAGTACATTATGTTGCCATTAGGTTAAGGGAGAAACTGTTCTTTTGTGTGTTGAAAGAAATATGTATGCTAAAAGCATTGTTTTTTGTTTCCCTCCCTTCCTGGAGGTCATGTTTACTTGCCATTGTGGGAATGAATCTGATGGTTTGAAGTGGACAGCAAAGAATTCCAACACATGCTTTCATTTGAAGTATATTTAGGGAAAGAATTCCTTAAGACCATATAGTCATGATAAAAACAAGTTCCTGCGTAGAAAGACACAGATGGTTGTAATACTACCTCTGTTAGTAGTGTAGAGGTCACACAGGTTTTCTGCAGTTAATGTAATTTCTTAGGATTATACAAAAGTAATTTCAACTTTTTTTTTTTTATAGAATGGTTTTACAACAAGGTTGTATCACCCTTGGTTGCAAATTCCTCTCCCCTGAATTCTCAATGAATGTTAAGAATTACTGGATAAATTTCTGGTAAACTTTTCAATTTTTGAAACCTCTTGGGTGTCAGATGCCCAGATAGAGAACTAGGTTCCCAGAAAAACATTAGATTCAGTGAACTTTTGGGTTTCTAGACTCCAGTTGCATCCTCAGTCCTGACAATGGCTTGAAACTTAAAAGGGTATTCAGAGTAAAAGGGAATAATTAAGTGGTGAGCTAAGTAGTAGGGTAGTTCAGAGAACAGGAAATTCTAAAAAAACCCATTGCTCTTCTTCAGGATGTCAGCACCATATTCAGATTTTTTTGAGGCAAACTGGAATATGGCTTTTTGCTTTCAGAACCCACAGCTTTTTGCCTTCCAAGGAAAGCACTTCACTGCTTTTTCTTCTGGAATCGGTGGGGGATCATCACTCTGTCTTTTAACCCGGCAGGAGTTAAAGGTGCCTTTGTATCACAGCTTTTTGTTTAGGATGTGCACTCAACCAAGATGAGTTGTGGTTTGGTTTCCTTTTGTGCTTGAGGAATAAAAATCTTTCATTCATGCAAGAAGGCAGTATTTGTTATGCCTTTAACAGTGTTCCTATGTTGCATGTAAAGAAACTTGAAAACTGCCCTCAGCACAGATGTATCCATGTCATAGTGTTGGTTTCTCCCCTTTCTATAAACTTGATGCATTTTTGTGCTAGAATCTGAAACAGCTCTATGCTTAAAATCCTCTTTCCAATTGCTGGATTTTCTATTATTTGGCCTCTGGCATGTATTGTGCCTGACAGGATTTACACACTCCTGTGGGAGAAGTTGATGCATACTGTGCCAATGTGCACAGTGATGAAATTTGTTTAAACTGGTGCTGAACTATTATGTGTGCTCAAGAGGAGGAAAAGAAAAAAAAAGGTAAGTTTCATGTGGAAAATGAAAGAAATCTGGTGGATGGGTGCATTAGAAATAGCATAAGACTCGCAACACTGTTATGGTAGTTGTGTTGAAGTATTAGAAATTCAGGACTGACATTGAAAAATGTTTGGGGACATTTATGTACAAACCAACAGCAGTTGCTTGTTAAAGGAAATGCATAAAGGTTGGAGCTGAGGCTAAAAGGCTAGAAATTTGTGTGCAGAAAACTTTTGGGATATTTAAATTTCCTTAGTGTGAGTTTCTCACTGTAAAATACATTTTTGTGGATTTCTGTTCTGCTCAGGGAAATAAACTTGTAAATATGTTGTTACTTTTGAGAAGGTTAAAAGAAGGGATTAGAATAGGAATGAGATTGTAATGATCTTAATCCAAGGATTAGTGTTAGTTTAATATTATTTTAATACAAACATTTTTAGGACAAGTGGAGTCAGTTATACTTGTATTTTGATTCATTTGAAGGGAAAAATATAAATTTTTATCTAAACGCCTTCCATAAATGACAGCATTTTATGCTTACTGATTCCAGATATGAATTATACTTAATTTGGAATGTATTGAAACAAATTACCTTCTGTATATGTAGAAGTTTTAAAATATTTATGTGTTTTGAAACTATTATAAATCTTTCATTTTAGGTCTTTCTTCTGCAAATATTTATGTACACTTTAACTGTAATGACATGAGCACATGGACTGAAAAGTGTGTATGTATAGATTAGTCCCAAACCAACATAAGATGTTTTGGAAAGGGTGTGTATAAACCTAACATTAATGTTATTATTAATGTTATTTTACCCTTGCTATTCTGAAAGAATGTCACAAATACAACCATGCTGGGCCTGATATGCTTTTGTCAAACCCAGTTGTAGTCTGTCTGAGAGAGTGGTGAGCAGTAGTTGACTAGGGAAAGATGTATAAGAAGGATGAGCATTTTGGGGTACAGTTTTGGGCTTTTTGTGACTTAGGTACTTCCAAAGCAAATGTGTCACTGTGGCTTTATTTTTAGTAGATACAGATTGTATGTATCTTAAAACATCAACCAACCCAAGACAATGCTTGTGCCTTTCCCACTGTATTGGGTCTGGCTGAACTGGAGCTGTGCTTTGCATTGGTCCCTAGAAAGGAGTTGGTAACACTCCAGGGCTTTGGCTACTGCTGAGCAGCACTGGCACAGCACCAGCAACTTCTCCCAACATTCCTTTCCCCCCACCAATAAACCTGGTTTTTGTTGGGTTTTTTTTTGTTTGTTTTTCTCTTTACTTGCGTGCACACAAACTTTTGCTTTAGTAAACTGCTTTATCTCAACTTAGAAGTTGTTTTTGGTCTTATTTTCTTTCCCCTGTCTAGCTGAGTACTGATAGAGCAGCTTAGTGGACACCTGGCATCCAGCCCAGGTCAACCTCACCACAAACCATACTTCTGGAAAGTGAGGGAAGACTGGCTATATTGTCTCTGCCTGGCCTTTCAACGTGGCTGACTTCCGTGGCACTGCAGGGTTTGGGTGTTGCAGTGAGGTAGCTCAAAGAGCAGATCAGTCAGCCTCTGACAGAAAAATCTGTTGAGACTTATTAAACACAAAACCAGCACTCTTGCTCAGGAAGTTGCTGGGCCTCTAATTCTTAAAAGCTGTAGTGGTATAAAATGTTATTGTGTCTCACCCTGTCCTTAGGCATCCACCTTAGTAATGGAGGGAAAACACTGGACTAAGTGGGTCTTTAATCTGACCCACTAAGCTTAGTCTCATTATTTGCATCTTTGCCAAGCTCCATTTTGAATTTCCAGTCATGACCTCCTTGAATTGAATAGGATGAAGCCAATTGCCTTTAACAGCAGTATGTTGGCCTGCTTTTCAGTTTTGAACTTAATGCTTCCACGCTGCAGGTTTTGGAAGCCTAGCTTTATGGAAAATACTGGTGTTTTCAGTTTTATGGGCCATTATTGTTGTCTTCAAACAAAATAATTAGGTCATTCATTTGGCACACTACAGCCGTCTTGAACATTTTAGAAACTAAACTGCTGTATTATGTCAATTAAAATATTCATTTTAATGCTTTCCTAAAAACATGATCTTTTATCCAGTTTGGTGATCTTCTATTATGCCACATTAATGAAGGACTTCAGTCAAAAGTATCATTGCTGTGAAAATTTAATGGATGGGGTTTTCTACCTGCTGTCACTGGTCTTATAACATAGTTGCTGGATCTCCTGATGGTTCTTTCATTAAAGGCCAGCTTGAGTAATGCAGTTTGTCCTGCAGAGCATTTGCTTCATGTACATGTAATGTGTTTCAGGGTTTACATTACTGTCAGTGAAGGAAGAATGTTCAAGTCTGTGTGGGCAAAAAATATGAGGTAATTTCAAAACAGGTTCTGGTTTTAGCTTTATAGTTTTAAATTCTCTGCAAACTTCACTTTAATCAGTAGAAACTCAAGTTTTTGTAGGCTTCTGAACTTTAGTTCTTAACTGCAGGAAAAAGAGTTGCAGTCTTTCCAGGGTTGTCTTTTTTGTATGTATACATTGTTACTTCGCTTTTGAGAGGAGACATGCCATCATCAGTGTCCTACCAGAATGGGTTTTATATCATACTGACTTTGGGTGTGGTCTTCTTAGCTTACTTCTGTGTTGTCATTGATTTTTAAATATTTTCTTGACAAACTTACAGGTTAATATAGGCACATGTCCATAAATCTCCAGAAATATATTAATGTTTTCTTAATGTAAAAATGGGACTTTTGAAAGTCTTGCTTTTAATAAAGAATTTTTTTTTTAGATATTTTTCTGAAGCACTCTCAAATGGGTCCAACTTCTTTACTGTGATCTTTGCACATTCCATACAAATGACCCAGGTGATGGGGTCACTATTCTGGTCTCAGGAGTCTCCAAGGCTACTGAAATTTAACTAGAATTTGGGCTCCTGAATGGATTTTCCAAGATATTATTTATTTCAGTCATGTGCATATAAAGGAATTTTCACTGTTTCTATCAAAATATAGGTTTTATAAATAGGGCACAAGGACTATTTGGCATATCTCTTACAGCATATGCTTGTTGCAAATCCCTTCTCAAGTTTGCAGTGAAAATGATCTTTAGTTTTCCAGGACTCAAAGACAAGACAGAGTCTCAAAAATAAATAAATAGGAGTGGGAAAATTATTACTTTTGTGTTGCCAGGGAGGTGCATAATATGCAGTTAAGGTAGCCTAGCTAAGTATTACTGAAAAGAAGGCAAGTTTTACATGGAGGGGAAAATGTGTGTGAAAAAATCCCAGGAAAAACTCAGGTTTAAGTTGTAGGGCAGTTCTGGTGTTGTGTGTAGCTGGTATATATGGTATACCTGCCAGTGGATAAACTAGGTCTGCAAACTAACACAGTCCCATCCTAATGAGTTAATTCATATGTATTCTTGTGTATTTATTTTTATGTATAGAAGAACATATTAGAACTTGATTGAAATGTCAAGTAATCTATTTGGACCAGGGCTGTGGGCAGATTTTTTTTTAATAATAGTTCAGTTGGATCTGAGTATGGTTCAGTACCCCATGTTATAGTTCAAGATATTATCTCACCTATTTTCGTTTGTTGGTGTTAAAATATCATTAACAATGTTAAAAATACACTTTGTAGGAACTAAGTAGCTCAGCCATGTTTTTTTCTTATACATGCTTCATTGTATACCATCTTCAATGTGAATAATGAAGAAATTTTTTTGCTTTCTTTTAATATTATATTAGATAAGATAATTAATTTGTTTTGCCATCTTTCTGTGATGCAAATTTCAGCATAAATAATAAATAAATAAATCCTCGAGATAGACATACCTTTGCAGTATTATGTATATATAATCAGCAGTTGCTTTTGCTTTTCTTCCTCCCTCCTTCCATTGTTTTGGGTGGGATTTGGTGCTCCTCCAAGTTTCTTGTTCATTCATAGTGGAGTTGGTGCTGCATGACCTGGGTGTTGGGTCTAGGCTGGTTATTCAGACTCCCTCTGTAGTCACTAGACAGAGCTGTGTAAAGCAGTGTCATTAATCCTCTCTGAAGGCAAAGTGTATTTTAAAGAATCTGATCCCTTTTCACTGATGATACAAAGAATCTATAGAAGCTGGTCGGGGATAATCACAAGTGCCTGTCTGTTTCTTCCTAGGTGTAAGCAGTGTCTTTGTGGCAGCAGTTCCCATCTCCTGTGTCCTTACAGTGGGGGTACTGCAGGGAATGCCATTTGGGTTTTAGAGGGGGAAGGGGTGAATTGTGTCACTCTTCTCTGCAGTGTTTTGGTGATCTATAACGTGTCTGTAGGGATTCATTCTGGGTACCTATGCAGCATCTGATTTTAAAATAGTAAAATGAATCCCAGCCCAGATCAGTAGTAGAATTCTATATCTGTGTAGTATTGTTTCATCAGATGCAGTTTGGGTTTTAAAGTATGAGGAGAAGGTGTGCTGAGCAGAAAGGAGGAAGATTTGAAATAATGCTATATTTCTCAAGTTAAGTAGTGCATTTCCTATTTTTTAAATCCAGCATCTCAGTTCTTGAAGTTGTTCACATGTCTGATGTGCTAGAAATCAGTAAAAGCTGTACCAACTTGTATATTATCTTTTGTGGAGCTTAGCAGTGTTGCTCTCTCCTACTCCAGTTAATATTAAGAATTAATCAATTAATGCCCTTTTTTGTTGTGGGGAGGGTTTGCATTTTCCTTCGTGCTTTGTTTCACAGGTATTTTTTAAAATGTCTTTTCTTAGCGAACTGTGCTCCACCGTGCCAAAATGGAGGGATGTGCCTGCGACCTCAGCTTTGTGTGTGTAAACCAGGAACAAAAGGTAGCTCCTGTGAGGATACAGTCGTGCAAGACACATCTTCCCCTGGCGGCCGGAGCCCCGTTGTTCCCCCGTGGCCCATACCCCAGCAGGCTGCCCAGCAGAGCTTCTCTCAGAAGGTGCAGGTCCCACCAAAGGTTGGCCCTGTGGCTCAGATGGCATTCACAATCAAGCAGAAGCCTCCTGTTGGGTTAACTCAGCAAACACAACCACAGTAAGTGTTTTCTTTGCTTTCAAAGAAGTTCAGTATGTCAGATTTATAAAATGCTGTTCCTTGCAAGTGGTTTCAAAAAATCATACTCGGAAACTGTCACAGATTTTTTAAAACAGCTTCTTGTTTTAACTGTAAGATTTCAGTAGATGTTTAGACTGTTATTACTTATGAGCCAGATTTCCTTACCTGAACAAAATATCCCATGGTATCAGTCAACATCTGTTTTCCTTAGAATGATACTGTTGTACTAATTTTGGAGGAATTATTTTTAATTTACACTGGTGACCTTTTGAGTTTATCCTAGAACAAAGTCTGACATGGAATTCTGACACGCTGTGTAACCGAGGAGAGTAGGATTTGGTGCTCCTGTTCTGTTCTGGTTTCTTCTATTTGCATTATGTTTTCTCTTTTAATAGAAGCATGCATGTCTGTGCTACAATGAATACTTCTGCTTGCTTGTATTTGAGGTTCAGGATTGTATCTGACTGCTATAAGCAGCAAGAAAACATCCATCTTGTTAGAGAATTTTTTCTCTGCTTCATTAGTAGCTGGTGACTTAGCCAGTCTTTTGATATTATTTCTCTGAGTTTTAAATACTTCATGTGAGTCTGAAAGCTCTCTAATTGTACTGTTGTTTTTATTGATGTGTGTGACCTTAATTTATTTCAAGACCCCATTTGAATGGGGGGAGGGAGGAGCACAGGAGGGTGGCAGTCAAGTGGAATGTGAACAGTGTTAGGTGTTTTCAGCAACTGCTGTCCTTCCACTTTCAGGTGAAGACAGTGGCAGAAGGTGTTTCTGTCCTGTAAGAGGTGCTGCTTTTGGAGAGGTTGCTTTTGCTTTTATGGAAGGTATAGTCTGTCTTGCTTCTAGTCTTCAGAGCAAGACAATTAGGACTAGGAGATAAATTGTGTTTTCCTGTGTTCAAAACTGTAAAAATGAATGTGGAAGGGTGGTGTGTCATTATAGAGTTCCGCACTGAGTTGTCACAGGCTCCTGACAACAAAGTGCCACTTCCTTTCGAAAGCTACATCTGAGAACAGTGATGGACACTCCCAGTGTTATTTGTTGTCTCATAACCCCTTTGTAAGGTTTTTTTCCTCCTAAACCCTTCTAATTCTTTGTACTAACTGTGGATCCACAACCTCAACTGGGTTCCTACATGTCTTGTGTAATACTAAGAGAAATTTACCTGAATTCCCATGGAGTTCTAAGCTGTAAGCCAGTATGTTCTTTGAGAAAGGTAGAAGATAGAGCACGGAGGGCTTTAGGAACACATGCATCCACAGTCTTGAAAGACAGAGAAGTTGCTACCCAGTTTTAGTACTTCCTAGTACTCTTGAGTCCTGTTTCATTCCTACCAGGGAAGCAAGGTTCATTGAAGTGGGAAATATATGAAGGGGAAATTTCCAGTAAAATCATCAGGCTTTTTTCCTGTTCCTCCCTCTCCATACCAGCTGGACTCATCACCTGGTGTCTCTGCTTGGCACTATAAAGAGCAGTGCATCGAATCAGTTCAAAAAGGCCAAACAATTCCTGTCTTATCAGTACTGATTCCTGTAGAGTATACTTTTTTTTCTCCCTCCCTCTACACAAAAGCATTCTCAAGGAATTTTTCTTTCTCTTGCAATAAAGGCCAGTTGTCCAAATTGGGTAGTAAAATATACTTTAAAAAAAAAAAAAAAAAAAAAAAAGACAGAAAGAAGTTTTAAAAATATTTCCTTATCTGGTAGTAAAATATACTTTTAAAAAAAAAGGAGGAGGGAAGAAAGATAAACGAATGTAATTTGTTAATTTGTTCTTGCCTGAAAAAAAAGTTGTCATCTTTTAAGCACTCTAAAAGTGTACTCAGAAGGCTTGTGGCAGCTTGTAGAGAAGGCGTACTTTCCGTTATTCCTGGAATAATGTCAGGGATAAAGGGTTCCTCTTGGGGAAAAAAAAAAGTTGATATTTTTCTGTGCTACTATGATAGTTGTTGGGCTATGATGCTCAAAGTATGTCTAGAGAATACCTAAAGCATTTTATGCTTCACCGAAATCTCTTTACCTGCTTGCATGAGACATCATCACAGATGTAGAGGAAGCAACTTGGGACTGACAAAACCAGTCACCTGTTACCTGCTATCCAAAGTGCCTCTGCATGCTTCCATGTGCAGTGGGGTCTGCTGTTCTTGTGAGCCTTCTCAGCCGAGGATTTTCTCCTAACTGCAGAGTGACTTTTTCAGGTAGAACTGTTACTCCTTGAGACCACGTGAAGATGAATCTATTTCAGTCAGTTTAATATTGGCATGGGAAACTGGGTCTCTGGAGTCCTGAGAAGCCAGCCTACAACCTTGGCTGAAGCGAGGTGTAGGAGCTGGAGATGGAAAGGAAAAGGGCTGCACAAAACAAAGCTGTTATATCAAGTGCAACAGAAGGTGGATGCTTAGATACAGCTGTTGAAATGAGTGCCAGTGGTAGATCCCATGTATGACTGTTGGGATAATTTACAGGGATGGAAGATCCTTCTGAGGTCAGGTCTCTAACACTGAGAGGGGTAGATAGGCTAGTTCCTGTTTCAATTCAGTTTTGGATACGTTATGATCTTGTGTGAGGCTTCCCAGACTTTTGGAATGGCTTTTCCTTTTCCCACTCCTGGAAAGTGGAGTCATCCACACTGTCAGTGTGGTTGGTATGCTGATCTGGACACTGCTGCTCTGCAGTCAAGGACTGGACTGGTGAGAGCCAGGGCAGAACCCAACCTGGAACACCTAATTTAGCTCCTACAGGAGGCTTGCCTCTACAGAGCTTCTGTTTTGTCATCTTCTGTCATTTTTTTTTCTGTTCTATATAGCAATGCAACTTTTCCAACTTCAGTCATCAAGATATGTTCATGCATGCTTTCTTAGGATCATGGTGGCAATGATATTTGGGAAAGCAGGGAATTAATTTATTTCTTTCCAGATATCTTTTTTTTGAAGAATAAGGTGCTGAACAGAAGGAAAGCTGGAGAGAGATTAATTTCCTGGAATATCCTGGGTTCAGCAGGTCTGTCATAGCTGTGCTCTGAAGATGGATATACTGTCAGGTACAAGGTCTCATCTCAGAAAAATGTTAGCAGAAGGTATAGATGGCTGTAATTGAAAACAAGTGGTGTTTCAGAAACAAAAATCTGCTTCTTATTGGAACCTGTAGGGAATTCTGATCTCGGTAACAGGCATGCTTTGTGGGCCTGAATTCCTGTGATAGCTCTCCAGTAACTCTGGGTGTTCCTTTCACATCTTGTGTGCTCACTTGTTGGCAACAGGATAGCTCCAACAGCTTGATTTTGTGCATTTACCATCTGTGTGAGCAGAACTTTGTTTTTAAGGGATCTTTCTAGTACAGTTTTGGAAATGATCACCAGAAAGAGTACAGCATCAACCAACTGGAGCTCAGTAACACACTGAAGTGTCGCAGCATTGCTCCTTCAACCTCCTTTGGAGGCAGGTGGTGATGAAATGTGAAAATCTGCTTTAACGTTGGAAAAAGCAAAGCTCATAAAAGCAGTGGTGAACACACAGACTCCAGGTGACAGAGCTGGACTTACTGGTGTGCCTTATGTGCCCAGAAATCTCTGCTGAGAGGTCCCTTCCAACCCTGTGTTCCTGGGTCACTGGCTCTAGTCCCGTGCTCTGACAGGCAGATGTATTGCCTGCTAATTTTAGTAAGCCTATCAGCTGATGCAGTAAAGCTGTTTTCTGACTTCTGTTCAATGATGTAGTATTTTTTCCAGTTTAAACCATTTTTTCCTAATTTTAACTAGTTGATGGCAAATCTGTGTGAATTTAGATTGGAAAAAACATGCCTGAAAGAAGAACTGAGCATACTGTTGTGACCCTACTGAAATCAACAATGTAGGACAGTCATAACAGAAAATTGAATACATGCTTGGTATAATATATAATTGTAAGTTAAATGTTTACATACATATATTTAAAATCTCTAGAGATTATTGACTTTCTGTTGTGCAAACTCCTGTGGTCTGAGGATCACTGTAAAGTATGAGAGACTGTTCTTTTGTCTATTTCCTCTCTTGTATACCAGTTCTTTTTTTGTATCTTTGACTGCATATGATTTATTTTTTAGAACTTCTGGTTCTAAGATTGGTTAATATGATGACGTATCAGGTGATGGTCTAAAAAAGATTACAGACAGGCTTTTTGAAGCTAGTGTGAAAGTAGCATCTGGAGGACATCCTTTTTCACCAGCATTATGATAGTTTTGTACTAAAGATGTACAGAGCAAGAGAAACTCTTTATTTACAAGAGCCCTGCACTTGAACTTAAGTGTGAAGTCTGTTTGAAAATAATTTATGGAAGTTCTTGATAATGTTGAACTTCTGTCCAAAAAGACCTTGACTATTTTTTTAAGGAAACTTTTTTAAGAACAGCAGAGATAAAACTTAGGTTGGAAGTATGAAGCAGTCGGGTCCAACCTTTTGTTTATAGCAGGATCACTTACAGGACATTGCTCTGGGTTTTGTATTGAACTTCTGTCCAAAAAGAACTTGACTATTTTTTTTTAAGGAAACTTTTTTTAAGAACAGCAGGGATAAAACTTAGGTTGGGAGTATGAAGCAATTGGGTCCAACCTTTTGTTTATAGCAGGATCACTTACAGGACATTGCTCTGGGTTTTGTGTGGTTGAGCTTTGAATACTTCCAAGATTGCAAGGTTGGAGATCTCCAGTGTTTGCAGGCTTCCATTGCAGTGTTTGACTACCCTGAGGGGGGAAAAAAAAAAAGTATTCTCCTTTTATAGGTGAAGTTTCCATTGTTGCACATTCGAGGAAAAAAGTATTCTCCTTTTATAGGTGAAGTTTCCATTGTTGCACATTTGTTATCTGTGTCTTTTTGCTGTATTCCTCTGAGAAGTCTGGCTCATCCTCCTCTACAGATTCTCAAAGAGGCAGTTGTAGATATCAGTATCATCCCCTTGAGCTATTCTTTTTTTTTTTTTTTTTTTTTTTTTTTTTTTAAGAACTGAGAAATCTTTCTCCTCTTTGTTGTGAGTCCAGTCTCTGACAGTCTTGGTGGCCCTCTACTGGCCTTGCTCCACTGTGCTGTTGTCTTGATCTGGGGAGTCCAAAACTGGTCACAGTGTTTGAGGTGCGGTTTCACGAGTGCATGGTGGAGGCAGTAATCACTCCCTTGAGCTGTATGACTATGCTGCTACCCAGTATGAGATTGGCATTCTTCATGTGAGGATGTGCTGCTGGCATGTGTTCAACTCATCCAGAAGGACCCCCACTTTTTGTAGGGCAGCTTTCCAGCCATTTTGGTGCCAAATCTTGCACAGAGATACAACCTTGGATTGCCACCTGGTGTGTCAGAGCTTTGGTCTGTGAGTTGTGAGCTTCTGGCTCTGGTCTCCTAGAGCCCAGTGACAGAGCTGTTTGAGCTTGTATTAGCAGTGTGTGTTACTGTTCACAGACTGCAAAATTTAACTCTAGTGGTTGGAGGTGAGATTTTTCCAGCAGTTCTTGGGCTCATTGCTTTGTGTCAGGGAGATAAAAAACTGGTGTTCTGTGTGCAGGTTATGCTGATGACTGCACCCCTTCAGTATAGACTTCTAGTGTGTAGTGAACTCATGGTGTGCTTGTCTTAGGATTGCTAGCACAAGGTGGCTCCAGGGAGAATCAGGAAAGTAACTTTTACATTGTGAGTTCTTTGGGGTGGATTCTGAGATGCCTTTTGCACAGTGTTTTCAACAAGAGACTTGCTGCAAGGAAGCACAGTGTACCCTATTAGGCATCAACTTATTCATGTTCTTCCCTGTAGACTTATAAAGAGTTCATGCAGATCAGTTATCCATATTCTCTTGTAAGGCACATTCCTTTTGAGAATGTCAATGTACACTTCCCTCTCACAATCCCAGCAACTTGTGCACACTCCATGAGGTAAAGTAAACTTTTAATTAACTTGTCATGAAATTTGGGTTTTTTTGGACTGCTGCTGGAATATGTTTATGCTCCTGTATGTCAGTGCAGCAAAAAGAGACAGTGATTTAGGCAAATTCCATGTGTGTGGAAATCATTGTCTTGCTTTCAAGGCACTGCTTTTCAAAAAAAATTGCCTCTAAGCTGTACTGGTGCTGTCAGCTCAGTTGAAAAGCAGACAGTAAGCCACCATTTCAAACCATTTTAAAAATTTAAGCATTTTAAAAATTTATTTTTCTAGTTTAAAAACATATATGACCTTTCAGTGTTTGAATGCATAGGTGGGGAGGGCTTTAATGAGGAGTTTTAATGTTACTTGTTGCTGTGTTGCAATATGGTCTGTTCTCTTCCAAAGTGGCGTTTTCAGGTTTTGTTTGGCTTTTTGGTTTGTTTTGCTTTTTTTTTCTGTAACTATTGGAACTTATACTATTTATCATCAAACAGTTATTTCACGAGATGTTAGGAAACTATCAGAAGAATGTCTTTCCAGGGGCTTAGTGGGGCTGAAGGAGCACAGCTTTTCTTGGAAAGCATATCAGTGTGTTGTCAGTTTCACAAAAATACATTTGTATGGTTAAAGCTTGGTTTGATATGTTGCTGTCGTGTCACTCACAACATAGTGGCATTCAGAACCTTTGCTGTTAAGAAGGTTTCTCTGTTAGCGAGTGTGTTTGATTGTAAAACAATTATGCAACAATCTTATACTTAACTGAGACTTTTTTGCCAAGCAGATTAAAAGTAACGCATTCTGGTTACTGGAAGCAAACTACTGTGCCACAGTAATGATTATGGGGTGTGGCTCAAATAAAATCAATGCTGCAAATAGGTGTTTTCCTTGCAGCAAATGGGAATGGTTTTCATGTGATTTTTCGTTCCCTTCTTTAGAGCTGTGAGTAGAGCTCAGTAGCTTGATTTGGAAAACTGGCTCCTGTCAAAATACATCTGTACCTTTAACTTGCAAAGGAAGAAAAACAATGTGAGAATAATGATCAAATGATCACTGAACCAGGGACATTTTCCTCAGTTTTGCATATTTTGAACTTGAAAATATTTGTGGCTATCTTTGGTCTTTGTGTCATAAATCTTGCTTAATATTTAATCTAAAGCCCTTTAAATTATTAGCCCTTCCAACTATTAGCTGCTCCTATTAGCTGATTTGTATGTCTTGTGTATCAATATAACTTTTGGTTTTGTCTTAACTTCCAGTCACTATTGAGACTTGGTTGTTAATAACCTTATTAAATAGATAACAAAGACACAAAGAAGCCCTCTTCAGGGCTTTTACTTAGTCTTATTTGCTACATTAGCAAAATGCTAACTAGATGGATTAACAATCTTCATTAAGATAATGTGGACTGGCCTTAGACAAAAGCAGTTGTATCTTCAGGCAGATGTATCAGACAGTATCTTAATCAGTCTGTCTGATTAATTACAAATGCCTCATTGATTTCATTGTTATGAATAGACTGTTCTGCTCATGATTTAGGAACCCTGAGAGACATTTGTTTAATCTCCAGTGAAGTTATCTTCTTCAGTGCTTGGGTCCAACTACTTCACTGAGAAGCAGTTTCCAGTTTACCCAAGTTCCATAAAGCTTACCTATGCCATGTACCCTTGTACTTGGATCAATTTTGCCCAGAAATCCAAAATTGCTGTTTTATGCAAAGTGTAATCAGTTGCTAATCTAACAGCTTCTAAGGAGTTTATTGCTCATGTTCTCTGGTGCTAAAGTTAGGGGTTACTGTTCATCAGTACCTGCTGAGACTGGTATTTCTTTTTGTGTAACTGGTGAAGAGCACTAGGCAGATGGAGCAGGTGGGCTCTTCTCCTGGTGTTATTGTTCAAATACACATTGAGCCTTTGTAACCAGCCAGCAGTCTATTAGAGGAACTCTGCAGTAAATCCTCATTTGTTTCCCCTTAATCTAATTTTCCCTAAATTATCCATAGCCTTAGAGAGTGGTGCTGGAGGGCCAGAATGTGAACTGTTGTCTCATTTCAGTGTGCAGCACAGTGTTGTTTCTGAAGGTAAGTCTGCAGGTGTACTCAGAAGTTTTGTGTGCAACTGAATTATGGCTACTTGACTTTGAGTTAAGCAACTTCCTACACTAAGCAAAGGACCTATTGTTGTTCAAAAATTACTTTCTATATGTGATATGTTAGGAAAATTAATACATTTGGAGCAATAGTTCAACAAAGCTTTGTAGATATTGAAGAGAATTTCTCTGTACTTTGAAAACATAACCAAGCATCACTTCTGATGCAGACATGAAGTTTGTAGAACAAATAAAGTATCTGCAATAAGCCAGTGTTTGCTACAGCCCTGATTTTAACAAATGTAGTCTATAGGTTTGAAAATATCTCCTCCAGATGTGTAGAGATAAAAATTTTTTTTCTGATTGGCTTTATCTATAGTAATTTTTTTTTTTTTTACATTTAAAGCACTGTCTTTAAAACTTACCATGCAGCTGGGGGACAGACTTTGTTAGAGCCTCTAACACCACTGGAGGATATTAAAAGGAATTCTTTGTCAGCTTGGAAGCTGTGAGAAATTATTTTTCAGGCTTGTTAGGTATTTCATAAGTGGCTTTATAGAAAAGACCTATTTTGGATATTCCATGTGCTGGTTTCATATTTTTTGTTTCATTAAAAAAGCACCTGAAGATGCAGTTCTGTGTGTTCTGTGTCTAGAAAAGAGATTTTATTAAAAGGAGATAGACAGTACATACTATTATGTCATTGGGCAGTAGGTGGCAAGCTTTGCTTTTCCTTCTACTTACGGTTTATTTTCATGTTGCAGAATGCCAGAATTTTTAGAGGAGTGGTTTAAATTCACTGGATTATGTCATTTATTGGCAGCACATTTCGTTAACAATCTCTTTTGTTCATTGTGGATAATTGTCTTGCTGTTGAATACTGAGGGAAAGCCTCTTTTCAAATGATGGATGCAAATCAAGAAATGTGAGCTCTCTTGTATTGTCTCATGACTTCTGTGGGCAGATTACTAATAGACATGATACAAATGAGGTGAAGTCACAGTCAATCTGAAATTGTTTGGGATCTTCCTGTTCAATTCTGTTGTGTACCACAGTACAGCGGGGGGCAAAGGGGAGCAGCGCCCTCTTTTAGTACAATATTTTCCTGAATTCTATCCCTGTAACTAGTAAATCTAAAGATAGAATAATAGAATATTTATTTCTCTTTCTTATGATGTGTCATGTCCTGTTCTGGTCTGTGTGCTTCCATCCTCCCTTCCATTCCCCCTGAATTGCTGTAGCTGTCCTCACAAACTCAGCCTGCTCTGCTGACGTGTTGGATTCAGCATGGGGCAATAAACAGCAGCAGCAAATTGTCCAGCTAAAACTAAGGTTGTGTAGAAAGGGCAGTGCTGGAGTGCTTCTCTTCTGTTGGGGTGACTGTCAGTGGCCTTTCTCTGCTCAGACTTCTTGCTTAGAGCAAATGACCTGGCAGCTGATGAATTAGTGATCAGCTCTGTATCTTTACCAAGGGTACCAGAGATGTACAACCTCTGCTCCTATGCCGTTCATCTCAGCTGTTTTCCAACTCAGACATTCTTAGCTGTTCTCTAGAACAATTTTTACTCATTAGCCAAGTTAATTACTTGAATTTGCTCTTAATGAATAAGCCACAGTCCTTGCTTTGCTATTGAAGTTTTGGAAAATTTGTTCTGGATTAAAAAATTTACATGCCTCTCTTTCTCAGTCGCTCCGTCCTAGGTGCACTTTATAATAGCTGCTCTGAGGAAGATCAGCTGTTTTGGATATCCTTGATCCCAAACATCAACATAATCATTCAGTTATGCCATTCTAGAAATTCTAAAGCAGTACTTAACATTTTCTTTTTATGGTAGGGCATTCTGCAAGGAGAGGTCTCCTTATGTACATAGAGGCTCCATATGAATTTATATTTTCACTGCTGAAATCTTCTGTCCTCATGAAGGAGAACAATTCCTAATGAAGATCAGAACTGTTTGGGGACTGATAACGCAGACCTGAGCTGTCAGTTGAGGGCCTGGTTAACATCATTGCTGCAGGAGCACTGGGCTAAAAGGATCTTTGGCATCAACTATTGGTAAATTGAGACCAGTGTTTTGAGATCCTGATACTGTGGTTAACTCTCGCTTCTGTAGTCTTTGGCAGTGCTATGATCTATGTGTGCTAGAACAAAAACTGGTTCAAAGGTAGTTACTCATCCCTTTGTGCTGCCAGGCACTGAGTCAGCCCTCAAGAGCACCTCCATTCATCATTCTAGGGAAATGTAGTCATCAGGCTGCGGGAGCTGAAGTCACTGTTTAGTTCAAATGGCTGGTCTCCCTCAGGACTGGGATCATTTGTGTTGCCAGAGAGCATGGAGATGGTTTTTTGATGACAATAATGTCAGTCTTGTCTTGGTGTCCTTTTTGTGCTAGTGCATGTTTTCGTGCTAATCCATTAAACTAACAGATAACTTGTTGTTACCTCTGTTGGACTGAGTTTGTTAATTGGGACAACGCAATTAACAGACTTGGGTCTGAACACTGTGACCTTAAGTGTGGTGTGAAAGGCAAAAACCTCTGGGACTGTTACAAAGTGGGCTAATCATTTGATAGGTCTTGTTAGCTCACAGTGGTGTGAGAAGTGGGCAGATCATTATGGCAAACTGCCTTGAGGAAGCCTTTAGTGTTTTAGTGTACCAAGTCCAGTCTGTTCTAATGGTTTATAAGACCTTTTAAATGTGAACATTTGTGATATCTACCACTGTTTCTTCAGATTTCTTCAACTGTTTGAGTTGAAATCTTTGAGGCTGCAAGTATCCATTTTTACTTCTGTTGAGAGTTCCACACAGATTCTTTTCAATGGACTGCACCCAGATAGCATCTAGCCATGTCAGGTACTGTGCACGTGCAGTGAACTTGTGTCCAACAGAAATGCAGAGGTATCTTGGAAAGAACGTTGAAAATATCAAGTATCAGTACTGCAGCAGCATGCAAGGCACTCGGGGGATGCAGCTGCAGTCCTATAGTTCAAATTATTGTTTTTTCCTGAGATGATGTTGCCTGCCTTTGCAGGAACGTCTTGTTTTATCCACACTTTAGCTATCCTCTAGTTAAGTGAACATCTCACAAACAGCTGTTAGAGGATATTCAGTCTTTTCGTTAGTATCTTTGACAGAAAAAGTATTCTCAGAAATAAAATCTTTTTGATACAGAGACTCAAATTATAGGGAGCCAACAGGGATCTCAAGCCAGCCAGAGTCTATTCCAGACAAGAGAAGGAGGATATTCTGTGTGATGGCAACAGCCAGTTGTTTTATCACTGGCCTGAGTAAAGCTTTGGTGCAAGAAAAGGGTGGTCAGTGTTGGAGTACTAGCAGGGAAACCATTGCCTTCCCATACTGTTGAATAATTTCCACTACTAATTTCATCTTGAGTGTGAAGGGAGGATCCAATAAATGCTTGTAGGAGAATCCTCCACCCCTTCCCCTGTCATTCACAACTCCTCTGTCAGGGAGCCAACACAGACAAGCTTCATTACAGTAAGAGAGAGAAAACAGCTCTGTTGAGATTCCAGTCAGTCTCTTAAGAGCCTGCTGTGTTTGATTAACCTCTCCAGGCACTGTGCATGAATTGTAACAAACTATACAAAAAACCTGTGTTGCACATGGGCACTAAGGGAAGTTAAAGCCCATCTAATTTTGGTGTGGGGTTTTTTGTTGTTGAAAGCTACTGTATTCTTCTCGATCAGGTTTTGTTGTGCCCAGAGCACAATAGGTAGAGAGAATAGGTAGAATCTTGTTTAACTTCTACAAGTTTTGTATGAGAATTATCTGATCTAATAATCTATTGGTGTTGCCTGTCTGTTCTGCCACCTTGTCTCGTGCTTCAGTCTGAAACAGATCCTGAGAATCCCTCACCGAGAAAGATGTAGGAACCTTTCTAAGTGCATTTGTGAACTTAGATGAGAAGAATTAATTGGGACTATCTTTGGTCTTTTTTTCTGCATGTGTTCCTTTAATAGAGTTCTTAATTGGGTTAAAAGACTTTTGGACAGTTTTCCAGTTCATTAAACCTTTTGAACTAGCTTCCATTTTATGTTCATTCTTCTGTTTTGGAGCTATGAAGTACTGTAGAGAATCTTTGGCTTTTTTCCCCCCTCAACTTTGTTAACTTTGTTTTGCTTACTCTTGAAAGCATCTTTTCAGTGGAAGTATCTGAATTGGATCCTGTACACAGGTTAGGCCAAACCAAGATTTTACTATTTTCTTCTGCATTCCTGAATGAGCTGATCCCTGAAGATGGGATTACATCTAAACATTCTGGTTTAGTGTTGTGCTACTATTTGGGAGGGTAACTGAAATTTCATACCAGCATTGTTTCCTGACTCTCTACCTTCAGTGAGGTAGAGAGCTGGCACTGTCTGTGACAGCACTGCAGGAGCTGTCACCATCTTAGGCAGCTAGGAATGTAGTCCTAATGCTGTGTTTTCTCTCCTTTTTATTGAAATTACAGATCACAGAGATGTTCTGTTAGTGATTGGTATGGTTAACTTGCTGATCTAATTTGACAGGCTACTCTTTGTGAAGTAGCATCACTCCTTCACCAGGTGATTTGTTTCATGTCCAGGATAATACATGGACTTTTCCCAATCCTCCCATTAGTTTTACTTTCCTAAGATTGGAATGATTCCTTCCTGGTAAATCTGGTCATTCTTTTTCAGTTCTAATTCTTGAATTTATAAGGCTTCATGTAGAAGCACAGACATGTCTGATTCAGTTGCTTCCCCTGTTTAAAAGCACACTGTTTAAATAATTTTCAGTTTTTTCCATTTCTCACTGTTACCTGTTTGTTACCAACTCTAGCTTTGTTCTTTACTTGAGTGTGCTGACTTGACTAAAAGTTGACTGCATCATTCAGAGCTGTATACTTTCTTTCCCAGTTTCTGGTTTAAAAATTCTTCTGTGGTGATTGTAGTTTCCATCAAGCTTTAAGCAGAATGTTTTCTTCCATAGAGCGGCATTCTGTTCCAGTTTTTGACAATTCTGAAGTGTCCCCTATATTTTTACCATTTCTGAGCAGCTGACAGCAAAACTGTCAAGGTGGCTCTGCCACCTTGTTTGTTCAGACTTAGCAAAAAGTGTTAAATTTTAGTACACGGGACAAATGTGCTGTAATTTGGCACTTTCACATAGTCCCAGAATGGTTTGGTTTGCAGGGGACCTTTAAAGACCATCTTGTTCCAACTTCCCTGTCATAGACAGGGAACCTTTCACTAGAACTGGTTATCCAAAGCCCCACCTGCCCTTGAACTCTTCTAGGAATGGGGCATCCACAACTTTTCTGGGCAACCAGGTATGCTGCCTTACCACCCTCATTGTAAAATGTTGTTCTTTATGTCCCTGTCTCAGTTCAGTTGCCCCCTGCCCTTTCAATATCTAAGGTCATTACAACACTAAGAAGTAAATGCCTTTATATAATATACAAGATTCCAAAATATTTAATAACAATATGTTACAAATATCAAGTTCTTAAGAAGTAGTCTGAAGTTGTGGTAGGGAAAACAGTCAACCAAGATGTAAACTTACAGTAAATACTTCTGTTCTTACATTAGCTTCCTAGTTCCAAAATCTATAGTCTTAATACATTTACATTAAAAAAAAAAAAAAAAGAAATTCACTCTGATTGCACACACACATTCCCAACAGGATACTGCTCAACTGCTTTCTGAACCACACTCCCAGATTGCTTTGGAGCAAAGTTAATACTTTGGTGATCTTCAGTAATTGCCTCTGGGTAGCAATACCTGAGTCTAGAATCCCGTTAGCTTTAAGGACTTTTAAAAGTACTTTTAGAACGTGACGGTTTTTGGGAGCTTAAATTTCTTACCTTTTATGGGTTTTATACTGGGCGAGCTCTTTCCTTAGACCATTTTGTATTTTATAACATCTATGTGCTTCTGGAAAAGGTAGCAAAAGACTTAAATTGTGTTCAATTGATGTATAATCTGATTTTAAGTGTTATTGTGAAATGGATGCTCTTCTGGTTTCTGCATGATGGACAAGGATAGTTGTAGAATCGATGCCACTGCCAAATTAATAATAATGGTGAAGCAGAAATACATATATACATTTATATACTGGAGCAAAAGCTCTGGTGTCTGTCTTGCCTCCTGAACTGAAACCTCAAAGCTCTGAACTGAAGGACAACTGGACCTCCAGTCCTGCTGTGCCTCCTTACTGCTTCGAACAGCTTCTGTTGTTATTAGGTAATGCCTGTTTGGGTATTCCAGCTGTTGTACACATGCAGATACTTAAGAAGAAGCCAACTCCCCCCATTCCCCCTTTTGCTGTTCCAGTGGCTTATATTGGCTTTTCACTGTAGAGTACACTTTGAATCCTGAAGAGTTTTCCTTCTGTTGCACCCTGGAGGGCTGTATCTATAAACTTATTTTGTTCCAATGTTCTATTTAGAAATCCAGTGAATTCCTAAATTGGATTGTCTTTTGATGTGCTTCTGGAAGTGATATTAGAAATAAATATAACCCACAGCTGTACAGTCAGAACATTTCTAACGGGAATTCAGGTGATGAAGACTGAAGAACTTCAGACTGTAAAAGGAAAAAGAGGTGTATAAATTCAGCAATGTAATTACTTAGCTTATTTCCCTTTCCCTCTTTCCGTTCTTCTCAGTCATTGCCAATTTCCACTATAATTGAAAGAGTAGAGGGTAATTCTATGTACTCCTTGTAAAGGAGATAATTTTGGGGTGATTCCAGAGTAGTCAGTCAGTCCTTTTTATAACAGTCTCCTTGAAGGGAATGGCAAGTGAGTGGAAAGTCCCAGGCTTACAGTCCCTGAGGTGAATAGAAGTCAATGGAAACCCTGAGTTCTGTGATGTTGCACGCTGTCAGGGCTGCTCTGTACAGGGCAGCATCATGTTGTCATGTGTAGTCTTGTACCATGTTGGTTTTTCTACATGATGCATAGTTTATTCATACCAGGATGAGACTTTATAGTTGCCATCTGCTTAATTGGTATTTCCTTGTATTGTGTTGAAAATTAAGCAAAAGCTTACAAAAATTACCTGAGGGGATCTCTGATGACAAATTTTCACTTTGAGATGTTTGTTACGCTCTTGGAGCCTCTCTTCTTTAATTCCCACTTGTTGTAGTGACCATGTGGCCTGTATGATCCTTGCATTGTAATTTCTACACTTCTGGATGTTTCTGAAGTGTTTCCCATGGCAAAATTGCAATCCAGGTTGAGATGCCCAAGGCTTATCCTCTATTAAAAGTAATATTATGGAAAAGGTGAATGCATTATCTACTGTTCTTTTGTATTTTAAAACTATTAGTCTTCTTTAAAAGTTTAAAGCAGTAGCTGCTGATGATGATTGTACTTTTTTCTAAATGCTTTTAAGTAGCTCTTTCTGAGAACAGCCGTTTTAATGTTATTCATAGTAAACAAGGTCGTTCTAAGAAATGATAAGAGCGTGCAATTGTTTAAAAAGTAGCTATGGAAACTAGATGACTCTCAATTTAATATGAACATTCATTGCTTTCATTGGCTGTGCTCCCTTCTTGAAACTGACGTGCTTCACAGGCGCTCTACAACATTTCTAATTAATCTAATTTTCTTTAAATGGGCAAAATATTCATCCTGATTAAGATATGTTAGAGTTTTAAAACATAGGACAGCTGTTTGCTTAGCTTTCTGTTTATTTTTTTAAAGTCATAAATAGAATCTTCATTTTCTTCCAAGCTGGAAATATCTGGTAAAGAAACTTTTCTTCTTGAAACAAGACCAAAAGTGCCAAATTACAGCTTTAAGTCATTTAAGACAAAAGACTTGTCTCATGTACATTACAAAACATATCCTGAAGGCTACAGGAGTTGTGTATCTAGACTTGAAGGTTCAGAGTTTAGTGGGCATAACTTCCAGTTTCTTAGATTACATTATTTGCACTGCATGTCTAACTCAAATGGTTAAATAGTACCATTTTACCTACCTAATGACATTTTAAAAAATACTTGAGTAGTTATTTTCTCATTAAATGGGATGGGGGGAGATGCTTCCAGTTTAAAAGAATGAAACCAAAGAGACAATAAAAGCTGCTGATTGCCACACATTTCTTTCTGTTAAGTCTGTGGTGGCTGCATGGTTCTAGATAGAAAATACCCTGGGAAAACTAGTTAAATGTTTCTAGTTCTAAAAGTTCGCTTCAAAGCTGGAGTTAGTTTTTGATGCTGAGAGGGGTAGATCATAAGCCATGAGCATATTTGATGTCAGGTTCCTTGACGTGTTGAATTTGGTGTGGCTCTCCTAGGTTTGTGTCTCTTGAATGTATTTGTGAAGCTCTAAAATACCAGTGACTCACATCGGAAGTTGTTGCTGTTCTGATTCAACGTCCTGCTGGTACCTAGAGTATAATGCAGTTACAGTCATTCAAAACAGATTTATTGGCTTTCCTAGCTGTATAGAAAACAGTATGCATGTACTCTTAAAATCTTTTTAACATGGTAGTGCTTGCTAGAAAAGGCTTATTTGTCAGCTTTTAGCATGCTTGACATAAGCTTCCAGAACTGTTATTTCTGCTCTGCTCTTAAACATGTGCTATGAGGAACCATAGCTGCTTTTGGCTGGGGCTATGGAACTCACTTAAATAGTTTTAGATTCAGTTAAACTGTGAATTACAGTGGTTGTCTTCTGAAAACATTTAATTGTGAAACTTGTTACAGAGAATTGAAGAAGTAATATGTGTCTCTATTGTAAGATTCAAATGTCAGCTCTTGGCTTTTCTGAGCCTTTTTGCTTCTCTTCCTCCCATCCCCTCCTGTGTTAATGGGGGAAAAACCAAATGAAACCAGAAAATCCCAATATCCTATATAGCTTAAATCAATTACAGTTGTTGTGCACTATATATATAGTAATTGTTTTTTAAAATCGTTTTATAATTTAGTAAAATTAAATTATTGCAGTTTGCATGCAGTACTCTGTGTGTCAGACTTATACAGAATGTTTTGGCATTCACAGAAGCTGTAGTTAGGATCTGAAGTTCTTAACTACACTAGTCAGGAAAAGTAGTTATGGCTGGAAGTACAGCCCCAGTTTTACCCTTTGGTATGTTGTTATAAAATACTGTTCTTTTTACTGTTGTGTGTTATTTCACAGCTATTAATATAGCATTCAGAACTAGGGAAATGCAGAGCTTCATATAGTAGAGAACAAGAGCAACTTGTAAGAATTACAGCAACTTGTGGTGTGAGCTACAAAACAGAGAGCACAAACAAATTTAAGGGTACTTTGAAAATCAAAATACTCTCATCATCCAGCTGATTAATTGTAGTAGGAAATTGCTGTGTGTCCTGTAGTTTGAAATTGGGTATTTTTTCAGGTGCTTGGTACATTTTATCTTCATTTCTGTCAAGGAAGATAGTTGGGATATTTCTTGGCTAATTTTTAAGTATATTTGTGCTGTATAGTTTATTCAAGCTGAACTAAAAAAAAAGCTGCTCTTTGATAACAAGTATGAACAGGAGATATTTTGCTGTAACTAGGTTGCTTTAATTGTGAAAACAAAACTCTACTATAACAGCTAATACTTCCATGTATGTAGAACTCTGTGTATGAGCTAAAACTTCTTACAAGCTAAGAAGCAGCAGGCTGTAAGGATTCTGAAAGGTCAGAAAGTCAGCTCTGTTTATGAGCATCCAAAGCCAAATAACATAGGAATATTGTGACTCCTGTGTGGAGATTTTTGCTTTTTTTCCCCCCCTCCCAACCTTGTGTTTCATTTCCAGCCTCCAGGCCCAGTTTGTTGTCCTGTGAGGCTGATACTGGCAGCAGAGGATTGTCATCTGCCTGCCTAAAAGTATCAGTGGTCGCCTATCATTATCATGAGAAGGGTACGTGGCCAAGACAACTCTGTGTGCAGGATGCTCCTGGTTATCTCCCCGTGGCTGGAAGGAAGTGGGGTCTTGCACGAATCCATTTCTGGCTATTTCCCCTGGAAGGCAGGCTGCGGGTTTAACAAGTGCCTGTGGGTGATTCAGCCATGCCCAGCTTGGAACAGGAGCCAGGCTGCAGCAGGGAGCGCAGGACTCGGGTCACTTCCAGTCAGCTGGAAGGGCAGAGCCAGGGCCTTCATTCCCCCAGACTCTTTTCTCTGGCTGTGCACAGTGGAGCTGAGAGTGTTTGCTCCTCAGTCATGGATGTGATCAACTGGGGAGAAGGAAGGCATTTGAACAAGCTGAGTTCAAAGTAGTGTTTAAAGTACTGGAGATGAGTGGCAACCGCTCCATCTTTCGCTCTTTGTTCAAAAGTAGTGTGTTAAGCCCAGGGATTCCAAACAGCTACTTCTTTTCATCATTAAATTATGTATAAGAGTAGGTACCTATGGTATTTATTGCTGGAATTTCCAAAAATAGCACTGAGTGGTAAGTCCTGCCAAAAAACTCAAGGAGTGTTGAGAAATACTAGCCTATTACAGGAATATTCAAGTTCTGGAAACAGGAAGAATGTGCTCAGTCTCATCATGATTCATATTAGTGAAGTGGCCTGGGAATGTGTAATGTCAGTTTCATGGTAGTATCCAGATTTTTTGGACATCCTGGTTGCTTTACCAAGGTAGAGGTGAATTTGCTCATGCAGAACCAACATGTCTCTTTGGCAGGAATGCCAGTTTCCCAAAGTTCAGAGGAACAAGTTTAGCCAGGCTGCTGAGGTTGTGTAATTCACAAACCAGCTGGCACCACAAAATGTTTCCAAAACACAGTCTATTATCAATGATCCTGAGATGGTACTATTTTATTTATATTCCTCCTACTCAGTAGATTTTGTTTGCAGGTTGTCTGTTTTAGTATGTTCGCAAGGTTGGTTAATCAGTTTTGTGATTCAACGTGTATTAGTCTATGCAAATATTCTGAACAGTAAGTTTTCTGTTTGTTTTGGCAGGAAGTTGTCAGTGTCAATCATATTATATAAAAATACAAATTCTGATCTGGTTTATAATTAAGATGTCTCTTTTAGTAACAGAATAATTTTATCTTTTTCTATGGAGCCCAAAATATAGCCAAATGAAGGATAGTTTTTCAGTGCTGTTGAAACCATGTTTTAATTTTCAGAATTCTGTTATAGAATTGTAGAGGGTAATGCTGTACTTAAATTTTTCAAGTTAATAAACTTAGTCATAACACATGCTCTTTCAAATTATGCCATAAACAAATGAGTTTCTAGAGGTGAATTGTACATCTGAATTGTTTCTTTATGAAAGGTGCATAATTGTTTGCTTTTTCTTTTATTTTCCTCCCTAGGAAAAAAAGAAGCATACACAGTATGTCATGAAAATGTTTTTAAAAAGTAATTAAGAAATAGTTAATTTCAGTTTTTAATTTTATTTTTTCTGTTTTTATTTTTCTTTTATTTTTTCTATGTTACTGTGATGAAGAAGCAGCTTTAAAAATTGAAATTATATGAAATACATATTGATGGTATTCTTTAATTAGATGTTTATTTTGTGATTCATTATGCATGCAGTTCCCTAGCTAAATAGTGTACTATTTCCAGAAGTGCAGTCTGCTTTTTCCGCTTTGCTGAGCAGTCACTGGATGTTTTAAGATAATTTAAATTAAGTTTAATATATTTAGGAGTTCAAGCATGTATTTCTTTGAACTCATTAACGAGGATAGAAAAAGAACTCTAGCAGACAATTTCAATAACGAAGCACACAAATCAAAAGAATGTGAGGAGAAGATTCTAAATTGAGCCCTAAGGATGTAATTTCAAACACTTTATAACCTGTCCTTTTTATAGTTTAGACTTGTTGGAATGACAGCATTCAGCTGATATTAAAAAAACATCCCTTATGCAACAGGGAGAAAAAGAAGTAATTATTGTGAAATGTGGTTTACTTTTATGTCTGTGTATAACATGAGCCTGTAAGTCACAAGCTTCAGCGACTTAAAATAAATGCCTGGTGTTGTGTATACTTATTTGGTATATTGTACCAAAACTAAGGACTGGGACAGCATCAGAAGAAGGAATGTACTGAATTACATTTTCTCAAAAGTGACTCTGAAAAATATTTCATATAACAAAGCCTGTAGTTCTAAGGAGATCAAAATTTTGCATGTAGAGAAAGAAGCAAAGTGAATTTTTGAGGAGAAATCGGAGACATCCTTAAAAACCAGAGGAATGCCTCACAGACTTCAAATTTACCAACTGCAAATAGGAAAACAAGCTATTCCTAGACCTCTGGAATGCAGTCTGGGCTTTTGGTCACAGTATTTTTATTTTTTCTTAAAGTAGGCAGAGTGGTTTGGAATGGGAGCTCCAAGTTCCTCCAGACATTGTTGGTTCAGCCGTATGTTAGAAATGCTTCAGAGCTGCTTTCTTGCAAGCTGAATTTGAGCTGTAGGTGGACTTGCTTTTAAAATAATGAATTAGATCATTTTCACATACTTTATCCCTGTGTTGATCGAGGGCTGAAGTCAGGGATACAGTGTTCTTGAAGTTTGCATTTCACTGCCTTCCAGGGTGACGAATGTGAGGTTCAGGAACTGGAGTTAGGAACCACGAGGAATCTCTGCTGTGGCATTCCCAGGCAGGATAAAGACCGCTGAATGTAGCATCTATGGGTTTAAAGTCCAATGATGCAAAGCTGTGTCTGACAAGTAACAAAATCCTGCCATGAAATCATGGCCAGCAATAAAATAAATGGGAGTTCTGCTGTTGACTTCAGTGAAATCAGGATTTTATGCCAGTGTCTGGGAAAACAGCTTGTATGAAACCAGCTTAAGTGGTTTTCTTTTGCGTATGGACTAAGCAGTGTACCAACCTTTCACTGTTAAAATCTTTGCAGTCTCTTGTTAGATGGTGATGTAGATCTTTGTTTTACAGATGGGGAAGTGAAAAAGAAAAAAATGTGTGCTTATTCTATGCAAACTTCTCTGTCTCTGGAGCAATATGTATGGCTCAGTAAAGAGCACTGTTGGTAGGAAAAATGAGAATTTCATACAGTTTCACTTTTGTCCATTACCTCAATGCACTAGAAAATCTTACCTTTTACCTAATTATTTTAGAAATAGAGTTAGGGCATAATTATGATATTAATTATAATTATAGCATTTGTTGGGATCATTAGCAGTGGAGGGCTGAGGCACTACTGAGTTGAAATTTACACTCACTTTCAGTCCTGTAATTTTTGCTGAAAATCATGAACATTTCTCAGACAAAAATATTACTGTCTTTATATTATCTGGGTTTGCTTTCAGAATAATTATTTTAAGACAGTTTTCAAGCAACCAGTCTTTTTATGGCAGTAATAAATTAAGCATGTAAATGAGGAAAACCAGCCTATTTTTAAATCTAGATTCTTTGCATGCTGTTTTTAGATTTGCTAGATGTATGAAATGTTGCAGTGATCTATATATGCCAACAGCTACTGTTGATGTACTAAACTTATTTTTTATTTCTTTAATGTCTGAAATGACAAGAAATATGTTATATCTCTCCTGATGCTGGGACACTAAGCCAATACAGAAATACTCCTAAAGTGCTCCTATTAAGCCTTAAAGCGATTAGTCATGTAGCTAAAATCTACCATAGCTGTTCTCCATTATGAAACAAGCTTGATAAGCTGATAAATAGCATTGTGGTGGAGTTTGATTATTTTTGATGTTATCTCTAATAGAAGTATAAATAAAGCATGTTGGTTTTTGTTATTCTGTTGTCAAGGTTGTCGCTGCAGAGAAATTTCTTAGGTCATGATAGTGAATAATTGCTTTATCAGTTCTGTTAGTTTTAATCTGGTCTTTAGCTTTACTGAAGTCTCTTTTACATCAGGGATCTTGTACTGACACAAAAAGGGTGTAGGCACAAACATGCTATTGCTCTGCATGTTATTTTTCTGAAAATATGTGATGATGAACACACAGTTATAATGCATCATATATATGTATTTTTAGTGAACAAAATGTTATTTAGCTGAATTTCAACAAACTACAATTCACTAACAATTTTTGAAATTGCTGCCCTCTGATCCTGCATAAATTTACGATCTTGTTAATTAGAAGATATTTTTCTGTGTGATGTTATGTTCAAACTATTTGTATATATGCCTCAAGGTTTTGGAAGCTCCTTTATCCCAAAATTAGGCTTCTGGTAAGTGTAACTGCTTGCTGCTGTCCCCCCTTTCTCTGGTTCTGCCCACAGCTGGAGGCATTCCATTTTGGTGGTGACTTAATATGAAGGACAGTCTTTATTGGTCTTTTGTGGTATGAAGAAATAGATCATATGAGTTGTTTATCTAGTTCAGCTAAGAAAGTAATTATACATTTAAAAACATAGATCTTAAAAGTATTCTTGGCCTAATGCAAATATTTTTTCTATGCCCAAGTCTTTTCACCACTAATCTTCTCACTCTCTGGACTACAGCACAACATGTACTTCTGTTCTTGTTGTGCATAATTTCCAAACTTCCCAGATGTGGTAGGAAGCTTGCCATTGTTTCATCACTTGAATTTAGGTGACTGCTGTGGAGGACTTGGATAAACTTTGGGGTTTGGGGTTTTTCTGACCCTCCATCTTTAAGATTGCTAAATTTTGTGGTGTAACTTAGGAAGAGCAGCCCCTGTGGTGTTTCAGGGAGTGTATGCTGTAGCCAGTACAGTCCATCAGAGCTACTTACTGCTGATTTAATATACCAGGAAAAGCTTCTGCTGATGATTACACACACTGAAGAGGGAGTCTGGATATAATCTTGAAATTTTCAAGGCTTGCTCATCATAAATTATGCTTCTTGTCAAGTAAATTTAGAAAGCCTTCAGTAAATGTGGTTAAGATTCCTAAAGTGCAGCGACCATTTTCCCACTCAAACATGAAGACATAACTTGTTCTCCTATGAGCACTTCTTGTGTATAGTACTTGGGCAAAGTCAGTATTGTATACATCTGCTTGTAGTTGCTTATGTAAGAAATCAGTATGTATTACAGAGGGATAAAGTGATCCAACTTGCACACCTGGCACTTCTTTAGCAGGAGAAAAGTAAGGTCTGTTTACATTTTTTATGATTTAGGAAACTGATATCCTTAAGCATAAGGATTTCTGATTTTCTTTTTCTGTGATCTCAATCAAATTTGAGGTGTTCTCATCAACCATTACATTGGCATTCTTGAAAGCAATAATAATTATAGCTTGTCATAGTTCTGATTATGCATTATGTGGAAAAAGTATTTATTTAGTCTAGAACTTACTGCAGGTAATTTTTTATTAGGGTTATTTTGTGTCTTTTTCTCGTGTAGTCCCTAAAGAATTTTCTCTGGAGTCAGAGTCTGGCTTTTGCCTACCTGTGCTCTTTCTGGACACCCTTAGCTTTGTGAATATCAATGCCTTTAAAAGCCTTCCTTGTTATTTTGTCTCAGCTCTTTGCACCTTAGTAATGCTTTGAGTTTTGTCTTTTAATTCAGTTCTGTATGCTGGAAGCTTTCACTGGGCTGATGGGGGAGTCTCTTGGTTGTTTGGCTGCAGTTGTGGCAGGCATCACTTGTGTGTGTGACACTGCTGGTTGCTTCTGATGCACACTGTCCTGTTCATCAGTGCTCAATTTCCTCTGCAATCCAGGCACTCAGAGTCTTCATCTCTTCTTGTCTAGCCACCATTGTCTTGGAGGTTTGTATATTTTCCCACTTGTCCATAGGTCTAATTTATAAAAAGGTTATAAACCTATGATGTGTTCCTTTATATCTGACTCCTTCTGAGAAACTGTTTATACTATTAAGATCATACTTGTAAAACATCTTCCAGACATAACAAGCAGTAGTGAGAAAACAGTTTTTGCTAATCCATCTTCATTTTTGCAAAAGCTTGATGGGGTAGTTACTTGCTCTTTGCATTAATGTTTTTTGTAATTTTTTCTAATCCATCTTCATCTTTGCAAAAACTTAGTTACTTGCTCTTTGCATTAATGTTTTTTGTAATAATGAATTAACCTGTCAGAATATCAAAGATAGGCCAGGGTTTTCAGTTCTTTACTATCATTTTTACTTTTATTTAGGTATTATATTCCTAAATGACAGATTTCTGCTTAATGCAGACAAGGATCTAAGTGTATTCCCAGAGAGTATTTATCTTGTGTGACTGTAATTGCTAGTCTGGAAGACAAAATAATAATTGAGGGTTTTCTGAGCTACTGTAACAAAAGTGCATATAGTTTTAAGTTACTTATTAACCTGAACTGAGGTATTATCAAACCATGTATATGTTAATAAACTTCAAAAGGATATATTATAAAGAAATATTTTCAAAAAATGAATGTTATGTTCCATATATTTGCCCGTTTTAAGCTTACAGCACTGTTAATAATCTAATATTTCTTAGTAATCTCTTGTAATAGAAATCTTCAACATTTTTTTCAAATTTCAAATAGATTATATCAAACTACTGGGCTCTTTGTCTCCTTTGTCTCTTGTTTAACGTGCTCAAGGATTTGAGTGGATTAGTGATGTGTGGTTTTGCTTTGCAGCTGCTGTGCTCGCTTGCCTTTATTGTATAACATGCATTGTGGGAGTTTGTTTCTATTTTTAGTTGTCATTTCAACATGCTTTTCTAATACCAAAGTCTGTCTTATGGGTTGACAGTTGAGAAACTATCACTAGTTAATATGTCTTGATCCGAGTAATTTTTTTATGAGCCTGTGTCAATGTAACATGCCACTAGTACTGTGCGCAGCTGCTGTGCTCACTTGCCTTTATTGTATAACATCCATTGTGGGAATTTGTTTCTATTTTTAGTTGTCATTTCGACATGCTTTTCTAATACCAAAGTCTGTCTCATGGGTTGACAGATGAGAAACTATCACTAGTTAATGTCTTTATCCGAGTAATTTTTTTATGAGCCTGTGTCAATGTAACATGCCACTAGTACTGTGGAAACAAACACAATTTTCTGTGGAAAATATAATGTAAAACAGGAAAGGGAAAAACATACATTAATTTACTGAAGACAGTGTATTGAACTGACAGAGTGCAGTGCTGTGGTTAAGTCTCTGCTAACTAGCAAATTTCATCTTGACTCATTGCTGCAACATAGTGTATGCTTGAAGGGCAATTTCTTACTGCGGGTGTTGGTGACATTAGCAGCCACTCCTTTAAAAGCTGAGTTTGATAGTGACAAAATCTTACCTGACTGTAGGATTATCAATGTAGCGTCCTGGAAAACAACAAGAAAAAAGCCCAAAATGAAGAGTTAACCAATAAAAGCAGAGGAGCAACAACAAGTCAGCAACACATGCAGGTTTTCTGTTGTGGAGTTTCTACTTTTTTGCCTCCTTGAACTTTACTGATAAGAGGTGTCTGGAAAGTTGAAGATACATGTATGGCTGGAAATCTATATAGAATAATCCAGATGGCAAATTAATTTGTCTGGATTTGTGAAGAGCTTCATTGCTTAAGTGTTAGTGAAAGTATGCATGAGGTAACAAATAATTTGTGACTCCTAGTTGTTCATTTGGCACATGGTGAAAAGGGAAGTTTGTGAAGTGCTGTTACTGTGAGACTTAGACTCAGCTGGTTTGTGTTCATCATTGTCTCTGCCTTTTCTAGCTTTCATGCATACTGTTTCTTTAATGGTGGTTTAGGATACTTAAGACTTAATACTATAAAAAGATTTCTAAAAATTTGCGTCACTTGTATCTTGATGGCACTTTGGGAGTAGGGTGGGGCAAACTTTTTATACCTCTTTTAATGAAAATATGCAGTAGGCAAACGTTGCCTTTTTTTTACTGATAAAATTGCCATTTATAGTTTAAGTTTTTAGAGAAGGAATATTCTTCAAGTTTAGTCTTTGAATGCTGTGTTACATGAGGAATGCTTGCCTGCTGCTGCATAACTTGCAAGAAGTGTAGCTCCCTTCAGCTCCTGTGACCGAGCATCTGTATTGTTGCTCTGCACCTGAATATTTAACCAACAGATACATTTCTCTTGCCTTAAGAGCTCTTTCTGCTTTTTGACATCTAGGAAACCAATCATTGCTTATGATTCTGGAAATCTCAGTGTATTTCTTTAGAGACCTGGAAGAATGTTCGTAATCTGCACATTTCAGTTTATGTTGTATGTGAAAAATGAGGTGCATCAATGGAGTCATAACTGGGCTCTTTTCAGAGAGGTTTTTTTCACAGAGCTTTAGTTCAGCTCTTACACCAGGTTATGCTGGCAAATGGGATCCAGCCAATGAACAATTCAGTTGAGCCTGCAAATACAGGGCTAGCTTTATGAGCAAACACTTAGGAGTTAGATAATCCCTGAAAGTGTCTTGGACAAGCTTTTACTACAGAAATTACATCTAAGAGGGACAAAACTGGTACTTGGGGATGAAGGTTAATGTTTCACATTTGTGTGAACCTTTATAAACAACTTTGAATTCCTTTTTATCTTGGCGTAGATTAAATATCTCTATTAAAATTTGTTGTATTTGTTGTATTAACTCATTTACAAACCAAATCAATTTGATGATAATTGAAGAAGATATTTTTATATTGTAAATAATGTTCTAACTCTTTAAGGTGGTAAAAAAAAGTAGGAATTAATAACTTGATGGTATTATTTGAAAACTATTTCGTTATCTCCAAACTACTATCTTTGCAAAATTTTGCCTGGAAAAAAAATGTATTGCAAAGATATAAATCAAGGCAGTTTTATAAAGAAGATATTAATGCAACATTGTGGGGTTGTTATTGTAAGACGGGCAGGTCTCTGTGCTTGTTTTGCAGTGCTTGCACTGTATTTCAGGGAGAGGACTTTTAAATATGTGCTAAAAATAGATTTTTGCACATAAAATCAATTTTTGTAGGTCTTCTGCAATGGTGAAAATAAAGAAAAACTGAATGCTTATCCCTTTCATCTTTGGTTACTGGTAGGACCTTCTGAAATAGGTCATCCTTGATTCATGATGGGTATGATATTGTAAAGGGCTTTGGAGAAATCTCATCTGTTCATCATAAGCTGGGAAGTTAAACTTTTTCATGTATCTTAAAAAAAATCATCTATATATATGTATATATATCAGAGAAGCAGTGTAAGGAGGAAACAGCTGGCAAAGGTCAGGCTGAACTAGCAACTGAATTTTAACAATTTATGGGGGGGTAGGATGTTAGTTCTATTTCCATGCCTTTTGAACTGGCCTGCATATTTTCTTTACTATCTCATAGTTTTAGAAAATACTGGTTTTCTTCTCCTTTTGCTTTTTCATTGTGACTTTGGGAGGAGGTAATGAAGAAGGAATTAAATTTCTATGTTTGCATGAAGCAGTAGTGTTAACAATTCATATTTTCTGAAATATTGCTAGCTAGGAGCCAGGCATGGGAGCATCAGGCTTACAGTAAATAAAATAAAGAAAGCAACCTGAGTGAGATTTGTCTTAGTTTACTCTAGACAGTACTTTTCATGCCAAATGTTGTCGATCTTATTTCTGCTTGCCAGAGTTATTCTAATACATCACATTCTTTCTCTGGTTTATCAAGCAAGAGACATTTCTTTGCATGATAGCTAAAAATGTTTCTTCTTCCTCTGTAGTGGTCTTGTATCCTTATTAGTATTTATCATATTGTTTGTTTGTTGAAGGTGCAGTTAGACATTTGTTTATCTGCCTGGTGTACGCTTCAGCAATGGAAAGTTTTTGTCAAGTTTATTAAGTTAGTGTCAGTTATATGCCAAGTTCATCCAAACTGAGCATAAGTATTTAAGAAAAACAATTTAGACTAGTCTTAACTTTGGTTTCATGTGATTATTGTAAGCAGATAACTTGGTGATTTAGATTAGGCAGTTTAGTCTGCATTGAAACAAAAATTAACAACTTGCACATCATGTGGAGGTGTTTTCTTTTAAAGAATTGGATTAATAAAGTTTACAGCTTTCCAGTGTAGTACTGAGTAAGCCTCTCTTGGAAAACAAAGCTGTCTTTGCAGTAATTTAGAACATTAATATTTAATGCAAACTAAATTAAGGAAGAAAATTATAATACCTGAGCAGGATGGAAAAGGCAATCTTTGTAAATTCTAGTGGCTAAGATTTTAGCCTCCAACATAGGGTGTTCATGGTTTTGGTGTGGCATGGTTTGTTGTTGGTTTTTTTACATTATTCTTAAACATTTTTTAAATAATTTCAAGTGTTATGATGGACTTTTGTAGGCTGACAGTTGAGCTTCAGTGTGATGGGATGGGTGGAAAGATAAAGGGTAAATAAAACTAAAAGGACCTAGTATGAACAAACAAGGAAGGCCCTGTTGAACATGTGAAGATTGGGGCAGCCTTGGCTACAGTGACCAGGACATTGTGGAACTCAGTATCTTACATGAAGGAAGAGGGGCAGCAATTGAGATTGCAACCCTGGACTTCCAGAGTGTTAATTTTAGCCTATTCAGAGACTTTTTCTTGACAAATATCATTGCAATGTGCCTTCAGAGAAGAACGATCCAAGACAGCTGGTCAGTATTCAAGGATTATTTTTTTCAGGCTCAAAAGTGGTGTATCCTCATGAGAAATAAATCGAGAAAAGTAGGCTAGAGACCTGTGTGGATGAACATGGCACTCCTGTCAATACCCAAGCACAAGTGAGAGATACACAGGAGAAGGAAGCAGGGACAGAACACTTAAGATATAAATAGAGGTGCTGTCAGAGTATGCAAAAATGCAACAAGGAAGGCTGAGGCCCATCTGGAATTAAAAACCTGTCCAAGGATAACATCAGTAACAATTGGGAAATTAAGAAAAATGTGGGCCTGTTTCTAAATGAAGTGGGGACTCTGGTAACAGAGAATGCAAAGAAGGCAGAATTACTGAATGTCTTCTGTCCATCAGTCTTCACTGACAAGACCAGCCCTTAGGAATCTCTGACCTGGGACACCAGAGGAAAGGAATGGTGGAAGGAAGACTTCTGCTTCGTCAGGGAGGGCTGGGTTAGAGATCACCTAGGCAAGCCTGACATCCATGGGTCATGGGCCATGATGTGATGCATCCATGAGGGCTGAGAGATTTGGCAGACATCATAGCTAGGCCACTTATGGTCATCTTTGAAAGGTCATAGCAGTCAGAAGCGGTGCTTGAGGACTAGAGGAAAGCAAGTGTCACCCCAGCCTTCAAAAAGGGTGAGAAGGAGTACCCAGGCAACTGCTGCCTCACCTCAATCTCTGGAAATGTAATGAAGTGCCTTGTTCTGGAGGCCGTCTTTAAGTATGTGGAAGACCAGAAAGTTTCCAGGAGTACTCAGCGTGGATTCACTAAAGGTAAACCACACTCGACCAACCCAGTTGTCTTCTACAGTGACAAAACTACCTGGATGGATGAGGGGAGAGAAGTGAATGTTTTCTACCTGGACTTCACTCTTTGACACTGTCTCTCACAACATCCTCATAGGCAAACTAGGAGGTACAGGCTGGAGGAGTTGACAGTGAGGTAGTTTGTGAACTGTCTGAATGGCAGAACATTTGACCAGGCCCCATATTGTTCACTCATTCATCAATGAACTGGATGAAGGGGTAGATGCCTCCTCAGCAAGTTTACTGGTGACACAAAACTGAGAAGATGTCTCTGGCTGATACCTCAGAATGCTGTAGAGAAAGATCCTGACAGGCTGGAGGATGGGCAGAGAAGAACTGTCTGAAGTTCATAGGCAAATGAAGGGTCTTGTACCAGCACAGGCTGGGGTCTGACCTGCTGGAAAGCAGCTCTGTGGAGAAGGGCCTGGGGGTCCTGGTGTAGCCATCCATGAGCCAGCAGTGAGCCCTTGTGGCCAATGGTGTCCTGGGGTGCATTAGGAAGAGCATTGTCAGTAGGTCAGGGAAGTGATCCTGCCCCTCTGCCCAGCCTTTGTGAGGCACATCTGGAGTGCTGAGTGCAGCCCTGGGCTCCTCAGGACAAGGGAGATGTGGACCTCCAGCACTGGGTTTGAGCAGAGGGCAGCAAGGGTAATTAGGGTACTGCTAATCAGAGGTCATTAGGAAGACTCTGCTTGAGCAGACTTTGACCCCACCAGTGGTCCCTTCCAACCTTAACCATTCTGGGATTCTGTAATACTTTGCAACTGATTTAAACCTTAACAGAAAACACTCAGCCACTTAAATGGCAGCATCTGTACCTAGTATTTTGGTCTCTGCTGTCAAGTCCCACTTCTACATTCAGTATAGGCACTCTTCTATGTGCAAAACCAGAAATGGATGTCCTTATAGGACATCAAATGGGGTCCATTAGAAAAAGATAAGTTGTTCAGGAGTGATTGCAGTGATTCTTCAAAGAAGTTAAATTCATATGTAAGCAGTACTGCAGGCAATGACTACAGCTTTATCTCAGGCTGTGAGGGTTCCCACTCATACTTCTTGTCTGACTGTGTTGAATTCCAAGCCTGACCTCCAATACCAGTGAAGGCTCTCTTTTGCTCTTCTGGTAGGAACCCTAAGGACAACCTAGAAAATCCAGTATTTTCTCTTAGTCTGGCAAAAGGACTTCTACTGAATGTAATGAGACTGTGTAAGTAGTGTATTAGAGCTATTGACTAGGAGACAGCCTGAGCAGTTATGTTTCTATTCTCTGTCGGAGGTTTAGAATGTCACTATTAATGCATGCTCTTGTTAACTTGGATCAGCTTGAGAAAAAGAGCATCTGTGTAGGACAAAACCCCATTGTTTGTTCTAACCACAAATCCATTTGCTACAGCAGTTACTAAGCATCTTGAATAACATGACCAAGGAGTTAGGCATTGCTTTGGAGATAGGGGCTGGCTCAGGCTCCACATGTCAGAAAATAATGCTGTAGTCATATAAGTTCTTAGCTGAAGCTCTGCAGTCTCACCTCTGTGAGGAAGTGCTGCTCAGCTGTCCTTTTGAATATAGGGTTCATGACTTATTCTCAGAGGTTATTTACCCTGCAGAACTGTGGCTCTGAGGGATGGTTGTTTCAAATCTCATAACTTTTTTCCCATTTTTCCATTTTTGAATACCGAACTAGTTACAGACTCTCAGTAGAGAATGAAGTAAAGCAGGCTTCCAGCATCCCACTCTGTATGCCTTCATTTGAGCAAAGGACAATGTAGTCTTGATATAGCCACTGTTATTAGGTTAGTAAATTATTCTACTTTCAAGGAGTGTGTTTTTACGATCTGATCTGCACTAGCTAGGACTACTTGAAGGCGTGTTATTAGTAGGTTTGTTACTTGAAAGTGTGTTATTACTTGCTAGGTGGTGGGATTCTTCAGCCTTGGGGCCCCAAAGCAGCTTTTGGTTTCATTGCACATAGCTAAGAGCTGCCCAATCTGCTGCCTTTTAAATTGCTGGAAGAGTGAAGGCCAGTTTGTTAGTGAATAAATTATTCCTACTGCTGATGGCTGCTAAGTAACCTTGGGCTTTTTGATAGGGAGAGGAGGAAATTGTTATTGAAAGTTGGTAAGGCCTTGTGCAGTGGAAAGCTGAGGTCATAGGGAGGAATCTAGCTATATGAGTCAGGATTAGCAGTGAGGGAATCCTGAGCTTGGAGGAATTTTCTTCTTTAGCAGGAAGGGAAAATGGTTTTTGTGTTAAGGGAGGCCATGTGGTTATGGGACTATTGTGGTTATGGGACATTTGTCAGAGATGTTCAAGTGCAGGCAAAGAGAAAGTGGATGGGCAAAGTAATGTGACTCTGGGACACAAACCTTGTGATTAGGTGGGAAACATCTGAAAAAGGGGAAGAGGAGCAGTGCTTTGCTCTTTTGTTGGAGGGTTATGGTGAAGAAGGAAATGATTTCTGGGAACAGAATATATCTTGCATGGAATGAGAGTTGTAATAAATGGAATAAGGTTTGAATGCTTTACTGCTGGGGAAAATCAGATGGGTTTAGGTTCTACTTAATATATCTTGTATGGAATGAGAGTTGTAATAAATGGAATAAGGTTTGAATGCTTTACTGCTTCTCTGACCTGTCTGGAAAGCTCTGTGTGTTAACAAATTTGAGCTGCAGCTCATTTTGATCAGAGCTTTTCCCTGTTCCTCCCTGTTTTCTGAGCTGTCCATGATATTTCTCTTGCCATGTCAAAAAGAAAGTTATATAATCCCTGTAGTCTTTCTTTCTTAGGAGTTTGAGCTGACAAGACAATGAGGGTGCTAAATGCTTGGAAAATTAGGTGCTTACTTCTAAGGTTGTATGTTTCCCAAAATGTATTTTGAAAATTTAAAGTACAGTTGAATTTGTCTTCAATTTTTTTACAAGTAGTTACTAAGTAGAATTTATTAATTCTTACATTGTTCTGTCTTTTCTATCTCTTTCCAAAACAGGATGATACCCCTTTCATCTCAGACATTAATGATGAATCTTCATCATGGCCAAACACAGGAATATGTGATTAAGCCCAAATACTATCCAGTAAAAAAAGTGATTTCAGGAGAGCAGTCCACTGAGGGCTCATTACCACTGAGGCTGGGCCAGGATCAACCTGCATCCCCTTTGCGATGTGAGTACAAAAAGCACACTCCCTTCTCTCCTCCCCACAAAGCTCCCACTACTCGGTTTTTTGAGATCTTGAAATTTTCTCCAGTAACACTTGAAGGCAGAGAAAGGTTAAAACAACTCTACGTGAGAATTCTTTGATTAGCAGATGCTTCAATATTCTGAATGTTGTGGAGAAACAAAACAGATTTTGTGGATGAGAAAAAAAATTGAACTTGATTCACTGTTGAAAATTTATCATGTTATTTCTAGATAATAGTTTTTTCTTCAGAAAAGGGTGCTTTGTAAATGCTTTGTTGGAATAGGCACATCTCTGAGTGTAGTCAGTGTCAGTATGATGGATATCTTTTTGGAAAGCTGGAGTTCAGGACTGTGGTCTCACTGGTGACTATTTTCTCTATATTTAATTTATTACGTGTTTATGAACTTCTGCACAGTATGGAGCTGCCTGAGAGTTTCTGCTTCATATTTATAAAAAAAAAGGTTGTGTAGGTGCCCAGCTTGTGGCCTTGGCTCATGCCCCGTTGTGTGCAGAGCTTGAGGACAAGTTTTGGCTTAGAAGATTAAGAGCTTGATGAATTATGGGTTAGGTATTACAGAACGTCTGCTGGCTTGATTTGGAGAAAAGTTCCTGCAGCTGAATAATGGACTGATTAACATTGAGACCTTAAGGTACTTGCAGTCTCCTGACAGACTTCCTTTGCTGTAGCACAAAGAATTATGTTTTGCTGAGGTTTTGGGGAAGAGCCTTTCCTTCTAAATCTTTACTTAGAGTTCCTTTGTGTATATTTGCATTTCTGCATTGCACATCTTTGTGGTGTGTCCATTTACACTTAAATACAACTCCCTGCTTCCTTTTCTTCAACTGTAAGTTTGTTGATGGTAAATGAGTCTATTGGCTCTAATGGGAAGAACAGTGGGTAGCTGGAGGTCTTTCAGTTAACATTTTCACTATCTCCCTTTCTTAGAAGTTTCAGAAAGATTTATTTTTTTTTAGTCACACTGGCAACATCAAGCAGTAGTCTCTTTTGTAAATAAGATAATACTTCTTTTTTTCCAGTCAGCAGTTGTTTTCCTTCAGTTAAAATGGCCACCAGGATTGGATTGTGACCACCTCTTGTGACTCTTACTAGTCAGAGTTTACAAATTCCAGGTTTTATAGTTCTCCAGTATTTGGAGTAACACTTTCAGGTTGGATTCTGACCAAAAAAAAAAAAATTCATCTTTCCTTTTGGCTCTGTTTTTCAGGCTGCTTAAGTCATTCCACTGTCAATACACTCAGTGGTACTCACAGGTATCAAGCTGCCACTAAATGAATGGATTCTGAGAGGTTTTTTTTTCTTCTATGGTAGCATAAGGAAAAGACTCCATGCAGCTGTAAGATGAGGGAGCCAGTGCTTTTAGCTCTTTTTAGCTTATTTGAGCCCCACTGTTGCTTACAGTGCTCTGAGGGATATGACTAGGAGAAGGAAAACCAGGAGCTGAAGACTGGAGTGGTTTTTATCAAATTCTAAGAAGCCCCTTATTGAGCAGTGCATTAGTAAAACATTCTACCCTTACTGAAAAGCTTTTGAGTCCTAAAACAGCCAGAGGACAACTAGTAAAAAGAGTTTCTGTGGCGTGATAAGGTCAGCCATGACTTAAGCGTTGACTCAGAGGTAAAATGCAAGCAATTTGGATGGTGTCAAAATTTCTGATTCTGAGCTCTCTGTCAGCCTAAAAACCAGTCCCATTACCTGTTTCACCTGTTTCCTACATTTGTGAGGTGGGGGTCAGTGACAGCAACTTCTGATGAAGCAGTTTAGATATCTGCTAGTGCAGAGTGCAGTTCAAGCTCTATGTTGCTAGAGTCCAAGGATTATGTACTCCTAGCTTGAGCTGGAGACCTAGAACTTGGCCAGCCATATCTGTTTGGGTTTTCTGGTTTCTGGAGGTGCTGGGATGAACTTGAAGATTAGAAGACTGCTTGTTTTCATAAAAACTGAGTTCTAAATTTCAGCTGTTGGTATTTTAATGTTAGGGATGTTTGAATTAACTGCGGTGAGGTAAGATTAGGATGTGAAACTTTGTGTCAGTGTTCTGTGATAACCATGAATATGCAGTTCTTAGTCTTGTCTTGATCAGGAATGGACCCTGTGAATTATTTCATGCTTATGGTTGGTGTTCATTGTCTGGTTCATTTATGAGAGTGGCTGATGATCTCATGGTGTTTTGTTATTGGTCTTAAATGTATAATCTTATTTAATGGGATAGCCTCTTACTTCATTGAGCAGAGGAATTGGTAATGGCCATGTGGAGATACTTGGAAAAGAAGAGGAGGGGAAAACGTAATGATTTTATTTTAAAGCAGAAGCCAGAAAGTTAGTACAGAATGCTTCACAACTTTTTTTTCCTGTTTTTTCTTTTTTCTTTTTTTTTTGTTTTGTTTTGGTTTTTTTTTTTGTTTTTTTGGTGGTAACATTAAATAAAGTTTTTTTAAAGATGAGAAGAAATAGTAGCGAGATAATACTTGGTAGCATTGCCCAAGAATTCATAGCTATCAATTAACATGGAGTGCAAAGCTACTCATTCTGTTGGGTTTTTATGAGCATTTCTATGCACTTTACTTCAAAATATTAACGCTGTGCCAGAGACTGGCAATTGTGAAAAATGTACCCCATAGAATAAACTTACTTCTCTAGCTGTAGCGGTAGTTGGTTTTGATTTTTCTGGACTTCTATAGATTGTTTCAATCCAGTGATACAAAATGGGTATTTTGAAACTGGAGCAAGTGTCAGTATTTTGTTACCTTTAGAGACAGGTCTTCCTGACAGAAACAAGTGAGATGTGGGATACTGGTGCACTGGGAAGAAAACTATCAAACATGACCAGGTGCTTCTGAGCATCTTCTGATTTATAGGAAGTCAGTAATTTTTAAATGCCCTATCACAGTGTTGTCAGATGAGCTTTTGGATATACTGGGGTAAAAAACATTAAAGTTAAATCACATTAAACATTTTTCAATTAAAATTAATTCAAGATGCCTTCTGGAATTTTTACTCTGGTGCATTTGTAAGCAGTTTCACTTCTCTGATAATGTTCAGAACATGCAGTATAGTACTCTGATTAAAAACAGTAAATAGTTTATTCTTTTGGCTTTTGAGCTGACTTTTACTGTAAGGTTATGGATCACATCAATAGAGCTTGAAGATTCAGCAAGCCACTGGGGTTGCATTTAAAGTCACCCTGGGATGCGAAATGGAGTACCTGCCAGTAACAGGTAGCATTGCTGCTGTCAAGCATTTTGAATTTTGTCCTGTGGGATACAAAATCTGAGTAATTCTCAAGGGATCTTTTATTTGCTTAAAAGTACATACACTTCACCTGTAATCTGCCTAAATGTCTGGAACCTCAGAGTGAAACGTTCTCTAATAGTAGCAATGGCAGCAGCACAGAAATGTCAGCTATAAAATTCTAGTTTCAATCTGGTCGTCCATAAAACAGTTGGAAGATTTTTTTTTTTAGTAATTCAGGTACATCTATCTCAGACACGTCCCACTAATCCCTTAATAGCACTGTTGAATAGTATCCACTAGTCATCTGAGCATGAATCCTCTATATATCAGTGTTTCTGTCCCTGGATTTATAAATGCAGTGCTGAACAAAATTAGTTAAAGGCATTTTGTGTGGTTTCTATTGGTCTAAAATGTGTATGATAGTAAACAAATTCTAAATGTAGTCTGGAATTCCTTTCAACATAGTTATTGTGAGAACTGCTTTTTACAGCAGGAAGAGGCTAGGAAGTTCTCAGATTTACTCTATCCACTTCTGGTTGCTATACGGTTCTTCAGAAAATGCATTTAAATACACACTTCATTTTTCAGCCTGAGATGTCTGTGGGCTAGTGTTTAGTGGCGTTGTGCATATTTTGAAAGTAGTGAAATTTCTGCTTCTGAAATCAGTTGTCTGGTGTTGCCTGCATGTGGAGGACAATTTTGTACACTCTCTCACCAGGGTACAGTTCCTCATAAGCACAATGATGATGCAGCTGCTTCCCTGTTTTGGAAGCACATTGAGAAAATGTATTAATTATTACTGAGGCAACCACAGAATGCACTGAAAGCAGAAGAAAAACTCAAGTGTACTTTACCTACAACAGGAATTTTATTATGTGAAGTAAATAAGGCATGTGTCTGTTATCCCAAGTCTGAAGTTATCCCAACGAAGAAGGGAGCATAAGAAAATGAGACTAATCTCTCTTTTCAGAAAGACAATGTGAGAAGTATGTGAATTTTGCAATTGAAGTTACATGTTAAGTTGATAAAATCAAGTACAATGGAAAACTACTTTCTTTTAGGTAGATTGGGTTGTTTTGGTCTTCACCAAAATTCTTTATAAAATTCATTAAAGAGAACTCATCTCTACTTTAGGTAGTAAATGAAAATATGTCTTGAATTTAAGTAGTAAAGGTTACATAAGGTTTAGTGAATTTGGGCTTGCAGCACCCTACTGTGTCTTAGTTGTATGTCTTGTGGCTGGAAGTTGGACAAATATGGCAGTATGACTTTTGGACTCAGGATCTGCTCATGGTTCTGTGAACAACTCTTAAATTCTTGTGTAAGGATGAAGCTGAAACAATATGAAAGTCGTGTAACTCCTAACTGTGGATACATTGTATTGCATCATATTTTACATAAATTTATATACATGAAAGAAGCTTAATGTGGAAGAAAATGTCCCAGCACTTAAGAGTTGTGATGTGCTGAACAGAATACGCTGTTCCAAATGTGGCATAACAAGAGCTTTCCTACATTGACAGCACAATATGCTGGTAACTTAGTGAAGCTCCTCTGTAAGTTCGTATGTAATTGCATAGGCTGGCTTCACTGATGACTTCAGAGGTTGGTTTGAGCAAATCCCAGGTGTCACTTTGAAATTCCAACTTAAACTATTTTTGTGGAATTGCACCATTCTGACTTCATTAAGTGACACTTTCTTCATAATAATAGTATTTCCCTGCCAGGAAGTATGGGTAAACAGCTACAAAAAGCATAAATATTTTACTGCTTTAAAAAGTGCACACAGAGAGATGATATGTGCTGCATATAAATGCATCTGTATGATTTGACATGCTACCCAAGTTCTCTGGAGGAAAAACTCCATCTGATCTTCACTGGGTCAGATACTCTTTCCACCATTCTTGATATTGCTTTGTGGAACTGCTCTTCATGAACAGCAAAATAATTCTCTCTCTGGCTTGGCTTAACTAGATCGTTGCATTGTGATCCTTGTAATTTGTGCATATCAATGTATTTATAGATATTACACAGTGGTAGTATTCCCAACTAGAAGTTTTGGGAAATTTGGAGATAAGGGAGGATCTCAAGGCTACACTCTGAACAAAGTTCCGCCAGCAGAATGAGGTGAATAAAACCAGAATGAACACCTAGAAGACTAACATTAATAAATAACTGAACAATTACAACATAGTCTATTTGGAGGGAAGGTAGGGTCAAATTTGATTCAGTCACTCATGGCAACTGACATTCATGTAGTGCTCCTAAAATTGTGCATAGTCAATTGCAAAGGAATGGGATTTAAGTGTGTAAATGTTGGGGACGTTTTTGTTTCGTTTTCTCAAATGCATGTGTGGTCAAAGCCTGTGCTCTCATTCCAGAGGCAGAAGGGATTTTTCAGAGACAAGCTAAAAAGTTTCAGAAGAAATTTTCTTGCTGTCAGCACCAGAGTCAAAAACAACACTGGGGCTTTTTCAAAGAACAATTTTAGTGTGAAGCATTCTTTTCCTCTCTGCCATTTAAGAGCATTATTCTTCCTGCTATTGAACAGTATGGTTATTCATAACAGCCAGTTCAAGTTTACTTTTGATTCCAGCAGGACTTGGAAACAACAGGCTAAATTCTAGGTATCATTTGAGTTATGTAGATTCACATTAACGTTTCTTTTGCCTCAAAAAACAGAGTGACAAATTCTGAAAAAATAACTACAAAGGAATACAGTTTATTTAGAAATTATAAAAGACTATGGAGTTCTTTGAAAACCTTGGAGACAGAACAGCTCTGTATAAATACAAGCTATTTAACTCAGTATACTGTTGCTGCAGGCATTCTAGCAACACCCTTGCTAAGCTGTCTTCATGATTGTTTGTGTATCCATAAAGGGCTCACAATCGAGGAGGCCAGAAAATCAGCACCCCCCCCAAAATGTACTGTATTTTTCTCTCTGGACTCTGAATAGATTTTATGGCCCAGAGCTTACTAGAAAATAAATGTCTGTCTGACAGACAGAGGTTGCTGGTGCTTTTATAGAAACTATTTTAAATGTTGCATTCACCCAAAAATGAATTCTCATCTCCATGCTTTAAAGTACAGAGACTGATATATAGCAGAATGAGGAGGAATGTTGGAAAAACATGGTGATCTGGCAAACAGAATTAAAATCAGTTCAAAGCATGTAATTGCTGGGGGAAAACATAGACTGAGACAAATGCATCTCAGTTTCTGAGATGAAAGAGTACTGGCTCCAAAAGCAAAAATTTCTCAAGAAGATAAGAAGAGGTTTTCCAGAAAATTCTGTAGGGGAAAGTCTTTATGATGTTAATTTAGGTGGATATAGAGACCTATTGAACCCACATATTTAAACATTAAAAGTCTCTTAGCCTGGCTAACTCCAGAGTTGCTGTAATACAAGTCTTTGATATCAAGAATTGATTCTGATTGTTGCAAGTAGCCGAGTCTGGTTTTCTTCATAGGAGATGTGAAAGTGCTCTTCTGTCAGTGCCTTTGCCTATGCTAGAAGGAATGAACAAATGTTGACAAAAAAATGACTGTAAGAAGGTTCATACCCTGTGAAGCTGAGATTTCAGAATCAGTGACATCCTTATGTCTGTTGTCATTTTTTCCTTTCTTCAGAAAATTAGGGGGGGAAAAAAAGATCTTGGCTTCATGTACTGCTGAGAGAGAAGATTTTTAATGGTGATTCAGCATGCAGAGGCGGCTGTATTCATTTATAACTGAATTCCATTATATCCTGTCCTTTGTCACTGTTTACAGTTTGTTGACTTCCCTAGCGCTTTTTGGTTGTTTCCCTTCAGGAAATGAAATGTCAAGTGGATATATTTTAGTAAGGTAATATCAATTTAATTTTTATTCCCTATTCTTCCTAGAAATGATGAACATTGACTCTTGCAATTTAGGCTTTTTTCTCATTTGAGGGAGTTGTGTATGTTGGGAGGGGGAAACTCTATCTCAAGAATTTATTTTCTTAAGAAATGCTCTTCTAGCTTGAGACTTGTAATACTATTGTCTAATATTTGTATTATTATCATGAAAGAAATCTAAATAATAACCTTAAGCAAAAGGCATAACTTGAGATGTATACATAATTTCAGGTGGCAGTGAGTCTCATTCTCAGTTTATAACACCAAATTCAGACCACCTTATGAAAGAGTCCTGCTGATAAAGTGGACAGTGGCACTATTTAGCTGATAATATTAAAGCTCCTTTATGGTTATAAGTTTGTGTGTAAAGAAGTTGACTTCATTATCAGAGTGTGCATTGCAGCAGCTTTTATCAGTGGAAAATTGCTTGTGGTGAACTGTAAAGTTACTGCTGCTTTATTACAGCTGAGATGAGGATTGTAACACGAACTCTGTGCCTTGGACATATGTCTGTGACTAAATGTGACTTTTGGGCCTTTGTTATCATATCTCTCAAGTGAAAGCCTTTTGGGTCCAGGTATGCTTAGGTACCTAAGAAGCTGGATAATTTGAATGGAAGCTTAAGAAGGCTTGTTCACCTGAATGCTGTGCTTACAGCTGGAGTAGTATCCAGCCCCGAACCTGAAGCACTGATGTGAGCTCAAGCATGAGACTCTTGAAGAGCTTGAAGTTCTGTTTCAGGACAAGTACTTCACTCTGGGAAAGACAGGCCATCTGGGTGCTAATGTTTTGCATAATTCATATTTGAAATTGCAGCTGAAGCACTAGACTGCCTGCCTATCCTTAGAAGTACACTCAGCTGAACTCTCCTGCCGGATCAAGTTCCCCAAGGACTGCTATAGAGCAGTCATAGTGGTGTCTGGAATCCAGCTGTGGTGAAGTCATGTAGTTCTTCAAAGAAAAGTGTCTGAGCCCTAAACTAAGAAGTCTTGAGCTAAAGATTTGAACTAAGCAGTCTTAGGTCATCAACATTTACTTCAGAATGGGTTGGACACACTCCTGTTCAATGCTCTGCTTGCTCCATGCAATCAATTTCTTTCATCCCTTGGAAAAGAGACCTAGGACTGCTAAGTGGTATAACTCGAGGCTAGAATTTAGCTATTTATCATCATAAACATTTGTGGATCTAGTTTAAATATAATTTATTTAAGAAAAATAAATGCAGTTCAGATTAAAAGAATTATTGCCTAATAAGTTTTTTGAAATGAATTGAAGCCGTTCTATCAGACATCAAACCACACTGCATGCTCTCTTTGGGTTGGTACCTTTTTGTGGATCACTCTCAACTATGTGAAGGGAAATAATATTTATGTATCTCATTACCAGGGAGAATGGCTGTAGTTTAAGATAGGATGTTCATTGCCTGACGCTTGTATGTAAAAAATCCTTGTAGTGGTCAAAAAGACAAGGAAGACAAAAGGTGATTCATAAAACCTGCTGGCAGAGACCTCAGATTTCAAATCTATGTGTGATTTGTACATTATGGGTTTCCACAGGACAAAATTGAATGTAATTTCTGTGAATTCCTCTCTTGCTCTAAAGGGCTGGGTCAGTGAGAGAATTTATCAGCAAAGGGCTTGTGGCATGTAAACACAGTTAGGTCTTTCTAAACAATCTCAGCACTTATGCCTGCATATGCTCCTTTGGTACTTTTAAGTGAAGCCATCCACAGAAAACACAAAAAAACCTGTGTTGCAGGTAGTAGAGATCTTTTTGGAATTTGTCAAAATTAATAGAGGAAACCTACTTGAATGAAACAAGTGTTGCTGTAGTAAATACTTTAAACAGTACACTGTTCACACTCATCTCTATTTTAAACTGAGATTAAGATAATTGAAGAGTTCGTTATTTGCCTCTCCTAGCATAGACTACTAAAAATTTTCAAGTGTTTTGGAGGTTGGTAGAGATGGTGATGAGGAAGATAGTGGAAAGTCTCTACTTTGTTCCTTGACTGGAAGCAAGGAAGAGATGGTATCCCTGGGATAATCAGGAAGGGGAGAAGACTTTCTCAGTTATTTTCTTTTCAGTTACCTTCTTCCTTCCTGGAAGCTTCCTACCTGATGTTTCCTGGAAGCATCAAATTGAAATGAGTTCTTTTCCTGTCTGTCAAGCATGCTGAAGAAGCAAGCAGGGCTTAAAGGGTAGAGAAAATAAGGACAAGATAGAAGCAAGAAGTCTGAGAGCTCAGTTCTGATTGCAGGGAGAAGATCGTGGTAGGAACTTCTGAGCAAGACAGAAGGAAGAAGTGATGTGAAGATGCAGAGACATGGTTAGTCAGAAATAGGTGCCTAGAAAAGTGTGTGTAATAGCAATCTTGGCAATAAGAATGGCAACAAAAATATCAGTGCATATCTCTCTTCAGTTACTGTCATATTAAATAGTTGGATCATGTTTTGGTTTTTTTTGGAAGCCTTTTAGTTTGCATCAAGACAATAGAACTGAGTACTTGAGAAGTGATGAAATATCAAAGGTTAAGTTGTATTAACTAATGAAATACATGAATAACATCATACAAATCAGCAAAAATATGAAGTACAGAAATAACAAAAAGTAGGAGTGTTAAACTAATTACATTTCAATAATGTGTTCCTACAGCTGTCTAGACATGTTAAATCATCTTGCCATGCTGTCATCTTGCTCAAAATGTTTGACTGGGTGGATGTGCACACATACACCTCACCTCATGCAGAACTGGTGGTGTACTCTTAAGCATTAGGGAAGGCATTGGATCTTGGATGAAATAAATCTGGATCATCTTATTTTTAATTTCATTGACATGTCTAATTTCTCCCAATGCTTGTGAAAAGAGAACTGGCTGTGAGGTGACCTAGGGAGCAGTAACCAAGTTTCTGCAAAGAGCAAAGGTAGGCATTGTATATTGAAGCCAAAAATCAAATTACTCAACAGCTGTGTCTTGCCTTTAGTTAATCCATGTAGTTTTCAGACTTGTTTGTGCTTGTGACTGTTGCAGAAAGATTGACTTATATTCTGCATGATTTTTAGATGGGCAAGGTTTGAATGCATGAGACTTTACTCCAGTGCTCAGAGCAGAGTAAGCATTGAGTTCGGTCCTGCTAAGGTTGTGCAAGGGATGTTCTATATGTGTTTTGCTGGGATGATATCTGTATCAACAGATCAGAAAGGCATTTGGGAGATGTGTGCCCTTTGGCCTAGCCTGCGGATTCGTTCTTGGTGTGAAGTATCAGTACATTGTTGGGATACAAAAATAGATTAAAATCATAGAAGCATTTTATGTAAAGCTGTGTTAAGTAATTCTGCTGCTCTCCCCACCATTGATCAGACCTCAGCTGCAGTATAGTGCGGTTTTAGACAGGGTTTGTGAGCAGAGATGAAGACCAAGTGATTGGTATCAAAAGCAAAACAAAAAAGATATAGATCTGCAAAATACGGGCTGTTAAACTGAATGTTTAGATGGTTTTGGTGTGGTCAGAATGAGACTGAGGGAGATTGATGGCAGTGGTCTTCAAGTACGTTAGAAAATGATCCACAGAGGAATAATGTTTTGTTAAAGTTTGCTGTAGATAAAGCAGAGCAATAGTTTGCTTGAGTTGCTACAGGGGAAACATGGGTTACGTATTAGGAATACCTTTACAATAATAGAGGTTGAAGTGCTGGAATAAATTCTTCAGGGAGGCTGTGGAATCTGCATAATAGAAGGGGTTTGAAGATAGTCTGCAGCCTTTTGTTTTATGTTGCTGTTTTATCCTGGGAAAATGGAGATAGGGGAGATTGAGTGACCTCTCAGAATCTCTTTCAGCCCTTTCTGTGCCTTTTAAAGCCTATACTTCTCTCAATGTGTAATCAGAAATTTAGGAAAGATCTGCCTCTGGCCTATATTTCAATCTTAAGTGTGTCGTTTTCTTTTCCTTTTTTTTTTTCTTTTTTTCTTTTTTTTCTTTTTTCTTTTCTTCCTTTTTTTCCTTATAAATCTTCTAGATTATGTTATTTCTAAGTTCTATGATAGCTAAGTTCAACTTGTTCTGATCTTTGGAAACTAGGTTTTTATTGCTTGGTTGAGGTTTTAAATTTTATTTTAAATTGATGACTAAGTGGTGACAAGACAGAACTTCCTCATATGTTGTCAAGAGTGTTAAGAGGTCATTTGACAACAGTTCTAAGAGCTTAGCTATCTTACTTGTGTGGTTGATTTTTATACAATGTCATTTTTCCTTTTAGCTGAACAAGCATATCTAGTGTAAGGACTAAACCAGGTGGATCGATGAAATAACTGGGAAACACCTTTTTTAGGAAATAAGTAATTTCCGTCTGCTTCTTTTGTGTTATTTTTGTTTTTTGTGTCAGCATTTAGCTAAGAAAAAAGAGAGGGTGTTGGTCATCAAAGAATTTAAAATGGTGAATGTATTAGCTGCTTAAAAGGTAATTTGGTTTGATTTTAGAAGATTCAATTTTAAATGCTCTCCTCATGCATCATGATTATAATTTGAAAATGTAAAATAGCCTGAAATAATCTATTCTCATTGTGAAGAGAATGTCATTTTAAAATAGAGTCTTCAGATCTGATGACACACTATGTAGATAAACATATGAAAACATACTGGGATCAGTGCAGAAGTAGAATGTCATTAAAAGAGAGTAGTGTATATCATTACTAGAGGTACTGATGGAATGTCTATAGTTCTGCTAGTTCTGTTTCCTTAGGATATTTGTCATAAGTGAAGGCATTTAAAAAAAAACCTACAAAAACCAAAACAATGAGAACAACCCTCCCAAACTGGCTTCTTAAAGCAGTTTTAGAAATCTGTGTACAAGGAATATGGGACATGTGTCCATAAGCTACATTATGCACCAGTGTACTCAGCTGGTAGAAGCCACTGCTTGTGGTTTTTGGTTTTTTTTTATTGTGAATCCTTTTAGTTAGATCACGGTGAAACACAAAACCATCACACAAACAACATCAATGTTATTGAGACACTAAGAGATTTTATTCTCGTTTCCCCCTTGACCTATGTAGTTATCTATTTAACTGAATACCAGTCCTGCTTTCAGTAGTGTTGCTAGCCCATTGTTTTCCTACAAAACAGGGACATGCCACAAATCATCTGAGCACCACTGCAGCTATTGAGTTCTGTCAGAATGTTGGAGCTGTGACAGCAGCCATAAACCCAAGGAAAAGAAATGTTTATAGAAATTCTTCTAGAAGGAAACAAAGTCTGAGTTGCATTACACAGCAGCTCAGGAGGCTGAGGAGGAATCCTTCCCCATACACAACTCTTTTCTAGGCTCGTGTAAGCTGTTGTGCCACCTGACATAAAACCTGCCACTGTCTTAACTACTTCACTTTTTTTGCTAATGCAGGGGGCAAAAATTGTCATAATGGATAGTGGGTGCAGAAAGAGTTCTATTAAGAAATCCTTTTGCTTGCATTTTCCAGTTCTCCTGCAGTTGTTGCTAAATAATAAATTTATCGCAGCAGGGGTTTGCTGTGTTCATGATATTATATCATAGTGACTTACGGAGATGGAATAAAAATCACATACATATCGTGCCAACTTTCAACTAAAATCTCATCACTTTACCCAGACATCCTTCTTTTTTTTTTAATCTGGCTCAAGAGTTTTATAGATTTGGGAAATTACGGGTACATTCTTCCACTGATGTCTTTTGACAAATGTATCACAGAGCTCTCAAGTACAAGTGAGCCTGGACTAGGAGGCAGGATGATGGCGCTGTTGGCTGAATCTCATTGTGAATTTGCTGTCTAGCTGAGGGATGAAGTTTTATCTGGCATTAATCATCTTGACTGTCCTGTCTTTATTAAAACAAAAAATCTGTCTCTAGTTTGGTCATTTTCTTCAGTGTTTTTGCTATTTATTTGTTGTTTGCATCTTCTACTTTTGGGTTTTTTTTTTCATTAGGCTTGTTGGTTTATCTAGTCTCTTATTTGTATTTCTTTAGTCTGCTGTTATACTTAGGAGCATAGTGAGGTGTTTCATTTCCACATGTTTAAAATTGGTCTAGAAGAGTTTGATTTACATCTGTCTATATATATAATTATTGCAGATGTGTTGTTGTAGCATAATCAATTTTTTTTTCCAAAAATGGATTTGAGGTAATCTAGGTTGCAGATTTTGTCATGCCTATGTCACAATGGCATCATCATTAGAGGCTCTGGAGTTTGAAGAAAATACTCTGTATGCTTCCTGAAAAATACACTGTCCTTTAATATGAGCTAGTCCAAAGTCAAAAGAGGTCAAGGCTGTAGCAGTACCAGTCCCTTCCTAGCATGAAATTGTGGGATTTAAGATTAATACTGCAAAATGAGCTAACAAATATTGAAGGACGGTTTCTCATGTAGAATTGAATTTTCCTCTTTGGAGAAAGCAGGGTGGGGGGAATACAGAAGAGATTCGAGGAAGTCCAAGAGTCTAAATTTGAAGTTTCTGCTAAAAGCTTCCATTCAGGAGACGGGCTTGTGGTCTTTTTTTCAAATTGGATCTGCCTGTATTAAGCTCAGTGTTAAGGTCCCGAAGCCTCAGAATCTGTGAGGATAGTACTCCTTACTTCTCTGCAACTGCAGAAAAGAATGATAGAGACATTTCTCTCTTGAATCACCTCGTCAAACACTGATTAGTTTTTAAGCTCGGAGGCCGTAATTAGCTTTGTATCCATCTTAAATGTCTTTAAAAGAATTGAAGTTAAAAGCTGTTGCCTGCTAGGGAGGTAGAACAAGCTAAGTGTTTTTACAGTCTTCATAAATCTAAGAAAGATGGAGGAAATCTTCCCATGTCTAAAAAATATGAAGGTGTCTTATTTCTCTTTCTTTGCAACTATCAAAACTGGAATATCTGCGAATTTGCTTTACAGCAAAATAACTAGCAAACAGCTAGATAAACGTAATGTGATGGTTCACCAACCAGCTGACAGGTCAAGCACATAAGGTTGTAGTAAATGGGGTTACATCAGGCTGGTGATTACTGGATGTCTGCATGGCTACATTTTAGGGTCAGTGCTCTTGAATGCAGTTTTGGGTGCTATGCTATAAGAAGCCTCTAAAGTAATTGGACAGTGTCCAAAAGAGGACCATGAAACAGGAAGGACCTTGAGGAGCAGCCGTAAGAGGAGCAGCTGAGGTCACTTGCTCTGTTCAGCCTGGAGGAGACTGAGGGGAGACCTCACAGCAGCTACAGCTTCCTGTGAGGGGAACAGGAGGGGCAGGCTCTGATCTCTGCTCTGTGGTGACAGACCTTAGGCAATGGTCTGAAGCTGTGTCAGGAGAGGTTTAGTGTAAGAATTCGTGTCTGGTGGGCTGTTCAGGTCCAATCTGACTAGCTATGGACCCTAGCTCACATGATCTTACATAGGACAAAAAGCAAAAGACAAGAAGCACTCTTCTCCACTTGAGGACCAGGTCCTGTTTATTAATAGAAGACACCAAATTGTCCAGGTGTCTTCCCAGGTGGAAGAGAGACAGTGGCCTTCTCCCAGGGTGATTTTGAGCTGAGGGGAAGGTGGGGTGGAGGAAGAGGGCAACAGCCAAAGGGATACAAGTGAGGACAGTGAAAATTACCAAACACCCAGTGCAAATAACTAAATACCTATTTAGTGCAATACAGCAGCTTAGGTTGGATACTAGGACAAGGTTCTTCTCCCAGAGGGTGGTTGGGCACTGGCACAATACAGCAGTTTAGGTTGTATTGCACTAAATTAGGTTCTTCTCCCAGAGGGTGGTTGGGCACTGGCACAGCTCCCCAGGGATGTGGTCACAGCACCAGCTGACAGAGTTCAAGAAGCATTTGGACAAAGCTCTCAGGCACATGGTGTGACTCTTGGGTTGGTCCTGTGCAGGGCTAGGAACTGGACTCTGTGTAAGTAACTTCTAACTCAGGATATTCTATGAAAAGCTTTGCTGAATAATGATTTGAATATTTGTAGGGAGCTAGGGCTTCCATCATGTTGTTTTTAAGACTTCTTCTTGAAAAACTACATTTAAACATTGTTTTACTCTTTAGCTCTCTAGATATTGATCTGTGTTTTTGAAAGTACTCTTTGACTATGGTTGGTCCTGTGCAGGGCCAGGAATTGGACTCTGTGTAAGTACCTTCTAACTCAGGATATTCTATGAAAAGCTTTGCTGAATAATGATTTGAATATTTGTAGGGAGCTAGGGCTTCCATCATGTTGTTTTTAAGACTTCTTCTTGAAAAACTACATTTAAACATTGTTTTACTCTTTAGCTCTCTAGATATTGATCTGTGTTTTTGAAAGTACTCTTTGACTACTAGTACTCCCAAACTTAGATACTAGTATATTCTCATCCAAAAGCATTGAGAAGCAAATACTACAATTTCTGTTGACTCTCATAAAAAGGCATCTCTTTTACTAGAACAATTGTGCTACAGGATTTTCTGGTAAAATCTAAACTATATGATAAAAATTATTTTAAGATTTTTTGTTGTTGTGGACACTATGCCCAAGTGTTCTTACTGTAGCTCAGCACTCAACAATATAGTACAGAATACTGTGAAGGAGAATTAAATGATGATTTAATTTCATCTTTACTATTTCAGGAACATAACTATGGGGCTGTCGCTGGGTGTGCAGACAATCTATTGCACATTAAGTTGGGTCACATTCAAAAGAGCTGCTTGGGTTCACAAATATCACATTTTATTGAATGTGGATGTTTCTTCTGGATTGCTGGTGCCAAATGCATTAACTGCAGAATAGGTCTATTAGCACTAACAACACTATTGTCTTCATGAGCTTTGTGTCCCAAGTCAGCAGAGCTGAGGGGACAAGACTTACTGAAAGGTATCCCTCTGGAGGTGAGGATAACAAACCTGTCTGTCTGTCCCTGCACAATTTCATGTCACATTCTCGTCTCCTGGCTAGACAGAAAATGGCAGTACTTCTTATAACTCATTAACCATGGTTGTGGCAGGGGCTGTGGTGGGAATATGGTCAAGCCTTCTGTACTTTGTGGACACATTGCACAGAATATTTCTCTGTAGGAGGTGTATTTGGTTTGTACAAAACATCTCTGGGTGTCAAGTAGAAGAATCAGACCCACATGGCCTCTGCTTTTCCCCCATGTTCCTTCCCAGTGCCATAGCAATGCAAACCATGTGGCCATTCAGTTTCAGTGTTTGCAGTCATATTGACTCTGCATTTTCTGTCCTTCCAACACTGACAAAGCCAAATTACTTTTTTTTTTTTTCAGCTGAGCCAGAAAGCTTGTCTGGGTCCCCCAATTCTGGTTTCTACAGTGTAGGCAGGACTGACTTTTTCTGACTCAACTATCCCTGTTTTTATAATTAGATCACATCCTAAAGGAAAAGTATTGCTAAAATGTCTAAAAATATAATACATAAAATGGACTGTTTTATAGAAAAAAAATGAATCTATAAAACTATGCAAGTAAAATACAAATATGGCAATTTTGCTTTTGAAGCTATGCTTTAAAAAACCAAAGCTTCAGTTCTACCCTCAGCAGTTCATAGGTCCTTTTATATCTGTTTAAAGTGTACTCATTTTTGTAAGAAATGTGTGGCATCTTAGAATCCAAGATGTCTTCTAAATCACAATATTAGCCTTTTATCAAAATTTTTTATTCTTGTATCTGTCAGGGCTCTTCCTTTTCTAAGCATTGTTTATGGAGAATAAGGTGGGAGCATCTGCACTACAGCTGCTGTTCGAATAGACCAATGCCTTTACTGTAGACAAAACAATCTGCAAAATTGCTTAAATTTATTTGTTTATGAAGAGCCAGAAATAAGGAGGCTGTATATTCTTTCAAAATTGTAAGACTTTCTTGATATTTTCAAAAAAGTGTTTGTCTGAAAGGTATTTAATGAACTATGTTAGGCAACTATCCAGCAACTTTTTTATTTCTATGACATCAGGAAGAAGATTCTTCTCTTTCTGTGCATCATTTCTTGGCATTCTTAGGTTTGATATGAAAGTACATGTTAATAGTTTCCACAAAGATGCTATGATATATTTTGAAAAACTTGCTGAATTTATTAGTAGTATGCAGAGGACAAAATGTGTTTTTTTTTAAATGGAATCTATTATTTTCCCTATTTTTCCTAATAAGTAGTTTTAATACAGTTTTTTTCTTCAGCTGTTATATGTAGGATCAAATACATCTGGTTTTACATATAATTCTGCAACAAGAAATTCTTATAACTAACTTAATAGCAAATTAGTCCTTGTGCAGTCTTTATTACATTCAAGTTTTTTTAAAATTACTATAGGGAAATATATAAAAAAACAGAATCCAGGCATTTTTAATCTTTGATCTCGGTACTTTAAAGCACTGATTCTTCTCACTCTTTTCTCTGAGCTATTTATTGCTAAAACAAAGGCTGACAGTAGAGCTCAGTCTATAATATGTAAATTCTTGTGGAAAAATAGTGCCAAAAAACTGTGAAGAAAAAATGGGTCGAGGCGGCTGCGTCACAAGTTTTGACCACTTCAGGCTGGGGTGCCAGGAGATTTGAGACAGATGTTTTCAGACATGCCGCATGCCTAAAACGTTTCCAGGGGTTGAGCTACAAATAGTGACTTAATAAGTGCAGAAACAGGAAAAGTATGTAGGAGTACACAAGAGTTTATTCACCTCTAGGTGCACAGCCAGCTCTTTACATTACATCTGCCTGTCAGGGTTGGCTATTTAAGCTGTCATGCCCTTGGTATTGCTCTTTGTCTGCCTGTGAATAAAGTGCAGCATTGTGATTACTAATCCCACTCCAGTGACTTGACTTTAAATGTGGTTTTGGAGCAGATCCCGGAGTTCTGTTTGCTAAGCTTCCTACTCCTGTTTCAGAGACACCACTGGAGATCTATGAGAGAGAGCACTGCAGACTGCCCTCCTCCTGTAGACCTGTCGCCTTCCCCCTCTGCGCCTTTTTTTTTTCCCAAAAACTTTTCAAAGGAAATCAATGGATACCAAAGTGATCTGTTTATTTTTCTTTTTTTCTTTGCCTCCGCTGACAGTGGGAAATCACACTGGTCGCATCAAGGTGGTCTTTACACCCAGCATCTGTAAAGTGACTTGTACCAAAGGCAACTGTCAGAACAACTGTGAGAAGGGAAATACAACCACCCTCATCAGTGAAAACGGCCATGCTGCTGACACTCTGACAGCCACTAACTTCCGAGTAGGTAAGTACCCTCAAACTGTATTTGTCCTTAGCTGTCCTCTCTTGACTAACAGAGGGAGGAGATGTTTTGTTATTAATACCAGTTGTGCATCTTTTCCTCTTTGTTTGGAGGGCTCTGCTGAGTAGGAACCATTGTATGCTAGACAAGCTTTCTGGTGTCCTTCGGAAATGTTCCCAAAAGTTCCTTTTGTGTCAGAGAAAAAAAGCTCCCATATTTTTCATCTGAATTTTCAGCTGCAGGGATGCTAAGCTGAAGCTTTCGGTAAAATTCCTCCCTCAGTAAGGGAGGAGTTTGTGTTAGTAAATGGGGAAAATCACAGATTACACAAAAAGTTATGTTTCCTCTTTTTTACATGTTTAATATGTATGTAATGTACATAAAACCTAGTGAACAGCTAACAGTGACTCTGTATTCAAAAATGTGTTCAGCAGTTCCTTAAAACTACAACCCTTCTTAAATATGCAGCAGCTTAAAAGTTTTCTTACTGCTGAAAGTAAGTTGGATTTCATATTTGGCATTTTTAGAAACTGAAATAATGTTAAGCCTAATTAAATTTATTGAAGCTAGTAATTTCTTTGTTAATGTTTATTCTTTCTGCTTGCTCAGTAAGAGTAGCAACAAAATGCCAGACTAAACCCTACAAGTCTTTGACTCTGTTGAAACAAATCCTGAAAGCTACCTAGGATAATGATTAGCATATTTTAACTGTACACTAATAGGCATTTGTGTGCAATTATTTACCTTTTAAGTTAAGATACACTTATATGGGTACATACCTAAACACTTCAAATTTGTCATTTCACATTATGATACCCTGAGCTGCTCTTGGCAAGTAATTTTGTAGTTATCCTGAAAATATCATAGTGTTGTTTTCTGAAAAAAAAAAAAAGGCGAATTTCTAGTTAAAGAATGCCAAATATGAACACTGTAATTTTAGTCTCTGTCTAGAATAAACATAGAGTTCAGGCAGTGCTGAGGCTGGCCAATATTGCCATTTTTCAAGTGCAGTGTATTTCATGCTCTGAGGGTTGGGGGGGAGGCCATTTGAAATTATTATTCTTTTCTTCTGGACAGATGATAGAGCAATTCCCTCTTTTAACGCTCCTACTACACTGTCAGGCTGTGGGGGAAAGCCTTTGAAGTTACTAGCTCATTCCTTCATAGTGTGCAAGTTTGTAAAAATATATGTGTTTTGGACTAATAGCAAAACCAGTGTTTTAAAACAAGAATAGAGCAAATTTTGGGGTTTGTTTGTGGTCGTTTGGAGAAACCAAAAAAAAAATTTTCTAAAGGAATGGTAAATCTTATACTTTTAATTTGTGTTTACTGCCAGTGCAGATTTTTACCAAGGTTTTGGCAAGAACCCCAGCTAAATAAGTTTTTTGTTTAATTTTCTGACTAGCATGAAAGGATAGGGTTATTCTTCCCCCTTTCATTTGACCTAATTTTTCTATTGAAATTATGAAATGCTGAGAACAGGCAGTCATGTAATTTGTCTGCTATGTAAATCTGTGCTGTAACATGACCTCCTCTCAAATACTTGAAATCTTGGAGAGTGGAAATTGACCTGTGAAGACGTGTTCCACACCTTCCTTCCTGGCCTCAGGCCACGCAGCTCTGGTGCACTGGGTACAATGGGCTGCTAGAAACATTCAGCAAAAGCAGCTTATTGTAGCACTCGATGGAAAGATAAGGGAGTCTTCTGTTGAAAAACGTATAAAAGCAAGTTGCTACACATGGATAAGGATTTTTTAGCTTGCCTGTTAGCTATCTTCCCTACTAAGTTTAAAAGACAAGAAGTGTTTAGTGCAGCTCTAGGTATTGTCATTTTCACAGAGGAATAAGAAAGTCTGAACTAGGACTTAAAGGCTCTCCAAATAAAAATAAAAATGCTGCATGAACTTGTTAATAACTAGAGAAGAGGAATCCTATACCTGTAGATTGAATTCTTTCACCGATCACAGTTTTCAGGAGCTTTTGAATCAGAGTTTAAAATACTACTGAAATAATTTTTCATATCTGTTCTCTAACTAGTGCCTCTCACTAGCTTAGGCTTGTCCTGGTATCTCCTGACACATAAAGCAGAAGTAATTTGTGTCTTTTAAGATCATTAACTTGTGTTATATTTTTAACAGCTGCATTATGTTTTACTTGTTTAAAATGTATAATTTTGCCTTGAAGTCCCTGTTCTAAACTTCTTTACTTACTGTTAATCTAAAATGTGTGGAAATTCTTATTTAGATGACTTGGTGTTTAAAAATGGAACCATGAAACAGAATGCTTTAAATATGTATTTCCTGACATGACACAACCATGAAACAGAATGTCATGTCAGGAAATACATATTTAAAGCAGTGTGACCAGCACTTTTTAAATATTTTTTTAAATATTTATTCTTCCTAAAACCAGAGAAAATAGTCACATGCCCTTTTAGGAAAAGTTTAAAATGCATTTCTATAGCAGTAGCAGCATTCTGGTACACAAAACTGAATCCAGGTTCTCAGATGACAGATCAATTAGACATCAGTTTGCTTTGTTCTTAATAATAAATTATTTCTAATTATGAGCCAGAGTAAATTTTTTTGTTTCTTTTCAACTTTATGCTGAACTTTGTAAGCACTGCATTTTCAGAGAGAATAAGTTGCCATACCTGTACTACAGCTACTCAGGCTTTGTCATGGATTATTTCAGATTCTTAAAATGTGCTCAGTTTGTCAGTTCAGCTGAAGTTTGGTAGCAGCGAGCCCGGGCAAGGAACAAATCCCGTTTCCTGAAAATTTTATACAATGTGGCTAAGCCATTAAAGACAAAAGCCCACAACAAGGGATGGACTGAGGGGATTGCTGCTTTTCAGGTAGCTGAGATTTTTGGCATAGCTCCTAGCACAGCAATTTAAGGTGATGAAAGCTTGGTATTTGAAAGGAATGACCTCTTTGATTGCCAGGCTGCTTCAGTGAAACTTTGGGGTTTTTTGCGGTTTCATTTTGTGAATGGGATATGTTGCAATTAAACTAACAAACCTCCAGTATTTCATTGGCTAGGAGAATGAAAGCATTTAATCTGAGTGGAAACTTCTGCTGAATAGATGCATCTTATTATTCTGTTGGATTGATGCATGTGCAGTTTATATGGTATTTCAGTCTTGATATATCTGCTGAGGCTTGTAAACAGGGTTGATATGTGTGTGTAGGAAAGGATAGGAATAGAGCAGTACATGAGTTTTCTGTCTCTCAGTATTGAAGTTACTCAGTGAGATGTCCTGTTTCTACTCAAAATTATTCCACATTCCAATTTTGAAATGAATTCTCTTCCTGTAAGGAGTGGGAGGACAATGACTAATTTGTAACTGTAAAATGAAGCAATAAGGAATTAGTAAATGCCCAAATTAATATTTTTATTCTCCCCCCCAACCCCCACTGCTGTATATATTTATTTAATTATAGATTTGCATTTTATTTTTTCCCAAGGGATCTGTGCTTTATTGATTGAACAGGAATGACAGAACTTAGTAAAGGAAGCAGACATTTAATACTTAGGTTCATATTCACTGTTCATTTGCAGCCCTGCATCTCATTTAAAGCGGTTCATTCAAACTGTTGTAAATGAGAAGTCAAGGTTGCATGCTTGCCAGTGAAAGTGCAGATCTTTCTGCAAAAATTTTGTGTCTGAGCACTTGGCAGTATCTGTGTCAAATAAGGAAACAGAATCATAGAAGGGTTTGAATTGGAAGGGACCTTTAAAATCTTAAAGAGTTCCAACCCCCAGCCATGGGTGGGGACTCCTTCCACCAGACCAGGTTGCCCAAAGCCCCATCCAATGTGGCCTTGAGCATTTCCAGGGATGGGGCATCCACATCTTCTCTGGGCAACCTGTGCCAGGGCTTCATCACCCTCACAGTAAAGAATTTCTTCCCTTGTCTAATCTAAACCTACCCTCTTTCAATTTAAAGCCACTCCCCCTTGTCCTGTCCATGCCCATTTAAGAAGTCCCTCTCCAGCTCTCGTTGGCCCCTTTTGCTGCTGGAAGGCTGCTGTGAGGTCACCTTGAAGCCTTCTCCAGGTGAACAAATGGTGTCTTAAGTAAAAATGTATCTGGTCCTTCATATTTAATCATAAATTCTGGAACTTTCTGCATGGATCACAGTGACCTGGATATTCTGTACTCTGTTACAATAATGCTCAAATTATGTTGCCTCTTGAATTTTGGTGCTTTTCCTGTTGTAATTTTCTATAAAAAATTTTTCCAGCTTTCCTGTGTTGACGCTGTGTAAATGTTTTTAGATAATGGAGATTGTCCAGAAGTTTCCAATTACATATAGACCAAAACTTTCAAGAAGCAGCAGAAGCATTTTGCTCAAATTTTATTTGAGCTTCTGTTGAAAGCAGTGAAAGAAATTTTGACCAATATATTTTAAACCAATAGATTATTCAAATGAAATTTAGTAAGAAGACCCAGTATGTAATTATTATTCTAACAGAATTTCCTATCTAGCAAAGAATTTAGTAAGCATAAGTATTTATAATTGTGAAAAATTAAAGCAGTTAGTTTACGGAATATTGACAGAATTCCTGAATTTTATTCAGACCTATGTGATCATGAATTACTGTTAGTGTTGTAGAAGTTAGCATTGCATTTTCTTCAAGCATTTCAGGCATTATGGAAGAGTAGATTTGGTTAAAAATTGCAATTGCATGCAAGCAAGGCAGTCCATTGGCAAGCCAGCCATCTGCCTTTATGTAGTTTACATATGACAGAAATTCTATGAGAAATTATTGGTGTTTTCTTGTCACCATTTGGTATTAAAGTTGTCAATTCTTTGCTCCTTGTGACACATACTGCGCATGTCCAACTACACTGAAGAGGAACTGTAAGACTGATATTTGAGCGGGATTTTCTATTATCCTTTTGGTGAAAAGGAATATTTAAAATAGTATTGGAAAGCTAATTTGATGTCATGTAAAGGCATGTAAAAGACCAATATCTTGTGGAAGTGTTTGTGTAGATTTATTGGAATTTACAGTCACAGTCTCTTCTGGCAGTTTGTAAGGTACACACTGTTCAGTTTTTTATTATATTTTGCTCTTTTATTTGGTTTAGTAAGAGTTGCTAGAAAGATAACACGTTAGAAGAGACACTTTCTTCTCTGTTTTGAAGGGTGTTTGCTATTTGGTGAATGGTGTCAGCCTGTGTAGGTAACGCATCATATCTGACCTATGTAACTCTGCCCCAGCAAAACACTATTCCTGTGCCTTCATCTGAGACGTAGCAGATAGACATGTGGAAGATTTAAAGTAATTGCGAACACATGTCACGCAGAGATTTTTAAAACTTCACTTGGTAACATAAGCCAGAAGTGATTTTAATTTTTTAAGTGCTTTTATTTTCAGCTTTGTGTTCCATCAGACAATCTAATTGAAGAGAAGCTTATTTCTGTAATAACTACATAGCACAAGAACAGTATATGATATAATTCATGGGGGTTTTTTAGTAAATATTCTCTTTAGTAAATATACGTCACACAACAGTGAAGTATTACTTTGAAATATCCTTGAGTTTTGTGCTTGAACTTGCAAATATGAAGAAGTTGTGATGCAAGAAGTTTATTATTCCTTTAGTATTATCACTTTTGTTCTTTTCCTGTCTCTGGTAGCTACCTTTTAGCCTTTGTTTCTTCTGTTCTTGCAGTAATTATAATTTGTGTCTTATCAGGCTTTGTTGGTTTATGCTTTTTTTGCTGTCAAATGAAATATTATTTCCTTTAATATACCCATGAAAACTTCAGAATTCTTGGACAACTTGGCTAATAGAATAACTTTTTAAACTTGCTTCAACAGTAGTCAAAGAAGTTGGTCAGTCTCCCAGTGTTTGTGTCTCAGGAAAAAAAACAAGAAAAGGATATTGGGATTTATCTGCTGCTTTATCTGGTAATTTGAAATTCAATCTGTACAAATGATGACTGTTCTAGAAATATTCTTGCAGCAAGATTGTAATAGCTGTAGCAAAATGAAGGCCAAGTATTTTTCCTCATACAGTGAACTGAGTTGCTAAAATAATGACAACGATGGGATTATTATTATAAATTATTCTATGCTTTATGGAAGACAGTAGGAAAAAGGTATTTCCTAGCCTGAAGAGCCAATGCAAAATTATTTGGGAGGAACCAATTATGACCATGAATTCAAAAGACTTTTTTTCCAGCCTCCTTTTGTTCTGTAAATGAATCTGAGCTGACAGCAGAATGAATTGATTTACGTACAGTCCAGGTAGTATAGTATAGGCTTTTCTAATCTGAAATAGTAGTGCACTACAGTTCTATCCTGTAATTTAAGTGTACCATTCTATAGGTTGAGCAAAGCTCAGGATTTTAATGCATTTTCAATTATGGGCCTCCAGTGCTCAAATTACTAAGAAAAATTGTATTTTAATGATTTTGTTGGTTTTGATATCCACATCTGTTCAAAAAGAATGATTTCTTTCCCCCCATATATTTATCGGAACTTGTCATCAAAAAATAGTTCTTGTTTCTGCCATGAAACATACAGCATCTGGAACATACAGTGAGTTCTTTGTTCATAACCTTAAAATAGTTATTCAAAATTGACATCTTCAGCTCAGATTCCAGTGGAGGCGAGATGCTAATTGGTAGAAAAGATATAGTTCATTTTAATGAGGTTAAACTCAAACAAGTCTGTTAGCAACTTGTTTCCACTCATCCACTTGTTTCCCTTGCTCATCTTAAAGACTTCAGACCATCACCATGAAGCAAAAGTCCATCTGCTCTCAAAGTACTCCCCAAACTGTCTATTGCAGAGAACACAGTTTTGGATGTGCAGTCATAGGAAAAACCACAAATGGAAATGGTACAAAATCCACACCTGCAGCCATTCAAAAACATGTGGAGTATGTTTCCCTCAAAGTTAAAGCAAAACAGAACACAAAGTTAAAATGCATAATGTTTTATTTTACTGTATATGGTTTTAATTTATAGAGATTAGTTTATGTACGTCTGACTTGAAGTGCTGTAAAAAAAGAACTAAGAGTGCATTTATTTGAATTATTAAATTGTTGCATATTCATGTAGATACACTATCTTTTACAGCTATAACTATGTTATTGCTAAACTAAATTCTGCACACACCTCACTGAAGATCAAGTATATGCCAACTGTGACTTAAAAAAGAAATTGACTCTAAATTATGCAAGTACAGAGGAAAGAGTCTGAAAATTTTCTCTACATGTTAAAATATGGCATTTGTCATTAATAGATTTCTTAGCAAATGGATTTGTATTAAATGTGTCCTTCTGGGTTTAGCACAGTCAGAAGAAAGCAAGCAGCTATCACTGCTCTGTTGATCAGAGTCTTTCCCCATTCAGCCTTTTTACTGCTTGTTCTGGTTTTTTTATTCTGCTCCAGATAAATCTTATCTCAGTGCTTGTGTAGTCTGTATAGTGTCATCTAACCATTTCACCTGTAATTAGCTCTTAGATTTGAGTATCACTGTAATTGAGAGTCCTATTTTGCAGAGGCACTGGGATTCCTGGATTTTTCTTTTGGAACATGAACTTTATCTTCATTATGTACACAATTAAATTCAGTGAGTTTTCTATATATCCATAAAAACCTGTTAAGTGGGTGGACCATGAACTTTCAGCCAGGGATTTGTGAATGTGAATCAAGTTGAAGTCTATGGGAGCTGTAAACTCTTTTTTTTTTCCCCACTAATCTCTTGCAAAGTCTTGAGGGCTGCTAGTCAATGAATAGAAGTAAAATTGGATGTTTTCTAATTGCACAGGAAAATGATTGAGTTTTAAGAACTCAGAGTATTTCTCATCTATATTTTATTCATCCATTTTGGTTGTGTTTTCTGTTTAATTTAAAGATATTAGGATGAGCTCTTAAATAAAATTTTTGTATTTGATATTACTCAGGTATTTCAAGTTTAGGGGAACTTTTAGCAGCTGTTAATCTCATAATTTAGAAATTAGATCTTTGACTTCTCTCTTAGAAGGACTGTCTCTGTCCATAGGATGTATAGGGGAGCGGTCTCCAAATGATTGTACATTCCTATCAATAAAATATTTTTGAACACTCTCTCCAATATGTATATATTTATAAATTATATACACCTGCTACTGTATATATGATCTATTTGTCCATTATAAACCATAGACAAAATAGAAAGTAAAAATGGATAAAAATAGACTAAGTGAACTCTTTTGAGAACTCATTCTATTTATTAATGGTACAAAACATAGTTCTTTCGTGCATCCCACTGCATTTTGTGGCCCCCTGTGTGGGATGAGCACACCCTGCTTTGGAAACTGCTGGTATGGGTAAACAGGGGAGACCAGCTTCATAACATAAGCTGTAATACTACCTTTCTGCTTTGTTGAAAGCAGAAAAGCAGAAAATTAATGTGTCCATTGTATCTCTCTTATTTATTGTTTGAATGCATTAAATTCAGTCTGTTATGTTAGATGCTATAAATGTAGGTGCTAGAACATCTTCTGTCTAACCAGAGTTACACAGAAAGCCTTGTGTGACATAGGAGAAAAGGGATTTTTTCGTACTTGTACACATTTCAGTGCACAGGGCTGGGTACAACATTGTGGTGTGAAGCTTCTCATTGAGGTTGTACACAGCTCAGGGGAACTTGGTGCATGGTTAAGCTGTTTGGAACTGGACATGGCCAGGCAGCATTGATTGTGTTTTGGGTTTGCACAGCTCGTGCGACAATTTATACATCTATTTTGGTTGTAAGAACCACAATGGGTAGTGAAGTTGTGTTTTTTTAAAATTAATTTCCAACTGTACATTCTCTGCAGAGTAACCTTTATCCTTCTGATTTGCTAGCAGTGACTTTTCTCCTTTCCTCTCCCAGAACTCTAGGATTTGAGTCTCTAGCTTTTCACTGGTCTCTGATGACCTAATTTATGACTCAAACTCTGAACAATATCCATTCCATTCTCACATTGTGTCACCACCGCAAGGTCAACTCCCTAGAAAACTTTCCAATTTCTAGCGATGTAGCCAGTGCCAGAAAATCATAGCCTGTGTTTTTCATGTTTTTTAACTCTTCCATGAATGCCTGGATTATGAGCTGCTATTTGTATGCTAATGAATACCCACTTTAAAGAGAGTGTTCTTATTTTATTCTTCTTGTAGATGTTTTTACACCAAAATGAGCACTGTGGTAATGCTACAGTAATCAGAGACCAGTCTCTTATGTTTGGAAATTTTTGTAATGACTATGGTTTCTGTGGCTTTTCTTTTTCTATTTTAAACATAATTTTGTTGTTGGAGGATGTCTTGTGGTATGGTGGGATGCAGAGAATCAGTGTTCATAGACCATTTGGGTCTAAGTTTGGGGGTTCATCTGGCTCACCAAACCATACTGAGATAGCTCAGTGAAGAGGCTAGTTGTGAGTGGGTGCTGAGATGCACCTGTATGGCAAGTTGGCTTGTGCATGTTCTTACTGGCCTGCTGGGCCAGCCTGTCTTCACTGTCAGACCAGGAAAACTCAGATAACAGCACTCCTAACTTGTGTGGCTCAAGAAGGCACCAAAGGTTAAATAGGAATGAATGTCAGGTGTTGTGGCTTAACTCCAGCCAGCAACCAATTCCTGTGCAGCCACTCACTTCCTCATGTGAGTGGATCTGGGGAGAGAATCGGGAGGGTAAAAGCTGGAAAACCCTTGGGTTGAAATGAAGGTCTTTAATAGAGAAAGCAGACAGCCATGCATGCAAGCAACGTAAAACTAGGAATTAATTCACTGCTTCCCGTGGGTAGGCAGGTGTTCAGCCACTCCCAAGACAGCAGGGCTTCATTACACGTAACAGTGTCTTGGGAAGACAAATACCATCATTCTGAATGTCCCTTCCTTCCTCCTTCTTTCCCCCGGCTTTTTACACTGAGCATGATCTTACACATGATGTTGTATGGTCCAGAATATCCCTCTGGTCATTTGGGGTCACCAGTCCTGGTGTCTCCCCTCAGTTTCCTGTGCATCCTCAGCCTTTTTGCCCATGTAAAGAGGCTGTAAGCTCTGCTCAGCAATAACAACATCTCTACATTATCAACACTATAGTCAGCACAAACCCAAATTACAACTCCATACCAGCCACTGTGAAGATAATTAACTCTACCCCAGCTGAAGCCAGCACATCAGCTTAAATATCTATTATTCAGTTGCCAGAAATTGTAAGGAAGCTGATGTCCCTGGTCAGTGTCAGCTTTACTACTTCTGTGGTCTTCAGAGCCTTTGCATAACAGAAGCATGGCCAGTGTTTCTCAGCTGTTTTGTCTGTTGGTAATCAAGTAGTCAGATGTCTAGGAGGAGCTCTTTTCTCTGCCTTATGCTACTGGCTGTTACTGCGTGTGATAGTCCAGTCTGTTTTTTGGCAATAGCCTCATAGGACAATAGGTGTCAGAGCAGAGGTTCAGTTCACTGATGTCTTCAGATTGTAACAGTGCATGAGCAGTGACAGCCCAGTGTCATTATGGTCAAATTAGTAATTAATCCTCTTGTCCTTAAAGGTGGGTAGGGCTGCTCAGCAGGCACCTGAAGGGAAGAATATAGTCTGGAAGGATCCTGTAGCAATAAAGATGCTTGCTGCTCATTTTTACCTGTCCTTCTCTTGAATTCTTGTTCTGCTGAAAATGGGTGTGTTTCAACAACGTTAACTAATACATGTTAGTGTTACACATGCTCAGGCACATGAAACATATACAGAAGGGTAGATCTTAAAAACCCTGGGAACTTAGGAAGGGTAGTTTTCATCTGGCACCATGCACCTTGATGTCAGTATTCCTACTTCGACAATGGCAACTAAGACGTTATGCAGGACTGCTTAAATTGATAGCTATGAAGTTTTTATACTGCAGCACACTTGTTTTAAGCAAGGGGCTAATTGTTACCGTTCCAAAGCCAGCTTTTCCTAGTTATTTTATTTTTGAGGAAAATAAATATCAATACACTAGAAATACAAAAAAGTGTCTGGAGGAGCTTTTTTTCTATGTGTTAGCAAAAGTCTCGAAGGTCTCACCCTGCCTCTTACCATTTGTAAGGCATTAATTCTTGATAAGCAGCAACTGGTGGGAGTTTTTTGTTTTTCTTAGTATACTGAGTCTAAGCCTAACTCTTGTGATATACTCCTCAGTATATGTGGATGATGTCCTATAAAGTCAATAAATTCTCCACCTATGATCAGTGTAGGAGTGACTCAGATGACTCTTTAGCAGTGTCTCCTTGCCTCCCAAAATAGTGTCTGAATTATCTCAGATATTGAGAGTATTAGAAGCAGAGTTATTAAGGATTGACTAAGCATCATGCCTGTTAGTAAGAATCCTCCTGTCAATCACTTTGCAACTACCATAATTTTTGCTATACCCTTTCTATATTGAGTAAGCACAGCTTTAGGCCATTTTCTGTGCCACAGCATGCATTGAATTTTTCTGATAGTATTTGGATATTCTATGACTGTTTTTCATCCTTCCTGTTCTTTCCATCCCTCCTGTTCTTTCCAGACTGTAACAATGAGTGTTTTATTGGCAGCTGTTGGTCAGATGGTGATCATGTCAGGCACCTACACAACAGGCCTGTGTTGCATTTGACACTGAGGATAGTTGGTTTATCACAAGAGTTTAGAAAGATGTGGTACAGGGCCAATGAGACTCCCATCCCATTGGGACCCACAATGAGAGATGAATGAAATACCTGGGAACATATTGGATGTCTCTTGGTTGACTTTATGTACACATCTTCAGGTTGAGTACTTGAAAATGTACATCCAGCTTTTCTTCCTGAGCTGTTTTAAAGTAGCAAGTTTAAAGTGGAGGAACACAGATAAGTAGTAGAGTGAAATTATCTAGTGCATGTTCTTTCTGGATTTCTTGCTGATCATGATGCTCACTCAAAGGTATGTATATCTTTATAACATATTGCAGCCTTGTCCTTTATGATCTGAACTTGCTCCCCAGATTTCAGTATCAGAATGTTCCATAGTTGACAATATAGCCTCCATTAGCTCCAAAAAACATGCATGATCCAGACTGGAATAGCCCCACAAAGCTTGCCTATTTTGGTAGTCATTTGGTTTGCTTATCTGATTAAATAGCAGTATTTATAATTCCCTTCCCAAGTAGGGGTGCATTACTTTTTTTTTTTTTTTATAAGATCTCTTGGTAGCATTAGTTTAAAAATAAGGCAAATTCTAAATGAAGTCAGTAGCTGTAATAATTTGCAGTAGCTGAGAACCCGGTTTAGTACCTGCCTATTTTTTTATCATACAGTTAGGTTTGAGCTAGGTCTGTGTTTAAAGTTTTTCCCTGCAGTGTTGCAGATTTTACGTCTTTCCAGAAGAAACATCTCAAGTGCCTTCAGTATCATGTTCATGTAACATGATACTGAAGGCCAGTCACAGGAGTGGGGCATCACTTCACTGTTTTCAGTGGTGTTACAGAGGTGTTTCAGTGTTTTTGGAGCAGCAAAAAATCATTCTTACATCTCATGCTGGAGCTCTTGCTATCAGATCTACATTTTAAAATTGCTTTTTCTTGTTGTGGTGGAATGTTTATATTAAAAGTCAAAATATAAACATTAGGATAAATTCAGAGATGAATGGAGAGGTATTATACTTCTAAGGCTACATAAAGATTTTTCTCATCTCCCTTTGCATCCCCAAGCACAAGTTGGTGATACCAAGATTATCTGAATGCTTCTGAAGTAATTTATTTTTTAACTTGCAACTTCTTTACATAACACCTCTGAGTGACAACCAGAGATCTGAAAAGAGTTTAGGATCAATTAGTTAGAAAGTAGAGGTACCACAGGTTAAGAAAAAGAGGGGAAAAAAGGTAGGGAAGAGTTCAAACCAGAGAGATAACATCACCACTGTAGTTCACTCCTCTGCCTTTTTTGAGTTGCTGTAAGTGTTGCTGCAATTAGAAAGTGGAAATAAGTTTAGAGCAATTGTGCAGATCCCTATGTGGCACCTCTGGGTTTCAACTTTTACCCAAATCTTGTTGTGTTTCAGAGCACTCTATTATAAGAATGCTGCATATGGCAGTGTGACAATTTGTACTCTGTAGGTCTGCAAAGGTCTGCTTTCTGTGTGCTTAGTAACAGGGTGGATGAAAGATGCCCAAACAGCTGGAGGGCATGTAGTAATGCTGGATAACTGCAGTACTCAGAGACAAAATTAATCTGCTCTTTGTGATGCATCCAGTGGAAATACTGTAATCTACATAAGCAGTTCAAGGTTTTCCTTGGCAAGCCTAGTGGTGTGATTGAATAGTGCTTACGCTTGAATTGTTGATAGCATGTAAGTAGTAAAGGCAAAGAGTGGTGAGGGAAACTCATATGTTCCCTGAGGTGTAAAAGAAAAGGAATTTGGAGAGTCTGATGAGGAACATTTCAAAACCCATCTTCATTTTCTCTAACACTGGTTACAGGAAGGGAGTTTCCTTCCATCCTAAGGGCTTGTTTGGGTAAGCATGGGCTATTTTTTAAGGATTAGGAGGCTTTAGGTGCTTGGAATTTGTTTTGTTACATATTGTTTTGATTAAATGAAAACATTTGGACTTGATTAAATGAGTTTATCTGGAGTTGTTCGAGGTTGTTTGAGTATTGAAAACAAATTAGATTATTTAATTACATGAACAAACTGTATTTATCAGTGGTTTCCTAGCTGCTTTGTTGATGATTTCATGCCCTGTACTAGTGTTTCCAAACCATAACTGCGGCAGCTTTATTGGAATCATCTTGCAAATGTTCTTTTTCTATGCATTGAGCCATTCAGAGACTCTCTTTGGGGGCATCTTGATGCACCTTCACTGCCTGGCTCATTTTGAACAGTGATACACAGCAAGCTGTGCCAGACTGGGAAGAGTTAAGGGTTTTGGATGCCAGAGCAATCAAAGCTTGCTATTACCAATTACATGCCCAAGGATGGGAAGAATACTTATTGTTAATGTTTTCTTAAACCTGTCTCCACGTTTCTAAAGGATGTGTGTTCATTTATAGTCAGAAAAATAATTAAGCTTGTTCAGTCATATGCTGGCTGTTCCTTAGAGACCATTGAGAGACTTAGGTTACAGTAGACCCAAGTGAGGAAATTGTTGCCTTTCTTAGATCCATTAATACTTCCTTTGCTTAGTTTGTAAGATACCCATATGTGAACTGAAATGGCTTCTCATCCTATGCAGACCTATCTTCACATTTTTATCAAGGGCTGATTTCACTCCATAATGGATACTTTTATTTCTTCTATTTTCTTATTTTCAGAGGAGATGGTAACAAGGCCAGTGAGAATCAGGCTTCAGTGTACCCTTTTTCTGAATGTCAGTTGAGCACTTAGGTGCAAACCCAGCATCTTCAAATGGCCTCTCCCAAAAAGCATGGGTCTGGTTTTTGTCTGGAATGTCCCTTATGCCTCTGGCGGTATTCTGCCATTCTGTTTAGGTTTTTTAGCCTCAATGACAAGACAAAACAAAGTAAAAAAACGTACAGGAGAGGTTGAGCTGTTCAAACATACCCTGGCTTTATGTCCTGTTTCTGTCTTAAGTGGTCCTTCCCCTGGGGCTCTTCGGTCTTTGTTAAATAGAGATTCCCAGAGCCTTGTCAAGGAACAGCAGAGGTTTCTTCCTCTGCCTGTTTGAAAGCTTATGCTCCTCCAGCTCACTGTTCTCAAATGGTCTGTGTGTATATTCCACTTCTAGTGAGGTTATTTGACAGTAATTTCCAGCACCAGTGTAACAATCAAATGCAGCTCCTTCTCCTGGCCATAAACTACCTGAAGAAATCATGAAACAAGAGTGTGACTGCTTATACCTATTTAAAATAATCAGAAATTTTATTTCAGTGTTGTGTGGGTTTTTGGGTTTTTTTAACTTTGGTCTTTTGTTTTCAAGTTGCTTTTTTTTAAAGTTCTCATAATATGTACTGTTTGAGATTGTCAAGTTTTCAGTTTAGCCTGAGATTACATCCTATTTGGTTTTGCATGACTGATTTGAACTTACAATTGTATATTTCAGAATTTAGAATTTTTATTACAGAACTTTATATTCTCAGAATACATTTCCTGTATTCTCTCTTAAACTTCCTTTCTCATATATTAGGCCAGAAATGTAAATCAGTATCAGTTAGCTGAGTGATTTACACAACATGATAATGTTGGAAGCTTGGAATTTTTATTTCCTGTTATGTTTAAATACTGAAGGATTAAATATTCTTAATTATTTACCTCATACTAGACCTTTTATTGTCATTTGTTTGCACTTGCACAAATTGTTTGGGTGGATATCCAAGCAAACAGGTGTGAGAAGGAATGGGAACCAACTCTTTTCTGTTGGCATCTTCCTTCCTGGTATTTTTAGTGCAAACTTTTTGCTCAAAACCAAATCTTTTCATGTACTTATTCATTCATTACCCACAGATTCCTGCAGGAGAGAAACATGTGAAGAGTGCCTCGTGGTGCAGAGATACCCATGCAATTTGATCTTCTAGATGTCAATTGCTTTACAGGAGTTGCTTTTTAGTAGCACAGAAGAAATTAATATATTTGGGTGGAAATTCTGGTTAAATTTATGTTTTTTAAAAGGTGGATTTTGCATGTTATCTTGTTGCCTCGACCCTGGAGAGAGGGGGAGGAAAATCTATAGGGTAGACCTCTTGCATTCAAGGAATTCCACAGTGAAACTATTCTTGTTAGCCTTTGTTTCACTGTACTTCCTTCAGACATCAAACTGCTCCCTGCTTAATGCTGTTTCATATTGTTTCATTGTGTGATTTTACTTTGCATGAAAACCACCTCGGTGTTCAGCCTTGTTCAGGCATATGTTTAAAAGCACTAAAATTCTTTGTGTGTTGTCTCTATTGCAGTGCAGCTGCTTGTTTGTGGCTGCTCAGGAAGAAATGGTACCAGAGAGAGAGAGTTGTCTGTCATGCTTTAGTCACTGCTGTGGTCAGCCCTCCTTCATTTTGCTCTGAAGTAACAGCAGTTCTGTAAGGATATCTTTTACACACTCAGATAAGTCCCAACAAGGGCTGGGACCCAAAAAAGTAAGCCTTGTGCTGTCATGGGTAGCCTTCCAAGGTTGACTTAGTACCATAAGCACAATGCTACAGCTTGAAGTACTTTCAGTCAGTTTATATTAAATGTAAATATAAGATAAAACAAGAAAAGTATCAAGTATACTTTTGCAGAGCACAGTGAAAAAACAATTCTGGCAGTTTGCATGGTGCGTGGAGCTATCCGGCAGTCAGGCATTGGCGTTCCAGACCCTGTCTGGGCAATGTGAGGCTGCTCTGTGATGAGCCTGGCTGAGTGTGCTGTATCTTGAGTGTTTCCTGGCCCAAGGGTATTACACAGCTGGGTTAGAACTCCTTGGGCTGCTGAGTGTTTTCCTTTGTCTTCTTGCAGCACACAACACACAGGTTCCTTTTCCAACGCTTCTATGGTATTCAGAATAGTAGTACCCTGTGGTTGTCCAGAGGTCACAGCAATTGGAATAATGAGCACTAGGTTCTTAATTACCTTGAATTATCTACACTTGGTTATTTTTATTGTAATTCATTACAGACCAAGCAATACCAATCCAGCAAAATGCCATGATTACTGTAAAGGTTCTTATTTTTTAAAGTCAGAAACTTATCTTAAATCTGACAAATGGATACCGAACTCTATTTCTCAAATACAATTTGATTCCTGACAAAAATGACCTTTGTTTGTCTTGAACAAAAACTTACAGTATTTTTCCTGTTGTTTTCACTTAATTTTGTTCTTGGAAATTCTGACAGCTCGTTTACATTGTGATTGATTATAACATTCCACATTATATTTTTAGAAAGTGCTGAATTATGCCTATTACTGCATGTACCTCTGAGTTGAGAGATATTTTTCATTTGATGTTGACATTTTTCATGTTTCATCTGATAATTTATATTCCTGTAAATGTGCAAGTGCTAGCTAGCACAGAAATAATTACCCTTGTCTTTATATTGGAGTTACAAGGTTTTAATGCTTTGGTGTTTGTCTGTGAAATCCTTTCAGTAGAATCTCTTGATATTGTTGTGAACTTTATGGGTGGATACAAATTTATTTTTTTTATCTGAGAAGTAAATGTTAAGCAAAGATCTAAATACTCTGCAAGAAATAGTTTTCTAGAGAACAGCCAAGACTTAAAGTCAAAATGGAAAATTTGTCCCCAGTACTTTTTATTCTTGGGTGAGTTTTTTTGCAGACTTCCAGGAAAGGGTAAGTAGTCCAGGATTTTCAGAAACAGGAGGCTAAAATACAAGAGTATCTGTACTGAAGTGTGAAAAAGAGATGTAGCCAGACACCATATTAGTTTAGTGTCTTGCTTAATAGCATCATGACAGAAAATAGCTGGGATATCTAAGGAAAGAATTGCTTTCTGTTTGTCATGGAGAGAAGATGCAAACAAGGTAGAGATCAGAGATCACAGGGAGGGGAAGGGAAGTGGTTTTACCACAAGGCAGTTAAAAGTACATGTCAGATGGATAGCCCTTCCTCAGATGTCTGAAAGAAGAACAAAGCTCTCCAACCCTGTTCCTTTCCTCTTCAACTTGTGCATGATATGTGGTCAGATAATACTAAAGCTAAAGTCATTAACAAAATTTTTATTTCTGTTTTCATTTCAGTTATTTGCCACCTTCCATGCATGAATGGAGGCCAGTGTAGTTCTAGAGATAAATGCCAGTGTCCTCCTAATTACACTGGAAAACTTTGTCAGATTCCCGTGCAGACTGCCAGTTCTCCAAAACTCTACCACCACCCGCAACAGGTGAACAAGGCTGTAGGATCACAAGTTATCCATTCTACTCATACTTTACCACTGACAATGTCTGGACAGCAAGGTGTAAAAGGTAACTTCTTTCTTAATAGGTATTTTTAACTTCTTGGTTTTAATGAATTATTTTGAGTATTTAACCAGTAACAATAGTGCAACATCTACACATATCAAATATTGAGACCACAACTTGAATCATCAGCTCACCAGAACGTGAAGGTATTTTCCTCAATGACTGAAATAATAAGAAATAACAGTCTTATTGAAAAGAGTTTGTAGGTAAATTTACTTTGCTTTATGGTACAACAATTTAATGCAAATTGCAGAGTCAAGGGATAATGCAGGGGGTTTCTTGCAGAAGTGTAGACCTCTTCAAAAAGACAATGATTGTGGCTGAACAGAGTCCATAAATTGCAGTGTACCTAGACAGAGACTTCAAGTGATTCCATGGTTACTAGTGGAGGGAAGAGACCATGCTTTTCAACATAAACAATCTTAAATCTAATATAAAACTAAAAATACAAGCATGTTTATCTATTATTGAAAAGAGCTTGTAGGTAAATTTACTTGGCTTTATGGCACAATTTAATCCAAATTGCAGAGTCAAAGGGTAATGCAGGGGGTTTCTTGCAGAAGTGTAGACCTCTTCAAAAAGACAATGATTGTGGCTGAACAGAGTCCATAAATTGCAGTGTACCTAGACAGAGACTGCAAGTGATTCCATGGTTACTAGTGGAGGGAAGAGACCATGCTTTTCAACATAAACAATCTTAAATCTAATATAAAACTAAAAATACAAGCATGTTTATCTTGCATGACTTAGTGGAGTCTTATAAGTTAGTTTTGTGGTGAACTGTTTAGTGTAGATAGGCCTTGTTATGATTCACTTAAATAGAACATTCCTTCCAGGCCAAATAACAATATCATTTGGGAAAAAAAAAAAAGTTTTACTACTGCTAATGCTGTGAAAAAGACAGCATTAAAGTCTGAAATGCATGAAAGTTCATTCAGCTTTGGATTACTGTTTCCTCTCATACTTTTGTTGTGAGGTGAAAACTTCTGATTACTTTGAAGAGAAGTGTTGTATTTGTTTCTTATGTGTCGTATGGGTCTAGGTAGTATTTTATCTGGGTGTAGTCTTGTCCATATAAAGTGACCCCTGCAACTCAGATTCTCAACATAGGACCTAATGTGAATTTTATTTGCTTGTTTGAATTGCCAGATTGATTTTTGGTCAGGGGTAATTTTAAAATTACCTCTTCAAGGTTGGTATCTCTGAATTAAAAAAAAAAAATATATAGGGAAAGTTGTGAGGAGGTTCAGTTACTGGCAAATAGTTTCTGAATAACTTTGCTAAAAGATATTTGTGATAAATATAATCTAACATTGTAATTCAGAAAAGGACAGAGCTGTGAAGGAACTGTTGACAGTATCCTGGAAATGCAATGTTTTATAAGTACTTTTGAGTATCTTCTCCATCCAAAGAAGAGAATATAATTACCTAAACATTCAGCAGAACATCAGTTTATTTTTCTGCCTATGTAATTCCAGATGAAATAATTTTAGACAATACAGTGGACCACAAGCCCCAAATTTTTGATACATAGTTATTCTTCAGATTCTCTCCTAAAATGCACATTAGGTTTCTCATTGCTAAAGAGTCTGACATCTTGAATATTTTTTCTCAACCTTCAAATCCTCATAGGAATCATTAGCAGTCACAATGCCTTTTCTTCTCTTTACGTGTCCAAATGAGGATGTTGGATTGTTGAGAGATGAATATTTTATTTCTTTAAAGGAAAGAATAAAACAATTCATCCTGAAATGGCTGGCAAAAATAAAAATGAGCACATCTAGGCAATGATCCAAGACCTGGAGAGGATTGTGATAATAATACTGCATGGGAGAACCCAGCCTAAATTTGATGTTTTCAGCATCTGAACATCTCTGGATGGATTGAGACACTAAAGCAGAGAAATTCAGTGATTTCTTTTGAGAAACTATATTTTTGAATCACTGTTTCTTTTGAATCACTATATTTTTTAGATTTAGCAGCTGGAGAAACTAGTTGAAGGGATCTCTCTTCATACATAAAAATATTGGAGTGAGTTTTGTTCTTTTTACAGACAGACTAGGCTGTCTTGTCTTGCCTTCTGAACCCAGTCTAACAACTGAAGAGGACCTCACTACTTCTGCTTGTCACACTGAAACTTTCCCCTGTGGGTTTGCCTCTGGCAGACCTCATGTAGCATACATTTTGCTTGAGGGTTGTTTTCAGCTACAGGCAAGGTCTTTACCCTGCAGCCATATTTTGCTGACTTTCTACCATCCTCTTCCTGATGTTTCTGTCTGAGTATGTTGACAAGTTTCGTAAATGAAACAATGCAGTCAGTGTAAAAATAAGTCTGTTTCTTTTAAGGAAGTCCTTTGTGAGACCAGTAAATATTGATAATGTGCCTAGAGAAATGAAAATAATGTCAAAAACCAAAAGCATTTCTCTAAAATATTATAATTTTCAAGTTGCTCCAATAGATGAAATATTGCTCCCGAGGAGTGGAGCTGAAAATACCTAATCAAGTTCCTAAAGAACAGTTCAAACTTCAAGAGACAAGGAGATAATCCAGAAGACTGAACAATGCAGTGTGCATTATAGAGAAAGCTGTATCAAATGGTATTTTATGGCTCTTGATGTTTGGAAGGGGTGCTGCCTCTGATGGACTGTGTGGCCTTGAGTAGCCTGTGCAGTACTTGCTGATGAGAGAGGCCCAGACAGACACAAGAAAGGATAACTTAGTTATGCAGCTTACAAACTCCACAGCTTGCTACACACCTCTCCACCCTGCCCACCCCAATAATAATTTGGTTTACTTTAAAGGGCATTTTGTGTTCCAGTGAAAAGAGGCTTAGGGGTCACAAGCAGTTCTGGGCAGATTGCATTGACTGGAGGGTCTCAGTCTACATACCCAGATTAGACTTACAACTGCAACCATATTTAAAAACGGAAGTGTCTGAAAATCATTTCCTCCCCCTTTATCTGCCAAACCCCGAATTCAAAGTTCAACAAAGGGAGTGGTGATTTTAGATGGTTGAGATTCTGGCAGCTCTTGCAGGGGCGAGCTTGGGACTTGGCAGGTATATAAAGATGAAGGGATGAAATCTGAATCTTTTTCTGTGTTCCAGAGAAAGATGATGGATCTGAAAATGAAAATAAAGCTTACTATATATCCAAAAATAACCTAGTAGACTATGAATTCTGGAACTTTGAATGGGATTCTTATTACACAGTATGACCACAAATATTAATGTGATACCAGCCAATTTGGACATCCATGTTTATCTTGCAGTCTTTACAATCCTATAATATTGTTCTTTCTTTCATGAAGATTTTTCATTTTCTTGCTTTGTTAATGAGACTCAATGTGTTCTTTAGCCTTCCCCCTAACCCCCAAATTTGGGCTTCATTTATATTTCAGTCACTTCAAGGCACTCTGTAAAAATTCTGATGTACAAAAAAGAAATGTCTTAGAGGTGCCTAAGATGTCTTTTTCACATATTTTATTACCAATTTCTCTTATGTGTTTTTCCTTCAATTATTTTAGTGAAGTTCCCTCCTAACATAGTGAATATCCATGTGAAACATCCCCCTGAAGCCTCAGTTCAGATCCACCAAGTGTCAAGGATTGACAGCACATCAACAGGACAAAAAGCGAAAGTTCCTCAGCCAGTACATCCACAGGTCTCTTACCAAGGTCTTCCGTATCAGAAGACCCAGAAAGGACATACAACTTACACAAATCAACAACCCATTCCTCATATGTTTCCTGTTTCAGTTAAAACTCAGCTTGGGCGCTGCTTTCAGGAGACTGTTGGGACACAGGTAAGAAATGTTTGCTAAGGCTTGCTGAGACAGGTAGCTTTAAAACTCTATTAAAGGAATGAAAAAAAAAATTGACAAATCCAACAGTTGGAGGGAAAGGACACATTTGACATCCTTTTCTGCAAGAAAATTATTTTGAGAATGTAACATTTTTTTAAGTAACATTTTTCTGAACCTCTTTCTCCTTCAAGATCATGTCTTTATTTTCTGGACTTGGGACCCTGACATTTTGGTTTCAATTATTTTTTCCATAGCTTTTTCTTTTTCTCATGGAAATTCCTATTCAGCAACTTTATATGTTTTACAGTATTTTAGACTGATGTTTTGAGTCTGTTGAAATGTGACCATTGAATGGTGTAAAAAAATCATGAAAGCCAACTGATTGTTCACTAGAACATTAAAACCTTAGTTCACTTAATAGTATATTCACACAATGTTTTTCATATAACTATTCAAAATTGTGTATCTTCTTTCAATCCTGAAAGCATGTGGTTTTATATTTGCATATATATTTGAATATACATATATATATATAGAGAGAGAGAGAGAGATTATAAGGATATGTGAAAAGATGATTAAGAAGTCAGTAAAATCCTGTTATTTATTGCTTATTACCTTTTTGAAATTTGGCTTTTCAGATCAAATGTCTTTAAGGTGAATGCATGCCTCAGACTGAAATAATGTGTGAGGTTTTAGGAAAAATCACTTGTTTTGGGAGGTAATGTTAGAGAATAAATATGTTGTTTTTCAGGCTAAAAAATACTTTATGACTCTATCATCAAACATGTGAGTTTTAAGTTTATCACAAGGGTTGCTTTGCTTTTGGTCCTTCCAGTAATATGCACCTAAAGTTAGCCAATTTTCAAGCATTGCATATTGTATGTGTTTCCAGTATATTTCACAAATGCTGCTTAGATGTTGGCACCCAAATTATCCAAAGAATTCACTGGCACAGAGCGTGCCTTCCCCTCAAAGGGACGTCACCCATCGCTCCTGAGATGTAGGACTGGAGCAAAATGCCCTTTGCAAGTGTTTCTTCTGGCTGTGTCTTCCAGCTGTCAGTGGATTTTTAAAGGCTTTTAAGTTGTGTGCAACCCCTGCCTTCACCCCACAAAAAAAAAAAAAAAAGAGGGAAGAGACCTCAATCCCTTACTCACAGATGGGCAAGGAGTTTGGAAAGGATCAGCATTGGGGAACAGACAGGAGCAGAAGTAGGATGCAGTCAGAAGCAGGGTGAAGGTGACAGAGCTGTCAGGTCCTAAGGTACTGAACTCCACCTGCTGAGGGCAAAATGTTGAGCTTGAAATCAAAGTTCCTTAGTCTCAGTCTCCTGCCATCTCTAACAAGTTGACGTGAGGATGCTTAAAAAAAGATTCTGCAAAATCCAATGGAGGGAGTTGATTTAAATATCACTGCACATCAAAGATTTTTTAGAAGACCAGAGTTAAGTTTGCATGTGGAACATTAAAGGCTAGACTTTAGTAATTTTCAAATTATTGGTTTGGGATCTACAGTTTTAATTTACACTGGTGAGTTCTTTGTGCTTGTCTGTTTCAAGCATATAAAAATCTTTTTTTTCAACAATTATTAAAGCACATGGTCAAATGGATTTTACATGGAAAAATGAAGTGGGGCCTGTGTTTACGACCATTTCTCTCTATTTCCTAAAATGAGCAATCTAAGAAGCTTGGCATCATAATGTGCAATCCTAAAAATCTGGAAATAAGTGTGATAATTAATAGTTGTTTTTTATTTTTGGTATTTCTTTTTGTACTCATATATAAAGAAATACAAAGTTACTTTCTTGGTCTTACTCTTTGGAGTGCATGCTGTTTTATCTCCTGTCTCCTTTTAAAGGGGGAGAAAAGGGAAAATAAGCTTGCATTACTCTCATATCTGACTTGGAATCCTACTAAATGCTTAGTCCCCAATTTTTATAACTTTTTTTTCAGTATTTCCCCGGAAATAATCAAGAAAGGGTATTGCCTCCTAGTTTAGAACAGTGCATGATCTCAGTTTTTACAAATTTCATTGATCAGTGTCAAACTTGAAGAAGAGCATAAGTAAGGATTTCAGAGGCATTCTGTTAGAGTGATGGTTCAATTTAGAATTGGAGTTATAGAATGGCATTTTGTAGAACATTCATTTAAGACCTTGCCATAAATATAGGTCAAATATAGATCTAAGTGACTCATTTACCTTTCAATTTTGAATCTGAAATGTTACTGTTTTTCCTGCAACCAGTCAGTGCTTATGCTTATGTTAATATTAAATATGCCTTGAACTGGGAAAGATGGGGTTTTTTTAAGTGCTTAATAGACCTACTCTTAAAGAATTAGCTTTTCAGTTTTTCATATTTGCTTTGATATCTCTGTGGGTTCTCTCTGTTTGTTCAGATGTGATACTTAAATGAGCTTTCCCTATTAGTAGCAATGTGTTGCAAGTCCTTTCTGGAGCTGATGCTGGATAATTTTGATACCCATACTTAGTTCAACAATCATCAGTGTTTATACATTTTTTTACAGGGTGGATTGTGTATTTGGCTTCAGACATGTTTTATTAAATATCCTGGGATCCTGAGATTACTGTCTGTAGAGCAGATTGGTTGAAGGATTTGTGTGTGGCCTCTTGTAGACAAATCAACTAAGTTGATGAGGGCTTTGCTGAACTTACTCTTGGTCTACACTAAAAGCACAGGATTAAAACTGTATCAGGATCTCTTTTGTGGTTTTGTGTGCAAGTGTAACTTCTCCCTTTCTGTGTTTCTCCCCATACCTTGTTCTCTCCTTCTTCCTTGAATTTCAGCTGCTCTTCAGTTACAGGTCCTTTGATTTTAGTGCTCTGAGGTTTTTTTCATAATCTTCTGTGGAATATTTTTCATCTCCCACCACATTCTTCCTTGTCCCACCTTAGTTAAATTCCCTTAATGTATCTCATTCAAAACCAGTAGGACACTCAATTTCCAAGACAGAGTGCATTTTCTGCAGTGAATTTCTAAGCAAGTGCGTGCTGTTACATTTAGCAGCTGGAGCCACCTTGAACTGAAGTTCAGAGGACATTAGGGCACAGACAGTTGAAGAATCTGGTCATATTTCCAGGCCTACAATCACTTTTCACACAATTAATGACATAGGATTTTTTTCAGACCTCTTTCCTTAGCTGTCTGTAGTATCATAAGTGATTGTAACCAAAGACAGCAACCATGAGAATAAGCTAGTAAAAGGTGAGTGAAAAGATGTCAGTCTACCCGCTCAGAAGGACAGGGAGAGTAGAGGGACAAGAGGAATGAAATTTCCCAGTTTAATAAGAATAGATAAATAAAGACTTGTATTTTTGTAAATACAGGTACACATGTATGTATGTATGTATGTGCTGTTTAATTGTGATTGTTTTCTGAAGTATGTGTTTCTCAGCACTGTGAAGTAAAGTGGAAAGAAAACTACAAAAGTATCATTACTATTTGAATTTTTAAAAGATATTATAGGAAGCAAATAGTTCTGTTTTTTTCTCAAGTCAATTCACTTTTCCTGGCTGCCTCTCTTTTCTCTGAGTGGAACACTCAGCATTTATTTCTCCTCTAGGAGATGTTAATGGTGATTGCTCCAGGATAATGTATCATATTACATGGTAGCCCACAATGATACATCCCACAAAAAAGTTGTGGCTCATCAAACTTTTTCCTAGTACCACAAAGATTTTTTTCAGGGTATATCATAAACCATGTTAAGCTGCAGACCATAAACTTGCTGTTGACATAAAGATATAGGAAACAAACCTTTACCTAAACTTGCCCATTGTTATATAGAAAAATGGTGTAGGAGAAATAGAGACTTGAAGTTGGGAAACAGACATAATGGAAGCAGTAGGACAAAAATCCCAATTAAGATGGAGAGCAGTAACTTCTGGAGAGCACTCTATAATGGTGCCTTCAAAAGCTGGAGACTGGGCGTAGTGTCCTGCAAAACATTTTACAGCCATGTGGTCCTTTGTTTCTGAAATCCAAGGAGCTGGTCATCTTAGAGCACTGATTCACTAAGTCCTACTTAGAAAGCAAGCAAATAAGGAAGATTTTGTTCCTCTTTAATTCTTCCTCTTCAGATGATTTTCATTTTAGCTCTAATAAAAATGCCTTTATTATGACACAGGATATCTTATTTCCCAAAATCCTTCTAGAGCATCAGTGGTGTACTTAGTGAAGGTTGTGTTGGTATTCTTGAGCCCTGTTGATTTTGCATATAATTTCTTTACATTTAAATCAAGAAAATAATGCACTTGCTTACTGTCCATAAAAATCCATATAAAGATAATGGAGCACTACTTTTTTCACCCCTAAAGAGTTGTTTGGGGTTCTTCTTTGCTTCAATGTAAAAAAATTTGCAAAATGGCAAGAAATTGGAGAAGGTGGTACTGCAAAAAATTCATCTAAATCAGGATCTTTCTGTCTAGATTCACATGTAATGCTGTTCTCTTCCCCAGACGTTTTTGGATATTGGTTTACGGAAGGAGGCTTCTAGTGATCTCAGCATCTGTAGTTTAAAACCAAAATTAAAAACCATTGTTATTCTAGAGAGAGACAGATACTGAAATTGCTTTCCTTGATAAAGGGAACACATAGCAAAATGTCCAGAAGAGAAGCTGGCTATGAAGTCAAGTCTGCCTATGCTTGTTCATTCCTCCTCATGTAACTGCTGAGAGGAGCTGGACTGCTCTGAAATAATCACTGCAAGAATGTCAGAAATACTGTCTTCTGATCCCCCCTTCTTCTTGTGGTACTTCAAATTCAAGTCAGTCCAGGCTGCTGTATTGGGTGCTATGGGTATATGTTCCATTCCTCACTATCCAGTGGTTTGCTGCGTGATGCTTTGTGCTTCTCTTGCAAAGTGCTTTAAAAGGTGTTGCAGAAAGGGTCCATAATTGTTACAGCTTTGTTCAAAAGGACACCTGAATTGGAGTTGTTTTGGTATCATGAAGTGAAATTTGGTGGATTATAGTGATACTTTAAAAAATCATCTTAAAGAAAATCACAATAGAGCATCTATAGCAGACAAAAGAAGCATATTTTGATAGATGAATGGTTTTAATTAATTGGTTTTAATTATTTAAATGGTTTAATAAATAACATTAATGATGAACACTAGCAAGGACTTTTGAAAATTATAAGGATTGTCCATTTTTCAGTGCAATCAAAACTCTCATATATGCATTCAAGTGTGTTTCAAATGCTGCTTAGTATGTCTGATCAACAGATATTAGTTAACCAACATCTTAAGTGGGATAAATTTCTATGGAGACAGTTTATTTAATACTTTGTTTCGGCAATGTCTTTTACAGGAAATGTTTGTTTTGGTTTGAGCAACACATTTCTGTCTGCTGTCAGACTTAATAGAATACCAAATAAAACCAAGTGATAGGTGGCAGCTGGAAAAGGTCAGAAATTATCAACATTGTATCATGGGCAAGATTCTGATTAAGCATTTACTTCATTCAGACATGGACATACACTGACTGGGTACTTACCTTTGAGAATATGCATACAGTTTTTAAAAGCTGAGCTTAGATAGTTGATGAGTTTTTCATGATGGGAAATATTAAACTAAGACATCAACGTTCTTGAGTTAGAAATCAGAACAGCAAAATGTGTTGATAGTGTTTAAAGCCTAACCTAAAGTACTGATGCTACTGTGTGCAATACAGTCATAGCGTAGTGTGGAGGTGATGACAGCAGTAATATGTCTGTTGAAGTTATTCATTCAACTGCATAAACATCCCTGTCGAACTTCAGATTTAAGAAAATATTTCCTGGGGAGGTGAATTTCAGGTATTTTATTTTTTTGACAGCTGTGTGAAATGAACTTTGGTATTTATCTTCTTTAGGCAGGAGAAATGATACAATTCTGTGCTTTGTACTGGTACTTTTTCTCTTAGAGCACTTTTAAAACCTCTTTTCTTTAGAATAGTCTTAAAAATACCATCTCATAAAATAAAATAACTGTCTGGAATTCCTTGAAGCTCATGGTTTGGCTTCTGAAGTTCTTAAACAAATAGACTGTCAGAAATTGGTGTAGATTCATTTGCAGGATTAATGTTTCATTTGCAGTAGTTTCTTTGCAAGATCAATACTCTGAAATATCAGAGGATTAAAGATGTATCAGATACCAAAAACACCAAACATTGTTTTAATTACTCAAAAAGAAGAAAGGTGGACAATTTTTACTTGCTTATGAAGAATGTTCTGCTTAAGCCAAAACAAATTCTTTACCAGTTCTTCTGGAAAGTCTGGAAGTATTTAAGTTTCTCTCCTCTGCTTATGAGACAATGCCTGTTAGTGAGCCAGTGCTGCATGGGATAACACTCTTCATTTGTAACAACCTGTCATTCAGCTGGTCAGGAAGCTAATTAAGAATGTCTGTTAATTGTTTCAGTAATACAGTGTATTAAGTTTGAGGTTTCTTGCTCTGTTTGTCGTTCCTATAGGAAAAAAAAAGAAGCAACAATCCAAGGTCTGTGCCTGTTGAATAGTTTGCAGAAAGTTAAACAGTGTATCCATTCACTTGTGCTATTGTGGTATGTGAAATGCAGTCTTTTGAGCTGAATCCCAGAGTCATTAGCTCAGGCAAAGCACCTATCAATTTCAATCATAGTTAATCATGTGACACTCCTTTATTTATGTCTGTATTGTGGTTTTAACTAGCAGCTTGTGACAGGGATTTGTAGATGGGTCATGCAGGAATAGGAGTCCCAGGAAACCTTGTGGTCCCTTGGCCAGAATCCTCTGCGGTTGCCCTGGTAGTAATTGCCAGACTGGGCTCCCTACTGCACTTTACAGGGAGCTGAATAAATTTCCTCTGCTGCCTTAGCAGATGAGTTGCAAGGATATAACCCTTCCAAGGATTTTTCCCTGGCACTGGAAAATACATGCAGCACTGGTGGCAGTACACAGCTTAGCACTCTAGGACTGTGGAGATGGGGCAGAGGCTGGAGGTCTGGACCGGGTAACAAAGAGGTGATGTGGCTTGGGGTGGCTTTTGTGCACCAGCACAGGGTCAGCCAGAATTTCAGTCTTCCAGTGGGAATATTCAGTACTTCCTTCAGTTATATAAAATATTGGCATCGGAGCCCAGGCACGCATGAGGAAAAATATGTGGATTTGAAACAATACTTTCAGTGTCTCTGAGTGCTTTACCCAGGAAGAACTTTGTTTTATAGCAGTACCATGTGTGCATCATACTGCTGCTACTGCTGAGCCTCTTTCAGCACAGTTGAGCTCTTTTATACCAAACCTTCATGACTTCTTTGCCTTCTGAACCACTGAGACTTATTTCCAAATCATAAGCTTATGACAGAGATATCATTCATGAAAATCTGTGCTATTTTTCAGGAGCCCTCAAGAATACAGACTAGATTAGTTTAAAAGTAGATGTAGATGATGGATAGAAAAGTGTAAACCTAGGCTTAAAGAATGGCATTATCTTTATGAGTAGTCCAGCATGCCTGTGTTTAGCTTTCCTGCTTATTTTAGGCTCATAAGTGTATGTTGGAGTTGTGTAGAATGGTGAAACAAACTAAAAAATAGTTACGAATTCCTCCAAGTGACTTTTCCAGTCACTTGTGAGTCAGAGACTGAAAAAGACTGTCTGAAGTTCGTCTTGGTAGTAGGGAGTGTGTAAGACTTTTGAAGTAGAAAGGAATTACCTATAAAAGTTTTTGAGACTGTAGAAATGGAGCTCCAGTTCTTATATGCTTAAGGTTGCTGAAAGGAGTGAGCACCTTAAGAAAACATAGCTGGCTGGGGAACAGTTTGTGCAGTGCCATGAGTGTTTAGAGTATCTGAAGCACTACTATATGTACCAGGGAAATCAGGGTTTAGTAGCCACAGAAGAGCTCTGTTTCTGCTTGGATTAGGACTTTGCAGAGCACTCGTGTTTTGTGATGCATAGCTCCAAAATTACACAGATCTTAAGGCAATAGGAGCCCCTTATGGGAGTTGCTTTTCCTTGTTGCCCAGTTTCTACAATGATCTGGATGTTAACCAAATTATCATTGATTCTTCAAGCTTTAATTCACCATAGAGGCAGTGGGAGCAGCAGCTTTAATCATTGCCAGCTTTTACTGACAGAACTGCAAACCACAGTTGCCAGATGACTCAGACTTTGGCATCCTTATTTTTGCTCATGATTTTTATATGGAAATTCGAAAAAGTTATGACCACAAAGATCATGATTTTCAGTAGAGTACAAATGCTGTAGCACCACACCTAAATTATAAGTGGGCTTTAGTCCATCTTCCTCCTTCTCCTCTCCTTTTTTTCCTCCTTCTTCTCTTTTAGCTTGTTACTATTAGATGACACATTTTCTATTTTGGGGAAAAGGAGAAAAAAAAAGTGGCGGGGGGGGGGGGGAGTTGACATGTTGGCTCTCATGTTAGTGGAATCTTGCCTTGACACATGCAAGCTCCTGGGATGTGTCCTTGAAGTTTTGACCTTGAAGAGAAACACTGGGTGTTAGGTAATGTGCCTCACTGCCCAAATGCTCCATTTCTGAGATCATAAGGGGAGATGCAACCCCAGCCTCGATTCCTCCCATTTCTTTTTGCAGAGGGGAGAGTTGGAAAGCCGAGGTACAGTGGGGAGAGAAGAGCTGGGTGCAAAATGCTTTAGCTGACTCTCTATAACAGCCACAGTGCATGACTTTAGCAAGTGTCTTCTCTGTCTTGGAAGAAGCTCTAGAAAAGGGGTGGAGCATCTGTAACTATAAAGCAAAGGTAGCTGTGGTTATAAAGTAAAAGGGTCCTTCCTGGAGCATGCCTGCCTGGGAGGCACGTTGAGAAAACCAGCATTGTGTAAAGATGTGACTTGAACTGTCTAAGGTTTTAGGGTAATCACATAGAGGAGGCACTATGAGTACTCTCCAGTTGAAAGATTTTTTTGAGCTTCTGGGACATGCAGCACGATCTGTGTATCCTCTAGCTTGGGGCAGTTGGAAGAGTTTATTTCAGTTTTGAAAACAGCAGAGCTGCTATGGCAGAGGAAATTGTACAGAATTCCCCGTTTATGCATCTTGATGGTATTTCTGAAGTACCAGGCTGGGAGTTGCTTATGGAAGCAGAACTCATTGGACTCTGACTAATGGTCAGCCTTGTATTAATCCCACTGGTGCCTAAGCCAGAGGAGTGCAAGACAGCTGAGAGATATGCATTCACCTAGGGTAAGCCTGGGCATTCATCTGAAAGGTAGGACTTGCTGAGATACTCCACTGTTTTAGCACAGCCAAATACCATCCAGGCAAAGACCATTTCCCATCCCTTGCAACATAGGAAAATTTGTCATCAGACCCACTCCAGACAGTAATGTGAAAATATACTCCTAAAGTTGCACAATAACAGAGCAGTCTGTTTGAAGCTGTTTGGCCACTCTATTCTTTTTGCTGTTCATGTGTCATGCCAAACTGAGGCTCAAAGTACAGGTGATACTAACATGGATATGGGTAGTAGGCAGGGGCACACCATAGCCATGCCAAGTTGTTCTGGTGCTAAAAACTTGGACGTGTGTGGCTGGCTGTCACTGAGATGAAAGACACTTCAGACTTCTTACACATCCCTTGAGACTGATCTAAGCTTCACGTGCTGCACATGCTGAGCTGCAGTCTGCTGTTTAAATAGTGAACTGGTGCTGCTTTTAATTTGTCGAGATACTTCAGGATGTATCTCGGGAGTATCTGTGAAAAAGGGACAGAGAAAATGGCTGGGATGATGCTTTGCTGGGCCTCCCCATGCAGAGGGACCCTCTGATGAGTCAGAACCCTTGTAGAGTAGCTTGCTATCCTGTTAGTAGTCACACTGTAAAGCTACACAGGGTAACTTTGCTTTAGAAATATCATTGGCTTGTGTGGCAGTATGATTAAGAGCACACTGGAAAAATTTTGGGAAAGCTGAAGGAAGCTGTCAGTGCCTGTGCATTCAGCATGTGTGTGTACTGCAGAGTGACTCTGTTACCAGCTAAGGGGGAGCACAGCCTGTGGCATAGGATGAGGCAGCTATCTTGAGCTGAAAGCTATGTGGCGAGGCACATTTGGGTCAGAAGTTTACACACTGTCAGAAAGCAGGGTTAGATTAGGGAAAGTCTATTCACGCCATACTGAGGATTCACACTTCAGCACATTAGAATTGTTTCTGCAGTGCCTATTTATATCACATTTGCTTTGAAAGTATTACTAAGTGCAGCTGTTGTGGACTTCTCCTGGGCTTTGTGTGTTCCATTGTATGCCTAATTGGCATCTTTAGGTGTTTGGGGGGGTCTTTTTAATGTCTGAAGCTGAAATATATTTAAGCTTTCTTTACCATGCAAAATGGAAGAAAATTACAATAACTAGTGTGTTCTAAGCTTCCAAATATTAATAGTCTTATCATTATAAAGCATAACATATTGATTGGTGGAGAAATGGAAATTGACCTCAGAAATAATAAGGTATTTGAGATAATTCATATAGCTTTTGAAAAAGTGGGCAAGCATGTTTTTATAATGAAAATGATAGCTGCCAATGGTGAGTTATTACCTCAGAAATATGCTCACTCATTCCTATGACATACTGGTTTCTTCTGTTTTTTTCTCCTTTTCAAAGTGTCATGGGGAAAGGTAATAATGTCACTTAATTTACTCATACCTGTGTAGAGAGCTTCTGCAATGTGTGAGCACCATTTAAGTCCAGTTAAGAGCTCCACTCAATCTTCAGTGTCTCAGCAAGAGGTTCACCCAAAATGACTGAAAAAGAACATTGTACTGGCAGTGAGTGTTGTACAGTATCACTAACCAGAGTATTCTTTACCTGACTGTTTCAGTGTGGCAAAGCACTTCCTGGCCTTTCCAAGCAAGAAGACTGCTGTGGAACCGTGGGTACTTCCTGGGGTTTTAACAAATGCCAGAAATGTCCCAAGAAGCCGTGTAAGTGCTATTTTATTGTTATTCTTGTGGCTTTTCCCCCTCAATTAGTATTTTCCTTTTTTTCAGAGGGGAAAAATACCAAAGGAACCTAGTAGAAAAAATGTGCTATGATTTGATTTAGGGACAGGTTGTAGAAACTGGAATTCCCTTGCATGCCAGCAGAGTTACAATATGCAGGCGCTTGGTGCAGCCAGCAAAGTTGACGTCATAGGGTTTTTTCCCCTGCTTCTTCCTCCTTTGAGCCAGTGATGGACTGTTGCATTTACTCAGTGCAGGAAGAGTAATCACATTGATTTTCCAGCTGGACTTCTTTTTTTTTAAGTTTGCACAGAAATCTTGAATTATAGAGGCGCCAGTTTCTGCTTGGAGAGAATGCAGTGACCTCTCGGGACTGCAGATGAGATTTCATGTTTGGAGCCAAAGTCTTCCAGGCTCTAAATTGCTGGTTGCTTTTTTTTCCTCTGCTTTTGAAATATCTTCCCCAACAATTAGACAATGACGAAGACTTTCTTCAGCATTTTATTATGATTTGACATCGTATTATAATGAGAAAAGAATTTAGAACTATTTGCATGATTGGTGAGGATAATCTCTTGAACTTTTTGTGAATTACATTATTGTTGCACGGGAATAAGAATACTTCTGTGTCATGTCATATTTTCAGCATTAAATAAAAGATGGGAAAAGATAATGTGATCTCTGTTTTGCAGATGGAGTGGACCTGCATTTACTGGGCCAAAAATAGATCATTAAATTGCAGTCATTCTTACCTAGTTCTTCTAAGGACCCTGTTATTCAGATAGCAATGCTGGAAATATGTTCAGTGTTTGATTTTTTGGAAGCGTGTGTTTCTCTGAAAGTCTTGATATGGACGTAAACACAATTCCAGCAGAAAATCTGCTATTATTCCTATTTTTCCGACTCCTCCTTCCATAGGAGACTCTGATATAAATTTATGGTGACTCAATTTGATTTGCTAGTTTCTGAAACATTTTGTGCGTTTGAATATGTCTATCTTCTGACATGCTTTGGAAAGAGAGCCTCCTTGGGTGTTTGAAGGTCATAGTTAATAAGACTCAGGTATTTATTTTATTCCTGTAGCATGTAAATACAGTTTCTAAAAGGAGCATACATGCCAACTGTATAAAATTTAACAAAGACACGGGCCAGGTTCTGCACCTGGCCCTGGGCAGCCCAGGATTTCTGTACAGACTGCAGAGTGAGAGGCTGGAGAGCAGGGAAAGTTGAACCTGAGTCAGCAGTGCCCTGGCAGCCAGGAGGACCAACCCTGTCCTGGGGGCATCAGGCACAGCATCACCAGCCAGGCACAGCATCACCAGCCAGGCACAGCATCACCAGCCAGGCAGAGGAGGGGATTGTCCTGCTCTGCTCTGAACTGGGGCAGCCTCACCTCGAGTGCTGGGGGCAGCTTTGGGATCCACAATGTAAAAAGACATTGAACTGTTAGAGAGTGTCCAAAGCAGGGCAACGAGGATGGTGGAGGGCCTTGAGGGGGAGCTGTAAAGGGAATAGCTGAGGTCACTTGGTCTGTTCAGCCTGGAGGAGACTGAGGGGAGACCTCACTGCAGTTACAACTTCCTTGTGAGGGATGAGGGGGAGCAGACACTGATCTCTTCTCTGTGGTGACAGTGACAGGACCCAAGGGAATGGCCTTAAGTTGTGTCAGGGGAGGTTTAAATTGGTTATTAGGAAAAGGTTCTTCTCCCAGAGGGTGACTGGGTGCTGGAACAGCTCCCCAGGGCAGTGGTCACAGCACCAGCCTGACAGAGTTTGTGAAGCATTCAGGCAATGCAATTGAGCTACAGCTGAAATCTCGTTCATCAGAATCATAGTGGCAAGTGAAATGTTGCTTCTTTGGGATGTAGGTTTGCTATGAGAAAAATCACAAAAGCCTGAAATGTGTTTCAACCAAAAATTGGTTGGAACTACTAATACAAATTTTTGGTGCCTGGTTTGAAAGGAAGCACACTTGCTAGTTCTTCACAGTTCAGGTAAAATACTGATTGTCTCAGCCTGGAATCCACAGTAGATGTGTAGATCAGGCAGCTGCTTACTGGCATGGTGCTCAGCACAGTGTTAAAAGTAAGCAAACAGGGAAACTGTGACAAACTTCTGATCCACAGATGCTTCCTAAGTGGGTACACAGAAGTGCTTAAACTCATCCTAAAAACCTCTCCTAAAAGGAAGTCCACCACTCTTTTTTCAAAGCACTGAATAATTTGTTTAAATGCTAATGAGATGAGCAATGTCCTTTTGTTATAAAAAAGTTTAATGACTAGCATGCTTGCTCAAGATGGGACACTTCAGAGTTCCTTTATCTGCCAGAATAGTTTCTAATCTACATTTTATACCTATGAGGAGATGCCCTAACCCATAAAATGTAGAAACAATTCTTGGAACAGATCATGGATCCAGTCTCTTTCCCAGAGCCCTTAATTACTCACAGTATGAGTCATGCTCACTCCTGCTTTCTGGCTCAATTTGGAATTGGTTTTTTTAATGTAACTGTATGATTTCAGGAAGAGAAAGAGAATGGTGCCACTTGGAATAATCCTCTTCTTCTGATTAAAGCATTCCTGGAAAGTAAGGATTTGTGTCTTCTAGACATAATAGGACACATTTCTCATTTTTCTAGGTGGGAGCTCTCACTGTATGTTAGTGTTTTAAGGGAGGAGGAGAAGGGTGCACTGTGTATTTTATGCAGATTAAAATATAGTGTCATTATATCAAGAGTGTGATTTGGTAGGTGTATGCTTCAAGAGTATTCATTGAATCTGTCACAAAGGCTTAGTAATGATGTATGTTTTTTAAGGAATGAGTCTAAGCATGATGCTGTTTAATCATGCCATATGTTATGGCAATTCTACATGGATGCAAATGGTGAATTTTTAGATTTTTAAGAATTGAAGGTGATACGTTTAGTGTGTTGCAGGTGTTTAAGTGATCTTACAGCATCTTAAAATGTTATAAGTGTTCAGTTTAAGCTTTGGCACAAAACCTGAAAACCAAAAATCTCTTCTGGATGTGGGTCAAAGTATCTTTTGGGTATAGGTGTCAAACTAAACCTCATGACAGTATCAAAGTGTTATGGTTCTGTAGAGTAAACAATTTCCAAAGATAAATGTCAATTTATTAGATGTTTTAATGGAAATCTAGAGTAGATGCTGAAGGATTTATATTAATCAAATGTTTTTATTTTGCAACACTGAGAATGCTTCAGTGGTAAGAGGAATATGCATATATTGTATACATAAATTTATATGATATTGGATAGAAAAGCTTGGGAGTCAATAAATAGTAAGTTGTCAGTTAAGTGATATCTATGCATGTGTCTCAACAAGTTAAGTTAGTCCCACATTCTTCCCATATAACTCTGACCTGATATTTCATTAAATTGGTATTACCCTTTTTATTGTAGATGTTTTGGAAGCAAACAGATTTCCTTTTGCTTTTATGGTTTTATGCCTCATAAACTTCATTAAAAGTGGACATGTTTTTATAATAATATGTAATCAGGTTGTGATCTTCTGCATAACCCAGAAAATATTTCTGGGTTAAAAACTTCAGCAAAATATTTAAGCATATACTTTAGTGTCACTAGCAGGTACTTCCCTCTTCAATCAACTACTTAAGGACATGCCTAAGTTTGCACGTCTTGTTCCCATGGTCTTAGAGAGGGCTCTGTCATCTTTGTAAGGACTTGAGTATTTTGAGTAACAGGCACTGCTCAGTCAGGGCTCCTGTCCTGTTGCAGATTTAAGTGCCTTGACCTGAGACAGCTGCCATGTCTTTAAGTTTATGGGTTGTTCAGTATTATTGAAAACCAAAGGAAGTTTTGGAACAGATCTCCATTTTTCAGGGCTTCTAACAGAAAACAGCTTTTAAGAAGAAGAGTCTTTCTGTGTTACATGGGGGATGTTGTGATTGGTCAGGCTTCTTGCTAACTTAGTAATTACAAACATGTTGTTTAGGTGAGTAAAGGGTAAGTTATGTCAGACTCCATCCAGCTCCCACATGGATCAGCAGCCATCACTGAACAAGCTTTTTCTCTGCTGTGACTTGCTTACATTTGTGCTCTTTGTTGAAAAGAAGAAAACAGCTGCTAGTGAGCTGCCAGTTTCCTGTTTGTTGTGGGAGTAGGAGGATGAGGAAGGAGGGAAAGGTTAAAATATCTGACCTCAGTCCACCACTGCACTTTCTAGAGCAGCTGAGTCACCCTGGGAGGGAAAATGTGTTGCAGCCCTGGAAAAGACCTGGCATAGATTATGGGCTGGTCTCCATCTACAACTGGGAGCTGTTTTCATTCAGCAGGCTGCACTGCAGGGTACCATTCCTGCCCACAGAAAGTTAGAGACTCTCCTGGTTTTAGTGTGGATCAAAGCAGGTCTGTTATGGGAAACACAAATCAGTTAGGACATAATGAGTGCAATTGTGAGTTTGAATCTGCCAACATGAGTACTAGGAGTTTCATTGACACTTTTGGGGACCAGAAGTAGACTAATGCATTGTGCTTTTGGAAGTACCTTTCAATTTCAACTAGTTTTAATATTAACATTAGGAAAAGACTGAAAAAATCTTCCTTGGAAACTAAATGTGTAGCTGCCACTTGAGTAGAGAGGCACAATTTTCACGTTGTAGTTGGTGTTAAAATTATTGTAGTCAGTGTAAAGATGGAAAAGTATGTGTTCAGAACTGTAATAACATTGCTGTATTTTTACTATGTGTGTTTAATCATTTTACACTTTATACGATATCTAAGGAGACTCTCACTGTTTTATTTAAGCAATTATTTAAAATTATTCACTGATATTTGAAATAAAACTCTCACTCCAAATCCTGCTACTCAAGATCATCACTTAAATTTTTCCAAATAATAGGCAAAGCTTTAGAACTAGTTAAAACAATTTTTCTTTTTCTTTTTTTCCATCATTACAATCAACCAAGTGCCAGTTTTAAAGTAAGCTGCAGGGATAAATGTGTGATTCGGGCATTGTGTGAAGGGAAGCCAATCAATGGCAACTTGGTTGTTCTGTCTTGACAGTTCATGTACCCTGAAGATGGAAATGAATGAACCTGGTAGGTTTTGGGGAGGTTTGTTGAACATTTGGAACACTTTTGAAATGAAACAAAAGATCTGACAAAATGTAAGGTACCTCTGTTGTAACATTCAAATTATGAAAAACTCTCTTGACTCTTATTAAAAGCATTTATGTGATCATATTGCCAAAAGTTTAGTCCTATATGCTTAATAAAGTACTGGGCTCTGCCAAGAAGTTAGCTTTTAGTGCATAACCATACAAAGAAGGTACTGCTCTCATTTATGATGTTTAAGAATCAATAAATGGTTTTCTGTAGTCTGAAAAGCAACCTTAAGTGGAGGAAAAAAACAATAAATAGAAATAAAAAGTTGGTTAACTGAAAACTTTCTACTTTGGCAAAATTGAATCCAGTATTTATTTTGCAGTGTTGTTATATCTGTGTCTGTTTTCACTGATCAGCCAGTAAGTTAAGTGAAGTTTATTATTCTGAAATTCAACAGCTCTGTTAGGTAAATCCTAGATGTTTTCATAATGAGTCTTCAGTTTATCTTTTCCAAATATGGTGTGTTTGTAGCTGATTTGCAAAAGTAATTATTTGAATATTTCTGAACAAATAGAATGAAAGGTATCCTGATTTCAAAGATTAGTTTTGTTTTTTAACACAAATTTGACTGGATAACTGAAGACTTTAGTGGTACCCATATTTAAAAAGATGGAATTAAAGTTGCCTGTACAACCTTTAATTTTAATTTCTTTGTCTTTTTTGCTTAACCATTTTTTCACAAAGCCTTCCAATTTTTTTAATATAGTTACATAATAATTTAGCTGTCAGACTCTGCAAGGATATAAGTTATCAGTATTTAACTTATGTCTTGGTTTTTTTCAGCTTACCATGGATATGGTCCTATGATGGAATGCCCACAAGGCTACAAGAGAATCAATGCTACATTTTGTCAAGGTATGATAGCACCCAAATTGGTTGTGTTTATTTTTAGTATTGGCTTTCTGTGACAGCTTCTTTGATAATGATGATTTAGATGAATTAATCTGGTCCATTGATTTATATTTGGGAAAAAATGTTGAGTATACTTTTGACTCTTTCCAAATATTGACAACTCTGTGAGATTTTTTCCGCCAGAGAAAATAACTTCTGAAATTTTATGTATACCCTCATTTTCTTTGATGATGCATAAAGATGACTTCATAAGGATTCTTTTACTTTGTTTTTCTGTAGAAATACATTGTTTTGTCAGGTTTTTTTGTTAAGCAGTGAATCTGTGGACATATTCAGTTAAGTCAGATGAAAGGAGCAATGCAGAACAATTTTTGTTATGATGAAAGTGTAGAGTAATGAGAGAACAATTCTTCTGGACTCCAGAGACTAGGCACAACAGTACTGTGAAAAGCCAGATAACATCTCTGGCAAGTGGAGATGAAAAGAATGAGTACTGGGCTGCCATGTAAAATGACCCACCTGTTTCCAGAATGTGCACAGTGCAGGTGAGGATGTATGGAGTTAGATACAGGCTAGTTGTGTTACTCGAGATTATTATTGCCTGCAGGCAAATACAGAAGTTACCAAAACATACAGAGTTGTGGGGTCTGCATGATCGTGCAGCTACAAAGCAAGGCTTGAGACATTTGGCATTTGGATTCTGCTGGTGTGTAGCATCTCTGTCTGACCAGCTGAAGAGATGGCCACAGACAAATGCTCATTCTTTCAATGTATCTTGGAGCACTGCACAGAGGTGCCTGGTGAGGATGTAGGAAAAAGCTTAATTGCTTGTCTGACTGATTTGGCACAGCACAAGTAAACAGGAACAAGGAGCTGTGAGATGATGTAAGCAATCTTGCAGTAGTTTTCGGGAGAGAGATTTGGGAAGAAAGGGAAAATGAGTTCAAGTGAAGCTGATACTGCTGTGGCCAGGTTTCTTGATCAGTGTTGATACTGCAAGGGATAAAGAGATCCCAACAAATAGTAGTGCTGGTGGAGAGCTGGATAAAATGAAAGAATAGTTGATATTAAAGGATATTTGTAGGCATTTTGGACATAAATTTAATCTTATTTAACTGAAAATTTTCACTTTGCATACTAGTGAGGGAATGTACAATAGCCAGTTGCAGAAAGACATTATTTGCCCACCAAAATAATATTTGTAGAGCACTAAACACAAACATCATGCTGTTTCACTGCTGAGGGAGATGTGAGCTTCTATCTGCAGCTACCTGAGCCTACCTGTTGCTCAGGACTCTACCTAGTGGTTTACCAGCTTGCAGGGTAGGGGCATTTGGAGGACTGGATGGGTCAAAACACTAAAAAAGTAAATGGAGGAGAGCTGCCAATTGCATCTCAAGAGCTTGTTCCCTGCTCTGCAGTGGAAGACTAAAGTCCTCTTAACAAAAGAGATGGGGAGATGTTGATGGCAATTTGGTAATGAGGACTGCGAAGTGAAAAGGTGAAGGAAGCGAGTATCAGATATAAATGGGCAGCCCTTTTATGCCTCAAATTGAACATGCAGGTGATGGATGTATTTCAGCAAGACAGTTCCATCTATTTTGAAAGAGATTGTCTTGTTCCACGACGAACAAGTCATGAGGTTTTTCAGAGTCTGCAAAAGAGAGGTTTTCTAACTTTGACCCTGGAAAGTGTCTAGAAGATGCTGTGATGGATTAGTGCCCTCATGCAACCCTCTGAGCATGACCCAGGAGAGGCAGGAGCTTTTGATATCTTCAGTAGTCGTATGTATACCCCACAGAACACACAATGGTTTCAGACAGCAGCAACCCAGCAGGCATTTAAAGGTGAGTAGGGCATTCAGTTTGGTTCAAGAGATTGAACCTAGGTGTTGGCAAACTTTATTTCATGGGAACTAAGATCCTTTTTCAGGGGTTATGGACAGTTAGAAATGGTCTGGTTCTTGTGAAGGTTGCCAGAAATAGGCCAGAAAGTTGTTTCACTCAGCAGTGACAGGCTGATAGAGAGAGAACACATATCTGTGGGTAGGAGCATAAGAGGGAACTGAGTACCACCACAGTAGTGTGCAGAAATAGATCTGTACCTGGTAGGCTAATCGTTGGGTTTTGATAATTCTTCCCCCGACACATTTTTGTACTACATGACTAAAACGGGAAGAAATATGAGGCTTTAAACAATTTGTTTTATACTGCTGTCACTGTCCCAGAAGAGAGTGAGCTGTAGACTCTAATTATCAACTTGTAGTTGATGCATGGAATTTTATAATGTAGTGTTTAATCATAAAATGATAGCAGGATTATTTTACCAGACTGTTGATGAATTTAGGATGGAGACAATCTCCTAACTTTCTGTTGAAAGATCCCTTTATTGCTTTTCTGAGGTTTAAATAGCTCCTCTGTAATTTGCTCACTAACACATTCCAATAAGGAGATACAAATGGGAAAAGGAATCCCCATGAAACAAAGCCACGATGGAATTTAGTCCTATTGAAGTAACAAGATTACCATTTTCTTTCAGAGGGTCAGGATTTTGACCTCTGTTTGAGCGTTCTTCAAGAAAGCTAGCTTCTTATGTGAAAGCTGCTGGCAGGGTGCATTTCAGCCCTGAAAAGGTCATTAGCATGTGCTTCTCAATGGGTCAGCCAGAAGTGTCCTGTTTGTTTATGTGAAGCAGACATGCTTTTCTAGGAGAGAAGAAGCCAGGGCTAATGAAGAAAGCTGTCCATATCACTAACACAGACAGCCGCTGATGGTAGAAGAAAACTGTTTAAGCTGCTGGCGTGGGAGTATTCATATTCCTTTAAGATCCTTTACAATTAAATTGGAAGGGAGTGGAACAGCATGTCCATATGCAAGTGTAAGTTTTAATTAAATTATTCTTTGCTGAAAGGGTACATATGCTGTGTCCATGCTTAGAAAGGGCCAGGGCTGCCAGACCAAATAGTAATGGGGATATATTTCTGAATCCCTGCCTGCAGCTAAAAGAGATGGTTTTTTTTCACCTAGATGTTGTCCAACTTTCACTGCCTTTGAAAACTCAGGCCTAAAAACCTAATTAACCTTTTGTTCTTTGGTTTTGCGGTCAAAAGTCTACATAGGCTTCACCAACTAAGGAGTATTAGTGTGAATAATTACCAGATCATTATTTTTTTTCCTTTCAAGTGAGTGAACTAATGTAATCAAGCATTCTTCTCTCTAATGTGTAAGTAGGACCACAAAGAACCATCTGTGGGTATGTTAATTCAGGAAGTTTAGTGTAATTACTATGAAGAAATCTTTTTTCCCCCTCAGTAATTATCTTTTCAATGGGGTGATTTATTACATGTACACACATGGATGCCCTAAGGCTGTCATTAGAGCCAAAATACAGCTTATCAGTGTTGCAACTTCTTTGTTAGAATCCACATGCAATGCTAATTTCTGGTTCCCTGCTTAAAGTTATACTTACTGTTTCCTTAGTCTGCTAATGGTTTTCTTGGAAAACTGAAATAGAATGGAAAAAACAGCTGGTGAAAAGGTTGGATTCATTTTTCAGGAAACTAACATATTGCCAACAGAGCACTTTAGAAATCTTATCTTGAAGAACTAGAAAAATACCTGAAAACTTGTTGTTTTGCAATGAAGTAAAAAGTGCATGGAAGTTCTTGGAAAGTCCCTATATTCTTAAAATTAAATGTTTATGAGCTTTGCAGAAACTAGTACTTGTATGTTGATAGATCACATTCTGTAATCACATGCTTGGGGGGCTTGAAGCACTTTTCCCTTGGCTTCATCATGATTTAAGATAAATTTTGAAGGTGTGTTCTTCCCTCCTACATTTGTCCCTAAAATGCAGTAATAAATTTGTTTTCTCTGCATGTTGTATATTTATTTTCCTCCTTTTAAGTAATAAAAGAGCTTCATTAATAAGAAATGCTGTTTAATGTTACTAAGTCAACAACCGTCTTTCAAAGAAGTTCTTTCGTGATGATCATAGTGAGAAATAAATGTATCTCCAGAAACTGGGCTGGGTTGCTGTTTGGACACTGATTATGTGTTTGAGAAGCATGGCTCTGCAAACTGGCTTTCCGGTAAATTCCACGCAAAAGCACAAAACGAGTTGGACTGATTTCTTCTGCTGCTATTCTGCTGGCTCACAGAAATCAGTGGGTCATTTCTTAGAATAAGCAACTCTTTTTTCTGTGGTTTTAAAAAGCATGGCAATAGTTTAATTAGCAAGAAAGCCTTCTTTTTTGTTTCTTTTTTCTCTCATTCTCACTAATCAAGTTACTATTGAAAGAATCAACTATAATGGGGGCAGGAAAATCTGGATATTGTATTTTGCTTAGAGGATATCAGTAGTGGTTAATGTAGCTATAGCAGAAACAATTGGAACAGTATTTTCTATGGTGTTACTAGGTAATTGATTGTAATTGATATTTCACAAGGAGAATTAAAACCGATGCCTGCATACTGAGTCAATTTGGAGTTCAGTCAGTCAGATGGCACTCACAGTGAAGCCTGGTATTTAACTTACCAGAATGTATCAAATTTTCACAAGTGACATAACTTATATGTTCCAGTCTAAATTCACAGCATGATTTATTATGCATATTAAAGCACAGCATGAAAACATCTATCAAGGCAAGTATTACTAAATAATATTTAATGACTGACCACTAGGTCACTTTTAATTAAGAAGTTGCCTAAATACTTTGGCAAATTCTAATTAGTCTATAATTGATCTAGACAGCTTTCTTTGCTTAAATGCAGCAGAGTGCTTTAAGGGTGCAAGGGTCTTATTGAATGGCAAGTTGTTCTCTTTGCATCAGAAGGGGACAAATATGTTTCATTTGGTTTTATTACTTAGCAATTTAAACAAAGTCAGTTTTTGATAAGCATAGTGGTGGGATTTCAGAGCTAAGTGTAGAAGTCCCCCTTGCGAAATTTATCTTTCCACAGTGCTTAGGCCTGTAGTCAGCTATTGAGATTGCTTGTGTCCTCCAGCAGCAGCCACCTGGGGCAGAGTGGGTGAGATGGGCTGCAGTACAACTCCAGCCACGAGTTTATTCTGAACAGTTCAGTGAAGTTACCAGGTCTTTGGTGGTCTGACTTGAAATCCCTGCTTCTAGAAGTTCCTATTCTTGGTCCAAATTTTATAGGAACCTTCTGGATATCATGACTGTCTTAGCTGAAAGCAGTTGCATACTTAGTTTTTCATGGCTTGTTATATGTTGTCTTAAAAATTGTGAACTTATATGTTGTTTGCTTCTAGTGCATGTAATGTGACTTTGAAAACAGGACTTGTTCATTGTTTTTTGAGTCATATTAATTCATGTAATCAAAAATCACCTACCAAATTTGTAATATAGCAAACTCAATGATACAAGTGAGATCTATTGTTTCAGAAGATTATTTTTTTAATTTATACTAAATAACTTAACATTCTTCAGCTTTGTTTATGAAAATTTTAAGTGCCTTTTATAGCTAATTCAGCATAAAATAGTAATAAAATCAAATCCCAGTCCCATTTTGACAGTGGAACCTATCATTTCCAAACTGTCAGTTCTCCTGAAAAGAAATTTGAATGCATTATTTACATCAGTAGTAGCAGTGGTTTCTTTCAAAAAACAAAGGCTATTTTTTTTGCATTTACCTTGTTCAAAATTCTTGCAGTAACCCCTGACCTTTCTTAATTCACAGATTGCTTTTCTTGAGTAAAAATGTTTTCTTTAAAATGAATCTATAGATTTAAATAATATAATATCAGAAGATTGCAGAACACAGTAATAAACATGTATGCTCGGTTGTAGAATTTTAACATAATACTTAAATGTGGTTAAAATTTCCAAACAGCAATGATTTTGGTAAGCATAAATTCAATGTGCTAAGCCTGGAAATGAAAGAATGAATTTAATTTTATAGGAATGTTTCAAATTCCAGCATTCTGTGACCAAATATGGGCATTGCTCACTATCTGAAAAGGGTGGGCAGTGGCCTAGTGTGTCTGAATGACTGGAGGCAGAGAAGACAGCTTTACACCACCTCAGCATTTCTGCATTAGGCCAGCTGGGCCTGGGTGGTCTGGGAAGCTGTTGTAATGGTTGACACAGCCAAAACACAGTGAACTTCTCTTCCTAAATAGCCTTACAGCTGGAAGCTGCCAAAGGGAAACACTGCAGAGCTGATGCTGCAGCCATCAGCTTTTGTAGGGTGCTCTGTAGCAGAGCAGCTCTCTGCTGATCATGAGTCGTCCTTCTGCACTTTGTTCAACTGTAGCAGCCATCACCTTCAGGCTGTGTTGGCCTGTTAATGTGTAGAACAGAAGCAGACTCTGAGGCATTTCCATATTTGCTTGGTATTTCAGTAAAAGGGGAAATTGAAGGGGCTTTATGGTGTAGTAAATAACTCGTCATGTTTTACAGTAACCAAGCAAAGCATATTCTTTCAACAGAAAGTGACAGGTACAGATCTCGTTTTAAGCAGGCACAGGAATGTTTCCTAGGATTGGATGTTTACACTTAGCATGGTTTATTATTCTTGGATAAAGGATACTCAGGCTGTATTAAATGTCATTAATCCTGGACTAAAGCTGAAATGATTCACTTCCTGGATGTGATTGAGTTAGGTATAACATTGCTCAAGGAAATGTGAGAGAAGTTGCTTATAGGTTTCCAGTAAAGAACCAACGTACTGTTGGACAGCAGCTAATGCAATCACAAACCCTGTTTTAATCTAATTTAAAAGCCAGTGTAGAATTGGAGGATGCAAGCAGAATATTGGAAGTTAAGACCCTCTGCAGCACATCCTCCCCTCCAGCAGAGTGTTCTGTGTATTGTCATTCAGCTGAGAAAGAGATTCTACTGCATTGTACTGTTCTGTACAAAAACACCTTTACATCAGTGAGAGGGAAACCTTCCATTAGGTGTAAAATGTTTGTCACTGAAATTTAAGCATCTTAGGACAGAATTTGAAGTTTTGATTGATGCATTTCTTTTTCAGTCACGGCAGTTCCCCAGTGTGCAGTGTGAGAGAGCTGAACAAGTAAATCCGTACTTGAGGAAATACAGGTGGAGATGTTGAAAAATCTCTGGGGGTTTTGATCTTTAGGCAAGCAAGAACTGTTTAGAGAAGAGTAACAGATAAGGATGAGGTTGTTTTTCAGAAACTTCCTGTATTTATTTATTTCTTCTGGAGTTTAGTCCTTCTCTAAATCACAGTTACTGGAAGAAAATACGTGATACTAACTGTTGCCTGCACTTAAACTGAACAAAATTTAGTTTAGTATGGTGATACTAAAGCAAATGCAAATGTCATCCCAAGCAAATGTCTATGTGTGGTCATGAGTAAAAACAATTCTTCATCTGATTGTGTTAAATATATGTGGACCAAGATTCTAGTGAAGTGCTTTGGGATATTTCTAGTATGAAACCTTGATGATTGCCTTGCACTGGACAAAAATTCAAATAAAATTTCTTTGTGAACATTCATAAAAAGCAAGCAGAAAAAAAAGGAGAGGAAAGTAAATTTTCTTTTTGTTATCTGACTTATCCCCATCTTTTATCTTCTAATAATGGATATAAAGTTCTTTGAAGATGAATCTGGTTTTGGACTTAGTAAAGCTGTATAGTTATCATGGTTTATAACAAGTTCAATGTTACTGTGTGCTTACTTGTTTAAATGAACAGCATCTTATATTATTCCCACCTTCCTGCTTTGCTTGGTTGGTTTTGAGGGTTGTTTTTTTCTTGTTGTTGGTGGGGTTTTTTTTAATTCATTAAGATAGGGCTTCCTAGTTGTACTCTCCACATAAGCAGACAGGCATGCAGTTAGAAAATGGCTGTTACAGATTGCTTTTTTTCACCAGGAAATTCAGTGGCAGTGAGTCATTAACACATTGCATTTTCTGAGAGCAGGCTGACCTAACACCCAGAAGACCTATAAAAATGTGTGGGAAGGTATCAAACACCAACTGTTGTTGTTAAGAGAGCCTGTTTTAAATTCTCCTTAGTGAGATAGATTTGCAGCAGTTTGGTTACCGTGTCTGGGTTGTTTGAAGCTGGGAGCGCGGTGGTGGCTCTGGACAGCGTGGTGGCTGACCTCACCATATATCAAGCTGTGCTTAGAAAAGGGTACAGGAGGAGCTGAGGCACAGCAGCCTCATGTGTACAGTGCTGCAGCATCACTGTTAAAACCCTGGTTGTGACCAGCTTCTGTGTGTTTGGGTGAACTTGTGAGAACAGTCACCACCCGGGCCCCTGGGATGGCATTTGGCTTCCACTGCCATCTCAACTGATTGTGAGGATGAGTCAGGGTTTCATGGGATGGACCACTAATTCCAGGGACACCGTGTGCCAAGGACTAGTTCCACATATTTGGCATGGATAATACTAAGGGTAACAGCAAAGGGTCAGGCTGTCATTCAGTCCATTCATGTTAGCAAACACCAACTGTTAAAAAATCAATTATTTATTTACCAGTTCCACATAAATTATAAATGACAGTGCTATCTGTGAGAATTCTTTATGCAGCAATGTGAAGTGCTGTGTGGAATATCTCCTGGTTTAAATTCTCTCTTTTTTTTTTGTATCACTGGAACAGAGGCTTTCTAGCAATGGAACTTAATTGCTCTCCTTTTCTCAAAAACTGAAAGTCTATCTTGAGTTGGTCTTTGGAAAGCTTTATTTACATATGTATCATTTTATAGTACTGCTACCTAGCCCCTTAGTAGTTCCTCTGTGTAGATGAAGGCTTTTGATCAAATACTCAAATACTCATTTGATCATACTCCTCAAGCATGCTGTCAGTTTGTATTTCTGCACACGACATTATTCAGACATTTTTTTCTAGTTTTTACAATAGATCAAATGAATTCTTACTCCTTTACTAATGTAAAATTGAAATATTTTTCATGTCCATATACAAGAAATAGAGGGCTAAAAAAAAAGTCTGCTAATATTGAATCAGATTTCCTTTTGAGCTGCTTGAACAAGTTGATTCCAATGCAATTTGCACAGCTGGGCAGGCCGGCAGGTGTTAGGAAACATTTTGGATAGGTGGCCTTTTACCACAGTCTGAAATGAAGTGGATAGTAAATCTGGGAGGAATTTTTTTTTTTCTGCTCAAGTTGTTAAATAAACACTATTTCTATGTATATGTATGTTTCTTTTGAAAATTTGAGGGTTTTTTTTTCTTTTTTTATCAGCTTCTGGCTTGTTTCTGTGGAATCCCCAGACAAGCTTGTGTAATTCAGCATAGAGCATCAGCTCAGTTATTCTATGAGCTCATTGAGTAGACATGACCAGGAAAAGAAGCATTAAAATGCACTGTAATTCGGTTATGCTGAGGCACTGGCACATGCACAATGAAGTTAACTTTAAAAATGGGACAAATTTAGCAGAAGGAATATCTGTATCAGTAACTCTAGAAGGAATGTTAGGTGATAGTCACATATGTATAAGCTGGTACTTAAATGTAGCAGTGTCCACACTAAATAGCAATAGCAGAGCTCATGTGAATGGGAAATTATGTTTTTAGTACAAGGCATACAAGAACAGTTCATCTGTAAAGCGATTGAATACTGAGGCAATAATGACAGCATTTATGAATGTTTCCTGCAGAATAGTTGAACCATTTCAAAAAAAGAATGACTGTATATTCAAGAATTGTAGGATGATCCCATGTATCCACAGACCAGCCACTCCAGGAAATAATGCCTTGAAACATTTATACTTCTAATATTAAAATAATAAAGTTTATCCATATATAAACATTTTCAACATTCCTTAAAATGAAGGTGGCTGCAAATGAGTGAAGTTATATTATCTGTAAGTGAAGAATGCATCATTAATAATTTTTAGCATTTAAAATACAAATACACTTACGTTAAGTAAGTGATTACTTACCTTGCTTGGCATGTAATTAATTACCTTGCTTAAAAACATGTAGAAGGGTAGAATTATTGTCCTAGATAGAAAGAAAAAGTGCCATGCATTTCATGCTGACACATATGTAAATAGCAATAGTATTTTGATGGTTAACAAACAAGAGACTTAGTCTTTTTACTGAAAATAAGAATTGAAAAATCTAAGTCAAATTGTCATTATTTAAAATAAGCAGTCTTCTTTACTGATGTAAAACTTAAATGCTGTTTTTTCATGAGACAAAGTATTTCTGCTAATTCTAATTCCAGAAAAGTGATCAAAAAAGTGATACATTATGTATGTCGCCTGGCAGACAGTCCCCATTTTCCCCAGTTGTATATGTTACTTTTCCTGTAAAAAAAAACATATACTGAGAATTTGGAAAGGGAGAAAGTTGTTTTAAAATGGATATTACAATGTAGGAAGTAGAGAAATTATTTTCATTATGTGTATCAATTTCTCCTGTATTTTTCCTCTTCCTCCAAAATCTGTATGTGGTTTTTGTTCATAAGTGTATGTGTAAGCTGTGTAATTGTGTTAAGGATTTTCATTTTGAAATGAACCTAGATAATGACATTTTTCCTGTACTCAGAGTAAAGGATACTATCTCTTCCTCTAGCTTATTTCTGACATCAGAGAAAATGCTTTCTCAAAGCAGGTAGAATCATTTTGTGGTTTAGCATTTGAAGACTGGTCTGATAACCCAAATTGCCAACAGATAGAAAATTCAATAGAGGGTTCTTGAGTGTTCCAGTATTCTCTTTGTATTAGCTTCTAGATATTTCAGTCTTTTGTTCCATCAGGTCCTAGCTGAGCCTAATTTTAGAAAATAGAACATTAGTAATATGCCCTTTCTTCCCAACAACTTTACAGCAGCATCACTATATTTCTATTTAGAGATGTTTCAATAATGTCTTTAGTTTGCTAATTGTTAAGATTTAAGTTCATTTCTTTAATACTCACAAATTATAATGGTACTGAAATAATGATAATCTAACTTCTGGGGTCAGTTTGGACTGTGTAGATGCTTTCAATAATATTTTGAGATTTCAGGGTAATAGAAAGAACCTAGTCTGATGAAGAAACTTCATAAAATTCAAGTGCATGTGAAAATGTCTAGCTTGGTAAATACTCTGTATTAATGCAATCCTTAAATAAGATCCTCCTGTTCATATATGGGATGTCATCCCGCTTAAACATTGGACGGGACAAAAAGTAGACTGCTGTACAAAAATATTTCAGCTGGTTTTTTTCTCTTTTCTTATACCATTCTCCTCTTTAAATAGTCCACTCCCTCTGAGGTCAGAAAGTCATATAGTCTGGGAATTTCACTTGAAAATTCCTTTGAGGCAGAGCTGATCCTTTGTAATTCATGTGGTTTCCATCACATTTCATCCAAAGCCCTAGGATATAAATTATTACTCCTTGTCACACGCATAAGTGCATAGAAGTGAAGTTTATCCAGGTGGTGTCAAGATATTATATTAGGTAGAGCACTGGAAGAGCTGAAGGATAAGCTCAACACTGAGTATTTGGAAAAAAAAAAATGTGGCTGATATGGCAACTGCCAGAGTCTGCTGTACTGTAAACTCTTGTGCATGGGACAGGTAGCCAAACGTATGGAGAAAAATGAACAAGAAAGAATCTTTCTATAGGCTTCCAAATGCAAACTTTGGCACATCTGTTACATTTTGTATATTCAACCTCTTACCCTTAGTGATGGTGTTGAATTAGGAAGCAACATACAATGAGGTCAAATATAATGAGATTGGTTATATAAAAGCTAAAAGGAAAGATAATAAATATTATATATTTTAGATAAATGGTCACTGATTTTCAAAGAACTAGCTGGAATTTCTAACTTCCATATGAAGTTTGTTTACCCAGCAGGGTAGGTGTTGTTTCCTAGCCTTGAGGATAGGGAGGAGAAATCTGATGGAGAAATAATAGATGTAAATATTTTAAGGTATTTCAATCTACTCTCACAATTTTTCTGAAAGAGGGGACTGCAATGTATGACACAGATAATTATGAATTAGAGGATTTTAAAAATTTTTTTTGTTACTATTTTGACAGTTGGATTATCAGTGCAAACTATGTTGTTGCTGTCCCCTGAAATAAAATCCTAGTTTGACTGACTTAGTTACAGATGGTATCCAGATGCTTATTAGACGGGTTCTTTTTTAAGAGTAAGTGAACTACAAATGCAGCCATGAGTGTGAGATAGACCTGAGGCCGAATGCTTGGAGCATGGGAGGATCATTCAGTCAGACCCTGAAAGCAACACTTGCGCAGGTGGCCTAGTAACAGCAAACTTTATTAAAGCAGTTGACGGAATTACAGAACACACAGAGTTGGAAGGGACCCACAAGGATCATAGAGTCAAGCTCCTGGACCTGCATCATCCCCAGGAGTCACACCAGGTTCCCAAGAGTGTTCTTCAAACCCTTCTTGAACTCTGTCAGCCTTGGTGCTTTGGTCACTTCCCTGGGGAGCCTGTTCCAGTGCCCTCTGGCTGAAGAATCTTTTTGCAAATATCCAGCCTAAACCTTCCCTGACACAACTTCAGGCCATTCCCTCAGGTCCTGTCCCTGCTCACCACAGGGCAGAGATCAGAGCCTGCCCCTCCTGTTCCCCTCACAGGAAGCTGTAGCTGCAGTGAGGTCTCCCCTCAGTCTTCTCCAGGCTGAACAGAACAGGTGACCTCAGCTGCTCCTCTTACGGCTGCTCCTCATGACCCTTCACCATCTTTTCTGCCCTCCTTTGGACACTCTCTAATAGTTTAGTGTCTTTTTTACATTATGGCAACCAGAATTGCCCCCAGCACTTGAGGTGAGGCTGCCCCAGCTCAGAGCAGAGCAGGACAATCCCCTCCCTTGCCTGGCTGGTGATGCTGTGCCTGATGCCCCCAGGACAGGGTTGGCCCTCCTGGCTGCCAGGGCACTGCTGACTCAGGTTCATAATAATTGTTAAAAAGTTGTGTTGCTGCTGCCATAGCTGCAATTCTTTCCATGTCAGGTGTGTTCTGTGCTCCCTGAAGTGTGTTCTTGCCATCAGGTTCCTTTGGGCTACAGATGATGTTTTTGCATTGTGCTTCTTTCAACATAATGAAGCATTGGAGCACTCTTAAATATAAATACTAAGATATGTATTAAATGTGGCAAACATATTCTACCCTTTGTAAAATATACTAGATTGATTAAAACGTGTTTCTTGTGAGCTATGTTGAGCTCTGCAAGCAGTCATCTAGTCAGAAGAAGGGTTGATAAGCCGGTCAAAGTGTATTTGTTTTTCTAATTCAGAGTACTTAAGAATGATGTATAAATATAATTGTGTTTCTGTTATGTTCTCAGCAGTGTTTTAAAAGGTTATAAATCACATGTCAGTATGGGGAAAAGTGTTGATTAGAGTGTTAACTTGTAACAGTTATCCTTCATATATTTTTTAAAAAAGAGAGAACTTCTGAAAAAGGAAAAATATTAGTACATGTTTCAGCATCTGATTTTCTTTTAATTTTCCCACAGATATCAATGAGTGTCAGTTACAGGGAGTGTGCCCTAATGGTGAATGCTTGAATACCATGGGCAGCTACAGATGTACATGCAAAATGGGATTTGTTCCAGATCCTACCCTCTCAAGATGCATACGTAAGTAATACTGCTAATCAAAGTACCAAATTAGATACTTAGTTACATTTCCAATGAAGATTTATTTGACTGGGCCCAACTATTCTCATCTGACAACTTTCTTTTTCTGTCCCCAACTCATGCTCTCAGTTTATTTTCTTTATTTCCTCAGTCTTTGTGCTCCTGCCTCTTTTCTGTTTCTGTGTCCTGGAAACCTTGGTCTCTACCAGTGGCTGCCCAGGATCCTTTCTATCTTTTCTTCATTTTCTTGTCACCAAATCTTCAAGGCCACCTCCAGCTCCCATGTACATTTTTCAGGAGCCTGGAGTTTTCACTTTTTTTATTCCCCTTCTCTGCTAGTTTTAGCCAAAATCATCTTTGTATCCTGCTCTCCTCTTTTCCACCTCTGCAGCTTTGATCTGGGCTGTTTCCACTAATAAAGATTTAGCCCAGGATGGTCTTTGGCACATTTTCCTTTTAATTAAGAAGAATTGAAAATTAAGAGATAATTAGGAGAAGGAAAAAGTTGTGAATGGCATCAATGCAAATATTTCCCTCTATTAGTTGGCTTTTACTTTGGTTACAATCAATGACCTCTATAAGAAGAAAAGACAATGTAAAGAACGGGGTTTTTTTGTGAAGAATATGTACAAGTGAAAAATAGCTATAATCCTAAGTGCTTTCTCTGAGCTATCTTTACATTTATAAAATAAAGTATAGGTAAAGCCATATATAGTAAAGCTATAGGTGAGTTTCTTTCTTTTTTTTTTTCCTAGCTTAACTATCTTATGCTACTAGTTAATAACACTCAATTGCTGAGAGTTTCTCAGCAGTTTGAAGAACTTCATTCTGCTTTGCAGTTGAACACCAGAAGAAAGGAGTTGGTTGTTGGGTTTTGGTTTTGCTTTTACATGTCACGTTGCAAATCAGGTGCCTGTCTTTTTTGAGTTATGTGAACATGTTATCAAGAAGTGTTAACTTTATGTTAGTGTGGATGTATAAATTAGAAAACTGGGTGGATCTTAGCTTTCTCTTACCTCATACTAATCACAGCTTATGGCTCTTCCACATTACAACTAAGCATAACAAAATGTAGGTATGTAATTGTCTCTTTTAGGAAAAAAAAGTAATGTATGATACTTAAAGCTTTTGCAGACTTATTGGCATAGCCTAGTTATAGATGGACATTCCTCTGGCTTTACAGCTTGGCACAGCTGTGTAGTGCCAGTGGCTGATCTTCAGCAGCTGGGTGCAAGTGAGATAGACAATTCTCACTCTTTATTGTGGCAGCATGGCAACTCCTGGTTTTGAATTTACTTTCTGTTGTTGTTTTTCTTTCAAATACTTCTTATCCTTGATCTAGAGTAAGCTGGAATTCAGGAGTGTTTGATGCAAAATAAGAATTTTTAATGTTGTGATTCTCATCCGAGATGGGTGTTTGAAATAAAACTTCTGCTGACAGAATATTAATCTGTTTAAGTGGTTTTGGAAATCTAGTGGTATTTCTCTGTTTTGCTTTTCATGTGAACAGTGCCATCCTCTCTTCCACTTTCATTGCAGCTGATAACCCTGTAGTTGCTGAAGAGAAAGGACCCTGCTACCGGTTTGTTAGTGCAGGAAAGCAATGCATGCATCCTCTTTCTGTGCAGCTCAGCAAGCAGCTTTGCTGTTGCAGTGTTGGCAAAGCCTGGGGCCCACATTGTGAGAAGTGTCCGCTCCCAGGAACAGGTAAGAACTTCCCACTAAAAACACACTCTTGCCCCCTGCCCCCTCATTTGTTATGCATGCTTTAAAAAAAAAAAAAAACAAAAAAACAAAACAACCACCAGAGGATATACTTTAGATAGAAGAAAAGTAACCCAAAATGTAGTGAACACTCTTCAGTTGTTAAAGGCTCTGGTGAAACGATGGCAGCCTTTGAGAATTCAGTTGCAGAGCAACGTGGGATGTAGTTTGTATTACAGATAGTAGGACATGCATGGTTAATATCTCGGCTTCCTCACCTTCCTTCATATTTTACCGTCCATTTTGAGGAATGTGCTATTCCTTACTTGACACATAAAGCTCTCTTCTCTTATCAATGTTCCCTTGGAATTCTGATATTATTTAAATATACAAGGAATTCAAAAATATCAGCCTGCTTGGTCACCACTCTCACTTTGGCAGGTTATATATTAAGATACCACATACCAATCACTGTTTTCAAGTACTTTTTATTCCCTGACGTTGCTTAAATCTTAAATGCCCATGGAGTCTTCAATCAAAATCAATTTAATATTGCCTTTTTTCCCCAAATATATGATCAACTTAATCTGTTTTAGCAGCATCATTTGTTGTTGTAATATACATGTCCAGTCTCTCGAGTATTTTAGCCCAGGTATTTGTAGTGACAATCCACTTGAAGCTGCTGCTGCAGATGTCACTGTCATGATACAGGTCATGTATTTCTCTGAAGTATTTTGTAAAGATTTACATTCTCAAACCAGCTAGTTGCTTTGGGAAATCCACAGCTACTATCAGAGGTATTGTGAGATATGATGAGCAGATTCCTTACTTCCTGAAGTTTCACTTACAGAAATGAAAGTGACCAATAGTTTTGAGCATTTCAATCGAGTTTTAAAGCCACTGTTTCCATTGGGTGACTAGATCATTGATCAGCTTTTTAAAACTCCATTAAAACACTTTTGGATAAATAATATTTCTGTGGCTTTTTAATGGAGAAAAAATTTATTCTCATGAGATGACTTGCAATTTAAGTACAGGTGTTTCACATCTGTGAGAATATTGCATGAGGCTTTATGCCCAATAGTGTATATAGTAGAGCACAGAATACATCCTTATGTTGACTGCTATACAGTCACAAAAAATATACTGAGTATCATATGGAATTGGTTATTTTAGTGATTTTTTGCTTAATGAAAAGACTTTAGAGATAAAATCCGTTAGTAGAAAATTTTTGTGAGCTTTTCCCATTTAATGAATACTTGCATGATTTAAAACATGTTCCTTTCTGTAACAGGTTAAATTCATAATGTTTCAGAGTTTTCTATGAAAAATGTGTGAAAGTGGGATACTCCAGAAGGGGGTAATGTATTTACTGCAGCATCCCATGTTAGTATAAAAGCCTCTAAAATATTCATACAAAGTAAATCATCTCCTAAAGAGACACTGAGAGACCAGATTTGTGTGCCCAAGTGTTGAGAGCTCTTATCAGAGCTGTGGTAGAATAAGGCTCACATTTCTGTTTTTCATTTGAAAGAATGATCTGAAGCAAGATTTCCTACATCCTAAATATGCATCTGAAGGGACAGACATCAAATTTTCTGTCTTAGTCCTTTGACCAGAATCCCCACCCTCAGTAGTTGAGTGTTTTTATGGCAAGTTTTGATATTTAGATGTCCCAGTAAAAAGTATTTCCTTATTCTGAATCCACTCAATTTAATTAGTTTGACCCTTCATGTTTTCTATTGCTAAGACACCATCAAAACACATTGTGCAGTTAATGCATACTGATTAATGTATAGTTTAACTCAGCTCTGGAGAGCTTTTAGCTAGTGTTTTCTGCTTTTATTTTAGATGCTAATTCATTTTAAAACCCTGATGTGTTCAAAGCAGGATTTGTGAACTTACCAATGCCCCACTTGGCGGATCCCTCAGGCAGCCATAAGAATTCCCACACAAGCAACTAAATATTTTCTCTTTCATCCCAACGTGGCTTTACCTAGAGCAATACGGACAATGAAGCACTGCCCCCCCAAGACTCCTAAAGGTCTCCCTGACCCTGACAGCAGTATAACTATTCTCTTTGAGGAGGAGGAAGACTGACTTGTATTTCTTTCTCATTTTACTCTTCCAGTAGAACTGCAAAACATGATGCTTATATAGAGTAGCTGTAGAGATAGAGCAAGTGCTGTTGCCTGACTTTAACTTTTTTAAGTTTAACTTTTTCTGTAGCAGCTTTATAAATAAGGTTATTTCCCTGCTCTTCCAGTAGTGATTTGGCTTTTTATGATCCTCATCTTGTTTTTAGCCAGCCTTTTTCAAATCAGTGGAATTTGGATCTGGACTGGTATGAGGCCTCTGATGTAGTCAGGTGGGATCCTCTGGGCCAGTGTTGATACTGGTTGATAGTGATCTGCTTCTCTAGTGCAGGGCTGGTGAGCTTTTTCCCTTTGATTTCTACAAAAAAGAAAATGATAGCAGTAATGGTCTTCATTCATTATGCAGTATAGATGATAAAGACTATTTGCACATTTAAGTTAATACATAGAAAGGATATACTGTTTGGAGGGGATTAACTAAAAAAAATACCTTGCTATATTGACAGATAAGCATAACTGAAGAAAAATGGTAAACTGGAGTGGAAACCTCCTGGGAAAAACAGCCAGAACATGCTTTTGGGAGAATGCTCAATCGTGTTAGCATGCTATGCATAGCTTCTCTTTAAGAAGTTTTTTGTGAATATGTATATACAATATGAGATTAAATTTCTTAGTGGTAGTCATTATATTTTCCACTATGTCAACATATTGCACTTTTAGACTCCTAAAAGGAATATTTTCCCATCCCAAATCTAGCTGCTTTTAAGGAAATCTGCCCTGGTGGAATGGGTTATACGGTTTCTGGCCCTCACAGAAACAAGCTATATCATCACCCTGCAGTTAGAGTACAGCCACCTGCCATTGGCAAGACCCCGATTACTCAACCTGTTGCTAAAGGTACTTCTCCTCCACCTCTCCCAGCAAAGGAAGAGCCAGTGGAGGCACTGACCTTCTCACAGAAAAGTGAGACTGAGATGGCTGTACAAGAAGGTGAGAGTGGGGCAATTTAGTCTTTCTCTGTTTCTGTGCATGTGTCTTCCATGGTTTGTTTCTTTGCATGGCAGCTGCAGACAGTGCAGGGCGGAGAGGCGCCGCTGCCCGCAGCAGAGCATGCCACGGTGCCCAGTGTGGTGCATCTCGGGATTTACCTCTCACAGGTTGTGGGTAGGTCCTGCCAGGTGCTGACACCGTGGAGAGAGAGCGAGGCTGCTTTAATCTCAGTCATTTTTATGATCGGAAATAGTACATATTTTTTGTAAGACTTAAAAAACATATATATTTATGAATTCTAAAAAGGAAAGGTGCAATGGAAAATAAGAATTTATGTGAAATTACTACCACTCTTCCCAGAAAAAAGTAATATTTGTGGAGGAAATAAAACCCCAAACCACTCTTACTTGTCTAAAGAAAAGATAAATTTTTAAAAATTTTTTTCTTTGATAAATCTTGCAAATTTGTTAGTGGCAAATTATATACCATTATGACATTAATTTACTTTTAAAGTGTTTACAGATGTTGATATCCCTTGGAAGGAATTGAAAAGGTTTCATCAGTGAGTTAATAACCTTTGTGCTTGTCAAATTCTTTCTGAGGAAGCAGGTAAACAATTAAGACATCTACAAGGGAGCTGAATACTGAGTAAATAAACATTAGACTGTTTAGGTCTACATTAGGTGTGTAGAATTCTACATTAGGTGTGTAGAATCTTATTCTGGTTTCAGGTTAGTTTTTAAACTTGCTCCAGGAACATGATTTCTTGTTTCCACTATTTTGGAATGAGGTTTGAGCCTGAATTTTTGCGTGATGGCAGCGACCACTTTCAAATGTAACTAAATACGTAATAAAATGTTTTGAGGAAAGTGATTAATTTTCTTTTTTCTTTCTGGTTTTAGTGGCAACTGCAGCTCCTGATCAGGTAAAACATGATATAATTTATGTAGAAATTAGAATGCAGACCATGTATGAGATGGGATACAGATAAGTGAAAGGATTTGGTATTAATGATGAATAAACAAGTCACTGTGGACTTAGTGCTCAAATGCTGAGGCAAAAAGAGCTCATGTTGTTATATTGTACAACAGCAGGCAGGTAGTGAGGTATAGGAAAGAGATTACTTTACTTTAACCTCCCTTAGAGGCATGTACTGGGGGTCTGGTATATGTTGCTCTGTCCCATTCTGGTGACTGTATTTTAAAGAGGATAATGAAAAATGCAGAGAGTATGAAGAAGAGACACAGATACTAACAACTAGAGAAAATAAATCAGAGAGAAACGTTATGAAGCTTTGAGAAGCATTTACGACACCTGCTTATGAGACTGGTATTAGTGCCTAAGTTAATTTCATTGTTTAGGGTGTACTGTGCTCATTGGAGAAGAGCAAGTGTGTATCTGTGTGAAGTCCCCCATTCTGGAGGTTTCAGGTTCTCTGTGCTGGAGATAATGGGATTTGTTGTGAATAATTGCAGCCGTGCTCCATTTAATTTTCCTAAAAACATACAAGCATCTAACATTTCTGTGAAAATAAGATGATGGGTTCAGTAGCTAAGAAGGAACCTTTCACAGTTGTCAGACACTTAGATGTGATTGTATATTTTTGTGTGATGTAAACTGCATTCAAATGCCATTTGTAAGCAATTAAAGAGCAGAGAATGGGAGAATTATGGAGGGACAAAGCCAAAGATACACTGAGAAGCTCTAGGAAATGGCTGCTTCAAGTAAAATCAATGTTAAATTGTATGCTGTTGTATAAACATAGTATTCCATGTTCATTCAGGTTTAAATTTGTGGTGATTAATGATCTGCTATCAAAAGCCACTCACGTGAGAATATTAGCAGTGTCTCAAGCCAGGAGTTTTTTGTGGGTAGCTATTAAGAGAATTGAGAGAATCTTTTCAGGATGTTATATTTTTTTTATCGTTGTAGGAATTAGCTTCCATTGATCAAGAAAAGCAGCCTTATCTGGAGCCTGGGCAGCCTCAGCTTTCTCCTGGAATTTCAACAATTAACCTGCATCCACAGTTTCCAGGTAACTTATTTTATCTTTTCTTTCAGTATGAGAGAGTGCTTACTATTCTTAAAATAATGGAAAAGTAGCAATTCTAACAGAGGTTAATGAAAAAATGATTGGTGCTTCAAAAGCAATTTCTCCATGATCAAAAATCATAGAAGCAGAAGTGGGAGGAATGGAGAGGTTGGCATTGGCCTGGTGACTTGTTTAGGAGATAAAGACATATTTTAAGAAGAAGTGGTATCCTGGATTATGTGCATGAGAATTTTAATGTCAGTAGATGTGAAGCCTTGTACTCCTTTCAAGAGGAAACTATGCTTAGGTGGCTCTTTGCAGATTTGTGCATAACTTTTGCTGCAAAAGTTTTGCAACTGTGTTTGCTTTCTTTATCACCTCAGTGTTTTTTTCTCACAAGCAGTAGAAAGATGAAAACGCCAATTACACAGGTTTTTTTCTACTGTAGGTCAAAGCAGAATAAACAAAAATCTCTATAGTGCCTAGCTTATTTATGTGTGAATTCTTTAAGGGTTATGTTTTTTGAATGCTTTAAGGTGGGTTTTTTGAATGTAATTGATTTCCATTCCATGTCACACAGTAGTGATTGAGAAAACATCCCCTCCTTTGCCTGTTGAGGTTGCTCCCGAAGTCTCTACTTCAAGTGCAAGTCAAGTTATTGCACCTACTCAGGTTACAGGTATTGTACTTCTCTTTAAGAATTGCAATAAATTATGAAATTGCTGAGTGCCTGACACTATTGTTCTGTGCTGTTGCTGAATTACCATAGTGAAGAGAACATTGTTGTAGAACAGGAGTAATATTCTGGAGAAAGTGCAGAACAGCACAACAATGAGGCTGCTATCAAGAGAGCCAGGACCGGGTCCTTCCAGGATGTACCTGCCATTTTTGTATGCACTAGTAAAGGATAGAAGATAAAATTAATCATTCACCTCAGATTCAGTTCTGGATTTTCTTTGCAGATCTGCAGGGCAAGTCCAGAACTGAATACTTCTTGAATACGAGTCAGGTTGTGAGACAGTCTTACATGTGTTTTCATGAAGTATACATGACGATGTTCATTGAGGGATGTAGAGTTCAAGGGATGTAGATCAGAATGTTCTACAAAAAGCAGGTGAGACATTACTGTAAGATCATTTTGAAACATTATTTTGATGTTTGTGCTCCATCCTTTTTTGGTGTATTAGAGTTGCCTCATCTACGTCTATGTATCAAGAAGTGAAAATAACAGAAATGCAAGTAATGCACCTGCCATAGCTGAAATTTGTCTAAATGACAGCTGTGTCAAAAAGACATCAAAATTTCTTTTGCTATGCATATAGAAAAAAAAAGGTGAATGTAGCATATTTGTATATGTGAGAGCATTACAATTCACATTTGTTAGAATGAACCAGAATGAACACAGGCTTTGAAATTATTGCAATATCCTGGTAAATACTGTAAAATGCATATCTTGTATATGGTAGAGATATTTAGGCCTACAAAGAGGTTTCCTGGTTTCCATTCAGAGGGAGAAATTTCACATACTTTAATAAAAAATGAACTCTTCAAAATGGCATTCCTTCATGCAGGAATGGACTTCTGAATTGATGCAATGCACACGGGGTCTAAATCACCCAGTTGTTTGTACAATTCTGTCTGCAGCTGCATCCTCCTGAATGTACTGTAAGAGTAGAGAAAGTATCCTGTCCTTATGTAAGCATTCAACTGCTGTCTTCAGTTGCTGTAATTACAATTAATCAATGCCATACAAAGGTTGAAATAGTTGTGATCATCAAACTAGAATTTGGAAGTCGGCTCTTCTGTGACTGTGTCCCTTCTGCCAGCCAGCTCCCAGTTTCTTTACAGGGAGAGAAAGTTACCTTGCTGGGAGCTCACATCAGTTAATAAAAGGAAAATGGTAATTTTCCATGTTCTGGTTTTTATTTTCTCAGGAAAATTAGTAGAACTAGAAATTGCTGTGTACTATAAATCAATATATTGTTCAGAGATAATAAAGTAGAAGTGCAGTAAGATTTGTAGGACAAAATCCTAAACCGGATTTAAAAAACTGACTGCAGTTCAAGCTGAAAAGTTTTTGATTGTCTTACTTCTTTAATTTAAAATTTAGTTAAATTTAAATGTGACCTTTTTCTAAATAGTCTAGATAAACAATTCTTTACAGTTAATTTCTTCTTTTTTTGGGAATTACGATTCCATACTGCAGTATTTGTTACAACTGAAGACAGTCATTAGTATTTTCTGCAGTAACACGTATACTTAGGGAATTTCTAAAACTGCTGTAAGGATTTAGCATCCAATGCTGCCCGTATCTGAATCTCCTTATCTTCCAAAATACATCCAAGGCATTAGTAGATGAGTATTCTGTAAATCAGGATACCCACTGTAATCGGGGATCCATTGCAGTTACTTTCTTAACGTGCAATGCAAAGTTTGAGCCATATGTATTTTTTTGTTTTATCTTATCTTCATTTTACTTTAAATGTTATATACTGACTTATAGATCTTGGATGGGACATAAGATTATGTCACTCGGAAAAGCGCAGATGGTTTTTGGATTCTTCCAGATAAGATATCCATTAGAGAAATTCAGGAGTTGCAAACTTGATTTACAGTTGTTTTTATGCTGAGCTTTCTACCTGGATTTCAGGGTATTGTGCACTTACTGAACTATGTAAGTTTAACATTAAATTTCTCTTTGCTTAGAAATCAACGAATGTACAGTTAATCCTGATATCTGTGGAGCAGGACACTGTGTTAATTTGCCTGTGGGATACACTTGCATCTGCTACAAGGGGTACAAGCTTAATGATCAGCAGACAAAGTGCATTGGTATGAAATTGCGCTTTCTAAAATCTGAAATAACCGTGCTATGAAATGCTTGAAATCAAGAGTCTGGTTAGGGGAAATCTCTACAGAGCAGTCAGGCGTTCTTTCCTCTGTTGAATGCTTCCAAACTGCAAGGATTTATATTTTTTTAATGCCAAATAAAATTTGCTAGGTAGTCCCTAATACAGCCTTCCAGCTGCTCTGAAATGAGTGTGAATTTAATGAAATTGAATGAAAATGTCTCCCATTGTGATGTGAGAGAAAAAGTGATTAGGCAGACCATCTCCTCGCAGCTGCGTATCAGGTATCTAAAAGTCAAACTGCTAGGAAGAAATACACTTCTGTTTGGAAAAAGAATGAATTTGTGCCTGTTTCTCACAATGATTTACCCAGCTACCAGCTCTGCAGACAGACTAAGCCCAGGCATTTTGTTAGGTCATTCCTTTCAGCCTGCTACTGAAAAGAGAAAGAATATCATAAACAGCCCAGAAGCACAGTGAGAGATCTGCTAAGTAAGGTCTCCATCCCCTTTTAACCTAGTAAATTCTAGATGATGATTCTCTGATGAACATAAGGCAGAGCACAAAGGGGTCCTACATGAGCCGTTTCAGATTTGGAAGCAGCTGTATTGGTATCTTTATATCATTCAGAATATGCTGGTTCCTCTGTAACTTGGATCAGAAAGGGTGTATTGTATCTACAGATTATATGCTATAAAATGTTCATGCCACCAAAGCTCAGTAGCTTCACGCTGTAACACATGCTGTCAGGTGCAACTATAGTATTGAAAAACAAATTATGCAACACATCCAAATGGCAACTTAGAATCCCTTTATTTCATCCAAATTTTATTAACATTCCATGCTTGCAGCTTGCAGTGCTCATGTTGCACACAGTGTAGTGATTTGAGCTGTAATCATGTCACGTTCTTCAGGCCAATGCAATATTCTTACAGTCTAAGCCAATAAGAGCATTTTTCTCCAACCAAACCTATTTAATCCATCTTTTTTTCATCTCTGAGAGAAAACATATATACCTTTTCCAATAGTTAAATAATTACAAGATCAGTCTTTTCAAATGCATGGCATAGAATGCACAAAAATAATCACAACTATATACTCTATTCTATAGTCTTATGTTTTCATTTCTTTTACAGATATAAATGAGTGTGATCAGACACCACATCTCTGTTCCCTTGGACGCTGTGAAAATACAGAAGGAAGTTTCCTATGTATTTGCCAAGCTGGATTCATGGCCAGTGAAGATGGAACTGACTGTGTTGGTAATAACTAGTCTCCTTTATAGAAAATAAAAATATCAAAATTATTCAAGAAGCATAGCTAAACCCTCCTAAAGTCCCCTTTACAAGTCTTTTTTCCTCAATGTCAGTGGTACTAGACTGATGTCTGGAAGTATATTTCACTGTCTCTCACCTGGTGTTGTGGTGAGCAAAGCACCTGTTTAGCTGATATTCCTTTTCCAAATATTTGTTTGTTGAAAAACAAGAATTTATTCAGTACATCAGTGTTTAGGAAAACTATCAATTAGTAAAAACACCTGCTGTGTAAGATACAAATATTCAACACTCTTTCAATGAGTAGAAGCTGAAACAAACCATATTTTTAAATAAAACTGCAAACAGCCAGAGGCTTCACAAAGCAACACACACGGCCTGAAGGGGTTGGGGTCTGCCTTAGGTTAGGCACTGCATACCTGCAGCAACACACATTGTGTTTGCAGCCATTGGGGTGCTCCCAGGCCACGTTCTGTACCCTGCCAGTTTCTCAGACTCACTCTCTCTGTGATTACAAATAGTGAGGTGGCTTGCAAACAGCTTCAAAAATCCAAACTTACTACTCAGTGTTTAGTTAAAGCAGAGTTTTGAGGAGATGCAAGCGTTCAATACTTTGGTGGTGAAGCAGCTTCTCTTCTCTTTGTAATCTGCAGATTTTGATGAATGTTCAAGACCTCACACTTGTGGAGAAGGATTTTGTGTAAACACTCTTGGCTCATACAGATGTGAATATTGTGATAGTGGATATCAAATGAACAGGAGAGGGGAATGTGAAGGTAGGTTTGGACTCTTCCCTAGTGGCAGTGGTGATTGATACTGATAGCACTTCATAACACCATTTATTGATAGCACAAAAGCAGTGCCAAACTACTGCTGTTTGGAATGATTAATGTTCCCTGCTATTCAAGGGAAGCTTTGCATTGCAGCTTGAGCTGCAAAGGGGCAAATCTCAGAGGGTGCAATCTTAAACAAGAAGCCTTTGTGAGTACTCTTCAATCTTTGTCATTATTTGGTGTCTGGAACTGCAATTCAATTCCTGCTATTTAAATTTAAGATGCTGCAAAGGAGTGCCCCCACTGTGTACAGAACCATCTTGGAACAGCCATTTTATCATCTCTTGCCATGGAATCACTAACTTCATTGTTAGTCCTTACCTGCTTGCCAAGTTTTTGTAAAAAAAATAAATAAAAGTTAATTTTCCTTATATTCTATCAGGTAGCAAATGAGAGGTTGACTTTTTAATATCTGTATAAAGCAGATATTTCATGTTCAGGAGATCCTAGCACATCTGACCTTCAAAGCTTCAGCTTACTTTTTAGTGTATATTTTGGTCTTTTTTTCCTGGTATTTTTTTCATTTTCAACTTGAATGGTGAACTAAAAACGCCAAGAAGACATTTCATTTTAAACATGATTTTGTTTATCCTTTTGTCTAAGTTACATAGGACAGCCTGGCAAATAAGCAACTTAAAGCTGCCATGGATATATTTGCTGCTCTGAACAATGCTAAAAGAATCTTAAATTCTTTCAATTTTTTTAAAATTTATTTAAATGTTTCACAGACTCTACTTTTACAACTAGTCTTTGTAACTCTTCTCTGTGACTAGGGAATCTGTAATTCAGTTAGGCTAGAAATCAGACTATTACACTACATCAAATTTGTTAATTAACTTGTATTTTAAATAGTGTGGTGGTAGTCCTCTGTAATTTTACTTAACAGAATGTAATTTCTGAAACCAGATTCTCTGTTGGAAGTTATTTAAGGTTGCTTAAGGGGAAGATCCTCCTACATTAATCCATCAAACCAAGGAAATCACATATTGGGGGAATTATTTCACCGTGTCATCACTCCACTGACAGATTTCTGATTTCACAAAAAACTTCCTTCCACCCCCTCCACAGTTCAAAAACAAAAGCAAGAATCCTCCAAGCTGCACACAATACTCACAGTTCACTTGCACTTCCTGGCCCCATCCTCATTCTGCCTTCAAGCTGTATTCACACAAGGTCTGTCACAGGCCTGGCCAGGGGACTGTGAAGAGTACATACGTGTTCTTGTAGATTCTGTTGTTTATGTAAAACAGTGTTGTAGTCATAGCTGAACATCATTGCATAGGATCACAAGAAGAAGAAAAATCTTCTTGTGATTTTTTTTTACACTTTGTCACATTTATGTTTTATTTTGACTAAAAATTTCTGTACTAAGTACATCATTCATGTTCTATGTTTTGAGGACCGACACAGTCCAGACAGTTCTGAGAAGAAATTACAACAGAAGTGTAATTTTCTTTGTTAATTAAGTAAAAAATAAATTCCCACAGTAGTTTCCTGAGAAACTTTTGCAGGTCTGCATTGTAGCAGCTGAAGAAGCCTCTTGGTGTTTTTACGAGAAAGCATTCTAAGCTGGACAATTGTGACTCTATGAAAAATTGTGATTTGCCTACATCCAGTGAGTTGTTTGGAGCTGGGATGTTCAATTCTCTCAAGCTTGGAGCATTTAACTTGCAGTTAAATTGCAAGTGTTGGGAGCTCCTGAGTTCTATGAGCTTGTTATCAAAGCTAGGAGTGAATTCCCTCCCGATGATCTGTGCTCAAGGTAGCAGTCCTTAATTGCAGAAGACAAAACTGCTAGGCCTGGAGCAGGAAAAGGAGGGAAGCTTAGGAAGCTGAGTATAGAGGTGACTGACAATTTAATTAGTTCTGTGCACTGCATGAAGAAAGTATTTAATGGGAAAGATTATAATTATTGTGTAATCAAATACCATATTATAAAGTGATCTCACACACGTGAGCAGACTGCAAGGAGGCTGCCTACACAGTTTTAATTCCTGTATCTTCTGATCATTGGTCACTTAACAGCAACTTATCTTTGAATGTTGTTGTTTGTGTGCAGTCTCCTCTAGATTGCATATGTTGGATGTATTCTGGGTTTCCTTGGGGCAGGATAAGAAGTGTTCTTGCTCAGAGCCTGAACATGAGTTCCATGACTTTTTCAGGACCTATCTCTTCTTATCATGGGCAATCTAGGACCTTACCTGATGCAGAAAGTCCCTCTCTCACCCTAAACATTGCCAACCCCAGGGATGTGGCTTGTGCCTTCTTTCAGATAAAATTAACTCCTTTCTCCATGTAAGCATCTTTGAGTCTCATTCACACAATCGTGGTTTTAGTCCCAATAGCATTTGCATGCTGAATAACTCTGCAGCATTGGAGAATACCAAATTGTGCTTTGCTTTTGGAAGCCAGAGTTACAATTTTACTGTCACTCCAATGAACTGCCAAAGTCTTACTATAGGAAGAATCTCAGGTGCTTCAATATGGTAAACATGAGGAAAGTTATTTTTACCTGTGGTAGCCAGATACCTGATGTATTGTATGTTCTGGAAGATCTACCAAAGATTTTTAGTGTAACAGAGAATTCAGATTCAGTTGTGTGTATTATGAGCTACATAATACACATATATCAGTGTCTATATATAGTATATTTCTCAGAGATGCCCCTTTGCTGGTACAAATTTGTGTGAACTTGTTCTTTCCTGTGTCTCTACCAGATAAATTACACAACTCCTTAAATGCTTTAGTATCACAGGAGGAGAGTCAGAGTAACCAGATTATTGTTCAGTGTTCTACTATGGCTTTGACCAGTATTTTCTTTTATCTTCTCTTTTGAAGACATTGATGAGTGCCTGACTCCAACGACCTGTCCGGATGCACAGTGCCTTAATGCTCCTGGCTCTTACCAGTGCATTCCTTGCAGAGTGGGGTTCAGAGGCTGGAACGGACAGTGCCATGGTATGTTTGGTGCTCTTTGTCTCTCTGGTTATAGTTCTTGTTCTGAGGTGCTGTATTTCATATTCAATCAGTGTAATGACCTGATGACAGCACTGTGCCCTGGGTCCCCATTTCATTCAAGAATAACTGAAAATATGAGATTTTTGAAATTACTTTATGTTCTCAGACACAGTACAGAAGAGGAAATCTTGTTTTACTACAGAGAAATGAGCACTGAATCTAGACTACAAATTACATAATTACAAAACAAAATTCTTGAAATAGAAAATATGGAACAGAAAGAGGATCTATGGTCAGTGAAATTCTAGTAGGCTGTTATTTGGAAATGGAAAGACAAGTGACTGCTAATACATCAGTGTGACTCAGGATTTTCAGTAGAATATGGGACTTTGCTCACAAAGCATGTTAATTAAACTCCTTTATTATCTGTACTTCTAGCAAAATATTAGCATATCCTCAAGTCCCTTGTGTAACTTTAGCTTAGGTGTTTAGGACAGATTTCTCACATTTTACTTTTGTTGATTTGCTTGTAAATGTTAGTTTGTTGTTTTGTTTTTTTTTTCAAAACCAGTTTTGACTATTTGAAATTGAGGTAAGAAAGAGCAAACTAATCCATTGTGCAAAAGGAAATAATCTTTTGCAGTTTTGAGTGCCACTTTTTGGGACACTACCAAGAACTTAAATTTAGTATCAGTTGTGAAGGATCTGCTATCTGTTGTGAATGTTCCTGCCCACTCCATGAAACACATGCCCTATAATTTGTGATTGTTGGAATAGCCATGTTACCTAAACACTTGTACAACAACCTACACAGAGGGTGTTTGCATTACTGTTGTAGGGCACATTGTCAGTGTACTGCCATGGCTTACTCTCTAAGGGCTCCCAGTTCTGTGATTCAGCTCACAAAGCAGTCTAAGAGCAGGCTTTGGTTGAAACAGCACTGCTGGCTGGGATCTGCTGTGCTCCAGCTGCAAGTGTGGTGCTGATCTGTGGATCAGGATTAGAGCCAAGTTGCAGTGAAGCAGTGGTGTGGCTGTCAGAACCTCAGCACCAATTTTGCTGTGCAGATTACACTGTTTTCAACTACCCTATTTTCTGAAGTCATACTGTCTGAACAGGTCTGCCATGTCATAGCTGCATATTTGGCCTTGTCATTTGACTTCCTGTGGAGGAATGTATTTCTCAGGTAGTTTCATGGATTTTAATGGAGTTGTAACAAGCTACAAAATGTTTACAACAAATTAATTACACAAATTACTCCACACTGATCTTTGTTTCATTGCTTCCCACCTGCCTGGATTTGTGGTGCCATTGCAAAGAATGTGGCATATGTACTCTGTTAGAACTCTTTTACTTAACTCCTTTTTTTTTTTTTTTAATGTTGGCCTAATTTTGGCTTTTTTCCCCAATGTTAAGCTTTATTTCTGTACCTATTTATGAAAATTGCCTGGTTGAATATTCCCTGACATAACTTTCAGTTGTTTCATTCTTGATAACCAGGTTAGTAGGAGGGAAATGAGAGAAGTCAGTTCTTTGCTCAGAATTAAGTCATGCAAGGAGTATGTCTTGGTTTAAAGTGATAATTTTTTTCCTAGTATTACTGCATGCAGCTTCTCTTTTTTCCTTTGTTTTATGAAATGTTCTAATCCTAGGCACTCTTACTCACTTCATTAGTGATGTGATCAGTACATTTTTTGTTTATCCTAGGCTTACATCATGTTGGAAATGAGCCATACATATTTTAGAAAATGTAATGCAGACAATTTTTCCTAAATCTGTAGTTCTGCAATATGGCACCATTTAAATACACCAAAAAGGAAAATATTTCCCATTCTCTGTGAAGGGTATTTAAATACATTGTTCCATAAATTCATTTGTTTCTCCTGTTAGTTTAGATCAGTTGCAGCTCTTCTGTTTTTACACAGTGCTGTTTTCAGTATTTTTTTACCTCACTTCATTCCTCTGCCTGCACTTCATGCCGTAGAAAATCTAATGTAACAATCCTACAGATAGATCTTTGATGCCATTTATATTGTAATCTTCCAGGGTTTAAAGCCAGGAACATAGCCATTTCTGTTTCATTAAGCCAAGTCAATCAGTTCACTTCAAACTTGGGCAGACTACATTTAACTGGAGTTTAGGTATTTAATGTTCAATGCATGTTGGAAAAAATGGAAAAGGACACCTGCACAGCCTGCCTCCTCATTGTCTTGAAATTGTCACTGTCCCAGGTTCCCCAGTGAATTTGTGTTTTACAGGGACTATTTGAAATAATTAATTGGTTTTTAAGTTTACTTTCAACCACTGATTAATTTTTACTCAATTTTTCTCTCTGCACATTTTCACATTCAAATAAAGTCAGATATCATGATGTATCTAAAGCACACTTCTGTGTATTGATGAACAAATATAAAAAATACATTGACAAAACTTTCTAGATCACTTCATCCTCATGGTTATCATTGTGGTGGGTTTTGAAGCTGCATGGTTAACTGTCAATATTCAGCATGTACAGTTTTAAGGATCCCATTAGAAGATACCAAAACTAATACAGAGGTAAGCAGAGCTAATCCAAATACCTCTAGCCCTACTGTAGGGAGCACCAACAGGATCAGTTATAACTCTGGATTTCATCTCAGAAAATTTAAGTTCTGTTCCTGGCTTTTCTGCTGGCTTTATGGGGACATCTCTTGATCTTTGAGTCCCATCCAAAACTCAGAAATAGTATTCCAGGTTTATTTGTCAAGCAGCTTGGAGATGAAAGTGAATCTGTAAGAAGCACTTTTGTTGTTTGTTTGGAAATTTGTGTGCTTGAATTGGGTTCTCTGTATTTGAACAGATTCTCCAGTTAGAGCATTGATCATGTACATTGAGAGCAAACATTGTGTTTTGTAGAGCAAGCACATTTTGCAACAGTAGTGAGGTGGGAAATAAGCCTTGGAGAAAGGAATAAGGAGTAACACCTACTGAATGCCATAGCAGAGCACCTGTAGGTCTGGGCTGTAATCTCTGCTTGGCCAGGCTGCAGCAGGACATCTTATTTACAGAGCTAGGGGCTCAAGTGAGGAACTGAGAGTAGTAGGGAATGTGGATGATAAAGGTGATTTCGTTTGTGTCTGGGGGAAAGATGGGCTTTGCCAAAGGCAGGTGGTACAGGAGCTTGCAAAGAGCCAAGTCTCTAAATACATGTGAAGAAAATAGTTACTGCATGTATTCACAATAGCTAATAAGGGTTATGATGATGGTTTAAAGATGTCTGATCTTCCACCTCTCCCTGTGCTACAGGTGTCTAAATGGCTCAAGTGCCTCAAATAATTAGCACTTTTTTATGCTGATAGGTTTTGTGTGCTTTGTGGTGGCAAAAGACAGGATAATTGGGAGTAATATGATTTCTGGCACATAAAAACAAAGAGTAGTTATTTTCCTGCATCAGTGAAGCTAAAAATATATAGCATTTTTCCTTAAAAGAAGGACATGTGCTGATTACTGCAGTCGTGATATAAAGAAATAAAATCGGAAAACTAAATGTTTTTTTCTTTGAAAACCACTGCTAGAAGAAGACCAGTAATTGTTATTTTACAATACAGAATTAATTCTGTCTGGATTTATAGCAAAATATGTTTCCTTTTTTTTTGTTTTGTTTTGGCTTTGTTGATTTATACAAATTGCATTCAGAAGGAATTCTTGAAAATTACTGCTAAGTAGCAACACAGCAATTTTCATGTTGGCTAAAGAAAGTGGCTCATCTAATTAATACCTTTCAGAGAAGGATGAAAGTAGATGTCATGGGATAGGCTTATAGGAAATAAAAGCTGCTTTCACGTCCTTCTAAATAAAGGATGGTTTGTGACTAGGAAGAGAGATTTTGCATAATCCAGTTAAGTTCCTTGATGAGTATGTAGAGTAGCCTTACAGAGGCACCTGCATGAAGTGCAAAAATCCCATTGAAATCAATTCTTCAGGAATAATAATCATGCTTATTATATAATTTGAATATATTCCCAAACTCAACTGAAAGGTGGTTGTACCCTAGTTGATTTCTTTCTTTCTATTCACAGATATAAATGAATGTCAGTATGGAAATCACTGTACAAATGGACGTTGTGAAAATACAGAGGGATCCTTCAGGTGTTTTTGTGCCCAGGGTTTCAAACTTTCTGCATCAAAGGATCAGTGTGAAGGTAAGAAAGAATATTATTAAAATCCATAAGGTTGCATTTTACCTTTTAGATAAATTTTTTTTTAATCTTGCTTTTAAATATACAACACTGATGCTAAAAACACAGAAATGTAAGAATGTGTATTTCCATTTTATGGTTTCTGTGATCACATTGTAGATTTTGACATGTGTTATAAAGTCAGTCAAGAACATGTAATAATATCTATATTGCTAAACTGGAATTTTTGCAAAATCCGTGGTATATCTGGCATTTCAGAGATTTAAGGACAGTGGCTTTTGCTTTTCTTTCTTTTTTTTTTTTTTTTTCCCTACCATGTGGGTGAGTGGAATCAAAAAACCTAGGCTGCTCCCCTTTGGAGCCCAGCAGTGTCAGTTACCACTGAGCAGTTAACCCTGCCTGCACTGGTGTCTCTGTGTTTCCAGTAGTACACTGAGAGAGAGGGAGCTTGGGGGTGTATTCCTGGGAACGGTTCCTGAACCTCCAAAGTGTCGGTTTCCACATTTCTTCCACGTCTAAAATCCCCATCAGGACTGCTCCAGTGAAACAAAATTAGGCCTGAAGTTAGAGTGAAGTAGTGTGAGGGAGAACCTAGAGCATATATAGGAGGTATGACTATTCCTCTCCTTAATTAGAGGGTACTTGAAACTTTTCCCTAATGGTGTAAATCTGGGACAGTATCTCCAGGCTGTGGAAGTGCACAGAAACCTACATGTTTCTTGTCAGACGTTGGATTTCCTTCTTTTTCCTTTCTCTCAGCCTTCCCTAAGTGTCTCTGTACAGCACCACTTTCAGACTTCTGAGTGCTAAAAATAATACAGTAAAACTAAATGATCGTTCATATAAGTTTGTCAGGAAGTTTGAAACAAAACATCAGTGTAAGTTAAGTGTCTTGAGTGAGTTAAATGTGCTGTGCAGGACATACAGCAGACTGATCTTGGGGAAAATATGTAGACAAAATTTGACTGCTTCCTCTGAGCCTTTCATGGAAAAGAGCCCTTGCCAAGCTGAGCTGGCATGTGCAGACTGTTCTTCTTAAAGTGCACCCTTCTAAAGTGAGGACCTGTACACATGCCCAGCTGCTTCATGGAGCCCCACAGATTTCAGTGATCCTTAAATTCTACACTTCTGTGGTTGCAAGGAACCGTTACTTAAGAGGTCAGACTGTTCAGCCATAACACAGACCTGAAAAACCTCATTGAGTAACATTCTCCTGTTTGAATTGAAGTGTATTTCCAGAAAGACATCCAGCTGTGCCAAAATGCTAGATGTGACCAAGAACTTGCCATGTCAATTCAAATACTGCTTCTTAATGAATATTTTACAAATAACAGAGGGAAAATAGGCTTCCTAGCTCAAACAAGGCATGTGCTATATTCTGAATTCAAAGTGCCACTTCCCTCCAATACTTTGTTTCCATATGAAAATTTAAGTTTGATGTTCAAATCCATCTGTTAGCTCAGGCTGACTCCAGTTTATGAGAAATGAAGCGCAGAGGGATTAGCAGTGTTGTGGAAGCAAAGAGACATTTCCCCACTGCTAGATGATTAATACTGCTACAAGGCAAGAATTTTAAAGAGCCTTAACTTAATAGGGGATTAGCCTGTCAGTGTGCATCTGAAAACCACACCCTGTTAAAAGGTGGTGATCCTGCTGGAAAGTATTTTGTGGGTTTTGCTGATTCACTGGAGCGGCTGACTTGTTACCTCTGCCAGATACAACAGAAACAAAAGCAGCTCTCAGGCAGCATGTGTGTGTATTTGTGAGTCTGTGTGTACCCAGTTGTGCATGAGGGATAAATTGATGTTACAGGAGAGAATGTTGTACACAGTCATCTCAAGGAAAACACACAGTCTGCAGTTTCATATAATTTTATGTATTACATTGATTGTCTGTATTTAATAAATACAAACAAGCAGTACTGGATACTGATACTGTGCTTTGCTGTTTTGTTCAGACTTGATCTTTGTACCACTTGATGAGTAATTGGTATTTTCAGATGTTTACCCGTTTCACTGTCTCTGCAGATATTAACGAATGCCAACAGCGATCGGTCTGTACGAATGGACGCTGCAGGAACACAGAGGGGTCTTTCAGATGTGTCTGTAGCCAAGGCTATGCATTGTCATCTGCTGGAGATCAGTGTGAAGGTAAGCTTAGGGACTTCAGCTACTGACTAATTTTTTTCAATAAGATCTTGAGTATTTCAGCTATAGTGGTGAACTCTTAAGAATGGAGAAGAAATATATATTGCCTCTCTTTCTTTCTCTACACTGCCAACCATTTGTTCCCATCAACACAGCCACATATGCAGTCATCTCAAGGAAAACACAGTTTGCAGTTTCATATAATTTTATGCATTACATTGATTGTCTGTATTTAATTAAACAAGTTAAGCAGTACTGGATACTGATGCTGTGCTTTGCTGTTTTGTTCAGACTTGATCTTTGTACCACTTGATGAGTAATTGGTATTTTCAGATGTTTACCCGTTTCACTGTCTCTGCAGATATTAACGAATGCCAACAGCGATCGGTCTGTACGAATGGACGCTGCAGGAACACAGAGGGGTCTTTCAGATGTGTCTGTAGCCAAGGCTATGCATTGTCATCTGCTGGAGATCAGTGTGAAGGTAAGCTTAGGGACTTCAGCTACTGACTAATTTTTTTCAATAAGATCTTGAGTATTTCAGCTATAGTGGTGAACTCTTAAGAATGGAGAAGAAATATATATTGCCTCTCTTTCTTTCTCTACACTGCCAACCATTTGTTCCCATCAACACAGCCACATATTTAATGGATTCTCAGAAACAGTCCCTGTCATCTTTCCACATACAAAAACTTAGGACATGTGCTTCCAACAGTAAGATTGGAAGACCAGTTGATATTATTACTGAGAACAAGTCAGCCTTTCCAAACCTTGTTGTTTAAGTTCTGACACAGAGGCTCTGTATTACAAAAGCTTCTGCCAGTATGTGCTATTCTCGTGGGGACCTGCTAGTTCATAGTTCTTCTCCAGCTGGTTTTGGGAACCTGCAGCCAGCCACCACAATCACACATGTGCACTGGGAAGAGAAAGTATTTAGTAGATGACAAGTTCCAGCAGGATCTACTGGAGCTCACAGCTTGCACTGCCTCAAAATACAGTCTAGGTACTGAGCTTTCAAAAACAAAAGTAAGAAGTGAAAGATGTGAAAGAAATGCTGTGTTATAGAGAAAAAACATTCTCTTATCACTCAAGTGAAACAATTTAATTGTCCAGTAATTGGCAAGCTGATATTTTTTTCTAATGAAGCATTTCAAAGCTACTCCCTCCTCTCTGTTGTTGGCTATACCATCTGATATGGTACATCTGCTGCACTGCTCATGATCACCTTAAGAATGCAAAATTACTTACTAGCAAGCTCCAGGAAAGATTCCATCTCAATTGCTTTCTTATCTGACACTAGCAGTGAGAAGTAGCTCTTTGTTACACTGTACATGTGACATTAGCTCATGAAAGCTTTTTGGTCTCCGGTGTGCTTTCTGTAACTGTCGATACCTTGCAAGATAAAGCTTCTTGCTGCTGTTCTATCAAATAGTTCTGCTGCTAGGTTATCCTCCACACAGCACTTGGAAGGGAGTCCTCACCTTCTCCCTCACAGCAATAGGTCAGGAATTCTCCTCCTCAAGTAATGCAGGCCAGAAGAGCAGCTCCCCCTGGGCTAACCAAATGCTGTTTTCTCAAGACAAACTTGTAACAGACTCTATCAGAAGTGATTATAATGGATTGTCCACATTCCATGAGTGACAGCATCTCTTAAAGTTCTTATCAACAAAGAAGAAGAATATCTTATAAAATCTCCTCAGCACATTAATACTCTTCGGTCCTGAGCTGTTTGGAGAATATGTTCATGGAAGAACTTAACACAGTCTTCTCATCATTCATGCTGTGTACCAGCATCTCTTGCATCAGCTTCAAGAAATGTGCGCAGATGATGCAATGCACTAGAAATTTGCATCAAGTAATTTTGCTCTCATCTGGTTTCAAGATCTTCATGAATTGCAGCAGATGTAGAGATACTCTGTCAAGAATCAAAGAAAAATGTGGTGTAATGGATCACAGGTCCTTCTGCCTCCTAAAGACAAAACAGATAATATGGTATCGTTCCTGATGACTACTCATCTAACTTGCCCTGAGTAGACTTCAGATGAGATTTCAGACTGCTTTGGTGCATTTCAAACAGCCCAAGAAGTCATGGTAGCTGTTGCAGCTCTCCATCACCTGGCCTGTCCGGATAGGTCCATGCTTTAACTTTTTCTTGATCCTGCTCAAAGGCAGTTTTTCAAGACAACATAGTTTTAGACACTTTCAAGACAAAAGAAGAGGGATTGAATCAAACAAGGGAAAAGTGCAAAACCATTCCCTTACCCCAGGATCTTTGTCTAATTTAAAATCTGCAACCAAATTTACAACTTCTCCACCCAGTGACAGAGTGGTTAATTTCTGTAGCCACAGTTTGTCCGCTGAAGACTTCTGTAAATATTGCAAGTCCTGCAAAAACAATCTCTTGAAATGGAAGAAGTTCTTCTATGCTTTCATTATAACCCTTCAAAATTTTCTGAAGTACAGGATATTGTAGACTGTTTTTTGCACCTTGGAAACTGAAGAGAAAATCACCTTAAGAAGGCATTCAGTGTTTTTCCACAAAATGGCCTCTGATTTTTGGATTAACCTATTTACCTCAATTTTTTATAACACTTCACAGAGAAAGCAGAAAAGAGATGACAAAAACTGTGAGCATAGCACAGCACAATTGCCTAGAAAGAACAAAGTGGTTCAAATTTTGTCCAATTTCTCAAAGACCCCCAGGTATGGACATTTGTCACACCAGAGGATACCCAAAAATGTATGATTCTGTAAAACAAATGTAATTAGCAAACTACTTGCAAGAAATGTGTTTGTTTAGTTAGATTTTCTTCTGGTGCAGATATTTTCTTACAGATGTTGCATGCAAGAAGCATTTTGCTGGTTTGATCATTATAACTTGGGCAAACTTCTAGAGGTTTTGAAGAATTCAGCAGAATTATGGTGTGCTCATTTTCAGCTGTGCTTTTTGCAGCTCCCTGGCTGAGGTTTTGGTCTGGAAGCCCTTGTGCAGTGTTTTACTTGTATAAGACTAAAAGTTAGTTGCAAATAACTTGTATACATTGATGTATACAAGCATACATGCAGTATATCTTCAAGATACACACCCACATGCATGTTTATCTTCAGCCTTAAGTCTGTTCATTCGGCATCTTGCTCTTGAGATGAAGTGACATTGAGACTTTCTGCTCATGGTTGCCCTGAATAACATGAAGGGAACACGAAGTGTGCAAGGGCACCTGTGAGGCCTTCTGGACCAACAGGGAGTGGGAATATGCTCCAGCAGGACTTACTTACAGGCTGGGCGTCTCAAAGAACCTGCATTACTGGGAGGAAGTCTGAAGCATAAGTGTCCAGTGTTCTCCTAGAGGTTTCAGAGATTTTGCTAGCCAAAATGTTCAAGACATACATGTGTAAAGGGTAGTAAAAAGCATTGAATGCCTCAAGCATGAGTTACTGCCTCTGATTTTTCTGAGGATTCTCATGCAGCACTCATGGGGTCTATGAAGAGTTGCATCAGAGAGAGGGAGGTTTGCATCCTATATGGAAAATAATGCATTTTTACTGAATTTGGCAGAAGACGCCTTCTTGTTGTGAGACTTGGCATTAACTTAGCACAAGGGAGTCATTAATTTTTCTCATGCTCCTAGTCAAAATTAATTGCTTTTTAAATAAGCCACAATTTATTTCGCAGTTGAAAATGGTTATAAAACATGTGGTTATCTAAAGGTCACAACTTTGTCAACATTAAGTGCAATTTTATCTTCAAAAACATTCATTTGTGTAAGAAAGCTATCCCTATTTCTTACTTTTATTAAATAAATTAAATCCCAAGGAGAATGATATAGCATGTGCTTCCAAAGACACATATAGAAATGAGGTCATGTCCTCTTTTTAATTACAATTGCTATTCATTCCTTCAGCACAGGAAAAAGTTACAATTCTAATCAGCTAAAATACACACTTAAGAATTCAGATTAATCAAAGGTACTGGGAAAAGTCTTTGATTACTGTTTTTCAAAGGAAGCTAACTACACTATCAAAGCAATAGACTGGGTAGATTATTAGATAGGGTTCTGTGAAGGCTGAGGGAAGTTGCTTATGAGACAGTTTTTTTGATTCAACTCTCACTTTCTGTTTGCTTTTAAAACTTAGAGGCACAGGCACCAAATACCTTGTGATCTTTAGCTGCAGTGAAACCAAAACTGTATAATATCACTGGAATGTCGGCACTTGCTGACTTAATCCTGTACCCATAGTAGCTGTACTCTGTTTCCTCCACTGTGCTGCCTTTAAGTCCTTTGAAAGACAACGGGAAGAAAAGACTTTAGGTGGACACAATGCCAGCATCCTGTTCTTGAAATATTTCATTATCTCGTGTCTAGTTTGTATCCTGAAACCTTCCCTGCTATGTGTCAGCCGTTTATCCCATGGATATCGAGCCACTAGGGCAGAGTGTACAGGCTGAGGCTTGATCCTGAACATGGTGTATAGGCAGCTGGGAAACAAGATCCTGTGTGCCTGGACTCTGGAGCTGGATTTATGGCTGGGGTGCAGCACTGTGCAAAAGCAGCCATTCAGCTGCATGACCCAGCTGCTAAAAGCCTGAAATGGCTGTGTTGCATCTGGTGAGCTGCATGAAAAGCCACCCATCAGCACAGGAGGGCCCACAGTGTGGTCCCTGTCCCACGGGGCTGTGGTGTGAGCAGTCTCCCCAGGCACGTCCTGGCTGGTGTGACACACCAGCTCTGCTTGGACTTGCCTGCTCTCAGGGGCACGCCTGAGTCGGGTCACTTCAGCTCAGGGGTTTCTGTGTGGAGGTTTAAACATGTCCAAAGAAGACTATTTTAAATTTGCATTAGTAGGTATCTTTTGTGTCTGTCTTCTAAATGTGCAGCTTGGATTTCTTTTTAACTGCATTACTGTTATGATGTGCTTTTGTGATAGATGCAGATGGCAGATGAGTCATATTTGCTAGGAGTAAATCATATACAAACTCAAATTTCAAAGCCCTCTGGAAATATGAGAAGTTTGATGACACGATGAAGGGAAAATAACAAAGAATCTTAAAGTGTAGTAAACTTGATTTCCATGTATGCACACAGTTGCTTCAAGTTATGTTGAAACTATTAAAAGTTTCATCAGTTTTGACATCATCTAATAATTCAGTTGCCTTTTTATTTCAGATGTTGATGAATGCGTTCAAGACAGCAATGTTTGCCTAAGAGGAAGCTGCATAAACACTGAAGGGTCTTACAAGTGCACTTGTCCAGATGGTTTCCAGCAGATAGCGAATAGGGGATGTCAAGGTATGAAATAGGTGTCAAGAATACCTGGATCATTATTGTAAAAGTGCAGGTTTGTAAGTGTAACTTGTGATAGTCACAGATCATGCTAAGGAAGAGAAACTCATTTATCATTTGCAGTACTGTCTTGCTTTTCTTATTTTCTATTCTCATGCATTTTATTCTCTCTGTAAATATATGCGGAGAAATTATTTCAAGAGGCTGAAGTCTCAGCCTTCATAACTTGAAAAGAACCTCTGTTAGAACTAACAGAGATGCAGTGCTGCTTTTTCCTGAATCCTGGAAACTTTTATTTTGACAGTATGTGTTATGAATCAGAGCTGTAACAAGAACTGCATTGTTTGCATCAACTCACATTAGATATTGCTTCTATAAAATACTTGTATTACTTTGTGGAGGATGGGTGGGGAGGAAGAGAATGTGTTATCTGAACTGAGTCAGCATTGTCAAAACCAGGAAAACACTTCCAGGTTTTAGTTCTGAACAATCCCATCTTCATGTTGGCACAAGACCCAGGCATGCCTCATCACTTTTGCCCACCATTTTTGTGAGACAAAAACTGTTGTATTAGAGCTGGTAAATAATATGCTCATGTTCTAAATGGCTGAAGGACCAGAACACTGGACTGGACTTTGCTTTTGCTGGTCACTTATGCACAGTTTAGTCTTGAGCTAAGAAACTGGATTCCAGCTCCACTTTGAAGGTCTTCTGCAACAAACACTAAATTCCCTGTAAAAGTTCTGAGTATTCTATGCTTTCTAATTCAGAAAATGTTGCATTCAGCATACAGAAGTGCTGTATTAGACCTTGCTTTAGCAGATAAAAGAGAATTGACCACAAGCTGAAATCAATGGCAGCTTTGATACCCCTCTAATCTCTTTACTTTGCCATCTAAAGTAGTAGATATATGCCTCATATTTTAAATGGATAAATGTAACAAAACTGAAAGCACTTATGAGCCAGCTAAGGGACAGACAGTGCAAACAGAGAGCTATTGAATTAAACTGGCAAATTTATCACAGGGTGCAGTGTCTGCAAGTTGAATCTGGACTAGACTGGAAGTTAGGGATATGCATTTTGGTAAGGAGAAAGTTGAAAAGACTCCAAAATACGAGAAACTGCAGTTTGCTCTTTCAGAGGTATTGTACTCAATTTCCCTAACACTGGTAATTTTGTTTTCCTGTCTTTTAATACATCATTCTACTTTGTGTAATCAGCTGGTTCAGTTTCCAGTATTTTTCTGGCAGTTTTAAGACAGCTGAGTCTTGAGTACACTATGAGAAAGTACAATACTGTCCTTGTCATTGCTGATCTCCCACTATTCCCAACTTTCGGAGGGCTTCGGGAAGTAGTTGATGGTTTGCACTTGCTATGAATTCAGAGAAAGCTTTGTACATGTATGTGTCATGTTCAGCACAGTGCACTTAGTTTTCCTTAGGCACCTCATGCAGATACAACTTCCCCAAGCTGCTCCTTCTTTTCTTTCCTCTTATGGCCATGATTTCAGGACACTGATTGGAAGGTTTACACACAGGTAGAATCAGTTTGTAGACAGAGAAAATTCTATAGTGGATGGTCTTGAGATGATGATATTGAAATCATTATTTCTCAAGTATATAAAATTGCTGGCTACTTTGATAGATTCTGGATGGCTGTAAGCAGCAAAAGGTACAGTTAAGAATGAGAAATTCTAGTGTTTGGATAAGGGATGAATAAGCCTCATGGGTCAGTTTTGTTTGTAAATTTGTCTTTGGTCTCAGCATGGTACTGAATGCTTCTTAATGGGTTTTTGTAAAGCAAAAAATACAGAAGTACAATTACAACGTGAATGATAATTGATATAGAATTGGTAATACCTTAATGAAATAATAAAGTCCTTAAGTTCTGAGGGCAGATTTGGTTGCTAACATGAGACATCAATCAAAAGGAAATACTTGTTTTTCAGATTCACAAGTTTAAAAAATGCTTTCTAAGTTAAAAATAGAACAAAGCAAAAGAGACTATGATAAACTCTTATATAGCAATCTTTTGGGATCATTCCCACTCCCCATCAGCAAGAAAGAGCATTTGGCTTTAAATTATGTAAAATCAGCCTTCTGGGAAAGATGCAGCTCCAAACCTGCTAGTAACATGTGGAGTCAGATGCCCAAGTTGACCAGTGTGCAGCTGTCAGAAAGCAGTGAGGTGAGGCTGAGAATACCTGTAACACAGAAGAAATGTTGGCTAGGGTGGGGCTTATGCTGATTTCCCACAAATCACTCTCTGCTTATCCTCATCACAGAGTGATGTAGCAAGAGTAAGATGCAGAACATATTGATATCTATACAGAGTTTAAAAATGATCCCAGGAGATTTGGTTGCTCTGGAAGATGAGCTATTCACACCACTATTTACATAGCCAGTGGAAATAGAAGCTGCTTTTAAAATTAATTAAACTTAGGCTTAATATTAAGGCTGTGATGATTTGCAAAGCTCTTAATGTCTCTGTGCTTTCAGATATCAATGAATGTGAGAGATCTGACCTCTGCTCTCCACATGGAGAGTGTCTAAACACGGATGGCTCCTACCAGTGCATATGTGAGCGGGGCTTTTCTGTGTCTGCAGATGGCCGAACATGCGAAGGTGAGACAAGCTATAATAATTCATTCCCGTTGATTTGCTGTTGTTAGGAGGGTGAGAAAAGTAGTCAGTCAGTCACTACTAACTCTAAAATCTGCCACTTAAGTTTCTATGGGTAAGACACGCTTGAATATTTAGGATTATCTAATTTGAAGCTATCAGCAAGCCTGAGCTACCTGAATGTTGTCACTGCTGTGTGGAAGACAACAGAACCTTGTTTGTCTAAACTTTTATTGAAAATATGCAGATTAAGCAACAGAACAGTAACTCCAGTGAGAAGTTGTTGTGAAATCCAGTAGCTCTATCATAGAACTTCAGGCATTTTGAGATGGCAGAAGTGGAGTTAATAGCAGTAATTAGATCTTTATAGAAACATCAACCAGGAGCCTGGAATTCAGGGTAACTATGTTTTTTATGTTGCTATGTCATGAGAATATATCCTGTTGATATTGATGTACACACGTTTGCAAGTGATGCTGCTCTCCTCCACTGAATTTAAACCAGGACACTTGTGCCCAGTGATACCAAGAAGGTATGTGGCTTTGTGAAGTCAGTGATGCTGATGGAAAATAAGCACTTCCCTAACTAGGTTAAGAATGGCTATTGAATGGTTGAGAGGAGTGTTCAAGACAGTAAGTCTTGTCAGAAAAGTTCAGAAGGGGAAAAAATGATATGGTAGTATTTCAGCTGGATGCACGCTGAGGCGAAGCACTGAGCAGATGATAGCTCAGTCTTAGAACCAATGGGAAGATCATCTCAAGCACCCAAGAAGTAAGCAACATTCTCTCTCCCAAATTATAGGCCAGTAAATCCATATGTGATTGGTTTTCACAGGTTAATTCTTCTCATAGTTCACTTAGTGAACTATAGTGAAAACATTTCTCCTTTGGTAGATGAAGTACACTGAAACTTGTGTCTGACTGTTGTAGCTCCCTGCTTATACCAGAGGAAAATGAGCATTACAGCTTTATTACTGAAGCTGGCGTATAACCTGCCATATATTTAGTAATGTGATCTCTCATGAAATGAAATACTGTGCTGGCAGGAACACTGCTATGGTTGATGTCAGGGAATAAGTGCTGTATATTTAGATATAGTATAACATCAAACACACCATTTGTGTTTTAATTATTATTGATAATTATAAAAACTTCTCCAGTGCCCTTTAGTGCTTTTTTCTCTCCAAACATTTACTTCATTTTGTAATCATGGCATAAGTTGAAAGAAATATTCTCTTATTGCCAAGACAAAAGCCTGGTCAAGGAGGCTGCAGAGAGCAAATCTGAGTAACTCCACTGATTCATGGAGGAGGCAGTATTTTATGATTTGAAGTAATGGGGATAATTCCAAAGCAGTTAGTGGACTCTCTGATCAGCATGTATACCTTTCACCCAGTGTTCGGGAAGGATATGGCCACATGTCTTCAATTGCTCTGCAAGAAAAGTAGTAGCAGGTGTTTTTCCTCACTCTTGAGCATAGCTATAAAAGAGGGGGGAAAAAGTGTCTAGAAAAGAATACAACCTTCTCTTTGTAGAAGCCAAACACTTAATTTCAAAATTAACTTTGAAGAATGCTTATTAACCTTGTGAAATCAAGCTCCCAGAAATTAAAAAAGCACAACTGAAAAGGAACACAACTGTAAAAAAACCATCCAAAGTCATTACCGTCTACTGTTAGGAGATGTACCAGAAACAATGAGCTCCTCTGCATCTCTGACATTTAATAAAATATCAGTTTCCAGGGAAAGGTTGCTATCATATATGATGAAGTAATACAGAATTAATCTCCGTTAGAATGAAAAAGCCAAACTTTTACTAAATAGAAAAAGATGAAATCACAAAATCTTATTTCCAGGATTGTGACTAGTTTTGGAACTTTTTAATGAAGAATAAAACGAGTACAAAACCAGTTGAGCATGCTTCACAAGTAATTGGTGTTGTGTATGGAATACAGATCAGACTTCATATTCAGCACTTGGAAAAGTATTTTAATAACTTGGCAAAGCAAGGGTACTTCTAGTCTCTGAAGCAGCAGCACTCCTTTTCCACCACAATTAGTTTCTCCATTCTGTCATTTTAATAAAAACAACTCTATAGTTTTGAAAAAAACTCATTTTAAGGGAGCACTGATGGCATCAGTGTCAATATTTGTAGTGGTGTCAGCTTCATGCTCAAAGGCAAGACGAAACAAAAGGAATGTGTGACATACTGAGAAAGCATGTGGCTTCCAGCCGCAGGAGCTACTGTTCTTTACACTAAGTGCCTCTGTGAATTTAATTCTAGTTAAGTGAGTGAGAATAACTGTTTATACCATCAAAGGAAGAATCTGAGAAAATTTTCCTGGATTCACACACCTCTCTGTACCTGGGAAGCAGATTTTCCATATCTCCAGACTTTTTTTTGTATGAGTTTGACTTGGGTTTTTTTCAAGTTTGAAACAACAACAGCATAAAACATTTAAGGACCTCATGTGGTTTAGTTCTGGTGTGGAGTTTTTGTGGCCATTGGCCAAAGTAAACTGAACAGCTGTGGAGACTGTGTCTTCTCCCAAGGTGTAGACAAACTTTTGTTGCAGCAGTGACATTCCACTGCAGCCTGGCCCCAGGCTGAGAAATTTGACTGCACCGGGCTCTCTGAACTGCAGGCTCTCCGAGTGCTCCTTAGTTCCTTGTTGAGCTCTCTGGGGTTCATATAAAGATGGTGTTTTACCCAGCTGGCTACTAGTCAAATGTGTTGGCAAAACCTCAAGTTAGAGGTTCTCTGATGTTTAAGTCAGTACTCTGCCTCAAGCACCTCTTCTGTCTCCATGTCCCATCCCATGTGTCTCTCATTGGCTTCTCACTGCTGCAACAGGCAGTCCAAAAAAACTTATCCCATCAGAGCTCTCTGATCTCTACTTCTTCCTTTTTATGTATGCATGTTATGGGTAGCCCTGGAAGTTTCAGAATCAGAGCTCTGCTTCTCTAATCACTACAGACCTCTGTTAGGAACCAGTTCCTCTTCCAGATATGTTGCTAAGTAAGGAGATTGCAGTGAGATTTAATTATCGTGGCTGAGGTAGAGGTTGCCTTCATCTTGTTCAGGTTGTCAGAAAACAGGAGTACAGTGTTGAACTGTACAAAAGCGTGCGTGAGTGCACACATCTTGCCTTTTGATTAAAGCAGGCAGCACTGATTAATGGATTCTAAAATAGGTTTTAATTACAGAGAACTGCTTTAGTCACTCTATAGACATAGGATATATTAGTTTCATACTTAGTTTTTTCCCCTGACTTTGCTTCCATGTAGCAAGAGAATTGCCGATTACAAGTCTCACTCTTTATGGGGTAATTAAAGAAACAAATGTCCTTTCCGGCTGTAAAAAAGAGTCCTTTGAGTGAACTGTCTAGACAAGGAAAAATATTTAGTGCTCGGACCTTCTCTGTAATATCCCATGCACTGGAAGATGTTCAGACTGTACTTTTTAGAAAAAAAAACTGTCTTCTGTGGTTGTGTTATGTGCTGAATTAGGACACTTGCTACAATCACAAGTTTTGTTTCTGCAGCTTTTTTAGTCAATGACCTTGTTTTACCTGTGAAGAACCAGCAGCATGAACCATTCCCCTGTTTCCTTTAACATTTAGGTTTTAAGTAAGAAGAGTTCTGTAATTTGGGTAATTCTGAAATGTCCAGTTGTAGTTTCTTCTGTGTAGGTCTTTAACAGTAACTGTCCCGTGGCTGAGGAACTTTTTGTTATTTAACCATAGTTGTTCACTGAAAACACAAACACCATGTTATTATGTGTTGTCTGAAATTCCAGGCAGTCAAGCCACCATTGTTTACTCATTTTGAATTCCTTTTCTTAACAGAGTTTTCTGATTAAGAGACAGAGTATTCAGATTTTTTTACTAGATATGTGAAACTCTGCTGATCATATGAGACTATTAATATTAAATATGTAATGCAGGGACAGTGCACAGCATTACATATTTAATATGTAATTAAAGCAAGAAGGAGGGACCAGAAAAACACAGCTGTAAACAATTTTTGTCTTCCTCCCAGTAACTCCATATGCATCTTTTTATAATTCTGTCACTGTGGGGACTTGAAAAGAAAAAGGTATAAAAAGTAGTTCTTGACCCTTCACCTCTGAGAGTCTTTAACACAGATAAGCTGCTTATTCACGTTGCTGAATTAATTCTACTAGGAAGGGTTTGTGGTAGGTTTCAATAAGTTCAATATCCAGAAACCATCCAAATTTTTGTATTCAATTCCTTGAGAATAAGCACACTGGCTATTGTATTCTTTGCCAAATACAATAGCCCTTTCTAAAATAAATTCCTTGAATATTTTTCCTTTGCTTAATAAATCAAGATGTAAATACCATTAAAATCTTTACTACAAAACTTACAAACCAAATAAATTTTTCTGCCAGTTCCATCTGCAAGTACTTTTTTATAATCATCAGTTATAGTCATAGATGTGTCCTAGATTTTGGTGTATTTAGTGCATACAGTTTTTGCCTGCATTTTGTATGTAGGCTGAAGTTTGTTAACCGGTGGATCAGTTCAACAGGAGAAGTGAGTTTTCCATCACTTAAACACCCTAACATGAAACTACATGACTTTCTGAGAAAAATGTTAAAATTTCTGTTTGTTCCATTGGTACAGAAATTGCCAGAGACAGGTTTTTTAGCCTTTTTAAGAGGTTCTGGATAGACTCTTCTGGCCTTAAAAGTCTACATGTGATTCCAAACCTGTTCAGACCCCACCACAGCACACAGGAAAAGCTGGTTTTCAAGATCCCAAAAACACCAGTCCCTGAAGCACACAAAGCTTGTGTAGATAAATTTGAGCACTTGGGTTGCAAGAGGGCAGCACAATAGATAACAGGTGTGGATGGTAATGATGTGCTGCTGCTCAAATTTTGGTAGCTTGTGGGTTTGTGACCAGAGAGTTCAAAGACCAAGAGTTCCCTTTCAGCTGAGCATAAAACAAAATTTAAAAGTAAAAATGTCTTTGGTTGGTGAGTACTGTCAGGATAAGAATGCAGTGCATCTTTGCTGAGTTCTCTAGGATTTTGTTTGATGCAGCTGTGGAGAACTGGAGGAGTAGGCAGGACTACATTTGAGCCCTACTTTGTCCTTACAGAAAAGCACCAGGTGCTGCTCACCTGTTTGGAGAAGGCTTCTCTCTGTGGCACTGCAGGATTCAGTTCCAGCAGTTCTTTAGTTCAGGGAGTGCCAAAGACCTTCACTGGAGGAAAAATGGTGATAGGCTCCATCACATGAAGGGCTACCAAAATGTGCAATAACAAGCGCTCAAATCACTTTATTCCCCATTTAAAGTGCAATTATCCCTTGAGGAAATATGCCGAAGGAAAGCAGACAGGAGCCTTACTTAACAGCATAATGTTTTTTAGGAAAGAAATACAGCAGTAATTTCTCTGCTTCAGACTGCAGAGGAATACAGAAGGCATAAGGTACTAATCCTAGTGTCCTGGCAGTTCACAATTTCAGCTAATGTTCTTCCTCTTGAAAAGCACCTCATGACATCTTTCATGACCACATATGGCCAGGGTTTTGGGTTTAGGTCTTACTTTGAGTGGAGATAAAAAGAATGCATTCCTAGCACTTGTAATACACTTACAAAAATAAAGCACAGTCTGCCACAAGCAGCTCTGCTTCATTGTAATTTGATGGGCAGCTGAGTCAAAGAACACAGTTACATGTGAAAGGGACTTACAAGTAAGGCCAGCAAACCAAAAGTGGAACTAAAAATGAAAAGGCCAGTACAGAAAACATTCTGGCATTGGCATTACTTTGTGTACCTGAGTAAGATGACTTGTACGTGTAGATTTACAGGACTTCAGACAGAAGGCTCAGTCCACAGATGCTTACCACTTACACTATGAAACTGTGATCTGTGCAGAGAGCCAGAATGACATCTGTGCAGCACTTCTGCACAGGGGATGTAGCTATACCCTTGAACTCTTTTTGTAGGCACAGTGAGTTCAGTTTCATTCATGTTGTTGACTGTATAATACTGCACTGGTAGAATCTGTAAGTCAGTCAGAGAAATTATTTAAGCCATGTCTTAGTCTGTGGTATGTAACATCATGCTGTGGTTAGCAAGTTTGGTGAAACAGATTGGTGGAGGCAAGTGACCATTGCTGGCATGCTAACTGCAAAGCTAACACTGAAAGGATTTCTTAAATTGTTTGTGTGCTTCCATTAATTTTTGCATCTTGTCCTTGTGTTCTTTCCCAATGTGTTGAGGTATAGCTGCATCTGTTTGCCAAGTGGCCCATCTGTGGGTGTTCTGCACTCTTTGTGAATGTCTGCCTTTGGCTGTCACACAGCCTGTCTGATGATAAAATTCTTCCTTGCAGATGTGGATGAATGTACGAACGGCACGGTGTGTGGCACCCACGGGTTCTGTGAAAACATGGATGGCTCCTACCGCTGCCTCTGTTACCAAGGCTACCAGGACACACAGGATGGGCAGGGGTGTACAGGTGAGCTCACGGTGCTGGTACTCACTGCTGCAAAGCTCAGGAGAGCTGAAACAGCATTCCAACAAAACGCATTTCACATTTTTGTTTTCTGACATTTTTATTAAAGTTATGCCACTTACTAGTGAAATAGGGTTGAGCTCTTCTTTACTCACTGAACTTTCTGCCAGATGTAAACTTTACTTTGTATCTATTTAATGAAAACCTGTTATTAGGACAAACAGAAGCCAACAGCAAATAAGCTGAACCACTTATTTCTTTCAAAAAAGCCAAGAAACTTCCTTGTTTGTGGATATCAGGACCATTCACAAATATAATAGCATGAATTTAATATCTTAGCCTATTTAAGTGCTACATCTGTTTAGTCTCTTAGCTGAGTAAGCAGAATCCTGCACTACCCCCTGCAGGAAATAACATCTGGAATGTGGCGCAGCCAGGCTGAATTAGATGGCACCTCCCTAGGCATATGGTGTTTAAGCAGATTTTAACATTAACTTCCAGCTCCAGGAGAGACACCTATCACCTTGAAATGATGTGGGATTTTTGTAGATGTGTAAATACTGCACATTTCTTTTGTGACTAATAGGTTTCCAGATCTGTTATTAATAGTGATGGCTGGAGAACCAGTTGAGGCAGCACAAGTTTGTAATATAAAATTAATACCAGATCAAGGAGAGGTATTCATTAAGCAATTTCTTCAAGCCAGACTCAGGATGAAGCACATTTACCAGTAACAGAGACCTAAATGGAATACCAAACAGAGAGGAGGAATTAGAAGTTTTACAGAGTGTTTGTGTGCATTTTCTAATATATTAAGTAGTTTTGTTACAAAATTCTTTGTGCCATTTGCACTTACTTTGCTGCATGCCAAAGTATATTTTGTGACTTTCCATGGATGAAAACAAATGAAGCAAAGAAAGTAAAAAATAAAAGGGGAAAGGAAAGGATGGTGTGAAACTAAATTTAATTTTGAGTTCACACTGAAGTAATTTGGAACCACAAAATAATGCATTTGTTAATTTTTTTTCTTGTATAATACTGTATAGTATATAATACTCTTATAAATTTTGAAGCCAGTTATCAGCCAAAACAATTTAAGGAAAAATTAAGTCTCTAGTTCCTGACTAGGCAATGTTCCCCAAAGAAGACTTATTCCCTATGACAGGAATCCAGTAAAAAGATAAAGAAAAATCTGAATGCATTTTTTAAATGTGAGCAAACTCTAAGTTAAAATCCATATTTGTATAAAAACACACACAAATCAATCTTCATTCAGATTTTGATAGGCAAGAGGTAAAAAGGATTAAATACTGCTTCACAAGTTAGACCACACTCAGTTATAGAAGTTTCTGAATTGTGATACAGAAATTACTATTTCTGATATTAACCAGCATAATTTCTGTCCATTAATGAGATTCTCTCATTAGAAGTAGATTTTCAAACGTCAACGTTAGCAACTAAAAAGAAAGTAATGTTAAATGATCTTGGTAGTATTTGGTAATTCTTGCTAAAACAACAGACAATTCTATCAGTCAAAAAAGCATTTCAGGTTGGCTAGTTAGCAGGTGTATGGAACCCAAGTTAAAAATATGTGGAATTTTTTGGAGGGAGGGATTTTGCAGTGTTCAGCAGTGGTCCCTGGGTGACCTGGGCACAACTTCTGTGGGTCCCAGAGCAGCCTGTGAGTCCATGCATAGACATATTGTTGCAGTGGGGCTGGGGAATTCTTTGTTTGGTGGTTGTTTACAAGAAAAATGGTATTTTGGGAAGGAAAATGAATTCTCTTTTTTGTAATGCAGTCTGAATCTCAACAAAACCTGTTCATTTTGCTCCTTGAGTTTAGTGAAAGTTTGATAATAAAGATAAGAAAACAAATTAAATTACTCTGAGTCTTAAATCCCAATAAGAGAATAGATAGAAAAGCAAGTATTTAAGAATGAGAAAAACCAAAAAAACTGTTCTGGTCCACAATCAGCACCTAATCAACATTAATAGTCTATAAACTGTACTGTGACTTTCAGGGATCTTTATTTCAAAGGACTTACTACTTGTTTATGAATCCACTTAGGTATTAGTGAGTTTTTGATCCTTCCCCAGAGATCACATCTGTAATCTGGCAGACAATATTGGCACAGATACAGCAGATAAAAGAACAGTCAGTAGTGGGTCTCAGTTGATTTATGTTTTGGATTTTTTCCCCAGATGTGAATGAATGTGAAATGTTGAGTGGAGTATGTGGCGAAGCGCTCTGTGAAAATGTTGACGGTTCTTTCCTGTGTCTGTGCTCTGACGAGAACCAGGAGTACGATCCCATGACCGGGCAGTGTCGCTTCCGTACCTCACCAGGTAAAATGCCAGCGGGTGTTTGCATGCTTGGCATGATTTCAGCTGCACACAGAACCATTGAAAGGCAAAGCTGGTTCCAGTATCGGTGTTGCTTTAACTAGAGGAGGAAAATTTAAAACTTCGTCATTGTCTTGAAAGTGTGTGCGTAAGAGGAGGTTTTTCTAGGACAGAAATTGTTATCAGTGAATCATTAGCAGGGAAAATATAGCAGAAGCACCTTCTAAATGTTATACATCAACAAACTTGGCAGTAATACTGAGCAGTTACTACAGGTAAGAGTAAATGGTCTCATTGACTGTACTGTATGAGTGAAATCTGATACGGAATCAAGTCTATGGCCTGAGTGATTTTGGTTTTTGTCCAAACTTTTACAAACACCCATTAGTATACTTGGACAATGTTTAAGGGAGCATATTATTAAAACCAGGAGTTATATTTGGTTGTTGTGGTTACACCCCAGATGGCAACCAAGCCCCAGGCAGCAACTTACTCCCCTAGAAAGCTCATGGGTTGAGATAAAGACAGATTAATAGAGAAAGCAAAAGCCATGCACACAAGCAAAGCAAATCAAGGAATTGACTGCTTCCCATGGGCAAGCAGGTGTTCAGCCATCTCCGGGAGAGCAGCGCCCCATCACGCGTAGCAGTGACTTGGGAAGACAAATGCCATTACTCCAAACATCCCCCCTCTTCCTCCTTCTTCTCCTCATTTAATATAATGAGCATGATGTCATTCAGTCTGGAATATCCGTTTGGTCAGTTTGGGTCACTTGTCCTGGCTGTTTCTCCTTCCAACCTCCCACGAACCCCCAACTTCATCACCAGTGTGGCAGAACAAAAAGCAGAAAAGGCTTTGGCTCTTTGTAAGCCCTGCTCAGCAATAACAAAAACCCTGTATTATCAACCCAAATCCAAAAACCAAACCCATACCAGCCACAGTGAAGAACTCTGTACCAGCCAAAATCAGCACAATAGCCTTACTTTATTAGCATTATCTAGAATTAATATTAGTCCTAAGTGAAGGTTGTTGGGAAAGCAAAAACCAAGCCACTACATTGGTGTTAAACTACCTCTGTTGTCAGTCTCTCTTGAAGAGTCCCTGCCTGGTTTACTCCTGTTTTTCCTACTAGTCCATTGTACTGGATCTTTGAGCTTTTCTTATAAAGTGTTTTGGGTGTTGAAAATACTACTGGAAATACATTAACTGAAAATTAGTTTAGAGCTCTTAAGGCTGCCTTCACATTTCTATACTGATCCAGTTTGGCGAAAGGAACAAATTCACACGAGGGTGAAAAGAGCACAAGAAATGACAGGATTTACTTGCACAGCTTTTTTCCCCTCCAGAATGCAAATCTTGGTATTTTTTCCTTGTTTTCTTACACTGCAGGCTGATGTAACTTCCGGAATGCCTTAGAGGAATCGGCTTTTTTGCCAGGATGCTGACTTTACAGCTTCCAGACTGTGGCTATTTTCTCCTATCACTCATGATCTTTCAGACTTGTAAGGAGGGTTGAAATATCCATGACCTAATTGTCACAAATATTTAGATCACTGAATGCAGCACTCAGCAGCACTCAAGAAGTTGCCTGTGAAATATCATTAACAGCTGATTGATGAATGTTATGGGCCTGTGAGGAGGCAGTACTCAGGAGAGCTCAGCTAGCTGATGAAACAAAACCAGAACTAAAAAATTAGCCCAGGACCTGAGTCATGTAGAAAGAACTCGCATCCAAGGGACATTTGAGGACATACCCTAACACTGCTGTGGGAGGAAGGGGATGAAGAGCACAGTATGACCGATTGTACTGTAAACAGATGGATACTCCACTGTCAGTACTTGTTCCATGATGCTATCAGCAGTGAGCACAGCACTGCTGTGATCAGTCTGGAAAGTAACTGTTCTTCCTTTTCCTCCAGGCTTCATCAGGCTCTAACAAAACACATGCTTTGCCTCTGTCTCTTCTCTGATAAGGTCATCAAGATCTCTCATAGGAAAGCACAAGGAGCTAATGAGAAGTACTTTATGTCATATGGTCTTGGACTAGAGTAAGGCAAAATGGCAGTACATCTTACTCTCGTCTTTTCTTCCAAAGTGAAAGAAGAAAAGACTGTTGTTATAAACTTCTTATAAACTATTCTTGCTGCAAAGAATGCTGGATTAGCCACACATCCTCTCCAGCTTTGACAAGGCACGTACTCAAGTCAGGCGTGGTGCTTCCAGAGCTCCCGTGGTGCAGATGGACATCATCTGTCAGCATTAGTTTGCACCATGCTTATGAAAGGCACAGCCTAAAAGGCAGAAAGGAAGAACTTAATCTTTGTTATCCTGTTACAGATATCCATAATTCAGACTGGCTCACCCAGGTCTTGCTTATTTCTCATTCTTCATGTTTGTGCATAAAGAAATGTTTGCCCCCCCTTGTATGAAATGCAAATAGGTGACATTTGTTCAAATGCTACTTTAATTTAGCACTTTTCTTACATGTGGTTAAAGGCCAAGAGATTTGTGGAGTGCTGTGTGTTCACGCTTTTCTTTACTTACCCTTAGGGCTCTCAAGACTTCCTTTTATTTAGATTCCACTTGCTGGAAATTTGTCTGTTGTTAGCTGTGCCTTGAAACAATCCTCCCAGTGTATCTATCAGGAATTTAAGCCCCTATTATCACTTTCCAGTCAAAAAAACCCGAAAAACTGCAAAAAATTGTGCAAGGATTGATTGTCTCATTCCCCTCTTCTCTGCCCTGCCATTCATAAATGACTTGGATGCAGGACTGGAAGGGATACAGAGCGAATTCACAGAGGATACAGAACTGGGAGGAGCTGTTGAGTCCCTTGAGGGCAGAGAGAACCTGCAGAGAGACCTTGGCAAGTCAGAGAGCTGGGCAACCACCAACTGTATGAAGTTCAATAAGGGAAAGTGTCAGATTCTGTACCTGGGATGGAACAAAACTGGATGTAAGGACAGGCTGGGCAATGAGATGCTGGAGAGCAGTGCCACAGAAATTGACCTGGGGGTCCGGGTTGATGGCAAATTGAACAAGAGTCAGCAGTGCCCTGGCAGGCAGGAGGGTAACTCTGTCCCAGGGTGCATCAGGCACAGCATCACCCTGGAGATCTCCACTAAGGTACCTGGGCCTACTTAGGTACCTACAGCTAATTTAGATGTTGCCTTCTCCTGGCTTCATGAAATACAACCAGTTACTTATGGCAATATGTTTAACAGTAATTAAGTTAGGATTTATAAGTGAAAATCATGGTTTTGGTGGCCAAAACCATAAGTCCCTTCTAGACTGATTAATATTGAAAGAAAATTAGTCCCCCCTACCATCTAACCAACCACCAGCACAAAAAATTTGAGGCTGCCAAGTAACAGTTAATAAATTTGATCCTAAAGGTTCAAGGCTAGAAATTTGGTGCATGAGTACAGATTCTGAATTTCCTAAACATTATGGGCTTTCTAATTGTTAAGTGAGTTTCAGTTGTCTGTGGTCAAAGTCTTAGCTGTAAGTTTTATGTGTGCATCACTTGCACAATCCCTGAATTGTATATATGCATGTATATGTACTGTACACACACGTGTTAGCTTGTCACATGTGGGGTCAGTTGAGAAATCTAAACAAGTACACCCTGACAATAGGCACATACCAATATACTTCTACTGTATTCTTGAAAATCAGATTCTGAAAGTGAGAATTCTTACTGGAATTCTTACTCAAGCTGTTTGCTCAGAGTTATCATTTGCTGAGTTTTTAGAAGTCATGATGTTATGATGACCATTTTTCAGTTTTGCAACCAGTTTTCTGATTGCATCTGTAAGCGTTGTTGGTACGCAGTTGCAGTATTTAAGATCCTGTCAGTTCTGTGTTTTGGGTTTTTTCAGATCACAGTTGTTAACAGAACACTATTTAGGCAAATATTTCAGTATATGCTGAAGTCTAAGCATATGCTAATCCATATTATCCACTGAATCCTATATTACTGATGCATTTTTTTGCATCAAACTTATGCTAAGCATATTGTAGGATCATGTTTATGCTAAGGTATATAAATCTATTTGTAAGAAATAGATTTTTCAGAATCCAATCCAGCAGCAGCTATACAGAATTTCTCTCATAGGCTATTGATAGAACAGTTGTATCAAAAATGTGGTAAAATTATTTTCCTTCACCAGCATGTCTTAGGTATAGATATTTTACATTTTCTAACAAAAAAGACCCAAACTACAATGATTCATTCTCTTATAATATTTTATCAACATACCTAATGAAATCACTTTCAGAGACAGCCTGTTTGCTAAATGGTTAATAATCTATGACAGAGAAATTATAAGCTTGTAGACATAGGCTGGTCTTGGTTAAAAAAGGAAAAAAAGGTTTGCGTCTCATTTGCTTTCCAAACATTCATGACACCTTCTTGACTAAGCCTCGCTTACAGCTGTGTAAACAACAGCCATTTAAGCTGCTGAACAGATAATGGGAGGAGAAACCAACACATCATATGTAAAATGGGAATAAACAAGGACATGATGAGACTATCTCCCCTCCCTCCCAGGGCAGCTTCTGGTGTTCTTTCTCTGATAAACGGCATGAAAAAAGCCATGCTTTCTCTTCTAATGAAGATTTGGCTTTAATTCAGCTAGACAGATGGCAAATGGCCAAGGAAAATGTATAAATTGGTGACTGAAGTACTGCTCTCGCACCTTGGAATGGCAGATTTAGTTCAGCTGCATTTCTGTGATATGATAGTCTTAATATAGTTCCTATTGGGATAACAACTGATACCACAAAACCACCTCAACTGATGAAATTCAACACATTATGGAAAATTGTAATTATCAGATGAGGGTTGACCACAGGCTAAATTAACAAAGCTGAAATAAGCAGCCAGCTGGGTGTATCCTTTAATGTATGATTTAGTTATATTGGCAAAACTGCAAAGCCTTGTAGGTGGCAACGTTATACTGAATTTGAATGGAGGTGTCTGCCAGACTTCCAAAACTGAAGTCACTTTTCTGAGGAAAATAGAAGTAAATCCAATTGTCTGTGTCTAATTAGAAACCAAAAGAACTATTACACATGTTCATACTATTGAAGTGCAATAATAGGCAATCCATGCTGACATTTTTAAATCTGCTTTTCTCCAAATGAATCTGGTATTTGTATGCTCACTAAAATTCCCTTGCTCCATCTGCTTTGGGGAATGTGGGTGGGCAGTGATAATAAGATTGAAATAGCAAGAGCTGAAATTCATTTAATTCCTTCTGCATTTGTTGGACATCAGTATCTTCAAGCTCCCACCTCACAAACACTTCTTAAGTGAGATCTTAAAACCCACTCCAGAGTTGCTTGCCTCTTGTTTCAAAGGTGATTCACTGTTTTTTCCCAAGGTCCAGCCAAAGCTCTCTCTTCAGGCAGGCTGATGATCTTCCCACCTGTCCCATCTTTTGACACATGGGGATGGCCTGCTCCTGCACCTTTAAGGTTTTCTTCCTAAAGTACATCCAGCCCTCCCAGACTTTTTTGCCCTTCAGGACTGCTGCCTTACAGAGTCTCTCAATCAGTCTCCTAAAGAGGTGAAAGTCTGCCCTCTGGAAGTCCAAGGTGGCAGATCTGCTGGCACCCCTCCTCGCTTCCAAAGAGTCACAATCACTGTCATTTCCCGATTGCTTTTCCCACGATGGCCTCTGACCATCACATCACCCGCCAGTCCTCCTCTGTTCACAAACAGCAAGTCACCTGGGGCACCTCCCCTGGTTGGCTTCCTCACCAGATATGTCAGGAAGTTCTCTTCCACACACTCCAGGAATCTCCCAGACTGCTTCCTCTCTGTGTTGTATTTTCTCTCAGACATCTGGTATGCTGAAGCCTGCCGCAACAGTAAGGGCCAGGGGTCATAAGACTTATCCCATCTGCTTACGGAATATTTCTTCTGCCTTTCCCCTGATTCTTACCCATAAACACTCCACCCTAACGTCCTCATTGTTCAACTCCATGCAACTGAGACACTCTCTAACACATAGGGCTACCCCACTGCCTCTTTCCCTGCCTGTCCCTTCTCAAGGGTTTGCAGCCGTCCATTGCAGTGCTCCAGTTGTGTGAGTCATCTCACCATGACTCTGGTAGCAACTCTGTTCCAGTTTTCCTGCTGCACCATGGAGCCAGTGTTTACTGCAGTAGCATCTTGAAATGCATTGCCATTCTATAAAATAGAGGTTCTGATTCCTGCCTCAGTAGCTGTGTTTCTTGAGAAATGTCTCATGCTTACCTTATTGTGCAAGAGCCTGAGTAAAAATCAGTGAAATCTCAAAGAGTGAGACATCAGCCAACATGGAATAATTGTCATAGTTTTTTTGTGAGTTAAACATTTGTACAGTACTAAGCATAAAGAATTTCCCTAAATAAAAAGGAAATGAGCTAGTCGCCTCAAGATTTATCTATCTAAAATTCCTGAATAAAGTCTTGGGTTTGATTGATAAATGTGAGCATAGGAAATTTTAGAAATTGGTTACTTTACTGATGGTCTGTGAAAAGTTTTTCGTATTGATTAAGTGTGAATAACAATTTTACATGTTAGTTCCCACTTCTGAACCCTTGATGATAATTTTTGTGAAGTGAAATGTTAGCTAGACAGAGTTGTGCAAACACAGAAGCTGTAAATAGGTTTTCATTTCAAAATTGCTTCTTGGTGTATTTTAGGAGTGCCTTGATTGTAAAAGGTCTTTGACTATTATAGTAATAGGGTATTTATTGGATCTATGGGACAACTATTTTGCCTTCAGTCCATATAAGTATTGTGAGAGGACTCACTCAATGCTTAAGGCAATAAATCTGCCTTCTTGGCTGGATTCCTATTTTAAAGGAAAACACAATCAGTTAACTTGACATCTGTATTATATTCCTTACCATGGAGTCAGTAAGTTACTTTTGCAAAAATTATAAAGGGCATTGTATTCAAATGTGGAGCATGCTTTTTCACAGTGAAATTAAAAGGGGTGGTAAATGCTCATTCTTTTGAAAAATGAGTCTTTTCAGTTCATGCCTTTGCTCCTTTATCTGAAAAAAATGAGGTTGTAATATTTGCTTACCTCTGTGAAAAGCTTTTGGATTCATATGTGAAGAGCATCCTGTCAAAAGCTGGCCATGTCCATTAGTAGCAGAACATGAGAGTAGGTACTTCATGCATTGCTTGAAAATCATAGAAGTGCAAATTGGAGGAATCCTTTTATGGTCAAATTGGAGAACAGGTCCGAAAAAGCAAAAGGAAAGTCATCGACTTCCACCATTCTTTCTGATGTCAAGAAGTCAAACCAAAATTTGTACTTAGCCATTTTCTTCTCTGCTCTTTTGACCTCCTGGAAGAGTGACTAATTTCATGTGTCATCTTGTGTGGTTTATGTTTTCTTTTCTACCTCAGAAATGCCAGTAGAGGCTGATCAACAGGAAGATGGAAAGAAGGAGTGCTACTACAATCTGAATGATGCTAATTTCTGTGACAACGTGCTTACGTCCAATGTAACCAAACAGGAATGCTGCTGTACCTTGGGTGCTGGTTGGGGTGATAACTGTGAAATCTTCCCATGCCCTGTCGTTGGAACTGGTAAGAGGAGGCCTTCTGTCCCTTTGCAAGCTTTTGAAGTGTTGTGTTTGTGTTAACAGAGTGTGCTTAGCCTTTAGAGAAGGCTTGCCCATTAAATCCCATATTTTGTAGTATTTAGTCATGACTTATCCATAGGAACACTCCATGGAGGAAAGGGTGATAAGAATAATTTGCACATGGTGTAAATCCATTGGCTTCTCTGCTGTTGCCCTAGGGATTAAAAGAGCATGTTACTGAACAGTGATTTTAAGCAAATATGGATTCTCACAAGAGCTTTTTCCAGATGCTGTGATAACACTTCAGATTTTTCCCACAAGCTGAAAAACAAAGGTAACCATTGCAACATTTTTGAGACTGCAGCTATACTTTGTAGTGCTGTTTCTACAGTGCCTTACAGCTTTGCAACTTACAGAACATCAGTTAATAATGTTCTCTGCAGACCTTTATTTAACATCTAAATATTAAATTAGACAAAGAGGGCCATGTGATATTTGTCACAAATTTTAAAAACAGCACTTGAAACATAAACAGGGATGGCTGAAATTCAGAATCCAGCTGGAAAAAAATCACATAAGAGGGAACACGTGTGAGCCTGAGATTAAATGATAAAGATTACTTTTCACAGAAATGCATCATCATGTTTAATTCCTGTTTTAACTATACCTTAGAAACTGTCAAATTGAAATGAAATGCAAAATGAAAAAGGGGCCTCTCTGCTTGGATAGGTTTGTTTGATTCTGTATAGTCTCCAAGACACTTGAAATAATTTCTCTCTGTAATGCACACCATGTTCTCCTGTTGCAGACAATTAGTGTTTTTCCTGTATGAAAACTAAAGAATGTGGACAGGGGTTTATATCTCAGTTGGAGTATGCCCAGCTCAGAGAGGCCCATGCTAGCTTTAATTAATATAATTTGGCTACTGGTATTGTTATAACTGCAGTGCACCATGAAACCTAGTAAGGACCACATTCTCCAGCCAAAAAGCAAGAGAAATGAGTTTGCCTGGAGCTGTGTGATGCTGTAGGCACCCTAATGAGGTTTTTTCTCTGCAAACTGAGAGCAGGGGAAAGTCAGGTTGTCTCATTTAACGTCCCCCATTAAATTAAAGGTGTGTATGATTGCCTGATAGATGCAAACAAGGCTAATATCTCAAAGTACCCTGAAATACATGTAACACTACATATGTGAATACCTTCTTCTTAACAACATATTTTTTTTCTTTCTTTCCCAGCTGAATTTACTGATTTGTGTCCTGAAGGAAAAGGTTTCATTCCCTCTGGAGAATCATCTTACGGGCTTCTTGCTCAGAATTACAAAGGTCAGTACTGACTTGTATTAAGTTTAATTATTTCAGAAGTTCTGGTAGTTGATTGACTAGAAATGTGAACCAGGAATATAAGCATACTAATTCAAATTTTATTAGGTGATAAAAACAGTTTGTAGTACAAAACATTACTGAAAATCAGGTTGCTAAGAATGTCAATTACACAGACTGTTATATTCTGGTTTAATTTCTACTAAGTGCTATATACTGTGAGAATAGGTGCTGTGACCACAAACCACAGATACTTGTTTACATATGGAATACAATGCCAGCTTAAACTTGTAAATATATGTATGAGGAGTTGGAAGAGAAGAGAGAGTTCTGTTGAACATTTGGCCTGCAAGGATGAATGAATATTAAAACCAAAGAGAAGTTAAGCAATGATATTTTCATTACAGAACTTCATGGAATAATTACAGGTGGTAGTCCAGTGGTAGTAAAGAAAACAGAGTGATAGAAGTTGGTGAATGTGGGTGAGAGGAAGCTGGCATCACCAAGAAGGAAAAGTGAGATCAGCAAAATTTCTTTTCAGTTTTGACAAGTAGCCATCAATATTAATAATTTTTAAGACAGTCACAGAGCTCATCTTAAAGTCTCTGAGAATATTTTTGTTGAGGGACTGTTTAAGGGCGTTGTTTATCTTTACAGACCTAAGATTTCTGTGTACATTCACAATGGGGGTTTGGAACTTGCTATCTGTGCAGCATATCCAAGTTAGTCTCAGATAAAATCTGTGTTGTTTTTGTGCTATCTCAGGGTTGGTAATATCTCTAGCTGCTATAAATACTGAAATGTGGAAATAGTTCACCTGGGCACAAATCCCTGCCATAATAAGACTTCCCTTTTCAGTAAATTTTTGGTGTAAAACCTTAGGAATGGCACAAAGACAAACAGTAAACAGATAAATAACTTTTGCTAATGTGCTCTTTTTGTAATGTGGTCTTTCTCTGTTACATTAGCTTAAATGTTACTCTTGCTTTTGTCCACAAGCTTCTGCTTGCAGGAGCAATTCCTGTTTTCTTATTGGAATTACCTGTCAGAAGTGAATAGCCTGCTAACCTTCCTTGGTTTTGCTTCCAGCCTTTCCCATTTTTCTCCTGACACAAATCCATGTTCCACAGGAAAAACACAGATGTGAACATGACATTTCTTACTAATCTGTACATTATTCTTGCTGCTAAGCAGTCAAAATATTTAATGTTTGTAGCCACTTAGTGGCTGGAATGGATGTAAAAATAAATAATTTTCTAGATCTTTCAGTTCCTCTGGAAAAAAAAGAAGCATTTAAATGATTCATCTTTAAAACTACTGTACAGCTTTGGGTAAAATCTGTGGTGCCCCAGAATAAATGGGGAGTAAATATATAGAAGACAGTGGACTAAAACAATTGGTATTGAGGGAAGAATCACCTAAGTTGTGCTTTTTATTGCCATTTTTACTACCAACCTAGCTTTAACAGTTAAAACAATTGGTATTGAGAGAAGAATCACCTACTTTAAGTTGTGCTTTTTATTGCCATTTTTACTACCAACCTAGCTTTAACAGATTACTCTGAGCAGGTCTAGCAAATGAAAAGTAGGCTGGAAAAAAGGAAGTGAATGGAATTCCAACAGTAACAAATACATAAATAGAAGACTGTGAAAAAATGTGTACAACTGTGAAAAGCAATATATGAGCTGGCATATATTTTCCATGAAACCTCCCTGAACATGTTTAGCCTCATGTGAAAGCTTGGTAGAGTCTCTTTGTCAGCCGTCACTAGTTCTGTAGCGATTGCCACCCTGTGTTCAGCCACAGACACAACTGGTCCTGTGAGGGGGAAGGCTGCACTGGAGTTGTGCTTTGAGCAACAAAGCCATGAGCAGTGCAGACAGGAAGATTTCCTGCTATGCACAGCAGAGTCACCAAACTCTGTGTAAAGAAAAGAGCAGTCACAGAGTCCATCCATAAGTGTAACTGCTTAGTTTGGTAACCAGATGGGGTGCTTAGATTAGATCCATGGTGGGAATACCTTCAGTAAAGCAAATTATATTGGCAAATACAGGCTATATTGTTCATCTGTTTTGATTAGAGTTAGGGGCAATGTGATACCAAAGGAATGAAAGGAAAGCTGCAGATTATTCCAGTCTCTGTGTGCCACTTAATTCTGATAAGGGGAGGTAACAGTCCATAATTTTTCCTTTTCCATTCTGGCTATATAGCCTCTTTCACACCAGTTGTCTGAGCACGTTTTTTTCTGTGGATATCTGTGCTCCTGGGATTTTCTGTTTAAACTGAAGTTTGCTTGAACAGAGAAGTCTATAGGATTTATTCCATCTTGCTTGTCTACATGACATCATAATAGCAGTGGTAACACAGCCTTTAATGTTTTCTCTCCAGATGCTGATGAATGCCAACTCTTTGGACAAGAAATCTGTAAAAATGGCTTCTGTTTGAATACACAGCCAGGTTATGAGTGCTACTGCAAACAAGGCACATACTATGACCCTGTTAAGCTCCAGTGCTTTGGTAAGTTTATTTAAAGTGGTCTTGTCACCGTAATGGTATGCAGATGGGCAAAACAAGCAGAATCCTACAGCAGGATTCCCATCAGAACTGTGGCATTTCCAGTAAAGGGAGAAACACTGGGCCTCTGGACTCCTGTAGCAGTTTTGTAAGATGCATTGGGTCATTTCCCTTCCTTCTGCTTGGCTGAGCAGCCATTCTGAATGACATAGCTGTGGCATGTAGAGCAGGGCTTGCTTGATTTGCCTCCTTTTTCAGCAAATTAATCCCAGGAGTTTGCATCTCCAGAACAGCCTTTTGTGCTCCTTTGAGGGCACAGTCAAGAGCTGGTGCCAGCCTTAATGCAGGCAGCACAAAGTCATCAGAGGGGGCTCCCTCCTTACATGCACACTGCTGCTTCACTCTGCCAGGGTACAGTTTAGCCTTCTCTTCTTTGTGTATGGGGTGAACAGTGAAATCCTGTATGTTGAAGCTCACCTGTCATTTGGTAAGTGTTCTGGGTTTACTATATTAAATCAAAGTAACACAAACTTTTTTGGTTTGTTTTTTTTTTTGTTTCAAGGACAGCTATTTTCCCCAAGGGGTTAATATGCAATGTGAAATTACAGTTGAGGTCATTGATAAGCCCATTTTAGCCTGCACAACCTTGTACTCTTTTGGTTCTGGTATTCAACTGAAAATTACTTATGACCATGACCCTGGCTTTTGCTTTGTAAGCAGAGAACCATGTAGAATGTGCAGATTAGCATAATGAAAGGAAGCAATTTTTGCAACTGTAATAAGAGAGCCTTTTACCTTGGGATTCTATGATTATTCTTTACAAAGAGTGGGATTTTAGCTGATTAAATGTAATTTATCTGAAGTGGCCTGCTCTTCCCTTTGAGCTAAATTTCAGCTTTTGCTTTCCAAGACAAACTAAGAAAAATAACTACCATGGCTAGGTAACGTGATCCCTTCTTCTGATAAGCTCACGAAGAATCATAAGAGTATGCCCACCTCTAATGCCTGCTGGTATTGTCCTAAAAAGAGAGGAATTTAGGAAGCGGTAGCAGCTATACTGGGTGCAGGTATTCCTGGCATTGCAACCCTTCCAACAAGCCTCTTTATCCTCCCTTGTACTTCTCCATACTAGCTCCCTAAGTCTTGGATCCTTGAGGATCAGGGGTCAGCATCCTTCAGATGTCTGTCCTTCTCCGTGGGCACAGGCAGGATTTTTTTGCCAGCAGTGGGTATTTGTGGTCATTTACAGAAGGCACACAGGGAAGTCTGCTCCTAATATAGGAAAATAGAAACATAGATTAACACAATGCAAATACTTTGTGCTGGCTTTCCTTGATACATTTCCTTCCATTTTAAAGACACGGATGAATGTCAGGACCCAAACAGCTGTATTGATGGCCAGTGCATTAACACAGAAGGATCTTACAACTGTTTCTGTACACACCCAATGGTTTTGGACGCAACAGAAAAGCGATGCATCAGACCAGCAGATTCAAGTGGTATGATCCATTATACATATTACTGAAGTGAGTACACCTCTACGAGGTGGTGCTGACATGGCTACAGACCCAAAGTCTAAGCTTAGACTGGGTCATCCTTGGATGAGCCTGCTCTTCTGGAGGATTTTGGAAGGCAATGCTTGGACCGTCGTCTGTTGATCCAGAAGGCACCATGATGTAGGACTCCACAGTGCTCCACTTTGCCTATACAGACAGGACATTGCTGGAAGTATTGTGAGATTAGGCTCGGGCTGAGGAGTCTTCAGCCAGTTCACCAGCTCTGCGTCTGCCTTGTCCAGCCTTGTAGGTAATGAGGCACAGCCTGCTTGCTGTCTCAGTAAGGCTGGGGTTTGGCTGCAGGCTAAGTCTCGAGATTCAGTTCCACCAAGGCAAAATAAAAACAGGAATGACAGGATATAGGAGGAAATAGCTAAAATTGTATGTGTGCTTTAAATTGATTAACTTTGAAAGTACATTGAGCTCACAGTTTCAAGCTGTGGGCTTCAACATTGCTGTTAAAGTAACTTTTTTGTGTGTTCTTTTAATTTCAATAGACACTTATTTGAGAAAAAAATGTTAGAGATTCAAAAAAAATTATGAGATTCATGGAAACCTCTCAGAAATCCAGAGTGTTATGCAGTCTGCACAGCTTTGTTTATGCCACTCATGTCTTCGAAAGAAGCGTTACAATGGGTTTGATTTAATGCTGGCACTGTATAGCCATAAATCCAGACCTCTGGTTCCTGCAACTTGCAGTGAATTTTCCTGAGATGCTTCTGTAAAAGGAAATGGGAATACAGACTGAATGCCTGCTTTAATCACTCCAAATTGTAAGGCTGATATTTTGAGGAGTAATGTGGTTGCCCTGTTGCGTGGAACTGTGAAAGAACCACAGCATTCCTATTGTTCCATCTTCAGTTAAACAAACCAAAGGCAGGATTGTCCTTTGGGTTCGTCTAGGATGTGAAGAGAATGCAAGAGCCCAAAGGGTCTTCTGTGATGAGACATTCGGCTGACACAGCAGTGATCATCTCAGCCAGCACAGAGCACTCACGCCTTGTATCGCTACTGGCAATGTCCCCCTCACGCAGAGGGGAGGGGGCAGGCTGGTTCTTTTGCTGCCAGCAGAATTTGGAGTCAGTTGCAGAGACCCACTGCTGCTTTTCACTGCATAGTCTGGCAAGCTCTTAGTAGAATAGGTGTCTAAGCTGTGATCACCTTCATGCTTTCAGAACTCAGTTTTGTTCTTGAGCGAGGTTTCAGTTCTGTGCTCGCCAATGAATAATGTAAAAATGCAGTAAATGGATATGCATAGACAAAACAGAACCTTGGTTTGTGACAACACTTATTTTTCACTCTGAGTTGGAACAAAATCAAAACCTTGCAGATGTCTGCACAAAACAATTGTGCTGAGGTTTTTACATTCCAAGTGGAAGATTAAGTTTACAGTTCCTCTCCTTCTGATCAGCAGTGATCAGAACTTGCTGGGACTGGGAATGGTTTCTTTTGAGATCTGTGTCAAAACTATTATGCCTCTGAAATATTCCAGCCTTGACAAAAATACAGATTTTTGTTAATGTTCATAAGAATGTGACAGTAGTTCACAGCAGTGTTCTGTCTTTAACAATAGCTGTAAGTGGATGATTAGAGACCAGGAGGGCAGATAAACAATACTTCTCTTCACCCTCCCCAGCGCTCTCTCAGCCTCCAGCTATTTTCAGCTCAGGGGATTTCCTGAGACTGATGTAGTTTGTCTGTTTAGTTAATGGGCCTCTCTCTTCCAAGTATTTGTCCAGTCTCCCAGGGAGCCCATGTAAAATTTTTGTTCAGCTCTGCCCTAGTTGTAAAAGTTCTTTCAGATGCATTGACGGCAATATAAGAAAAACAAAATAACAACTTTTAAAGATCTATTGTGTGGATGGAGTTCCCCAAACATTCACCTCTCTCCCAATGCTGGTTTTTGTCAAGCTCTGTTAACTTCCATGGGAGCTGAGCTGAATCCCTGTTAAGTGCTCAGGAATGACTATGATTTAGAAAGATCTGGGTTTTGAATATCCAACACAATGTGCTTTTAAATTGGCCTAATGTGACAACTCAGAACCTTTTAAGATTTTTCCAAAGCTGAACATTCAAGGGATGAGCCACCTCAGGCACTTAAAAAAGGTCATGACTTCTAAGCTTAAATTTGTATTCAGCAAAGTCTGTAAAGCTAAGATATTTTTCTAATCTAAATTTACAAAATTTATCATTATACCAACATCATATTTAAATAACAGTGCTGTGATGATGACCTAATCCTGTCTTCTCCATCAGAACAAACTGAAGAAGCTGAGGTCTACCAGGACCTTTGCTGGCAGCACCTGAGCGATGACTTTGTCTGCAGTCGGCCGCTGGTTGGGAAGCAGACCACGTACACGGAGTGCTGCTGCCTGTACGGGGAGGCCTGGGGCATGCAGTGCGCGCTGTGTCCCATGAAGGAGTCAGGTAAGGAAACACACCCGCCGCTGCCCGGAACCTGGAGCACCTCACCCCTTCCATCCCTTGCATTTGTACCTGCGCCAATGACCTGAGAAAGAGCAAAAAACCCCTAGCCCCTCAGGTTAAGGGAAATGGGTTACCAACATGGACTGAAAAATTCCCAAGGAATATGGTTTAGTGTTAAATAGAAAGCTGGCTGTTGTAGTTTTAAAAGACTGTATTTTGTTTACGTGTTTGGAAATCAGATACTCTTCCATGATATTTCAGGTGGAAGGTGTTAATTGTGGTGACTACAAAAGCTGAATGGATACAGAGAGACATGTCATTGACACTCAGATTTATTTCTGGGGACTGGAGAAGGGGCTAGTGGAAGCAGCATAGGTATACATCATGCTTTGCCTGGGATACATCAGGCCTGGTTACATAGTCTGGTGGCATGACACAAACTTCCTCCCTCCCCTGTATAAACTGTTCCAAGGTCTAGTTTGGATGCAGCTTTCTTACTATAAATGTGTCTTTCAGTGACATATCTTTCCATGTAGGAATACCAACCTGCACTGGTAAAGCATTTTATTGTGAACATTCCTGGATTTTCACTTGGGTCTTTGTTACCCTAATGGTAATGTTGTGGCTAAAGCAATACGTGTTTTACTTGCAGGAAAAACCCAGGAAATAAAAAACTACGTAGAGAAGCTCAGTGAAGCATTAATGTGGTTGTTTCTGCCTTCTTTGGTTGTATGCTTTTATAATTTACTTGCAAGGTCCTTGAACCTGTTCTTAGATATCTTTACTTGTTTGAGTTTGCTTTGGAATTGCTGCAGCTGAAAAAAAAGCATATGATTTTGATGATGTTGGCTGGAGTAACTGCTGGCCGATGCTTACCCCAGGAAGAGACTGAAGAAAAAAAACAGGGCATGACAGCAGCTTGATTTATAAGATTTGGAAATCTCTGAAGTGTCTTTGTCAGAACAAATCTTATATGAGGACATCAAATTACTATACCTGCTAGAATAACAAATGCAATGGAAAGAAATGTAATGTTGCCCTATATTTGAAAGAAACACAGGGCAACAGCTAATAGCAAGAATCATTGCTATGGCCTGGAACTCCTCAAGTGGAAAGATTGAGCAGATTAAAGGAGTTTTTCTTCTTACAAAGTTCATCACATGGTGAGAGTGACCCATCTGTGTCATACAAACACGCAATCCTGAGAGAGCAAAGAAAAGCTGTTCCTGTTAGAGAGAGTTAAATTAGGTACAAGACTTACTTCTGGAGATTTCTAGCTAGTTACATTTAAAGCAGGATAAATCTGAAAAGAAGGAGAGAAGGACCACCAACATGGTCAGGCAAAGAGAACCTGCCTCACAAGGGAAGATGAAAAATTTCAAACATAGCTGCAGAACAAAGGCTGCAGATTCTAAGACTCTCCTCTAGAGCACAATCATGGAGGATTCCCAGAAGCTTTTAATTTCAACAAATTGCAGGAAAAGAAATTGGAACTATTTCAGTCTGAAAATATTAGATTTATTTTGGTCATTTGGAACACAGGATTCTGGATCCTGTGCCAACAGTGGGGTGCAAATCCCCAATAGCTCTGCGAAGAAAATTGAGAAATTAATTTTAATAATTACATGGAGGTTCCCAATGGATAACATCCTAAACATCAGTTGGATGATCCTTAGTCAAAGCTGAAGAGCATTATGATGGATAATAAAATCTTTCTCCCTCCAGACACAAAAAAAAGTGATGTTTTTTTTGTGATGTTTCATTTGCTTTGAGAAGTATCTGCTTTAACTGCAACTGAGGCATACTTTGATCCCAAATACTTTAAATTATCCTTATAGATTGGAACATAGCTAAAAATAAAAGCATATTGAATGTTTATTATATCAGAACAAACACGCAAGCTCTCATTTCATAGTGGAGATGGTATGTGCTCATTTGTCCTCACACGCATGTGCACTCACCCACACAGAAACCTGGAAGCCTTTCTCTGTGTTCAGGAACATTTACCAAGAAAAATTTAAAGCTGACTGAACTGAATAAATGATTCATTTGACATGTCTTCAGTCTGTAGCACTTAAAGTGATATCATTGGCTCAAGAGAGCGCTTTCACACCTCCAGGCCATCAGGTCACAGGTTCAAGTCCTGGCTGGGGAACCTGGAATTTCTCCATTTTTAAATACTTAGGTATTGTGTTGGCCAGGTTTACTACTGAAGGTGTTTGCTTATTTCCCCAGTTTGGGGCATTCTGAAGATTTTTAACACATGTTAAAGGAGACCTGCCGATGTGAAAAGCATTGCCACCTCAAAACTTTCACCATGAAATGAGTTGAATATAGCACAGATCTGTGGTTTCCTTTTACCTTGTTTATAGTTCCATTGTATTTGAAGATCTAGTCACCACCCTTAGAAAGAAGGAAATACAGGCCTACCACCATAAGTGATACTTTTGCAAGTCCCTTCTAAAGATATTAATTCTTTATTAAAAATAACCGCTAGCTTTTCTAACCCAACTTGTCTTTAAAGTGCTTCCATTTTTCATTACAAGATTTAAATATGCTGTTTGAGTAGGATCCAGCAAAAAAAAACAGTGAGAAGATAGAGCACTCTTGTAAGAATTTATCCATATTAAGCAAAAAGAAATGCAATCTTATATCGGCTTGGAAATAGAACTTAATGGTTGCTACTGTTTCTAAAAACTACTACTCAGTGCTTAATTAAACAAACTCCACTGAAATTACTCCAAACATTCAGAGACTGAGACAAAAATAAGTAGCATTTTTTGATATTGCAACAAATATCAGCAGCAACATCATAACAACAGTAAGACTGATAAGTATTTTGCTGACAACACTGAAGAACAAACTCAAAATGTTGGTTCAAAGTCCTGATCAAAATACTGCAAACATGAGCTGTAGTGCTGTGCTTGAGTACCTCTGACTCATGCAAACAAGGAATGTAAAGACATTGTCTTCAATTACATTCAATTATCTTACGATTAATTATTTCAATTATTTTACTATATCATCATTGCGGATAAAGACTTTCACAGATTTCATCAGTACCAAAATGTTGGCTACTGAAGTTTATTCTCTCTGTGCTCACAGTGTCATTAGTCTTTATTTGCCCAAAGAACAGTAATAACAGTTTAGTAATTATTTTTTAAAAACTTCTGTGTTATTTGAGGTTTGTCATTGGCAATCTGTAGAAATTGACAAGTTGAGGAAAATTAGAAAAATGGACACTTTTCAGTTTAGAAAACAACAGCAAAACATCCTTTCTCATTGCATCCACCTAAAAAATACATGTCGGATGCCTGGCCTTTGGAAATTCTGCTTCCTTGGTCAATTTACTGTTAGTGCCTACCAGCCCAACTCTCACCATCCAGAGCCCATGGTCTAGTGACTGGTAGCTGGCTCCAGTTGGTTTAGTAGCTGGGTAAAGGCCTCTGTGCCAGAAAACAGAGCAACTGGCCCAGACTGAAAAAAATGTGAAATCTAAAATAAAGCCATATATACCTCAAGTTAACTTGAACTTGTAGGACCTGAACTATAAATGTTCTGAGACTCCAGAAACTCCTGTGCGACCCTTAGGGAACTGGAATGGATTTTAGGCTAGGTGTATGGTTACAGGAAATTTGAAGAGAGGAGATAGAACTAACAGCTAGAAAATGTTGGGTAATGTGGTATGCTGGGGTCAGCATTTAATTTACAGAGACAGCCTATTTTTTGATTGCAAAATTATAGTTTTGAGGCTATTACAGAACAGTACCACGTTTGCTTCAGTAACACCTTAAGATGCTGGTAAGGTTGGTATTAGGAGCCCCTGAACTAAGGAGATGTCAGTCAGTTAAGGAGGGTACTTTCTTTTCTGTAGCTGGTTGCCTGGGGAAGCTTTCATACAGAAAAACAGGGTGAGGTAGGTCTGGGACTCAGCAGCTTTAGCAGATGTTTTAATAACTGTTGAGAGTGGGGGTACATTACTGCATCTGTGACTTAGACATTTTTGTTGGTGTGAGTACTAAGATAATGTCATGAACACATTCTTAGGCAACTGGAAAAGGCACCAGCATTCAGTTTATCAGCCTGCTTATTTGTGTATCCTTAGAAATATTTTTTCTACTCTTAAATTTTGAATTCTATGACTTTGTGGGGTTTTATGGAACCACTTTATGTTTAGAAGATCTGCAGAAAAGACAATGACAGATCTCCAGTCAGTAGATGTTTCAGATATTCTGTGGGATTAGAAGTCAATAAAGAACTGCTGTTCATATTGTATTTGAAGTTTCTCTTTATCTCCACCTTACCATTTGCAAAATCCATGCTGGGAGAACGCTGAGAGTAGTGGGTAATGTGGATCACCTGGGGTGTTGTATAATGTAGGATTTCTCTTGGACAATTTCATATTGTGGTTTTTATACAGAAACCCACATCAGTGCTGCCAGTTTTTCCTTCCATCAGGAAAGATAAATCAGCATCCTGAGCAATATATTCCCCTGACCTGTTCTAGACACATGCTTTACAATGAGATGCTGTCCTAGAAGTGTTTCTCTCTTTCCATGGATTAAAATGGACAATGAACAACTAATTCAGATGCAGACGTTCAGAGATGCCTACATGGAGTTGAATTCTGCCCATTTCTGGCAGAACAGATTGTTTGGATTGCATTTTTGTTACAAAGGAACTCTGTGTATCCTTTGTAAACATTATGAGTTAGTTCTGGGCTGAGCTTCCACATTATGAGAACATAGTGTTCCCTTTAAGTTCTGGCTAATGTCACTCATGTAGATCTGGAAGTACAGGGAAAGCCAATGTGTGTAAAGCATGAGTTTTCATCTCTCCTCTTTTGGGATGGTAAAGATCAGCAGGGAGGCACTGGATTAATTTCTGTAGATCATTGCTCATCTTTCCATTTACGATGGCATTGTGTCTCCTTCCTTTGCAATAAGGACTGGTCAAATGGATTCTATCCTCTGGGCTTAAAATATTGAAGTGATTGGGCCTTGAACATTCAAATTCTTGTGTTCGGTTGTGCAGATTTTTGGCTAATTTAGTTTCTGTTGATGCAGAGTTTCAGTGCTTTTTCTGAAGGTTAGGCGAGAGTAGAGTAGTTTTGGCTAAAGGTTCTTTCTCATGGAACCTCACATTCCAAGTGCACATGGAAATCAGCAAGGAGTCAGGCATGTGCAAAGTTCTGTCAGAAACAACCTGACTTTTACTACAACTTTTAACTATCTACTTGGAGCGAAAGAAATGGGAAGATCATTTTAGGAAGCTCGAGCAGCATTAGTAGAGGAACAAAAGGTCACTACCAAGAGGTTTTGAGACAATCAATTTGGTAATTATTTCAGTTTAGCAAGAGCTTTACATCCACTGTGAATCTTTTTTTCAGGGATTTCGTTTAGAGTGTGTTCATTAAAGGATATGAATATCCTTCTTAACTAATGAAAAATGACCTTTAAGACTGACACCCTGACCTTTTTTCTTGTGCTATAGAATATATATCACTGCCATTCACTGCAAACCTTAGCATCCATCCATGGGCAACATCAGTGAAGTTTTCAAAATTGTAAAATAGCATGATCTAAATATAGAGCAGAAATACCTTTAGCTTTGGTTCTCATATGATACAATCTCCTGAGACAGCATAAACTTAACCAATTTAGATTGATGTCCACAACCTTTGGTGAAACTGTTGCATTCTTAAATAATTTGAAGGATCTGGCTTGGTTTCTTAGTCTTGGCTTCTTCTGTGTGTGTGATGGTGACAGTTCTGAGGAGCTGGAACAGAAATAAAGCTTTCTTTATGGACAGGAGCTGGACTGGCTGTGGTGTAGTTGTTTAATGGTTGTGTCAGGAAAAGCTTTTATATAATATTTTGCTTTAAATACACGATATATGGAATAATGTTTCTGACATTAGGATTTTTAGGCCTCTGAGTGCAAGTAAGACTCACAAGGGCTTGCTCAGTTACAACTATATATGCAAATCAGATGCACATTTGCACAACTGCATTTTTGCTAATAAGCACCTAAAAGCCAGTCAGTCCATACAATTTATATTGTGTCATCTCTGTCAGCCAAGCTTTCATCACCAATTACAGCTAACATCTGTGCCAGTACACATGTGTGTCTAGATGTAATCCCCTAACACTTGTTTAATAGGCAATACTTCTGACTTTAAAAATGTCCTTTACATTTTTGGAGGCATACATCAGCTTCCTTTTATAATAGCCACCCTAAGTTATACAACAAGCTGTCTGTATGCTTCATTTGCAAGTTATGAGAAAAACTTAGAAACACATGGACCAATGTAGACTAAGATATATTAAAAACAAAGCGGTTTTGTTTTTTTTCTCTTGAACTGTAGTTATATTGTCCCTGATCACAGCCAAGAGATGAGTGAACAGAAAAAATAAACCCATATAGAAAAAGGTTTCTTCATTCATTGTGAATTATAGAATATTTTCTTTCAACTTTACTTGAAAGATTCACTTCAAAGTGAGCATTGATTTCTGTGACATAAAATGCTTCTGTCATTCAGGGATAGTTACATATTCTGTCTTGGTCTCTGCCCCCTTACCACCTTCTTGATCTCAGTCTCCTGTTGTCATCTCCCAAGGGCAATGTCATGTTGTTCTTCCATTTGAATACTTGCCTGCAAGTTTCTGTGCACCGGTCATGCTTTCACCCACAAATCCTACAGCACTCTGTTCATGTAGTTCCCTTCCCTGGAAAACTGACCAATACACATCACAGTGACCCCAAGTATATTGTTTTTAATTTGAACTGTGGGAACATAGCATAACAAGGAGGAAAATTTAAAACAACAGAAAGTGTCATTGCTGTAACTTGTTCTATCCTCCACAGGGGTACTATGATGAGTTCATTTCTGTCAGGGATCCAAGCCTCAGGTCTACCTTATTTCAAAACACCAGTTCTAGTGACCTTTCCAGAATGTGGCCCCCCCACATACTTTTCAGTCTTTGTACTCTCCTCTCTGCACACCCTTTTTTTCCCTGGGGGAAAAAAAAAGGAAAAAAAAAAGAAAAAGAAAAAGAAAAAGACAAGCTGAGAAAGGTGGAATAGATAACTTACCATTGTTATTGGTCCTGAATTTCTACTGTTGGTTTCTTAGGTGAGCTGCTCTTGCTCTCCTTGGGTTTATTGCCTGAGCACCTAGTGACTGAATCAACACATTATAAAGACAAGGGGTTTAGTCTATACTACTTGGACAGCTAAACAGAACATACAGTATTAAGAGAGTGTTACAGGTATAAGACTTAAAAATGCAGGCATTCAGAACTTTATTTTTCAGAGACCAGTGGGGCAGGAAACAAGTTTCTGTTGTCAACATTTCTTGATTCTTCCTTAGACGTTGAACAACTTTGCATTGGCGGTCATGCAATATAAAATAGGCTTGCACAATCATCAAACAAGACAACTCTCGTGTACATGAGAGCTCCAGGTCTATGGATTTTCAAAAGTTCCAGCTGCTTTCTTCAGAGCTAAGACACTGTTTATACTACCAGTATCACTAATGGCACAATTAGCACTGAGTAATCTGGGAAGCCAGTGTACAGGTTCTGCTCAGCCCTTCCCATCAGATCACATTCGTGTGGAAGAGGCAGTGATCCCTAAGATCCACAATAGCTGCTTGTCCCTTTGCCTTTCACTGACTGTATTTATGTGGTAGTTTCTTCCACACAAGCTAGATGAATTAGTATTTTGTGATAGAACACAGATTTCCTTTGCCAAGAACATTTGTGGGCATCTGTGAGAAAGTGCTGTTACTATTCCGCATAGCTGTCCTGTGTGTCCATTCCATATGAATGAAGGGATCATTCTGAGATGATAAACTGTCCCTATGCATGGATGTTAATCTGGGGTTAGATGTGGGGAAGAAAGAATGGGGTGTTTCTGGTCCTATGACAACTCTTAAAACTGTGCTCATTATCACAGTACCTCAGTGGGAAGCTGTGCAGTCAGGGATGTAAGTAACCTTTGCTATATGTAGTTTATTTTGCCATGATGGCTTTGTTTCCTGTGCCCTGGGATGTTGCTCTTGGGCAGTGTACTTTGTTCTCTGGGAGAGGAAAGTGGTGTTTGAATATTATTACTGTATATAAATATATTCTGGAGGACATACCTCAAAGGAAACCACTTTGCTCTTGCAGCAGAATGTGGTGGGATTTACAATGATTTTTCAGTTCTCTTGGGAGTTCATGCTGCAGACTTGGACTGTCAGCCATGGCAGCCCTGGGTGTGCACGGACAAGCTTTGCCTGTACTGCTCCGTCTTGTGCCCTCAAAGGGCCAAGTTGTTGACCACAGAATTCAAACAGACTATTTGAACACTTTGGTGTTTTCAGTACAAAATAAAATCATTCCAGGTGGAGGAGATACTACCTGTAAAAATAAAATTACAGTACTGGACAGCAAGTAGGGCTGTGCTCTGCACTGTCTAGAGGCAGTCTGGACTTATCCAACTATTTGCTGTCTGGGACAGTTCTACACAGCATGAGGTTTCTGGCTCTGCAACCATCTGCAATTCTTGGATTGTGTATCTGCTTAGGGCTTTTTTTCCTCCCTCTCTTTTGGTGGTTTTTCTTTCCCGTCCTTTCTCTGCCCGATTCTCAGAACACCAGGCAATCTTCACAGAACCAGAAGCTAAACAGACTGTAGCAACAGTAAGGGAGTGCCTGGATTGCTGTATTTTAACAATATTTCTGTTTTCAAATAAATTGTATTGTATGTCTTTTAGTAAAGTGTAGTAGAAACAGAATTGACACAGTCTTTATTTGATTTATAAAAGACTCAAACTCTGCATAAGCGTTTCAGACATGGACTCTGACACCTAAAATGAAGAGCTGCTTTGGTCTCAACTTGTGTTGTCCAGCTTTTAGAGAGAGGCACAAAATCAGATGTGACTCTTTCTCCTGTGTGTTTCCCCATGCTCTGAGCTTCACAGCCAAGGAGACTTGGAACAGCACTCACACTTCCAAGCCTGTGGGTTGAAGACCCAGTTTGTAGATAAGTGTGGGCTATTTCAGAAGTATTTTTCATGCTGAATTCTGCAGGTTGGCTGCCAGTGCCAGAAATATTGGCAGTACCTGCCCCAATTTACTTCCTTTGGGGAGGTTTCTCCTAGCAGCCATGATGGTCTGGGGTAGCCTTTGTTCCACAGAACGAGGAGTATAAACAGAGGTAGCCCTGGAGAGAAGTGTATCAGCAGTGGCATGCACAGCATCCCTCGGCTCTTGCTTCCCATGCAGAGCAGAAGAACCTGACCTATAACTTTTTGTACAGTTATTGACTCAAATCTATCCCTGGTGTTATCCCTATTATGACTTAATAGTATATATTTGGCTCATTAACATTTTAATGACATCCTTTTTGAAGAGAGAATGCTTTCTGGAAATTTTCTTTTCTGCAGATTTATGGTGTTTCTAGGAAGATAAGTTTATTTCCAGCAAGCATGAACCACAGCTCTCTGGGACTAATGTAATGCAGCCTGTGTTACAAGTGTGTTTACTTTTATATCTTATTTTCTTTCCCCCCTCAGAGGATTACGCCCAGCTGTGCAACATTCCTGTTCCAGGAGCTCGACGGCCATATGGACAGGATGCTTTAGTTGACTTTGAGGAGCACTACACTCCAGAAACCAATCCATACTTCGTTGAAGACCGTAAGCGAGATTCTCTCTTATGTAAAAGACTTGAAATGAGATTTTTACTTCAAGTTTTTTTTCCTTGTAGCTAGTTTCATTCTTCTCTTTGCTTCTGGGTAGTGTGGCCTATTTATGCTTTAGTTATTCCTATGACACTAGCTTTCAGTGAGGTGTTCCACTTCAAGAGCCAGGTTTGTATGAGAGTCCAGTTGGGCTCAGTGTACAACTAATTTTTAATCTAGTGAAACAGTTTGTGCCAAGTGTACTAAATTTGTGTTTACCAACAGTTATACAGCTCAAGGTCAAAAGGCTTGCCAATTTTCCTTCTCACAAATTGATTTTCCTTTGGAGCATGGGACAGTTTTCTCCAGAGTGCATTAAATTTAGAAGAACAAAAAAACTCTTCATCTTTCCATGATTTCCCAGCAGAACTTGCATGAGTGAAATGAGAGCATGCAAATCATTCTTGCTCAACAGAGCAAATGTACAGCACAGTATGATTAGAGAATACACAGAGGTATGGACTTCAGGCTGGATGCTGTGCCTGCCAAGCAGGGTGTGAGAATTGTACACAGCATCTCGCTTGTGCTTGAGGAATATCAGGGCTCTGTGTTAGGTTGGGCCCAGCTGACTGCTAAAATTTGCAGGAGAGAAATGCTTACAGATTTCAGCATCTTCCTCAAAATCAGGCAACCTGTACAGATCCATTCAATTTATCATGGTTTTAGAGAAGAAAAGTGGAAGTATCAGAAGGAGCTGTAATTTCTTGTGCTTTACATATGTATAGTCTGCAAGCTGCCACTCTGCTCTTCCACAGTCAGCATTACTGAGTGTTGATGTGTAACTGAAATGTCACACTGCTAAAAACTGCTGGTTCCTCCACGAAACCCAGAGCACTGACTGGGTAAGAAATATGGAAAGAAGCATTTCATAAGGCATAAACAAGGTATACAATTTAGTGGTAAATAAATACGATAAATTGTGGAAAGTGTTGAATCCACAGCTGAGACCACATCATAGAATGGCTGCAGTGGGAAGGGACCTTAAAGATCATCTAGTTCTGACCACTGAGGGACAGAGCTCATGCCTTTTGCTCCCATCCTATCACTGAATCAGATGGGGCATCTTGTTTGGGACATCAGAGACTTCAAGATTATAATGCTTCTGCAGCTGTGTGAAGAATACAACAATACATCCCATCCCATGGCAGGGCCAAGTACTTCAGGGCAATATTTGTCATTGTGCATTCAGTTTCTACAGAAGCAAATACATACCTCAGAATTACCATGCAGGTCCCATCGAGCTGTTTTGAACTAGAGTATATTTTGTGAAGTAGGACTTGCTGTGAGTGATACATTTAGTTTTAGCTAGTTAAAATTACAACATACTTTATTCATGATAGAGACGGAGAGAAAAAAATGTGTGTACCTATGATTATGCACATGCATATATGCCTACATATAAGCTGTATTTCTAATAAATTATGGGGGGTTTTTTAAATTTGAAAAATATCTCTGTGTTTGGGAGGACTCCTTTCCCTTTCTTGGCACTGTTTTCTAAATTAGAAAAGGTCTTTATTTTAAAGGTCTCTCCTGAGCCCTCTACAAGCTCTGCCAGAGGACTCCAGCAAGTAATGAAACTTGGTTACCTACATCATGATGGTGCTCAATATCCTCAATACTATTGCACTGAGAAGTGATTTACAAGGCTCATGGAAAAGGCTGCAGTGTTTCCCATTTAATGTACACTTGTATACATCCTGTGTATTATTTATGTTCTTGAGATGTGACATCTGTCAGCAAGTACTTACTTCACATTATGTGTTCAGTGTCTTCAGAATCCACTTAGCCTGTTACTGACCAGCTTGATCCTTACTCAGAAGCCCTCCATGCTAGGAAACCCAGGATAGGAACAGTATTTGTAGTCAAAGAGAGGGGCAGTGGACATGGCAGTATGGAAGTTAAATGGACAAAGGTATGGAAAGGGCAGAGTAGGAAAGGAAAAAGCAGGTCAGTAGAAAAGAGGGCCTCAAGGACCAAGACAGGATGGAGTAAATAAGAAAAGACAAGAGAAAAAAAAAAACATAAGGAAGGGAGAAAATCATATTCCTAGGTAGCTTAGCAGATACGTGTATCACAGCTGTTGCAATATGAACCAGTAAACAGTTTTTCAATAAGTTGCTGACTTATTGGAGGAGCCACTACCTGTTACAGGATACATGGAGAGATATGTCCTACTCTAGTCCACTCCAGCTCCAATTTCCCCTCTATATTCATTGTGCTATTAAACTTATGACTCAAACATCCTCAGCTTTTTCCACAGAACTCTGTTTGATGTGATGGGCTGCCATCTGCAGTCCTGTTACATCACTGCTCCATGAGCAGAAAGCTAGTGAAAAAAAACTTACGACTTAGAGGAACAGTTCAGTCCTACAGACAATCTCTGAACATGTGAAAATGTAAAATAATAATGAATGTAAAATAATTTTGTAAGTATAAAGCCTTCCTTACATAGAAAAGCATAACTGTCACAAAAGCCCTAAGGCAGGGAGCACAAAAAGTGATTATACAAACCACTGAATACAAAGACAACTCTTTGTATAAGAGGTGAAAAAAAAAAAAGCTCAACTCTTTGAGCTTTGACTGCTCACCATCTAGAATTATGACAAGGAGGAATTGGTAGATTATAGGTATTTGTACTGGCACCAGTCACTGAGGCACAAGCCAAAGGGCTGTTAACGAAAAACCGCAACAGGAAAGCAGTCTCTGATTTCTTCTTATTTTCCTTATGGCAGCTGGGATTGATTTTTTTTTAATATGTTTTCTTCTGGATAAATTATAATGCATCTCTTACCCCTCTACACACACACACCTTATTTTTCTACAATCCTGTTTTAAGAAACTTTCCCAAATTGCGTGACCACTTGTTTCCTTGAAGGCTGATAAACATAACAATTGAAATAAAAGGTGCTATTTAGAAAACACTGACTTACCCTTTAAAAAATAAACAATGAAATTATGGAGTTTCCATTCTTCAAAAAAATCACAGATTTTTTTAACACAAAATAATACTTAAGAGTTAACCGAGTTATTCAGTTTCCATCTTGAAACATATCACAGCACTTCTCTGGTACATTTAAAACTCCAGATGGTGCAGCTCTGCTAAAGCTGACCTATTTTCTGCAAAGTCAAGTCCCATTCCAGTAAACTTCTGAGAGAATTTCAGTCTCCCACTATATATTTGGGTATACTGATTCAATAGCTTTGTAACCTACTTATTTGCAATTCCTTTTCCTCCCAGGTTTCCTGAACAGCTTTGAGGAGCTGCAAGCAGAGGAATGTGGTATTCTGAATGGATGTGAAAATGGCCGATGTGTAAGAGTCCAGGAGGGCTACACCTGTGACTGCTTTGATGGTTATCACCTGGACATGGCCAAAATGACCTGTGTTGGTGAGGATAGCATATCACCTGTTATATCCCCTGTTATCTCTCAGTTTACTCAGTCACTTGACCTTAGGAGGCCTCGAACAAAGGATTTAGGGATGATCACCTGAATTGTATTAAAGATCCAAGCTTTGTTTTGTTTACTGCAAAGGCTAGTAATTATTGTTACAAAAATATCTTGGTGTTTCTCAGTGCATCTTGGTCATCACAGCTGTGTTCAGTTAAAGTGCAAACACACATTTGTGGAATGAAGCTTAAACTTATATCAAGACTTCAATGTACAAACCAAATGTTTTTCAAAGGCTTTAGTAAGCTAGGAGGATGGAACTGGATCCAGAGCAGAAGAGTGATTTTAGGAGTGGATTTTTAGAGTGGATTCATAGTGATTGCCTAAATATGCATATAACCAGCTGGTGAGGTTTGGCCCCTGATTTTCATAGATTTCAACAGTCAGCACACTCAACTATTTCTCTCACTCTCAAACTAGTAAATCTGCACATTTATTAACCAAGGCATCTATATCTCCAATTAAAACAACTAAACATGGGAGCAGCAAATATCGGTGAGAAGATGAAGCAAAACAACCGCCCTTCGGTATGGAAGCCTGGTACAAACTGTGTGATTATTTCAGTTTAAGGTCTGCACTAACCTTGTTTAGCATTTTGCTTTGTGAGACACAGCTGAAATCTCCCAGCTCTATGAGGAGGAGCTGCCTATGTGCTTTGTAATCTTCAGGACTTTATGGCGAGCTGGCCTCCTTAGCAGGAAAAGATGTAGCTGCTGTGCATGTCAGGACAAAGCAGTGTGGTGTTGAGTGCAGGTAGTTTGTCCTCACAACTATTCAGGTGACAGCACCAGAAGCTCCTCAAGTATTCAGTTGGTAAAATACAAATGTTGTGCTAAGAACTTCGAGATTCTTTCTTAAAAGTTCCTTTTCAGTCATCAGATAAACACATGTAAGTGGTTACTTAATTTTGTTGTGCAGCTGGGCTGAATGTGGACTTGGTAATGTAACAGTTTAAAGCCCTTTAATACCCTATTGATTTCCTATGATAACTTCCACCTCTTTTCAGTTCATCTTTTAGAACTTTGGCCCAGCCTAATTCCACCCAATCGGAACTGAAAATAAAGTTCTCAGGGCATTGGTGCAGATTGTTCTAGTTCTAACAATGCTGGAACTAAATGAGTATTAACTACACACCAGACTTAGCACATGTGTCTTTTGATGTCTCCTTTTTGCAGATGTGAATGAGTGCAACGAGCTGAACAACAGGATGTCCCTCTGCAAGAATGCCAAATGCATTAACACGGAAGGGTCCTACAAGTGTTTGTGTCTCCCTGGGTACGTGCCTTCAGACAAGCCAAACTACTGCACACCACTGAACTCAGAGCCAGAGAGTGAACTGGAGTAGAGGAAAATCTCCATATCCTAAGCCCATATACTCTGCACTGTATAAAGAAAAGGAAGAAAAATATTTAACTTGAGAAGAGAAGGCACCAGAGTAGCAAACAAAAGGGGAGAAAAGGGTTAAAGTGTATCAAAGGTGAGACATGATGGGTTGGTTGTTTATCAGCTTCACTGAAGTGACAGACCAAATGGACACATTGCTCTGTATGAAGAAAACAAGTATATAGTGTGTTCATGAAAAAATCTTTGAAAATAATCAAAAACAGTGCTGTTATTTGAAACAGAAGAGCTTTGGTTTTTTTGTTTTTTGTTTTGTTTTGGATTTTTTTTACTATTGCTTGATAAATTTGGCATTTAAATAGTGATGGAAATATTTTATATTACTATGTCATTTTTTTGATTGTTCATTTCCTTGCCTACTGTTTCTTTTCAGACCTTTTTTCTGATCAGTACAAATTCTATGATACAGATATTCTTAGTCCATTTTATAAGAACTGTTACACAGGGTGATGCTCCTCCTTCCCTGGAACTTTGGTCAGTGACTTTTTTTTAATTTGCTAGTTGTCTGCCCTGTGGAGCAGGCACCATTTGTTTTCAAATGTTTTATATACCTTGGCGAAAAGTCCTTATATTCATTTTGTATCCTGTATGGTTGTTACTGCACTTAAAGTCTTTAGAACCTTTCTTGCCAAGTTCAAAGCTGCTAGTGGACAACATTGGATTCCTTTTGTACATTGAACCAAAAGATTTTAGCTCACATCTCTATTGTAATATGTAAATTGAACACAAGAGAGATCTTGTATGATTACCCTAACATATTAAAGCTGTATATTACAACTCAATAAAATCACCTTTTTTTAGAAAAAAAAAAAGTACTATATGCTAATTTTAGCTCCTTTCCTCCTCCCCTCCCCTTCTTTTTGTGTGTGTGTTTGTTGTACAAGAATCAGCCCTCAGGTGTTTACAACAGTTAGCCTCTCAGTACTAGATTTAATTTACATTACAATAGTCTTAGGGAGTTGTCTGGCTGGTTTTTCCTTCTCATGCTGTTTTAATAAGACCAGAACCTGAATTAGTTAATGCCTGAAGTTAGGCTTCCAGGGGGAAGATTTCAAACACAGACCTACAGAAACTGTTTGACTTGGAAGCTGATTCACATGGAATTTTTTTTTTTCTTTCCTGGTTTAGGCATGTTTCCCACTAAATCTGCAAATAACACTCCACAGTATGATGGCCTGGTTTTCAGAAATACTGAAGAGAAGGAGGAGAATTTCCTTTTCTTGATGAACTGTACCTTCCCATCAGCTCTTATTTTTCAGTGGAAGGAGAGAGAGCTTAGGAGAGTGACAGATGTTTCACTCTGACCTTCTCCAGATTGAAAGAGTGTCTTTCAGAAATCCTGAAACAGGTCCTTTTCATATTTTTCACATGAAATGTTTTGCTGTGTCTTCTAGACCTACCCTGCATTAAAAAGAGAAAGGATAACTTGAGATTTTTAAAAGTGAGTCAAATTCAGTCCAATTGTCCAAAAATTAGGTTATTTCTCATTTCACAAAAAAAAAACAAAAAAAAACCAAACAAACAAAAAAAAAACTACCACTTGTTTTTATTCAGAATAAAATTTATTTATTTTCCAATATTCGGGTCAGCCACTGAACCAAAAATATCATAAGCTCTATCCCTTTCAGTTCTGCACTACAGTAGATCTTACTAAAGTCTGTGTCAAAATGTAGTAAAGCATTCTCAATAAACCTCTGGAAAGAGGGATCTTTAGGGAAGAGATTCTTTGTGAAGTGCCAAGCTCTCTTTACTTTTCTAGAATTAGGCAGGAGAGGGTGGAGGGCCAGTTACTCTTCTAGTCAAAAAGAGGTGGATTGCAAACACTAGAGCTGGACTATAATTACACTCACAAAAATAACTCTTGCTTACCTGCTGTGGTTAAGGAAGAAGGAAGGAAGGTCTAGTCTTGTTAGTAAATGCTGTAACTAAAGAGCTCTTAGTTGTCCTACTTGAGGTTAATCCTATAATTTGAGTAAAGAGCAAGGTCACCACAGTTACAACCTTTCACTGGGTTCAGGATGAGCCCTGGGCTGCTCTCAGCCACCATGAAAATTCATGGACAAGACAATGCACTCCAGACTCTCACCTCCTCCTGCTCCAGTAACCAGCTGTGTTTATCTCTGCAAGACAGCCTAGGGCCCAAGCCACCACTGCAGCTCTCACCCCAGCCTCAGATTCTCAGCATCCCAGTACTCCATCAATTCATACCCGGGTGGCACCTGTTTGCAGGTGTAAGTGCCAGGACAGGCTGACAGATGCAGATGCATTGGTGCAACTGCTGCCAAATGTTGTCCTTGCTCTCAGCAGGGAGGATTAGTTAGGTCATTTGTTGCTAGCTGTTCATCAAAGTTCACAGACCTCAGATTGTGCTGGCCTTTTGCTCTGGTTTGCCTTACAGACATCACTGAAATTGGTCACGGCATTGAAAGCTACCAGTAGGTTCAGAGTGGTGAACTGCCTCTGGTTCCATGGATAACAAATCCCCCAGCAAACCTAAACTGTCTCTTCACCTATCAGTTTCTGCTAGCAACAATTCACAAAAAACATTTTGGTGTGTCCAGCCATCTTCCATCTCCCCTACCTAATTCAAGAGGGCAGCAGTTGACCCAAGCCCTGAATGAAGGTTGAAACATTCTGCTGGTTCAATAGCCATGTGCTCATTACAGCCACACACTTCTATCAATCACAGACACTATATAAGCAGGCAGCAGACTTTATGCGTGCTTGTGCCTTTCCCTTCCACCTCTTTGTACCTCTAATATGCCTCAAAACACACACAGGGAGCCAAAAGCAGACCAAGCAGCCTAAATCCCGCTTACATCCCAGTGCTTAGTATTCCACGTTGCCTGGCTCCAGGCCTTCAGAAATGCTTTGACAAAGGAACCACAATTGGAGGAATTAAGTGAAATTCAGCCTCTGGAGCCCACCTACTTTGCCCCAGTATAGCGAGGCTGGTTCTGTCATTTCACCTGAAAAGCTGCAGGGCTTAGGAATACAATTTTGATTCATAGTTAAACAAACATTTTCTTAACATGATTAAGACAAGGGATTGGACACCATGGGTGTAGCCATTTTAGTTGTTACAAGAACTGCGGTTTAGGTGAGAGCCTTCAAAATACAGAAACCACCACGTACAGTTCCATGATTCAAGTTTCTGAGTACAGCAGAATCTGGAACTGATTACAATTTATACCAAATGGCACCAATACTTTATATATCCATATGGATCCTCTAAAAAAAATCAGTCATTTTTCAGGCAGACATTTCCTTGCTACAAAAAATAAAATTGCTGACATGGTAGAACTGAATTTTGCTAGTTCCCTTTTAATGCTGCTGTGCTAATGAGAATGAAGTTACTATGGAACTGAAGTTACGTGCATTTCAGCTAGAAAGTTATTTGGTATGAACAGATACTTTCATGTTAAGATGCTATTCAGTGAAAAAATTAGCCAGTGTTAAAACTATCAAAGTGAACACTAACATTCTTTGGGAAAAAACTCTCACAGCTGGACAGATGGTTTGGGTCCAAGAGACAGAACTGAGAGTGATGAAAAATATTCAGCTAGTCAGTGGCAACTGACATACTCAAGTAAATTCCTGACTAAGAGAAGTCCTAGAATGCTAAAGGCACGGAAGGAGTTGTCATGACCTATTAGCTCACATTGATCATCACCCTTGTGTGGGTTGAATCTGAGTTTGGCAGGGGAGGGGCTCCTGGCTTTGGCACTTTACTGATTCCTCAAAAAAAAAAGGTAACAGACCCAATTAGAGCATGTCACAGGCCTCATCTGGGCAGCAATTAAACCACAGTGCATTCCTTCAAAGTGCATGGCAAACTCAGGAACCCCGCTGCTGCCTCTAGAAGACACTACAGTATTGTTCTTTTAACAATGCCACCCACTTTGAAGGGCAGTTTGTGCTGCTGGGGCCTCTTTTAACACCAGGCAGGCCAAAGGAGTTATTAAGGAGTCATTCAAGCAAAGAAGGGGTGAATTGCTGTGTGTAACAGAGGCTACTGCTCACTTCTGAGGCCATGACTGGTGTAGTCACTGTCCCTGGGAGTGTTTAAGGAAAGACTGGATGTGGCATTCAGTGCCGTGGTCCAGTTCACATGGTGGTGCTTGACCATGGGTTGGACTCAGTGATCTCAGAGGTCTTTTTCAAACTGATTGATTCTGTGATTATTTGGTATTTGTCTACCTTTTTCTATCAGAAGATCTGAAATTTACCGAGGGAAGCTGAACATGATGCATCCAAAAGAGAAGCAGAATAACTGAAGGAATGAGGAAAATCAGCCACTTGCTGAAGGTTTCTCAATGAGTGACAATGTCACCTTGTGAGACTAACAGAGGCTACTACAGGACTGGCCTACTGTCACTACTTTCAGCTGCAGGAATAACCTCACACAACAAAAGGACTAGAAAATCGGCATCCATGTGGGGCACCACCTCCACAGCTGGCACAGCTGTGCAAGATCTTGAATCCAAGCACCACTTCACCCCTCACCAACGTTTACCACTTCAGTGCCCGTGTGCCAACAAGGGAACATGTAATGAAACAGGATTATCCTGTGACAACCTGTATTAATAAAAGATTTTCCTACCTGTGGGGAAAGAATGACATAAACCACAGAAATGCAGGATGCCAGCTGTGTCAGGTTTCCTTCAAGACCACTGGATCACCAGATATCTATCTGGTTTTTACAGTCTTCAGGCTGCATGTTTTGTCCCACATACATCTGAGGTCTGTGCTCACTTTGCTCTTTCCTCTCTAGACTGGAGAAATTACTGCTGTGTGTCTCAAGTTTGCTCTGCCCAAGGTAGGAGATTGCAGTAGGGACCTCCTGAGGTCCCTTCCAAGCTACATTTTTCCATGAGACATGCGACCTGGCACAGCAGCCTCTGCTGCCTGTCCTTACGTGAGATAGGTAAGGGGGCAGAGGGAACTTCACCTCCTCCCCTACTTGTCCCACACCTGAGCATGTGCCAGGTGCACTTTGGAGAGAGCAGAGCACCAGCCTGCTCAGCCCACATCAGAAGAATCCCCTCCAGAAGGAGCAGCATGCACAATGTGCGCTGTTGCTTGCAATTAACCCCTGTGCTCTTGAAGAGTTAAGTGGCAACCTCAGGCAGAAGGGAAGTTCTGCAATTTTTGTCCTGATAAAAGACACAGAGGAGAGGGTATTCTTTTAGGGTATTCTTATTTTATTCACACTGACTTTCCCTTCCCCTCAAGTCATGCTTTGCCACACACTGCTTTCCATTAGCTCTGAAGTGAGGAGGATGGAGAGGATAATGCTAGCCAGCATGGAAAATTTCTACGTGACAATGTCAGCATCACCTCCAATCCCTATCTACTCAGGCTGCCAGGATCCATTCTGAGCTGCATTTTTCCAAAGCACTCCGTATTGATTTAGCTCTCCTCCCACTGAAACCTGTGGCACCTACATGGATTCCAGTGGGAGCAGGGAAAAGGCTGTGCCAAACTCTTTTGAAAAAAATCCCACCATGTGTGTCTAATGAGGAATGTCTCTGGCAGAAAAGTTTTGAGTGCAGCTAAGCAGATTTTTTGTTTCTTTCACATTAAAAGTTCAATTTCTGCCACTTCTCATCCCGGTAGTAGCTGCCCAGAAGAGTGGGTAAGACATGTTCCAAAATCCCCAGCAGGATATTGTCTGTTTTCAACTAAAACTGAAATAAACTTTACTGTTATCAGGTCAGTCCCTGTAACTTTGTGAGTGGGTACTATTCTCAGGATGTAACCCACCTGTCCTTCTTGCTGCAGGCAGCCACCTAGCTCATCTCAGGGCACAAGGCATTCCCCATTTTCTGTTCAATTTGATACCCTCTTCCAGGAGCTGTCTTCACTGAAGTCCTGCTTTTGCTATTTTGCTTCCAGCACATCCTGTCATTTGCTCGTGATCCAAAGCCTCAGCATCTCATGTATCCCATCCTTCCTGTTCGTTGGCATTGGAGGCCACAAAAGTAGTTTTCAGTCTCTAAATAAAGACTTGGCATGTGGTGAAATCGATAGCTGCCCTCCGGTACTTGGGAAGCCCTTCTGCCAAGGTAAACCGATCATTTCCCTCCCAGTGATCCCTCTCCTCACTGGAATAGAAGCCACCACCACCAAGTAGCAAAACTACCCAGAGAGATGTGGCATCTTTGTCTTCCTTTTACCATAAGCAAGAAATTTCAAACATGCCTTTAGCAATGAATGTGTTCTTTGGCATGCAGCATCACCAAACTGAGCTGAACAGCAAACATAGAATAAGGAAGTTTCAAAAATAAGACAGGAAAGGGAAATCCTTTGCTGTGCACAACAGTGAGCTGAATGAACATGGAATTTTCATTCACATTTGCTCATGATTATACTTTTTCTTTTTTAAAAAAGGAGAATTATTATTTTTGAATTCCCTTAGGCTGCTAAGGAAAAAAGGAACTACATTAACTGTATTAGTGCTTATGATGTTGGTTCATTGTAGCACACTGGAGATAAACCAAAGCAGATGATAGGGAGCTTTTGAGGATTTCACTACTGAGTGCATACTGCATTCAGACATATATTTTAATTTTGCATCTGGTAATAGTTCTGGTATTGGGTTATTCCACCAGAAGGCAGCAATAACTATTTTTAGCCAAAATGGCCCTTACCTCATCCAGTAAAATTCAGTTTATGTTTGAGGGTTTGCTAAACACATTACATCTACTATATATGAGACCTGACAAAACACTTGCAAATGTGTACCCCAAGGACAATAGTCTAGGGGAATCTAACACTAGGGGTATTTTCCCTGTCTAAACACCTAACTCAAAGCAGATCCTAGGGACCCAGGAGCATCCAGGACTCAAGGGCAAGGACCTCAAACAAAAGCCTCTTGCACATGATCTACCGGTCTCCAGGGCAGGCCAAAAAAAAGGTCCCTGCAGTGTCTCTCTCACATTTTGATTCCCTTGTGCTTCTAATGTTTCTGGTTTAGTTTCCTGTGATTTCCACTGTCATGTCTTCATTTCTTCTGTACAAGTACAGTTGACAGTATCTGTTAATATGAATAGTGTCTTACCTAATTTTGGTGCAACTCGATTTTTGGTGCACTCATCTGACTTCAGTGACTCACACAGGGAATAACTCTGCTCCCACTTTATAGGCAATTTTCTAACACTTCAAAATTTTAAAAATTAAAACCATTTAAAACTGTGAGGCATGAAATGTCTAAAACCTTTTGAAAGAGATCTAGCAACCCTAGAGACATTTGCTAATTATAACCTTTTTCTCTGTGTTTCATAACAAGTAGTATCTCACTGAACCCTTCCAACTCCCCTGTGGCAACAAGACGTATGGACTGAAATGTAGGTAAAAGGCAAATTGTAAGAGTCAAAACAAGCTTTTTAAAATCTGAGTTTCAAGGGTTAGTTATCTTCATATAAACAATTTTATTGTAGGATTATAAATGGAATGAAGCATCATCAACTTGCAAAATCTGTTCATTTTATAATTAGTAAGTACTAATAAAAATTAATATAATTCTGCCATTGCACAGCCAGAAGAAGATCTGAGTCCGACACTAGCTCTTCAACAACTGGACAGAAATTTAATCAAATATTATAAAGGCTTGGAGATACTGTGGGAGAGATGGAGCCCTTAGGATTAGTTTGGGCTGAACGCTGCAGGGAAGGGGGATGCTCCGAGGGAAGCTGCTCTTGGCGGACGCGAACAGCAAAGACCCTTTCTGTCCTGGCCTGTCACTAGAGGTCAGCGCAGCCCCTGCCGTGCCGCGCTGCAATCCTTTCAGGAATGTTAAGAAAAGCCCTAGCTCCCAGAGGCAAACTGGTTTTATGAAACCCCTCCAAGACAGAATTTTTGTTTCTGCAACGGGAGCAACGGGAAGCCCCGCAAAAAGAAGAACATAGCTGGAACGGGAAAGCTTGAACCCAAAATCGGCATAAAAGCACGCTGGAAGCTGCAAGTTTCCCGCGGAGCAATTAAGTATAACAATGGCTATTTTTGAAACAGCCATTAGCCTAAGGTAGAAGCTGTCACCTAACAAGTCCAGCTCACTAACACTCCGAGGGCTCTTCCTGATGCATGAAAAATAAACTGCTTGATCTCCCTGCGTAACAAAATTCCTAGCCCAGGCTGAGAACAGCTGGTCTGGCTCATGTAAATCTAGCTCATACATGCAGGACAAGGAAACAGGGAAAGCATTAACTGCTCTGGAACAAGTCCTGAATAAAAAAAAGGAACAGACACTCTTCCCAACATAAGGAAACAGATATCCACTGTGATCCTTGATGTCACTGAATAAACCTCGTGATCTGGGGCTCTCTCTGCCATTAGCCCTGTCCTGGAGGGGCTCACCCTCCAGCACGACCAGCCAGGAGGTGACAGCCACCACAGCACCTGATGGGAATGGTGGTGGAGCAGTTCTTCCTCTTCCCTTTAGAAGAGGAGACTGCAGCAGTCATCTGCTCTCAAGACAGGTGCAAGGGAGAGAGATTTGGCGCTGAAGAAATGTCACCTTGTGGCAATCAAATTAGTCACTTCCCCTCCTCGCACATGTTCTGGTAGCATTTCTGGTGTTCAACCCACCACTCTAGCAGAAGAGCACAAGTTTTGTAAGCATGACTCAGGCTCCAACAAAGAACTGCATAGCAATACCCAAAAAGCCATTTAGAACAGGCTGCCCTACCTCAAATGGCAGCAAAGAAACTTGGTCTGCAATCTTTCCTTAAACTCAGGCAAAGACATTTAGCACAACTTAACCTAACCTGTCTCCCTGTTCTGGCAGATGCAGGAAATCAACCCTTTGAAATCCAAAATGTTTGGTCAGCAGTTGGTTTCACCTCTTGGCATAGTGGCAAAGGAAACCAGGAGAATAAATTCATACAGACATATGGGGAAATAATTCATCTTGGTCAATGAACTATAACTAAGTGAAACTAGTGTAAATAAGAACCTAATTCCATATCCCAAACAAAAAGCAGAAATATTTTAGCAATTTAAAATTATTTTCTTCTCTAGTCTATATCTGACTCTGAGGATAAGTAAAATGATGTACACACAGCTTTTAGCAACCATGAAAAAGTCAACTGATTCCTGTAGGAAGTATTTTTGCCATGGATGCATTAGCTGTAAAACATATTATCACTCTTTCTTTAATATATTATATATAAAGGAGGAAAAAAATTGTCACTACTCTGTGCTTTCTCACTTTTTTTTCCCTTGGAAACATCAGTTCTAAAAGACACACATTATAATAAATGCAAGAGTAGAAAAGATCTAAAGTTGAAAGTGCAGGACTGCATTGCCTGAGGTCATCTACCCATTACTAATACCTTTGAGTCATAGTGTTTGGGAGTCAAAAACAGACACCTTGCTGAGCCAAGTGCTGTAAAAAAAAGTTTGTCTCAACAGAGGTATCAAATGGGAAAATGAGATGGATAGAGGTGGAAAAAGTATGCAAATAAATGAGATAACACTAGTAACAGTGAGAGCAGCTGCCCACCCTGTACAAACACGAGATGTCATCAGGAATGGGGATTTCTGGCATGGCATCCTGAGCAGTCAGGAGAGCAGAGACACCACCCACAAAGATGGGCATTACCAGAAGAACCTGTTTGAGAGAATTTCTGACAGTCCAAGAACTTGTTGAAATTTTACGTAGCCCCTTTTACATTCCTGGAACAAAACACCACCTGCTGCCCTCCAGCAACAGTGTTGACATTTTTGGAGGATCGTGGCACCAAGGAGAGTTTTGCCAAACAGTGTTGTAATGTGGCACTTGTTTGTAGCAGCTTTCCAGAAGGGGGAAAGAAAGAACATGGGTGCTTGCATGAACATTTTACAAGTGGAAACAACATGAAATTGTGAGCTGTCTGGAAGCAAAACAAACTAAACATACCCTGAGCAGGACAGAAGTAGCACACAAAGAACCTTGAATATAAAGATGTGACTGAAAACGGAACAGGAGAAACACAAAATACAATTGGGAAAAAAAAAATTAAAAGCAGGAACAACAAACAGCTTTCCAAATAAAAGTATTACTTCCTGTGAGACCTTTGGCAAATTACTCTGTTTCTCCATCAATACCATGGAGATAGTGTTTCCTGCTGTCACCACACCCCTAAAAACTTTAAACTCCTGATTGTAGAGAAATCAATCACAGAGAAAGGTGGTGGGGGTGTACAGAAGGTTTGTGCCTTAAGAATGTCAACATTCTGTAAGTGAAGTTTTAACTTTAATCTTCACTATTATGCTGCCATCAGGTTTAAGGCATGTTCTTTAACATATGGAATGAAAAAATACGCATTCTGTTTTGCTAAGCAAGCAGGTGAATAATAAATTAGCCTTCTATTTGTGGTCACCCTTCATGACACAACCAACCAAAAGCACAGAGAGAAAGGTTATGGCATAAGGGATTGCAGCCCCCAGCTGTGCTAAACTCAGGAGGCCACAAACACACAGGGACACAATCAGCCTCGGTCTGACCTGTGGTTTTCCCTTCCTTTTTTTTAAGATCACCATGAACATTTCTTCACCTTGCCCCATGGCTGTAAGCAGCAGACCTTTTGGGATGTGTCTATGTTTTGGCGATTTGCTTGAGTGGCAGAGGGAAGAAAGCCAATAAATCTCCTATACAGTGAACATAAGCTACAATTAGAAAGGCCCTCAAACCCACAGCTCCTCAGCTGCTGTGAATTGGCACAGATACATTAAAACTAATTGGCAAGATTCCTCAGGCAGCTCAAATCAGTGTCACTCCACTAAAGCTTATGAAGCAGCCCCAATTTGTAGAAGCTGGGGATCTGGCCTACAGCCTGTGCTGTGGTCCAGAAAGACCATCTGTGTTTAACAGAATCAGAAATCAAAAGGAAAGTCTTTACAATGTACTCAGTATTACTGAGACAAGTGATTTTCATGGTGTTAAGTCAGGTAGACTAAACAAGAGCTATAGAAGATAAAAACTAGTTCTTTGTTTCTTCTTCTGTATAGTTTACCAGGAAAAGTTATGTAATTTTGTGCAACGTATTCCATGAGGCAATGGAATGTGAAGACAAGAAGGAGACGACTGAGGAGGTAAGAAGGACAGGAATAACAGAATAAGGAATTCAAGCTACTTAATGAATTACAGGCACTAAAGTGTGCTTCCCTGCTCATGCTGAATTGATGTCAAACCCATTCCCACTGATGTCAGTGGAAAGAGTGGCATTACACAATGCTGCTCAGCAGCCCAAGGGAGGGGCAGCATAAAAGCAGAGGAGAAGGTTCAGGTAGTTCAGCTTTTTATTTTGGAAGCTATATTGAAATCTTCCATATTCAACTTTCACAGGAATTTGGATACCATTGTTAGCATTCCAATTGTTAAAGGCCAGATGCAGAGTTAAAGCTAGCGCAGCAATCAGCACAGGGGGAAGGGGATGGAGAAGTGGTGAGGGGAGATCATATCAATACATCTAAATTAATGTTTAGTGAATAGTGGTAGTGAATAGTGAAAAATTCATGTTTGGTGCTCTGTGGTAGAAATCAATATTATTTGTGCAAAGCCCTTCTGGGATGTCCAGCAAAAAGCAGTGCTTTTGTCATGTGATAACTCAGTCTTAAGTATCCTGTGGTGAGGAATTTATGATTGTCCTTACTTTGAAGAAGCTGCATCTGCACTCAGGAAGTCACTGAAAAGAAAGGGCTTGTTTATGTCTGCAACACATGCACACATGTATTTTCAGGGCACAGAATGTAAATGAACTGCTTTGAATTCCAGGGGACCAAGCACATCCCAAAACTTCTGGACACCAGAGTGTTTCCCTGTATCTGCTCATGTAATCATTGTTTGTCCTAGAGGCTAATGTATAAGGATGAGTAAAAATGAGACAGAGAAAATACATCTCTGCAGCTTTGACACAGGAAAAATTCACTGCACTTTACAAGCATCTGCCCTTAGCAGCAATTTCTCACCCTGTTCCAGGGTCACTTCTCACCCTGCTCCACCAGCTACCTGATCAATTCCCAGGGGAAAGTCTGCAGTGAAAACTCTTTTAAAACAGACTCTCCTCAAGACTGAAATGGTGCAGTGGCAGTGAGAAAATTTGCACACTGAGCGAGAATTTCTTCCAGCATGCAAAGTCAGAACGACTGAGGAGAGTAATTCTGCTTTAACTTTGTAATCTATTTTTAATGTTTGGAGATGTTTTGAATGATACTGAGAAAATATGTGTGTGGTTTTGAAAGAAAGGCTACCAACAAAATCGGTGCAAGCAATCTTGTGTAATTGGGCTCTGCTGGCACGGTGCTGACACAAGGCAAGCAGCTATTCCAGGCTAAGCCTCTCCAGGGCTCTGGCACTGCTTGGTGCTAACAGCACACAGAGCACGTGTGGTGCAAATTCAACTCTGTAACCACTGGTAACTCATTGAGAGGATTTAAGATTTCAACTAAACTACATCTGAATAAAGGTATGTGCAAGTTTATTAGTGCTAAGCAGATTTGCATTTCAGAAACAGAGCCTATTCCACAGCTGCTCCATCTTTTACACATTGCCAGTCCTTCAGCCTTGGTCTGGGGTCCAAAAGAGCCAGAAAGACTGCAGCCTGCCTTCAGTACTCTCCATGACAGAATCTTTTAAGCAAAATCTAGTTCTGTGTTTCAGCTGAAGTTAGTATTTGATCCACTGTTCACTACAAAGAATTATACTTCTCTTAGTCAGATTTGTTGAGCATGATCTGCAAAGATCAACATCCTCCAAAAGCTTTATCCTAAATATGATTATTAACACAAGAAAGAAGTACTGTAAGTATTATAAATTTCAGGTCCTTCTATAAATTAAATTATTGATTTTGAAAGGAGTTTTGCTTGAAAGATTCCATTTTTGTTTAACTTTATTTTAAAAGGTGCTTTCAAGGAAAACCTTGGTCCTGGGTCACTATTAAGTCTCAAAAAACCAACAACAATGTTTATTCACACACGACTAGTATGTCTCTTCTTTTTCATAAACAATCACATTCTTATCATGGCAGACAGGATCTTTGCAAAGTTCTGAACAAGGCAGGAACTTTCCTGAAGATGATTTTTATATAAATTGCTCTGGCATCGTGTAGTCTACCTAAGGATAACACAGATTTACTAGTTTGTATACAAACAGCATACTGGCTAACAATCACAATCCTTGCCTACATAATATCTGAAACAAAAGGTTTAACATTCTCCAAATTCCTTAAGTGCCACAGGTCCTTAACTCTCACCACTTCCAGCCTGACCCCTCATCTGCATAATCTTAAACAGAAGAAATATTTTTCATCCACATAGCACCAGCTGTCTTTCAAGTCTCTACCTTCCCACTAAAATAATCACCAATCCCAAACCATTCATTAGGGTCTTCAGTAAACACACAGCTATTCTAACATAAAAACTACGGATGTAAAAAGCAGCAGAAAGGTTTTTTTACAGCAATTTACTTTATTTATATAAAGTGAAGGAAAGGCATGTACCCTTGACAACAGAAAATGTTGGGATAGGGCAAAGAGATAAAGAAATACCACACTATATTCCATCTTAACTGAGTATAATCTGAAAATCATTAAATTATTTTTTTCAGGCTTGAGAGAGTCTTGGAAGCTTGGTATGTATCTTTAAGACCACTAAGCTGAAAATAATTAAATTGGAAATTCTGAGTTTTTTAAAAGGCATATCAAATTAATTAATGGAACATATTTGAGGATTTCAGCATAGTTGCCATCTGAGAGCTATAGCTGCACAGCCATCTTCATTAAATACATGCATAGCAATTCTGTTTCCCTGCATGTAAACACATCTAGTTTGCTTAAACGCTTCTAGTCTACTGGATAAGTTCCCTTGAGGAAGAGAGTACTCAGACAAAATGAAGATTCATAGACTTTAAATGTCATTCTTAACCACGGAAGATTTGCACATCCTGTTAGACATATTTTGTCTTCTTAGAACATGTTAGCCAATTTTGTCCTCTTTTCTAAGCTAAAAAAAAAAAAAATTCTTTTTCCAACACTCCAATCCCAAAGAAATTCAAATATTTAACCATAATGAAATCCTTTAAAGAAGTAGTAATTACTCAAGACACTAAGGCCTACTGCTGCTGTGCCTCCTCATTTTTTGTGGAGTACAAAAGATGACATCCTAGCATGTTTTTGAGCAAGTGTTCTCCTCATGCAAAGAGAACTGCAGACCAATCCCTATCAAATTCTTTTACTTCTATCGGCAGGGGAGGGCAAAACCCCCTAAGATCTTTCCTTTGTTTAAATGCATTTCCTGCCTTCCTTACTGCTGTAGACTGTGTTGTGACAGGCCTATTTATAGCCCAAAGAAAGGAAAAAGCACCACTGGAGGCAGGAAAACTAAGTTGGGAAAGAATAGAAGGAAGTGTGGCTGCCATTTAGCCAAACAATCTAGAACTAATTGAGCTGAAAGGAGCCCCAGCCCCAGTGAAGCTGCTGGGAGGGAGCAGAGCACAATCCCGCTTCTCTCTCCAGGGCTGCTGAGTGGAAGAGCCATGGGCAGGACACTGCTGGGAGCAAATAACCTCAGCATCTCCATATCCTGAGAAGAACTCGTTGAAAAAAGGAGAGTGATGCAAGTTGGATACCTGTCAAATTAAGGTAAGTGCCTCCTTCTGGCATTTCTGCTTGCTGCATGCTCCACTTCTTCTCAGGTGTGGCCAGGCTGGTACAGGAAAAAAGAATGAGCTTTGGAGAAGGAATGGCTACTGACTTTTAGATAAAAGTATAGCAGGATGGCTGATTTTTAGATAAAGAAATCTGAATTCACTCATGGATTCCTCAGAACTCTTCTAAAGCAAAAGAAGCCTTTGCCATAAATCCATGACATAACTGATGTTTTCCTGACTGGTGTCATGTTCATCTTACAGATTGTGATTAAGTACCAGAGAAATGTTGTGGTAAATCTGTGCCCTGAATGAAAATGTGATGCCAATTCTGCATTCACTTAAAATATAGATTTAGAGAAACACAGAGGGAGGGAGAAGTATATTAAATATATATTTATGCAAGAGGTATTAATATGGAATATAGAAATATATCAAAATGTATATAATGCAAGTTTTGTGATAATTTAGTCTTATAACGTAAACTTGAAGGTAGCAACTTAGCCTGAATTAAAGTACCTGCAAATTTCTTTCAGGTACTATACACAATATCACGCTATCATGACTGAGTGTGTAAAAAACTTCATTTTAAGATAATCAGTTTACACACCACATTAATTCACTGAGTTGCCATCAACAAGACACACTTCCAAGATGGAAAAATTGAGTTTTACAAGATTGCATTTGATTTCTTCAACTCTTAACATGTCCTTTGCACTTCTAACAAAGGGAACGCTGTTGTGATTTGCAGGCAGCAGAATAGAAGCTGTAGAATAACAGACTCAGGTTTTCATCATGCAAATTTCATGTTCTTTGAAAGATCTGTGAGAATAACCTTTGTATCAGTCTCATTTGTGTTAACACGTTGCCTCTAAGCATGTGCTATTCAGATGATTAATTTGTTATTGAGATGTTGTCCAGGATTAGTGGTTTATGGTAAAAAGTTGCTGGTGACTAAAAAGGAAGTGTGATGTGTTGTTATTCTACTGTATCCCCATAGGATGCTATTATGTTTAGAGTCTGCTATTGTGAAGATAGCAAGGCAGGATGTCACCCATGTAGGTGAAAAGCCTCGACAGGACAATTGTAAACAGCAGCAGTCAGCTGAACCCTGATCCAGGGAGGTGCCAAGCAGCAATCCCAATGAAGCTGAAGGCAAGGCTCATGGAAAGGATAGGGCCTTTCTTGGTGTGATTTCAAAGTACTCAGCATTTACAGTGATTCTCAGTAATTTACAGTAGTTCTCTGTGGTTATAAGCCTGGTCTTGTGAAGACTAAAATGGCAGTAAAACTAGAAGCTTTGCAAGAGAAAGCTCTTTAGAATGAAATTTGAGTAACTAGCATAGCATGCTCTCATGCAGGTAACATTCCTTGTTTTCAATTTCAGTCACTGATTGTCCTGCACAAAAACTAAACAGAAAAAAATAGTGGTTTAATTAAAAAATTTAGTAAACATTGCAGTCTCTGGTTTTGAATAGATACAATCATTTTCATGAGATGTTGGTTTCACAGCGACTGTAACACAGCTAAACAGTACACACCATATAATTCAGATTTATTCAGGTCAGCAGGACTCAGCACATTATTTTAAAGCTTAGTAGCACTGCATGAATGTAGCAAAATAGAAACATTTCCTTAGCCATGAGGAGAAGATCATTACAAATCAGCCAGTTACATTGTAGATTACAGGAAAAGGTGATCAAAAGCATACTGATGCACATTTGCCTTTGGAAAAAATACTACAGATGATACTTTAAAATTCCCTAATTAATACTCTTAATAAACACGCACATATAAAGATTCATTTCTAAGCTGCAAGCGTTCACATGTTGATGAGTTCAAAGTTTGCAAATAGAGGGTTTTATCCCTCTATTTGGGATAAATAGAATTGTGAGGAAAAAATACTTCACTGAAAGAGTGACTGGACACTGAAATGGGCTGCCCAGGGAGGTGGTTGAGTCACTGTCCCTGGAGGTGTTTAAAAAAAGACTTGATGAGGCACTCAGTGCCATGGTTTAGCTGATAAGGTAATGGTAGCTCACAGGCTGGGACTCCATGATCTCAAAGGTCTTTTCCAGCCTAGTTTATTCTGTGATTTCAGAAGGCTTAGAATGAAATTTACACCCCAGCACCTTATAAAATCTTACCACCTGCTAGGGTCTAATTACTCTGCAGGAGATTCTTTCTACATAAACACTTTTGAGTGTTCACAAGTACTAACAGAGCTGCAATTATTAAAGCTCCAAGCTAAAAATTAAATATGAGAATTTGATATAGCAGAAGGAAGTTGAGGTTCACATGCTTCCTACCCTGACATTATTTTACCACGTTATTAAAGAGCTTTAGAGTTGTCAAATAAATACCTCAGTCAGCTGTCACTACTGTGTGGACAGTATGGATTTCTGGTTCCAGGAAAGCTGACTGACTTGAAGAAAAATCACATGACTTAAAAAGTAATGCACTTTGGGTGACAAGTCATGCCATGCTTTCCTGCAAAGCTAGCTCAGGTTTGGTAAGATTTATTATTCCTCATGCAATTGCTCCAGTGTAAGCATCTTAATTTCTCTCTAAGCCCTTATTCCACTACCAGACACTCTTACAAGGAAGCTTTGTGCTCCAAGTCACCATTTAGTAGGGCCCACTAACATTATAGGAAAAAAGAGCACAGAATTACAAGTGTTTGGAGTAGTCAAAGCAAGACTTTTCAATAACTCATGTACAGTCTACAGTACAGTGTCACTCAAGAAACAGAACTGGGGAAGAGGGAACACAAAAAGAAACCCAGTTAAAACACATTAAGACATCAACATTCAGTATTGCATAGCATCAAAATAGTTCTACAAAGAGATGCAGCTGTTCAACACAACATAATTGTTAGTGTTAACAAATTTTGTTGATAATGTCTAAAACACCTAGCTCATAACTATGTGCTGAATAGCATCCTGACTCATGGAAATGTTTATGCAGGTGCTTAAATTTAAGCATATGGATAGTTTCACTGATTTCAAGCAAAATTGTTTCAACAGACTGATAAAATTTAAAGCCTGGCAGAGTCATTAGATCATCCAGTCTGACTATAAACACAGCATGTTAATTTCACCATATTTTCTCATATCAAAAATCCAAAAGCTTTCCTGCTTACAACAGAAGAGTATGGATAAAAATTTAAGAGGAAGATCACAATGTTCTACACACATGAGTAGCAATCCACAACAGTGAGAATTGCTCAGGCTGACACAAATCCTTCAGCTCAAATGGAAATTAAATGTGCAGGCTTTGCACCAACTTACTGCACAAGGGTGAAGGTCAGTGTGTGTGTGGAGGATGGACTGTTTCTCCCAGAAGTCTCTGTGCTATCAGAAAAAGCCATTAACTTTGGTTGCTTTCCTACTCTTCTAGTGGACTAGAAAAGTACTGTTGCATAAGCATGGGTTTCAAAAAAAGCTTCTTTAAAATCAGTCTTTATGCCAAAGTGCAGATAAATTTTTTTACCTAAAGTTCTCTCATTCACCCAGCCCATGTGCAAATTGTGGTAAAAAATAAGGAGCCATTGTTCAGGAACAGATGAAACATAGCTACATTAACCAAATAGAAAAATACATCTAGAATGAATTTGTCAAATCTCCTACTTGGTCACACCTAGGCAGTTTAAAATGACTGATTATCTGAACAACAGATGAGAAAAAGTGGGAGACATGACCTGGGGTCTCCTTTCCAAGGATTAATAACAGTGGATTTCTGCTGCATGAACACACAGCAGCAGAAGTGGTGTTGGAAGGATATGTACAATATATGGTATTAACAAAAAAAGAAGAGGGGGAACAAGAAAGACTGTCTTGGAGTACAAGTCCACCTGATCATGCAGGTATCTTCATGTCTTAGGTTACAAAAAAAAAATTGTGTTGAGAAGTATTTTTGTGTTTATCTTCTTTATCTTCTTCTTATGTAAATTGAGTTTCAGGGTTGGTAATCTCCTGGTTACTTAGTATAGTACTTCCTGGGAAGCAGATGGGTACTCTAGGGGAAGGAAAAGCTTTTCCCAGCTTTTGGCAGCAGGGGGAAATGACAAACACTCTAACTTATGTAGAAGTAGATTCAGGTCCTCCGCTCTTCTCTAAACTCAGTGCAGCAATTTGCTCTCATGTGGATGCCATCTCTGAAGTGTCCCTTCCCAGCTCTCTGTCTAGGCATGATTGCAGACCCATCTCTCACAATGGTCCCCAACAAACTCTGGACTCAAAAAACTGCACAGTGCAAAACACAGCCCTGCTCCAATGGTTCTGTAGTGCGGCACCACACAGCCCCAGGGAAATGAAGATGCAAAGTGGCCACCCTCTTGCCAGTATTGCAAGGAGGATGTGCCACTTGGTCCAGATAGCAGAAATGCAGTGAGCAGCCAGAGCAGTTTTGGTGTGACACAGAGCTCTGTGTGCAGTCTGCTCTGCCAACATGGCCCAGCCATGCACCAAATAACTCCATTGGAGGGGCTGGATGGAGGAATTCAAAGTCAAGCTAACGGGTCTGGCATTGTCTCACTAATTGATTAATGACTGTTTATATTATAGAGCTGTAATTCACTTGAGTTAGAAAGAGCAGAAATTAATGAGTACCAACATCTCTGTTTAGACAGCTCAGCATTCTTAGAATCCTTTATATTCTAACACACCTTTTTTTCCAGCATAGTGTTCCAGCATAGTGTTCCATTGTTATTTTGGATTATTACCGTACCACAATTATCTTGGAAGGTTAGAGACAAAGATAAATCTTCAAAGATGAGGTCATTACTAAAGGGAAAAGGAAAACCAAATTCAGTCTCAATTGAACTACAAAATATGCTTCATAACTTCATAAATGGGAAGAAGCAAGAGAGAGAAGTGGATTAATGCTGAATTTTTCCATGCTGCTTGACCTCCTTCCCAAGCATGGATAGTCTCTTCTTTCTCTCTTAAAAAAAAAAAGAAAAGAGAACTTTCAAACTGCCTTCATATAGTGCTGTGGTTTCATACTGAACACAGTTTGTGTGGAATTCTGGACCCAGCACATCACTCTGATATCATGTTTTTCATCCAGATATATTCCATTAGGAATAACTGTCTTAAGCAATAGTTAAAAGCAGTAAAAATGTAAAAGGGGAGGATAATGTCCTTATAACACTAAAAGAACTTGAACTGGAACTAACAACAGAGAAGGGCCCAGAGTAAAACAAGTGCAATAAATCCAGCAGTTATATATAGAGACCTTGGCCCCAAGGGGCTCTGTCATACAAAATATTAAGTGTTGTAACTATAATAAGCAAATCTCCTCTCAACTAAGGAGCATGGAAGCAATAGACTCTCTCTTGTCTTTACACTGAATGCTTCATACATAGTAGGAAGGCACAGATGCATGCAAATTCACTCATCCCAGAGTAAGCTGGGAGCATGAACCCTGCGACATTTGCAGCAGATTTCCATCAGGCTGCTGGATAGCAGAGTCTGACTGACAAACATGCTGTATGTTGGACTAAGTGGAGATCCTGCCTGACAGTTCTGTCCAGGTAGGCATTTGTGATCCATGCCTCACTTTACAGTGCATTAAAATGCTACTGTTCATAAGTGAGCAGTGCATTAATTTTTTAGTATTTTGACAGAAACTGTTAAAAAAAGGTCAGAGAGAAGAAGGAAATAGGCTTGGTTTTTTTTCCTCTTTTCTGGGTCTGTTACTAGTCTCCATTGTTTCCACTCTTGCAATGTCAATGCAAATGGACTATGTCCTGCTGCAATTTGGCATGTAGTGCTCTAAGCTGGTATTTAGATACTCAGTACCAGCCTGAGCTGAGTCACTGAGGAAAGACTGACTTGCCAAGCCAAGAACCACTGTGACATCAGTGGTGACAACATGTTTGTCAAAATTAGTAAAGTGAAAAAACTTAAACTTTTTTCACTATTCATGTGTAATACAAATTTGGCAGATATTCTCTCTGTTGTAAAATTTGAGTGAAAATAATTCTCAGAAATTATTTATACAAGACAAAGTTGAGAGCAGTTGAACTTACACTAGGATAGACAAGTAAAATGCAGTAAGCTAGGTACTTTCAGTAAAACAGAAGTAAATGCATTTTAAAATATAAGTTTTAAATATAAATTGAAAACTTTCTGAGCAATTATAATTTCGTTTAAAGTCTGAGAGAGGATGCCATGAAGAACTCAGAAAAAAGCCCTGATGTCATACTCTTGGTCTCTTGTATCCATTTGCACCAAGTGTGGGAAAAAACTCATACTTACTGGAGATTTTTAAATGGTAAAGGAAGTATTGATTAGCTCAAACTTACCCCATGCAGAAAAGACAACAAAAACTGAGAACTGCTGTACATTCAACATCACAGCAATGTCCATCCTTGTTCAGCACATCACTCACCATGAGGATGGCTAAGGAAACCTGGAGAACAAATCTCTTCCAAATACACAAGTCTGTTTAGAAAACTTCAATCTAGACAGTATTGAAAAAAAAACCCTTTATGACAGATGTGCTTTTGTGCTACTGTATCTAAGCCTAGAATTACTGAACACTCTTCAAGCTTGTTTCTGAAATGAGCATATCCACCCTGTGGAATGTAACTATTCAATGTAGTTGGTAACCGACAATGAAGAGCTTTTGTTGTTTTGGTTTTTTGGTTTTTTGCAATCATGGGTCTATTGTCACTGCTACAGAAGCTGTCCTTAGTGCCTGCTATCACTGCATGGCACAATTTCACCCTGTCTCTTAGCAAGGGAGATGTCAGCCTGCTTTAGCATTCAGAGTGCAGAACAACTTTTATTTTTCATTCCACCTCTGTACTTCAAGGTGAAACAAAATCAAGTAAAGTGAACAGAAAATAAAGAACAGTACTCTTACAATAATAGTAACAATTTTAATAATTAAAATTTCTTACACATCTATATAAGGAAGAAACTGAGAATTTCCAACTCCTCTGTAAGTACTGTGGGCTTTGGAAAGGCAGGAATAAGTGTGATAAGGGTTGTCTTGTGTATGGGGGTATTTTTGTTTGAGTAGGTTTGAGGTTTTCATTCATCCCATCAGTCGTTGTCATCCCCCTTCTAAATCTGAGAACCAAAGACAGAGATAAAATAAGACCATCCCCCATTTTTCATGCCAAATTTGTAATCCCTAAAGTCTAGTGTGTCCCTATACTTCTTTAAAAAAATATCACATAAGTTAATATACAATTCCCATTAACTTGCAGCTGTGAGTGCACAGCATTTCCACAAACCAGTGTACAGATTCCAAGGTGGACATCAAGAGGAGGAAAGAAGGAAAAGGAGGGAGGTCCCACCAGTAATGTACATGAGAGAAAAGGCTGCATTCCACCTTTACCATTAAGCTTCACCCTTCCACCTAGGATCTCTACCTCCTGGATCCTCTCTCCTTTACTCTTATAGGTGTGCACTTTACAGTTGGATGACATTCATCCAAACAGGTGATCCTCACAGGTCACTTCTAACTGAGATTATTCCATTCCGTTCCGTTCCATTCCATTCCATTCCATTCCATTCCCTCTCCTATCCCTTCCATTCCAGGCATTCTGCTTCTGGGTTTTCCACTAAACAGACCAAGTGCCTAGGAGAAAACTAAGAGCCATCCAAAAGTGGCAGAAAGACAGCCTAGAGGACAAGCCAGAGCCCCTCTGGAATGTGGCATGATGAGCACTGAGGGCACAGACTACTGGCAAGTGGCTTAATTCCCAGAGAATTCAGGAGTCACAGTAAAAAGTGAAAACCTTTGTCAGAGGCTTATAACTGGGTTGAAAGTTTATTAGGTCAATAAAAAAATCCCTCACTGCCTGACATGGTGCAGCTGAGCTGTCAAAAAGCAGGTCTGTACTTCATAGACTAGAACTACTACTGTTTTTCAACTTGAAAGACATGTTTAACAGAGCACAACAACTTTTTCCATCCATAATTTCTGACAATAGAATTATTGGTTATTTTAGCTTAATTCACAAACTCTGAATTTCAGATGGGTACACAGCATATCAAACTTCCATTTAAATTATTATTTTCTCATATACTTAAATCATTGATAGGCACTGTTTTCCAATGAAAAGCAAGCAGCAGCCTTGACTCTAAGCATTGCTCTAGGCTCACTTATGACATTTAATTGATGATATAAAGGAAGCATTGATTTCAAGAGTTATATCCAGGGATGCCCTAATTTAATAACTGATCCTCTCAACTCTTAGTCTCTTAGAGGTAATGTGACTACTGGGTGCACCCTTGGGCACGAAAGGGGAGGTGCAGTGGGCATTTGCAGTACTCCTGTGCCCCCTAGAGCATTACATTGAAGAGCCTGGAACTGACTTAGATGGCTAGGGATGTAATATTGCCCATAAATGTTTAACACTGATTTAATGTAAGGTAAGGTTGAGAGCCTTATATGCAGTATTTTCAGCAAAACTTCCTATCTGATATGCCCCTCATATGTCCTTCAGCTGGAAGCTGTGTGCAAGAGCTGTTGCACTATTTATAGCAGCCCCTTTAGTCAGACTTAGGTATTTATAAAGCATCCTGTCTGGTGAAGGCTTCCATGGTCTGCTTCCATTCACTTCAGCTGATAGTGAAGGCTATGTAATGTCTGGACAGAGGCAGAGCAGCAAAGCAGGCAGTTTGTCTGTTAGGTTTGAGTTCTGTGTGTCCTAAAAGGCCAAATACAGTGCAGCTATTTAGTAAACAAATATAGTAACACAGACTTGCAGTTAGTATAACCTGACATTTATGTCCACTGAGAGTCTTACACCTGTTCCATACATTCCAGAAGAACATGTTAACAGAAAAGAGACATTTTTAGGCAACCCACAAAACAGAGGTCCATAACTGCCATATGGAGAATAGAATATAGAAAGAGAGAAACAACAGTTAAAAAAACCCATTAAATAAACCCTCTCCTACCATAAGGAGAGGCTCTGGATCTATTTATCCAGCATCAGTAAAAGCAGAAATCTTCCTGATCTCAACCCAAACCAAAATGGACAGCTGTTCCATTCTTTAGCTCCTTGAGGCTATTCTAAAAGCTATCTGTACTATACTATGTGACATTAAAAATTTTACCTGACACATTCCTATCACAATTCAGTGCTAACTGTGCTTATTTTTTGTTGTTTCTTTTCAGTACTTCTCAGGTCTCATTTCAGCATGGCTGAGAAATCTGCCAGTTTTTATTTGAGGCATTAATCACAGAATCTTTGGAGTTGTAAGGAACCCACAAGGATCATCGTGTCCTACTCACAAATGAATGTCCATGGAGAAAGAAATGCACCCTTTTCAATCCAGTCTACATTTGTTTTCTCAGCAGAAAGAGAAGGCAGAATACTGTTGTATTCCACACAGCAAAGCTTTTTCATATTTAAGATGCTATCTGATAGATGTAAGAACACAATTTTTTTGTAGCTGCATTAACTACCTGATCTTCTTTTGTATGTCAGTATTTCTTTTAACAAACAGGAAAGAATAGAAAAAAAAAAAGAAAACCTCCACAAAAATTTAAAGACCTTTATTTTCAGGAATTACACCCAAATTATTTCTCTGTTCTGTTTCACAATGACTTGAAGCTGTCTGTCTAGCATGAGGATAGATAAACTTTTTCCCACATAAACTGCAGTTTATGGAAGTATTTACAGATCCATAAAAATCAATTTATTTGGCTACTCATTTCAGAAAGTACAAAGGCTACTTTTCTTTTTAGGGAGTGTATCCCAAGTTGTTTGTAGAATATTGCCATTCAGTCATTATCATCAAATTATGTTCCTATGTGGAGCGTGGCTACCAAATAGAGACAGCTATTCAGTGCAGAGTGATGACGTTGTACTCTGTGCTATTTCAAATGGCCCAGGCACTACCTGTATTTAATCAATTATATGAATGGGTGCTGATAAATGGAAAAGAGTGCAGTTGATATTGCATAATCAGAGAAATGGACAAAGTAATAAAAATTGTATTTGTGGACAAATAGATTATTTTGGAACACATTTCAGTCATGTTTTCTTCAGTATCAACAAGGAGTAATTTTTCTCAAAGTTGTAAAGAAATTTAGTATTTAATTTAATTTTAAAGTTGCATGTGAAGTTCTCTTGCCCTTGATCTCAGTGCATTTTAGGGGAAATGAAATGGCATTTGTCAAGGATAACTCATTTGGTCAATGGGCTGTGCCTTAAAGCACAGTGAGTGCCTTCTCCTTTGTCTGAGCGAGGCCAGGTGCTCACACCCAGTTCTGTAATCCATGGCCAGGGCCTGCTGGAACTTCCAACTCAGTTTTGCCAGGGCAGCTCTCGGTCCCCCTTGGAAATTACCACTCCTCCAGTGGCCTAAATTTAAATTATCTCGTTCCTCGTGGATTTATTTTTCATTTTTGAATTCTTGGTTTTTACAGCCTCCTTTTTTAAAGCCTCCTCAGCAGCTGTGCTGGGTCACAGAGCCCCATGCCCTGCGACAGTCTCTTGGAGCAGCTTGCTGAGGTGCTGCCAGCCTGACTGCGCACCAGGACACACCTGCAGCAAACATTCCCCGTTTCCCAGGCCTTCCTCCTCCCTCTGCTCTGACCTTCCTCGGGCCAAGAGGAGGCCAGGTCTCATACAAAGCTCAGGCTCTTGGAGGAGGAACCCCAATCCCACAGCTCCTTCGCCCCCCAGGCTTGGACAAGAGCCTCCCCACCTACACCCAGGCCTGGCTGGGTTGCGAGAGCTCCTTCAAGGCAGGAGTTTGTTCTCTGGAAATTTGTTTCTCCAGAGTCCCAGGAAACAGGAGAAGCTCACAAGGGCAGGTGTGGGTATTAGCACAAGGGCTTCTTCCCTGCTCCAGGCTATGCTGGCAGCACTGGTGGCTGCATGGTTTTGTAACCATGTGCTGGTTTATATAATATGAAGAGCTGGGTAAGGTCGAAGGAAGCGACCTGAGTTACCCTTTGTCACTGCAGACTTCATCTTCAGGGATTTGCTGGCTTTCATTGGATTCTGATAGATGTGCCAGTTAGATATGCTATTCTATTTTATCCACTTTAAAAACAGGCACCTGGCTCTGAGAAATTCCTTTAATTTGCCCAAATCTTGGTTGCAGCACTATCTATTGGTGCAGTTTGCATTTCAGAAAAATACCCTACAATGCCCTTTGTAATCCAATGAGACCGTGCTGTCTTGCAGGATCTGGATTGCTTACCAAATATCCAAATACCATTACCCTGTCCTGTAGTGATATACTTCCAATCTTGCCACTTTGCAGTACTGCCAGGGTTTCAGCACAGTGTATCCTATATGCGGGAGGGAAATTTCAGAAATTGAGAAAATTATCTTTTGCACCTCACCCTTGAAATACCATTGACTGTACGCCTTTGTCCCTAAATACCTAAATATCTTTAAATGTGTGACCAAGCTAAAGGGAGTTAAGTGTAAAGTCTCAGGTGAATTTCAGTAATGTGTGACTACCTATCACCCTGGAAAATTCCAGCAAAACCTGTTCCTTTCTTGACTTCAGCATTTCTCCTTCATTTGTCCTACATCTGGGAACATGGGGATAAGGATGCTTTTTTTTGGTCTCTCTGTTTAGACTGATAGTCCTCACCTCAAAGGGTCTGTCTCAGTCTGACTATACAATGTCTGGCAAAATGCAGCCACATAATCCGTGATGTAAAAACATCAGATGCCAAAATTAAAATTATCTCTAGTATTAATATTCATCACTCTACTGTCCAAACATAAAAGATTGTAATATTATCCTTAAGAACACCTAATCCCCAAAAAAGTGGGGATTGTTCATATATTTTGCATGATCACTGGAGTGGCCTGGTGTTAAAGACACTAGGAACACAACAGTTTTAAATTTTACTGTTGCTGTTTAAAATCCTGTATTAAAACACAGCAAAGTCTGAAGTCAGAAAAAACCCTGAAGCCATCAGTGGGGATGTGTTTAACTTTCCACTTGTGCTGCCCCTACTGTCGATTAAGGCTTATCTACAGTTTGGTGTTAGTCATTAAAAAAAAAACCTACCAACAAAAAACCAGAAGTTATGGAGCACATAGTGCCGCGTTCCAGTCAAATGCTTTAGCAAAGGCTGCTATTATGAAAAGGATTTTCTAATAGGGGGAATAATGATCTTCAGATTCTAACCTCCTGGCACGGCAGTGAGATTTATCAGGAGGGGCATGTGACTGGTTAAGACACACAGCCCCAGCTTGAAGGAAACAGCTGCTCATTTCATGCTTTAGCACTTGGCAGCTGGACAAGGAAGGGTGATGTTTGTGTTGAATACCTCTGCAGAACCAAGTACAGTAAGTGATTTTCTCTGTTTTTGATTTTTTTTCTCCTAAACTGTCACTGCTTTGTCGTTGTCCCATTTTCATCCTAGACCTTTCATAAAAATGCTTGAAAGAGTGAAGCATATTTCTGAAACTTCACTGATAAGCAGTCATTCATGCTCAGATTGCCTGCATTTTTCTGACCTGTGATCAACAGCGTTGTTTTTGGTCTTGCAGGAACAAGGCAGGTAAAGTGTTTTACCCTCGTGTTAGCCAGGAAGGGACTATGGTGCTTATTTACTCAGATGATGGAGGGAGGAGGCTGTTTATGATGACTTTTGCACGTTATGTATTTTCCTTTCTCTGTAGAGCTAGTCAATAGGTAGTGATGCAACTCGAGTATAGAGAAATTTCAGTGTTTGCCTTAAAAGTACTAGTGTAAGGAATTGATAGAGGTGCTCCCTCAAAACAGTGTAATCTGAGCAAAATTGCTTGTGACTGGTTTCTTTCTGAGGGTCAATGAGAGAGGGTTTGATTTTTTTTTAATGGAAAAGGTACAAGTAGAGAAATGCAGGAAGACTGAAGATGTACTGATTAAGATATTATTGAGCCATTCTGAATAATAATGCATAATTAGATTGTGAAGATTGAAAAAATGTAAAAAACAGGGAGGGAGTCTCCTAAATTTCTAAGTTCTTAGTTCAATTTCTTTTTGGATACTTGCATGTTTTGTGGTTTTGCTTCATGAATGATTGATGTCCCTGTCTGATAATTTTTGACTCTTACGGTCTGAAGTTTTCTTTCAAAACCAGAGTGTAGGATACATAAAAAGGAACTTTTGATCAATTATTTACATAGAGATGAATCAGATTTCTTTGGAGGAAGACTTAGGAGGAACAGGAACAGGTGAATGAGTGATGGATATGTGATATGACTAAGGTGCTCTGTGGAAGGTTAAAGAGGGGCAGACAGAGCAGTGGGGTCCTGTTGGGGAAGGTCTAAGGGTAAAAACTGACAGGTTGCATGCAGTCTCTCCTTTAAACGTGGGGAGAATAAGCTTTTGAAATATTTCTTTCATAAGAAAATGAAACATTAATTTTTGAGGACTTTTCTTTTAAACCATAGTTTATGATTTTGACAGTTAATTGGAAATTTTATGGGAAAATATCAATCAGTTTCAATTGTTCACAAAACCAGAAGTCTGTGTGGCTTCCTGCCTGTGTCTCCAAGGGTAGACTGCCTTTGAACCAAGAACTGAAGCACTCTCAGCACACTGCAGCATCCCATGGGGATGCTGTGGAACACCACTAAAGGAGCAGGCCTCCAGCTCCTGGGGTACCCAGCGTTGTCTCAGGAGCCCATGGTGCCCTGGGCAACTTGGCTGCAATGGGGCCCCTCCAGCCTGTCCCCATCCTCATTCCATGTGGGGCAGGGAGAATAACTTGTTTCCTGTCACTTTTCATTACTGATCCCAGAATAAGTTTATTTTTCTTCAGAACTGTAGGAATTCTGATTTTGAGTAAGATTATGCCGTGGTGTGCTTGTTTGCAGACACTGTATTTTGTATTTGTAATGAGTGCTCTGCGATAAGTAAACTCGCCAGGACTTGTTGTAAAACAAAGTTAAACCCCAAATCCACCAGAAAACAGACATGAGCTCAGTCCATACCTGCTGTAACTTCTTCCTCCCTGCTTCTCCACAAGCACAGTGCCAGTGTTGGTGCAGGAGGTTGATGTAAAGCCACATGGCTCTGCACCTGCTGGACTGTGAGCCACCTATACACACCTCTTGTGCAGCTGATTAATTCTCCTGCACAGCTGGGAATTGGGTGTAATATAAAAGAGACAAAATGATGATTACAAAGTAAACACTGGATAACTGCACTACTGAACTTGTCTTCAGGTAATGTCTTAACACATCTTGTTATAGTGGTAGCAAATTGTCACAAAGAAATGTGGTGGGAGAGCTCAGTTTTGTGCCTCTTTACTGTTGGTTATAAAGGTAATTTGCAATCAAGGAGAATAACTCATCACTTGGATCTGCAAAGTTTAAGACAAAAAACCCCTGCTTTATTTACAGCTTCCAGCTGTCATTACTGTATCTGATTCTGAATTAAATTCAGGGCTCATGATTAGACTTTTCAAATCTCTGTCCACAAAATGAAGAAAACTTGATCACCATTGCAAGATTCTCAAGAGTGTAACTGTTTCAATCCTTATCACTAACTCATTTTGTCAAGAATATTTACTGTTAAACACAGCCAGTGTACTTTGAGAAATAAGTGCAGTCTTCAGGCTCTCCTCACTTTTTGGCTTTTCTCGTGAATTCTAACTGCAATATCTGTCACTGCAACATTAGACATGGAGCACCACTGGGGCACACACTGATTTTGCACTTGAGCAGAAAACACAGCCTCTGTACCACTACCTTTTTATACTATTTTATAAAATCCTGATCTCATAAAAAACAATGCTCAGCTTCTTGAATATACACCCTCATTAAGTTAATGTAAGTCAAGGCAGGTCTGCATAGGCATGAAGCACATTAATTAAATCTCAGCATTCTTTGTTCGGAAGGGCTCTGCCCTTGCATTTCCCCTTGATGGGCCTCTAGGAAGCCCAATATGTAACTGAAAGTTCCTCCTGAATTGTTTTTTATTCTGTTGTATGGGACATTGGGTAACAGTGAGGACATTGCTGTCCCTGTGCAGAAGCTCACTGCAGACCCTGATCATTGAGAGCATCATAAGATTCCTGTTAAATCTTTTCCCTTTACTCTGAGGAAATGATCAGGGAAGCCTGGCAGTTCTCTTGTGGGTATATTTTTGCTCCATATCAAAACATGCACTGAGGAGCAGCTGCAGTTGTGCTAGCCCCTCTCTCTAGTTGAAAACGCCATTGTACCAGGGAGCCCCTCCCAGGATATTCTTGAATAAAGAGAGGAAACTACTTTTAAAAATACTGTAAGGGCACTTGTGTCGTTTTCTTTTCTTCCTAAGCTACCCAGGCCTAGCTACAATACATTTGTACAGGTACTCTAAACAAGTGAGTGTTTCCTTTTAACATATTTATGGCATATTCACTTTTTGCTGCTGAATTTGATAAATTTGTTTTCAAGTTGGCCCTTTCTAACAAGTCAGAAATAGCAAGGTTTAGAGTTAGAATCAAAAGCCTGAAACAAATTCTCAGGTCTTCTGGTTTTGCTCTTCTTTGCTTTTCTCTATGTTTTTCTATTCAATGTGAATAGCCAGTGAAGTAGTACTTTTTCATTAATAGGTTTTCTTATTGGTATAACATATCTAAAAACCACCTAACCACCAGAATAGAGGTTTTGTGACAGGGGGGGAGCTTTTCTCTTGTAATGGATGTAAAAGATTAGCAGCTACAAGCACCAGCAACATCAACAAAACAGATTTGATGAGTCCAGCTCAGCTACAAAGACTAATCCTGCAAATACATAGGTATTTGCTGAGCTGAATTCATGAGAGATCCCATCAGAAAGCTCAGCTAACCTCTAAGTGTGTGGATCAACGTGTAGGTGTGTGGAAATACCCACAAGGCTGATGTTTACAGCTCAGCAGAAAATACAATTACCCCTGAGAACTGCTCTGGTTGTTTTGGTGGCCATCTGCTGTCTCACTTCTCTGAATAACTGCTCCCCTTGACCACATTCAAATAAGTGAAATGGTTTGACTCTCTCTACAGAGTACTCTCCCACCATATGTGATTTATGCATATGCTCCTTACTAATGATGTGGAGTTTCTCAGGCAAGGGGAGTGGGCTTCAGCATCTTCAGAACCTGCCAGGCATAATAATATGTGCAAAATTAGTGACACCTGAGCTATTCTTGTTCAGATACCTCGTATATTTAGTTCCTGCAAAGAGAAAATAACTGTATAATCTTAAATTAACATAAGTTTAATGTTAATGACCCAGGAGTATGTCTACTTTGGACTACCACAAAAGTCATACCAAGCTTAATATACAGTAGCTGATATACACATATTGATATTACATGTTATATATATATATCAGTACATTTCCATATACAGCCCCTTCCACTCCTGTTAAAACTGCCTCTCTTTTCAACCCCTTCTGTGGAAACCTGTCCCACTCAGAGCAGTGATGGGCTTGTGCAAGGGGGTCTGGAGTGCAAGATCTCTGAGATGAGCAAGGACTCTCCATTATTTCTGGAGTATATTTTACTCCCCATGCCTGAAACAGGTTGACAATTTTCAACAGAGAAATCAGTCTCAGAGGCTAGAATTTAAGTAAGTCATACATGATATGGTCAAATAGACTGAACATGGCTTGTATGAGGGTATTTGCATGCTTATTAAACATGTTGATAAGGCTGCCTTTGACACATGACCAAAGGTTCATATCTTCTTTGTCGTAATGCTCTTTAATGTTGTAATGTTCTTTAGAAAGATGAACATTTTTCCAGCTAAAAATCTGGTCTCAACAAATTGAATTTCCCTAATCTGAAGTAGCATTATTACAGAAAGGCTTCTATTCATAACCCATAATTCACTTTGGTCCACCCAGTCCATAATCCTGGTGCTGGTTTGTGTGGCACACATTGGTAAATTGGTTGTTTCACAGCAATGCATTGTTTGAGCCCAGAGCCTGTTGGGAAATTTCTGGTGTTTGGAAAATTCTGGTGTTGCTAGTGGGAAGTAAAAAAAGCCCAGCTTATGCAAATTCATACTTGATTACCAGTGGAGAAAACTACATCAGAAAGAATTTGCTGAATTAAGGCTTGAGTCAGCTCATTATCTGGATATATATATATAGTGATTTTTGTCCTCCAAATCAGAATAGCCATGACATTCCAGCCTTATCACACTGTTCATGAAATAGCTTCCTTAAAAGACTAACAATCTCCTCTGCTAAAGATGTCTTGCCTGCTTTAGCTTGCTTACTCATGTTCTACTTTGCTGAATTCATGAACACATACTTCCTGGAACAGCTGCCACCCTTCCTAAAACTCTTGGTTTCCAGGCCCTGCCCTACTGACTGACTGTCTGTATATTTTTATCTTAAGTGGGAATTGGGGCAGGAACTAGAATTCACCTTTTTCCCCTCCTCTTGAGTGAATGCTCATCCCCTTAGATTACAAGTCATGCTCTTGCTTGCTTGCTCCCTGCAGACTAGAGACTAAGAGACTTCAAGTCATATGGAATTAAACTGAGGTTCTGAGGATGATAAATCTCCTCTGTAGTCTCAGCCAAGATAGTGTGAGGTCTGCAATCCTTCCATTAGCTGGAAGAGTTGGTCCTGTACCTCTCATAGCTTTAAGGAGTGTTCAGAGCTCTTGGAAAAAGAATTTGGGCATTGTGACTGCACCTATGTAGTGTGGGATTGACATGTTAGGTGTGACTAAAGGATGCTTAACACGGACAAGGCAGGGGACTTTCATGTGTACAGATCCCAAAAGGATTTAGGAGTGGCCTAAGGAGGGAGCTTCTTGATGTTACTGACTCAGACTTTGGTATCAAGAGTGCAGAAAGAGCTTACAAGCTCTAGACAGTCGCCTTTGGGGTGAGGAGGTGAGAAGTGGGAGACCAGGCTGAGCAACATACCCCTGGCGTCAGGCTGTAGAAGTAAATGGGAACCAGGATTTGGGCTCTTAATCCTTCTTTTGCATCTAGTTCTCAGCTCATGTTGCAGAACTAAAATAAGAGATGTGGTTTTCAGATTAATGTATCTTAAGTTTGCCTCTTGTCTGTGTTTCAAAACCATCTCCTTTTTGAATACTTGAACTGATTTAATGATATTGAATTAGAAATTGGTGTAAAATTTGACTTGAGCATGGTTACCTGGTTTACCAGTGCTTATAGAAATATAGTTTGCTCCTGTAAGTAAACTTGAAAAGGATGGCAGCCAGTCTTTCAATGGTAAACACTGAGGGAAGAAAAACAAGTCTCTAAGCCTCTAAATCAGCTTTTAAATCAAGATCTTTCACCCTTTAATTTCTTCCCTTTACTTGACCACATTTTTCATTTGATATTACCTTTACTACATAGCTGCAGGATATATATATATGGGTTTTTTTAATTATTGGAGTTTAGCATATCTGTAAGGAAATCCTGATACGGTTCTTTAAATTTGATGATTATATGCTAAGGAGTAAAGAGTTATGGGTGTCCTCTATGAATTCAAAACAAACACGTTTGGATTAATTCAATAAGAGTCTTTCAAGTTGCTTGGGATGGTCTGAACTGGCCTCTGCAAAGTTGTTATACTACCAATTAACTGGCAGGGTTTTATCTACCACACCAAACGTGTACTGGGTGCAGTATGTGATTCTCAGCTGTTACAGCTACGGCATCTGCTCTTGCTGCTTTTCAAATAATGGTGAATCCTTAGCATCCATGAGCTTTAAAGGATTACAGTGTTGTATCTTAAGACATGAGCTTTGCAAACTTAACCAAAGGGTGTTGATAAGGTTTGTTTTTCTGGAGTCCTGTGGTAGTAGTGTGTTCTGTGTCTGTGGAAGTGGGATATTTTTGTAGCTTCAATCCTGTGTTAGATACTTTTTCATGCAATAAATATATAACTGCCAAAATAATATTGGCAAAATAAATATCAAAGTTGCTTGTTTGAAGTATTACTTATTAAAGCAGGAACTGTGAGACACTTTTCCTCTTTTTTCTATGAGATTTTGTTTTTACACTGCTCCTTCCCCTTTTTCAAGTTATCTTGCTGTTCTGTATATTTTTATATACAGCACATCACTCGCTTTTTAAAGAAGGCATTTAACTTGTTGGCTGCAAGCTGTCTTATTGTTAGGAAGGTACGTGGTTATTAATAAAACTCACTCTGGTCCAAGAGCTTGGATAGAGGAATATAGGTGACACTGTTCTCATATCCTGTACTGTGGGGACACTGTTCTCATATCCTGTACTCTGTAGACTTGTATCGCAAACAGTTTTAGAGGTTTGCTGCTTCTTCATGTTTGTACTAACCAGTGCATGTTTCTTAGCAGACTGCTTTGTGAGGAAGCAAAGTTTACTTGTATCACAAACAGTTTTAGAGGTTTGCTGCTTCTTCACGTTTGTACTAACCAGTGCATGTTTCTTAGCAGACTGCTTTGTGAGGAAGCAAAGTTTACTCAGCTCACTGATGGTTGCTTTGTTACCTCTGAAAAAAAGAGTACAAAATCTAGTCAGATGCACTGAAACCAGCTAACAACCTCTTTGCTGCTCCTCTCTCTTGGAGGCTTAGTATTTAAAAAAACTCTGAAGTGGCCCAAGAAGCACTGTATGTCTGTGTTTAAAATCTCTTTTCATCATTAAGAAATCTGAAGCTGCCATTGTTTCACCCATCTTCCCAAGGGAAACTCAAAAATAATAACTAGAGATGAGAAACTGCTTATGTATTTTGATGCCCAGCATCTGCTGACAGAATTCCAAAAAGAAGGATACTGTCTCTCTCCTGACCTCGGGCTGTGTTTTCACTCTACCAGCTCCCTGCAGGCCTGCTTGCCTGTGAGGCACTGGTGACTTCTGCAGCTGCAAAACCACCCGAGCCAGGCGCCCTGCTTTGTGTGAGCGTGCAGGAGGCTGCAATTTGCATGGGCTCCAAGGGTCACACAGCAGGTCTGTCTGTCTGTGCCATGCGTGTCTGTCACCCCTTCCTAGCGTGCCATTTGCATTTGCATTCTCTCCCTAAAGAGCAAGGGCTCCCCATGGATGGCAGCTGCCGCCAGGGACCGGGAAGGGTTGCTGGCCATTAGCAACTGGCCCAGCCACACTCCTCGTGTGGGATCTATTAACAGGTCTGTGGGGAAATAGCAGCTACATGTGAACCATTTTCTACGCTCATCAAAGGGAAAACAAAGGATTATCCGATTACAAATGCACAGTAACAGCCAAATGAGTGAAAGCAGCCAAAGCTCTGTCCTGTCCCCTGTCCTTTTAACTCTGTCTTGCTCCATCTCAGACATCCAGTTTCCCATTACTTAAGTCTCTGAAAGCCTCTTCCTGCCTTTATTGTTTTACCAGTTGCTGCCCTCAATTTACAGTGCTGATAAGTACTTCCCAGGCTGTAAATATGTGGTCGAGACATTTCTGAAGCCAATCTAGGTTTTGATTGCAGTCACAGGAGGAAAGGTCAGTGGCAAAACTGCTCTCACTACACAGGGAGCCCACTCCTCACACTAGGGTATGTATAGATTGTGAATTCAAGGGAAGAGATGTGAAGGAATATAGGGGTTAACAGGACTGAAGAAGAAAAAATGGAACATGCACTTAGCGTCCCCTTTTCACAAGGTGATACCCTTGCTTTTAGTAGATGTACAGTAGCTGCAGCTCTTCAGTTTGGGAAAGGCCAGGAACCAGAAAGAGTGAGAAAACAAATGTGATCATCATTGCTGAAAATGATAGCAGGTAAGCAGGAGGTGGTGAATTCTGCCTAGTGGTATCTGTGACTGCAGATAATGATTTTGTTTTAACTTGATACAATATAGCTGCAGACATGGTCAGTGCAAGAGGGGAAGTGTTTTAAAATTTTACTTTTTGGGACACAGCTATAATCTCTACTGTTTGGGTGACCAGCAGAAGCCTGTAGAGTTTGGTGGGCTTGAGAAGCTCCATATGTGTCTGTAATTCCTGTGGCATCGTTACAAAGGGTGGCACCGATGTTTGCAGTGTGGCTGTCCCCCAGCATGGGGCCCAGAAAGTTCCATGAGTAATTAGTCCACAGAGGGAAACAACTGGAAATTACAGGATGATATGGAATGAAAAAAGCTTTTTCTAAGGGAAAAAATTATTTAGGAGCTATGGGTTTGTTAGACAAGAACTTGATACCTTGATAACTTACTGAATTCTAATACAAGTTACATGCTCTTATGACTCTTCTTTGCCTTAGAATTGATTGAAAAGTTGTGTGAAACTAAAAGCAGTGCTGATTTCTAAAACTGTCCTAACTCTTGGAATATTTCATAGCTTGAAAGAGGTCACTGCCCAGTGACTATGCTACTACTGAAAAATTTTGGCCTAGTTAAAAATAAGACATAACAAGTGTTGTGGTAGATTTTCAAGCTGAACATATGAGAAGGTCTAGGCAGATAGGGCCTAGGATTTCTTAGTAATCTAATTAATAAATGTGATTTTTCTAGCTTGTCTTGAATAGAACATAGCTGGTTAAGGTAAACAATAATAAAATATTAAAATATTTTGTAACAGATATATGGTAATAAATATTCTGGGGATTTGTCTTTCAGAACTGAAGGGTTGATTACTTCCCTGGATGTTTTTTTAATTATTGGTTTTTACTTGGGCTGGACCAGCCTTATTACAGGCATGTAACAGTGTATTGAATTGTGAATATATGCTGATAAGATGTATTTTAACCCTGACTTGACTAGACTAACAAAGCAGACTTACTCTTGCCAAGAGTTTCTCAGAAGGCTTACAGGCAAGTAGCATAACTTGTAAGAGGTATTGATGGTGTCCTGCTTGGCTTTTGAAAAAAGATTGAGTTAGAGTGTGTGAAACTCTTACTGCTGTTGCTGTCCTCTCCCTCGGTGCTGGAGATCTCTGATGTGTCTGAAGCACAAAGATTCTCAGAAGACCTGCATCCCCTGGTGTCACAGTGTTAATCAAATGTCTAATGTTGATCATTTGACTTTACTGGGAATAGCAAAATCATGACAAATCTACTGAGAAATATGGCTGGGAGTTTTCCTTCTTTTGAAAACAAACTAAAGTCTTCCTTAGCTCTCCCTTTTAACCTGATGCATTCTGGGCAACCTTGACCCATGGAAAGTGGAAGATGTCATCAGCATAGTATATGGAAAAAACCAAGGATGTCTGCTCAGATTTTCCTGCAATTTATTAGCTGGAGTTAAATTACAGAGGCAAATACCAACAAAGTAAATACAGGAAACAAATATAGAAGTGGATGGGACAAACCTAAAGTATGGTAGATAACCAATTCGATAAAATGCTAGTATTGCAATTGGAAATGTAACCTTTGTTGTTTTTACAAATCCAGTTATTGAGCTGTCTATTATTTTAGGTGAATTATAATGAGAAAACCGGGGGGTGGTGGTGGTAGAGGTGTTATGCTGTCTCTGAAACCCCCTTGGTTATGTTTCAGGAAGAATGCTAAACAAAATGCTATCTAAGCAGCTCAAGCCTTAATCAAGTGACTTTCTGATTACTGAAAGTTTTTGGTTGTGTGACTGTCCATTGGCATTCCTCATGATTTCTGTAAGCTTCTCTTTTACCTTAGGTCAGCATGTATTGTACTCCATATAATAATTTATGAACTTGTACAAGACACCATGGTCTTATGTGTGTGGGTCTGAACTAACACCTGGGTAGTCCATGGGAGTGGATACATATATCCACTTGGTCTCTTACCTGTGGCCCTATTAATTTAATGTCTGTTTTCATCAAAAACTACATGTCTAGGGCTTGAAATGGCTTATGATACCCTTCTGTGTTGATTGGGTGACTTGTGAAAGTAAATATTAAGCTTAGTGGAGCCATCTCTCAAAATTAAGCATAATAAAACATATTTTGAGTATTTGTAACTTGAATACTTTTGTGCTAAGGCACAAGTGCTCTTCCCTTAGAGGCTATATTGGATGAAAACAACCACGTTTTGGGAGCAGACACTCTACAGGAATGGCCTCTGTAGGAGAAGGCCAGGGGCTGCCCTGTGTCAGACACAGCCACTTCCAGCTGTCATTGCAAGGGACCCCATGCAGCTGAAACCATCAGCCAAGTTTGTGACACCTCTGGAGAAACATATTTAAGAAAAGGCAGAAAATTCTGAGGAGGGTGGAAACACAGAGAAAACAAGGGAATGGACAGGAGGAGGGAAGAAGAGAGGGAATAATAAGGTCAGAGGACAAGCAGGTGCTCCATGGCAGAGCAGGAACTTCCCTAAAGAGCCTCTGGCCCATTGATAAGTTCATGGAAGAGTAAGTAAGAATAAGTCCTCTGAAGGGACTGTGGCCCACAGAGAACCCATGCTGGAGCACAGGACCAGAGTCAGAAGGGAACAGCAGTGGAGAGAAACTGCTGAGTACAAACCCTGACCTCGTGCACTGCTGGTTGTCTCACCAAAGGATTGGCTTCAGCCAGCCACCTGTCCTATCTTCTTTTCAAAGACAGACTTCCACTCTGTTGTTCAGTGTCTTTTGAAGTTTCCCTTTGATCCAAAAACAACAAAAAAGTGAATCAAAGCAATCAGCTGTAGACACTGTGGTTTATTGTGTAACTACGATCTGAAGGTGTGCAACGAAGGTGAATGGGCCCTGGGAAGTCAGGTGAGCCCAGGACTCCCATATTCCATTTTAATTTCTCTCCTGCCCACAGCATGACTTGTATCTTGCATTCATGGAGCAGTGCCACAATGTCTCCCTTGTTCTGTGTCCCTGTTCCATAGAACAAATGTCATTGGCAAGCCAGATGTGCCATCCTGCAGCCAGCTGCATGTGGTGGCTGAGGTCATGGGCTGGGCACAAGCAGTGGCACTGGGCTCCCTGACAGCCCAGCATCTCTGCCCTGTCCTGTGTCCAGCTCCTGCCTGTGTCACACCCTGAAGAAACCTGACCCCGTGTCACTCGGTCAGAGTTTTCTAGAAATAGAACTGTGTAATAAATAAAACATATATATATATGTTTTATATATATATAAAATAAATATGTAATAAATAAAGGATAAATAATAAATAGACCACTGTAATAAGTCAACTGGTACTGACCAGCTACAAGAAATACAAAACTGCTGGGAGAGAACAAACTCCAGGAACCACACAGTAGGCAACCTAAGATCTGTGCTGACTTGAGCCCAAACAGATGTCTTGCTTGCATCTGTGTAGGCAAAGGTGCAGTCCCAGCTGGGATTCTTATTATGGTAATTACACTAATATTTGTGGAGACTAATAACAGGAAAGGGTCTTACTGTGAGAGCCTCCATTACATCTACAGGGTAGCAGATGACCTCTGTCCTGACGAGCTTGCCCTGGATTTGATCAAGGCAGAATAATGGAAAGAGGTGTAGCAAGGGAAGGGATCCTTAAACTGTCTCATGGGACTCATGATTTCTTCTCAACTTCTTTTTCTGCATACTGCTACTGATTCAATTTCCCTGTTGAGCTGCTCCCACTTAGCAGTCCTCCAGCTGCCAGATGGAAGCTGTTTAATGCAAGCATTCACTGATGTGTTTTGTAGGCTTGAAGGAGGGGAGGTCTGGCTTATTTAAAGACCCAAGAATATCCTAATCTTGTAAAGAATACGAGACTTGTGTGTGGGGGTGTCTGTAAAGTTTATGGATAAACTGGGACCCATAGAGGCACCTCTGTACCAAGGTGGGACTCTGTGTGTGCCACAATTTATTGTCTTTAAGTAGAAGGAAAGTAGCCCACTTTTAATAAATGGGGGAAATACTAAGGTACATTTAATTTGGCCTGACTAAAAAGCTGCTTGAATTTAATTTAGCTGAATAAATATTACCCCATATGTCAAATTTAAGCCTATTTAAAACTGGCTTATTGATTTAGTTTGCACCTGTAAACGATGCAATTTGCCTGAAATCCACACACGGAGTGCCCACACATGGATTTGTACAGGCTTGACATTTTAATATTATTTAAACTGCTGTAGGTTGTGGGTGTGGACCCCCCCTTAGTAACCTCCAGCAGTAGAACTGAAGTCTTTTGGTTTTACTGGTTTAAACCTTGGCTTCATGCTGTTTACATCACTTGGTGCTTTTGTAAAAGATTACAAGTTTGCTAGCAGGGTATCCTTTTTCTTCTAAAAACTAATGTATTGCACCTGACCACATCTGTCTCAAGAGCTCACAGCCTACATACTTGTTTCAAGTATCTATCAGGACAGTCCGCAATAACATCATCTCAAGACTTCCAAAATGTTGAACACAAAATGCAATTACACTGCACAAAAGTACTAAGGAAACCCATCTGCTCAGATGAACCATGTGCATGTGGCACTTGGGGTGATGGCAGGACTTGGAAGGAACTCTGTTTTGTAGTTCAGTCCATGGCAAACTTCTAACCTCTGAGCACATCACTGCAGTTGTTTCTGCTTTCCTCCTAGGGAGCAAGTGCACGTCCCATGATAGAAATATTGCATAAAATAAAGCATGACATGCCTGACACCGTGACTTTGTTCATAGGGATATTATGATTGTTTCTATTGTCTAAATGAAGGAGAAAAAGCTGTTGGCTTTGAGTGAGTGCTAAGGTCTATGTTGATGGTATTGCTGTTGCAGTCTTCACCTACTCCTGATTATCCCCTGAAATCTCTTCCCAGCATGGGGTGGGTTAGCAGCAAGACTTGCAGGGGAGACTGTCATTCCAAGTGGCTTGATAAAGAAATGACGATGAGTGGCTGTGGAGGACTGTGTGCCTCTTGTGTCCTTAACAGTCCATGTTAATCACAGTAAACCCAATTGGGTTCATAATTCCATTATGAGGCAAAAATTTATTTGTTTCATTATAGTGAGCAATTATTCCCTGAAACAGTTGGATGGCAATTAGATATTTAAGTGTTATGCTGGAAAGCAGTGGAAGGCAGAGATTTTCAAAGTTATCTTTGTTTGAAAGTCCAACTGCATTTTTGGCAATCAATTTTTTTCAATAATAGTCACATATTTCAAACTTTTAAAATGTTTATTTCTAAAAAATCCTCTGTGATGATTCTATTTTATTTTAATTTTGTGTCTTTGTTGCACTGAACTGTTTACAGAATATAGTTTATTTGATTTATGTAGATGAAATTTAGAGTTGTATTTTACTCATCCATCTCTACAGGTGTGTGGTTGGATACCATTGTGGCATGGTTATAGACAATTCCTTATTGTTTTAGTAGAACAGCAGTGCTTGATCACACAAGTAATGATGCAATGGTTGTGGGTTTTGGAGTCTGCAGTCAAGAGATGTGATAGCAGGTTTTGACTCAGACCCAGTCAGCCAGTTCTTCACTGGGTGGAAATGCTTTATTCTTCTTTAAGAAGCATTATAATAATAATGCTCTGACCTTTAGAAGTCAGATAGGCTGTCTGGCAGGACACCTCTGGACTGTCAGGATCTAGGTGTCTGCTACTCATGTAGTTGTTGTAAAATTGAAGAAAAACACCAAACCTTCAATTTTACCCAGGTGAATTACTTGTTAATTACCATATGGCTGCATTTATACTGTTGTCAATGGAAGACAGAGATGACCTGTCCTATGCTATATTTTACGGATGATGGTAATGCCAACAGAATTCAAAAGCCAGATCAAATCTGTTCTACAACTCATGCTCAGCAATTTTCTAGGCTTAGACAGAAAATGCAATAGTTTTCCCCCATTTCATTTTTTTAAGCACTGACTAAAAAATATTTGAAATGGCAAATAATTTTATTTTTCTCCTCTTGAAAGAAAACCTAAGTCAGATAAATCTGCAAGAGCTAGATAGCTGGCTTTGTGAAAATTACACCAGTTATTAAAGCACTTAGAGAAGGATTTGGGTCCGGTCAAAAAGGGGAAAAAATGTTCAAAGTGCAATTCTAGCAAAAGTTATGTGTACAAGGTTGTGATCTTGAAAAACACTGCACAGCTGCTGGTTAACTCTGAAAGCAAACCAAACAAATGCTCCGATTACTTATTAATTTTTTCACTTTAGATACATAAACAGTCTTGGGAAGAAAGACTAACTGTTTACTGTTTACTGTTGTGTGAAAGGATTAGTTTAGTTCCCCCTCTGTTCATTGCAAGTAGCATCTCTGTGTGATTCCGAGAAAAACAGACATGTTCTTTAAAGAGAGGGCTCTGCACCACCAAATTCAGAGGAGAGTGCTTTCTTCCACCTAGGAGGAAGGGACAGGATCTAATGTTTGCACCTCTCTGGTCAAGTTTCTTGTTGGCTGGCTTGGACTGAGGCATTGTGTGTGCACTGACTGGTAGAAACTCCCTGTTCCATGAGCTGTGCTTACATCCTCCAGGATCCTCTCGGCTTCAGGAAAGAGAGCGTCATGTCTGAATTCATTGCTGGATGGGACCAGAAAGAACCTGGCTGTAGGAACACAGCTAAAAATAATGCTACAGAATCATAGGATTGTTTAGGTTGGAAAAGATGACTTTAAGATCATCAAATCCTACCATTAACAAAACACTGCCAAGTCCATCACCAAACCATGTCCCTAAGAGCCACATCTACTCATCTTTTATATGCCTCCAGGGATGGGAACCACTTCCCTGGGCAGCATGTGCTTGGCCAGCCTGCAAGTGAAGAAGTTTTCCCTAATATCCAATCTAAATTTGTCCCCTGGTGGAACTTGAGACAATTTCCTCTCATTCTTTTGTTTGTTCCCTGGGACAAGAGGCCTATCCCCATCTGCTACCAGCTCCTTTCAGGCAGTTTTACAGAGTGGTAAGGTGTCCCTTAAGTCCACCTTTTTTTCAGACTAAAAAATGCCAGCTCTCTCAGCTGCTCCCCACAGGACTTGCATCTTTGGCTGAACAGAATATTTTGAAGTTCTTCCAAGCAAAACACTGTTGCATGCTTCAAACAGGCTCAGCACTGCAGGACTCAGAGGCTGGGTCTATAAAGAAGTGTCCAGTGCAGGACATTTTCCAGGTGCTGGGATGCAGTGCACTGTGCTGCCAGAGCACCCCTGGCCAGTCAGTGGTGTCCTAAATGGAGGTGAGGTGCAGGTGGCACCTAGCATAGACCAGCAATGAGCAGCTGACACATGCCAAGCCTGCTTGGAACCTGAGAGACTTCACTGACAGAGCTGCAGGCCAGTCATGCCAGATCAGCTCAGCAGTGCAGACCTGCCCTGAATGAGAAGGGATTTCTCCTCTTTCTGGGAGTGGTGTCAGGATGTGTTGGCCCTGCCTTCTGCTGAAGAAGGAGCACGCCTGCCTGTGCTGTGGGTGTGAGCTGGCTGGCTGAAGTAGCACCAGCAGGGCCACTAAAGCTGCCACTGCCTGGTGTCCCTTGGGTGGCCAGACAACAGTGACATTTGCAGGGCTGCAAGCAGACAGAGACGCATCTCAGTGTGTCACTCTGTGTTCATTGCAACACTGGCCAGTGGCAAGGGGGCCAGGGTGGTTTTGTAAAAAGGGTGAAGAACGCCAGCCCTACAAGGACAGGGTTTGCAGTGTGAATTCTGTGTTACGGTTGATTTAGAAAACTTGGTATTTGCAGGTGAATTATAGCAGGTATACAGTTCATCAGTGCTTTGCATGACCAGCGAAAAGTTGATGTTATGGGCAATGACTTCTGAAAATGAATTTCCTAAATTCCTGTTGTTTCACTTCAAGGACTATTTCAGTTCTACTCTTTGCTTATTGTTTTCTAGACAAGTTGCTGGATGTACTTGTTTGTCACATTTCAAACACTTGGTGTGATCAGGCAGTAGTGACAGATAGATAATAAAGTACTGATTTGTTCTTTACATATCACCTGTAAAATTACTTCTGAAAACTTATAACAGAGTATTCTGTGCATCTTCAGGTAAACGGATATTTTATATTTAAATGCATAGTAGATGTATAATAAAATTATTAGAAGTTTTTGTATGTGTTCAGGTCTCTGTGACTGCCCAGCTACTGTGGGAAGATTTATTTTATTTTAAAAAGCTGATCTTAAGGTCCTCTGAAAAATTGCCTGCTAGTTTAATGTTTGCTATGAACTTCATTAAACACTTTATGTGCTCTGTGCCAATTAAGACCATTAGCATTATCATGAACCAGTAACCTCAGGGGGAAAAATGGTTATGCTTAAAAACATAAAAGCAGAGTTATTAACAAAAAGTGACTTATCAAGTGTAAATAGAATGACTTGAACAAAATGTGCGTCATTGTACATGCAGGCCCTCGTTTGCCATCTGGTTTCTGTTTTATCACCCCAGCTATGGATTTATTTTGTGCTAGTGGACAAACAATTGGACAATGCATAAAAACACAAGCTGGAATGTAGGGAAAGCTTATGGCTATCTTTCACATGCTCATGTGGGGGAAAAAGCAGTTTGTAGAAAAGATGAGTTGAACTGTAAGAATTGCATCCTGAGAATTCTTCCTTATAGTCGTATAATTATGATTTCTTTTACTTTCTTCAGATTTTCATTGAAGTCCAGCTAAGAATGCAACCAACAAAATAAAGTGAAAAAGCTGGGCATTTGAAGAAGCATCCTTCTACTTGGTGAAAATGTCTCTTATTTTTTGACAACGATTAAAAGACAATGGGGTCAAACACTCTTGGAAAGGCTGCAACATTAGATGAGCTTTTGAACACTTGTATTGAAATGTTTGGTATGCTCTTTCAATATTTTATTATTTTGTTATTGAAATTAATCTTTTAATATAAGTCCTGCTGTTCTCTGGTTTAGCCAGTCTTTCTCTTGGCTAAGAACATTTCTGTTCTGTAAAATTTTCCATGTTTCAATTTGGCCCAGAATCATGCAAGCCAGAATTTTAATCACATGCATACTGTATTAAATTTTCTTAATACAGATAATGCACAATTGTGGGTATGGTGGTTTTTACAATACTGGCCTTTACCAAGAGAAATGTTTAGATGAATTATTCAAGGAGTTATTTCTGGCATTGATCTTTGTCTTGAGTGGTTACACAGCTGTGGTTTTGACCAGTCATTTTTTTAAAGGTTTTCCAAATCATCATGCAATAATTGGTAAGAATATGACCTAAGGCTCATGTAATCTTTTTACTCTTGTTAGAATGTGATGTACCAGATCTGAGGGAAAGAAGTGATGAAAAAGACCTTGATCCATAACACCATTAATCATGATTATTGGTCACATTACAGTCAAATGAGTTCATGGATGATCTTAAGTGTTTTCAAATGGGGCTTTAATTCACAAAGCTACATTTAGATTCCTTGGAGATGCAGTACAGATTTTGATTGGAATGAAGTACTAATTTTATATGCCATGTGGAGAGAAACAAGTATCTAGAGGTGAGAGAGATTGAACAACTGATGGATGGACAGACCTTGCTACCAGCTGCAGTGAATCCCATACATCCATTTCTGTAGGCCACCATCAAACTGGTTGCTCAGAACTTCATTTAAGTATTAGCAGATCCCATGCACTTGTTGTCTGCTGTCTGGAAATAGTGTCTCTTCCTTGTATACACAATTTCTTAACAAGCACGGTCCATATGTGGCTCCTGTTTTCATACATCACATCATCTCCTGCCTTCCAGAAAAAAGTGACAGACAGAATAATCTAATGTTGCAGATGTTGGGGAAGACTGATGGTCAGCCAATCTGCCAGGGAATAACTCTGTGTAGTTTCAGTGGCTACACTGCAAAGACACAAGAGTCTCTATTAGGCAGCTGGAGATGTGACCTTGGGCACAGGTATGAGGTGCCAGGTGCTGCTTTAACATTGAATTGCTTGAAGCAGATCCATTTTTCAAAATAATTCAACTGCTAACTTAAAGCTATAAAGCTGCAATAAAATAAATATTGGAAGTAGTTGTACATAAATCATCTTCCCGCCCTCTTGATGGACTAATTTTGGATTTGTCCCTTAGATTGCTGACACTGTCTTTATATAAAGTTAGCACAGTGCTGCCCATGCCCTATTTTTTTCAGCTGTGGCCTGTTATCTGAACTGGTTTGGGTTTTTTCCTTTGTTTAAATAATTGTGACTGCATTCTAGCAAGCTGCTGTTCAAGGGGCATTTTTGTGCTCTGGTGTTCTTTCCTACCCTTTTGTTAGATAACAAGTCAACATTTCCACTTTTGATCCCTTCTGTCTGACTGTGCTTGAAGAGTAAAAGCTCCCCTCATCTGTGGTGGGGTTAACTCATTGTTTCTCTTTTGCAGATGACAAAGGAGACCCGTGCTCCAGCCATTTGCCAAGAACCTTTCTTTTAATGCACCGGTGGTATCTGCCTTCGACAGAGCTGGCTGGCAAGCTTCTGTCCACATATCCTTTCACAAAGTGCTGCAAGTTGGCATCACAGTGTCCAAAGCAGATTGTTCTCCTGACTGCTTGTAAAAATGTGCCAATTAATTAATGACAAGGTTTAGAGGAGAATTTTCAACCTAGAAGGTGGAAGTTCATGAACTTCTTTATGCTCACATAAAGACTTTGTAGGCTTTCTGTGTATGTACAAGAATAGTAACTATGCATCAACCTTGAATTACTGTAAATATGAGGCTAAGATAATTTTTCAAGTGTATCACAGCAGGTTGACCTTTGAGTACTATGACTTTTCAGTGATATCTAAGTACGTACCTATCATTTATACCTCTTAACTCAGTAATCATAACTATTATCATATTTGCTTAGCCAGAGCTGGCAAGAAGCTTTTCAGCAGAATATTCAGACCTGTAGAACAGAGGCATTTTTGATAGGGGGGGAAAAAAGGGGCAGCCAGGAAATAGTCTCTGCCCCTAAGACATTGTGAAAGTGAATGAAAAATCAGAGGCATAATGTGGTTATCTCTAGAAGAAAAGTTTAATACTTTTGTAAATTCAGCTGCTCTAGTATTAGCCTCCAGTGAATAAAAACAACATTGCTGAGTCAAGGCACACACACAAAGCTTTCTTTAGCTGACATACTTACAGAGATGCTGATGGGGAGAACTGCAATGAATTCAGATTGAAAATCTGCTACTTCATGAGGTAAATACATTTCTGGTCTTCTAGCACTTTGGTTTTATGGTTCTGTTAATTCTATCAACGTAATTTTGTTTGGGTTTTTTACTTGGTCTCCATTCTACAGTGAAGAGGGAATTTCTGTGTGTTTAAAACAATTAAGTTGAGCCATCCAGCTTTTAAGACACTTAACTGCATCGAGCTCAAAAGCTGACAGCAAACTTGAGTTATTATTAATCTGGATCATGAGTGTTATGATTTATCAGCCTCCCAGAGAGCAACAAGTTCACTGCCACACAGACGGGAGACACATTTTGCTCCCAGCTGTAACTTAGTGTGGGAGAAAAAAATTGTCTCAGGGTTGTAGACTTCAGTTCATGCAGTCCTTTGCAATCCCTACATAATTTATGGTGACAGGAGTTTGTTAGTGACGCCGAGGTTTTTACACACTGGGTGTGTTCCAGACCTTGCAACAGCTGCTCTGACCTTGTTTCCATGGGAAAGCTTTCATGTGTTGGGCTGTTCTGGTGTAGGAACATTTCTCTGTAAAAGAGAAAGAATGAATTTTTAAGTAATCACAAACTTGCTTCACTCAAACAAATGCTCTTTCCTCCTTCCTCTGGGTGAAGTTACATCACTGAGAAGAAAATGAGAGGGTTACAGAAGTCAGGGCTGATAAAGCCTTTTCCACTCCCCCTTCCATAGAGGAGGGGCTTGCATGTTTTGCATGTGAGTTTATGTGGCTTACATCTGCTTTACACAGTTATCCTGGTGGAACTGCCACCCAAATGCACGTCTGCATTTTCATTGAAAAATCTTTTCTGAGCAGACAAAGTTGTCTCGCTTGGACAGGGGCTAAGTGCAAGTGTAATCTGGGTGTCCTGGCAGCCTGAGTCGGGACACTGTGTGTGCCTCCTGTGGGTCTCACCTGAATCACCACTTCAATTTTGCATTTCAATAGAATGCTGCTTTGTTGTGCTGTTGTGAGTTAAGCAAAAAAATTTAAAATATAAAGTGGCTTTTGCCACTTGTGTGTCACAAATAATTACAGAGGAAACAGGCTGAGTTCACTCCCTCTGTCTAAACAGTGGACCTGAAATAAGTCCTATGAAAAAAGTGTGTGTAAAATATACGCAGCCACTGAATGTTATACCTGAGTCTCTGGGCATTTCTTAACTGCTGTCTCTGAATTTCAGATACTGGATTTTGGAATTCCCTGCAGAGTTTAACTTGGATCTTGGGCTGATTCGTTTGACTGAAGAGTTTCAAGAAGTAGCCAGCCAGCTTGGATATGAGGATCACATCCATCTCATTGATATCTCCAGCATGTAAGGATGTCATGTCAAGGACATCTTTGTGTCTGGAACAGCAGAATCTTAGTTCTGTACAAAGTACAAAAATATTAAGGCCCATCTTGGTCTCAAGAGAGCAAAAAAAACACTTGCAAAATTGTCTTTAAATTTGAAGCTACTAAAAATTTGAAGTTATATTTACACAGTAAAGAGAAGATTCCTATCTGTATGTAAATTTTTCATATAAACAGGAAACGAATTATTTTTCTGACAAGGCAAGTGCCAATTAAGTGATTAGCATTACTTTTCTTCTACAAGTTTTCATACAAAATAGCAATCAATGTAGTGACTGGTATGCTGTTTAAATCTTAGATCTTCTCAGGAAAGCTTTCTTGTCTTCTCATCCATAATCTATTCGGGTTTTTTGCAATATTTTCTATTATTTAACTGGATAATTTTTAGCATTCACATATGTAGTTGCATTACATCAAAATTATTACAACTACTATTTCCTTGACAATCTGGAATGAAAGTTGCTTTTAAAATATCACTAGACATTCTTTTGCATCTCATCTGATATTGTAGATTTTATTTTAAAATATGGCATATGCACAGTATTTGGCTGTCTCTGTTGTTCCATTACTTCAGGGCCCTGTGGACTTACAGAGGAAAAATTAATCCTTGATGTTATTCAAGCATGTTTTTACTCTGTATCAGAATTTGTTTTGAGCTGTTCTTGTATTTTAAATATCCTTAATTATGTCTTCCTGTATCATGGGGAAGAATATGTTGTCCTTTTGTTGTGGTAGAAAGCTGCTATTATTTATCACTTGGAGTAATGCCTGCAAAACTCCCAGCTCCTGTTGCACTCTTGAACAGGTCTCATTCCAAGTGTTTGCACTGTGCTGGGTGTCAGAGAGCAGAAGTCTCATGGTCCTTCTGTGGTCAGTTTTACACGACATGTTCCAGCTGTGGGCTGCACTGACAATACACCCAAACAGAACTGAGACTTATTCTTATTCTGTTGCAGTCCTTCCTACGACTGGATGAGAAGAGTTACACAGAGGAAGAAGATTTCCAAGAAAGGAAAAGCCTGCCTGCTGTTTGACCATCTGGAGCCCATTGAACTAGCTGAACATCTCACTTTTCTGGAGCATAAATCTTTTAGGAGAATTTCTGTAAGAAGCCCACAACTTTGTCACTTGCAATTAGGAGCCTGTCTTTAAAGAGTGTTCACATGGTTTCACATTTATGACTTTTTTTCTCAACATTTCAGTGTAGTGAATCTTTATACTCTCTCCATATACTTAGCCATGCACTTCCTGGACCTTTTTGTGCCTGATGATTTTTGATGCTGAGGGAAATTCAGGCACAGTTGCTTCTTTTCACAGAGGATTGTACAAAGGCAAGAGGCAAAAGTGGATGAAAATTAAAGTTGAATCTAAAACAAAACAAATGAGTAAGACAAATGCCAAAAGAAATGCTGAGATTTCTGCTGGCAAATATCCATATGAAAGGGTTATGTGATGTTACTGTATCGGGTGACAAATGGAAGCAGTAAGTTCTCAAGATGACAAATGAGACTTTTTTAAGTGTTCAGAAACATGAGAGAAATCAAACTCCCAAACTAAGAAAAATGTATGAGTTTTTTTTGTTTGGTTCAAGGGAGGAAGGAAAAAGAGATCAATGAGGAGCTGAGACCAGTCTAAATAGAATCACTTTTGATGTCGCTGCAGGAGAGAAATCAAACTCACAAACTAAGAAAAATGTATGAGGGGTTTTTTTTGTTTGTTTGGTTCAAGGGAGGAAGGAAAAAGAGATCAATGAGGAGCTGAGACCAGTCTAAATAGAATCACTTTTGATGTCGCTTAATAGTGTTCAAAGGTTAATTACTCTAGACTTCAAATCATAGGAAAACACCTACTGTGATCCGTGCAATGCTAACCTCAGAGAAGGAGGGAAGGACAAGAAAAAAGGCATGGATTTCTAATTAGATTTAAGACGCATTTAAATTCCTTTGGGGATTCCAGGAAGAAAACTCAAACCTGCAATGAATTTTTTGGTTTTTCCTTGCTGTTTCTAGCTTCTCTGTTAAATCTTCAGCTTGAATTTTGCTGTCACAGGTGATTCTCTGCAACCAGTGAGAGTTAATTGATCTTGTACCACTTGTTCTCTCAAAGATATGTAATTGTAGAATATGATTAGTCTGAATCCTGTGTTTGGTTTTAATCTTTAAAAAAATGGGGGAGAAGGAAGGGCTGCGTTAACTATAACAAAAAAATTTAAATTATCTGAACACTGAAACACTGTCTATCTGCAGTTAGGAGACAAGCACATGTTGTGTTAGAGTATGCCCTCATGTTTTTCTAGCAGGCTGGTTTTGATCAGCTAACCCCATCTCATCTGGCATAACTAGCAACTCACTACACAAGATAAAATGTTCTAAATTACTGAAAACCTCCATTTAAGGGACAGCCGAAAACTGTTTTTCAAACATTCAGGGAAATTTAATGTTTGAGATCCTATAAAGTACCCTGGCTTGAAGGTGTCAAATATAATTGCACAGAATTAAATGTGTTGAGCAAATTATGGGAATGATGGAAGTAGAGATCACACTCATCTTGCAGGCTTCTGTATTTCCTGACACACAAACATGTTGTAAGTTGAAATTTAAGGAAAAGCCACACCAAAACAACAGCAAAAAGATTTTAAGGAGGAGATGTTGTGCAGCAGGGTCTGCTGACCCTGAATCATGGTCACTTTCTAAACAAGAGGAGCCTTAGAAAGAAAAGTGTCAAAGTTTCAATTTGATTCTCCAGTTTGTCCACTGTTTTACTGAAAGTGTCTTTTCTCTGTTAGTTCACAGATTACCAAAGCTATGTGATCCATGGCTGCTTGGAAAACAATCCCACTCTGGAGAGATCTATTGCTTTATTTAATGGTATCTCTAAATGGGTCCAGCTCATGGTTCTCAGCAAACCAACACCCCAGCAAAGAGCAGAAGTAATCACAAAGTTTATCAATGTTGCACAGGTAAGTCTTGCAGATGAGTCTTTTTCTTCCAATACAAAGCAGGAATATAAATGGAGATTACAGTAAACAAATTAGCTGATGCTCTTTGTGTTATTTCCTCAGTGAATAGCCTGTTCAACACCACTAGAGGTTACTTGTTCAAGTGTGGTGTGTCTGCATTTTTTAACTAGCAGACATAACTTTATAATAATTTTCTTTATTATATTCCACTTGGCAACTGTCACTACTGTGTGCTTCTTCTGGACCTAAACTAATTAAAAAATGAAATGCTAAACCATTCTGTTATGTGCCCTGCTTTACTGATTTAACCATGTTGGGTTGTCTCCTTTAACTTGTTGCGTGTGACACTGAGTGGCTGCTGCTTGTATTTCATTAATTTTTAATTCTGCATGATTAATCTCTCCTGCAGAAGCTCCTTCACCTCCAGAACTTCAACACACTGATGGCAGTTGTGGGAGGTCTAAGCCACAGCTCTATTTCTCGCCTGAAAGAGACTCATTCTCATCTGTCCTCGGAAGTCACAAAGGTATGATGGACTCCAGAATGCAGACATATTGAGGTGAACATCACCTCTTTGAGGTCTGATGGGTTCTGCAGTGCAGGTGTCTCACCAGCACACATTTGGATTGTGGCAGAGCATCCTGAAAGGCACTTGGTTGCATTCCTCTTGATGGAGCAGGATAAGTTCACAGAGATGCTCTGGTTGATTGCCTGTGCCAGAGAGAAAATTAACACTGTCGACATCCTGACAAGAGTTGTGCTCATTTAAAACAGATTAAAGAAATGCAATGAATGCTTTCACAGGGACTTGCTTCTCTGGCTGTTTGTAGGACTGGAACGAAATGACAGAGCTGGTCTCTTCCAATGGAAACTACTGCAACTACCGCAAGGCTTTTGCTGACTGTGTTGGCTTCAAAATTCCTATTTTAGGAGTCCATTTGAAAGACTTGATTGCTGTCCATGTCATTTTTCCTGACTGGATAGATGAGAACAAAGTTAACATAGTGAAAATGCAGCAGCTCTCCATCACCTTGAGTGAACTGGTTTCTCTGCAAACTGCTTCTCATCATTTAGAGCCTAATTTGGATTTAATTAACCTGCTAACCGTAAGTATTGAACGTGTTTCAATTCACTGCTGTGATTCAAATGTTGAGTGTCAGTAGGAATACTCATATCTATAAAGTTAAGTGCATATTTTTATCTCAGTTTTGAAAAGTAAAATTCAGTTCTGAGTACTTAGAGTGGAGGTTTATGTCTCCTCTGGAACAACTGGGAGACATGCTGGCATCAACACACAAGAGAAATTCCAGCCTGAGCATCATTCTGGTTTTGCTTTCCATGTGACACAGTACCCTTCCTGTCCAGTAAATAAAAATGTGATGGATTTGTACTGGGGCTTATCAGGTACAGAGCTTTACACTAAGGAAGCTGACAAATATGAGCCTGAGCTTGGAGAAACCAAACTGGTGTGGATATACCTATGGCTTCAGTGTAATGAGGACTGGGAAAGTCTGGGGAATTTGGAAAACCTTCTTCAGTTGTGCCTTGTTTGGAACAACCTGGGAACAAGTCTTAATCCTGGTTAGTGGGACAGGAAAGAGCAGGCACCAGATGTTGAACCCTACAATAATCCTTTAATTTAAATTTTGAACTACAAAAGTTATAAGGGTAGATATTTATTTTCTTGTTTTGTTTTTGTAATGACTGAGAGCTAGCTACTTTCTTGTGACACTCTTTCCCTTTCCCATTTCTTACAAGCTTGGCTTTGAATAAGGGGAACTAGAACCTCGGGTTTTGGGGAACTGAGCAAAAAAAAAGTGAGTCCAAAAGGATAGAAATTAGACAATGTGAAGTGAGAGATGGAAGCTGAACTGCTGCTACCACTTTCATTAGCTGTTCTCTCTTCTTGGTGACAGTCTGTTTTCCAAAAGGAGCAGAAAGCTAAAGATTTTTTTAAGACCTTGCAGGTCTTAAAAATCCACATGTTCATCATTATGTTCCATTATGTTCATCATTGTATCAGCCTGAGCTCACATAGCTTATCTATTTTTTTCATTAGCTGTTCTCTCTTCTTGGTGACAGTCTGTTTTCCAAAAGGAGCAGAAAGCTAAAGATTTTTTTAATCTTGCAGGTCTTCATGTGCTCATCATTGTATCAGCCTGAGCTCACATAGCTTATCTATTTTTCAATTTTTTTTTCTTGTTTTCTTTTTTTTTCACCAAAATGACAGGGATTTTATTTGTATTTTTGTATTTCTTTCAGTGTATTCCATTTACTAGGAGAAGCAATTGAGTACATGATGGGTACTTTCTCACTTGTGATATTCTGAGGCATTCATTCATAATATAACTCTGCTGACTTTGTTACAGTTGAGCCAATCTGATTGAAAAAAATGAAGTTTCATTCTGCAATGTTGATTCCAGACCTGATCAGGGGTTATAAATAAGGTAGATATGTGTAGGTAACCTAAGACATTTCCAGGGTGATTCTGTCTTCACATCAGTCACTGCAAGTGTAGTTGCGGATCAAGTAGGTTTGTGTGGGAGTATTGATTTAAAATGGTGACTTCTGGAAAGGGAAAAAATAACAAATTTCTATCAAAAGTTCCTGGACTGGAATTTTGATACATACCATAATATGAATATTCTCATTTTTCTTCATGTATGTAGATTTTGTCCTTATCAGTGTATATGAATACAAGATTTTTTTTTTTAATGCTAGTCTCTTAAATAGAAATAATGGATTTATATTGTAGATTAAATGTTTCTATATTTTTGTTGAAAAGAAAGTTTTAAGTCACTGGCTGGGTTCAGAGAAAGAGGACAAGGAAAGGGTTGCACCCCAAGGTTGAGAAGGACTGACAACTCAGACCAGTTGACCTTGCTATGTGCAAATGGTCTATTAGCAGATTTAGCCTCCCCTGCTGCCTACATCATCTTCAGTTTTCAGAGCGTGAAGAATTAACAATTCCTTTTATTGCTAGGTCTTATCTCTCTAATGTCAACTGTAAAATTTTTTTCCATCTTTACCTTATTTAGAGAAGCTCCCTTTGAAATCTAGTAAATGAATATAAATGTGTAGGATGCTTTCCATTCAGTTGTGTGTGAATTGGCTGACCCAACTGTTTCTTCCCTTCTGCTGTTTTGCCGTTGAGCAGCTTTTATCTGGGCAAGCTTTTAGTTGGTCCCTTGTCCCAATAAGCAATGTGCAAATCTCCTGCCTGGCCTCCCTCCCTTGCAGTGTTGCCTTTTACACCACACTTAGCAAGAGCCTGGCCTGTGCTTGCTTGACAAGTAAATCACTGGGTACTGGTTTGCTAGTCCAACAACTTGCACAAAAAGATAAAATGGGCATTTCATGGGCATGTGGGAATTTGGCCAGGTTTTTCTCTTCCTCAGTGGTAGAGTCCTGTTTGCTCTAAGAGAGATGATACCTTTCAAGTGGCTTGGAAATGGTGATGTTTGGGGTGACTTTGATAAGAGCTATGAAGTAAGAACTTGGGTTAAATGCTTGAGTGAGAGGTGGGTAGTAAACTTCAGGCCAAGTCCTCAAGAGGCTTACAGGCATTTTAAAGATATTATTTTGAGTCTAGACAAAAGGGTTCATGGGGAACAAGAGGACTCTTGGTTTCAGTGGTAGCTGCTGAAGGGTCAACAGTTTGGAAAGTTGGTTTTCTCGTGCCTTAAATATCTGCACACAAACTTAGAGTCTGCTTTCAACCATCCCCACACCCCTCCTCATCTTTTTGTAAGCATAAAAAGTCAGCTTCTAGCTCACAGAATTTTAGCTTTGAGCAAGCTGAAAGAAGTCAGCATTTTGCATGAAAGTTAGCATGCCACCAACAAGGGAAAGTTTCGGTGTATGGACAGCAGGGACACATGCCAGGTTTATTGGCACAGGAGACTACGAAAGCTCAGAGGGATGCAAGTCCTGACTTGGGCTGTGTAAATGAGTCTGAGTTACATGGGCAAGCAAAGTAAATGTGTTACAATTCAGCTCCAGTGAGCCAGAGTCCCTGACATGAAGATGGACTCAGTTCTTAGTGCATGGTTTCTCTTAGTCTGTGATTATTCCTCCTTTCCTGACTTGCTGGCCGTACTTGCTCCACCTTCACTGAATCTTGTACCTGGTTCTGTACCATGTGGAGCTGACATGTAGTGAAAGAGGACCTAAACACAAGCTTGGCAGTGCAGCAGAGAGGAAAAACAGCTTTTTGCCTTTAGAAAACTTATATTTGGTAAGGATTCTTAACCTTACCTGCTGTGCATTGGTTTGGGTTTTTTGCACAATGTGAATAAAAACCTGTGGGTACATATTTCATCACTTTCTGTGGATTGGAAGTGGATCTCAGTTTCTCAGCTAGACCACAGTGTATTTGTATGAACAATATTAAAACCTATTCGGTGCCACCATTTTTCCCTTGCTATTTTAATCCTTCAGTATCTATTTATCTAACCTGTTCTGAGACTGTATGCAAATGACTGGAAAGTCCCAGGCTTTTGTACAATCTGGTGAAGAGAATGAGAACTACCTAAACAATCAAATTGAAAGTCACCCTCCTTAACTTGTGTTCAGTAAGTTCCACTTAGGAAAAAAAGAAAAAAGTCATGTGTTTCTGATCACTCCCCTACCTTTCTCAATGCCCCTCCAAATTGCTCAGAAAAAAAATAGGATAGCAATGATAGTCAAATTAGAACAGAAACTCACTGTAAAACTTATTCTAGGAAAAGTCTTATTATACTTTTTTTTGTCATAGCAAAACTGTAAATAAAATATAAAATGAATGCTTACATAACTGCATAATCATCATACTTGTAATTTTTGTGCTAATGTATGAAACTTCTGACCTAGACAATACATTACCTACTGCGTGCTTACACATTGTGCCTAATGAAGTTATATCCACTGCTTAAGATAATTCAGGGAGGGAGAGATACAAGTTTGCTCAATAAATAATACATTTAATACTAATACATTTCCACTCCCAAATCCACACCCAGCTCATCTGACCTGCTGAGAAAACTGTGCTCTTTCACAGGAGCCAGACAACACCTTTTGAACTACCATTGCTGCTCTCCCAGTCTGACCAGATTACATCATGCACTCCACCTGAGTGCTGCTTATTTTATGCCATCAAGGAACCTCAGAATACAGTCACTGAACATCTCACCACATGGACAATATTTATTACAGCACTTTCTGGTTCAATTTTGTCTTTAGGACAGGCCCTTACCTAACCCTGTGACAGCAGCATGCTGGCTGGGTAAAGGAACCTGCAGGACAGGATGCACAGCCTTTCACTGTGCCCTTAATTACAACGTGCAAAAATCAGCAATGTTTCAGCTAGACAAAATGAATAATGTGATCTCCAGACTTCTCTAAAGCCATGTGTTTGCTTTGGGAACCTATCTTGGGAAAGGGCACCGCTTGTGTCTTACTCATCACACAAAATTTTGCCTAAAAGAGAGTGGTTCCTAAAGGTGGTTTTGCAGTAGGTGTTACTGGTCCTTCTTGCTACTTACTTGGCACTTCAGATTCTCTAAAAATAACCTGTCACAGTTATTTAGTCAGTTGTAATTCCATCTGTCTGCTCGGGAGCAGCAAAAAATCCTTTTAACTCAATCTTAGCTTAACTGGGGATTTGCAAGGTGGATGATAACTTCAAATCGTGTCAATTCTTCAAAGCCAGTTAATGCAGGAACATGATCACAGGAAACATGCAGTGTTTGCTTCCTCTCATTGTAGAACATTAGCTGCAGTGTTGATTATCTTTCTCCTTCATCATTCCAAAGGAGGAGGAGTTCACTGCAGACATTGATCAGTGCAAGATCCCAGCTGCCAAAGTAAAAACTGATTCATCCTACTTTAAGTATATTTATGTACATTCTTTTTTTTCTCAATAAATCCTCCAGGGAAAAGAATGAGAACATGATAGAAAAATCTTTCACTTATCTAGAAACAGCTAGAAGGCAATTTGCCTGACTTGCTGAGAGGCAGCCAGGAGCAGGCTAAGCTGGGACTGCTCTCAGTGGAGCACTTTTCTGCATAAACAGAAGTGGCAAACCCAGCCTGCCTCTCCCTGGCCTCTGTCTGCCCAGGGTTTTGCAAAGAGGCATTTGCTCTACGGGCTGGTCTTTGTAGAAGAGCTGCACTACTATGACCCTTCTTGAGGAACAAAATTTGACCAGAATAAAATTCGAAATCTTCCAGCCTAGCCCCTCTATGACTACTGTGCTGAAGTTTTTGCATTCTCCCTTCTTTGCTAGAAGAAAGTGGTTTGTGTAGGGGTGGTCTCTGGAGCCCATGTCCCTCTGTGCACGAGGGAAGCACACAGCCCCTCTCACCCCTGGGGTCAGGGTTGTGCCAGCCCTCAAGAGCAGTGCCTGACATGGCAGCAGCATGTTCTTCACCAGCCTGGGTTGTGCAGAAATCCACTTCCCCAGCAGCTGCACGAGGCTTTGGCCTGTCTCCCAAACTCAGAGTAGCAAAATGTTGTGTTTGCCTTCAGTGGAAGGTATATCTCAGCTTAAAAGCCTGTAATATCCAGCCCAGACTAGTAAATATTACTGTTTTCCATTCTTCCATTCCCCAGCTGTCCCTGGACCTCTACCACACTGAGGATGATATCTACAAGCTCTCGCTGGTGCTGGAGCCAAGGAACTCCAAATCTGTACGTCATCTTTTACTGCATTTTGAGATATTGCTTATGCTGTTGATTTAATTTTTAAATGACAGTTAATGTGTTTCCTTATTCATGTGTATATAAAGCTTTTTAGTATTATATTTGTGTAGAAAACACAGGAACTATTTATAGGTTTTAGTGCATATTGGGAAAAATAAATAGTGGAACATGCCAGATATCACTGTTAATTATTTTTCAACAAAACCTCTGCAAGTCCTGGAAAACAAAGTTCTGCTTTAGATATATAATCCTTTATAAGTTTATATCAATTACTTATTGTGTGACCCTTAGCTGATTTTCTGGATGCTGGTGCAGTTACATAGAAAAACACTGAGTTAAAAGGTTTGTTTAAGGCAAAGCAAATAATTACTGTAGTATTTTAAAACTGTTTGCTTAGGTATAATTGGCTGACTCTTGGGCTCTCAAGCAATGTTTAAACAGATGAGAATAGATATTAATCTTTATTTGGTTATGTGCAACTAAAAATAATGCTGCATTCATGCATTTTTCTTTATTCTTGAAAGTCAAAGGATACTGATAAACCTCATAATTAATAGTTGAGTTCCACTTCAGGTATTAATAATTCACTTTCTTCTCCTGCCAAAGACTGGGGACTCCACTTTCCTCTGAGCATTTCTTCAGTGTATTAATGTTCTTATTACCTTTCATATCCAGCCTGTGATGCTCTCAGGCTGAGACCTCTCAAGTCTGACAGCATCAGAAGCTGAGACAGGCTGGAAATTCTTCACAGGGTATGAGAGGAAGGTCCAGGAGTCTGAGATGATGCATTCCAGTGCTTTTTAAGGTTTTGAAGCATTCTTAAAAACCAGCAAGGATCAGAACCCTTAAATTTCCATGTGTAAGTCTTCTCTGGGGTTCAAAATTGTTAATCACTCTTGGAGACCAGTTTGAGGACTCTGTGTGTGTGCTGCCAGTGATGCATCATGAGCAATGATAAGGAAACTAATGAATATTTCCACAGTCAACACTAGCTCAGCTTGAACATTTGAAATTTTATTACTGAATGTCCAGCCCTTGTTGGATATGATTTGACCACAACAGCTGTTTATTTTAGTCCTTCTGGGTCCCTCATGCTCTCATTACTGCCAGCAAAGGTGAAATGTCACAGCCCTATGCTGTGGAAGCACTAATGGACCACTACTGTAAATGAAAATTATCACATTGCTGCTTTGATCTCCAGCCTGAGCTTTAAGCAGGACAAAAGCAATAGAAACAATGCTGTGAACTTTAACAGTGCCCAGCAGTTGTGGGAGTCTCCTGCATCAGGATCAATGAGTAGGCAGTGACACTGAGCTGTTGCAGCACCCTGATGGGTAAAAAGCTGCAGCTGAACCGACAGAAGCCAGACTATTTGAAGCTTTCTTCTCTTTGATGGAGTGCCAAAGCACACAGGCTCTATTACAGGGGAAAGAATTTGTAGGGCTTTTGTATGTGGAAAAATTTGTCAAAGGCAATGTGAGAGCATAGTTATGTCATTCCAACTGCTCCTTGATTTATTGTTATTTGGGTACCACTCCCAAGCAGGTGCACTGTGAAGGAAATGCCTCATGCTGCTGCAATCATTTTCGAGGCAAAAGTGGAGCTGATCTGTTAGCATATCAGTCTGCTGTCAACAGGGACTTGAGCAAGACTTTCCTTCTGCTCAAACTGGGAGTAGACCCTTCAGACAGTATAGCAGCCTAAAAAAACTCTGAGAAATGACCACCAGCTGTGGTATAGCACCTCCTTGTCATAGTGTCTGATTTTCCGTGCCCATTAGTGATCTTCTTGTAAGGATTTCTCACTAATACAGCTGTTATCTAGAGGACAAATCTGCCTGGTGCAATTATACCACTGATGATGCACTTAGGTAATTTTTTTTTTTGTTTTCAGTAGAATTCACTTCAATGCCAAAATACATAGGTGTTTGCAAACATCTGAAAATGCTTTCTCAGTCTTCAATACCATGGTCCCTGTGCTGGTGAAATAAATGGGAGATACAGTCTGAATCACAAACTGCATGGTCAGATAGTGTTCTGGAACATTTAATAAATTCAGCTTGGTAGTCTCTGGACAGCCAGTTAGCACCTTTCCTCAGAGGATGCATTTCAAATTCATAAATAACATCATGGTTGTTCATTTGAGTCTATGAGTGTAATAGAAGAACAAATATTTCGCTTTGGTTAGTGGTCAGTAACATAAGGATTTAATTGCGACTTGCTTTGAGTCTGTGCTTTTGGCAGATAGAGGTGGATGTTCAGATTCACTGTACTTCTTAGGAAAATTGAATTCTGTTGGTATAGGGGTGTTTTCTTATGAAAACTGAATTTTGTTGATATAGGTTACTCCCAAACTTACTCAAGCACATTTAAATTTGTATGGGTCAAAATCTATCAAGGTGTTGATAAAAGCTGTTCTAACACTTGAAAAAGGAAAAGCCAAATTAATAAAGCAACGCACTAACAAATCCTTTTTTTCTTTTCCAACCAAACACAGTCAAATATGAACCTGTGACCATTTCTCATCTGGATGTCAAAGTCTACAATACCATTGCTATACACAATGATACATGTAACATCTTTACATGTCTTAATTGTCTCCCTTTCCAGTCACACCAATTCAGAGCAAGACAAATGAGACCCAGATTCTTTGCTCATCAGCTAACACAGGGGCCCTATGAGACTCTGGATCCTCTCCCTTGTGATCCAAAACACATTGAATTTTTTCTGCTTGACACAGCTTTACCTGCTAGATGTCCAGTGGCAGATGCAGGGAAAGGCCAGTTTGTCTTGCAGCATTGTCCATGATAATTCATTATTTTTGAATCCTTACCTGAAAATGTGTTCAGGTTTGTCCTATATTTTCTACTTGAAGGATCTGAGTTGCATTCCAGAGCTACTCCCAAAGCACTGTAGTGGTGTGGAGAGAGTCAGGTTGTGAAGTCTGTGCATCCAGTGAGCTGTCAGCTACTGTTTTGTCAAGACCAAGATGTTTTTAAAATGAAGTAATCTGGCTGGCTGGTGTTATCTGCAGAACAAGTCAAAGGTTTCTACTCAAGCTACTTAGATGAATTAAGCTGTGCATCCTGGCACATGTCAGCTGGAAACCAGCAGGATTGCTGAGCACAGTTCTGCCCTGCTTCTGCATCCTGCTGTCTTGCTGGTGGCACACAGAGCAGGAGCATGAACTTATTCAGGTTAAGGCAGTTCCTTGTGTGGCTTCTGGGCTTGGTGCCTCCAGCAGGGAGCTGGGGGCAGACTGTCCTGATCTCCTCAGAGGTTTTACAAAGGAGCAAATCAGGTTTCTGGGCTTACCTATTTCTGATGCCCAGTGTGTTCACAAACCCTACAGACCCTGCTTCCTTCCCTCTTCCTTCAAGTCTCATTGCTGTTGAGCCCTCTGGAGATGTCAGTGGGGGTTTGCTGCTGAGCTCCCTGGGTGGCAGTGGAGCTGCAAGGTGCCACAGAGAGCCTGGCTGAAGCTGTTAGTGAAGACGAGCAGCCCTTAAAAACCTTGCCTGATGTTTGGTTAAGCACAGTTTTACAGCACAAATACTCCAGTATTTTGCTGTTGTAGCTCTGACATTTTGAGCTGCTTTTACTGGAAATTAATCTCTTTAACTGAGATTTGAAAATCCTTGTGTTCTGATCCATCTCTCAGCAGCCTACCTCCCCGACCACCCCCAACAAGCCAGTAGTGCCACTGGAGTGGGCATCTGGAGTGGTACCCAAACCTGACCCTACAGTCATCAACAAGCACATCCGGAAACTGGTGGATGTAAGTATTTGGACCATCACACTGCTCTAAGAGAATGGTAGATTTTATATTTTCATCATTATAATTAATTTCAAGCTTATAATGAGATTGTTATGGTTGGGGTGAATTTCAGACATATCATCAAAAATTTGAGCTGTTACTGGTATGTTCAGAAATATCTATTTCATTCCTGCAATCAGCAATGGACTAGTAAACAAGTTTCTGGGTGCAAATGAGCAGACTTTCAGAAGCATCCAAAACCTGGCTGCTGTTTAATAGGTTTGTCTAGCAAATATAATTTCAGAGTACAAAGTTTAGTTTCTGCAGCTCTAGCCACACAGCTCGTGTCTGGTAACAGAGAACTGAAAAGAAAGCAACTCAGAAATAAGGTCTCATACATTAATAGGTCAAATTAACTTTTCCAGAAACTCTATTTCTGGTTTTAAACATGCTGTTAGTTTACTGTCCAGAGCATGTTATGTATAGTAAAGATAGTGTTGTCTTGATGTCACTTTAAAAATGTGGACACGAGGTCATGCAGAATTAGAGCTGAGATCTTCTAGCCCCAGTTTAGAAGGCGATATGCTGTGCTAGGTAATATAAACAAAGCTAAACACCCCCAGATTCCTTTGCAGAGACTGAACTTTTCTTTCTCCTTTTTACAAATTAATAAGTATGTCTGGGAGGAACTATTAAATTCTGATTTTGTTTGTGTTACAGATCACTAATTGGGGTTATGTTGTTAAGATAACCTAAACAAACTCTTCACTTCTTTCACCCAGATTTCAAATATATCTTGTAGTTTACTTTTTGTACATGCTCTTTTTTAAAACAAGTTTCATTTTTCTTCTAATGTGGGATGGCAGAAATGCACATGCTGTTCCTGAATTGCTTTTGTCAGTGCCATATGTGTTGATAAAAATGAGCGAACATCCAAACCTCTCCTTGATAGCTTGTAAAATAGGAAGTCTGTCACAACTCCATAATCTTTCCAGAATGAGCTGGGTGGGAGTTTATGTTTGTTCCTATAGTTAAGGGAGTTGCAGTTCCCATTCCACAATTTTGGCCTGGTTTAGGACATGTGATTTGAGTTTGACAGGATTAAAACATGGTTTGGGCTTTTATGGATGCAGCTTACTAAAAGGGTGACAACACTTTGTACAACTGTTTTCACTTTGCCAGTATTTGTTGTTTACTTGCTGCTTTGAATTGTGCTTTTAGCCATTGTTTTTATTACAAAAAGTGTTGAATACTACTTGTGTTTGTGTTTTAGTTCCGTCTTTATGATGTTTTTTTGAGGTCTGCCAGTCATTGGTTACAGTCATTTCATAGAAATGGGTTTCATCAGGTTCTTGTTAAAACAAAGACACTCCAGACGCCTTTCAGGGGTCTCAGTATATTGATGTAATGTCTTCATCAACAACATTTTAATCTAATGAAGGAGCCTGTACTTCACAATGAGCCTCTCAGCCATGTTGACTTTGGCACTCATGTTTTTCCCATCAGCATCACACATAGCTTTAACACCACTTGCACATCTCTGCAAACAGGAAGACAGAATACAGTAACGCCTTAGCAGCTAAGGAGGGCACCCATCACTCTATGTGACCTTTAAATTTGATCCCATATCTGTTTTTACTTGGTGGTGGATTGGGGTGGTTGATGGAAGAGAATGGTTGTTAGACACAAATTGCTCATGGTTGCAGCATCAAGATATCAGTAAACAAAACAGATTGAAACAGTACTGTGGGAGAGTAGAGGTGACCACCTAAAAGAAAAATTAAGCCAAAACCATCTGAAATAGCCACGGGAAAGCTGCTGGGGTTTTTTTAATTTCTTTTTTTTAATTACAAAAAATATGCTTAATGAAGCAAAGGGAATATATCATCACCTAGGGCAGAATTATAGTGACATTTCCATCAAAGAAGAAAAGTAAAGCAAGAATAATTATGTGTGAAGATGTGTGGAGGATCGTCATTAGATAAATGCTGATGTCAAGTTTTTTTTTTAAATCAGCCATTTTTCCCATAGAGTCTAATAATATGCGTATTGAAATACTAAGGAAAATAAAAGGAATAAAACAGATGCAACAGAGCATCTGAATAGCTGAATAAAACATTCATTTACATGTGGTTATAATGTTGAAGAGGCTGCTACAGACTCAGGATAAGCTAGACAATAGTACAATAATTATTTTTTTTCTCCCCAGTCTGTCTTTAGGAACTACGACCATGACCATGATGGTTACATATCTCAGGAAGACTTTGAGAGTATAGCTGCCAACTTCCCATTCCTGGACTCTTTCTGTGTGCTGGACAAAGACCAGTAAGCTTGGAAATCTCTTTGTGGTGGCTTTTTCCCCTTTTCCTCAATTTAAAAATTTAAAAAATACAAATATTGAAGAAACAGTGTCTCCCAAGTTTCTCATGTCTGACAAGACTACTAAAAGCCAAATTCTGTTATCATTTAAATTCTTATACTCTAGTTAGTTCTTTAAGTCCTAGGTTGGAGTCCTGCTATACCTGGTAATTTAAAAATCATTTATGTAATAGCTTAATGACAACTTCCTACTGGGACTGAGTCAAAACCCCAGAGTACTGTGAAACTGCAGTGGAGGTACTCTATCCAGACCAGGCACCAGACTGATGAAACAAATAAGTTCTGACAGCACATGGAAAATGGATGCATGTAGCAGAGGGAGTAACAAGGTATATATAACATCCATTTCCTAGCCAATTTGGCTTGATAATTCTTTGTATCCAGAACCTCTTTGACTGTAAGGCTGATGGCCAGCCAGAGGCATAACACATGTTCTGTGTGAGCAGTAAGTCAAGTTCCTTCATTTAGTTAGTGGCCTGGTCTATGTTCTCATACCACTAACAGGTGAGATAATAAGGTTCAGTGTTACTGTTTAAAGAAAGATAAGAACCACAAAGGCTGTAAGAGCTTTTTCCTTCCAGGACTGTTGCAGCTCTTTCAAAGGATGTGCTTTGTGTGCTGCGTGCCTTCTGCAATGAGAAAACCCCAAATTTTTCAGTACCATGAGCAGTGACAAATCTACTCTACTTTTTATTTCCCTTGCAGAGATGGTCTTATAAGCAAAGAAGAAATGATGGCTTACTTTCTAAGAGCTAAATCACAGTTCCAGTGTAAAATGGGACCAGGGTTTATTCACAACTTTCAGGAAATGACCTACCTTAAACCAACTTTCTGCGAGCACTGTGCAGGATTTGTAAGTATGATTTTAATAATAGCATATAATAAAAATGACTTTTAGCCTTTAATGTGTATGGGGTGGAACTGGCTCCATACATTGCTAAAGTGTCTTGGCCAAATAATATCTCGCGGCATGCAGAAGCACAAAACATTTACTCATGTTGTAGCTGTGCTATCCAGTTTTGATTTAGTGGTTTCTGAAAACTGCCGTTTGTAAGAATTTCTGTTGGGGGGAAAAGAATTATGTTAGCTAAAGGATGTTAGAGACTATATGAATGGTCTCACTTGGTTTATCTTAAGTTCTTTAATTTGGCTTGATTTCCCATGTAAACAAGCTCAAGGGAAAATAGATGTCTGGAGCAGAGGATGTAGATGAGGCAAAAGCTGTTCTTTCTCAGGAAATTGCACATGGAAACATAGATATGTTCATAATTCTTTGAATGGCTGTAACAGCCCTAATTTTCCCTCTATTGAATTAACAGATCTTCTAATTTGGTAAAGAAATCAAAAGTGCTTCCAGCAGTTCTGTACAATAAGAAATTTTGAAATTTATTAGTTGGAGGTTTTTTTTATTTGCTTTTTTTCTCAGGCACAGCTTATCAGATATCACTTGTTAGAGTGCTCTTTACATATCTGGGAAAGGATTAGTTTTGTGGACATTTGTGTTGCTCGTAAACCTTCTCTAAGTTTTCCACTTCAACCCAAATGCAGTAAAGAATTACTATGATACAGAAGTTACTTTAATGGACGCATTTGGCTGAAATGAAATGTCCACATTTAGACAGCTCAAGCAGTAAGGGCAGAGGGCCATGTCCTCTGTTTGTGTGTGTGTGGCTCACATAACAGGCTGTAAACTCAGACCCTGTCCCTGCTCTCCAGAACAGATCTGCCTCTGCACTCAGCAGTAACTTTATTCCATGATCTTTTCCACTAATCAGTATTTCTTCATGGCTGAAAGTAACAACAGCAGCGCTGCAAAGCACAAAAACGTGCCTCCTTTCAGACCCTCTCTGGGCTCCTGCTCTAGCCCATGCTCCCATTTTCCGCTCACTCCTTTTGCGACGTGTAAGTTTTGTTTGGGTGCCTGGAGCCCCTATCGCATCCGCTGCCACTGATTCATGCCAGGGGCAAGAAGGAATTCCGCCTATTTCCGCCAGAGCTGCAGAAGCTCTGGCGGTGACATGGTCAGTGCTGACGTAGGAGTGTGCTGGTGGCAGCTCCAGCAGACCCACGGGGCAGGGACAGCCACCGACCTGAGCCTGTTGTTCCAGGCTGCCTTGGGAAGACGTCATTGCGTTCGTGACACTCAGTGCGTGTTTGGAAGGCTTCCACAGCAAAGCAAGGCCCAAGGACTGCCCTGAAACGTCCTCTCCTGCAGATATTTTTCTCCTGCATCAATTCTCTAATTGGCCATTGTTAGATTTTTCACGTCTCCCTGATTACATCCAGTGCAGGAATACAAATGAGTAAGGGGTTGTACAGGAAATGGAAATAAGGTCATTTTTCCTGTCAGCTCACTGAAGTCATTGGCATTGTTCTGTGGATGAGTTGGACTGATAGGACAGGAACCAACTACAGAATCTGCTGCATATTTGTTCTGCATTTCAGTGCTACTCATCCACGGGTGGAAACCTAATTTCAAACTGATGCACTGATCCAGTCAAAATAATGTGCACTGACCATGCACCAGGATGAATTGACATGACAGTGCAATGCACACAGTTATTAGAACGCTACAAACTTTGAAGGTCAGGCTAAGATCTAATGCCACTAAGCAGCATAAAGTTGATATGCCCATGGCCAGTCGCAGTTCCGTCCCAAAGCTTGAGTTGCACCATGTGGCAGGGTAGGTGACTGGCCATCCTGCTAAGCTTTATAATCTGAATTTGCACAGATCCTCTTACCTTGGAGCTGGCTCAAGCCAGCTTTGCAGCAAAGCTGTGTCAGACACATTCAAAGCTTTAGGTCAGAATTTGTGACATGACACTTCAGCTAAGCTTCCACTGCGGTGTGTAGCCACAACAGTGGTGCCAAATTTGAGTGGGAGGAAGGTACAGAGATAAGAAGGTGAGGAGTGAGTAGAGAGGCCTGCAGTGAGACCAGATTAGAGCTTAAACGAAACAAATAACAATCCATGTCTCTTACAGGGATCCTGTGAAAGAGATCTGGGAAAACAGGTCATCTCTGCTTTCTCAGGAGGGACTGGGATGCTCCCAGTTGCTGCCTGAGCAGAGGAACTGCATTCACTGTGCACATATATGGCATTAGCAAGAAAAGAATAAGCCACAGGCCTTCTATGGACCCAGCTCCCACTGTTGTCCTTTCTACTCTTTTGTTCACCATTCTTCTACCTTGTCTAATCTATTTCTGCCCTCTCCAGAGCCCCATTTTTGCTTGCTAATTTTTCTGTACAGTCTATGAGGTGGTTGACTTTTTTTCACCTGGAATCTTTCTGTTCTGATTATTTTACTCTTTCCTTTGTACTCTGAATGATCTTCATCTCTTCCTTTTGAGCCTTTCTTTAATGACCATATTCACCCACTGCTCTCTGTGCATGGATACTTATAAATCTGGTGAGGAGCCACACGCAGTTTCAGTCGCCTGGATGTGCTCACCCTCCCTGCTGAATGAGTTCAGGAAAAATAAACACCAGAGGCCCCAATTTTTTTCCTTTTATGCTACAGTTAGAAAAACTGCCCCTTCCTCTCACTGCCTCTCAAGAATGGAAATGCTTGTTTTGGAATGCCGTGGCTGTAGATACAGTACTTCTGAGTACATAGAAAACAATTGCTAAGGAGTTTCCCTGTTTCCAGGCAATCCTGCTCATGTGGCAGTGAAAGCTTCCCAAAAGTGGGACCACACACAGTGGCCCTTGGATGTTTAGCATTTGGTATTTGCAAGTGTATGTCAACAAGAACAGCTTCTCAGGAAAGGCAAAGATTGAATTTAGTGGCTTTTCTGCCTGTTTCATTCTTCATCTGTTTGGGTTGGGGTTTTTTTAAGTTGGAAAAGGCAGGTGCACAAATCAGATTGCTATGGCAATATAGGTGTGCTGGGAACCAGTATAGGAACCAAAAACCTATTTTTTATCCCCAGTGGTGTTTTCTTCTGCTCTGTTTGAATGTTATGGGTCAGTGATGTATCTGGAGAATGGATGTATGCAGGAAGTTCTCCTGCAGATAACATTAAGGGAGTCTAGAAGCAGAAGAAAGTACTCTGCTGTTTTCATTAAGCTTGACGTGACAGCACATTTTAACCCATTCCTGGAAGCAAAATTCCTCTGTGTCTCTCCTTCTCTGGTAGTCCCATTACTACAAGTAAGTAGCAGAAGTAAGGGAGAAGCCACACAAGTCTTATCACAACTAGAGGGGGAGGTCTGCCTGACAGGAAGGGTGTTAAGAGCAGTTGTATCCTGTTTGTGCTTTTGTAGCCATTGGTACTTCCTCATTGTGACCTTGTTTTCCTTCCAGCTTTCTTTTCTGATTCCTTGACGTTCTTTTGTCTTTCTTTGCAGCTCTGGGGTATAATCAAACAAGGCTACAAATGTAAAGGTAAATAAATACTACAAGGATTTTTTTCAAGCTGTGGGTGGTGGGTTGTAGTACCAGTTATTCAATCATACCTGTAACCAAAACGGCATATGTTCAAACACATCTTGCATCTACATTTGGTATTGTCCATGAGCAGTGACTGCTGGCACACTATGAAGTTTCACTTCATTAGAATGCACATTACTGCATTAGAATGCAGTAGGAATGCACAGATTCTGTGAGATAAAGGTCCAAAGCAGCCCCTTACTCCATGAGCTGTAACTTTCTACCAGTAAAGACCTTGTAAATTGGAAAAACAGGTGTTCTTATCCTAACACTGAAAGATCCTGAAATATATCCCCTGAGACTCAGGTCAGGAAAAAGTCTGCTGGCAACAGTGTGTACATCCATGTACATCCATGTACATCCGTGTACATCCATGTGCCTGTAGTGAAGCCTACATGCAATTTAATAGTGGCTGAGCTAGAAATAGAGAAATATTTCATTCCTAGACTGCCCAGCAGATCTCATTGCAAGATGCTCTTCAGACATTCAACTACAAAAAATGCTAGAGCTCTTACATCTCTCTCCCTTGCCTTCATAAAACACTTAATTTCTTATGCAGTACTTGTACTCTATTAAGCAGCTCAGACCCAAAAGGGCTTTATAGTGATCTTCATTGGCTTTTAAATACTGGACCTATTTATTTCTCAAGCAGCCGAACTCTGGCTGAAGGGCAGTGTTGATTTTCATAGCTGTAGCTGCATCTCAATTATTCAAAGGGGAAGATTCACATTTGTACTCTTTTCACTTAGTCTTACACAAACTCCAAGGAGAAGGATAAAGAATCCACAGTAATTTTTTTTTAGGATACACCATACTCCTGTCTCTCTCTCCAGCCACAAACCTCTTCCTCAGAGTGGGATGGGGAAAATGTCCATGGCTGGATCAACACATGTAATTCAGATATTCCTGAATATTATCATCTTAGAAGCTTTGAAAGGGCTGGTTGCAGTCTATAGTTTTATTGGTAAGATGAGGAAAGGAAGGTAAAGTTTTGTCACACCAACCTGTAAACTCAATCTGAGATCTGAAAGTTGAGCTTCTGCCCTGCATCACTGCCTGTAGCAGCGGCCCAGTGGAGGCTGAGCAAAAGTGGTTCTGTAAAGTCAAAGTTACAGGCAATGAAGCATGAAAGTAGGAGAACAGAGCTGCTCACCCAGATCCTGCAGCAGCCAAAAGTGTGAGGGTGCCTGCCTTTTGTTGCAGCAGCTACCAGCTGCTCTGTGTTCCAGCATCACTGCAGTGTGACACCCTTTAGGGATGAGCTCTGCCTTTAGCACAGAGCTGTCATCCTCTGTTTGAACACAGCAGGGGGAGGGAGGGAGTTCCTTCTTCCAGGTCTGCTGCTTACCCAGCACTGTGAGTAATGAGATAGACTGCAAGGTCTGCAAGTGATAGAAGGAGTCCTGCACTTCTAGAGGAATCCTTAGTGTATCTGCTCACCTAGAAGAAAATGTCAGGCTATGGAGCTATGGAGCAGCAGAAGAGAAATAAGGGAGATGGGAGTTTTTAAACGATGGAAAAGGACACAGAGGAGAGAGAGATTGTGTTTGGGGCACATCCTCCACCCTTCAGCCCTTTCTTGCATATAAGATCCATACTCCAGCCACACTTCAGATAAATGCACCTAGTCATGACGTTTCCATAGTGATTTAAATCCCAGCAGAGGCTTGGAGTGCAGATACTCAAAAAGTCTTTTCTGAGTGAATAAAACACTTCTGCAGAGCTCATTCATGTGCTAATGTTGCTCACTGAGCTACTTAGACTAGTTTTAACCTACAGTAGTCTATACAGACCTCCAGCAGTCCTTCCAGACACTCAGGGTATGGATGCTCTGGTGTCTTCTAACCAAACCTGTTTACTATAATGGGCCCTGCTGGGTCAAATAAAAGCCAGCCAAATAAATAATGGCCCCCTCTTGGGGGAACTCATGCAGTGGAGCAGAAGTTTTATACAGGATCATATCATTCCACATCTCTTCCTTGAGACTATTTTATTATTAAAATATCATCTTGTCACTTCTGCTGCCATTTTTCTACTAATGGCTGTCATGGAAATGATCCATATTTTTTTTTGTAATGCACTTCACACCAAGTGATCCATTTCTGTAACATCCTTCACAACTTCTGTCAAACTTTTTGTTCCGTCAAAGTCCTTTCTTGGTGTCTGCCTGCTAATAGCCCTGAGAGATTACCAGATAGTTGTAGCTTTCCATTTGATGACTTGACAATTTCTTTTTTTACAGATTGTGGTGCCAACTGTCACAAGCAATGCAGAGACCTGCTTGTGCTGGCTTGCAGGAAATTTTCCAGAGGAACTTCAGTAGGCAGCAACCATGGGTCTCTGCCTAGCAGTCCATCTCTGCCTCCAGGTGAGAACAGTTTTCCTCCTATTTTAAATCATTTCTGGAATCCTCTCTAATGGCCAATGCTTTTGCTGCCATCTTTAATTTTTCCTTTGTATAAACACACAAAGCAACACCTGTCCTTTTTTACTATGGCTTATGTTCACTCCTCAGATTACAACATCCTTGTCTCCAGTGATGGCCTTAGTGTCCTATCTAAGGCTCACTATCCTCCTTACCAACACCTCTATCCCATCTGAAAAGAAACGAAATTATATTTCTCCTTTTTTGTCACTTAGGAGCAAGGAGATACAGGGCACAATTCTAGCACTGTCTTACCCCCTGAGCATGCAGATGGTGAGGCAATAAGATCTGTGCACACAGTGTCAGAAACAGTTTCCAAGCAGCATATGGATATTGATAATTATAGCACAGCTTCATACAAGGGGTTACCTCCCCACCCTCCCCCAGGCTTGTTACCTTTTTGTAAACACCAGAATACTTAAACAAAACAATTCCACCCTCTCTTTCAGTCCAAGATGAAGTGTTTGAATTTCCCAGTGTTGCTGCAGAACACCAGGACCTTGATGGCAGAGCTATCACCCTTGTCACTGGCTCTTCACAGAAAATTTCTGTGCGGCTGCAGCGGGTGACCACCAGCCAAGCAACACAGACAGAACCACTCTGGCATGAGCCCGGTTGGAATGATTCAGGTTCCCATACTTTCCCCAAAATGAAGTCCAAATTCCACGGAAAAGCTGGGAAGAACAAAGGCTTTGCAAAGTGGGAGAATGAAAAGCCCAGCATGCAGGCTGATGTAGAGCAAGAAGCCGAGGCCCCACAGGATATACAGGATCACAATGGAATAGAAACTCTCCCAGAAAGACAAGAATCTGAGGTGAGTTCCAGAAGAAGCCAAGACAGTTTAAAATCTGCTATAGTCTGATGTCTCATAGGGTTATTTGATGGATTTCAGGATGATTTTTCATTCAAATTTGTCATTGTTTTTTGCACAAGAGTCACTTTCAGAAGAATGCTAAATCATCCACAGATCTCTGTTTTCTACACTGCACTACACGTGCACTAAGACACGTAACTGGCAGTCTGGGTTCTGGTGTCAGTGTATGATTTTTAGTAGTTGGTTACTTCTCATTTTGAAAACCATTAAAATGGCCTGGTGGATATCTGGCCACCTTGTGTGCTGTTGTACCCTTGCAGTGCACAGTTCAGGGCTCCATGAGACTCACAATTACCATTCTGACAAATACAGGGGTCCAGGCCAGGGCAGGGCATTGATCTGATGATGGCTGTTGCTGTCATCCATAATATTTATACTTCCAAAGCCTCATGCTTTTATTGACCATCTCTGCCAGTATGTAAATATTTTCTTCTGCTTACAGGATAGCTGATTGCACACCCTGAAGCACAGAAAACTAAAGATGACAACTACAGCAAGTGTTGATGGACTGTCACAGACCACATTTGGCCATAAGGCGTGCTCCCATACCTCATCCTTTTAAACCCAACCATTGCCCTGTTTTCTTAGCTGAAAGGTGTTATAAGGCACTATTTATTTTCTCACAAGTAATAAGCCATTTCGATGAACATCGCCCAGCCACAGCAGCACAGATCTCTGTGGTCAGTGTTTTCTTTTGTATGACTTCTGTGGAAACTTCCTCCACATGCCAGTGAGGATATACTCAGCCTTCTTTAAATGCACTGCATCATTTCAGAGTGACTGCCAGCAACAGCAATGGTGAGGACAGAAGCCAAGCATCCAAGTTTGTTCAATAACACTCCTTTCCCAAGGCTTGTAATGATAATTTAAGGAAAGAAGTAGGTGTGCATGTTGATTAAATCTCAAACAAAAATCTCTCACAAAATCCTCTATACTGAATTCTTCACGCACCTGGGGTTTTGAATTTTGGCCATGTTTACCTTGCTGCAGTGAACGTTTGGTGTTCAGCACAGTGATATCGGTTCCCAGACTGGGGATCCTTCAAATAGGCAGCAGCTGGCTGAGACTGAAGGAAATCCAAGACACTATGTGTTTTTCTGGTTACACCACAGTGGAGAAGGGTGACCTTTGCCAGCACTGATTATGGTAACATTAGCATGCAATAAACACTTTAGTTTTAAGTGTGTGTGTGTTTGTGTCTGTGCATATATGTGGATGTGGTACTTTTCTCTGGTTAGAAAGCTGTACATGTTAAAACTAAATGTTCTGAAGAACAATCTCCAAATCAGCAGATTGCTAAGGTAGGATCTAGCACCTGAATTATAATGGTCTGGTTTGAAGTTGAATTTCCCAGAACTGTTAAATTATTGAAAGAGGACAGTGCTCATCTGGAGAAAGAGAGAAAAACAAACACCACAAAGCTCAAACCTGAAAAACTGGCACACATGTTAGCTTTCTTTTCCCATCTCCCCACAACAACAGGGGTGGGTGTGTGCATCTGTAGCACACACTCTGATTTAAAACCCAGTTATAAGATGTCTTACAAAATTCAACTCATTGCACCCTTCAACAGATTATAATCCTTCAAGATGAGAGTAATTTCATAGACTTCCCTAACACAAAAATGACAGTTGCACTCCTCTGTGATTATTTGACTGTAAAGTCCACTGGGACTACGTGATACCTGCCCAGGTTTGCATCCTTCAGGTTTGTTTTCCAGCACAACCAGTATCAATAGTAAATAGTAAATCTGTGGAAATAAAAAAAAAATGTTTAAAACCATTCTCTTTACTCTTGTAAATTCAAGAGAAATAAGCACTGGTTTCCAAACGAGGACGAGGGCCAGAAGCACACTTCATTCTCGCACTTCTGTGGGCAAAGAGCAAGCATGAGCAAAGCAAGGTGCTGGTTTCCTGTGGTGGGTCAGGGGCTGGGTCCCAGCCGGCTGCCCGCACAGCCACCGTTACAGCGCGCGGCTTGCGCACCGCGACAACGGTGCGCCGGAGAATTTGAATACACACATTTGGTTACCATCCAGGCTGTTGAGATAAGCCTCTTAATGCTCTATAAATGAAATGTTCATGAGCAACTTCATTCTTGACATCACATAGTTTTGACCAGCATTTAGTCTGTAGACCTCAGCTCCTTTCTTGCAGGCTTTTAAAAGTTATTTGTGGCTCTTGACTTACTCATCTCATCAATAAATCTCTTGCAAGCCTAGTAGCTTCAGTCTATCTGCAGTTGCAGATCAAGGATAGTCTGCAGGCTCACACAACTGATCCTGCTAAGCAAAATAATGCAGCCTCCAAGGAGGATCACAAAATCATTAAGGTTGGAAAAGACCTCTAAGATCAGCAAGTCCAACCTTTGACCAATCACCTTGTCAACTAAACCATGCACTAAATGCCACATCCAGTTGTTTCTTGAACATGCCCAAGGATGGTGACTCCACCAGGGAGGTGGTGGAGTCACCATCCAATGCTTTACAACCCTGATGATGAAGAAATTCTTCCTGAAATTCTTCATGAAATTGAGAAGGAATAGGTGAAAATTTCAAGCACCTGGTACAGCTGGAAACCCTTTGTTTCAGGCATTTAAGGAAGGGGATCCCAGAGCGTGTTGTTGGCAGTACATGATCATGGCCATTGAAGACAAGAAAGACATTGGGCAGAAATGCAACCATTTTTCATACACACACACCCCTCACTGCCCAAAAAAGGGCATTTAAAAAAAAAATTATCTTATACAATGTAATTATTTATTAAAAAAGCATTCACAGACTGTTTACAGAATGCGATCTCCGAGTTCCACAACAAGAATCTGAGTAGGGAGAACTCACAGGGCTTGAAGAAACATTTTAAGAAGTTGATATGAGGTTTCCCCGCCCCCACCGTGGGGAGGCCTGAATATAGGTAATTTAAAAAATCTTTTTCTTATTTCAAGTGGACATCTTTTTCTGAACAAGGGAAAGACTTTTCTTCACAAAAACAATTTTAGTTAGCCAATCTAGGCAAAGGAACAAAGAGTTCCTTGTTTGCTCTCTCTAGCTTAACAAAATGCAGAAAGCATCAGCCATGCAAGTTCCTGCCTGATCTATGTGTCTTTGCTAGTCTTGGTGAAATCCTGCCTGCTAGAAGTACAGCAATTCCAGGAGAGTGTCCAGGAGAAACTGTGTCATAATGACAAGAATGCTGGATTAATGAAGTAGCTAAAGTCAGATACAATCCCAAATGATGCCTGATACTTCCACCCCATCCATTCTCTCCTGTCTCAGGATCTTTTAAAAAACACAGGGGGAGACCTAAGGATTGTTCAGAAAACAAACTCTTCAAAACACCACACAGTGGAAAGAAGGAAGATTATGTCAAATCTTATTTACAGCTTGGTCTGCAAATGCCAAAGAATACAAGCAACAAGAGTAGGTGAAAAATGCAAGTGCTTGGATGGACCCTGTAAGAGATTATTTGGCTGCTTGAGCCAAACCCACTAGGACTTTCTGTGCTTGTTTAAAACCTTGACAAAGCCTCATGTTGCCCATAAGGGAGCTTCAGCTTTGCTTCCAACTTTATGGAGTAAAGTGCTTGAGTGCTTCTCAAGGAGTCAGGGGGACATCTGGCTCCCTCAGAGGGAAATGCAAAGTCAAGTTTGAACCCCCAGCTCTCTCCTCTGTTCTAAACCTCTCCAGAGTCTTGCCCTCCTCTGCCCCCCCACCCCCAGTCCTACTCAGCTTTTAGGCTTTAAAAGAATAACTCGGCTTCACAAAGAAACATCTTCCTAGACAGAAGCTATCTTCTCAGAGGCACCTTCCTCAGGCAGGTGAAGGCTCGGGAATGGGCAGGGAGAATATGCTTGCTGACCAGAACTAGTCTGAAGCATGGATTTTCCCCAGCTGGGAAAGGTGAGCCATTTTCCTTTCAGTACAGCAGATGAGCTGAGCTGCAGAGCAAGGTTAGGGGCAGCCATTAGCTAAAATTTTACATTTTTCCAAAATTAAACAGCCTGTCACTTCTGTGGCTGTTGTTCAAGCGCTCCTCTACAGAAGTCAAAGTGAAAGCATGCCCTACGTGCTCCCCCAAGGTCTGCCTTATGGGAAGCCCAGAAGCCTTTGGCTGAGCAGCCACAGGAGGATCCTTGCAGCCTTGGACACTAGTTCTAGAAGCTTTAGGCATCTGTATGGAAATACAGATTTCATATGAAAGAAAGCTGCATGTGAAGTATACTGGACAGAGGCTGGAAAAAACCAACAAAACAAACCCTACAAAAACAACCAACCCAAAACAAAACAAACCCCACCAAAAACAGAGAACAAATAACAAGACAGACAAAGAGTAAATGCAGGAAGAAGCACACTGAGACCTCTTTCTCTATGTGACACCAAGAATGGAAGGGGATCCCAATGAGAAGGAAAGGAAGGAAGGAGGGAAGGAGGGAGGGAAGGCGGGAAGATCTGCAGGTTTTGTAGAGACAGGAGAAACAGGGTTGTTTGTTTTGTGACTATTATAGCGCAAAGAAAAACTAATCAATTTTTGCTTCATTCAACATCAGCCCACAAACTGATGAAAACGTCCGTACAGCACAAAAAATAATTCCAAGTGCTTCTCAAGAAAGCCTTGACAAAAGAGCTGACAGGGTCATAGAATAAATGGATGCAACTTTGGAAAAAGTTTTTGAGTTATTAGCACTGATCTGGATTTTCAAAATAAGTATTGCAGCCAACAGGGTAAACTCATTGGAAAATCTGTGCACTGAACTTTAAAGTGCTGTTTACAGCTGTGGACAATCTGGTCCTAGGAGACAGAAAAGCCATCAGCAAAAGGCTACTGCTGGGGCAGTATGAAATTTAGCCAAAAAGTCTGCTTTTTCCATGAGTGGAGCTAATGCCGGAAAGTTTAAAGAGGCCTTATCACCTTCATCTCTGCTCCATGTGTGAAAACGAGTTATGACCTTCCACCTGCCCACAGCATAGGCAGACTCCCTCTTTCTTTGGTATTACAATAGTGTTTTCCTACTTTTTGTACTTGTTTTTCTCTCCTCTGTTGTGGGAAAGACCCACGTGGACAAGAGAGGAAATTACTGGACAATAAAGGGGAAACAATGACACTGACAGCAGTCAGAGCTATAAAAAGCACCAAGTAAACACAAAGGAAAAATATTTTTTCCCTTCTACACTTGTTTGTCAAGCCATTAGAGCTGTGACTTATTTTCAGCCAAGGAGGGGAGAAGGCAATGTTTACAGCTGGTAAGAGCACTTGCTTTTTCAGACCGTGTCCCCTTGAAAAGTCATAACCTGAACCAAGCAAGCACATGAGTATGCCGAGAGCCTACACAGGGAAAACACCTTGGCATGCTGCTCTCCAATCACAACACTGCTGTGACTCTAACCTAAGGGTTTGCTAGAAGACTGATAAAGCAACCTTGGAGTTCAGCATGAGCCAGCTTGTTTGGGACTGCTAAATCCTGCTCAACACCTTACAAATGTATTGATATATCTGTACTAATTCCTGTTGTCCAGGGAAATCAGAAGTTGAGAGAGAGCAGAATCACAAGCCTAACAGTGAACAACACTTGGACTCTCTACTGCAGTCCAAATGTGGCAGAACTAAGACTAAATTATGTGCAATAAAAAGGTATCTGAGGGCTTTTGTTTGCAGGTCTTCATTAACCTAACAGGGAGCTGAATTAACTTCTAGTACCACAAGAATTGACACAAGCCTTTTGGACGCTCAAAAGTCATCAGATCCCAGTGATAATCCTTTTTCCCCACTGCATTCTTTCCACTGCAGCAGTTTAATTTTACTTTTCTAGGTGCATAACCTGTCACAGGGAATACTCCTACACCACAGGACTTTTCAAGCTCCAGCCATTACTCATAAATATCTGCTGCCATGAATCTTGCTTCCCTTCTCCCCAGTTCTATCTTAGATAGTTGACTGGTAAGCCTGTAGGTTCTAGCTGAGCCTGAGGTTGGTTGAGGCACATGTCACTTTCCTGAACTCAGCTGCAGTTTCCTGGAGACAGACATCCAAAGCCTTAAGGCAGGTTACCCACAGGCTCTGGCTCAGAAGCCTAATCCATAGCTTGAGGAGCCTCTCTAGAGCCATCAGCCATCATGGCACATCACCTGGAGCCAGGATTTTGGCTGCTGAAGTAGAGGAATCCCATCAAGTGAGATTTCCAGCCAGCTAAAGAGAAAACTACTCAGGGAACAGCTACAAGCCAAAAGGCTCTCTGGGGTGAGTTATGTATGGTGCAAGCTCAGTTTGACCCACTTTCCCTTGTTGTGGTACTCCTTTACTCAGAGTAGAAATAAATTTTTATCTCTTCTTCAAACCTGCAAGGAAAATCCAACTATGACTACAGTGCATATGGATCATGGTATTCCAAGTCAGGTAGTAATGCACCTGCTGTGAGAAGCAAGTGTGCCTGTCTCTCCCCATAGTTATGTTACTGCACAGTGACAATCCTTGAGAGACAGTGATCCTAACACAGGGAATGGAAAGGCAATGCAAGCAAAGCCTTTAGGAAACAAAAGCTGCTAGAGGAAAAAAAGGCAGATGGAAAAAACCAGACCAAGATGCCTACAGCTTGTGGGAGAAGAGTGGCAAGAACAGGAAGGCCAAGAGGAAAAACACTGTTCCCCTCGCTTGCTTGCCTTTTTAGTCTGCTGGAGTTCTGCTTTTGATCATGATGCACAATGAAATCAAACATGTATATCCAATCCACCACAGTCTAATAACATCCACAACCCATCTCTCTTCTCCCAGTTTCTATTTAAGAGATTCTTCCCAGTGCAGCAGTGTAGAAACCATGTTTGGAAAACAGCAAATATCAGAGCATCATACAGAGAATAACAAAGCAGTGGCTGTTTGCTTTCATTAATCAAAGCTGCTCTCTCCACATACACAAAGCTTGTTTTCTCTGGGAAACAAAGAAGTCACAGCACACTAGGAGGAAACAATAGAGTAAGGAAAAACAACAGCTGGCAGAAGCAAAGTGTTTTCTTTCCTGTTGGAAGAGTAAAGCCTCCTGGTTTTGACTTCTGATTTTTTTTTTTTAACATTCCCCCTCAAACAGGAATAAACTGGGACTTGGCTTACCCTAAGTCCTGGAAGAGGAAGAAGGAACGTATTTTGACGTGAAAAAGCTATCTGGGAGGAGGAAGGGGAAGCTCCTACCCCACCCCAGCATCAATTCACCATGTCACAGTGTGCAAAGGTGAGACTCTCCACTGCAGCAACAGCTAGAGTCTTGCAGAGCAACTGCTTTCTGTGCCAGAGCTGCCAATCTCTGAAGGTGCTGATGTAACTCCAGCAGGGGCTCTCTGAAGAGCCTCCTGCATCCCCTCTTGCTAGGAACACGTTTCCAGCACTCTTAATGCACTGCAGAAAGCACCATCCTCTTTGCAGGGAGGAGTGTGAAGAAAAACAGAAGCTGTCAGCTTGAAAAGACTACATTCCCAGCAACAGGCTCTTTTAATTTGTCAGTATCTTTGCATTTGCTAGTCCAGGACTGACCCCACTGTAGGAACCCTAATTCTTAAAAAACACCCCACTAATTATTTTTGCAGGAATGCAGCTAGTCACCAGCTAATGGTCATGACAAAATATTACAGGGGAGACACCTTCTCTGGAGATTGCTGCTGTAAGAAATCATCAATAGACCTTTGTGAAGCAGCAACATTCAGTTTTAAATGCTGATAATTTGAACGGTGTTAGACACAGATAGATCTGTATCAGTGATCTCAAAGACCTGAATTCAATACAGAAAGTTTTTCCCTCATCAGGCTTGTTAAATTTGTTTGAAACACTAAAGGAGAAAAGCCATTAAGTCAGATTCCCAAGTGCCTTTCTCAGGGACCTTTGCTTCTAAACCCGTGAAGCACTAGCAGCATCTAGTGGCTGCAATAAATCAAACAGATTTTCAGGTTGATTGTGGCATGAAATACAGGCAAATCAGCTCTAAATTATGGTTTTTAGGTTATTTACATCACTACCTTGAATTACAGCAACACTAGCATTACAGAGATACTCTCAGATACTCATGCTATTACTGTAAGCCACAGAACTCCTCCTGCCCACATCAATCTGGATTCATCCCTGAGGACACAACAGGTAGCCTCTGCCACCATCACAGCCTCTGCTACAGTGATCTGAGCATGGTAGCAAGAACCTACATTTCCACAAGGCTGGAGAGCATCAGGAAGTTCCCAGAAGCAGCATACCAAGTTCACATGGCATGCAGGAGCATAACCTGGGAGACGTGCTCACAGAGCCCAAGAATAACTTTACACAGCAAGAGAGAGTACTATGAGCTGTTACAATCAGCTCAGAGGGAGGAACAGAACAAAAGTCAGAACAACTGAAGATCAGTTCCTCCCACCTGCTGCTGTTCTGACAGCCCCTGAAAGGGCAGAATGCATACAGCTGGGACAACTACAAAATATAAAATAGATTACAATAAAAAAAGAGATGAAGAAGATGAAGAAATCCCCATGAATTCCCAGCTACTGTATCAACCGCTTTTCACTGTCAAGGAAAAGAAACTAAAGCAAACAGAACATACAGATACTTTTATTGCTCACCTTTTATACAACAGCACACCTTCAGCCATTTTCTTTCACAGCTTTTTGACAATGTTTATGTACACAAAAAACCCAGCAAGAAGCATTATGTGGCTTTCAGTAAAGAAAAAACCCAAACATTAGAACACCAAACTCAGCCAGGTTTTGTTTTCTGCAGCAATAATAAAAGGGCTTCCTCCAGGCAGGAACTAATCTTCCCAGGCCGTAGTGCATTTCTTTAAAAAGACAACCCCCAAAACAAATTGCCCTAAATTTGCTGAGCCAGTGGTATTTAACTTGCAAATAAAATAAACTTCAGTTTGTCACTTCTAGCTGATTTCAAGTAAAAATTAGGTTTGGAGGAGGAGCAACTTGTTTTGGATGGATGCAGGTCAGTTTGAATTGCTACACCTAACTACAGGCCTACACACACTATCGGTTCACAATTTAGCTTAGTTTGAAATGATCTTTGCAGATTTTGGCGGCGGTCAGTCTTCAGAGTTGAGCAGGTGGGAAAACGTGGTTTAGCAGGAGATAAGGCTACTGAACATGGCATCCCCAGCAGAGCTCAGATAACACAAAACCCCACTTGGCAGAGGAGTTCCCTGTGCGCGCACACACGCACCGTAACGGCATCGTGACTGAAACAAGAGGTCAGCAAGAAGAAAAGCAACACTCCAGACTGGTTTAGAACATGGAACTCAACAGTGATTTGGGGGGCAAAATGCAGAAGTTCTACTGTGTCTATAACAGACAAATTTGACAGGTCTTGGTATTTCTCCAAACCAAAATAGAAGGCAAACACAACAGGCATATTTAGAACAGAAGTGTTTGGAGCAGAAGGAACCAGTCCAACATCCAAAAAGCATGGCTATTAGTTGATGTTTAGGGTGCAGGGGGTAGTCACAATGTCTTTCATTCAGACAGGTAGAGGTGGGGTGTGGACAATTTTCATCCACACGAAATTGTGCTTTGCTCTACGCAAAGCATCCCACCCAACGAGATTCCACCTGCTGTGTACACACCTGTACTAATTCAAGCAGCATTTAAGTCAGGCCTCTGAAACCGGGTTTCTATTATGTGAGCTCTGCTGAAGTGTAAATTTTTAGCAGCCTCAGCTGGTGAAGTGTCTTCCTTGTCCAAAGCCAGATTGATTATACTGATAACCTCCATGCTGGAAGTGCTGCTCAAACTGCCCTCCTTGATTAAAATTCTGTCCACCTCTGCCCCCCCAGCCACCTCCTTGACCTCCTCGGCCACCGCGACCGCCACGGCCACCCCTCCCTCCTCCGCGCCCACCCCCTCGGTCACTGTGGGACCCACCATCTTGGTATCTGTTGTCTTGCTGGTAACCACCACCACCCCCACCTTGGTAGCCACTTCCAGAATAAGAAGACGACTGGTAGCCACCATAGCCTCCTCCTTGGTAGCCACCACCACCATGGTAGCCACCTGTTTGAAAACCTGCATCTCTGTAGTTGCTCTCCCTGTAGCCGCCATCCTGGTAGCCACCGCTTCCGCCATCTGTCCAGCCTCCTTGAAGCTTGTTTCCTCTTCCTCCTCCTCTGCCACCATGATCATAACCACCACGTCCTCCTCGTCCCCCTCGATCATGGCTTCCCTGTTCATGACCTCCTCGCCCTCCGTAGGATGAGTCATAGCCTCCTCTTCCTCCTCGGTCATGACCCCCATGGTCATAGCCTCCCCGCCCTCCATAGGAAGAGTCGTAGCCACCTCTGCCTCCTCTGCCACCGCCTTGCTGCGAGCCACCCTCTGGTCTTTTCTGCCACGGTGGCATCTCAGGAGGTGGAGGTTCAATTTCATTGGGCCTTCCTCCTCTGTCAGGCACTCTGCCCATTAGCACCTGCAAAGGGAAAGGGAAAACTGCTGTGACACCTCACACAAGAGTCACGTTTACTGAGACACACCACAGACAGCAGCCACTCCAAGGTTTTTACATCCAAATTTTGTGTGTTTGAATGTGATAGACCTCTGTCTCCAGTTAATAAAAGTTAAACAGGGATTATCTAGTACTTGATGCACGGCTGACAAGACAAGTCAGGAGACCTGTGCGTTGTGTTCAAACAGCAGGAACATCACCATGGGCAGCACCAACACAGTCTTTCACTTAACTCTTTATTACTGCAGAGTGCTAAACTCAAATAAGCACAAGTACAATGCAACACACTCTCTCTCCTAACTAGTGCTCTGAATCCCTGTAGAAACCATTAACTTGGTAAATAAAGGGCAAAAAATTCTATTTTTCATTGAGGATATGCAGAAACTTAAAAACAGAGAGGTGTGAGACAGCACCAATCAGAGTGGAACAAGATTCTAGAGTTCTTTACCTGTCTAATGATGGTGTGACCTTAAAAATTTAGCAAGGCAAAATGGGACAGGACATTTGTACTGCTTGAAGTTTTGAAGCAACATAACAAAGAAACTTCAGTGGAAGTAGGTTACTTTGCTATTTCATGCTGCTATCTTGGAAAACATTTAATATTGATGATGGAGATAAATTAACAGATTGTACATCAGCAGCAGGGCAGTACTTGCATTCCTACTAAAACATACATACAGTCTGATGATAGTCAACCTGTCTTACTACTTCATTTCTTTCACAACAACAACACTAAAAAGGTGCAGAGATTATTTGGGTTGCATGGGCTGTGGCCAAATCAGCACACCACTGTCCCTCCTAAATTAATTAGAACTCTACCAGAGGTACAGTTGGTACTCAAAAGGTAGAAGAGCATGCACCTATCTCCACAATTTCAAAGCACCAAGTATGCTGCTGTACATAGCTACTGAGCTGCAAGTTCAGCCTATATACTTTTTTGAGCCTATTACTCTTGTAAAATCATAATTTTTGAAACAAGGCAAATTCTTTAGTCTAAATAATTTTTCTCCTATGTCATTATTAGAACTATACACTTGACTGTAATCTATTTATGTACCCAGGGCAATCTAATTTGTGGGATCCTTGCCTTGTGATTTTAGTACATTCTATTTACACAGACCAGAAACACAGTTACTATGCAGATGCTATTTTAGACAAGGTGACAGAATCAGGTAGCAGTAGGGTAATGGCTTCAGTAATTCTGGTAAAACAGAGCAGGCCTACTCCCACTAAAAGTAACCCAAGGTATTTCAGCAATTTTTACTGCCCCAGAGAAGGGACACTGTGAACCTCAACAGCTGAAACTGTCCACAATGATGGACACAACTGATGCATTATCTGCAATATATAAACACCAAGTTTCTTAGTCTTTATTTCCAAATTCCACTTACAATCCTGACCAAAAAAGAAAGGGATTTATTACTACATTGAAGTTACTTAAATATTCCTAAAAGAACAAGACATTTGTCACCAAAGGTACCTTATTAATGGCACATGCAGTCTTCTCTCGGATGGATCCGCTGCTTGTTCTCATAATCTTTGACAAATCCTGCCGAGCTGCCAAGAGATTTGCAATTGATATAGTGCACTTAGTAGATAAGAGGGCACGTTTTGGCTGGTAGACTTTAGCCAGTTTTTCTGTTTGACTCTGTTGGAGCAAAGAAAAATAAAACCCAGTCAGTTAAAGCAATGGGACATCTCATGAAAAGATCAACACTGAATAACAAGCCACTGCTGCAAACAGAACAAAAAGTTAACATAAAATCAGTGAGAACCACTTTATAACTGAGGATTAATTCAATCAAACTAGCACTTGTCACATTAATTTCTTAAGTAAATAGGAAGCACAATTCTGACTGGAATGCCAAGACACCAATGAGGTGACAATTTCAACAACATATACATGCAGACTGTATTACTCCCAGGCAGTCAAACACAGAATAGAAGTGTGCCATAGAGTTACATGAATTACTGCTACAATCCAGAAGACACTGAAAGCAAAACACATCTGTGTTTAGCCTCCATTCTGCCTTCTGTGCCTTCACCCTGACCTGCACCCATTCCAACTGGGCCAGCATCACCCATCTCCAGCACTTAGCAGCAGAAGAAGGTCCTGTTAACTCATTTCATTCTTTATTCCAGTCAGCTTCTTCACAAAGACAAGGCACCAAGAGGCCTGGCAGAGCTAGAAATGAGATCCTACACTCAACTTTGCCTTGTATGCAATGTCTCTTCTTCTACTGCCTTTCAGTATTAACCACTCTGGCTTTCTTGAACACCTCAAAAGTTTTCAAGCTGAGACACAGGAGAAAGCTGTGCTACCACACATGAGCTACTACACAAGTTACATCTCTCTTCAGTTATCAACAGACTGTAGTGATGCAGCAAGGATAAACCAGATTGCCATCTGAATGCAGATGACGGCAGTGGGAACAGCCAAACCAGGTTTTCCAACATCTCTTAACAGTGCAAAAACTTAGAAGCACATTTTAAAATGCTAAAAAAATCTTGTTTTCCATCCAAAGGCAGAAAACTGGAATATGGCACTGGCTAAAGGCAGGAGAAGCAAAATTATTCACCAGTGTGTTTTTCTAGTACTAGTGTGTTTTTCCCTGGTAAGTTTGACTGAGCTCTGAGCACAATATTTTGGTCCTATGATACTGTTTTAGATGAAACTTGAAGTTTTAAATTTAAAAAAAAATCCCTAATAATAGACTGCAAGGTTGTTTTGGTTGTTTTTTTTTTTTCCTGGTGTTTCCATTATCTGGAGAAGTGGCTATTTAGTCATACGATTATATTCCGATACCTTTCAAATAAAAAAGAAAATTATCATCTTGCTAAAAGTTACTGTGAAAACAAACTGCATTGTATGTCTGGAATACTACAGCAACAGTGTCCAAATTTTTATTTTTATGCTTCTAAAAATATTTGCATTTTGATATAAATGCATATACACAATTTGTGGGTTTTGTGCAAATATTTTGTGTAGCTAGTCAAGTTCAAAAGCATCTGAGAATTCCTAGGAAAAAACACAAAACCACATGGATAAAGATAAAGTAAGACAATTAGAAATCGTTTTTTTTAAACACTTTTAAAACACTTTTGTTCATTTTCGCTATTAAAACATTTAAACAGTCAACTAGTTCTTCAGTCAACTACTAAAAAACCTGAAGAATACAAGTTTTAACAGAGAATACACCAGTAGAAGTCCTACTCAGACGATGAAACAAAATGGGATAGGTCACAGTTTATTATTAAAGTCTAGTTTCTTTTTGAAAAAACTCTTATCAACAAAAAAACACTCAGTGATTCTATGTGTCACAGTTTAGCACTAATAACTCTGTCTCAAACACTGTCAGCTGTATACTTAACACCATGTTAGCAGATCTGGTTTAGTCCTGGAAAATAAATTATATGTACTATTTTTTAAAATCCTGTAATTTCTGATACATAGGAAATAGAGAAATCATGCAATTATTTCTAAAAGCAGAATATGTATCACGTACTCAAGGGAGAACAGATCTCATGTCACAGCCACTTGCATGGTTCAAAGAAGCACATAAAGCATTACCCTGTCTCCAAGGTAAGAACAAGCAGTGCCTTAGCAGCTTTTCTCACGTGCATCTGTAGAGTTGTGATCACAGACACACTTTGAGCTATGGAAATCTGATCACTGTGAACAGCACAAAGATGTGGGATGGCCAACAGGAAGGTGCTTTTCTACCATAACACAAGACATAGTACTTAATGGTTCACATTATGGTGCTCTGAACACATCTGGATCAGTAATCTCTACTTTTTCCAGTAGCTTTGGTGTGTAGTTACACTCTGACTTCTCATTTTACAGACCGATTTAAAATCCAACAGTTTTAAGTAAAATATTTTTACTCAACTTCCACTGTCATAAAGCTATTTAGAAACTCAAAACAAAGCAAGACAACTCCTGGGATTATTTTTGACTCATGAGAGACAAAACAGTGATGCAGTTTCCCAGAGATACTTATTATAAAGGGTTACCATCAACCAGAAGCTCACAGCAAGCTGTCTGTACCTTAGCTCTGTCTGACCAGCCGAAGGATTGCACAGTAACATCCAAACGTTTGACTAACAGTTTTCTTCGGACTTCGTATTCGTTGGCTATGGCTTGATTAATTGCTTCAATTTTCTCCTGAAACAAAAATTTGCAAACAATATATAGATTAAAGTTTTCTACTTAATAAACTATGTGAATGGAAGAGAGTATAACACAAAGATAATATGCATGGCTTAAGACAGCAATTATCTACCTTGTCAAATGGACTCACAGCCAAGCTGTGCCTGCTGTTATTTTCCTGACACTTCCATGGCCTATGTTCAGCCTTCTACCATTTCTAACAGCACAAAAACTGCACACACTGCTGAGGCACTTCTCAACATCCACCAGGACAGAGAAACAAAGGTGAGAAGATACTATAGGCAACAAGCTGAAGCAAGGGCATACATAACTCCTAAGAAACAGGATGTTTATCCTTAAGCTTTCTACTTTTTAAGAAGGCATGAAGATAGAGCAAAGATAAAGTACTGTGTAAGTACGTAAAGTACTGCAAGAGGCTCTTGATTAAAGCACAATCTACACACAGGCAAAACAATAAAGTGCCCTATAGGAAAAAGTCATCATTGGCAACACCTCGTAGCAGAGAGTTTAGTTAGAGCAGCAGGTAAGATATGCACCATCAGAGAAATAATATGTATATTTAAAGACGCCTCGCTGGAGGGAGGGCAGCAGGGCCCATCTTCAGTCTCAACAATACAAGCACTGAAGGAAGCAGACTGCTGGGGGAAAATGTGCTTCAGCCTTACGTGAGAGAGACAATAGAGACCTGAAGTCTTGCAGCAGCAGCCATAGCTTTGAGCCTGGTGCAGCAGCAGTGACTAACCAGGCACCATGCTCCTAGTACAGCAGGTGACAAATCCCAGCTGGGGAAGATCACAGCTCTGCAGCCTGGGTGTACAAGGTCTCTCCCAGCTCCTACCTGCATACTCACTGCCTCTTGGAGAGGCTATGAAGGAAGCAGACTACTCCAAGTGACAAAAGAGGGGGACATACAAACAGACCCACAGGTAACTAAAAAGAAGCCCCAGAAGCAGACATGATACCATCTCATCAGGACTAGGTCACACAGACACTGCTGGCAAAGGGCAGGAGAGGAAGGTTTAAGCTACTGCACAAGCATGCTGCTCAGCACCATCACTGTAGGTCTCTCATTTTGGAAAAGTTTAGCCTGCACCTGGACCTAGAGATTGATGAGTCTAAGATCTTATCAGTTGCTGCACATTATTGCACCAAAATATACATTATACTGCAAGAAATTATCTTCTCATCTTCAGAAAGAGAAAAATTATTTTGCAACACACAGAATCAGGATCAATACTTTGTACACTTGAAAAGGGAAATGGGCTCTAATACATGCAACTACTCACCCAGTGAGCTGGTCCCAGTTGTTTCTTTAGTAAAGGTTTTCCAACATGATTAGGTGGAACCTTTGCTAGAGTTTCCTTCAGCTGTTAGGAGACATATAAAAATATAAGCTTTGGCTAAAAAAATAGTTTTTCAAGATTGAAATTAAAGAAGAGGACTGTTGGACAGTGAAAGGCATGGCACAGCAACCTCCAGTATCAAGTTATTTTCTCTGGAACAGAAAGCCAAGCACACTTCTTTTGGAAAGCAACTGTTTTTAGATTTCTGGTAGTCTGAGCAATAATGATTTAAAAATTAAGAGAAGGGACTACAGAATAGACCAGCAGTAAAAACAAAGACACCATGAGGTACTGCTACACCTGAAGCCAGAGGGATTATTCTACACATCATCTCTTTAATTCAGAAAAGAACCCACATTTGTATCAAAAAGATTATTTTAAGATGATGTAAAATATAACATGACCCAAAGAAGGACCCCTCTTTACAATCAAAAGGAGAAAAATCTTAAGTATCAAATTTTAACTCTATCTTGCATTTTAGGAGTTTGGGCACAAATTATCTATCTCATCTCAAAATTTCTTAGGACTCCAAGGGGAAGAAATGGAGTGGCAATGACAAAAACTTCCAAAGTAGTTTGGAAAAAAAACCACCAACCTGTTCATTCCAGCACGTGATCTAACACATTCAGTGACCTGGTTTTCCAATGGTACTGAGCCAAATTTATTTAAGAATTTAAACCTAAGTGCTTTCAAATAGCAGAAGCAGTTCATTCAAGTACCCTTTTTTTAATGTGGTGGATGATTAACAAAGAGAGCCAACTACATAAAGATCCTATTCCAAACTGTACTACATGTATGTGAAGAAAAAGTTAGCTTGATTTTCACACATTATATCAGAATATTGCCATTCTAAGACTCACTTTTTAAAAACAAGAACACTGTGATGTATTTTCATTTACAAAGTGAAATAACTTTTTCAGTTATTAGTCAGCTTTACTTTCTCAAATACTGCTAATGTGAAGTATTCAGACTTGTGTATATATAAGTTATATGTCATTTCTACTAAAGCTGTAGGTTAGAAATTCTTGATTGCACTTCACTACACTGTAAGTTGTAAGTGTTGTGTAACACTGTAAGTGTTGCTCTTTCAACAGCAAAGCTTCCTAGCATTGTCCATTATTATTTTTTACCTTTTATATAAAATAAAGCACAGCATTTCTTATGTGTCTGTGTAGTGCCCATAATAATTCCAAAACCAGAAAACAAACTGCTTTCATTCTACACCTTGGACTTCTAATGGAAAACAATGCTCCTCCTCTTCTTAAATGGGTCAAACCAAACTGATATGCATAAAAACAAAACACTATTTTCAGTTTCTTGGTTTTGTTTAAGTAAAATGCAACTAAAAGGTCTGTCAAACTCCAAAAGTGTTTTGAGGAACTTTGCAATCACAGAATATTCTGCATTAGAAGGGCCCCATACCTGTTCTTTAAAGTTACGGGCTGTCTTCTGCTGTTCTGCTCTCCCCTATCCTGAAAATTAAGTCACTAAAAGTGATTTAAAAGCTTTCTGTCCCCAACCATTGGTCTGTGTACAGGACAGTCCACTCCATTTAATTTCTCTGATCTATAAAAGTTACTCAAAATTAATTAAAAAAAAAATCACAACAGCCTGGAGAATACACACATGTAAGGAATAAAAATAAATGGAATCACAAGAAATGTTGAAGGCTGAGGGAGAATGTCTTAAGTTTTACTTTAGTTACACCACCTTTTAACCAAAACATCTTTAAAACATTATGTTCCCATACAAATTTGTTTAAGTGCATTTCTTGAAAAACATTTCTCTTTAACATTCTTCCTAAGGCCTAAGATGAGCATTTGCTATGTCTTCTGCAACAAGTGATGGCATCAAAACCTAGAGCAGTCACCCTGGAAAGCAGTGATAGCAACAGTCCCTGACTTCGTGCCTTGGCTTGGAAAAAGCCTTTAAAACAATTTCAGAATTCTGACCCTTTGCATACGCAGTAAAACACATTAACACTCCTTCACAATTCAAACACTGGAGCTTCATAAGAGACAAATCTCGCCCAGGTAGCAGAACTGTTTTCCATCAAAACAACAACATCATAAATATTCAACTTTTTCTTCCTTTAGATCTTACTTTTTTTTCAATTCCGCTGAAGAACTGGAACATGGTTATGTTGGCAGGAGGCTTGGACATGCCTAAAGCAATACAGATGCCTTTTAGCTCCTGAAAGACTTCACTGCCACCCCCTTCCTGGGCTTTTTTAGGAGGGGCATTCACACACAGCATTCTGGCAGCTTCCAGTTCTGAGATGAGGTATGCTGGGGTAAAAAAAAAATTAGATTTAACCATCAGATATAAACGAGGTACTTTAGAGCCAGTGAAAAGTCAAGTGCTTACAACCAACAAATGCGCAAATTGACTGTTTTAGATAGAGTGAGGGATAGAAATTTTGTGTCTCCAGAACACTCATATTTACAATTACTGAGTTCAGTGCTAGAAACACAACAGACAGAGGAAAGGTTTAGTACAACCAACTAAAGCCTAGAAAAAATCCCTATGATTCCAACAAGTATTAATCCTAGAGTTCAAGAGAGCACAGCTCTTTTCCTTCAGGTTTTTCCCACAAGAAACTAGGAACATGGAAACAAGCAGGATGAGGGACTGGGATGTGCATTTTAGGGTAGACAAGCAAACACTTCTTGAGGCTCTAGAAAATAGGCAAGGTAACAAGTAGAGAGAAGTGAAATGTCAGGTGAATCTCCTCTACTTGCCCACACAAAAGGCAGAATGGAAGAATAATCCCACTGAGAAGTACTACTGAGAATTCATGTTTACAGTAACTTCAGAAAGGAAAGCTGTAACTGATGGAATAGAAACTAGAATGCCTGAAGTTTTCTTCAATATCAGAACTGTAAGAGCCTATTATTGCATGTAACTCCTTCATCAAACAAAAAGAGAAAAATCAAAATCACAATTTCTGAACACAGTACATGCCCAGAATTTCAGCATCAGGTGTCATTTACAGTGATATAAATTTACAATTATATAAACAGCTTTTGTTTGCAGGTGTCACAACTTTAAGGTGTGAATTTAAAAGAAAAAAAAGCACAAGTTTAACAATACTTTTCTCATTAATCATAGTGAGTGACCATAGCAATAACATACTCAAACACTTCTAAAAATAAGAAAAACTGATACTGCAGACACACTTGTGAGCAGGGAAGTAAACCCACGGATATACAAAAAATATTATTATTTATAAAACTGGACAGATAAGAAGATTAAGAAAAGAAGACAGCATTTTACTGATTTCTAGAATGTCATCTGCTAAAGATACAGAATACCTTATAAATAAAAAGATTCTTGGAATACATAAAACATTGAAGCATCCTTTGCAAGTTCTTTCAGCAACACTTTACACAGGTTTTTCTCACACTGAACTTTCAATCATTTACACTCTTTTCAGGCCTACTGAAAAAAACTAGCAGGAGAATTTTGTTTCAAAAATGTAGAGATCACATTTAAGCTATCTTCAACCTCCTCTAACAATGACAGAAATTTTTAAGTCTCCCACTAAGATGAATGTTCTTTAGATAGCAATTCTTTTTCTGCACAACTTTGCTGAACCAGCCTGAAACTCTTGTACTTTTTGTTTTGCAGATGCTCATGCCTAACATTGTATTCTAGTGATGCTGCACATTAGGACAATCAATCCTAACTACTTGGGTTTATTTGGTGCTTTCATCTCCCAGCAATACTGCTACATCTTCCAAGTGACATAAACTGTGCTGCATTTCATTAAAATGTAAAATACCCTGGCATTTCACTACAGAGGGTCATCCTCTTTCTTCTGAAAAAAAAAAACTTTTATGGCTCACATACAACAGGATACCTAATAAGTTCACTTAACTCAGCTAAAGAAAGCCATGCAACTATGGTGGTACACAAAAAAGGAATTTGGCACTACTGCAATTTCAATTTGACAGTAAACACAGCATTCCTGCCAGATGGGATACCAGAGTTCATTAGCACGGCCTGGACACAGCCTTATATTACCAAAATGTACATCACAAAGGACCTCTGGGATAAACTGTGTGTCACAGACAAGCCAAATTTATTGAATGGCTTGGCTTACAGAAAACAAGCTGAAGAGAAGATTGTTTGAGCTACAAACTATTTTAAATGAAACAACTACCTCACTTCATCTGACATTTTCAAACATACTATAAGAAGTATTAAGTCTAATCATCTTTCTCCTACTGCTGAAATACAGGAACATACTCTGTAAATAATTTCTTGTATCTCAGAAAAAGGCAGAACTAAATTTCTGTTTTGAAAAGTTAAAGAATCAGCAGCAACTGAGGAGGTAAACAAAACATTAACTCATCTTGATTTTAGAATTAGATTAAAATTAGTACTACAGTTTCTAACTCAAGCTTGTATTTTTTTTATTGTAATGTGAATTAGTATCACACACCTTTTACAAATTCAAGTACTATTTCCTCTCTTCTAACATTTCATAAGGAGAAAAAAGAAACAATTTAGCTATTGAGATCTGAAGGGTGGAAAAGGGAAGACATCACCATTGCTAATGTTAATTTCCTTTCAATCAGGAGAAAGCAACAGTGAAGCTATTTACTACAGATGTTGATCAAAAGAACTAAGAGTTGGGCTAACACATTCTCTCTTTCTTAACAATTCCGACTGCTGCCAGTGTAGGAAAATGCAAGTTTTGTTGCACCTTGCAACTCATCACACTAGGAGCCTCTAAAATTACGATGTGTCTGATGTTAGTGGTCATTTTTACAACCATGCTAAATAGAGTTCAGTGGCTAAATTCTGGCAGAAGTCTTCAAATAATTCCCTCTTTGTTGTGCCTTTTGAGAAGTAACAGGACAGGCTCTTTGCTCATGAATGTGAAAAAGGTTAACACTCAGATATTTTCCCTCATATACTGGGTATATATGTATTATATATATGGGTATAATATGTATTGACTGGTAAACCCAGAAGCAGAATACTCTGATGCTGTGAACTACAGTAAAAATAATGCATATTTTTAGATAACTACATTGTAGTACATTGTGGTAAAGTATCCAGTATCTCATTAAGTGTAAGAAACAATACCATAAATCTTGCAGAAAATCAGGTTTGCTTGCAAGCACCCTTTTAACTTACTAAGCAGCAAGAGACAGTTCTTTTGATTATGAAGGCGTTTTGTCACATCTCCTGATGTTAATGATGCATAAGGACAGTTCATTTCAGACAGCAACCCACTCATTTCAAGCTGAAATTCTTCTGCTTCATTTGGACCTTAGAAAGAAAAGAATAATAATTCATTCACTGCTAATATAGAGGAGGTATGATTAGAATGAATTAGCTATTTTAAAAAATACCTATTTTGCTCGAGTTGTCATTTAACATTAAGACCAAATTTTACTGGAGGCCAAGTGAATTTCTTGGGTTCCTCCAAGACACAGCACAGCCTATCTGGAACCATGATATGCTCCATTAATACAAAATTATGTTTCACTGGCAGCTTTTCCAAGCTAGAACAGACAGGCACGAGCAACTTCTACAATGAAAGGAGACATTAAAAACTATTGTGAATAATAAATATGGCTTATGAGTTCTCACTTTTTCCTGTTATTTCTGCCTGTAAGCTCACATTTGTCAACTGATTTTATTTCACATCAATATCCTTTAAAAATAAGGAAGTCACATCAACCAAACTTTTGACTAATATTTCTGTCAAAAATTACTGAAACTAATCAGAATTTGTTAGCTTAAAAAGTTATGAGAAATAACACTTTTTTATTTTTTGGAAAGAGACTTCAATCCGAAATGTATATTATTCCTAAACTCAAGACATACAAAATGAAGGTAGGACTTCATGGTACTCCAGCTAACATGTTTCTGTCACTGTGGTTTAAAGAATTTGAGATAGGTGTTGGAAGACTTCTGGATTGGATGTTTACACAAAACAAAGAACAGGAATCTTATACTACTGGAAGGGGTGAGATACTGTATTGTTACAGAGAAAGAATATGAAATACACTCAAAGAAGAAAGAATGAATATGTCAAAAACAGAGAGAAAGGGAAGTAACAGATGTTGAGGTAAAAGGCAGCAACCTTTGGCCACTGAGTAAATACAAAGCTAAGCTCATAAAGGCATTATGAGTTAATATATTGGATATTCAGGAATATGGGTTATCACATCAATTTAATAATCTAATCTTGTAGATTGTCATGACTAGCTGACCAAAATTAACTTTTTTTTTCCTGAAAGCTACGGTTTGCTTCCTCTACCAAAATGAAAAACAATCATTTTCAGGATCCTTCTCAAAAATACATAGCAAACACAGAGTTAATGGAAATAAGAGTAAAAAGAAGATATGGTTACCATAGTCATGATAATGTTACCTTAAAAAGTAGTATACTGACATCAAAATTACAAATAGAAGCATTGAAATAAAAGTATTCTCATGATCTAGTAAAAACCCCACTAGCATTAACGTTTCCCTAAATCCATCGAAGAACTTTAAAAAACAATATGGCTGAAAAATTAACAGAAAAAGCTAATTTCAGAAGAAAGACTGTTTGACTACCACTATTATTTCAACCTCTACTGGCTGTTCATTAGGCAAATTTGAGGTGGAAAATATCCAAAGTCTGACAGTGTGCAGACAACACTCCCTGGTACAACAGACATGGCCAGCCCTAATCTCTGTGGCATGCAAGAGCACACATGAAGTGCATGTCTGTGCTGGAGTTATGACTACTTACTGTTGGTGGCCTGCACGTTCTCCTCCAGTTTGCAGAAGAGCCGTAACTCAGACACCAGCCAAGCACAGAGTTTGGTGAATTCAGGGGAACTGGCTCCATGGGAGACTGCCTGAGCCAGCGCTCCCTCGTCCAACAATGGACCTTTGTAACTGAGAAGTAAAACAAAAGCACAGTTTATTAATGTTTCCTGTGGCAAATGTCCTTTGACAGATTTATTTTATGCTGTGTATGTACTGAGAGCCACAACCACAACACATCTGCAGTGCTGATCTCATGGAATGGTGATTCCTGGACTGAACTGTAGCAAGAATCACACTGAAACTTCAAAGTAAACTCAGAATTTGTGTGCACCTTGACTTACCATCACAGAGACTGTGTCACAACACAACATCATCAAAGGTTTTCTCCTGGAGAATGTTACCATTTACAGTGGCAACTCTTCTGCCTCCACCTCCTGAAGATATTACTGACAACAGACCTATCCAGGGCAACTGCAGTCTCAAAGAATCCTTCCTGAGCTCTACATGTTGGATAATTACTGCTGAACAAGTGCATCTTTCCTGGCATTTCCTATCACGTATGAAAAGGCTGCCTTACAAAACAAAACCTTTAACAGAAGTATTACAAAAGTGATCTGGACAACAATATAATCTTTTAAAAAACCAACCTTCCTAAATATACACAAGAAAAATTAATGGAATTGGTTCTTTGCATAACCAAATAAGCCAAACATCAGACCTCGTGAAAGAAAACATGAGTTTATAGATCAGATCTCAGAAAACGTCGTTTTCAGGACATCTGTGTACTGATAATCTCTCAGGGGGAGAATGAAGAGTAGGGAGAAGGCTGCCTTATTAATGAGGCTGAACCACAAGTCAGAGTTTACCTCAATATTTTAGGAAAAACATGTACAATATTATTTTGATATACCATCCCCAAAAGAGAAAGATACCCAAGAGTGCTCATAACCAAACAAAATCTCTCTGGGGAATTCCACGTAAAGTCATCCACTACCTCACAAAAATCCAATGAGTCCAGGCAACTCTTGGCAAACCTCAGCAATAAAAAGACATCTCAAATTGAAATGAAATTCTCCTTACTCTGCTCCTGTGCTTAATACCACATACAAAGGATTTGGCCTTCACCGTAGTGGTCTGTTGCTTCGGCCGAGTAAAAGGAAGAAGCCACACTCAAAAATAACTTTTACCTCACAGAGCAGCTTGGTTGGTGACACAGTTAATCTGCTGTCAGCTGGTGGGAAGCTGTAATCTCATGTATTACAACCCTAGTGCATGACCACTTAGGCTGGAGGCTTCAAGAGGCTAATCAGAGCAGCTCCAGTCTCATCCCACAGACATCCCAGGCCTGCATGTGCAGGTCTGGGAACATCTGGGACTCAGAACAGAAGCATCCAGTTATAGGTCAAAGTAGAAAGGAAGCAATGGCAATCCTTCTGCTTTGGCAGGGTTGGGAGTTAAGTCCCTGCTCAGATCTTCTAGAGGCACCTTTAAGAGAGGTGACATCTTGAGTGCGTTATTTCTTATGATTATCACTTCTTCAGCTACACATCAATCTGGCCAATAATCCAACCTGCAGATCCCTAACTGCAAGCAGCTTTTTCCTTCTGCTTCTGCCAATGGCACATGTTCCAGAGCTACGCTTGGTAACATCGTGCTGTCCCATCTCTTTGCTTTTCCAACAGTTCAACAAAGTGATTTACGAGACAAGAGCTCACCATCTGAACACCTCAAACACAATTACAGAAACAAAAGGGAAAAAAAAACAAGTGATATATTAGGAATATCTTCAGTATCTGATGAGAAATAGTAAGTTGAACCATGAAGACCACAGAGCTACTGCCCAAAGCAGAAAGCCCCAACCACCCCAGTCTTTCCAGACACAAAGAATCAGAAGTCCTTCAGACACATGACCAGTCGTTACCAATATTGCTGAGGTCTTGTGTCTTTCATCCTCCACATTTTCTTTGTTTCACTGTTGTCAATTTTGCTTCATATACCTTATTTGTTCACCTACTTTCACTGTTTGCTTTACTTATGTCAAAAATCAACAACACTTTCTGTCTGCAATTGCACAAATCACAACTCCTTCAAGCCACTAGTACTCTTTTAAACATATGACAGAAAAAAGAAGCCAATCACAGTTTTCATTGTGGCAGAGCTGCCTTTTCATGTTTCAGTCAGAGAAATACCTGCTAAAACAGAAGCCTACTTGTCAAGCTTTGCAACTATCATCACTAACTTAGCCTGGAAATACAATCTTTGTTGGAGCATAATGACTCTAGCCACAAAGTGATTCATGGGAATGGGGCCAATGTGAGTAAATACAGCTGTTTGCACAGACCCAGCAGTAGAAGTGAAATTGTAGCTGCCTGTCCTCTGAACTCTCAACAGTTTACAGACATGGGAGCTTACAGCAGGACTTCATGCTCTCCCTTTGATACTTATGCAACTTTTACTGACTCTGACGAAGTAACAGGTCTACACAGCAGAAGCTTCCTGGGCTATATCACCCTTTAAAAAATGTAAAGAAGAAAAACACTTGCTCATCTTGTCCGACGATCTCTTTATCCCGCCGCACCCTCCCAGGGCCGCTGTACAGAGCAGAGCGGCGGCACCCCAGCATGAGGGGATCCGCTCGCACGGAGAAGCGGCACACTCGCCAGGGCCGTGCGGCTACCAGCCCTCCCGTCTGCCCCGGGGCAGCCTCCCCAGCCCCGCTCTGCCGGGAAGGGCCCGGTCCCGGCGCTCGGACACGCACCCCAGGTCCTCCAGCGACTCCAGCACGTCGTTCTCCAGGAGCTCGAACTCCATCCTGCGGCGGGGCACGAGGGGCGGACCTGCGCGACAGCGGGACTCAGCGCCACCGGTTCTCGCCCTCCCACCGCCCGCCATGCCCCCCTTCGCCAGCCCACCCCGGCCTCGTGGCGGAGACTGGGCTCTCGCCCCGCGCCGTGCGGGCAGGCAGAGCTGCCGCGCCGCCCTCCCTGTCCCCGCGCTGCCGTGCCCGCCCCGCTCCGGCCCCACAGCCGCACGCACCGCGCTCGCAGCTGCGCCGCCGACTGCCGGGCTGGCATCTCAGGGCGGGGAGCGCCGCGCGCAGGCCCCCGGCCGCCCTCTACACCCGGCTTCTCCAGGGCCGCCCTCCCCGGTGCCTGACCGGCACCGCCCCCGTCCGCGGCGGTCCCCGCCTATCCGCCGAGCGGAGCGCTATTGTTAAACTGGGACACAGGCGCGAGGCCGGAGAACGGGCGGTTTTTGTGGGAGAGGAGCCAGGGACGAGCCAAGGATCTCACTTTTGTGTTCAGGCGCCGGCACGGGCAGACCCGGAAGCAGCACTCCTCCCTGCCCACCGCCAGTCCGCGCAGGAATGTGCTGCGGCGGGCGGCGTCGCGGCAACGGGCGGGGGCACGGGGAGAGGACGGGGCGGCGGAAGGGTCAAACCGCGCCAGGGAGCGAGAGTGCGTCCCCACCCTGCAGCGCCGCGGCCAGGACCACAAATCCCGGCATGCCTTGCGCGCCACGGAGCCTTTCGCCGGGGAGCCCGGTGCCGAATAAAATCAATAAAATTAATAAATCGAAGCCGATTCAGCTCAGTTCTACATGGAATTAGAATTCCCTCTTCTCCCTCTGCCGCGTGGCCTGGCGGCGCGGTCGGGGGCGGCGTTTGGGGGCGCTGAGGCCGCTCCCTCTGTGGGGAAACCCCTCAGGCGGCGCTCGGGAAGCGTCCCTAGGAATGGTGTTAAATTAAATTCGGGTGTAACAGCGGCCACTCTTTCCGTGTTCCGAGGGAAAGCCGTGCACGTGGGTACAGATCCATCGTGTGAAAAACGCGTGTTTTATGATCGGCTTTTCGCAAATATTAAAATTAACATTATATGTGGTATGTTAGAAAGTTATGCTGTATTAATTCTCTTAAGTAGTGTGTTAAATATAGTTTTAGGTATTAACATAATGTTAAAATAGAAACTGCTATGTAATTGATTTTTTTAAAACAGAGGAATGAGGTACTCCCACCGAGATAGCAACCACAGGACACCTAAATCTTTCAGAGAAAAAGAATTTATTGCTCCCTTATCAGGAGAAACCAACTTCTTCCTGCCTCGCTCAGCCATGGAGATGCTGCCATCAGGATTAAGAGGAAGAAGTTGACAGTGACCAGACAGAATCCTGTGTTTGAATGGAAGTTATGCATCGTCTATGAGATGTATGAATATGCAACAGGCTATTGCTTTTAAGGGTTAATCCTCTGTTAACGCGGGTCCTTTTTCGGGCTTATTTTGCCCAGAAAAAGGTACCTGGACTGTCCATAACTCTTTGGTTTTATTGTCTTGCATTGTCCTAATTGTCCGAATCTTTATTACCCTAAATTTATTACTATCTTTCTAACCATTTTATTATTATTCAACTTTTAACATTTCAAAAACAAGTGATTGGCGTTTTTCACACATCGGTAGGAAAGCCAGCTCAGGTATGGGGCCAGAGGGGATAATCCTGGGGACACAGCAGCCCCACAGAAAGCCCTGCAAGGATAAAAGGATGTGTTGGGATGGTTAATGCCATGCTAGGGAAAGCCAAAAGCACTCGTGCCAAAAATGATGTGAGCTGGTGCTGCAGGAGGGGAGTCATGTTGTGCCATATGCCAATCACTTGTTTTAACATTTTAAAGGTTTAATAGTGATAAAATGGTTATAAAAATAATAATACAAATCAGAGCAATAAGAATTTGGACAATCAGAGTTAGGACAATAAAGGCAAAGAATTTGAACGTTCAGGTGCTTTCCTAAAAAAAAGCACGGCTCGCTAACAGAGGATTAACCCTTAAAAGCAACAGCCTCTTGCATATTCATATGTCTCATACATGATGCATACGTTCCTTTCAAACTAGGGATTTCTCTGGTTATTGTCAGCTTTCCTCCTTAATCCTCTTGGCACCTCAAAGAAAAGGAGGTGGAAGAAAGTTTGTCTTTTCTGATAATGAGGCAGTATTTCTTTTCTTGGGGCTTGTTGCTGTTATCTCTGTGCAAGGAATTTCTTGGTTATCTCATCTCTTTCTTGAGCTAGTTAAAGAGTATCTTACACTTCTGTTTTAACATTATGTTATAACCTAAAACTATATTCAACACATTACTTAAGATAATTAATACAGCATAACTTTCTAACATACCGCATATAATATTAATTTTAATATTTGCAAAAAGCCAGTCATAAAATACACATTTTTCACAATGCTCTTCATGAAACTGCTCTTGTCAGGCACAAAGAAGAAAAGCAGCAGTCAAAATATGAAGGATCTTGTAGCCTCAAGATAGGTAGGAGAATAAAAAGCAGGGATCTTAGTCACCAGTTCTACTACTAAAGACATGTCAATCTACACATTTGGAGGAAAATTGCCTCCTTAAGACTAAAATCTTAAGGTCAAGGGAATAATATTGGTGTTCTGCTTTGTGTATTTGCTTCTGGCTGTATGGTGGTTAGTACAGCATAGCCACAGCCCGCTTAAATTTATTAAAAAGAAAAGAAATAAAGGCTTCTGGCAAGCTGCCTCGTCACTGCTGGGCTGTGAGAATTACCTGATTTTCCTTTAGTCCATTCATTTTCCATTCAAAGCATCTCAGGTGTTGTGCTTGGGAGCCTTGCCTGGGTGGGCAGTCTAAACTGGAGATGTGGGGAATTAGGATTTTCCTCACAAATTCAACACTGCTGCTGAAAGCTTGCAACCTTTTGCTTGTTTGGTTAATTGGGGGGTTCTGTTTGGTTTTTGTTTTGTAATTGTGCTTTGGGGTTTTTTTTTGTTGTTTTGTTTTTTGTTTGTTTTTTTTGTTGTTTGTTTTAATGTAATGATTGATTTTATATAATGATTCCTTGCTTGCACAGGTGGAAGTGCACAAAGCTGGGCACTACATCCACAGCCTGACCCTGCTCAGCTGCTGCTGCTGCTTGTGGTCATGAGAATGTTTAGCCCTTATTTCTGAACCTTCTTTTTTCTTGCCCTAAATATAGGGTTTAAAAGCATTCACAGGAGCAAGCAGTACATGAAATAATTCCTTCTGTCACATTGACACTGTTCCTGTGTCCACTCCTGAATCTGCACATGTGGAGAAGTGAGGATTTTGTGCTAATTTCAGGAGGACATTTGCTGTCATCTTACATTTACTGCTCAGATAAGCATTGGCACAGAAGGGTCGTAATCATCTTGGCACCCAGCAGATGACATCTGCCTTCTGAAACAAATAAATGTATTTCTCTCTTGGGCTCAGTTGTGCCAACACTGCAGGGTCAGGGACAGTTTGGAGGGCATCTTCTCCAGTCCGTATCACTCAGTTCCATAACTGCTTTAATGTCCCTTCTGTGCCGTGAGGACCAGCAGTTTCTTGGAAAACAAGGATCTTGTGGCTGGGGAGAAGAACAGTTGGAGGTGTGATACTAACCTGCAGCTATAATTTTCTCCTGGGTATAGGGATGAGAGCTTTGCTTTGTCATTGTCTCTTATCAGTCATGATTTTTTATTTTCCTACCAACATAGTTTCATCATGCAAATTTTGGAGGCATGGGAGGTGTGAATGGCCACTGTGCAGCATCCTGGCCCCCCTGGAAGGAATTAATTTTGACACTGGACAGTTTTTGAGTACAAGTGCTTCTTGAACAAAATAATATTGTCTTGAGCAGTTTGCTGTTGCACAGTGAGATCCAGAGCTCTGCAGACAGATTACTTCTGAAAGCAGGAGCCACTTGGGCTTTTGGCTCAGGGAAGGGCTGTAACTGGGATAGATTTCCTTAGGCTACACAAGGCTCTGCAGACCTGTCAAGCTGCAGAACTGAGTTCAGCTCTCCTTGGGTTGTTCTCTCCCTGGGGTAGATTTGTTACACCTACTTTTCTCCCTGCCCTCACTCACAGAGAGCTGGAGGACTGGGAGTCCAATGTCCCTCAGGCAGCTTGACTGCCATGTCCTGGCTGGAGCCATACATGACTCCCTGCACTGTGCCACCACTGGAAAAGCCATCTAGGCTGGTTTCTCCTATGGGAAGAAGACTAGCCCAGACTGCTGCTGTCATCTCCATGGGAGCCCTGCAAACCCCTCCCAGCCCCTTGAGCCCTGGAGGGATGGGGATGTGTGTGGTGGATATTGGTCAGGTGCTCCCAGGCTGTTACATACAGGTTAAGGAAGCTGGCAGCCCATGCACAGCCTGAGGCTCTGCTGCCCAAATATATTTATTCTGAGAGGTGTGAGGTGCTCCACTGCTTGGATGCCAGTTGTCATTAAACAAAGACAATTGGTTTCCTGTGTACTTGCCTTTTGTGATTGGTTTTGGTGTTTGAGATGCTGTGAGCTCTGACTGAAGATAAACGACTTCCTCCTGTGCACATTCTCTCACAGCTAATAAAGTAAGGCTGTAGCCCCTCCTTCAGCTTTGCACCGAAAGAACCTGTCACCATTGCGGAGGAGGCTTGTTGATCTTGCCCAGGTCACTGAAGACACACCCTGATGGCTTAAACCTCACTTCCGTAGGAAAGCTAGCCAAAAACAACAACTCTAAGGCAGGCTTTATTTCATTACAAACCAATTCTTTCCACATGGTTTACACCACCCCCCCTCAGGTCCTGCCCCACCTCAGGTTGGCTCTGTGATTGTCAAAAATCCCGTGAAATATGAAATCTGTACTTGCAGAACAGCATGAAACACACGAGTGTTACCAAGTGCAGAGTGGTAAAGTGCTGTTAAGCACTTTTGTATCAAAATCGATTTTTTTACTGATTTCTCTGAGGATGCTGCAGTTTCTTCAGTGTCTGGATGCAAAAGAATCCAGCCACTGTGCTACAGCTAAAAGCCCACTGTCTGCCAGCTGGATTTGCCAGGTATTGAGGAATGCCAGCTCTGGCTCAGAGCATGCTCTGGTTGGCCTGCTGGTAGTACTGAAGGAAACCAGATCCCATGGAAGACCAAGAGCAGGACAATGACAAATGACACTTCCCCTGCCACTCACCCACCCTCTGACTACTTTCAGCTCTCCGGACTTAAGCCTTCAGTCCTTGCTGCTGTGCCATGGGTTCTGCCTGAGAGGATCAGAGACCAGAGGGTGCCAGGGCAGCGGGCCTGCCCAAGGCTGGTCATTGAGTGGATCCGGTCTGTGGGTGCCGCTTTGGGGCTGCCAGCAAACTGAGTGGGGCAGTGAGCCTTGAGGTCTTCCATAATGTCCTGGATTGCCAAGCAAATTCTATTCCATTTGCCATCTGTATGGCGGTTGTCTTCTGTTAAGTGGGCAGTTTTCCTTATCTCTTCTACAACCAATCCTCCCTCCAAGGAGACACCTGCTGCTAACAGGCTATTGAATGTCACTGCAGACTGATAAGGACCACAGCATCCCATTGGGAGATGCTCTGCCCAGAGGGAGGAGCCAAGCATTCCTACCCGGATATAATCTTGAGGTTCTGCAACACCAGCATGGCTTCTCCACTGGATTTCTCAGAGGAACAGCTGCCTCTTCCACTGGATCTTCAGAGGAAGACCACACCCTTTTCTACAGGATCCCTTGCTCTAACAGAATCACACCTGACGCTCCAGGAGGACTGCAGCCACAATTGCAATTGGACTGCTACCAACACCCTGACCCACAGGGTGTCAGGTTGTGTTCTGACTCTGTCAATGTTGTTTTGGTTTACTGCATTGTTTATTTTATCTTTTTATTTTCTTCCCTAATAAAGAACTCTTATTTCCTGCTCCCATATTTTTGCCCAAGAGCCCCTTAATTTCAATTTTATAACAATTCAGAGGGAGGGGGTTTACATTTTCCATTTCAGGGGAGACTCCTGCCTTCCTTAGCAGACACCTCAGTTTCCAAACTAAGACACATGATCAAGCATCTGGAGGGAACAAGGATCCAGGGCTGGCTACTGGATAAATGAGCATCTGTCCTGTTACTAAGGAGGCCCATGCTGTATGTCTTCTCTGGATGTTCCACTGCAGACCTTCATTCCAGAGAGGAGAAGAGGATTATGGCATTGCTTTGCAGAAGTGCTGTTTTCTGTGTTTTCTGGTTTTATGTGTGTTTGCCTGTGTGGCTGGCCATGTGCACACACAGAGGTGTGTTTGTGTGCCTACTGGGAGTACACACACAGCCTTCATGCTGCCTGGACCTGGTGAGACAAAGATGCAGGCAGCTTCATTTCTGTTGGGCTACCAGGTTTATCAACTCTAACCAACACTTCTACTGCAGGCAGGAGGTAATTTCTGCTAAAGAACAGTTAAAATGCAGCCTTTGTGTGGCAAATAATTTTTTCAATAGCTGTACAGACCATGTTCCTGAATATTTTCTAGAGCAGCCAGATGTTTTAATTATGACTCAAGTACAGGCAATCCCTTCTAGGCAGGCTGTTTGAATCCACCCCTGGATTACACCTCTGTTAGCCAAAGGATGTCAATGCTACGGTAATTAGTTCACCTGTCAGCCTCTGCAGCAGCAATTAAGGAAGGAGAAAGTGGATCTAAAACACAACAAGCTAAGAGCTGACAATTCAATACTTAGGATTACACTGATGGGTATGACTGGCTGTGTGAAATTTGTGTGGCAAAAATAAGAATTTCTAAAATGTTCTTCCCTGAGCAGCAGCAACAAGCTAGTTTGTGGGGGTTTAGTCATAGATAAAGCAGGATGAGTCTACCTACACACTGTAAAGTGATCTCTCACACATTATTTTCAAGAAAAATCAACAGTTATAATAAATCTTTGGGGAAAAAAAATAAGCGCGGGCTGTCTTTATTATTTTACATGCCTGGCAGCTGCTGTCAGGATATTTTTGTTGGTGAAACACAACACCACTTCCCCTGAGATGAAATACTTGTGACAAGAGTTAACAAAGCACTTCTGTGAACACATGACAAAGAAGTTTGCATGAATAATTTAACAGGGTAGCTAAGATCAAAAATAGCTGCAAGATTCCAAATTAAGTATAGAGACAGGAGCTTTAAAAAGCCTTTTCCCCTACTTTAAGCAGCTTTTCCAAGGGATACAGAAAGGCCTGTAAAGGCCCTATGAATCAAGAAGCTTCAGAATTCAGCACCCTCTCACTATTAATACCTCCTAGTAGCCCGAACTTTTAAAATCCCCTTTACAGAATAATTTTTAAAGAAACAACACTCAGGAATCGGTATAATTTCATAAAAGTTTAATGTTTGTTTTTAAAATAACACTACTTAATTGAGAGAAAGGAATCCACACATACAGAGTCTTCTTGGATGCTGGCAAAAGAACTTAAATTAGAGACATACCCATGACCAGCAGGTTTACCAGTAAGAATATAGAGAAAGTTTCACTGATTAGTCACATTAATAAGAAGAAAAAGAATGTGCCCTCCAAAGAGAGGAGCAGAAGATACCATTCCAGTCATGCAAATCTCCACTCACCTTCTCAGAACAGGTTTCCAGAAGTCTGGCAATTCAAGATAACATTTTCTTAGCTCCTGTGGAAAGTAATCAAGAGACAAAGAGGCAAAGGCAAAGACTTGTTACAGCAAAATATGTTCATCCTAAAATCCCACTTGCTGGAGCATCTGGTGGGTTTGACTGTTAAAATCCCAAATCTTAGGCCCTTTTAATTGTTTCCCTCCCCTCTGCATCAAAACCCTTCAATAGCTAAACAGCTGGTCTGGGAGGAATTTGGCAAGCTGCTAGACTGAAATGTTAGTGGACAATGACTCAAACCATGAACCACTTGGGTGCTTTTGCTGTGATGTGCATCATCACAGCCCAGGTGCAGAGGGGGCTACAGATGAGCCAGATAAGGGACAAGGCTGATAAAAAGACCCTCTGGAAGTGGAGTGGCTGAGGAAGCACGGGGACATTCACACATAGGCTTGAAGGTGTTCATCCCTCAAGACAGAGCATAAAATCTGCTGTCATGTCTTAGAAGGTGTCATAAACCACAGAGACCCCCAAAGTGCCCTCAAACTATTTTCTGAGGCTTTCACCTGTCCTCTTTTTTCTTTTCTTTTTACATTTTCTTACATGTTATTTTTATGTGTCTGTATTGTTATATTTCTACAGATAGTAATCAAACCTACATACCTCCCATCCTTTGCAACCAAATTATTCTGAAAAAAACCTGAAAAAATATATAAATGTTTATAAACACTGGTAATTTAGTGTCATTTCACTCTAATCCACCCCAAGGGATGTATTATTAACAAGAACCTCACTTACCCCACCTTCAGGGAATACAAAATGAAAACAGCTATCAATGAACACACTGTGAAGGTAGACAGTTCACTGGGAGAAGGGATTCTCTGAAAAAAACCTGGCATATATATATAAATATATATATATATGTGTTTATAAACACTGGTAATTTAGCGTCATTTCACTCTAATCCACCCCAAGGGATGTATTATTAACAAGAACCTCACTTACCCCACCTTCAGGGAATACAAAATGAAAACAGCTATCAATGAACACACTGTGAAGGTAGACAGTTCACTGGGAGAAGGGATTTGTAAGAAGTAGGATAACTAAAAGCCATGTATTTGATGCTCTAGTCTAGGATGTTAAACATATAAAGCATTAGGTTTTATCTTACAAACCTGAAATAAACCTTCAAACTTTAAGCCTTTCTTGTATTCTGACGCACAAATTCAACTCTTGGAGAAGTAATTACACTCACTATCTTGGATGATCTCTCTTCTGTAGACCTTGTAGCAGCTTGAGACAGGTTGTCATGCCTGTATCTTGTATCAAATGCCAGACAGATCAAAAGTGAACGATGAAGGACTCTAGCAATGCAAATATGGGATGTTTTTTTCACACAGCCAAACTGAATCCATTGCATGACTTCATTCCACTGAATACATACCATAGAAGTGTGAATTACCTTTGTAACCCTGGCTTGGACACGACAGGGATACACTGGTTTTGAACCATTCCCTCACCTTGGTAAAGCAATATAACGTGTGAAACTAACTTGCAGAGGACATGAAGTTTAAACAGTACCTGGAAAACAACATATTAAATGGGTTTAATTGCATTTTAGCCTTCAGTTCTTAAGAGAAAATGCACTGACAGATATTCCTTTGCTAATTGACTTTTTTTTTCCCCCACTAATCAAGCATGATATACCCATCTTGCAGGTGCCTAGCTACAAGACTCCTCTCATCTAATTTTTGGTACTTACATTTAATTCCTGTTGTTTTTTTAATCTCTGACAGGATATGAATACAGCTTAATGTGAGATCTGATATGAAGACCATGCCTATAATTTCTTTACCAGATAGCTATTACAGGGCTTTTCATGCATCACAGCTACCATGGCTTCTAAAGCGTTATTTTGTTTCCACATCCATCTAAAGTTTGTAAGCAAATTAAACAGGGTGGTAACACAAATGGCTCATAATATTTCAGTGTTTCTTAGGTGCTGGCTGAAACTCCCCCACAAAAGCAGCTTCTTGAACAAAAATGGTATTTGATTAAGAATTTAAAACATTACCTTGTATACTCTACTGTCTGTAAAATGAAGATTCTTCAGTCAGGCTGCTGGAAAAGGGAATAATGCTTGCCTTGAAGCAGCTCTGATTCAGGTTTTATTTCCCACAGGTGTTCAGCTATTCTCCACCACCTGTCCAACCAATTCTAATGGCTCTGCTCTCTGCATCCACATTGATGGACAGCTTCATGGGAATTGTAGCAGCAGCTTGACTCATTTTACCAGAGCCTAGAACTGCTAACATACGGTCATCAGCCTTCTCATCAAGCAAGATGACAGCCCAAGAAGAGGTGGAGGTGGGATGAGAAAACAAAATCCAGAAACTAATTCTAACTGTGGAGCCTTGGATTTCTGCTCTAAGGCAGAATGTAACAGTCTGCAGATGTGTTATTCTGCTCAAGTTGGTTACAAACATGAATACGTCCATATTGTCTGGAAACAGCTGACAGAAAGGATAGTCTAGCAACCAGAACTTGCTTCTCCCTCTTCTTCTTCATGCCAGACACAAGCAGAGGAGTCAAGTCAAATAAATTTTATGGCTGCTTTGTACTCCCACACTACTGGCACGTAGGCTGTTTGCACATACTGTTCATCAGGCACAAAAGGACTGAGGTCTGCCTCAGAGAATGATTTTGCTCCCTTTAACCTCTTGTAATGCTCTGAGAGAATAATAAACCAGCACAGTATTACATCAGGTGCCACATCAAAACCTGTCTCAGGTGACTTCTCTTGCACTCTGTTCTAAAGAAATATAGTTTTGTCATGCTTTGGGATGCACTGGTTTGGTGGATGGTTGTGGGTTTTTTTTAAAAAATCTTCTGCTATCATCACTTACTTTTATAGGTATTTCTAAAAACTGTTTGGAGTTTACCAGGATAAAAAAATAATTCACCTTTGCCCACATTTCCTACGTTTCCATGACAAAATTTAATTTCTTTGTGAAGCTTCTCTTAGGTAAGAATTAGGCATTTATTTCCACCCTTGGCAAAAATTAAGGAATCATGAAACCACAAAGATTGGAAAAGACTTCTAAGATCACTGAGTCCAACCATTAACCCAGCACCATTGAGTTCACCACTGACACATGTCCCCAAGTGTCACATCCACGTGTCTGTTGAACAATTCCAGGGATGATGATTCCAGAAACAGCATGATGATACTGCTGAACAGCAGAGACCTTACATCTTAATCTACTACTTATACTTTTTACCACTAGAACACAAATACATTTGGAAAAAATTTACTAACAGAATTATGGTTGCTACATTTCTTCCTTGCTCACATGCTATTTAAAATTCTAAACCAAAAAAAAATCCCCCCAAAAGCCTATCTACTGCTTAGTTAAAACTTAGTCAAAGACAAGATTCCAGCAAGCTAGAAGCAAGGTTTACCTACCCAATAGACGACCCCAAGAAAAATTGCTGTGTTTTGCCTAAAACATTTGAAGGTTTCTTCTCCTTTCCAAACGTACATTCAAAGAGACTGGCAGAAGAATTAAAAATCCACCTGGCCTTAAAACAAACTGATAGGATGACTGCAGCTTTTCTATGTCTCTTCTCCCACTGCTTCTTAATCAAGCTTGGTGTTCCAAGAAACTTAATCCAGGAGAAAGGACCAGCCTTCACCATGTCAAACTAACGGTTACAGCATCAAATTATTTAAGAGTTAGTCCACTGTTCTTTAAATATACGAGGTATTTGTGCCTGGTTTGAAGTAGTGTAAAGATAGAAACATTCCAACTATATTTGATTCCTTCGTATCAGAAGCTTTCTGAAAACCAGGAAAAAGGTAACTTCTTATGCTTTATGCAGTTTTTGGAGAAGCATGTCAGGAAGGAGAGGTAATGTATTGCACCATTCAAACAGACAAGTAAATCCCCATTAACTCACCTCTCCTCCTGAGGATCTGGAAGAGTCGAAGGCCAGCCTAGAAATTAGGCTTCCCAGTCAGTGCACTATGCTACAGCTCTGCCAGCACAGGGAACGAGTACAGTGGATAAATCATTTACTGCAAGCCTCTGGAAACCACAGGGAAAAAAAAAAAAAACAACGGGAAAAAAAAAAAAGAAAAAAAATACATAAATAAAAATACATGCCATTTCATGAAATTACACTCTCAATGCCTCTTGTCTGCCCATCTGCCTAGATGTCATCACCTACACCACCCATTACGTTCTTGTCCATTCCAGACATTCAAGGATTACTTCTTCCCCAAAAGAGACCGAGTTAATCTTCCTTCCGGGAGTAAAGAGCCCTACCTCCTCTCACGGATAGACTAAAGGGCATGAAGAGAAGTAACATTTAATTTAGACCACAGGAAAGTTCAGATTCTGGAAAGCTTTAGACATATATGGGGTGACAACTTCCAGTTTCTCCTTTGCAAAGTTCTTGCTTGCCCTTGGCTAGCTCCTCAACATTCATGTTCAGCACTGACCACTACCATTACTTGTAGAAGCAACTGCAGAGCACAGAACAAGGATAACAGAATTATACTGTCCTTTCCCCAAAAATAAAGTTTACTTTTAAAATTAAGTTCCACACAGATAACACAGCATTGAATAAGGTTGTCTGAAGAAGACTGTCCAGATTATTTTTTGCCACTGTATGCACTGAAACCTTCATGAAAACCAATTTGCAGAAGGAAACTAACCAGAAAGCATGTGTGTACTTCAAAACAGCACTATCTAAAGTGCAGAACCCTAGAAAAATTCAGCCTTCCCTTTAGTATTTCCCTTCCCTGCGCTTGTATCTCTCAATACAAGGCAGGTAAGAAAATCAATTCCCCTCCTCCTCTGTGGATTTATAAGAGACCAAGTATTTTACTGAAAAAATTGAAAAGAAAACATGGGGAAAAATTTATCTGTCACATGCAAACAAACTCAAGTATATGATAAAAAATACAGGAGAAAACCAAGAAGAAACTACAAAGGAGTTTTTTATAAATCAGGATTTAAGCAATCTCTACTCATTGCCCAACTGCATTTTAAACTATCAAAGCATGTCAAACCTTGCTTGCTTTGGTTTTGACAGTCAATCAGCTATCTGATAAAAGTAGGGCAACAATACTAACAAAGACTTCCTATATTCAATGCAGTAACTGCTTAACATCATAAAACCAGCTCAAAGAGATTTTCTCAAAACTCTCTTCCCTTCTTAATTACCTTTTTTACTGTTGACTTGACAATTTATACTAGATTTCCAAATTCAGCTTAGACAGTTCTTACATTTCTGGTATGAAAACACCGTAAGACTCTGAGAAACATTTCATACCTTCTTCACACACAGTCACGGCAAACAAAGAGAAATGGTGATTTTGCCTTCTCCAGAGGTCCATGTGCATGTAGTGATTACAGAAATTCAAGCTCTTCTGGGGTCCCTCCCTGATGCCCCACCTCTGGTTTTGCACAGAGTTCAGGACTTCAAAGAGACTTCCACTGATGATGTTGACAGTAGTTCTTCCATTGACTTCAGCTGGGAATTAACTGGTTTTTATTGAGCAGGCTAACTGTTGAGTATCTTCATCCCCTACAGTTTCTCAATTTCATCAACTACTACAGGAGTCAGAAACTAATTGAAAGAAAACCACTTTTACTGAGTTAAGGAAAAAAAGAAAACCAAGAAGAAAGCCTTGTTCACCTCCATATGTTTATTTTTTTAAACAATTTACAAATAAAAATGTTATATTTATCCAAGGAAACACATTTAATACTTTAGTCTTTAACAAGCTATACAAATGAGAACCATCACACTCAATAGCTCAAGGACCATTCAGGGTAGGCATGCATGTGTCTGTATCACATGAAGCGAGTCCAATTCCTGACACCAGGGTTCTGATCTTCTACTTCTTCAGAGCTGGTCAGCTGCTAAATGATTTAACACAAATAGTTACTGGATCACAATAAAATGAAAGAAAGCCCATTTCAAATCATGTAAGTGACCTCAATATGTCTGGTCCAGGTGTCAGGCCACAGAGCCTTACCGATTAGTTTTCTTCTCCAAAAGCCAGGCGGGACAGATTTTCTCCCCTTGCTTAGTGATGTAGCATCCATACATGTGCTTATACAATACAGTGAAACACCTTAAGTACAGATGTAGTACAACAGTAATTACAAAGCACAGAAACAGATAAACAGACAAACAAAATCAACTCTAAACACATTCTTGCATTGACAGATAGACAAACAAAATCAACTCTAAACACATTCTTGCATTTCAAACAACAAATAAACAAACCCATGCATTACAGTTCAAAGAAATTTTCAGTTTAGGTCTTCTGCAAGTCTCCATTTCCTCAGTTCTAAATTGCTGTTCTTGAGCTTGTCTCAGCAGCTGGGCTACTCACGGTGCTACTGACACAAACTGGGTGAGCTGGAAATCACCCAGGAATGGTCAAAAAATAAAAGCCCCCAAAATAAAGAAGACGCACGCATTATAAACGAGATTCCATTTTAATAGCAGAGTGTAGAAAAGAAATTGGCAACAAAATTCACATGAAAAAACATTTTACACAATTAATTATATACAGAATAAAGTATGTGACTGCCTTCTGATGACTTACGTTTCACTTTAGTCAAGTCCTACCACAGAATGCAAAATACACCCAAAAATCTCAGCTGAAACAAAAAGAAAAACAAACAAAAACCATATACATAATCCCAGCTCTGGCTCCTCAAATATTGGGACTGGCTGGGTTTACTTCAACCCATTGGGCTTTCTGCTATGTTTTCAGCAATTCCTGAATTCACCGTAGCTTCCAAACTACCGTCAGGAGCTTCTGTTTGCTCAGTCTTCTTGCTCTGGATGGTGCACATTCCCTTGCCTCCTGAGCCACCCACCTTCCCATGTGTTTCTTTGAGCCCAGGCATTAAAGTTTTCACGCACCCAGAAGCCTGACTTTCTGTGCTGCCTCTGTCACAACTTAGTGACAGCATTTCAACAGTGCCATCTTTGCTGTCCTTCACTTGCACACGTACCTCAGACGTGGGTGAAATGCCCTGCATTTCTAGAACTGGCATGACCACTTCTGTAGTGTCACTATTTGAGGTCTGTGATCCAGGCTGCAGCATAGGTTTCTGAGAAATCCGTGTGCAAATTTTATCTTCACAACTACCAGAAGTCAATGTAACAATATCACTAATCTCTGTTTCATTCACTGTTCTTTCAATGCCCAGTTTTTTAAGTTTACTGGACTCTAGCTTAATGGACGCAATAGTTTCTACTTTTGTGACTTCTTCTGTATTTTCCTTTAAAAGTCCTTCTGAAAGGATGCTGAAACATTCATGTTTTACCTTCTCTCCCAAATTGAAATCAGTGCTTTTCAAGTCAAGCTCTGTTTTCTGGGAGGGAATCTTCATGTGTTTCACATCCTCTGATGGTCTCTTGAAAAGAAAATTATCTAATCTTGCATCAGATCCAGTGTGTCCTAATGACTTTTTTTCATTTTCAGCTGCTAATTCCAGATTGGATCTGAGTTCAGCAATGTTTGAGCAGGTACTGACTAACCGTTCAACTCCCTGCTTCTGGGTTTGGTTATCTAACACTACATGGCCTGAAGGTTTAGGCTGAACTTTTTCTTGAGCTTCTAATAGAGTACTTTTAGTTTCTGTCTGTCCCTCTATCAATTCTGAAGCATCAACCTCATCAGAACCAGAATGAGTTGTGACTATCTGTTCTTTTCCATTACTAGTTCTAGAATTGCCCCAGAGCAAGTCTGGACTATCAGTTTCTGAGTGAGTTCTACAGTTATCATTTAACTTGACCAAATGGGAATTTCCCAAACTTTTAATTTTGTTCTGTGTCTCAGGTAACAAAGTCTTTGCATGTAGGCTATGCTTAGGCTTTACTGCTTTTATTTCCCAGTCTTTTGTCTCTGTCTCCAAGGTACCAGGAATATTTGTGTTTTTAACTGGAGTTTTATTTCCATCTTCCTGTCCAACCTTCTCTTGGACCTCAGTTTTCTGTAGATCACAGAATTCCAGACTGCCTGCCTGCTCTCCACCTCCTGTATCAACACGCCCAATTTTTGCAGGCATCTGGATACCAGAAACAGGGTTTTTTTCTGGTAATTCTGTGACTGAAATTTCTGACAGGGGAGACTGAAGTGATTTCTTGTTCATTTTAGCCTGATTTTCAACAGGAACCAAACTCCCTGTCACTTGATTATTACACTGTGAGGAATCCACATTCTCAGAATCCTCCTTCAACGAGGATGAGCTACTATTTGTTCTGTGATTTGCAGATAAATCTGCAGGTTTTGTCAAGTTAGGGTTTTCTCCATTTGGAAGTGCAGAACTTGCAAGCTTGCTGTCAGCTGAACCCTTTCCACCACTACTGTAGAAAATATCATAGAGATCTTTAGCATTGGCTGTGGCCAAGCAAGAATTTCGTTTCTCTATCTTTTTTGCTTGTTCACTGAAAGTAGTTGAAGGTGGTGGTGGTCTCACAGGCGTTGCCAACATTGTCTGTTCACTTTCAGACACACCTGGAGCTACTTCATCTGCAGGGATGACAGCTGCTGGCTGGACTGCTGGGGGAGGTTGAGGTGGAGGAGGTTTCTCTGCAGTCTGAGAAGACTCATTTTTCTCTGCTGCTTTCAAATCCTCTTCTGAGCCTTTTAAAATTACTTCTTCTCCTCCAAAAGCTTTTGATATGATATCCGGAGGCAGTAGAAGATCTGCATTTGTTTCTTTTACCACTGGCAGTGGTTTGGTGGTAGTTCCAGAGGATTTTATTGATAAAAAGGTGTTCAGAGGTGGTGGTTTACTAACTGTTGCAGTAGTAGACTTCCTGAAAATCATGGTGGGGACTGGTAGATTGGGGAGAATTTTTGTTGGTGTCGGAGTGGAAACAACTGGTGTCCATGGGCTCGTGTGTGGAATAACAGTTTTCCCAGACAGCTTGATTTCAATGGGCTTGATATGGGATTTCACGGGCTGACATTTGTTCTCCTCTTTGTTTCCTTCTGTATTCTCTTCCTTTGGAATAGCTCCTGGAGTTTTATCCTCTCTCTCAGTCTTTTTCCAGCTGAATTTCCCAAAGGAGGTCTGGCTTGGTGATTCCTTTTTCAATTCCTCTTTCTTTTCTTCTTTTTTCTCCTCTGTCTTCTCTTCCTTCTTTAGCTTTACTGTGATACCCATTTTTCGCCCAGAAGAATCCGTTTTGCCTTGAGTTTCATTATTCCCTTCTCCTGACTCTGGGATGCTCTTTACTTCCTCCTTCTTTATTATTTTTGGGGTTTTCTCATCCTTCTCTTCCTTCTGTTTCTCAACCAGTTTCCGTTTCAGCTCATTTTGCCGCCGGCGCTCTGTTTCCAGAACTACAGCCAATCCAGCCTGACGGTCCAGATTTCTCCTCTCTTCATAGAGTGGGTTTTCATCTATGTGTTTCTGTGGAAATAATCAGCAACATTTTAGCCACCATTTTTAATTTCCATGAAAAATAAATAAATAAATGCAGCTCTCTGACAGTTTTGACTTGCTCAGTAAGTGCCATCTCAATGCTAAGAGAACAGGGAACTTCTTCCTACCAAGAAACTGAGGTACTATAAACTGCTAGCAGCAGTGCTGTCACTTTACAGTAGACACATTTCAGCTTCATGCAGATAAAATATCTCTATGTACTGGTGTAGTGGGAAGTTACACTTATTTAGTTCAGTAGAATGTAGTGAAGATAACTTAATACATGTATTCCAAGGAGTTAAATGTCATTCTTCAGGCAAGGAAGACTGAACAAGCAGAAGCTAAGGTAGGGAATGTCTCTTTCCTAGTACATCAGTTACCAACCTTATACTTCTCATTGTGGGGATGACTTTTCACATGCTGCTCTGCTGAGATCTGATCTCCAAAAAATTCATGACAGAGCTGGCAATAATATCCAGTGATGGGAATCAGAAACTCAGAGCCTGAAAAGGCCAAAGAAAATTATCAGAGAAACAAAACCTAATAAATGCCAAGCTCTTAACAAAGTTGGTCAAAGAACAACAGCAAAACTTCCAGTAATGTTCTTTTTGGAACAGTAAATGCTGCTCTCCTTGCAGTTACATAGGAACCACCACTACCAGGAACAAACATGCAAAGTGAAGAAGTTTATTACTATGGTTCAAGATTAAAGTGCTCTTCATGGTATTAAGGTAATTGAGTATTCAAGTAGGTCAACATTTCCCACAGCCTTGATCTATTTTCCATCTTTCTGGTATAGTCTGCTCAAATACTAAATATCTAGCTTATTAAACAGAACACAATTATTTTTGTTGAAGTTCAGCAAGACTGCATCCTTGTGTCACAGAACCTGCAACAGTTATCTAAGACGCTGCAGATTTTTCTTTAGTGGGCACTACAAGAAATATGTAACAGATTAATAAAATGAGTTGATCACTGGCAGGCCTTTTAGACATTTATATTTTAAATCCTATATTAAATTTCAGCTCAGTTACAGTTCCTTCTATATGTCTGTCTCAGATTCTCTGTATCTGCACTATAACAAGTACTCATCAGTCAATTTTCAGGGAGACCTCTGCTAAAAATGTACTGAATGGAAAAGTCTACTACAAGACTGTGTGGAATACTGTGCAAGATCTACCCAAATACTGCCAACTATTGTGGTCATGCTCTGAATTCTAATATATTGGCAAAAATTACTTCAGAACTACACCGAAAGACAACTGGTAATCAAAATAAAAAACTAATCTCTAAAAAGAGAAGAAACCACACTTTTCTACAGTCCTGCTTCAAGACCTTTTATACAAAAACAGTCAAGAAACTAAATAATTTGCCTTTTTCCTAATAATACAGTATCTATATGTGCTCCTATACCAAGGCAAAGTTTTAAAAATTCCTTTCTCTGAACAAGTGGGACAAAGTGCTGGAGGGCAAAGAGGGATGATAGCCGAGTTAATAAAAATTAACATACCTTTGGCAGGAACCGTTATCTTATCAATGCGTTTTATGGACTCTTGTTTGGTCTCGCTCTGGGTCTTCGAAGCCCAAGGTCTGTTGTAAGGATCCAGGGTCTATTTGCACAGTGACAGAGGTATATAGGCTCATATATTACACTAGCAAGGCAAGTACACTTGTCTTTTTCCTTTTTAATATCCTTTTAGAACACTGAACATTAAAATCAACGTGCAAATATTTACAACAACTTATTTTCCTCTCTTTTCCCTCCCACTTTGCAATTTACAATGACAAAATAACCTGTGAAAAGTGTAAAATGTAAATGACCGCAAAGAACAGGTAAACATGTGAAACACAAGTGACAAACCTGAGCAAACTGAACACAGACCCCATTTACACTATTTGGAATACACCAGTAGCTGTACAACTGCTCAAGTCCAACGTTAGGGGAAAATAATTTGCTAAGTTACTTCTTGGGTTCGTTATTACTTCAGGTTCTCTTGTAAAATGTAGTCCTGTGATGTATGTTTTAGTGTTAATATTCACAGCAATATGAAATGCACTTAGTGAAGGAAGCCTGCAACATACCTGTCTGTGTTTCTTATTATGCATGTGTGTGAAAAAGTCAAACATGGTCCCGCAGATGGTATTGCAGTCTTTGCACCAGTGGTTCCCTGCATCATAATATTCATAAATATTGGCCAACTGGAAAGGATGTTTGGAGGACTGTGAAGAGGATTCTGCTGGCTTCGGGCTTCTACCTCTCGATTTTTCATTAGGAGTTTTTGATTCCTAAATTGAACAGAAGGAAACACTTCTCTAAGACAAGGCAGGACAGACAAAATGCTCTAGAATTCAGAACCTGCCTCCAGCAGAAGCCATACACACAAAAAAAATATATCACCTGCTTTTCAGCGCCCAGGTTAACTCCACTGTTTCAGAGAGCTGGTATTGCCGACTAAGATGCTGCGTGGCTGCAGTGAAGAGTTTCCAATAAGGGTCCCAGATGTAATGGCTGGATGGTTGTAGGTAATCAAGGAACCAAATGAGCAAATTCCCTTGGCATGCACCCTTTCCCACTTTATTGGTTTCACATAACAGTTCAAATTTACCATACTAGCCAAACAGTGCCCAGAAGACCTCAAATAGTTCCCCTAGAGGCATTCAGAAATTACTGTAAAAGTAGTTTGGATGAAAGCAGAATGGAAAAGGAAGAAAAATCAGGTGACTAAAAGTATTTAACTCCATCAGTTTTATCGGATTATTTGAGTGTTCCTAAATTCTCCAGAAAACTTATTGTTTAATAATAAAAGAAATATGGTGTTTTGTTAATTACCTAAGTATACAGGGTGAAGGATCTTGTGATTTAAACGTGTGATATTTGCACTTACATTGATCTGTACAGAAAGACGCCATATATTGATATACAGACATTTCAGGACTCTATCCAAAATTAATACTAAATTAAACTTGTAGCAAAACAAATATTATCTGAAATATACCATGAATGAGCCCTCGTAATTTAGATTACAATAGTACTAGATGTATTTTGAGTTCTGAGTTATGTTTTCAATGGCATAAAGTCCATCATATTATCATTTTTCACGGCACTTTGGAAAGAACAGCATGTTAATTTAGCAGACTCGAGTTGGTTGCATGATTTCCAAGTTATTCACTACCAGCACTGAACAAATTTATTCAAGCAGATTCAAAATTGTCAAATAACATCTGCCTTACATTAAATTCCTTAACACCACCCCCCACAACATGCACATGTAAATCAAAGAATGAAGAGACAGCCAGACCACTATGCACCCCACAGATATCCATATCCCAATATAATCTAGTTCTTGGTAGCAGAATAAGAAGTGACCCCAGGAATATTTGCACGTATTCTGTCAGCAAGAACATAGCAGACATTCTCTTGAACAATGAGATCAGCTTATGATCTGCAGGAGGTGCATGGAAGGATGTTCACAATGTCACACAAGCATCAATGTTTATGTTATTTATAGACATACATCTATAAAAATACTATCTCAATCAAAACTTTAAAAAGACAATGCTTCTCAGATAGACAGGTGACAGCCCACTCTTAACTCCAGTTTGTGCATTACCCCAGCTCAAAGATGCCTTTATAATTTGCTACTATTTAGAGCCCAGACAGGGTGATCTGCCTGTTTAGCACAGCAACACTGGCTTCACCTCTGCACTGACTGTGTAACTACAACACACAGACACAGGATTAGCAGCAAGGGACTACAAGGTGCCTTGCAAATAAGCAGAAAGGCAAAGGCTTTTGCCCTCAGGTTGGCAGAGTCAACCAATGTCAGTGTTGAAAGGCCAGCACCATCTTTCTTTTCATGAGAAAAAGTTAATCAGAACTACAATGTGAAGGCTGTGTCCTATGTGCCTACACATGTATGAAAATATTAAATGTTCCAGTCCAGAACTCACAATTTTCCATGTTAAAATAAGGAACTATGAAAAGGAAATCAAGTCATTACAGGTTTGGACAACACAGACAATGCAAATTAAAATAATGAGAAATATATTCACATGTGCCATATCTCAAGAAAAGAAAACAATATACCTTAATGCAATGTAGGACTTAACAAACATTTTTGTCTACTTCAGTTTTATGAAGTGGTGACTGAAGCAAACGATTTGTTAAAGTAAGTGAACAGTAAACTTCAGAAATGTTTCAAGAAACAACAAAAAAAACCAAAAGCAAGTCTATAAATTAAAGTTACCTAATGAGTTCTCAGACCACAATAAAGCATAAGGAAAATTTTACAGGATAAACAGATTTGAGTGGCTTTGGAGGAAATCCAGAATCACAAAATGTGTAAGGTTGGAAGGGACCACAGTGGGTCATCTGGTCCAACCTCCGTGCTCAAGCAGGGTTGTCCCAGAGCACATGGCACAGGATTGTGTCCAGATGGTACTGGAATATCTCCAGTGAGGAAGACTTCACAACCTCTCTGGGCAATCTGTTCCAGTGCTCAGTCACCCACACAGTGAAGAAGTTGTTCCTCACATTCAGCTGGAACTTCCTGTGCATCAGTTTCTGCCCATTGTCTCTTGTCCTATTGCTCAGCACCACTGAGAAGAACCTGGCTCCATGCTCTTGACATCCTCCCTTCAGATAAATTGATGAGGTGCCATTTCAGTTTTCCTTATACCTCTTACCCTACTAATATTTTCCTCTCTGCAAAAATATATATGCTAAGATCGACACAAAATTAATCTACAATTTCCCATTAGCTATTTCTGTTACATATTTGAATAAACATCTGAAAAGCAGGATAATTGATTTCCTGAATACAAGCATAACCTTTCAGATGGTAGTATCCATCCTACTTTCAAAGTTAAATGATCTTCTGGAATGCAGTAAGCCTGTGCTGGTACATCCAGCCCAGAGCAGTACAGACCACACCAGAGAGACCATACTGATGCATAGTGACATTTCTGAAGAGAGAATATCTGTACATAAAAACATCTTATGGTGACCATCATCTTTAAGTCTTGTGATTTACTATCATTACCTAGTGAGAACACCAACATGCTCCCAACTTTCAGAGAGCTTTGCTGCTATAAACACTCCTATAAACATGGTCTGAAAGGCCATGACAGAAATTTTGTGGAGAAAAAAAAAGTCTGTCCTCCTGGCATGGTATTGAGACCAAACAGCTATACACACTCATGATACTGTTCAATCCAACCAACACCTCAGCAATACCAAAATAAAAACAGTAAGTGGTGCTGAACTGCACAAAACCTGAGGGACATTATATATACACTGATGCATTGACTATCACCTGCATGCATCATCGAAGTCAGTGTATGACATGTGGTAACAAATGACATCAAATGATCCTTTAGTAAATGTCTGGGACCAGCTGTCTGCCCAGTGCCCTCTTCTCTTATTAAAATTATTAGCACACAAACTTTTAGACTTTACCTTGTTGGAGGAAGATGTTTTCTCTACGCCTTTTGCATTTTCTGACTTGCTGTTCTTTTCCGAGGAATCTTTAGTTTCCACAGATGGTTTCCGGGGTTTTTCAAATATGTTAATCCCCAGGATTTGTGCTACTTTGTCAAGCTCAGACTGCTTCTTGTCAGCTGCATCAGATTCTTTATGCAGCTCCGCAATCTCCTTCATAATATTCTCTTGCAGTCTGTTCACCTCAACCAACAAGGGGTCTTTGTGTCCGTCCTTCTCACGACGTTTTTTCCTCAACATCTCACCTGAGCCAATCAAGGAAGCAGAAGAGTCAGAAATGCAACAGGAAAACTGACTTTAGATCTGTACAATAATTCCAGCAACAAGTAAAATACTAATACAAAATATTATGGCTAAATCTTCACTGTAAAGATGGAATTGACTCCCAGGTACAGCATCACTAAATCTGCATGATGTGCCTCCATAAGGATTACCATAACACACACCCTAAGAGAGGCACCACAATCCTCCAGAGCATCAATTTATAATCACTATTTCCCTGTATGACAAAACAAGCAAAAGTTAAATTGCCTATTCTAACCTGAAAGTATCATTTTCCAAAGGTGAGGGAATTAAGTATTTACTTGGAGCGAACAAGTTTTAAAGACACAAAAAATTAGCTCTCTTGAGAGAGGACTTTTCCATCTCCAGATAAGATTCATGAAAAATTGAAAGGCACAATAACATCTCCAGTCACTATTTCTCACTTCTTCTAAAGAAGCACTAAAATGCATAAAGTACAATTCCTTTAGCTTATCAAGCCAAGAAGATGCAAGAGCAACTGTCTGCTCAGATTTTGATGTAATTGATCTTAATATAGTAACTAGGTCACTGCTTTTTTCAAGAGTTGTGCATTGCCAGGAGTATGAAAATACATTATGGACTATTCTTATTTTGGTTCTCCTCCTCCTGTTAGATACCAGGACTTGTGACACATCCCAAGGGGGAAGGAAAAAGCAGGGGCAGGGAGGGTGGTAATGCACTTTACCTTGCTGTTTACGAAGCCTGTCCAATTCAGTCTTGAGATAGTAAAGCTTCTTCTGCCGTGCTTCTCGATCCGTCTTCAGTTTTTCTCTCTCTTCTATCACCTAAATAAATTGGAAGGTGTCTGGATTTTCTTCTCTTCACAAGTTAAACAGTCTTGCAAGAATAACAGGAAGACCTCAGCTTTCCAGACACAGAACACTGCTCGCTATTCCCAAAACGTTCTTGAGTATTTTAACACAATAAATACACCTCTCCCTCTTTATGTGAGAGTAACTGTATTGTGTGGTCATGCTTCAACCCAGTTTGTGGGCAATTTTTTTTTTGCTTTTGGGCAGTGTATTCCTCTAACTGCCCTGTTTGTTGCAGCACTTCCCAATGCCCTTAGGCTCAGCTGACTATCTTCTACAGGGCTAATCAAGATCAATGACAAGTAGCTGAAACTCAAAACTCATGCAGAATCTCTACAGCTAGCATGCTCCATCAGCCCACACAGCCCTTCACCTTGCCTCCTGCTTCGACTCTGGCTCATTTTAGCTGTTAGGTTTTGCTTCAGTCCGACATAAAACATCAGGATGAAATTTGTTTCTTGTTCAATAAGGTAAAAACAGTGGCATGAGGAGCTCACAAATCCTTTTTTCACTGGTTTTCATTGATTCTCATAGAAGGAAACAAAGCAATATGGTAAAATGAAACCTGGAAAGGTCTTTCAGTTTCTTTTCCAGCTTCATTTTTCAAGACACAAATCTCAGTTTTGTTACCTTCACAAGGCTCTTAAAGATTACTACAGACTCCTCCCTTAACAAGTCATCTTGACTTCCCTAGACAATCATTTCTACGACAGCAATGCCAATGTTGGCAGGATCCCTGAATCCTTCCTGAAGTAGTTCTATCAACACAGTTAAGCTACATCTTAAACAACATAAGAAGTTTTTTTATTATTATTTTGGCTTTGTATGCTTTTTTTATCATCAAAGCACCATTCTCTCCTTCTGAGCTTTCTGCAGCATGGGGGCATCAAGTGGAACATCCAAATTTTTATATTCCAAACCATCCCAGCAAAATACCAGCAGACTAAGCCCTAGAAAAAGATTTCTGTAGTGCAGACAAAGCCTCAGAAGTTCTACCAAGATGCACAGATGAGCTACCAAGGTTTGTCAGGGCAGGAGAAAAGCACACACCTTTAGCCAAGAGAGCTCTTCCAAACATATTAAATTTCATTAAGAATAAAATTTCAGCTGTTTCAGCTGAAGAAATTATTTTTCCTGCAAGAAGTGGAAGCTCACTTATTTGCTGACATAGCACTTCATACAAGTGAAGAAAAGGCTCTTATAATAAAAGATGATATTGCAGCCTCAACACCTAAAGGAGGTTTGAAAGAAAAATGGGTACAGATATTTTACCAAGGTCTGTAATCACAGGAAAAGTGGCAGCAGTTTCAAACTAAAAGAAGGTAGATTTAAACTAGATATAAAGGAAGCATTTCTTTACAATGTGGATGGTGAGGCATGGAAACAGGTTGTCCATAGAGACTGTGGACTCTCCAGCCCTGAAGTCTTCAAGGCTAGGTTGGATGGGGCTCTGAGCAATCTGGTCTAGTGGAATGTGTCCCTGCCTATGGCAGTGGGGCTGGAACGAGATGATTTTTAATTGTCCCCCCATACCCATATAATTCTATGCCCTTATTTTCACAACAAAGACCAAGTGGACACCAGTCTGAAAACTCAAACAACTTTTGGGAATCAACCAGTTCTTTGACAATTGTGTAACTACAGTTTCCTATTTTAAAATACATTCTTCCCCACTACTCTCTAATTATTGTACAGACCAAGATAATTAGAAAAGAAAAACACTAACATGTATTGCCTGAACTGGTGTCAGAGCCTCCAAGTAGTTTCCCATAAATTCTTCTTATTTTGTGATTTTTGTAAGAGAATTAATATAAAGGTAGAGGGAAGATTGTATGTGATGGTGAATGATGATATCCTTTAGTATGTATTTAAGAATGTCTAATACAGGTATAACCATGGTATTTTGCACAATATAGCATGTCCAGATGGAGCCTCCTGTGTTTCAGTGACCTCTTGTTCTGCCACTGGACATCAGTAAGAAAATCCATTTCATTTTCTTTACACTGTCCCTTCAGATTTTAACATATCCCCAGATATCTTCAGGTATTTCAATACCTAACTCTCAGCAGAATAAAGCCAGGCTGTGGCCACCATGTGTTTTCTCTGTAAGATTTTGGCTGGATCAAAGAAATTTAACTTTGTTTTTGATTTCATCTGTTCTGCCACAGCCAGTGGCATACAACTTTGGGAGATTTAAAATGCATTTTTTACAGGTGTCAGGGAATAATACAGACAAATGCTTAGAAATCTTTAACAGAAGTAAACTAGGTCAAACTATTTTTAAACTGGAGCAACTCAGAAAAAGAAAGGTGCACCTGAAGAGAAAAAGCTGCCACACCACCAATCATGCAATCCAACACATTCTGAAGTATCAGAATACCTCACATACCTTCTGCTTTTGAGCTGCCCGATTTTTTTCATCCGACATCCTTTCTGAGGTATTTTTCAGAGGGTGTGATGACAGACGAAGGGGTGTTTTGGAATGAGAAGGAGTGGTAGGGACTTGAACAAGCACAGAACCATCTCTTTTCACATCAGGAACATCCTTTCCCAGAGAGACTGTCTCAATCACCCGGAGATTGGGACGAGTGGGGTTTGCTGACATGGCCATGGTAAGAAGACCATGAGCTTCTGGTAGCGTAGGATTAGGCTGCTGGGCAGGGGAGTACATGGGCCATCCAGAGGCTGCATATGCCATATAGTGCCCATATGCATCATATCCTGGAGGAGCCATTGTGGGAGAGGCATAGTTTTGGGGCATTTGAGCAGCAGTGTAGTGGGAATAGCTGGGAATTTGGTACTGGGAAACAGAAGTAGGTGTAGGTGGCAAACTAGCAGGGGTTGGTGGAATTGCAGGAATGAGAGAGACAGAAGGAAGACACTGTTCAGGTGCAGGTAGAGGTATCTCCTGTCCCACCAGCTTGTCCATAGCATAGTCTGGTTTCTGAAGAGAGGCTGCATCTTTAGGCTGCTGGAAAGAGCCCGGGGGTGACGCTGAGCGCTGCTGGCCGGACTCAGGAGAGCGGGTGTCACTGCGGCTGCGGCGCAGCTCCCAGGCGTCCAGTCGGCGAGTGTCCGCAGAGCGGCGCTCCGGAGAACGAGACGCCAGCTTTTTGCCGTGAAGGCGCTCCTGGGTACGAACGGCCAGTTTTCCAATTTCAGCAACACCAATGTCAAGTCCAATGGTTTTGAGTAAGTCGTGGATCTTTGCATACTCTGCGTTTGGCTCTTCTAAAGGATCCATCTTGACAGCTGGAGCAGGAGAAGGAGGTGGGCTCATTTTCTGTATTATTATCTCATTGCCACAACTTACCGGGGGCTTCTCTATGGGGAGAGATTCAGTTTTGGTCTCTTCATCCTCATCACCATAAAGAAATTTCTCTTCGTCCTCAATGTCAGGAAAGCTACGCCTCCTCTTCTCCTGAGCACTGACAGAATCAGCCATCATGCCCAGAATTCGGGAGAAACCACTGCCATCCTGACTGGCCCTCTCATGAGGCAGCAGGAAGTCAGTATGGCGATCAGTGGGCTCTGCCTTGGGTTCTACTTTTTCTTTGTGACTTAAGAAGCTTCCGAAGTTCTCTTCAAACACCAAATTGTCTTTGGGAGGCCCAGAGAGTGGGTTCCACTCACACAAACCTTCATGCAACTCCTTGTCTGAAGCCTCCACAAGAGAGCCTTTGTTAAACCGTTTGAGAAAGTTTTCCACTTCAGAAGCAAAAGGAGCTATGTTGTTGGTCTGGGGCAAAGAAGACTGACTAGAAAGAAGAGGAAGATCCTTGCTGGGGGCTGGACTGCTTGAAAAGCTCTCGGGCTGAAAGAAAGAAGATACTATTTACTTCTAAGGCACTATGCACTTCACAGAACACAAGAACGTGTTCATTTCTCCTAGAGTTCACAGCTGAATAAAAGTGTTAGAAGAGACAATATGCAGTTGAAAGAGAACACAAAAGATTACAAACCAAGTTGCCTGATGATTCTGGAATGCCATGTCCAACAATGAATACTTATCTCAGAGAACACAAAAAATCAATAATATTTCATGACTTTTTGCAAGCGTAAGAACTGAAATTTTTAAATTTAAATCCTGTTATATCATTTTGGATATGCTTTGAGTTTAGTCATAGTCACATAGGATTTCAATACCTTAAGTCAGATAAAAACTACTGCACTGGGGTTAGTCTCAGTCACTTCTTCAGATATTCATAATTAATGCCATATTAAATACATTTCCAGCAATAGGTATGGAATGGGATGCTCAGTATCTGAGCACTCCTGAGATAAATATGTCACTGTCAAACCAACACTGATCAGTAAAACAGGCAAATCAAAGTGATGTGTTAAACACAAAAAGCCAGTTTATCACAGTAGTCACAGCCACTTATCTGTCCATTGCTCTAATTTTGAGAATCAATTGGTATAGGTTTGGTACAAATTAAGTAGGGCTGATCCCAGCCTATAGTTCAAAGGGAAAAATAAGGAAATCTAAAAGTTGTTTTCAAACAGAGGTACTGAAGATGCATTAGGCAGTTCTCTAAGTCTATAAAGAAACAAGAAAGATACACTGTGACAGAGGAAGAGCTTCAGTCAATATCCTAACTGCCTGTGGTACTATGTGAGAGCCAGCTTTTCTTTGAAAGGTGGCCCAGATCTCTGCCTCATGGGTTGAATTTCCACAAAGACATTTTATTCTGTCTAAGACTATATTTATTTATTTATTTATAGGTGTGTGTATATATATATATATATGGGTGTGTTTGTGTGTATATAGATAGATAGATAGATAGATAGATAGATAGATAGATATAGAGGTGTGTATATATATGATTCCTGCTTAAATGCCATAACCATTTAAAGTTTCTAATGCATTTCAAACTTATACCACCTTGCAGAAAGATACCTGTCTTCTTAAGGAAAGGGAAACAAAGATTTGGCTTTCCTATTTTGGAAATCAAACTAACATTCTGTATCTTGAAGTAACTGTTTTGAGAAGTAGAAGCATGTAGACAGATACACAGAGACCAAACCTGAACAGCAGACTCTACTTCCATCTCTACTCGTTTCTTCAAAATAGATTTTTTGGGCATGGGTGGAATTTCTTCAGGCCTGTATGTGTACCGAGGCTCAGGAGTCTGTAATGTGTTAGTCAAGCCAGGGATCGTGTAGCCACTGCCTGAAATATCATGATTCAAGTTTCGACTGCGCTCTTCTTCTTCTCTTTTCCTCCTTGCACGGTCAAGCTCTCGGAATTCTTCATTCAGGTATGACGGGCTCAGGCTTCTGCTACGGCTGCGGCTGCGCCTGCGGTAGTTTCGTGTTCCTGATGAGAAACCCTGATGCTCTCCACTCACACCATGCATCTTCTCATCCTTCTCATACCGTGGACGCTTTATTTCTCGTCCCCTCTCCTCTGGCCTCAGTGGGTAGGGGGATCTCCTGAGTTTGTCGCCATCCCTGTCGGCTCGAGGCAGCTCCTCCCGACGGCCATAGTGTGGACTGTACTCTGGCCGGTGCAGGACGTCTCGGCTGCGGTAGTCCTCGTCATGCCTCGCAAGGAAGGGACTCGACGGCTGATCCTCATGAGCTGGGTATCTCTCAAGGCCGCGAGGACACGTGAGGCCTCTAGTGAATATTGGACCGTCAGCCACATCATCCCTGCGTGAGAGAAACAGAGAAGTACTTGAATCAGATTAAACAAAGTCTTACTCCTACTCAAGGGTAAGAAATTTCCAAACCAGTTTCAAAATAACATCTCCCTTACTAAACAGAACCAACATTTTATGTACTTAAAATGCAGGGTGGAGAGGGAGAATTATTTTTAATGGTATTGTACATCCTGTCCTAGGAAGTTACCTGCAAATGCAGTGACACGAACAATTCAACTCAAACTGAGAAATTAGAGCCTTGAAAAATTGATAGGACGGATTTGTTTCTGTGAATGTGAGAGACTACACATTTTAAAAACCCTTTACTATCATATTTCAGACCACAATCCCTTTCCTTGCCTCTCCCAGTAAGATGTCGAGGTCAGATTTCCTATGAATTATTCAAAGTTTCACACTGGCAAATGCAACCAGATCCTCTTTTTATCTTCAGCTGTTGACAAAGACCACAAATTCTACCAATATTTTCTTTTGCAACATGATATGCAGACAGCACTGTCACTAATCACATGAACCCCATAACTAAAAAGAAGCTCAGTTTCTGTATAAACCAAGGAGATTTAAGTGTAATGGTACCATTCTTCTGTGCCAGCCCCTGCATTATTACACATAGTGGATGTGCAACTGTCACAACATCAGAATAACCAGCTTCTTCTCTTGGAGTATCTACTTTTGGACCAATTCCTACAGACGCCTACAAATAGGGGTACTGTTTTAACTAAGGCCTTTTTCCTGATGCCTAAAAACTTTTCTGGGACTTTTCTTTAGATAAGGCAGAAACAAACCAAACCACTTTAAAAGCTACCAGCTGCTGGTTTCACTCATTGATATTTCAAAATTTAGCAAGACTGTCCAAGAAAGAAAATGTGCTCCCTAAGTGACATCAATGAGACAGAAAACTCTTTTGTGAGTGAATCAATTTGAAATAAACTATGTATAATGGCCTGAATCCACAAAAATCACCTCCTCCTACTCTAAAAGGTCCCTCCATAGATTTGAGAAGGGACAAATCAAGTCATGCCAGAAGACACCTTCAAAAAAAATCTGCAAATAAATTGCAGTCCCAGTTTTTCACTACAGACTAAAGAATAACAGAGATGCACAGACTAGGTGTTTTCCCTGGCTATTTTCATAGTTTACACATGCATATTTAAGAACAAAATCAACACAAAACTTCACTTTAACTTGCATCATTGCAAAGCATTTATTAGATACTTTATCAGTCCAACACAACTTATAAAACAAATCTGGTATGCACCTGTACCCATTGTATTATGTGGTATCTTTCCAGTTTTCAGCAAACTACACATATCCACCTCCTCCAAAAGCACAACAATATCTACAAATAGCTAAATTAATTTTCATAAATAAATGTTGTTTTCACAACCTACATAAAGGTACGTCTACTCCCAGTGGCACATTTTCTGAGAGCCTGATAAACCTGTACAAGCTGCATGGATACATCTGATGGAGCAATAGCTGTGTTTCACCATACACCTTCAGCTGATTTTTGTGCAAATAAAATTATTTAGATGCATGTCTGGCAGCTGTCACCTACAATTCAAACTGACTGCAGTGACAAAGCACAAGAATTTTTAATCACACTTTGGAAAGAAAGGAACAGCAAATCTACTAAAACTAGCAAGACATTCCAAATACACTTTGAACAGCTAAAATGCAAATTTTAAACCTGAAAATTAAATACAGCTGTGGGAAAAATGATTACTTGCCTTACAGGATTCTTTGAGACATGTTTTCTGTGCATACAGTCCTACAGAGTTACATCCCTCTTAATTGGTTTGCATGCTCTCAGCCAGTGATGTCCACTCCCAGCTACTGCATCCTCAAGAGAGGATACAAGTGGTATCCATTGGTATTGTGACCATCCCAATTCCTTCACCAACAAAGAACCCATGAATCACTGGGATTTGCAGTTTCAGAGATGGAAAACAGACCACAGGCTACACACACATGATGCCTCAGAGACCTACAACTAGTGTAAAGTAATTTACTTTTTAGCATGTTTATTCACATACACAGAAATAGAAATAAAGAGTGGTATTCTGCTGCCAGCAATCAACAGGACTCCACTTTAATACACAGTCTTTGAACAGGGAGTCAGATGAGCTGTTCATATTCTAGCCAACTGTTACTCTTGATATCATGCCAAAAAACACTATTTCAGAGCACAGCTCAATGCAGACCAAGTCTCTGCAGTGATTTGGTCTATCTTTTGTATTAACCTCAGATGAAAGAACTGGTGGGATGCTCTCTATAGCTTGTGCCAGCTCAGACAGTAGTAGAATGTCTTAAAAATACTGAGAGCCTAACAGATGGAAGATGGGGAGAGAGAAAAAGATTTTATTTTTCACTTTGACAGACTGAGATTCTGGAAGACAAAATAACACTTATTGGTCCAAGCAGGAGACTGAAGCTGCTTAGGTGACCTTGAAGACACAGAGCAGCAGCATTCAGTGTGCCTATTTAGACATGTGCAGGAGACCAGCTGCCCTAGAAACATGGGGCAAGTTCTTACAGATGTTTTAGGACAGACCTGCATGGGAACACACGCCCTTAGAAAGCCTCCTCGGGTATCCTGAAAATCCACTGCTGCAGGAGACTCTGAAAGCCTCCCTGATTTCCCTTCTTTGGTATTTTATTTCCTTTATAGACTAATGAACCTCTCCACCATCCCAAGACCCTATAAATTACAGAGAATAATGTGTCAAAGTGATTGCTTGAAATATAATAGTAGAGTAATAGCAATAATAGTAGAGTAGTTAGCAAAAATAGCTGAGAATAACTAAATTCAGAATTATTTGCTCCAATTACTTCAAAATTTGAAAAGACATCTTCAGGATACCTTTTTTTTTTAAATTAGAATGAGAACATATCACATGAAAAATAAAAATGTGATATGAGCAGTAACAATAAAGACCATTTTACAGCCCAGTGAGAGACATAAAGTCTACATACCAGTACCAGGGCAGTCTCTCAGAGAAAGGAAAAAAATACATGATGAAAAATACTTGATAAACAATGTCCTTAATCAAAAACCAAATATCTTTTGAAAACAAATAAAATGGTTAGCAGTGTGGAAACTTAGAATTCAGAAGTAGTACCTAGATGATTTAGGAAAAGCTAACAGGTGACTTAGTCATCACATATTTTAAACTTCTGAACAATGGGCATCACTCAGAAAAGTGCAGCCTGCACAGATTAGACAAAAAAAAAAAAAAAAAAAAGCAAATGTAACAACACAAAGTTCTTGCATACTTACACTACAAATACAAGGAAGTCACTTAAAGATTAAAGTCTACATGGTCTCATCTCACTTTATCTTCTTCTAACTCATCTGTCACTTTAAAACCTTCTCTGGAGTCTATTCTTACCATTCTGTTTCACATCTATGGGTTCTGTAACAGAGAAGTCAACTTTTGTGATTTAAATAAATCACTCTTATATTAAATAAACTGTGCTATACTTGATGTTACTCCTAACCATGCATCAGGACCACAGAGCAGGTTAAATCTAAAATCTCTCTCTAAAACCTGAGAACATGAAGCAATGGGACCAACACCACCATCCCCTGTCCTCAAATGCTCCTTGCCAATAATTTGCCAGATAAGTGCCAGTTCCCAACATATCACTTCCTTTTCCTTCCAACCATTGTACTCTCCCTGAGCATACACACTCATTTCATTTACAAACTGCACAGGGGATTTACAAATCAAACACTGATGACAGGAGAACTGAGGTAAAGGCATAAAAGTGACAGTACCAAAAACCAAACTCTCATTTGGTTTTCTACACCTGCTGAAACTCAGCTTTACACCTGAGAAAGACAGGAAATTCATTTCTTCTTCTCACTTCCCTCTCTCTTTTTTTTTTTTAACAGATGATGATATTTGCATCAAAAATGGAAGTGGTAATGATTTTTCCTGTGCTGGATGCTTATCTCTGACCTGAAAGTGCAACTGTATGCTCTGGGACAGAAGCTATGCCATCTTTAATTCTGCAATTCAAGACAAAGAATTATTTGCACAGTTTTCCGATTTTCTTTCTTTCGCCAGATTATACTGGTTCTCCTACTGAAGGCAAAGAGTTCCTAATTGTATCTACTAATATTTACACTTCACTGTTCACAGCAGTGAAGTATTTTAACACAAAATAATTCTCTCCATTAACACTTTCTCTCCAATTTCAGTCAAGGGATCCTAAGAATTCTAACATTTCCTTTATAATGTATGAGACTGTCTGACTATATTCTTCTGCAAGGTTTTTAAAGTCAAAATAATAATATCTTTCAAGGTGCATTAGAGTTTTTTTCCAGACTAGTCTCAAAAATCAGGAAAGTAGACAATTTCTCCCAATAAGTGAGGAAGTTGAAGCTTTACACTATCCTTATACTAAACAACCTTCCTTTCAGTAAGGACGAGGTAGGTTCATAAGAAACAGAAGGTGACTGGAGCAGTGAAATGTCAAATAAAGTCTCTCCATGTGACATCCCACCCTTAAGGGGAAGGAAGTACCCAAGGGATTGACATCACACTCCCTCCTGCAATATATGACGTGCACGCTTAGTTTATATGGGATTTAGAAGCAGCTGACAAAAATTAGAGAAGAAGTCTCTGCCTGTGTAACTCCAAACAGAGACTTTCATTCAGGAATTCTCTGTATCACAACTTGCAAGAGGCTGAGGGAATATTCCTGGGAAGCACCACTACATGCTTACCCTCATTCCCTAGGCATTCAGTGGGCTAATGGGATGTTTGATCTCAACCAGCAGAGCCCTTCCCACGCTGTTTCACCCAGGTGAATCCCCAGCTGCAGAGGAGCATACCTGTCACTCAGGTTATCAATTGGCGAGCCCAGTCTGTCGGGCAGCCTCCTCCGCTCCGGCGTGCCGATGCAATAGCGGTCATTGCCCACGGTAATCCGCAAACTGTGCTCCAGGGAAGCCTCCGAGCGCAGACTCGGTGAGCGCCTCTGTAAATCGAAGAAAGATGCAAGCCCATCAATCAGGGGATTTTCATCTCAGCTACAGAACGGAAAGTGATTCTGCTCTGCTTAATAAATTCGACTTGGGGGGATGGATCAATTACAAAATCAAACTAGAAGAACAACTGTTCCAAATACTTCAATTCTATTTTGTTACTAAAGGAAGGGGAGGGTACTGACTGCATTCAACTTCTCATCCCAGGTGCTGATAACATGCTCTATATTTAAATTATCTAGAAATTTTCAACTCAAAAAGACATTTCATAAAGCACCATTTTGGAAGATATAAAACCAAAGAGAAAGTCACAAAGTCCCAAGTTTGCTGCTGTTCTCCTTTCTTTGTAGAGAAGAAGCAGCTAAATAAACATTGCATAAAAAACAGTGCCAGGAATTTCTGAATAAAGTGTCTGGATTTCTGGCCCTTTACAACTTTAGTAACAACATGAACCAGTGTAAACAAAGATTTTCCTAGCAGTGATGTTTTTAACAGTTTTCCTCACCTCCTGCTGTTTTCATCAGAAAAGCACAACATAATACTAAAAACACCAATACCACTAGAAACCTTCTATAGGGTCTAAAATTCCCATTACCATTCTTGAAAGCTGGCAGAGATAAACCAGAGTAAACTAAATAAAGTTGCCTCTGTAAAATCTACAGCAGAGAAGACCTAAGCTCACTGCCTCTGCACAGACCTTCCTTCATACACATACACAGTACACAAAATTTACACAGTGATTTACCATCACTGGTAAATTATGTTTAACTAGTTATGCCCCACATTCTTCTAAAATATAGCACTGGAGTACAGGACTGATCAGAGTTAAGGGGAGATCCATAAAAAACAGGTGAGACTGCCTAAAGACAGAGATACTTGATTTGCTTTTTTAAACCAACACAATATAGAATTCTGCCTAACACGAAGCAGTGAACCAGCTTCAGTTCTGCCAAACCAGTCATGCACTGCACACCACTTTCACTGCTGAAAACGGCAGTAGCAAGCAGCAGGTGCACTGAATTGTCCACATCCGCCCTGAGAACATGCAGTAGGTTCAGCTCAATCCTCCAAGGGACCAAAGGAATAATTTCCATAATCTCCAACAAAAGCAAAAGAATGCCTTTACAAGTTTAGCTAACAAAATCCACTTGCAGTACAAATCTGTACTAGAATCCATTGTGCATACAGCTTTATTCTAAGGTAACATATCAGTGATTTCTGTTTTGTTCATTATGCTGAATCCCAGCATTTATCAGAACATATGTTAATGACTTTTGAAGACCAACTGTCTTGTCCAGCACAATATGATCCTGCAACAGCCTGGATGAGATACAACATATTCAAGATGCATGTGTCTCATACAAACACATCCTGACTTGGGCCCATTGTAACACTGAATTCTGAGGGCTGCCTCAATGAATTACAATCTTCAAGGCCACCTTCTTGTCATCAAGACTGTGGGCACACAGATGACAATCACCTCCACTGAAGACACAGAAGTGATGATTACATCCCAGAACAAACTCTGGGCAAAGGAAAGAAACAGTTTACATTCAGAATGATTGGGATGTTTGGATTGCTCATGACTGATCTATACAAATTGCCCAGAGACGGCCATTATGGTGGCAAATATTTGAACTTCATGATTTTGTAATGTATTTTTTTGAACTGGAGAAGTTCCACTTTTAAAAGGTTTTTGTATCTGGAGCACTGAATACCACCACTAGTCATACCTATGTGTGCAATGCACCACATTTTTCTCCCTTCCTGTTCTGCCACCTAAACCACAGTTACCACTGCCATATTACTGAACAGGTTGCATACCTGCTTGTCATTTCTCCATCCTCTGTTGACCCCACATGCTCCAGTCCTCTAATCTCAGCCAATTTTCTTACAAGAAAGCAAAGAAGCTAAAACAAACCTTTAAAAAGAACAAGCACGCAGGTCAGCAGGGATAAATAAAAGCAGCACGTGTCAGCCTTGCAAGAACAAATAAAAGTCTGCCAAAATCTCTCACTGTAAAGCCCTGACCTTCCTCTCCTCAATAACATTTCTCAGTACTTGCCCCAAACCTTTGCTGTCATTCCAGTGTTCTCCACAATCACCACAAAGTTTTCCTCAGCTATTAAGAAACTAACACTATTCCTACTTATAACACCCTATACATGGCTCCACTGCCAGCATCTCAGTTATGCACAACAAAATGTGCAACAATGCTGTAACTTGGAAATGCATGTACTCCATCTCACAAATAATTATACTTTTTAAAAATCACAACAACAACAAAAAAACAACTCCCAGAAACAAGAAAAATTAGTAAGAAATCTCTAAAGCTGCTGTAGGATAGGGACAATAACCTGGAACTTGTACAAAACCAAATTATTTTCTCCATTTCAACCCCATGCCCTTATTCCATCAGTGTCTTCATTCTACATATTACATCTCCTACCCTTATGCACATACTCCCCTTTCAAGTCCTCTTTTCTTGCTGCAACCTAAATTCCTCTTCCTCGGGCTTCTGAATTCATGTCCTTTCAGTGACAGCTCCAAAATCCCACTTTCTGATATATTTGTGTAACTTCCCATATCTTCACATTTCGTATTCTCAAGCTTCTGAAGGGAAGAGAGGGTCTTAAGTCATAAAATCCCAAAAATTTTATTAAAACTTTACCCTAACTAGTCATGATAACCCAACATATCTGCTGTCTGCTCTGTTTCCATCATATTTAATGCCACTCTTTGGAAAATGACAGCATAATCCCAGCTTTATCTTTCTCTAATTAACACTACTTTTGTAAACAGTACTTTTAAAAAATAAAACAAACCTACATACGTATTTTATGCTTTGTAACATCACTTTTGAAGAAGTAGTGTCAGTTGTCAGTCAAACACCTGTTGGGGGACAAAAGCTTCCAGGGAAAAAAATGTGGATGTTTACACTCTAAGAATTACTTACACTGGGCTTTAGCAAACGCAAGAGTCAGCACAATATAGGTTGAAGAACTCTATTTAATTGTCTCAAGATCTCTTATTGTGACAATTGCTTCCTACAGAAGGGTTTTCCTTAAATGCAGTAATCCTGTAAATAAACAAAAAATCCATTTGGCTCATCAGTACAGCATCAGCTAACCTGCTAATGCCTAATTTCTAGGAGAAATAGTTTTTCAATTCTTCTCTGAAGTTAGAACAGGCAAGAAAAAATAATTAATCTGTAACAATTTGCTGAGGTGACTGATTTAACTTGAGCCAGGAGGGTGCAAAGTAACACTAGAAGAGCAGCATTTGTCAAAAATAATATTAGTGTAAAGTGGACGTTTTTGGTGGCCTTCCTCCCAATCAATGAGGGAGTAGGAGGCTTCTAGCAAGACTCCTACATCAAATTTCTCAAAGTCTAAACCACCAACAGTCAGCTCTGAAAGTTTTGTTACAGCAGCACAGGTTTACAGGCTATCATGGATACAGTGAAATGGGAGACTGAGTGATGGTGAAGTCAGTTTAAGAAAGTTCTGTCCTGTATCCCAGGTTTCCACTCACCAGTTGTCAACATGCAACTGTCCATCAAGCCAAACACATCATCAAACATGAATTTACATGAATCAGACAGAAAAACATTTCCTTTTTAAAAACTACTTATTTTCATTGTGGATATTATTAGTAATGCAATTTGCAAGGTTACCATTCAGGAAACGAAAGAGGATGGAGATAAGGGTGAAATACCGCATGAAAACAACTGGCCAGAGGCAGGTTGCTTAGCCTGGCTTGGCTTAACAGTCCAAGACAACATTGTCTTCCTGCATCTCCAGGGCAACTCACCTTTCAATAAGAAATAACACCAATACCTGAATTTTAATGCCACTACAATCACCCATGACCTATGGCTGCAGCTTCAAAGAAACGCGGTAAGAACCTGTATCACCAGGAGAAAGGGCAATCCCCATTCTCCCTCGGGAGTCCCACCAGGAGATGAACCAGCAGATAACACACTTTTGCTGGACCGACTTTCAGCTACATTGTTCCCTCACATCAGCCCACCCCGCAACTCACAAATCCAGGCTGAGCACAGGGGAGAGGGTTGAATATCCTGCAAAGCAGTGGGAAAGGAGGGGGTGCCGTTCTTTGCACTCCATGTGTCCTGGATTGAGTGACCATGCAACCACTGCTTAGGGTACCCCAGCAGGGAAATCTCTTCTTCCATGGTAGTGCAAATGCACCATGGACTTATTACACTTAGCACAGCTCAGAGTCACCAGACACAACAATCACTGCACCAAGGAGCAGGAACAGAAACCTAAGTCAGCGAATCCCACTCACGCAAAAAAAAAAAAAAAAAAAAAAAAAAAAAGTCTTCACACTTTGATTTATTACGAAGGTGCCTGCATCCAAGATGCCATCCACCACAGACACCAAAACAGCTTCGCATACCCAAGTCAGACTTTGCCAAGACAAAGTGAGACGACTGGAATACCCTGTGCACAGCCCCGACTACAAAGCGGTGCCTACCAAAGAATACCTCTCAAAGATATAAATCAGTATCAGCCCTCTTTGTACGCCCGCCGTGACAGCAGGAAGAATTCAGACAAAGTACTCATTCAACATGCTATCCAAAAAGTTGTATTCGCATAAGTTAAACGATATTTATGCACTAACAAAACCCAATGTGTTAAATTGAGGAAAATGCCATCCTCTGCCTTAGAGAAAAGACAGCATCATCTTCCAACCTTCTCTAAAATGGCTCTAGCCAGTAAGACAAATAAAAATGCAATGGAAAAAATGCAATTAAAATGCAGTGGGAAAACATCACTTAAAATGCATTTTTTTCCCCCATTTGGCTCTCTAAGGAATAGAGGGAAATTGCGGCTCTCCCTCCGCACAGGGAGCGCCCGGGGCCGGTGTAATTTGCAAGGACCTGGCCGCGCCAGCTCTGGGGCTCTGACAGCCCCCGGGCGAGGGGCAGGCCCGCCCCGCGCCCCCCGGCGCTCGGCAGTATTTACCCGGCTGCTGCCGCCGTCTCCGTGCTCGCTGCCCCGGCGGCCCCGGGGCCCGCCGAGCCCCGCTCCTCCCGGCGGCGACGGCAACCTCCGGCTGCGGTGCGGCGACGGGGACCGCCCGGCCCCGATGCGCTGAAGCGGGAGGCGCGGGACGCCGACGAGCCGCCCTCCTTCAGCCGGTGGGAGGAGGAGGAGGACGAAGGGCCGGAGCGGCCGCTGCCGGAGCGGTACATGATGGCGCCAGCGGCCCGGGGGTCCCGCGGCTCCTCCGGACCGGCCCCCCCGGCGTGCGCGCTCCCGCCGCCCTGCGCGCTCCCGAGCCGGGCCGGGAGGGGGAGCCCGGGCGGGGGGGGCGGTGCCTGGGGACGCCCGCACAAAATGGCGGCCGCCGGTGGGGCGGGAGTCGGGGGTTGCTGCGTTCGGCTGTGCAGCTCCTTTTTACCTCTCTCCGCCCTTCGGACCCCAACGGCCGTGACTGGGGCACGTTCGGCTTTGGCGGTTTTCTGTTGTTTGGGATTTTTTTTTTTTTGGTTGCTTTTTGTTGGTTTTTGTTCCCTCCCCTACACGCACGCACTGTGCTGTGGAGCAGGTCGTTGCCGGCGGTGTTGCCTTCAAGCAGAAGCGTGTTTGAAAGCCATCCTTGCCTGATCGATCCGGCGGTGCCGAGGCTGAGCCTCCAGCTCACAAAGCTCCTGAACCACTTTCCGTGCTCTAGGCAGCAGGGATGGCAGGGTGGGAAATGGCTTCCCGCATCCTCCCTCCTACCTGAGCGCCGGCCACCGACCGCGCTTCCAGCGGGACAGAGCCCGGGACAGCTTCCACTCCCGTGCGACCCCGGGAACACTTCCCTTCCGTGCTTCTGGGAGGTGTCTCCAGAAACATTTCTCTTCCTTGGTTCTGGGAGGTGTCTCCAGAAACATTTCTCTTCCTTGGTTCTGGGGCTGTCTCCAGAGAGGAAGGGGGTTTTCAGTTAACTAAGATGGGGTAGCGGTCAAAAGAAGTGAAAACAGAGAAATGAAGGCTCTCATAAAGCTCTTCAGCTTCATTTCCAAAATCCACAAGCTTTTATATCTTGATTTGTAATTTGTTCTTAGCTGAATGACATGTGAGGGATTTTATTTGAAGCGCCAGTCCATTTTGGCTGAAATCTTGCTTTTGGGAATGTAATTGCTCGAACATACACACCATTTTGAAGTATACTATTTATAAGTAGTAGCACTAAAGAGCAGCAGGATGGTGATCTGTCTGATATTTCTGCTGCTAGTGGCTTACTACAATTGTATTAAAACTGACCCCCTTTAAGGTTTTCTGAATGAGTGCATCACTACCCAGGCTCAGGAAATGCACTCAGTCATCAAAATAAGCATGAGCTATATAAAGACTTATTTTCTGTTACCATTGTCCTCTTTTCACCTTTCTGTCCTAAGGCTTGCAGTGTTTATCAGTGACCTTAATTCAACTGTAAGAATTCCTGGGATGAGATTGTCATCTTTGAGGATGTGCAGCAGACTGTGAACCCACCTCCTGTGGGACCAATGGATGCTCAACCTGTTCCAATTAACTGCCCTAAGCAGCAGACTCAGTGACACCCAGAGAAGCAGAACACTTTGAGATAACCACAAAACTGATGTGTATTTTGGAATTTCCCCTCTATTTTTTTTGTGGTAGATCACATACAAGTAGTTTATCATTGTAAGGAATATACTGTTACCCAAATATGTTCAATATGTTCTGTTACTTTATCCAAAGGAGGAACATGTTTTCATGCCATTGTGTCAGGTGTCTGCATCAAGCACTCGGTTTCACCAACTGAAGTAAATAAAAATAGCTCAGTGTGATAAAAAGAGTGAGAAAATTTGTTTGGTTTTGGACATCTCTTCCACGTTATTGCTTTCTTTACATCAGTTTTTAACTATAGTTTGGTTTTTAAATGGACAAGTAAAAAGCCACAAACCCAAGAAACTCTGCAAAACATTTTTAAATTCAGTTTTCTATAATAGTTGTGCATCTAATACCTAAAATCTTTGCAAAATGCCAGATTTTTTTTTTCAAACTGTTTTGCCTTATAGCCAAAGGAGGTCTACAGGAGGTATTCTGGTGGTTTCTCATCATAGATTTCAGTGGCATTTGGAAGGTGAAAGAATCCAGATAATAAAAACTGAAGAGAAAGTTCATTCAAGTGTCTGATCTGCACATCCGTAAGAAAATTGCTCATGGGAGAAGTGGTAGAAAGAAAGCAAACACCCTGTGTGTTGTGATGTTAAAAGAGTTCCTAAGAGAAAAATTCCATTTGTTGGAGACTGACCAGTGCTCATTAACATTTTCTAGCACTTTGTCATCTTACTGAGCATTGCCCTACAATTACAATTTATAATTGCAATTTATAAACTCATTTTCAACTAGATGTAGTATCATCTTTTAACCACATCCCTTACGAAGCTAAGTTTTTAAAGAGACTGAGCATCCCTAGTGGAATCCAGTTAAATCATTCTTAAAATCAGTACTGAAATCTGGGCCCAATGGTGCAGAGCAAATTGAGACTTGTCACGTCTTTGGAAGAGGAAGCACTGCAGTTTGTCTCAGGGATTTAAAAAGTCAGGCAAGGTCCTTACCTGCTTTGCAGAGGTTTTTGTAGCATCCCTGCAGTTGGTGTTCTAGATTCTCGGTGGATGACAGAGGTGCCAGTCAGTCTGTTCGAAAAAGTCAGGCAAGGTCCTTACCTGCTTGCAGAGGTTTTTGTAACATCCCTGCAGTTGGTATTCTAGATTCTCGGTGGATGACAGAGGTGCCAGTCAGTCTGTTTTGGTAGAAGTTCAGCTCCTGAACTCCTCTTTGGAATTCCAAGGCTCATAGTTGAACTTGCAAGCTGCTGCTTGCAGAGGTTTTAGCTAATTGGATGCTGAGGGCAATGTTGGGGTAATAAGGTATCTCTGAATGCTCATTAGGCCCCAAATAAGAAAGGGAAGCAAATGACATTCAGAAAGAACAGAATAAGAAAAGTTAGGAGTAGCATTGTGTAAACAAGTAAACAGAAATCAGAATTGAAGTTAATTCAGGTTGGACCATTAGGTTAAGAAGCACACCAGTAAAGAGAAAAACGTGATACCTTAATTATAATTTTTTACCTTCTTGTCTGAGTCAAGACTAGATCCGGGGCATGAGACAACCATCTAATGTTGAATGGCTAGGCTATGAGTAACAACAAAGACAGTTTCTGTGTTTCTATGACAGAATTGGTGTTCTCATGAGGAGATGCAGTAGAAGATACTCATCTGTCTTCTGAACTTGGCATTAAATTTCTCCCTGGAAAACAGGGCACAATATCTATTTTGTGCCTTCAGGTCCAGGCAAAGCAGCCTGTTCATGAAAAATTTTGGACTGAGCCAAGTAATCCAACCTTCCTCGGCTGTGTCGTCATGGAATTTGAGGATGGTTCCACTGATAGCAGAGTCCTGGCTGGGAGCACAGAAAACACATCCAAACAGACAATTGCTTTCAGAGATTTTACATCTATAATTACAAGGCTGATATTTCTGAATTTAAGGCTTGTCTAGGCTGGCTTCTGTTTCAGCTCAATATTTACTTATAGCTGGGAAGTGGAATGGGCATGCAGCCTACGCTGATTCCCTGAGTCCTGGGATTGGTATTAAGTAATCTGTTACAAAACAAATTCATCAGAAAAGGGGGGGCAGTCTCCCTCTGCCAGATAGTGCTTCCTCACTGGGATTTATCAACCTAGAGCATTAACAAACTCTGGATAATAGTGAATAAAATCTGGCCTGCATGGCCTGTAGGGGTGGATTAAATTAAACCCAACGTTTGTGGGGGTTTTTTTTCAATTTTGAATGTTCTGATTTTTTTTTATAATTGCCAGGTGTATGATTATTTATAGTGTGCAAGGTACTTCGTGTGCAATATAGCCACCACTCCATGTGCCTTCAGATCTTAAATCTGTCAAATATGTAGCAGTAAATATTCAGGAGCAGGAGAAATAGCCAAAAGGAAGCAGGAAAAGGAGGAATATCTACTTAAATTCTTGCTGTCATGCTATTTAAATGCACTTATGCAGAACAGGCAAAGTAATTTCAGATCAGTTGGGGTGGATTGGTATTTTCCTGGAGTTCTTTTTTTTAATACCCTTTGTGTTTGTTTTTCCAAATGAATGCAATATAGCCACCACTCCAGGTGCCTTCAGATCTCAAATCTGTCAAATATGTAGCAGTAAATGGTGTAAGCAGCAATATTCAGGAGCAGGAGAAATAGCCAAAAGGAAGCAGGAAAAGGAGGAATATCTACTTAAATTCTTGCTGTCATGCTATTTAAATGCACTTATGCAGAACAGGCAAAGTAATTTCAGATCAGTTGGGGTGGATTGGTATTTTCCTGGAGTTCTTTTTTTTAATACCCTTTGTGTTTGTTTTTCCAAATGAGTGTAGGCAATGCTGTCTGAACCAAAAAGGAATCTGTGGCACATGAAAGTTTTCCATCTTTCAGGTGAAGTGATAAAGTTAATGGTTTTGAACCTGAAGAGGTTAGGAGAGATGAGCAAGCAGGATGCAGCACGTGAAAAAAGAGAATGCTAAAATACACAGTGGCTGAATGGAAAAGCTCTGAGAGTGATTAGTTCAGGGGAGAAAGGTTGTCCTTTGTTGTTAGCTGAGAATTTCTCTGGTATCTTATTAAGACACAGAAAGTACTTGTTTGGTTGGTTTTGGACATAACATTTTTGTTTGGAGTTGTTTGTTTGTTTTCATTTGGAAATAAATAAGGCATCAGAACCATGAAATCTGAAATCAGCTTCACTTGTGTGCAATTCAGTGCTTCAACCTCACACAACCCCTACTTGCTGTTTTGAGAGTTTGCTGCTTTCACAGCATTTTCACTGAAGGGAAGCTTCCCTGAGCAGAGAGGACATAAAACTTACTCTCAAGGCCTCTTCAGGAAAGTTGAGTCTAGAAACCTTTGGCTGACCTGTGGAAAAGAGCAGGCTGGCCAAATACAGTGTACAGTATGAGTAGCTTGGTCATGTAAAGGCAACCTTTCAACCCTGACACACAAAGATTGCTGTCAGGCATGTGAGAAAAGATTATTAAACAAGGAGGGAGGGGGAGAGAGAGAGAGACTTGCAGAAAATGCACTCTCCTGCTCCTTTCAAGGAAGCTACAATTAGAGAGTAGTGTGGTCACTGAGCTCTTGCTCTTAGCTGCTGTTCCACACTCCCTTAGCCAGATTGCTCTATTTTCTCAGGAATGCCACTGATATTTTCCTTCCACTGCACTGATAACACCTCCAAGCTCAGAGAACGATTTTTGTGTCTCTGGTGAGCTGCATGTTGAAAGTAAAGTTTTCTACCTGTGGTGGTTATATGCTTATTTTCCCTGGCAAGAGAGTACTGAGGAAGGGTTTGGGACAGTTGAAGCATTCAGATGATCTGCTATAAAAATCACCAGTAGCAGCTAAAATTGCTTGGTAGTGTGGTGACATTAACAGCCCTTTCCTGTTTACTGTATAACAGCCCAGAGCAGATGGAGCTGGATGTCCTCTCAGATTTACTTTCTCTCATCTGGAAAGTTGTGCATTTACTCCCCCAACCCAATACTCTTATAGTTAATATAAGAGTATGTATAGTATAGCAACATATTCATATAGTAAAGAACGAGTGTCACATTTTGGTGGTGCTGCTTGTATGTGTGTTCATGCTCCAGACAGTCACTGAACACAACACAGGTGACCTAGAGAGGATTAGTTTGCCCTGTGTTATTCAGATGGTTGTGTCAGGTTAACATCACCATCTCTCACTATGCCAGGAGACCTCTGCCACTGTGAGCAGACTGATGTGTTATTGGCAAGATGCTCTTATAGCGGTGTTATTTTCATCTTGTAGTACTGCCTGCAAGCAAAGAATGCTGTACCAGTAAAAGTACATTTATAGCTGCAAAAGCATCGCCTGGGCTATACCTGCTGATGTCTGGATAACACAGTGGTCCATAAATATTCCTGTGCTGGTTGACACGGTGACACTGCAAGTCTGTAATGTGCATCCCGTGTCTGTCAGCGTGCAAACAGTTCAGATGCTGTGAGCCAAAAACCATAGGAGAAGGAAGGGAGGGACATGATCACCAGGACAGAACTAGAGGAATTTTGGGGAAAATCACCCTCGTTCATGGCTGGAGCCTAGCTCTTAGTTTGGGTCGTGTATTTTTTAAGGGAAAGGCTGAAGTCTGGGAGGGCCGCTGGGGCCCGGATCCTGCCGGGGCCGCGGCGCGTCCTCCGGGCCGCCAGGGGGCGCGGGGCCCGCGCCGCGGGGAGCGAGGTACGGGCCGGGGGGCGGCGGGGGCGACGGGCTGGTGCGAGCAGAAGAACCCCTGGGCAGCGCGGGCAGTGCCAGGGGTGCTTCACCCAGCCCGCGGGGCGGCACGCAGAGCGGGCTGGTTCGCCAGTCGTGTGTAGCTCACGGGGATCCTGCTCCTCAGGATGGCACCGGCATCCTCCCCTGCCGCCTGGGGAATGTTTGGGTGTTTCGTGTTACACTGCCTTAAGGAGTACCCTGGTGGGAAGTCTTGTGAACATGGGAATACAATGAATAGGTTATTGTTTAAGCAGCTCAAAATATTTTTCATGCCAATCCATACTTCTTTATACTACTTATAGAGTATAAACTTGCCACGGGAAAGAAAAAAATCAACCTGGGAATAAGAAAGCTTCAAACTCACAGGGCAATGCAGTCCTGAGGTGACTTAAGGGAATAAACAAGATAATTTATTTTCAGCTGGAGCCTGATAGTTTTATGAAGTAGATTATAAGATAGTGAGTGAACAATAGCTGAGCTTGGACTATGACCCAGGAACTTGCTTCTAGCTCTCTGTTAATTACTCGTCACTCCATCTTGGACTGGGGCTGTAGTTCTTACGTTTTTTACCTCATGCTGCATTTTCTTTACCCTAGGGCATCCTGTCTCTCACACTGAACTACCAGCAGAGGATGGAGAACATCCTGGCTAGTTTGTGTGGGACCAGCCCAGAAGATCCTCTCCCTGTGTGGGTTCGGGGCAGCGTTGGCCATTGCTTTAACCAGCTGACACTAAGTGTGATTCCTCATGTGATCCTTGCAGTGGTCAGTGCCTGCTTCCTTGGCACTCCGAGGTATGACAACTGACTCTTCTGGCTCTTGATTACCATGCAGGACTGGAGGTGGGGTGGAAAGGCTGGAAATTGTATCTCCCTATCATGTGCTGAATGTGTAATTAGGGAAGGACACAATATTACAATGCTAGTATGTTTGTCAGCATCCATTTTAATTCAGTGTACAGAAAGGAATGCAGAAAGAATAGAGGGGATTGTGGGCATAAAATTACAGAAAGTAATTAGAAACTTTTCAGTGAGTGAGGACTGGGGAAACTGGGAGTATTCTGGTAGAGGATATAAATCCAAGGTGGCATAGAAGATGTATATAAGGCAATAAGGAGTTTAGAGAAATGCAAAATTGTTTTTCTGCTTACCCTCTTCTGAACTTCCTAAACATGACAACATTCAGTGATACTGAAAGGCCCCAGAGAATCCAGTGATAATGAAGTATTTTGGATGGGCAATAGATTATAGACCTTACAAGTACAGCATCACTGAAACTCACAGTAATAAAAATAATGTTTCTAGAAAAAATATCCGACAGACAAGGAAATCAAGGATCAGAGATGTGACTGAGAGAACTTAATAATTCAAAATTTATGTTATTTTCTTGTTAACACAGGACCACTGAAACTCACAGTGATAAAAATAATGTTTCTAAAAAAAAATCCAACAGACAAGGAAATCAAGGGTCAGAGATGTGACAGAGAGAATTTAATAATTCAAAATTTATGTTATTTTCTTGTTAATCCTCAAGGACTGGAGTTTGATTTGACCACAAAGTAATAGTTTGCAAACAAATTTCTGTAAAGAAATGTTTTTCTTTGGTAGCATCTAAATCTCTGGTGTTGACTAAAGAGTGGGCTATATTGACCTGATGTAGTTTAGCAATGCCTAAATCAGAAAAATTTAAAGATCTAGGGAGGTATATCCAGAAGGTTAAGTAGGAGTGGATGTATAAACATGGGATAGAGGAAGAAAGGACAGTACTGAGAGGTCGTGGAATTCCAACTGTGATTTATCTCACTGCTCTTTCCTCCTCAAGGTCTGGCTCTGGAGTGCCTTGCAGGCCAAGCTGGAGGTGGAGAATCGCTGCCTCCTTTGTACTTGCTGGCTTGTTCCTTGCTGACACCATCCCAGCCACCATCTCCCAGCAGGAGCTGGGCCCTGTGTACCTGGAAGTGCTGGCCAATGGCACCGCTGCCCTGACATGGCTGGTGCATGGCTTCGCTCTTCTCGTGCTCTGCAGGTCCGTTCACGGCTTTACCAGGGGCCCTGCAGCCCTGGCTCTCCTCACTCTCTTTCCCCTACCTTCCTTCATCATCACACTGGTGTGGTACTGCCAGAGTGGCACAGCTTGGACCCCTGCCCACCCCGGTGCCTCCTCCAGGTTCGCCATTCTCTGTCTGCAGCTGGCCTCCCTGCTTGCCTATGTGGGCAGCTACCTCTTCCCCGCTGCTGGCAGGCAAGAATTCCTCTCCATCAATCACTCCTGGCAACAGGACCAGCCCATCTCAGAGCCAGGGATCCCAGTGCTTGACCAGCAGAGAGTGGCAGAAGATGGTGAGAGCTGGCTCTCACGCTTCTTTTACACCTGGATGAACCCCCTTATGAGGCGTGGCTACCAGCAGAAGCTGAACCAGCCACAGGACGTCTACGTGCTTCCTCGCCAGCTCCGGGCTGCCAGGGTCTGTGACCGGTTCTACTCTTGCTGGCAGAAGAAGGCAGCTCTTCAGCAAGCAGAGGAGGAGACAGTGTCTCTTACCAGCCCAATCATTGCTGGAGGTGATGGCAGTAGTGGTGCTCCAGGGAGCCCACACCACACCCAGGAAGCTGTGCGCCTCTTGTCCGTCCTTCATGCGGCCTTTGGGCTTCGTTTCTACGCCCTTGGACTTCTCAAGCTGGCTGACAGTCTGCTGAATTTTTCAGGTCCTCTGCTTCTGAACTTGCTGGTGAACTTCATGGAGTCACGGCAGGAGCCCCTGAGCCATGGGGTTCTGTATGCCCTTGGGCTCTTTGCTGGCTCCTTCCTGGGCTCTGTCTTGCGGAGCCAGTCCAGGTACGAGATGAACAAGGTGGCGCTGATGGTGCGGGCCGCCGTCATCTCCGCCATCTACCGCAAGGCTCTGCGTGTCAGCAGCACCAGCCTTGCCCGCTTCACTCTGGGGGAAATTGTCAACTTCATGAGCACGGACACCAATAGGTTGGTCAACTTCTGCTACACCTTCCATGAGTTGTGGAGCCTGCCCGTCCAGCTTGGCATTACCCTCTACCTCCTGTACCAGCAAGTGGGGATAGCCTTTCTGGGAGGCGTGGCCCTGGCTCTGCTGCTGGTGCCCATCAACAAGATCATAGCTAACCTCATCATGGAGAACAACAAGAAGATGCTGAAACACAAGGACACACGAGTCAAGGTGAGGGGCACTGGTGTTTCTCTGAGTTTGTATTTTTCCCCTGTTTGTCCCAGAACGTTGGCTTCTTGGCAGCTAGCCATGGTCCAAGGCAGATTAATTGAATCACAGCTGTTGAGAGAAATGTCAGAAGGGGCACACACAAACCCACACACAAACACCTTTTGGTCAAAAGTGTTTCAGGGTGATGTAGTTTCACCACCCATAAGATCATGAACCTTTAGTGCTTATCTTGTCCCCTAATTTAGGTTCCCTTGCAAGTTTCTTTTCTGTGTGTAGTAAAGGCAAGACTCCCGATGGCTTCCTCTAGATATGCATCCATCCTATTGCTCCAGTGGTGCCATCAGTGATGAAGTGGCTTTCAGTCTGGACAAAGGCAATGATCATGGATGTAATTTTATATGGCACTCTCAGTCATCTTTTCCACTCCTTTTCCCCTATTTGTAGTGCCGTCTCTCCACATGTCAGACACTTGATTCCCACCTTTTAGCATTGTATCTAATTTGAGGGGACAGCAGTTTCACTCATGCTTTGGAAGCATGAAACATAGGTCAACTCCCTGTCAGAACTGTTGGCAGCTTTAAAAATACTTACTTTCCCAACAGTAGGTGCATCTACCAGAGTAGTATCTGATTATGCTGAACTTTCTCCAACTGTTGTAAGACTGGTTTGCTGAATAAAGTCTCTCTTGTTAGTTTTTTTTAATGTTGGGCAGAGACGCAGTCAGCTTGCTCTACATATGCTGACCTGAGAACAGAAATTAAAGGACTGCATCCTGCAGGGGCACCAGAGTTCTGGAAATGAACCAGCCAGGCTCTGGATACAAACCAGCTGTGTCAGGGCAGGACCAGGCCTGAGAGTCAGATGTTATCTCAAGGCACTGTCAAGTCAACACAAGTAAATAGTATCCAGGCTGGAGCAAGCAATTCCACACATCCCTTCACCTGTGTTGTTCATCTTTCACTTGGAAAGTAGTGTAATATTTTGCCTTTTCCTTGGTTGTGCACAGCATGGGTGGCTCAAAAACCTGGTGGGATGGATGAGCACAAAGTTTCCAGTAGCTGTCACTTAAGTTTATGCCTTTGTTAGCAATAAATGGTTCCTAACATCTCTAGCTTGACCCTTAACAGGAGACAGCTACACACCCAGGCACAGCCCAGGTTGCCTGGGCACTGTTTGCTTGATGTTCTTTTCCTCGTTGCCTGCAGCTAATGACAGAATTCCTGTATGGCATTCGTGTGATCAAGTTTTATGCCTGGGAGAAGCACTTCAGCACCAAGATAAAATCCTGTCGGGCTAAAGAGCTGCAGAAGTTACGGACCATCAGTTACCTGGATGCTTTGTGCGTGTACATGTGGGCAGCACTCCCTGTTGTTGTCTCCATTGCCATCTTTGTCACCTATGTCCTGTTGGGTCACCAGCTCACTGCCACAAAGGTGAGTAGGTAGTAGGGAGAGGTCCAGACTTGACTTATGCAGAACACAGTCTGCAGTGGATCTGCAATCCTGAGGCATCTTCTCTGGGAAATAATCCCAGCCCATGTCTCTCCACGGCTCTTCAGGCTCTCACTGGTGAAGCTGTTTGGAGGATACGGGGGAGGTGCTGGCTCCAGCTCATGGCTGTTTGCTTACCCTTGCAGGTGTTCACAGCATTGGCCCTTGTTGGGATGCTTATTCTACCCCTCAATGCCTTCCCATGGGTGTTGAATGGGATCTTGGAGGCCAAAGTTTCCCTGGATCGAATCCAGCAATTCTTTGAACTCGTGGACCAGGACCTGGAAGCTTATTATGCCCTAGGTAACGGTTAAGGAGTCTGCCAGGCCTGAGACTCTGGCCAGCAGACATTCAGAGCAGAGAGCTGAGGAGCAAGGCCTAGGGGCACTGCTGCAGGGCAGCTGGCTGTCACCCTGTGATTCAAGATGTTCAGTTGGGTAGAGGTGGAGTGGAGACACTTCCCTTAATTTCTGTGGAAAGCAGGAGACAAGGCTATAACATTTCACTTTACCAACCAAAAGCCACTGCGTGTCCCAACAAAGCCAACAATGTCCCAGTAGAACAAGCAGCTCTGTTCTCGACCAAAGCTCTTGTGACACTGAAACCATCAACAAACTTGGCTTCACATGGCATAAAGGCTAGATTGGCTGTCCCTCTCCTGAGCCATATTAGTTCCCTTTCCTTCTTTCATTGCCTTTGGTCAGCTCTCTGCCATTCTTTTACCTTCAGCAATAATAAAAGCAGGTTATATCCTTACAGTGTCTCCCTGACAGCCATGTGTGTCTGGTGTGAGCTGGAGACAGAAGGGTTGGAAGAAGGGATGCATAAGTTTAAGGGCAAGTCAGTAGGCAAGAGTCTCATTCTGTGGTTGAGTTAGGGGCAACATGCAGTGCCACATCCATGGTCTCTGCATTTCAGAACAAAACTGATGATGTTTGTGATGCCAGGTGCCTTTAATTTTCTGGTCTTCTCATAGCAGTGCTTTGCTGTTTGGGTTTTCACTTGTAGATAGCCCTTCAGATGCTGATACTGCCATGGAGATGCAATGTGCAGCCTTCTCATGGGTGCCAGTTCAGGAGGAAAGCACCAGTCAGCCCTCATCCACAGGCACTCTGCAACTGCACATCGAGAACCTGTCAGTGAGGAAGGTGAGCAAGAACGTGGGAGGTAATACAGAAAAATGGCACTAGAGAAAAAATACTGGAAAATAAAAATAATGGAGCAGAGGTGGCATGTTTTCCTCAGTCTAGGAGCTGTGCATCAAAATCTTCTCTTGGTCAAGAGGCACGGGACACTGAAAGGCTGAAAGGCTCTAGAGAACATCCATGGCTTACAGACAGGAGATTAACTAGTTCTCTCTGCTTTTTAGTATTGCTGCTGGAGACAACTGGGCAGGGAACAGAGCAGGGCTCTAGAGTTAACACCTTGCAGATCTGTGTCCTGTCATATCAGGAGTCTGGTTTACCTGACAACTGTTCCCAGCTGCCCTGCTGAGCGTGAGATGGTCCTAGCAGTCAGCTTCCTTACCGGCTACATGTGGCTCAAGAATTAGCATTAGCACATCAGGTTGCTTCTTTTCATTTCCCTTTGCAGGGAATGCTCCTGGGCGTTGTTGGGAAGGTTGGCTCTGGCAAAAGCTCTCTGCTTGCAGCCATCACTGGAGAGCTCATTAAGTAAGTAGCCTAAAGAGTTTTCCCTGCCTGGTCCCTCCATGCCATGGCAGGTGGGAATTATGCTATCCCAGCTTGTGGGTAATTTTGACCTGCCAGCAGTTTTTCTTTGTTGCCCTTTATACCCACTTCTGTTGTGCTTGCAGACAAGGTGGACGAGTGTACGTTTGTGACCTGGAGCAAGGATTTGGTCTGGCCACACAGGAGCCTTGGATACAGTTTACCACTGTCCGCAAAAACATCCTTTTTGGGCGGGAATATGACGCCAGGCTGTTCAAGGAGGTGCTGGAGGCCTGTGCCCTCTCCGAGGACCTAAATGTGAGTGCCTAGGCAGGAAACCTGTCTGGGCCTTCTTGGCAGGCTTTTGCATCCATCCCGAGCCCCAATGGGATCAGTGTTTATTGCTTCAGGGTGTAGACTGCTGCTCCAATGTCCCATCACACAGTGTTGCTCTGATTACCAAGCCCACACCATTCCTAGCGTGCCCATACTTCTTTAAGGTGTGAAGTCACTCTTGTAGCACTTGGGGTGGTTTCTTCTGCTGCCGAGCCAAAAGCTCTTCATGCTGGGGAAAGGAGTTGTTCTTGCAGAGCTGATGACTGTTGGGTTTTTCAGGCAGAACATGTCAGCAGCTTATGCTTTTTTGGGGGGAGGATCAGAAGCAAATTCTATGGGGTTTTGAAGGGCTGAGTCAGTGCTCCTGACATATATTCTAAATTTGAGGTTTATGACTGTATTAGCCAGTAAACCTGGCTGTATATATGGTAGGAATCTAGACTTCTCCCAGTTTGTAAGTTAATGCCTGATTTTCTGAAGTACCAAGCTTTAGCAGCACCTATTTTTTGGCCAGACCTATGAATACTCTGTAAAAGCACGATTTTTATTGGAGATTTTGTAAAATACACCTCTGCTACCAAACTAAGAGGAAACTTATTTCCAGATACTGAAATTTAGTAATTTTTACTGCTACGCTGTTTGGAAGGACCCTGACGTAATTTTGATGCAGGCACAGCTCTTGTTCTCACAGAAGATTACTGTGTGCAGTTACCTTGGACCAGAAGTTGATCTCAATGGTTAGTTAAGATGTGACCACCCTATTCTGGAGTGTAAGAGATTTTTGTTGCATAAATAAACCTTCCCAGTTGTCTGTAGAACCAGTGTATAGATTGTTGCATTGTTTGGCTATTGGTAGGGTGTCAGCCTTAGAAATTACTTCCAGAGACTGGAGAGGGGCCTCTGTGTCCTGGTTTTGGGTCCCAAAACAGTTTTTTGTCCCTTTCTAAATTATTTTCTTTAATATTTCAGATTTTACCAGCAGGTGACCAGACAGAGGTGGGTGAAAATGGTGTGACACTCAGCGGGGGACAGAAGGCTCGAATAGCCCTTGCCAGAGCTGTTTACCAGGTAAATAATAAAGGAGTTACTCTGGTGTGGCAGATCTTGAGTCAAATATAAAGAGTCTGGAAGCACTCAGCTGTGCAGTGAGTTCTGGCAGCATGTCTTTAAAGCACATTGTGCGAGCCTAAAGGTGCCACATGGAGACACTTGGACTTTACAGCACTGCCTGCTTCAGCAGGGCCAGCAGCTGTATCCTTTTTTCTTTTGTCCCCCTCCCAGGAGAAAGAACTTTACCTCCTTGATGATCCCCTGGCTGTGCGAGCCTAAAGGTGCTGCCACATGGAGACACTTGGACTTTACAGCACTGCCTGCTTCAGCAGGGCCAGCAGCTGTATCCTTTTTTCTTTTGTCCCCCTCCCAGGAGAAAGAACTTTACCTCCTTGATGATCCCCTGGCTGCTGTTGATGCAGATGTAGCCAACCATATTATGCGGAAATGCATTTTTGGAGTTCTCAAACATAAGACCAGGGTCCTTTGCACCCACAGGACAGAGTTTCTGGAGAAGGCCGATGCCTTGTTGCTGATGGACAATGGCAGGATAGTTAAGACAGGTACACTGTCTTCTCAGGCATTCACTTGTGTCTTGGAATGGCTTGAGGGGATTAGGATTAACTAGTGGGGAACCCAGTGTTAAAAGAGGACACTGAAAACACTGCATGTGTGCAAAGATGGGGTGGAAGAGAATGTGCAGATGTACAGATAAAACAGGACAGCCCTAGATGTGGGGAGCTGATGAGGCAGAAAGAGTATATTACTGTTTGGAGTGGAGCCTTCAAGGGTACAGTTGCTGTACGACCTAGGGAATCTTATGAGAGAACAAAACTGGGTCATTTCAGAGCGAGAGGCAGTGGGAAGGTGGAAAGTTGTCACCTGCTCCTCACAGATGCTGAAGAATTTGCACGTCTCTCTTTGCAGGCACACCAGCTGATATCCTGCCACTTGTTGAAGCCTTCCCCAAGTTCAAGGATACAGACAAGGGGGATAAGGATAAAGGTCTGTTCCTGATGAGCTTAAGGGTAGCTGGGACAGCATAGGTGACCTTCCAGACAGAACCTGTACCTGATGGCTGCTGGCTTTAGAGCAGAACTCCCATTATCTTGTTCTGCTGTGGCAGTGCTGATATGTGGGGCACAGAAGGACAGAAGGCTCACATATCATTGGGTATTGGTCTGGAGCAGTATTTGAACCTGTTGATCCACTTGTAGTCCAGTTTTGGATGAAGAACTGCCATGGTTGGTGCACCTGTCTTGAAAGAGGAGAGAGGAGGGAAAAAAAGTGTGCCTCATAGTTTAGACTTGCTCTGTTCACATTTAAGAACAGCTGCAGGAAAAATTTAACACTGCACTGACCTTTGCTTTTACATCCATACCCACAGCCCCTAATGAACAGGGACGGGAAGAGGCCATAAAGACAGAGGCAGAAGAACCAACCCAAAACAATTATCTCATCCACAAGGAGGAAGAGAAGAAAGAAGGGGCAGTGGCTTTTCAGGTGTACAAGGCCTATTGGATGGCAATGGGCAGCTGCTTAGCAATATCAATCCTCTTCTCACTGTTCCTGATGCAAGGTAAGGCAGTGACCCAGCAGCACATCTCTCTTTAGACACTCTTCTCCTCTTGTCTCATTCCCTGGTTGCATGGAGTCCAGAAGGAAACACAGCAGGGCTTTAAACACTCACCTCTGTAGCAGTGCTGTGTCACTGCTGCACCTCAAGGCTGTTCCCTTGCTCCTGCTCTACTACTAATGGGGAAGACTATACTGAACAGCAAGATTGAGCAAAAGGTTGTCCAGCAGCTTCCCCTTCAGCTTGTCAGCTTCATGTTTGCTGATTCAGAAGCAGAATTTCTCTTTACATAGTCTGTCTTTCTCTGTAGCATCCAGAAATATCTCAGATTGGTGGCTGTCATACTGGATCTCCAGCATATCCCAGACAGCAAATACCTCTGTGATGGCCTGCTCAGCTTCCCTGCCTTCCCCAGAGCTGCTTCTCTTCTCCACTGCTGGGCTTGTGTAAGTGAATATGGTCCAGAGGTGCCAAAGGGAGCAGGAAATGTCCTTAAGTGCATTTCCTGTGAAGATCCTGGAGAGTAGGGATAGATAAACTGACCACTTCACTTCAGGGAATATGTGTGGCTGCTTTGACGAAGAGAATCAAAATGCCTGACCTGATAATGTGCCAAAAAGGCACATTGTCTGGGACTGATGGAAGACCCCTAGCTGCATAGACAGGGATAGATAAAGTGACCACTTCACGTTAGGGAGTATGTGTGGCTGCTTTGATGAAGAGAATCAAAATGCCTGACTTGATAATGTGCCAAAAGGCACATTGTCTGGGACTGATGGAAGACCCCTAGCTGCATAGTAATTGGAGTATTTGTCCCAACATGCCAAAGGGGTGTAACAGGAGTATCAGGCTAAAGTGTCCTGATTTCCCCTGGAGTATGGTCTTGGGTTCTCATGCCCTGTCTGTGAGTTTACTGTCAGGAAGATGTTGGCAGATTCATAATCTTCCTCCTTTTTTCCAGTTCCCCCATTCAAGATCTGGACAAGACCCCAGCCCCTCCCAACGGCTCAGTGGATGTGAATTTCTACCTGATAGTTTATGGGAGCATTGCAGGGGCCAATTCCCTCTTCACCATTACTCGGGCATTCCTCTTTGCTTGTGGTGCTCTCCGTGCTGCCACTGTCATTCACAACCGACTGCTCCAAAGGGTTCTAAAGGTAATGGGCACAAAGTCCACAGCAGGCTGCGGCTCCTGCAAGCTGCCATTCTTCTCATAGCTGGGAGTATGGGTGTGGGAGATAGATTAAGGTTTCTGTTGGTATTGGCTGGTAGGACTGTATTCAAAAAGGGCTGCACCACAGCCAGCACAAGGGGCCAATGAGTGGGGTTCAAAATGTGTCCTGTTCATTCCATGGAAGGATGATTTACAGCTCCCACCTGCATCTGTTCACTCATTAGCCTTAGATGTATAGCCAGTCAAGTCAAAGTAGCTTTTACAGGATGGTGAGTTCAGGTTTAGATGAGATTGGAAGGAGTTATTAAGCAAGATCTAGGGCTGATCCTGGCAGATGTCAGTTAACTTAATGTTTTTGGCTTCCTTGGGTCCTCAGGCTTATGATTAGGGGATGGAAGTTCAGATTAGATTTGCCTCACTACTATTGGGCCATCATGGTGTCTGAGTGCCTGCTTTCTCAGTAGCTGTCAGCCATTTGATGCAGAAGGAGTGCTTCCTTTTACCATGCAAACAATGTGTGAGTTGTTTGGCTGCTAGTGGATGCTGGCTGTGGAGGCTGAGGTAAGGAAGTGGCTTGTGGTGGCCACCTCCTTGTGGCCTAATCTGCTCCCCTTGGTGCTGCTCTCCTGCACACTGTTCTGGGTTGAATCTCAGCGCAGCTGACTGGCTCTTACTGTCTGGTTCCCTTATTGCCAGGCCACAGTCACCTTCTTTGACACCACACCAACAGGCCGGATCCTGAACCGCTTCTCCTCCGACGTGTACTGCGTGGATGACAGCCTGCCATTTATGCTCAACATCTTCCTAGCCAACATCTACGGGCTCTTGGGCATGCTGGTGGTAATGACCTATGGCCTCCCTTGGATTGGCCTGGTCCTGCTCCCTCTGGCTGTAGTCTACTTCTTCGTTCAGCGCTATTACCGATTCACGTCCCGGGAGCTCAAGCGCCTCCAGAGCATCACCTTGTCTCCCATTTACACCCACTTCTCAGAGACCCTCTCAGGACTGAGCACTATCCGAGCCATGCGGGCAGCAAAGAGGTGAGCAGGAAGCACAAGCACCCAGAGAGACAGAGCTCAGAGCTTTGGCTTTATAGGTTAAGGCCTTCCTCTTGTGGGGCTGGTTATAGGGTGGCTGGAATGCCCTTTGTCCGGGGCAGCAGGAGAGGAATTTGAGTGATGCAAACCTCTGTTGTGTGCCTGACAGGTTTGAGTTGGAGAATCAGCTGCATCTGGAGCAGAACCAGCGCTGTCTCTTTGCCAGCAAAACAGTGATGGAGTGGCTGGACATCCGCTTGCAGATGATTGGGGTTGCTGTGGTTACTGCTATAGCAGGGATTGCCATCATCCAGCACCAGAAGCAGCTGGGAAATCCAGGTGGGCTGCCAGAGACTGATCTATGTCCACTCCTAGTCTGTGCCCAAGGGGTTCCTCCTCTCCCAGCCCAGAGCTACACATTTTCCTACACTGGGGTAAGATCCAGAGCTCCTGCTTCCTGTCGCTAGCAAGTCACCCACAGTGTAGTGCTTCAGTTTCTGTCTCTGCTCCTGTGTGTCCCCAACCTCAAGTGTGACCCCAGACTTCACAGTCCTGACTTTTCCTTTGTTTTTTTTTGTCTGCCCACCAAGATGTCAGCTGCTTCCCTGCCACTAACACTTTTGCTTGTGCTTTTGTCCTCACAGGACTTGTGGGCCTGGCACTATCATATGCCCTGTCTGTCACAAACCTGCTCTCAGAACTCATTAACAGTTTCACTCACACAGAGATGATGATGGTGAGTGTGGAGCGGACAGAGGAGTACACCACAGACATCCCCATGGAGCCTCAGGATAAATTGGTCCAGGTAAAAGCTCAGATGTGTTCTCTGGTACTGGCCCATTTCTGGATCTTTGCCCTGCACTTGTCCCCTGGGGAGACCACGGGGTTTCAGAGAATGGGTGGAGGGTCCTCACCACAGGAACCACCTTGATCACTCATCTTTTACTAGTGTATCTCCTGGGGAGGATGAATCTCCAGCAGAAACTGTGTAGGTGGGAGTGATGGGAAGGATTAGGGAAGCAGAATGGGTGCTAGATACAAGCTGTGATTGAAGAACAAGCCTAGGAATGGGCTGGAGGTGGGACTGGGCTGTGTGTTGGTTCTGCTCAGAGGCCAAGCAACCGTCTAAAGGGAAGGGTGGGGCTTGGACTGTGGGGAGGTGATGCTGAGGATGACACTCAGTCATTATCATGCCCTTTCTCACCTGGGTATCCCTCTTAGGTTTCTGCTGACTGGCCAAGTGAAGGGCTTGTGGAGTTCCAGCAGGTGGTCCTGGCATACAGACCAGGCTTGCCTAATGCACTTGATGGTGTGAGCTTCACTGTTTACCCTGGAGAGAAGCTGGGCATTGTGGGTCGCACAGGATCTGGGAAATCCACCCTTTTCTTGGCCCTTTTCCGTATGATGGAGATGAAATCAGGCCAGATTCTCCTCGATGGTGTTGACAGCCAGCTGGTGGGCTTGGAGGAGCTGAGGTATGGCTGAGCAGAGTGAAGGGTAGCTGAGAGCTGTCAGTGGCTGGATGCCAAAGTAAAGAGTGAGGAGCAAAGGACTGACTGTTGTGGCACCCCCTTTTCTGACTGTGGTAGCTTTTTACAAGTCTCTCTGTTGTTTCTCAACAGTTGTGCTAAGGAAACCAGGTTGAATATGTGAGCCATGTCTCTGTGACTCTAAGATTTGTAGCAAACTAAGACAACCCATGAAAAAAGAAGTAGCAGATCTTTGCTTTTCTGCAGAACCCATCCCATGAGCCCTCAGCTTTTGTTTGCTTGCAGATCTAGGCTGGCCATCATCCCGCAGGATCCATTTTTGTTCAGTGGCTCAATCAGAGAAAACCTGGACCCCCAAGGAAAACAGACGGATGCTGAGCTCCGCGAGGTGCTGGAGCAGTGCCACCTGTGGGATGCTGTTACTCAGATGGGTGAGTTGGAAACCACTGAGAAGCAGCTGATGAGTGCGTGTTCTGCAAGAGGAGAGAAGGCCTTAGCTCAGGCAGGGAGCTGAGGTGGATGCAGTAGGGAATGGCTTAGGCAAGGTTAGAACCAGTGTGGGAACAGGTCAGTGGGAGCCAGTGGCATTATGTGGCATTTGGAGGCAAATGGACTGGCAGGTGATGGATTGGGTGGCAGAAGTTTGCTGGTGAGACCAGGCCTCAGTGGGTTAGAGGAGTAGCAGAGAGATAAGCCAGGCCTTAGTTCTAAGGGAACTGTGCCAGATGTTGCTCGTTTTTAAGTGTAAAGGCTCTAGTTCCTAAGGCCTGGGCCTGAGCAGAATGGGGATTTTGTGTGCTACTGGGAAAATCTTGGACTGGTGGAGCTGTTTGGGGCCCTGTGTGGATGATGCAGGTGACTGCTAATCTCGATCCCTGCAGGTGGATTGGACAGCGAGCTGGGAGAGAGGGGAAAGAGTCTGTCTGTGGGACAGAGGCAGCTGGTGTGTCTGGCCAGAGCCATCCTGACGCAGGCCAAGGTGAGTTCACTGCCTCCATTGGAGCAAGGGGGAGGGGACCTGCTGGTGGCTGTCTGGGGACAGCAGAGCAGAGCGCTGCAGAGCTGGAGGTGTCATGGGAACACATACCCTGTGCTAACCTCTCAGGCTGTCTCTAGCCAGGGAGTGGGGTCTCTGCTGTGCTGATTGGAAGCTCCCTTCCCTCTCTGTCCCTGGCAGGTGCTGTGCATCGATGAGGCCACAGCCAGTGTGGATCAGAAGACAGACCAGCTGCTGCAGCAGACCATCCGCCAGCGCTTCGCTGACAAAACTGTTTTGACAATTGCTCACAGGTATGGAAGAACCTCTGTGCCCAAAGTCATCCTGCCACTCACAGGAGAGGTGGCTGCACGTGCCATGCCTGGGCCTCAAGCTGAGCACAGAGGTCTCTGTGATAAGGCTTTTCAAGTGCCAAAGTTGCAGCTTGCCTTTTGCCTTTTCTGCTGGGTACTGGGAACAACTTCTTGTACCCAGAAGTTGGTGCCAGCAAAGGGCAAAATGCAACATCCTGTCACAGATTTCTCTTCCTGGGCACTGCCTGCTGGCATCAGTAGGGCAGGTGAATTGTTCCTTGTGGTTCTGCCACATTATGGTGAAGCATAATGGAAAACTATCCTATGGAAAGGGGCAATGTGGAGCCAGTGGAGGAGCAGGTGTCCCTGGCTCAGTAGAGGGCAGTGCAGGACAGCCAGCAGCAAAGGGCTGCAGCCAGCCACTGGATGGTTGTGTCTTCCAAAATCCTGAGTTTTAGCTCCAGCCTGCACCTTATCCCAGTGAGATAGACACTGCCCAGGCAGGACAGGACAGCAGTGACTGTCTCACATCTGAGAGATGGAGAGTAGAATCAGTGGATGGTTGCAGCCAGAGTGAGGAGGGCAAAACATGAATACTGCAGAGAAGGGATGGATCAGCATTAGGTGGTGTTCTCTGCTCTTACTCTTGCCAAGTGGAGGAGTGTTTGGAGGAGGGTTATGCAATTGTATGGAGGGTGTTTCCAAAGCACAGAGGTTACCACAAAAATAAAAATCAAATGAGCAGGTGGCAGGGGCTGATGTCCTGCTGCACAGGAGTGGGAGTGATGGATGACAGGCAGGGTGGGCTGGGCCTGGCAAGTGAATCAAGTGGGTCTTGTTAAATACATTATGTAGGAGGGAGGCAGGAGGAGTGTGAAAAGAATGTGGTTCCTACACTAGGGATGTTAGGCATAAATAGAGTAGAAGTGCAAGGGCATTGTGGGCTGAGGTGTGTGTTTGGGTTGGGTGTGGAGAGGCCACCTTTGATGGGGGAGTAATTAAAGAGGAGAAACAGCAGAGGAAGGAGTGGCAGAAGGCAAAGCAGCAAGACTGAGTTGAAGATGGCCCCAGCCCCTTTTCCATGGGACAAAGAGCAATGGGGGAGAACAGTAAGGAGAGAAAGGTGATGATGGGGTTGATTTGTATCCATGGTTTTTCCATGCCATTCAGCTTTGGGTAAAATCCAGGAGGGGAGGTGACGCTGTACTTGTCTCTTGTCCCTCCAAGCCATTTCCAGTGCTGTAACCAGAGTCTTGAACTCCATAATGCCTTTTACCTGCTCAAATCCTGAATAGTGTCTTCCTTGTGATCTGCAGCTTCATAGGGCTGAATGGTGCATGACTGTGCAAAAACATTCCTGCTGTCCTGTCTTCCCTATCCAGAGGTTGCTGTTCTGCTGGCAGTCTGGGCAGACCTGGGCACATATGTGTGCAGTGGGTCCTGTGGTTGGCTGTCTGGCAAGTACAAATCCAGTGGTGGTGGTAGCATAAGCAAAGATGCTAGACTGCAGGGGAATAACAGCTGATGCCCTGGGGAGGTGGCAGGTGAGGAAATGTTGGGGCAAATAAAGCAATTCACTAACCCCTGCAGGGATGGAGACATTTTGTGCAACCCCAGAATCAGGTATGCCCTGAGCTTCCCCCCCCAGAACTTCCCTCTGCACTCCTGGTGCCCTGCCATGCCCAGAACTGGAAGGCATCACTATGCTCTCCTAAGAGGTGCTGCATTTCAGCAGTGAGCAGAGGCTCTCTGGGGAGCTGCACTGTCACCTTGAGTGCAGAGGGAGATCCTCCACAGCTCCTAATGCTGGGCATGTCTTGGGCTGCCCTTAACAGCAGGGGAAGCAGTATCCAAAGCTTCTCCTCAGATCCAACAACGTGTGTCCTGGCATTTGTTGTCACAGGCTGAACACCATCCTGGACTCAGACCGCGTGCTGGTGATGCAAGCTGGGAGAGTGGCAGAGCTGGATTCACCCGCCCGCCTAAGCCAGAAAGATGGATCCTTGTTCCAGAACCTCCTGCACAGCAGGCAGCTATGATCTCCCTCCTGGGCTCAGCCCAGGCAGCCCTTCCAGCAGGGTGCCTGGCTTTCCTTGCACCTCAGACACCAGCCCTGTCCCTGCAGCGCCAGGAGCTGCTGAGGTGAGGGAGGAGCTTGTTCCTGCCTGCAGGCAGCAGCTGTGTGTCCTCAGGGACAGGAGTATGGCACTGTGGCCTTTCCTTTAGTAGGGAAGATGTGACCTGCTGTTTAGAATTATGCAAGCCTGGTTGGTGGAATCCTGCTCCTCTCCAAGGCTTCCCTTTGAGATTTCAGAGGGATTTTCTACTCACTGAAGAATCAGGAACTCTTAGTTTGAGACTTAGTCTGACATATACAATGTAAAATAAAGTGGAAATATGCTTGTGAGCTGTTGATTCAGGTCCTTGGCCCTTTTCCTCAACAGACACTTATTTCCTTATGAGATACAAGAGTGGTGCCCTCTCTACACGAAGACAACCCTACCTACTCTCTACTATTCCCAGAAGGCTTTTCCAAGCCCTGAAGGTTGCACCCAGGGACCTTGCTACTTTTCCTCTGGTTTTCAGTGGAGAAGGCCTTTCCCTGAAGGGGCTAGAATGCAATTGCATTAAAGGCCTCTAAGGCTAGTTTATTTGAAGACCACCCTCTCAGGGGAAATTCTCTATCCCTCCTGCCCTGTTCCCAGCTGCACAAAACCCACAGCTGCTTTCAGTTTTAGGATCTTCCTTTTGCCACAGGCACCTGGGACCCCTTCTTGCCAACACTCTTAAGGTAATGCCTAGCCCACACCTTTGCTGTGCTGTCCAGGGATAGGTGCCATTCCTTTCCCTGAAACTAGGAGCCATTCCCATTCCTGCAGACAGAGAATAATGCAGGGCAACTCCTGTGCCACAGTCTGGCTTTGCATTCTTGAGGGAAGTGATGGAGATACTCAGCAAGTTGCTGAGCAACCCAATCTACTTGGATCTGCTGAGAGCAAGAGGTTGGTGTTCAGAGGTCCCTTGCAACCTACAAGGTTTTATGATTCTCTGATACACTGTTTCTGAGCTTGTACTTGTGGAGAATAATGCAGGGCAACTCCTGTGCTGCCACGGTCTGGCTTTGCATTCTTGAGGGAAGTGATGGAGATACTCAGCAAGTTGCTGAGCAACCCAATCTACTTGGATCTGCTGAGAGCAAGAGGTTGGTGTTCAGAGGTCCCTTGCAACCTACAAGGTCTTATGATTCTCTGATACACTGTTTCTGAGCTTGTACTTGTTTTATTTGATAAAGGTACATAATCCATCCATGTATTAAAAAAATAATCTTTCTGATGAAGCCTCAGTCCCCTCTCCCAGGTCTCACTCCTGCCTGAGCAGTCACTTCTTGGCTCACTTCACACCACCTTGAACCCAGCTCTGCAGCCCTACAAGCCCTACAAGTAGGGTTTGGGTTGTGGAGAGTTTTCCCCACTGCTTAGCCACCTGTGCCCATGAGGAGGCACAGAAATCCCTGGTCCTGGGAGAGAGACACTGATTGCTGCACACCAGACCAGCACAGGCAGGAATAGATCTTTTACACAGGCTAAGTGACCTAACCATCTGCTGTCTCTTAGCCATATTTTAGCAATGGTGGAGAAGGCAGTTTTGTGTCTGTTTCCTGTGCTCATCCCAGGCTCACATCCACTGTGGGGAGTTTAGCCTTTGTTTTATTGAGAAATGCTGCAGTGATTTGAGGTTAGAGCCAGCTGCCTGCCTCAGAATCAATGGGACAGCAAAGGAGGACCTGGATCCTCTATTGCTCCTGAACCAGCCACAGCACAGCCTTGTCCATCTCCAGCTTCACTTATGAGGACATATGAGAAGGACCAGCTCAGGCCCAGAGGAGAGCAAATAGTGAGGCAGAAGTGCACACTGCAGAGGCAAAGGATCTTGGTCATTTGTGGCCAGACCAGAAAGGACGGCTTAGTAAGTGAGTCAAAGAGACCCCTGGATTATCAGGAGGAAAGTACAGAACCCATTTGTAACCCCCAAGTCTGACAAGCAAGAGGAGGGTGCATCAGCCAGGGCAGAAGAAGGGCATGAGACCTGCAATGATTTTTGAAGTCTCTTTGAACTGGCTCATAGAACCACAAGGCCAGGGAGCAAGGGTGTTTGCTCACTCCCTAGGGACACGGCATCTGAAATGACAGCCTCCAGAAACAGCCAGGAACTACCCCATACAGTACTCTGGCAGGGAGACCCATGCAGCCACAACTGTATCAAAGGCCCCAGAAGAAGCATCCCAACACCAGCAGAAATGAGGATAAAGCCCCTTCCCGTAGTCACAGAGAGGAGTTACAAAGGGTCTGGCAGTATTTGGGCTTGCAAGAGGGCTGTGCCCTCCTCAGCACTACGTGTCCTGTTTCTGAGTGCTGGAGCAGATGGTAGCAGTGCTTGTGTGGCACAGGCTGCTGCGGGCAGCACACCACTGCTCCCCTGCAGGGCTGGCCCAGCACAGCCCTGCCTTCAAATGCCCCTGCGTGCCAGCTGAGCCAGCCAGACAGGAGACAGCTCAGACCCAGGCAGGCCCATCACACCAATGCTCAACGCCCAAGGTTTTGTTGACATGTTTTCTGCCCTGGGAGCCCTTCCCCGCTGCCCAGTCGGTGCCGGCGTGGCTCCGCAGGGCGCAGTTCGAGGGGTTTGCCAGCATGATGACCTGCCAGGGCCTGCTTTGGAGTCCTCGCAGCTCACAGCTCTGTGGTCTTCCTTGGCTCAATCAAGATGGTGTTGAGCATGCCCACCTGACACTCCTGGTCTTGGAGCTTTCTTGCAGCCTGAGAAGGGCTTTGGCACCAGTTTGACCTTTGACGGCCTCTCTGCCAGTTCCTCAGCATTAGCAGGACAGTGATGAGGACCAGCACTGCTGTCAGCACCCCGAACACCAGCACTGTCACTAGCTGGGCTTCACTCAGCCCTGAGTCCCTTTGGGTCACCACCTCCTTCACAGAGATTTTCAACAACCCTCCCCCTGGCTCTTTCTCGCTGTGGTTGGCCACACGCCGCCCTGTGACCACAGTCCTGATGGGCTCTGGCTGCGTCACCCCCGGCGTCTCACTAGTGGTGCTTTTCACACCTCCAGCATTCTCATTGTTTGCAGGGTGGTAGGGAGGAGACCAGGTGGGCTCAGGGACGGAGATCTCACAGGTTTTGCCAGTGAAACGGTCAGGACACAAGCAGTCATAGTCATTGATGCGGTCATAGCACTTTGCCCCGTTTTTGCACGGCTGGCTGGCGCAGTCGTTGATGTTGATGGTGCAGAAACGCCCTTCAAAGCCCACCTGGCACTGGCAGGAGAAGCGGTTGACGCCGTCGTGGCAGGTGGCCCCGTTGGCACAGGGGCGCATCAGGCAGTCGTCCACATCGTGCTCACAGAGAGCCCCCACAAAGCCAGCCAGACACCGGCAGGTGAAGTTACTGGCAAAGCCATTTTCGTCTTGGCATTGCCCACCATTCTTGCAGGGAGACCTGTGTGCAGAGAGCAAGGACAGGTCATGGCCCTGGAAACCAAGCAGCTTCCCCTACCCCAGGGGTGTACCTCAGGTAAACACGCAGAGCTGCTTGCATGGTCAGTGTGTCCAGCTCTCTCTGTGGGGGCAGCTATCTCTAGGAGAAGACTGGATGGGAGTTTCTGTCTCCTTGAGTGGGAGGCTGTGGGACCTTCTCAAAGGCTGTGGCTGTGCACAGGCCCACCACCCACCAGGGAGGGTCTTCAGCCAAATGATCTGAAGAGGAAACATGCCCTTCTGATGCTCCCCAAGAGCATCATGGATGTCAGCCCATCATGCCTACAGCAGTTTGGCTGCCTGGGAGATAGGATGTCCCAGGCATGATGAACAAACTCCCATCCTCCTACAGCAAGGACATCTGTTCAGATTGCAACAAAGCCCTTACCCTGGTGGGGCCGTGCACTGCACTCTGCTAAACCAAAGCCAAAGGTGATTTTGGCTTATCTCCATTACTGTATAGAAATTCACATGTAAAGAGCCAAGCTGGGCCTCCAGTTAGCAGTGTGTGACCCAAAGTTAATGCTGTCTGTAATCTCACTGCAGTGTCTCACCCTGCCTTCTCACATGGCCCTGTCTTCATCTCACAGTCCTTCCCGTGGAAGCCTTCTGGACACAAGCAGGAATACTCCCCATCCCGATCGTAGATGCACTGTGCCCCGTTCTGGCAGGGGGACTGGTGCTCACAGATGTGTATGTCTGAGGGGAAAAAAAATTGTGTGAATTAGGGAGAAAAGAGGGCTGATGTGGCCAACTCAGTGCAAACACAACCCACCAAACCCCCTGGAGATGGAGATATGGCAGGAGCTTCTCTCTTCTCCCCTCCAATATGCACCTGCAGCAACAGAAGTGCAGTGCCTGTGTGGTTGTGAGGATGCAGTGCATGCCAACAGTCTGACCAGCGGAGACCCCCAGATGCAGACAAGTCCCTGGGGCTGGGGAAGGGGAGTCCCCAGCCACCTGCTGAAGGCAGGAAGCATTGGGGAAAGCAGGGGATGCTGCTCGGAGTCCTGATGCAGCACGGGAAATGCAATAAGCTCATCTGCTCCATTTCCTGAGGCTGGCCAGTGTCATGCCAGCTCTTGCCATACAACCAGGGAACAAGCGACAGCAGTCTGATCTCTCTTGCAGGAAGGGAATGGTCCCAGCTGTGGCTGCCAGGCAACATCCCATCTCCCAGGCAGCCAAAACGGCATCACCCAGGTGGCTTCTGGCTATGCTGGCTGAGATATCCATGAGGGTGTGCTGGGCTTCTGCCCTCAGCACCAGAGGCAGGGATTCGAGCCCACGACTCACCTTTGTCACAGAACTTGCCAGCCCAGCCAGAGTGACAGATGCACTGCCAAGGCTGGTGGCACGTGCCGTGAAGGCAGCCCGGCATACGCACGCACTCCTCGCAGTATTCCCCCTCCCAGCCTGGGTCACACCTGCAGGAGGACAGGGCATGGCAGCATATTCAAATCAAATCAAATCAAATCAAATCAAATCCAGGCAAGGGCTGCAGAAAAGCTGTCTGTGTGCTGTGCAGGGCTCCTACAGAAACAGCAGTGCTCAGAAACCCTCACAAAATCCCCATGGACTTCCTAGCTCCCTCCTCCAGAGGTAAGTACTGGCATCTCATCTGTCCAAGGAAGCAAGCAGACAGAGCAGGAGCAGACACCCCTGCAGCCAGGGAGGGTGAGTGGCCAGCAGCAGAGCTCAGCAGCTTCACTTTCACATCCCTCTGCTCTCCTCCAACCAGCCACTCCGTACACACCTCTGCATTAGCTCAGCAATTCCCTTACCTCCCACAGCAGGCAGCCACTCTGACAGGCAGAGAAAAACCCATCCCTAACCCTGAGCTTCCTTAGGGAAAGGGCCAGGAGGCTGCTGAGGTCCCTGTGTTCCACTGCTAGTCTCTGCATAATAATGTGTGTCATTTTTTTGTCCGGAGTGCACTGTAAGCCAGCTGTGAAACCTTGCTGGCTGAGGTTGGTGCACAGAACAGACTTCTCAGCCAGCCCACAAGGGCAGCACAGTGGGAGAGCCTGCAGCACACAGCCAGCCTTCTGGCCCCAGAAGGGCAGGGCAGTGGCAATGCCCAAGCAAAGCTAAGCTGCATTGCTCCAGTGGCAGGCATCCCTCAGACCTGCCAGCTCCAAGGCAGAAAGCAAGTGATAACAAGATGAGAGCTGAGTGGAGGTGGCACCAAGCCACAGCACAAGATATACTCAAACCAGCACAAAATGAAACCCAATGAAAACAACACAGTTCCTAGAGTAAGGAAGGGGGTTCATTTTCATAGCTGGGGCTCATTTCAGCACAATGTGTGGTGATTGCAGTTTTTTGGGGCTAGCCCACAGCTACACTTTCAAACCTGGGATGCCTGTTGTTATCTGTATGTTGTTCCAAAGAGATGAGGAGTGAGGAAAATGGTAAAAATAGTATATATATATACACACACATATATTAATTAGAGGCTTTTCAATGGGACTGGAGGTGACACCATGTGCCTGGTATGTCTGGGGAAATACATTCATATCTGGACAGCCCTGAGCAGAGGGATGTGGACACCCCTACCCCCCCGTAGCTGCAAAGAGCAGGTGCTATCAACACTTCCACTACTCTAAAAGCGAGCTGGCCAACCTAAAAATTGCCAGGAAGGGGGTCAGGTAAGCAGCAAAGTCTCCCTGAGTTTGAGGTGATTTTGAGGTACTGCCAAGCCACAAGGTTCAGGAAATGCTCTGGAGGCCTGAAAGCAGCAGCAGCAACTCACGTGCAGAAAGATCTGCGGCTGGGACACCTGCCACATGGTGACATGTGGCCTTTCTCACTGGGGCTTTGCAGCCCTGCTCCCCCAGCCAGCCACAGCTGCTGAAAGGGCTCAGGGAGGAGCTCTGTGCAGCTGCAAACGGGGCCTGGCCAAACCAGGGCTGGACACAGCCTGATGCAGCAGTCAGCAAGAACAAGAAGTGGCCCAGGTGTGGTGGGACACCAGGGGCTGTTCTGTGAAAGGGGACTGACCAAGCCCTGGTCAGGAGAACAAGGTGGCTTTGGGCAGTCTGTCCCCTTGCAGCCACAGGTGTCCCAGCCAGCACAAAGCCCTTTATGAAAAACACCCAGAGATCCCCCCACAGCTCAGGCTTCTGAGAGGGGACCCCTGAAGCCCTCGGTTATATGCATGGCTGGTGCCCTGGTGAGGAGAACAGGGTGGCATTGTGCAGTCTGTCCCCTTGCAGCCACACGTGTCCCAGCCAGCACAAAGCCCTTTAGGAAAAACACCCAGAGATCCCCCCCACAGCTCAGGCTTCTGAGAGGGGACCCCTGAAGCCCTCGGTTATATGCATGGCTGGAAGCCTTTCTCTTCCATGCCCCAGGGAGAGCACCTCCACCTCAATCAGCGAGGAGGCCCAGCAAGCTGGCCAGCCCTTATGCCTGCCCTGCTGCCTGATGACTTTCCCCCATCATATCTGAGCCTAAAGGCTGCTTCCCATCACCCAGGCATGGCCAGCCTTCCCTCTGGAGAGAAAGGGCTGAGCAGAATAACAATGGTCAGTGTGTGAAGGTGGGCACCCTGCAAGGACTGGCTTCCCTCTAGACAGAAAGGGCTGAGCAGAACAGTGGTCAGTGTGTGAAGGTGGGCACCCTGCAAGGACTGGAGTAAAGGCTAGAGGGGACCAGCAAGAGGCTGAGGCATCAAAATCTCTCACTCCAGAGGGTGTCAGGTAAGAAGAGAGCAGAGTCATCGGTTCCAGGTGTGGGTGAGTGGAGAAGGAGGTGCTTCAGCTCGGGGCAGGGGTGTAGGCACCAGGGACACGGTGTCAAGGGAGGGAGAGCAGTTAGTCAGGAGCAGCAGAGCCCACGACAAGGCATACCTGCACTTCCCATCCTGGTCACAGCAGCCGTGGGCAAGATTGCAGCGCTCACTGCAGTCATCCCCTACAAGACAAGAGACATGGGCACTTGGATTAAGCAGAGACTATAGATGATTCCAGATCTGCCCGTGGCCCTGGGTGTTTCCTTAAGTGCTCAGCATACCTCTCCCCAGAACTGTAAGGGAGGCCTTCCTTTCACTCACTGAATACCACACAAGAAATGAAGATTTCACAGTCCATTGTCTGTAACACTGTCTTTATTGAGAAATGGGGCTCTGCTTCAAAACTACCCAGTCTCTGGTCATCTTTCTCACCTTTTCTCTGCTGCCTCCCTTAGATTTTGGGCCCTTCTGGGCAAGAGCTGGGGTTGCCCGTGCATTAAGACAAGCTGTGTAATAGGGACTGACCCACTTGGGACCTCAGTCCCACAGTCTGGCAGCAAGTATGGTAGGAAAGCTCAGGGCAAAGTACTGCAAGGGGTACAAGAATGTAAATGGAAAGAATGGTTCTTCTTTACCTCCCAGGATGTCACCATCTCCAATGACAGCTTCTGGCACAGAGTGATCTGACAGGGGCTCCTGCCCTCTTCTGGGACCTGGTTGCCAGCACTCCCCTCCCAGTACAGGGAAGAAGGACTTGGCATCACATGGGGCCACGTATCCAGTTCTGTTTATTTATTTAAAAGCCACAGAAGCTGTAACTGAGCCATGGCCTCACTGTGCCACTTCTCATCCTCTCCTTTGTGCCAGGTGTTCCCTTTCATCTCCACCTTCCTCTCTTCCCCATCACTTGCTTGCATCTTAGCTCCACAGGGGAGCTGGTTCACTCTGGCTCCACGAGCAGCAGAACTAGAGCAGATGTCAAGAAGCAGGGAGGCTTCTCCAGAAGTCTTGTGCAAGTCTTGTGCAGGCCAGGCCCAGGAGGTGAATGTCCTTACCTGAGCCCCTCCATCTTGGACTGAAACAGATTAAAGCCCCCATGCCTAGAGGTACATTCAGGATTTCCCAAGCAGCATTTTGTGCTGCCTGGGAGAATGAGCAGGGGAAGAAATCCCCTGTGCATGCAGTTTTGCTGCAGTGAGGCAGCAGGTCCCACTGCACAGGGTCAGAGCCTCCTAAAACAAGTCACTATGGAGCTGGAGCAGCATCCTGGGACTGCTCAGCCCCAAGCCTGGGAATTGCCACCTTTCCTATTTGTAACCATTTCTCCTGGCACATGGCTTTGGGAATTCATTGCTTATCCAGAGCAGGGATAGAAGAAACTAATCTTTGGGAAAGGAGTTTGTCTCACTGGATCCAGGGTTAGCTGTTCATTTTTGGGACCTCCTTCCCCCTGAGCAAGCTCATTGGTTTGGGAATCCATTCACCCTAACTGAGAGAGAGCAGCAGGGATGTCTCTGCCAGTCTGCTCAGGCACTGCCATCCCTGTGGGCAAGAGTTTCTAAGGTGCCTCCAGTGTCACACTCAGGTGATTTAACAACCGGGCAGCATTTTCTGCTTTTCCAAGTCAGACCATCTCTATTTTGCATGGAAAACTGAGGAGACTTCAGCAATGCCAAGGACAGGTTTGGAAAAATGGATATGAAAGAGATGGACCCATGTCTACAAAGACTCACCTTGCACAAGCTGGTGATGGGCCAAGAGGATCCAAATCAAGGACATGAGCTGGAGACAGAAGCTCCTGAGCATGGTCAGTGTGGCCCCACCGAGATGAACACCTACAGAGAGAAAAAGAGCAAGATCAGCAAAATCCCTTGGCTGACACCACAGCTCCTCTCTACTGCATGGCAGCTTGAGTTGAACCATCCAGTTTTATACAGCCTTGTCACCACACTCCCCTCTGTTCCATCCAGACTCCTTCTTCTAAGTCAGCGTTGGGGCACTAAGAATTAAAAAGCTTTTGAAAATGTGTGTACAGGAGAACCTAGTGTGCAGACTCAGTCCTGAGTGTGTAATAGCTCAGGCTGTTGCAGCACATCTTGGAGCACCTGCCCTGGTAGCTGCTGTCAGATCAGAAACCCAGAAATACCCACCCAGCTGTGGGACCTTCATCTTCCCTCCCTAGATCTGGGACGCTTCAGCTTCGTGTTAAATAAGGTCCTGCTGTGCACATTTGCATGAATGGATGGGCTGAGTGTTCTCCACAATGCCCAGGCTGCTTTTCAAACCCTGCAGGAGAGCAGGGAGTCCAGTAGATCTAGCAGAGGAGCAGGCAGAAAACAGCAGCCCTCTTTCACTGTCCAAGCAAGAGAGTGCAGCAGCAGGCACTAGAGCTGGGCTGCAGCCCCAGGCAGGAAATGTGAACGCACACCTCTCACTAGGTGCAGTCCTTTTCCTCAGCTGTCCTGCAGAGAGCCCCGTCAGCCCGAGGTTCCTGCACCCATCTATTTTCCGACCGCCTCCTGCCCTCTTGAAGTAGCATTAAATACTTTCCAAAAATGCTTCATTCCCTCCCAGCCTTCTGGGGTTGTTAAGGGCAGGAAATTCAAGGGTGATATCATAAATATATTACTGTAATGAGATGGGAGGGGTTAAACAGTTAAGAGAACGGTGAAGGTATGGAGCAGACTCTATCCAGCTGCGTGGGTGTGATGAACAGGGGCCATTCCACTTTCAGCTTGACTCTTCAGTTCTGGAAGGTTATGTTTGGTCCATAGTTGAGTGAGAGACTTTTAAGGTGAGGACAGAAGTCCTCTCACTCACACGTACACATGCATTGCAGGAAGAGGTTTTGGGGTCCTTGCTAAGAGCTTCACCTGCCTGGACTGGACAAAATAGCCCATAAAAGCAATGCTGTTGCTTTGAAGCATCTCTCCAGCAAACAAACCACCACCAACGAAGGATGCAGCATTTTCAGAGGGGCTACAGAATGCTACTGCCACTGACCCAGCCAAACCCCACCACGGATTGCTGCATCTTCCCTCCCCACAGTCCCTTTGACAACATGCTTGCAGGACCCTCCTTCACCTCCTGCCCCTAAACATTGGGCAGTGGCAAACAGCTGCTGCATTTCAGAGGAGGGTGAAGCAATTGCTATGAAACTTATAAAATAATTTAGGGCTGAAGAGTGAGTATCATGTTCCTTCAGGGCTGTGAGAAGCACAAGCTCCGATCATGTGCCGTTGCAAAGGCTGTTTTCCCCATTGCAAAGGCTGATTTTCCCCCACTGCTCCCCACTCGAGGAGTGGGGCCTCCTGACCTAGTCACCCCGTGGGTGCTGCTCCCAACAGAACGCCCGGGATAGACCCGGACCCCGGTATCCTGGGCGGCAGCTGGTGCCCGAGAGAGGTGTGAGCAGCTCCCACCTGGGCAGGCCTGCCTTTGGGTCACAAGGACACGGGCGAGGGAGCTCCCTCCGTCCCACTCGTCCACCTCTGCCTGGCCGGGCTGGGGGCTACCAGACCTCCGGGTGCTGCGAGGACGACCCCCGAGTCTACTGACCTCCCTTTCGAGGGTATCAGGGACCTCTGCGCGCTCGGGGACTACCAGGGACATCCGCAGGACGTGGGCTATCAGGCACTGCCCCCAGCCTGGAGGCCATCGGGACCCCTCCGGGGCAGGGCTGGGATCCCGGGGGATGCCGCGCCGCTCAGCTCGCCGCGCCTGTCCCCCCGCCCCCCTCCCCCGGGGCTTTGGGATCACCCCAAGCCTCAGTGCCCCCCGGAGGGGCACGGCCACGGGGGGTTCGCCTTTCCCCCATCCCACCCCACCCCAGGCTGCCCCCAGAGGGGACCCTCCGCGGACCCCGCCGGAGCCCCTGCGGCCGGGGCGGCGGCGGGGAAAGGGGGGCCGGCGGGGCTGGGGCGCCGCGGGTCCCCGGCCCCTGCTCACCTCCTGCGAGGGCTGGCCGGCCCCGGCCCCCAGCAGCGATGGCACAGCGCGCAGAGGTGCCCCGGGCCGGCGATGCCCGCGCCCTTGCCGGGGTACCCCCGCCCGGGGCCCGGGGCCGCAGCGCCCGCTGCTCTCCCCTGGGCAGGGGCTCGGGGCACTGAGCCTCTCAGCCTGGCGCCCCGCTCAGAAATAGGTGCGCGATGACCCGAGCCTTCGTTTTGCTCAGATTATCTGAAATAATACGAATAAGGAAAAACACCTCCTGCAGCCCCTCCCTGATGTCTCCGGGGTCCACTAAAACACCTCCACTGGCAAACTGTAGGGTTAAGAAGCCCCATCCTTAAAATAAAGGTTCAACTTGTAGTAGCCACCCCACAAAAAAGAAGCCATCCAGAGAAGCTGTGGTCCCCAGTATTTTTCTTGCTGCCACTCATGAGATGTGGACATCAGCAGGTCAGTGGACAATAAGGAACAATAAGGCAACTGTGGGAGAGGGTCTGGGCTGTCACATCTTCAGATGAAACAGCTGCCCGCTCTCCTCCTCACCTTGCATGGCCTTTCTGCTGCTTGACAAGATCACAGCCGTCACCTTCAAAGGTCCTAGCAATCCTTAATTAGATTACAAGCTCACATCAGTCAGCTCTTTTCCGCCCCTGTATCCCACAAGGTTTGCTGTTTTTCACCAGGAAGGAAGAAGAACCATGTCCTACTTAATGGATGCTTTCAAACTCCATCTCATCTCATTAGACAAAGCTCAACCATCCCTGCTCTCACCTTCTCCAGTCCCCCCAGCCCTCTGCAGCCCTGTCAGCACCCCGTGGCAGCCATGGGCAGCTCTGCAGGTCCCAGGACCCAGTAAGAGCCCAGGCAGCAACCCCATCAAAGCCAAGGTCTCTGCCAGCTCTGAGCAGGGACCCCTACCCCTGCCCCATCCTTGGCATGCCTGGACAGCACAACATGATGGAGCAATAAAATGGGGGCCTACCACCCTGCCTACCTCTGCAGGACCTGCCTCCTTCCTGCCTCCTTCCTGCTGTCCTGTCAGCCAGGAGCCCTGTTCCTTTCCTTGCCCTCTTCCTCCTCCTGTCTCTATCACCCCACAGACAGAGGAACGGAGAAGTACAAACCTCCTGCTTAGGTTGTTCCATCAGCTCTTCAGATATTTATGAGACAGGTGTGCACCAGCTCTATCCTGTGATTCTACATCCATTCTCATCCCGCCATGCCTCACAGCCTGCTTTTGAGCCCTGATTCCTACCATGTCTGGAGCTTACAGCAAAAAGGAGAGGGGAAGGCTGAAGATGAAGCACAGCTTCTGGTACTTGGTTTAAAACCAGACAGCCTCTCCTTCCATCACTACAGCTCTAGGACCTGGAACCATCCACATTTCTGCTCTGACACCCACAACATCCTGCCTTGCACTCTTTGCCAGTCGTGGTTGGAGGCCAAGAGTTTACTGGCGACACCTCCAACACTGAGTGTAGGCTGCTCAGCCTCACCCTCACCTCCTCCTTGAAATCCTAATACCTTCACCAGCTGTGTCAGATAGAGCACTACCTCCTGCAACATCCTCATCTGCTCCCGCATTCCTCTGCTGGGATCTGCCCTGGCCCTGACCGCACTGCACTGCAACGTCATTGCCCCAGTGCTTTTAAACCTCACTTGCTTAAACGTGCCTAAGAAAACCCTCTGGATGCCCTGTGTGCGTTTGAATGGGCTGATAGGAGGGGTCTGCAGAGGGACCCTGACATATGCTGATATCTGTAAGTATCTGTGCCCACAGCACGAGCTCTGTGGGAGAGTGTCTTGGGTTGAACAGAGAGGGAGATGGGGCCAGGTTGCAGCCAACAGAATGGGACACGTGGCTCTCCCTGTGCTGCCTCTCTTGGGGGTGAGAGATGTACAAGTGAGGGCTGTCCGGGCTGAGGAGATAAACTTGGTTGCTGAAGATCTGAGCCACAAGGAAGGGGAATGAAGAACAAAATCCAGGGTGGGATTTCAGAAGGTGGGATATCTGAGGAAATGTGTTTTGTGGCTTGAGGTTTGGCTTTGCTTGTGAGTATCACAGAGAGAAGCAGGCAGGGATGGATGGGAGTAAAAAGGGAATACAGAGGAGGGAGAAGAGACTCATGCAATATGGACCTCAGGTCCACTCCTTCCTCCACACTGAAGGGCTCCAGTCCCATCCCCAGGCACAATCCTGTGTCTCGCGTTCGCTGTGTCAGTCCGTGGACTGCCCAGTACTATTTAATCAGAGCAGCTCTATTTGCAGACCCAAGAAATGGGCATTGAGGGGATTCCTGTGCTTGGCTTAGACCCTGCTCTACTAGGCTCTGATCCCTGCCGTGCCATCCCTAGAGGCGTCTCAGATGGAACAGCTGCTGGATCAGAATTAGGAAGGATTTTTTCCTAGCCATAAGAGTCCCTCCATGGCTCTTCCGTCCAGTGAAGGAAATCCCCCAAAGCAGGGACCTGGAGTGGGGACTGGAGCAACTTCTTGTCATGGTTTTCCTTCCAATGCATGCCAGATGAAGACTCCCTCCCCCCGCCATCATCCCAACACACCGTCACCACTCACAGACAGAGGGAGGAATTACCTGTCAAAACCAGCTGAAGCTGCTTCCCTTTCTTCCGGAGTCTGGAACCTGCACCTTGGAGGCAGCCAGACATCAGGGACAAGAAGCAGATGGTGGGCTGAGAAAACAGATAATGTTGCCTCTTCTCCTTCACACAGAAGCCTTCTCCAGAGCAGAAACTCTTCCCTATGCAGAAGCCCAGAGAAATTCACTCCTTCCTGCTCACTCTAATTCCTCAAGAAAAGCAGAAAAGTAGCACAAAGAAGCTGGAGAAAGGCTGCAAAAACCTCTGAGCTGCCAACTCAAATGATCATCCTCTTCAGCTCTTCCTCTGGGTCACCCTCTCCGCCTTACGCACAGCACCAGCCCGGGGTCTCTAGGTTAAAACAAATGTTCTCCCCCATCCCACCCCCCTTGCTTTTCCAATTCCACCCCAGCCCACAACAAACAGCAGCTCGCTGGCCCTACAGCCATGTAACCCAACCCCGGCCATTGTTCCCTTTCCACAAGGTCTATATTTGACTTTGCAGCAGCACCGTGGCTGTGCATGTGTGTGTGTGTGTGCATGTGTGTGCACTCTCTGCACACACACGCTCTGATATTCGTTCAGAGCCTCATTCCCCAGATGCCCGGGATTGCTTAGAAATAGCTTCCATGGGCAGTAGGTGTTTGTGCCTTCAGCGGGGAAGTGGAGGGGGCAGGCAAAAGAGAAGCAGGGAGGGGGGAGGGAGTTGAAGGTAGAAAACCTCCTGGCTCTTTTCTCGCTATTTGCACCATCTCGATGCTCTGCCACACTGTGGAGCATGGCAGACAGCAATGCATGCACTCAATGGTGGAACTGATGGCCTGAGGAATGATGGAGAAAAGGACAAACCGTGATCTTGGTGACTCTATCTGGTGTTACCCTGCTCCAAGTTTTGCTCTCTGGTGGCAAAAGTGCAGCTAAGCCTCCAAAAACTCTTCAAATCTTCCTAGGCTGAGAGCACCAGAAATGTCCCTTGGAAGTACCCAGTTCCTCTCTCCTGGTGGCTTTGCAAAGTGGTGCCTCAGGGAATGGGAGCTGCCCTTGGATTCACCTTCCTACATTCCAGTACTGCACTAAGAGTAGCCATCCTGGGCTACCCCAATATATATTTTGTATTTGCCCAAAGCCTCCAGGAATGCTGCCCAAGTCCAATGTCACAGTCCCTGTGACCCCATAGTATCTGGGAGCACTGCCTAGACTTGGCATGAGCTTCTTTTATTTGCTTCTTTTGTCACCTGCCAGGATATAAGGCAAAAGGAGAAAAAAGTGCAATCAAAATGAATGACAGGGAGGATTACTTTCATCCTAAACACTGATGATCCAGTGAACTCATTGCCACTGGGTAACAAGAAAAGGCATTCATTAAAAAAACCCTGACTAGACAATGAGAATAAATAGGAATGAACTCCAAAGAGCTATAAATCCTCTTGCTCCAGGGCATTGAAGATGAGTTCTAGGCAATGGTATAAGGAGCAGCTTTCCACAAGGGCAGATTCTGCAGTAATTTTGTGCAGGGCAATGTTTGTACCTTTCCCTGAGCCATGCAGGCCCAGCCCTGGGAGACAAAGGGTGCTGGGCATGGGTAGGCACCATCCATGATACCCACTGCATACATTGACCATTAGCAAGGTCGAGGCAGGATGAACTGTGTGGATGCCCTGGTGCTGCCTGTGAGATGTCCTGGAGAGGTGATTCCCAGCTGCTTGAAGCCAAGTGTCAGCCTTCATCCAAGCTTCTGATCATCAGATTGCTTCTCATCCTCTCAGAGCCAGATGCAGGGAGTTCTCATCACCAGGGCTGCTGCTTCCTGAGGGGTGGTCTGCACTCTCAACTGGCCTCCAGGCAGCTGCTCTGTTGGGACTAACTAAGATCTGACTGCCTGCTGGACTGCTCCACTAAAACAGATCCTCTGAGTGTGGGAGAATGCGCGTGGCATTGTGATGGACCCGAGTTCAGTACCTGACAGCCTTCAAACCTGCTGTGAGGAGCAGCAAAAGTAAGCTTAAGTCACATGTTATTTTGAGATACAGATTTCTCAAATCCACCCTCAGTACTTCAATCCACGACAAGACAAATGTACCATGGGAAAAAAAAATTAAAAGAAAGATTAAATACTAGAGGAAAAATACCTAGACTTGAAAAGGGGGGAAGAGAGAGTAACATATATATGGAGGGCAGTTAGAGAAAAGAGGTTTTACCTGTGTCCCCACAGCTCAAAAGGCTGAGTAAATCCCCTTCAAAAAACCCTTATGAGTTCATGAGAAGGTGTAGGATCTTGTTTTGCCCTGTGATTTCTGGCTTCCCTCTGGGTGCACGTACAACAGCTAATGTCAGGGCTCTCCCAAGGGCACTGATTCAGGGGTGTATCCGTTCCCCCCACCTGCCTCCTGCTGCCAGGAGGAGGTCTGGAAGGGCTGGAGTGGGAAGGAGATGTCTGCCAGGCTTTCCCTTTGCTGGCACACACCCGTGGGTGCCTCAAAGCCCATCTCCAGCTATGTGGTCTCCCTTTGCCTTTCCAGCTGGCAGCTCTAGCAATGAAACCTCTTAATCTCACCAGGAGCACACAAGCATTTAATGGGAGACTCTTGAAGCAAATCTTTTGTGCTTTCTTGGTGCTTGCCTCTGAGCTTGGTCCTGGGTGTTTACAGGGGATGGCACATCTTGGTGTTTGCAGTGAAACCTGGCAGGAGAGCCTGTTGCAGAGAATGTCAAGGTCATTTAATGAAACTATGGCCTGTGCTTAGAAAGACTTGAACCCTGGCTACAGAGGAGTCCATAATTAGCAGCCCCAGGGGATGTGGACGAGTGTTGGGAGGGAGGCTAATTGTAGACTGACTGTCTCCTTGGCCTTCAGCAGCTCCCGTGAAGCGGAGAAGCGGTGTGCTCAGCCAAGCACCAAGCGTGTCCTAGGGAAAGGTAATTCCTCCCTGGCCTGCCTGGACCCGTCCCTATAAACACCAAGAGCTCCACGGGGAGAGCAGTGCTGCAGATTTCATGAAAAAAAAAAAGTCTCTGTGAGTTGGAGGTGCATGCTAGCCACACAGAAGCGTTTTTTGAGAGACAACACACAGCCGTGTGTGTCTACATCATAGAGTCCACGAGTCCCTGCTCTGCCTCAGAGGGCTTGGAGGATCAGCTACTCCCTCCCCAGCTGTGTACCACAGTGTAGTGCCAACCCCTGCACACCAGTGTGTGGTGTCCTCCCCTTGCACTGTGCCCAAACCTGGGTGAAGCCCTGTCTACCTGCACACACCGAGGAGAGCTGGTGTTACACCTAGCCCTCTGCCGCCTCCCCATATGCACCAGAAGACATCCTCCCCCTTCCTCTCCACATACTTTTAACTCTGTTCATTTCAAACACCTTATTAGCATGACAAGATAAACAAGTTTTGACGAAGGGGAAGGGAGGCAGAGCCCCTTGAGTCCTGGTCTGAGGCTGACACAGTGGGAAGCCTTTTCTTCCCGTGGGGTTTTGCCTTGCATTGGAGCAGCCATCCTGCCTGTCACGCACATTCTCTCCACACCTTCACCACGGTAAATCACCGATCCAGGAGGGCCCTTCAGTCCTGCTGCACAGCAGCACTCATGCTGGATTTAGCACCCAGCGGGGTGAAAAATTTACAGTGAGCTTTGGTGGGGCTAAGGTGAGGCTGCCAGGAGGACAAACTGTGCAGTGCTGGGGCAGCTCCTGCTGTAGGGAGCTGACCTCGAGGAATTGTGGTATCTGTGGTGTAGGTCCCAGCTGGGAATTGAATTTTTCTGGAAAAAATACCTATTTTATAAGGTCATAGCCCAATCCCTGGTCCCTTGCAGAGCTCTGCAACTGTGCAGAGTAAGAGTTGAAGGCACCTGTACAGGGCTCCATACAAAAGCTGGGATCGTGGCATGGAGCTGGCGGTGAGCAGAGAAATGAGTGGGATGCCACAAACAAATACTTGAGGTCAGAAAATCCCGATTTCAGCTGCCTGCCCCCAGGAGTGATGCAGCCGCACAAAGTGAGCGTAAAGAGCACAAATACACCTCTAACAGGCTCTGTGCTCTGTGCCTCACATCGAAATACTGCACCTCGGCTAGAGGGAAGAGCTCACTGTTGCTACACAATTTTGTGGCTAGTTAGAAATGGCCAGTAGGGGTCACTGATATATATTTATTTAATTCTATTTTTATATACACACATTTATAAATACACAGAAGACTTGCATAGGCAGCAATTGTAATGGGCAAGTGTTGATGTGCAGCGTATTCTTCAAGCACAGACGCTGGGAGAAGGTGCCCCTATGTGTGTCTGAAATACCAGTGAGAGCTGTACATCGTGCTCTGCTCAAACCCATGAGGGCAGGAAACCACCGAGCTGTGCCAAGCACCGGGGTGCTGCAATGGTGGACTTTTGTCATTGTTCCCCAGTTCTGCTTTTGCCTTCCATTTCATATTCACAGAGGTGCTTTGAGAGAGATTCAAAAGATTCAGAGCCTGGAGGGCAGGAAATTGTGTCTGCTTGTCTTTCTGTGCAGTGCCCAGCACAGCTACATCCCAGCCCCAGTGGGTGCCTTTGGGCAGCCCCATAAGACAAACAGCATTTTGGGTTGGGTTGGGTCAGCACTGTTTTGTTCTTCTGCCACTGATGCTGGGGAACGTGTTTGCTTGTGAAAAGACTCCAGTGGTTTTTTGAGGGCTGAATCTCTATTAAATTCAAAATTGGGTCCCAGCCCTCACTCTTACATGGTGGGATGGCCTGAACTATACACGTGGGTATGTTTTTAGCAACTGTTTTATTGGTGGGTTGGCTGCATTTGTCTGGTAGGTGTATGCTCCAGGCATACTGGCAGAAGGTGTTTGGCTGTCCAATTCGGCATCCACAGACTTGTTTGACTGTCACAGGCTGGCAGTATTTCACTGATCTTATTGTTCCTGAAATGCTGTTAGTTTTGGATGCTGAGCTCCTCTTGTATTGGCATATCTCAGAGTGAAAACACTGCTCAAACTAAGTCTCAGGTCTTTTGGTTTTGGTGGGCTCATCCATCCAAGAAACATCTTTTGCCTACGAGGGTTTCCCAGCTGATGTCTACTGGGGAATCCTCTGTGCAACTGGAGTTAGAGAAGTAGCTGAGGAGGCAAGTGTTTCATAGGAGTCCCTTCACCGCAACTCTCAGGCAGGTGACAGCCTCCAAGTCAGCCACCAAGGGGCTGTCCAGCACCTGCATTCTTCCTCACTTGACCAGGTTTGATGGAAAACTTGAGAGGACCAAGCCTGCACTGCCTTCTTCTGGTGGGGAGACATTATTTCTGGCATCTGCTTTTTCACTAGCCAAGACCACAGGCACTTCAGAGGGATTTGTCCTTCCACAGGGTGGCACCTGCCCCTCCAGGGGTTCCTTTTATTCAGTTACAAGGGTCTATATAAAGTGCTGCCAGCTGGAAAGTATTTTGAAGAGATTCCTCCCTGCTCTTCACTAAGGGTCATAAATTCAGCTGGTATTTGAGAGAATCTCAAATGTACTTCCAGGACTGTTTGCTGAGGGCTTTACATCCGCCAGAGGCCCCTTAAAATAAAAGGATTATTGGGAGTCAAGTGTTAGATTACCTGGTGCTTGTTAATTGAACTTCAGAGGCTTTGGCGAGCAACTGGCTGTAGCAGGGAGCTGCACTTTGGCATTAATGGTGTTATATAAATGAATCTAATGTAACCTAGCGTCATGCTTCTGCATCATGTCACATCTCTGGGCTCAGGACAGTGGTGAGTCCAGCTCACAAGCACAGCGGATATGGGGAAAGGCAGGGAGGATGTATGTGGGGAGGAAGCAGGACTGGGAATCAAGGCCTTTGGGGTCTGAGGGAAGAGTGGGTTTTGGTGCTCAGAGCAGGTGACTGGTTCTCAGGCAGCCCAAGTCAAGTTCCTGTCTCCCTTTGGTGGTCTGACCTTGACATCTGATTTTGAGAAGAGTTGAGTTTAATGGAAGCAGTAAATGACAAGACCATCTGAAAATCCCTCTCTCTTCTTCATTGAGGGCTTATTTCACCTAGGCTTGTGAAAAGTTTGAAGATCCTACTCTGACAAATCACAAAAAAAGAGAGCCAAGTACTCTAATCATTGCTGCCATCAGTGCTCACCCACGGAAACCTGAACGGACCACAGCTGTGAAGGCTTCAGGGCAGCAAGACCCGGTGGAAATGAGAAACCTCATCAGCGATGAAAATTTCATCAGCTGGCGCTGTGGAAGCAAGAATCTGGAAGTGCAGAGCAGATGGGCAGCCTGGATTCTTGGAGCCATTGTCCTTCTGCTTGTTATCTGACTCCAGCACAGGGAGGATTTGGAGAATTTATGGGGGCACAAGCAGCGAAGGGTTTCTCGAAATATCCCTGGCTGACGCGTGGTGTGGTGCAGACAGCACTCGCTGGGCACTCAGCAGACGTTTTTGCACAATATTCCCAAGGTCGTGGAAGTGGGGTCCTGCTGAGCACCTGTCTTTTATTGTGTAAGAGAGGGGACCATTTGGGCAGAGTTTGCAGGACTGTGAGCCTGGTAATACCTGAATGTAAATCCGAGGGCTTTGTAAATGTAGTAGTACATTGAAGAATGTCATGTAAGTTCTATCAGGACTTTTCTGAACTGGGCAAATTTCCTCAGAACTAGGCTCCATTGTTTACTGTGTGAATCATCAATTCATGAGATGTTTGTGAAAGAAAGGATAACAGGAAATGGAAGCAGTGGGTGAGTAAGTCTATGCGCTGGGCATGAAAGGCAATGGAAAAAGTACCTGTCTGCACTCAGGGTTGAATAAAGGGGATGATTTGGTTAGAAATTAAAATGTACTGACTTTTCAAAGAACCAAGACTAGGACAACGTAGTGGAAGATTTTGCAAATGAATACCAAAGCACACTCACAAATTGTGTCAGGGTTTGACTAGCTCTTGCCTGGCACACGCTGTCCTCAGCACCTCTCCTTTAAGAAGCAGACAGTTGTCCTTGGGGGGTTTCAGGTGGGTTTCTCCATTTACTGCTCTACCTTTTTCCCTCCCTCTCCACCTGGTCCCACGGTTGGGTTTCTGTTTCCCTAGCGACAGGCTGGGTTACGCCCCAGGCTGTCGGGTCCTATCTCAGAACACGGGACACGTAGGGAGGGGCAGGAGCGGGTCCCGGCCCCTGGAACTGACACTGGTAGCACCTTCAGGGTGTTCCCGGGTCCCGGGGCAGGAGCGGGTCCCGGCCCCTGGCACTGGCACTGGCGGCTCCCTCAGGGTGTTCCCAGGTCCCATCCCTGGCACTGGCACTGGCAGTTCCCTCAGGGTGTTCCCGGGTCCCGGGGCAGGAGCGGATCCCGTCCCCGGCACTGGCACTGGCAGTTCCCTCAGGGGGTTCCCGGGTCCCATCCCTGGCTCTGCCATTGGCAGTTCCCTCAGGGTGTTCCCGGGTCTCATCCTTGGCACTGGCACTGGCAGCTCCCTCAGGGTGTTCCCGGCTCCCATCCCTGGCTCTGGCATTGGCAGTTCCCTCAGGGTGTTCCCGGCTCCCATCCCTGGCTCTGGCATTGGCAGTTCCCTCAGGGTGTTCCCGGCTCCCATCCCTGGCTCTGGCATTGGCAGTTCCCTCAGGGTGTTCCCGGCTCCCATCCCTGGCTCTGGCATTGGCAGTTCCCTCAGGGTGTTCCCGGGGCCCATCCCTGGCACTGGCAGTTCCCTCAGGGTGTTCCCGGGTCCCATCCCTGGCTCTGCCATTGGCAGTTCCCCTCCCGCCCCTCGCGCTGCCCGCCCCGCCCCGCCCCCCGCGCGTGCCGTCCGATGACGCAGCCGCGCCGCGACGTGGGGATTCCGCCGGATTACCCGGCGTGCCCCGCGGCAAAATGGCGGCCTGAGGCGAGAGCGCGGGGCCGGGGCCGGGCGGGGGCAAAGTTTGGGGCGGGCCCGAGGCGGGGCCGAACCGGCGCCGAACCGGCCGCAAAGTCACTGGGAGCCCTGGTAGAGCCGAGCCCGACCGGGTCAGAGCCGGGCTGGGGCTCCGGGGGCTGGGAGCGGGGAGCGCGACCGGCTGGGGACGAAGCCCCGGGCGGGGCCCCCTGCGCTCCTGGGCCTCCGCGGGCTTCGGACGGTGCCCAGCGAGCGGGGTGGGCCTTTCTGCCACGTGTGTGCGAGGAATTGCAGAGTTCCCCGAGGACAGCGGGTTCGGGCGGGTCGCACCGTGGCCGGGGGGGTCAGCAAGGTGGGGCGGGGCCGGGTGCGGGGGGACGGCGAGGGCACAGCCCCGGCCCCAGGGAAGGGACGGGCTCCGTGGGCAAGGGTGGTGGTGCCACTGCCTCGGCCATCAGGGCGTTACGGAGCTCTTCCTGCCGCGGAGAGACCCGTGTCAGGGAGCAGCAGGCACGGGATGGGCAGGCAGAACCTGGTCCAGGCAGGGTGCAGCTGTTTGGGAATGATGGAGAGTTAGGTGGTGTGGGGGATGAGAAAGCTGTGTCTCTGCAGGGAGCCTTGCTGGAGTAGGAGCTGCAAAGCAGAACAAGTCTGGGCCAGCAGCTGTGTTGAAGAGCTGGAGAGTAACCCTGATTCTGGCAGAGGCAGGGTTGGAAGGGAAGAATCAGCATTCCTCTGGTGTCAGACTCGGCGGGGGTTAATGGGAAATTCTCTGCCAGGATGTCTCAGGACATCCTCTCTAGTGCAAGGGATGCTTCCCCCTGTAGAACCACTGTGAAGCCTCTGGGAGCATGGGGAGGCTTTAAAGGAAAAGAGGTGAACAGTAAATGCTGTACTGCTTGTGGCTCTGAGCTTGAGCACTCTGCCTAGAGCAGAGCAAAGGGCTGAGTGCTAACGCACAGATTTTTGGGTGTGCATGAGGTTCCATTGGTAGGATGTGCAAATGATGCACAGATCTGGCAGGGCTGAGAATGACCTGGATCTGAGAGATGCCAGGTGGATCTTGTCCACTGAAAAGAATCATCCATCACAGGTAGATGGTTCTGTGCCAGTGAAAGCTTTTCAGAGCTGTGCACTTCTGTTTTACAGATCCAGAGAAGGAACCGGCATAAAGGGCCCATATAAAACAAAGCCATGAATCCTTACTAAATCTTCAGACAGCAGGTAAGAAATCCAGGAATGAGCTGATGCTGAGTCAGACTGTCCTCCTTTTGTACCACTGCTTGAATTTTTTGAGAGCATGTGAACCACGTAGCTGAAACAGTGGCTCTCTTTGTGGTGTTCTCTGCATCACAGTAGGCTTGTGTTGCTGGGATTGAGAGGCCAGGGGTGTCAGTGAAATGGGAGTGACCCTGAGAAATTCAGCAGGAGCTTCTGGAAAGAAAAGTTCAATTAAAGACGTAAGCCAGTGCTCTTGACATGCCATCTGGGAGAGCAGTCTGAAATGTGCTCTGTCAGTGCAAAAGTAGCCGTGCTACCTGTGTAATTCACAAGGGATCTGCCCAGCCATAATCCAAATGAAATCCTTTCTGGTGATCCTGCTCTTGCAGTAATGGCAATGTCCAAGTTAGGTGGTTCTAGTGCCCCCGTGTTCTGTCAGGTTATTTGTTCCACCACATTGTTTTTCCACACAAATTTTAACTGTTCTGCTGATGGGTGGTGCAGCTGTACCCGAACTCACTGCTGAGATCCAGTTTAGAGGAGCTGTTGTTTGCTACCCAGCAGCTGGTTTTTGATTGTACACGGTCAGACCACCTTGATAACAACTGTCCTAGTGGATCACTGCAGAAAGCACCCATATCCCAGCAGTGCTTTGCATACATGTGGTTTAGCTTCTGGGTGTTAAACCAGCATTTAAGTTACCAGGTCTTAGCTGTGGTACTGAGACAAATTTTTCATTCCTTCCCAGGCACTCAGTGCTCTTGAAATCTCATGAATGCATTTCAGCAGGGCCAGTGGAGTTCCAAAGGACAGCCCGTGGTTATCTTCATCTTTAATATTAACAAGGCATTGGGTCAGGAGGGGATGAGTTACTTGCTAAGACCTGTTGCCTCTTCACTCTCCAAACCAGCTTTCTGAACTAAAGATGACCTTGCGTGCTTTCCCACTCTGTTTCAAGTTGTTTGTTGGCTGCTGCTAAGTCACTTGCTTTGCAGCCAGCAAACCCTCAGCTCTTATCTCTGCCATCCACTCTAAATACAGTCAGGGTATAGCTTGTCAGGGAGATAGGCTGAAGCTTTGAAAAAGGTGCAGTCTTTTGCAAGTCTGCCTGCTTCTTGTCCCAGAGCAGACAAATCAAGTCAGATGGGACAAATGATTTTTGTTTGGCATGCTGGTCTGAATGGTATCAGAGCTGGCTGGGAAAAAGGGCTTGTGGCACCTGGTGTGGCATATAAGGGGTTTTTAAAAAGGTGAAGAGAGCCAAGCTATTTGAAAGTTAGCAAAGAAAGCAAGTTTTAGTAAAATGTAACTGTATTTTTTGGTAGTTGATTTCATGCTTGTGAGTCTTAGAGGTTAATGGTTTTTCTGAAGGTGAGCTCCCTAACCTGTTAAAATGTCTGCCACGTTTCACAGAGAATCCCCTGAAAACTGGATTCTGAGATTTCCATGTGTCACCACATCTACAGTGTAGACCCAAGAAGCAGTTCTGGAGGTTAGGTCCTGACTAATTTTCTGAGTTATGTATTTGTGGGCCTCGCTTCTCCAGCACAGAGTGACAGCAGAGCTCTCTGCCTTATGTCTTGCTGGGAGAAATGCAACATGTAGAGGTCTCAAATGAGCCTGCATGTGATACAGATTGAGGGTAGGACTCCTCTGCTAATAAATGAGGATCTGGCTTGACACCTTTTTGTTTAATCTTCCTCTTTTTACTGGGCTTGTCAGGATCTGGAATTCTCATAATAGAGCAGATTTTCTTGACCATTTGACTTGATTAATGCTTTGAGAGTAAATTTAAGGTCCTGAAACTGGGTATATTCATCTCCTTGCTTGAGGGCTTTTCTTTGGGAAGGTGTCTCCTTTCTGTATGACACCCTGAGCTTTGCTGGCGTTCATGCCAGCTGTGTGCATTTCAGATCACCAGTAACTGGGTAAATAGCATCCTCTCTGAGATTCTTTTACACAGGACTGCAGAGGAACTATGCAAACAGGACAAATGCCTCAGGGCATGAAATCATCCATCCTGTTTCCCTGCCAGTTCCCTTACCTGAGGGCTTTTCCTCAGATCTAGATTGGCTGAGTCTGTAACTGTAGTAGTAAGAATGTTACTTTTTAAAGTTGAAATACCTTTACAGCTCCTTGGAGGAGAAGGGCGGTGCTGTGGTGAGAAAGATACTTAATTTCTACCACAGATTTATTGTGTTCAGATCATTACTGTTCCTTACTCTTCATTCTTTGCTCAGAAAAGATTAACACTAGTCTTACTAGGGATTTGAGGACGAACCCATAAGTGTGTAGATGCTTAGATACTGTGGTGTTGAATGCTTTAGTAAAGCTTGGTGGCAGAGAAATGAAAGGAGTGTTCAAGCTCTCACTTCAAAATGAAGCAGACCGCTGTGTGATCCTTTGTCCTGTGTATTCTGTAGCATGGTGAAGTTGCTGTGAGTGCAAGTCAGGCTCTGCCTTGTTCAAGGCAAGTGGGCACGCTGAGACCTCACCATTTTTGCCTTCCCAGGAACTATTTCCTTGTTTTAGTCACGTCTAACCTTGCCTGAATATTTTTTACTTCAATGACAATTTTCTCTTTTTTGCTTTGTTATTTGTTCCATTCTCAGAAACCATTCTCTTCATTGTCAGGATGTTCACGTATGGTTTTATTCCAAATATACTCAGCCAGAGAGAGCCAAAAGCAGTAGCTTGCAGGATGTTTCGTAGTTGGAATGACATGAGCCAGCCTCTCCGGAGTGTCCTCCTGGGACAAGCTGCTCTTAGGAAGGAAATGGCATGGAAAACCATGTAGGAGTGTGAGAATAGCTTTGCAATGGTTGGAATGCAGTATATAAGCATCACTTGGGTGGGCTCAGTTTTCCTCTGCTTTTCAACAATGCTGGGTGCCAAGCCTGAGGAAGACTGCTGTGCAGGGGTGAAGGAGCTGGAATGTATTCTTCAGTTGAGGTGAATGCAATTCAGTAAAACTGATAGGCATCAAACTGAATAATGATTTTAAAGTATTTTCACATGATGTCTAATCTGTGGAAATTCACTACCACATAATAGCACTGAGGCTAAGAGCTGAGCGGGATTCAGAAAAGATCAAGCACTTAGGAGTGGAAATGTTCAGACTTGCTTTAGTTAAAGAACTTGTTTTAGAAGGTGTATTTTTCAGACCTAATCCAATCTCTTAACAGTTAAAAGTTTCAAGAAATGGCAGTGTGTTCCATAATTGTCCACTGAGGCTTCTTGCTGCAGCTACTAAACCACCTTAATGTATTGGTGTGTGTCAGGGGCAAGGTATTGAATCACTTATGTGCTATGTTAGTTTGCTTGCTGACCTTGCTTTTTGTGGTAACTGCATTAGGGAAAAAAAACCAACAAAACAACAAATCACCAACCAAAGAACAAATCCACAAAGCACTGCAGCTGCTCTGATTACTCCTGGTAGTTGAGGATTTTAAGCTGGTGACGAGCAGGGTCTGTGGAAAGATAGTGCGGTTCCTAGAGGAGGACTGCCTTACTGATAAACAGTGGAGATAGGCAGCTCTTGTCTTTTCATGCTGAGTGGTCAGGCAGAGCACTTGCTGCTTCTTCCCTTTGTTTGTAAGAGGGGAAAGAATGTGTGGAGTTTGGCCTCTCCACGTTGCAGTCTTGTTGTGGACTTTGGTCAGTAAGGTGTCTGAAAGGCAGGGCTTTAAGGCTGAGTTCTGGTATGTTGTAGCATGAGCCTCAATGTACTAATGTCTGTGAAGACCGTTTGTGTCCTGTGCTCATGTCCAGTCTGTTGAGGATCAGGAGAATCATCAGTGCTGCAAGTAGGTATAAATTCAATTTGATGCACAGGCTAATAAAGATAAATGGCAGTGGCATGAAGATATATATAAAAAGCTGTGTGTTTGTAAGGTTCGCCTAAATGCAAGGGGAACTGAAGGAAAGAGTCTGTATTTTCAGAGACAGAAGCACAAGATCCCTGTATGGGCCCTATGGGCTTCTTTGGGAACAACATGTGCTTTAGGGCACATGTCCTTAACTCTTTTGTGGCAGGGCTAACAGCTGAGAATAAACAGTTACTGACTTTCACAGAAGTTTTGCTGTTAAAGTGAAATGATCAGGATTGCAAAGTAAGTTTTCCTGCAAGACTTAGACTGATTTTTAGGCAGACAGTATCTGACCAGCTTCTGGTGGCAAGAGACAACTGGTTTAAATTTTTGATTTCTTAAGGGTTAGTAAATTCAGACCTGGAAGTCTCACAGTGACTTCTATGTCTTTGGTTGAGTTCTGCATTTATATTTTAGCTCTGTGATAAAGCTGGCTTTGGGAGTGTTGTAGGAGTCATAACTGGATCTTCTCACTCTTGTGTTAAAGGCTGAGTTGTCCAGCTGTGTTAATGTAACACTCATGCACAAATGGTTCTGAAATCAAAAGGGACAGATAAGGTAGTCTCTCTAACTATTGAGGAATTACACATAGGCTCCTAAAAAGCCTTAGGCGAGTTTTACTTTATAGCATTTGTTTCAAAAGAATATAAGTTATTTTCCCAAGGTAATAATTAGATAATTGTTGTGGCTGTAAGGTTTTTGACCATGATTTTGGCATATGCTACTCAGAGTAACTGGTTTTGGACCTGCATGTGTCTTACTTCACAAGCTCTCTGCAATTTTCAGAGATGCCTTGCTGCTCTGTCTCCTGCATCAGATTTCTTCCTGCAGCTTTAGTGTTCATTAGTGATGACTCTGCTGCTGCCCAGCAGGAAGATTAAAAATATTCTAGGGAGATGAGTTGAAATCTGGTCTCTCACAATTGAATAGTGATTGCAGTTAAAGCTACTATTCTGGGTTTTTTTCCCTTGAGTATTTTATTTATAATTTTTTTCATTATGGAAAACTCTTTTCCCTTCTCTTTTATCTTTGGGAGATTTGTGCCCAGTGTATTGTATGAAAAGTATTTTCAAATGGGGGACAAAAATGAGAAATGACAGGACATTTGTGCTTAAAATTAAGTTGTTTTAAGTAACCTTTCTTGAGAATGGACTTCAAACTTACATCCTGCCTTTAAGCACATTTATTTTTCTGAGCAGAAAGTGTCGTGTGCACTAAAGTATGCAAAATATCTTTATTTCCCTTTTAAAATTTAAGCATTCCTTACACTACAGTTATGTGAACACTGGGAAATGAAAACTTTTCTCAGAAGGGTTTTCTCAGGTAACTGCATTTTGCTAGAGATACACTCTGTTTTAGATGTCTGTGTAGGCACTCAATCCAATTTCTTCTATGACTGATGTGGAGAGTCATTTTTGGCAAACGTCTCATACCAGTTTGGTTTGATTCCTGAAAGCAAATCACCCTTGCTGGGCTGCAGAATTTTGGTAGTTTCTACTTATAAACATATTCATTTTTTCCATGATTAGACGATGCCTTTCCAAATAGGTCCCTGGTGTATCTGAAATGGCTGTAACAGAATTCAGAGTCGTCAAGGCCCCAGCTGGATGGGGCTGTTACTGTGCAGCTCCAGAGGTGATTTACTGCCTGACTGACAGCTCGCAATATAAACATTAGTCCAAGCATGATCTTGTCCCAAAACCCCGCCTACGCAGGGAGCCAGGAGTCTTCCTGCCACGCGCCATAAATCGTTTATGGTTTGCTCATGCCCGTACATTTGAAAAGCAGCTGTGGAGTGGGGATTAGCAGTTTGCAGAAGGCCCGTGCGGGGCTAAATTAGGGTCTCTTGCTCTGGTGGTGAATACCAGTGTTGGAATAGCAGGAGTGCTTCTCGACAGTGGAAGGCAATTTACTCTGGGAATGGGGGTGGGTACAGGGTATCTGTGGGGGTGCAGCAGCCAGGAGAGAGCCTTGGATTGCAATGCTCCAGTTTGAGCTCTGAAGCCTGATTGATAGCTGCCCAGCACTGTGTGGGATTGAACAAGTCATTGTTAGTTCTGTGGGTTTAACATTTTATCTATATATTTATTATTTCTACGTATTTTACACATATATATAGAGACATGAAATGTAAGCCTACCTCTTCTGTCTCCTAGGAGCCGAAGGATGATAGAGTTTTTCAGTGGTGTTTTTTACAGTGTGAAGAGTGATTTCCCTTTTGCTAGCCCACGGTAGCAGAATCAAATTATATGCAAGGCCATTTGAGGCTTCACAACTAATTTTAAGCTTTTATAAGAAGTTTTACTGTGCCACTTGGATTTATTACAGCTTTGCAACTTCAGCTCCCAAAGGAAAACTATTTTTGTGCTGGCTGCGATAATTTAAATTACCTCCTGCAGCTTCTAATGACTAACTCGTGTTTATGGTGAAAGCTTCCATTTATCCAAACCCTGAAAGCACAATCTGTTTGGTAATGGAACTCTTAATGTATTGATGCTTTATATCAATGGCAAGTACATCGCAGCCTCATACCTACATTGGTACCTTTAAGTCTTCCTGTAATAAAGAGAATATGCAGGTTTTGCTGTACAGATGGCACTAGACAGTACAGTTCAGAGATGTGTGTGCTGGCTGAAGGACCAGCTGCTGAGTAAAGCAGACATGAGTAGATAATTTCCAGCTGGGTTGGTTACTCATTAACAAATCCTTTCTTGGGTGGGTTGGGTAAGAATCCAGGTGGAATGTGTCAGCAGGGTGTCCCCTCTAGATGCATCAGCTGAATGCGAGTGCTTCCAGACTGTGCCATGAGCATCCGTGGGACCACGGGCAGAGGCAGTGGGCTCTGGGTAAAGCAGGTGATTGTTTCCAATACGACACAATTAGGAGACTTCTTACTGTTTTATTGAAGCTTCTGCATGGGCTTCTCTCTCAAATGAGACCATGTTCCTGGAGCTTTCTGCTGTGCTCGCTTCTGTTGGAGGTTTGGGGAGAGTAGCTGCAAGGGCTGATCCTAGGCTTATTTTTCTTACTGCTTTTGGTGAAAGGCTCCATCTGCTGAGATGGAGGCCAGATAGCACCAAATATATTTGTGGCTGTTTGTGTGGGCATTTTGAGATTTGGAAGGCACTTTGCTAATGAGCCGTAGGTCATTTCATGTCAGATTGGCTGAGTTTCCATTGAGCTGGTTCTTTGTTGCGGCAATGCATAAGGACTGCGTATGTTTGGGGATCCCTATTACCTATCTCAGATGGAGAGGGCTTTCCTCCTCTTTGCTACCTCCTCTCTCCCCACAGGAAAAAAATCATCACCTGGAGAGCTGTTAACCTCCAGATTGAATGGGATGTTTTGCTGTTACTTATGTAGACCTCTCAGATGGATACAGAGGTTAGAGAGGGGTGTGGATATGTGATCGTGTTTTGAGCTTTCCCTCCTTCTCCGTGTTTTTGGTACTGAAGCTGGAATTCACCCTTCCCTTTCCCTGGGAGCTGATGTGAAGGAATTGCTGTCACCCAGAGCAAAGCTCAATCCGCTCAATGCCTCGAGGCCCTGCCTTTCCGGGTTAGGACTTTGCCTGACTTCTGCTGGCAACAGTTTGTTTATGAGCTTTTGTTATGTGACTCTTGTGGTGTGGGTCTGAGGGGTCCTACTGTTCAGGGCAATGGAAATCAACTCAGCCAGGATAGGGAAGGGGAGGAATAGAGCTAGTACAGTTAACTCATCCCCCCCCGCCTCCCTCCTTTCTTCCCTGTTTCCTCACCTGCCCAGCTGTGTAGTAGGTTAGCAGTACGTGTCTGTTCTTATTCTTATGAAAGTAGACTTTGTTCTCTGAAGACTGCTAATCATGCCCCATGGGGGTGTAATCAGTTATAAGGTATTTAATACAGTGCAGGCGGGAACAGGCTGCCTGGCCGGGCTGGCAGATTGCAACACTACAATTATAAAGGGCCCCTTTCCCCCACTCACCCACCCACCGGTGGCAGGATGAGGGTACCTTGAAACAGTGTTGAGTCTATGAAAAGTAAAGACGTAGTGGGGGAAGGGAGAGGAGAGGCTGTAGAGGCAGCTCCTATTCTGGGAAACAGGCAGACCTACATTCTGTGAGAGCTGCAGCCATTGCAGGTTGCACTGTTGAGACTTGTGGAGTTCGGGTGCTGTCACCATGGAAAGGATTGCACAGGGATGGCCCTTGGCAATGTGTAGAACAGCAGGGGCTTCCATCCTGTCTAAAATGGGTTTTCTTTTGGTGGCTAGGCTTGGAGAGGTGTGGAGTAGTTACAAGGGGAGAAGCCCATTCTCCTGCATGCAGTGATTTAGACACCTAATCTGTAAATCCTGCCAGGCTTCTATTTATATCTTTGGATATAAATCTATTGGTAAATTTGGCCTTCCATGCCTCATTCTTCCAAGTACTGGAGATACTGCAGCTTATGCAGGGAACAGGTAGCCTGAGGCCTTGAATTTCAACAGGCATGAGAAAGTCTGCTGGACCTCGGTCTGGTCTGGTCTTGTTACTTAATATCAGATCATTTCCCTCTGTGAGGGCATTGAAATGCACATGTGGGGTGTGGAGCAGCTGGGCCGCAAGCCTTATAAATCATTCCTGCTCCTGCTAGATGCATGGGTATGTCTCTGGAGCTTATGGCTACATTGACCTTTCCCCTTTGAGGTTCCCTAGAGGTTACAGTGTTTCAGCCCTTAATTGGTTCTCTGTGAATTTCCTGACACTGTTTTGCATCTGTTACATTGAAGTCAGCTATATTCCTGCTGCAGTGCTCTTGAGAGTGCTGGTTTTCCTGTTTGGTGCTGAGAGAGCACTGGCTATTGAGTCTCGGAGTTAGTCCTTAGCACTGGGATGGATTTTTAAGGTTTTCAGGAGTGGGTTGTTTAGTTGTGTTGTACAGAGTAAGTGCAGATTCACAGTGTGGGGAGTTCACAATATAGTCTTGAGAATTCTGCTGACAGTTTCACATCTGAGGCATCCTTCAGAGTAACTTCATATTTGAGAATGCGAATTCTTTGGAAAGCTTTAGGATTTCTAGGAGTGTCTCATGAAGGAGGAATAATGTTTTTTTCTGACTAGAGCACAGAGACTCTTTGCAGCTCTAAAATTATGAGGTTCTGAGATAAGAGGTTGCCTGATGTCTTGGATATTTGTACATTAAGTTTTTCTTCACTTGATCCCTGAAATGACCTGGTGTCAGTGCTGTAGTGGAGGAATGTTGTACAGTGCAGGTCAAATCGGTGTATGTGGGCAGTGTAGACAAGCATTTACAGAAGGATTTTGGGGTACTGAGGAAGTGCCTCCATCCCAGAAAAGCTACTTGACTTAAGGAAGGATGGTTTTCTAGGGGTAGAAAAAGACCTAGATCCTTTCAAGCATCCCTGTTGCCCAAAGTCAACTTCTTATTCAGCCCTGCCTCCTCAGCTCAAGAGGTCTCAGTGTTATGTTTGTCCCTTGTCTTATAGGACAAGTCAGGGAAATTCCCTTCCCAGCCTAGTGCACAGAGCTGTTCCTGCCCTGGACTGTGGCTACTTTCCAGCGCGGGTGGCAGCACGTCTCTCTGTGGCTTGCATGCCCAATTGAGAGCTCTCCTGCCTTGCTCTGTTTATCTTGTCCCATTGGCTCAAGAAATTGCCTGGAGAACTTGACCCTCACACAAATGAATTCGGGGCTGAAGCCGTCCTTGAGGTCCTGACAGTGGCCGTGCAGGCAGCGTGGGGAGGGAGCATGGTGGGTGTCAGCAGGGTGGGTGTGTGGGCTTGCTACTTGTTTTCCTTCTCTGCCTGGTGAGGAATGCAATGTGTTTGCCTTCCTTGGCCTGTGGTTGCAGCCGCATTCCTGCAGTGGGAGTCAGCACGGCGGCGGGCGGCGTGCTGTTCATGCCCCGTGGCTACATGCTTTCAGCTCCACATCAAAGGTGTGTTTAGTGTGTAGCTTGTGCCATTCCTGGCCACACCTGGTGGCCTGCAGGCATGCAGGAGGTGGAGTCTGGCTGTGTTTGCAGATGGCATTCAGGGTTCAGACTTCTTGCTTGTGGAAAGGCTGGAGCTGAATCCATGCTAAACAACCCCAGGAATGCACCGGGAGAGCTGAGCGGCACAGTCACTCCAGGGGCATGTCCTAGCAGCAATGTTTCCTTTATAGCTGCAGCAAAATAACTCATGCCTGCTTCTCCAAAGGAACTGACTGTTTGCTTGGGTGTGTTGTACGGTTTAATTTACACTGATAAGGCCAATTAAGGTTGGCTGGTCCCCCCTGCAGCCTGTGTGCTCTTGGCAATCAGTAGATGATTGAGTGGTTCGTGCTATGCAGCTCTGCTCAGTACACGAGATGTCTGCCTGGAGTTGGAATGGCTCTGGGATTTAACCCGGGCAGGAGTGCTTCCCCCAGTTGGTGGGTACATGTTCTGTTCCAACTTGTTCTGGAAAATCTTTCTTTTTCTAGCTGGTACCCCAGAGCTGAGGACAGGGAGTTTGCTGAAGGATGGCAGATCAGGATGGAGCTGTTATTTTGGTATCGTTGACATGATATCTGTTTTGAGATAGTCACTGGTTTGCTGTGTACCCATCATGCAAACTATCCTTGTCCTCTCTACAACTCTTTCATTTGCCTGGCACAGGGAAACGTGATCCTGTTTGGTAGTGTCATTATGGGCAGCCCATAGGCAAGGCTTGTGGAAGTAACAGCAGACATCTTCTGTGTTCTGGGTAAGCCCTGGGCTGTTCATTACCCCATTTGCTTGGATCTTTTGCAGTTTCCCTTTTGGCAATTTCTAGTAGCCTGGAATTCTGTGACCTACCAGTCATTCCTGATTAAAGTTAGTCTTCTGCAGAAGACCTCCTAACTGCCATCCTTAGATAGTAGCAGGAATGAAAGAATTTGCTCTCAGAACTTCTCTGGCTTTATAGCTTAGTTTTTGCTTTTTAGACTCACCACGTGAGTCACTGCAGAGCTCACCATAAAGAAGTCCTGCCACCCTCTCCAGAAGGCTGTGTCACTTTCAAAGCAGGATCTCAGTGATAGGTGTTTAAGGGAATGTTTCTTGTTCCAACGCTCTTAGCATTGTGAAACAGTTGGAAATTATTCACATTGGGCTCTCTTCTCTTTTGGTTTCATGTAAACTGTGCATTTCATTTCAAACTAGCTGCCATATGTGACTGTTAGGGCCTGGATGCTGAGTGAGTATGTTGCCTGAATCTTCGTTTTCCTTCCTCTGTACTGTAGACTGGACAATATGCCCTGCAGCAGCAGGAGGTAGTAGCAAAATATAAGTAAGTCTAAAATTGAGTTGTGTGGCAGATTACTGATGCTTGCTGATTTAAGTGTGTATAATCATTGCCATACTGCCTGTTTCAGCTTTGTCATGCGATACGGGCTGTGGCTGCAGAGATGGAGGTCTTGTTTTGGATTACATACTGCTTCTGCTGACACTTTCCAGTTGCCCAGAAAGGAGCGAGGGAATAAGAATGAAATAGATGTGACATTGGCCAAGGAGGAAGTACAGCTGATTATTGGTCTTTTTCCATCCTGTCAGTGAGTTTTAATGTGTTGTGGACATTAAGTCACTATGTCCTTGTTTGGCTTCCCTGCTCTGGACTTCAAGGATAGGAATCCAGGCCTCTGTGCTCCTGTATGCTCCTGTATGTGTTCCTCTGGCTAGAGCTGTAACCCTCCCAAGTAGCTAGATCTCCCCCTGGTGGAATAGAGAGCAGAAGGCACTGCTACGGCTGGGCGGTAAAATTGGGAATTGGTGTGATCCTGGGCACCTTGAGCCGGCAGCAGATGTGCTGTTTGTCCAGTTGAGACATTCCTTAGTCCAGAGTCACAGGCTCGGCAGAGCCGTGCTCGTGCAGCTGCATGAGCTGAAGGCGTGAGTGAACAGCTCACTACTGAGCAAACACCTTGTCCGTGCAGCATCTGCCTGGCTACGTGCTGGCATTCCTCCATGGTCTTTGCCTTACATTAGCAGTGAGCTGCTGGCTCTCTGGGTTCTTGTCTCACACTTGACAAAAAAAGGTATCTGGAATGGGGTGGATTGCTTTCTTTAAGATATCTGGGGGTTATTAATCCTTATTTAAGATATCTGGGGTTTATAGGGCCCCTTTGAGGATAGGTGCTTTCACTTGTAGCTCAACTGTTTCTCATTCGCTGCTAGCTCTCTGAAGAGCTGCATAGGGTTTACTTACAGGGGATCTACAGGAGGGAGCCCTGTGTAGGGGAGGAGCTTATCTGTTTAGAATTACTAAGAAGGAGTGGTTTTCTTTAATCTTAGAATAATAAATGGACTTATGCTATCCCAAAAGACAACAGTGGTAAAGGCATTTCAGCTTTACAAGAGCAATGCCAGGCAGGAGATGTGAAGTAGACTGGAGAAGCTGACCTTGTGGTAAAACTGAAGTGATGGGCCTTTGCTGCAATTGCCCCTTGAGACAATTGATGCTGGTAATTAGCTCCAGCTGAAGAACAGCAATGGTGATATATGTGGAGGGAGGTAGTTAATGGGAACTCTCTCTGACTCATCTGCCACAAAGAGAAGTTGTGTCTGAGGGAAGAGCTGCAGCCCAGCTTGGTCACAAGTGGGGAATCTGTGGTTATCCCCCTCCGAGGGAGGAAGGTGAACCTAGGAGGTACAATACAGTATGTACAGAAGGACAAGCAGGCAGCCCATGACTGCTGGTGACAGGCAGCCTCCCTGTGCAGGGCAGGGGGTGGAGGTGTGAGTCCCCTCTGCTGTGGCTGGGATCCTGCTGTTAAAAGGAATGACTGGAGCCCAGGGGAACAGGGAGAGAGGAGCCGTAGTCAGTTGCGTGCTTTACACAGGTCATCAGTGAAAGATAGATGGGTGGATCTGTTTGTTTTTCCTAAGCTGGATTAAGCCATGTTATATTTCTGTGACTGAACTCAGAATGAAATCTCTCAGTAATTCAGTGGTGCTGAAGACTAAGAGAATCATTAAAAAAACCCAACCAAACCCAAAAAAACCAAACAAACTGAGGCAGATTAACTACAGGACCACACCACAAAAAAGAGAAAAGATGCTCCAGGGTTACATGCTGCATCAGGAACCATGCTGCTGTATTGTTGACAGAGTTGAGACAAGTTTTGTGCCTGTTCCTGCCTGTGGCTCAGGATCTGCTAGGCCAAAAGCATGGATTTGAAAGCAATCTCCTTGTTCTGCCTTCGTGGCCTGTTGAGATGACTACTGCCAGTGTGTACAGGAGTGGATGCTCTAACACTCAGCATTGTGCCTGGATACAGAGGCTGAGTGAAGGCAATCAGGAATACTTGTTTTAGCCTCCAAAGTAGGCAGTGGCTGTGGGCAGGGTTACGTGGGAGATCTCTGTGCCTGGTAGGAATCCTGCTTTGCAAAGGAGTCGGTAGCAACACCACTAGTAACCTCTGGAAAGAGAAAGGGCCAGGATATAATCAGCTTTGGGAAAGGGCTGTGATGACCCCTTTTCTCTTTTATCCTTTTGGCTGGATAGTTTTACTCCTCAAACACCACTGTGCATCTCTCAGTGCTGCTCTGCTTTTCCCTGCCAGCTTTCAGCAAGTTACTGCTTATTGTAGGTGATGTGAGGTTCAGGCAGCTTGGTTGAAAGCACCCCACTGCTATCCTCACACAACACTGGTGTCACTAGTTCTACTTCAGCTGACTGCTGTATGTATTCAGTGCCATAGAGATCATAAAATATTTCTGTGCTAAATTTTCTCTGATGAATAGCACAGAGGATGTCTTGAGTTCCCATGGCAATGCTTCTGAATGTGCTTCTGTCACCAAAGAAAGAGGGACTTCCAGATGATGAAGATTTGAGGATTTTGTCTGAGAAAGGGGATGGTGGTAATGCTGCATATTATTTGTTTGCCTGCCTTTGGATGTGCCTCTGCCTGATAGATAATCTGGAAAAAGAGGAAGCTGACATTTGGCTAATGGCAGAGATGGCCTGTGTCATGCAAACTACAGCTGGACCCCTGGACATGCTTAACTGTTCAGCTACAGATGCAGCTGCACAATCACCCAACAGTTAAGCCTGTGCCATTCTCTGCCTCTCATATCTGACCATCTGCTAGGGAAAAGCTAATTAAACCAAAACAATTCTTGCTGGGATTAAACCCCAGCAGCAGAAAAAAATTGAGTATAGTACAAATATTGTTCTACTACTGGATCAGGGCTGCTGCTTTATTTGTTCTTATAAAGAATTGCAGCTATTCAACTCAATTGCTGTCAGGTAGGTGTTTAGCTCATGCACACTTTCCTTTCTCTTTTCTATCCCAGATCATTCTTGTTTTAGGTGCAAGAAATAAGACTGTCTTGCTGATTTTTTTTTTTCAGTTCTTATGACAGCTGAGTCTGTTTTTCTTCAACTTGTGACTTAATGTAAAACCAGTGTAGAAAACTGGGTTTTTTTTGTCCTAGTGCCTCAATTCCTCTACTTCTGGAATGGAAATTGTTCCTACCTTCTTTGCATGTATTTATGGTGACAGTGAATCCTAGACTTGGTGTGGGGCCACATAACTTTATAGTTGCACCAGTGTGAATCTGAGTCTTAATACCAGACAGTTTATTGCAAAAATATACTGCAGCCCTTTGAGAATAGAAGTTTAAATCTTATAAAACAAAAATTGTGTAAGTGTGGTTCCCTTAGCAGCTGAACTCTTGTGTATCTACAGTCTTTTATGCCATGTCATCTGGGCTTCAAAACAGCTTTCAAAAAAAAAAAAAGAAAAAAAAAAGAAAAGAACTTACAACTCAGGTTGATTTCAGAGCTGCTCTGTGTACTCAAGTGACAGTTCTCCACTTTATTCAAAGTCATGGCACCATTTAGTTTCTGAAGGCCAATGAGGGATTTAGTTCTCTGCAAGGGGCTCTGAGAGGATTCTTGATGATGTCTTTCTGTGCTAAACTTGGAAAATTTGCACTGAAGAGGAAGTTAGTTCTACACATAGTAGCTCAGAGGCAGCAGTAGGAGGTGGCCCTGAGGAGAGAGAAGTGGTTGTGTTGCTGGTATGGATGTGAGAAAGCCTGGTAAGCTCGAAGAGACACAATTGAAAAAGTGGCTAGGAATGAAAGAGTGCCAAGAGAATGAAGATAAATTTAATCTTGGTATCCAGGAGGAAAAGTTCGAATAGTTTTTAATAAGGAATTGACTAATTTTAGAATTGTTGAAATTCAATTTTGACAGAATGTTTCCTGGGGAAACACTGTGGGAACTGAGGAGATGAGAGGTGATGTTAGAGTGTGGGTTTGTAGCATATTAGGTCTGTGACCTAGGAGTTGGTTTGTGCCTGTGCCTGCCCCACAGTTAGCAGGAGAGCATATGCTGGTAGAAGAGGGTCAGTAGTGAGACCGTGCCTGGGGGCAGTTAGATAACTGCTCTAACTCCACACTCCAGCTGGCTCAGATAAACTGTTGGTGAGCCATACCCTTAGGAATGGGCAAGTGGGGAACATTGTCTTCCCAGAATTGCTCCAGGGATGTTGGACATCAGCAAGCAAAAGCTGTGTGGGAGTATGGAAAACAGTGTACAGTGTGAGTATTTCTGATCACCTTTTCCGTTTTGCTTGGGGAAAGTAGAGAAAATATTAAGCTGCACTGGTTTGAGCATTGTTACAGTGTTTATTTGGATTAATAAATTTTTCAGGACATATAAATGTCAATACCTTTAGTGTGTTAATATACCTTGTATAGTGTAGTTAGCTTATTTAGATTGTGAGAGAGGCCACACTGTTGTGGGTTTGGGCTTTTTTTTTTGAAGAAAAAACCCCAAACCAAACCCAAAACCAACAAAACCTTTGGAAGGAGAAAAGTGCAAAAAAGGGTTAATGTCAATATCAGTAAGGATTTTGCCATTGCAGGGAAGTTGTACTGATTTAACTTAATCAGATTAGAGACAGCTGTGATTATATTAGTGCAGCATTCCTGTATAGGCATCCTTAATTTAGTTTGTGTCTTGTGTCTATCTATTTAACTTAAGTTGTTTCAATGTAAAGTGCTCTTAAACTGAATTAAGAACATTTGCCCAGGAGCGTTATACTGCTTTATATTATTTTCTAAGTCAATTTAATTTAGTACAGTGTATATGCAGACAAGACCTTGGGGAAAAAGCTGATCCTTTTTATTACTTGCTGAACAGTCTGTCATGTTTGGCTGCAGCCATGTGATCATGGAATGAAAGAGCCTGTTGTGGTGCATGTGGGTGGAGGATGGGCAAACTGATCATTGTGAGCCTTTGTACGACTTGGTCATTCTTAGCTGTGGTGTTCAATTAACGTAGGTTGATCCTCCTTGTAAATGAGGCCTTTTCCTGTCTAGAGCAGATGTGAGACCCCTGTAATGTTAAGATTTGTCCTCTGCCTACCAATAAAAGTGTCTGCAATGTGGTTAGTGTCCTGTCTGTTCAGTCAGCAAAAGCAACATCTTAAAACCTGGCACAAATGTTTACTGTTTGAAAAAAATCAGATGGCTGAGCAGGTTTGAGCTGAATTTTGTTACTTTTCTTTGTACATAGCTTGAAATAAACGTCACCCAATTTTGATACTGTTTCCTTCCTGGGATGTGTCTCCCAACAGTATGTGCCACCTGCTATATGTGGTGACTTACACACATACAGAATTTATGGCCAAGGAATAAGTAAGTACTGCAGATGTCAGTTCTCTTTCTGGTTGAAAAGGATAAATCTAGTCAATACATCTTATGTTCTGCTTGCTGGTAAAGGCTCTGTGGGAACAAAACTGGCATGTGAATTACTCTGCAAGCGTGGTTGTAGTGATAACGTTTCAGAATAAAGCTGACTGCTGTAAAGAGCTATTTTATTTTTTGAATTTGTTTTTGTTAGCACCTGCAAGCATTAGAGCTGGGCTTAGCGCCTCCTCAGCATTGCAGATGCTCTGTAGGCTAGGTCACTGTAGCAACTTGTCCATCTGTCCCCTGTAAATAATGCAAATAATGTGCTCTGCTCCATTGTCCCACTGTGTAGATAGTGCATAGTGTGTCAGCCATCTGTGCATCACTGAGAGTCTCGGACAGAGGGCATGTTTTGGGGAGTGGATTGTGGCAAGTGTATCGTGGAATGCTCCAGCAATGGAGCATTCTGTGACATTGCTGTGTCTGTGCTAGAGGGGCAGCTCAGTGACATTCAGTTCCTGGCACTGAAGAGATGGAGTTTGCTGTTTGCCCAGAACTTCTGAACCAAAGCTTGAAACAAGAGGACTGCTGATATTAATTGCTGGGGCTTATGTGAGACTCAGGGAATACTTACAGGGGCTGAGAGTCTGCCTTTCTGTAGTTGAAAAATTTAAGCTGCTTCTACCTTGTCCTAATTAAATGCCTTTTGATTGTATGCTCTAGGAAGGTAATGTATGATTTTCCCCCACTTCTTCCCTTCCTACACAGCACAGGATATGACAGAGATCTGGGAAAGGAATTCCTGCATGATGATTTTCTACAGAAATCTCCCTCTTCCACTTCTCTTCAAATGGTTGCTTGTGGTAGCCATTCCCTTGCTTGTGTTGAAGAACATTCTTTCTTTCACGTGAAGAAGTATCAGCTTTATTCAGATACATGTTGGAGAAAGTTTAAGGCCTTGACTCCCAAATTTCTTTCACATGAAGTATCAGCTTTATTCAGATACATGTTGTTAGAGTATCAAGATTTGCTTTTTCCAGCTGGGTCCAGACACTTCCAGAAACTTTGAGAGTTCTCCTAATCTCCATGAGTTTTTATCTAATGTTCTGGTATTTCTCTAAATTTCTGAGCAATATACTCCAGAAGTCTTCTCATGGGAGATCTTAAAAGAACAGGTAAGAAGACAGAGTGAGGAAGGACATGAAACCCAGGGTGCTGAGATGAAGGGACTTTGAAAGTTTGTAGCCTAAACTACCTTGTGAGAGTTGGAAGGATCACTGAACAAACTAAACATGCTTCTGGTGTGTCAGCAGTTCTGAATGAGAAGCTGTCATTAGCCCTTGATGTAGTCTGTGCTAAAGGTGGTTTGGTAAATGACCTTTTGCTGAGCTGGCTCTTGTGCCATTTCAGGTGTAGCCATTAATGGTGGTTCTATGCTTTGTATGTATTAAAAAGCTGGTGCTCATTTCCTGGTCAAAATCTCCCCTGGGTATTTTTATTCTCCATTAACATTCCTTCTGGGGATTGAATTCTGGTCCTTTGCTTCCTGTCCTGTTCCTGTTCAGATGTTAATCAGCTGTTGCATTCTATTCCAGTTACATGTTAGTGATGCTAGCATTTCTTGGTCAATGTTGACCAGTCCTGGCTTCTATAAAAGAATTAGGGAAGCTAAGCTACTCTTGACACAGCAGAGAGTAGATAATAAAATGCACATTTAAGGGCGTGGAGTGCAACTGAATTATGGGACTGAGATCTTTGTATTGTGGAAGGAGAGAGCAGGACTGTAAGAAAAGTGTGATTCTGATATTTTTAAGAGAATTCTGCATGGTGCAGTGGATGTGACTGATACATGATATGTCCTGTGGTATTTCCATTCAACAGGAACTATGTATGACTGGAGTCCAGGGGCTTCATTTTCTTTGGAAATGTGTTAGGTGTTAAGTAGGGCTTGTTACATGGACTGTTGTTCAACAGCTAGCCTGATCCCTTTTTCTTGATAGCTTTTGGAATTGTTCCCATGCAGGGAACAGAGGTTTCTGCCTAAGTCAAGGTTAATTGGTATGGAAAAGCAGGAATGAGCAATAATCCTCCTGAAATTCTATTTTAATCCAAGAGTCCCTATAATGCTATTACTCAGATCTGAATCGTGAGCATTAACATACAAGCAGAACTGAGATGTGAGTCTGCATTGGAGCTGTCATCCTTTTATTTTAAAAATGAGCTTCAACATAGCCAGCAGTAGAAGGGATCTGAGCATTCTTTTGAGATGCCTTCTCTGAATGAAAAGATCTCTCTCATTAAATGTTAAAGGGCCCTTTAATAACCTTGCAGTCCTTTTCTATTGTGCTTGGCACCAGCAGTCTACAGGTGCTGTTTTTAATTTCACACAGCTTGTTTTTGTGTCCTGGACAAGCATCCCTTGGTGCAGTTATTGCATTGTCCATCTCCCTGGTTAGTTGTCTTGGTCAGGCTTTCTGCAGCAGCTTCTCAGGTAGTCTGGCTTGGGACTTCTGAAATGTAAGGTTTCCTCTATCCATAAGCACAGGAAGGCAACTAGACAAAACTCTTGTGTTTGCTTTTCATGAAGTTAGTCAGGAAATATTGATACCTCCTAAAGCAGGATGTGCCAATATCCTGTATTGGATATGCATGCAAAATATAGGTTGGCCCACAGAGAGCAATATTCCAGATTAACTGTGGTGATCAGATCTATGTCACAGGACATTTGGTTTTGTTACTTGTAGGTATTGTACCTGCAAGTTTTTGGAGTGTGCTGACACTGTTAGCCACAAAAAAATCTTTCTGTAGTGTTGCATTAGAAACAAATGTGACTGTGATTGTGTTATGGAATGTATTTTTTCATTAATACAATTTTATCTTTCTGAATAAACAGCAGTGCTAAAGAAATGCTGCTGTTAAGAGGAAAAAGCTGGAAAGGTGATACAGTACCTGAAATAAGAAACTGTATCTGCATCATAATCACTGTATTTCTCTTGAGGAAGGGACCCTGCTGGCCCTCAGCAGTGGTAAGAAGGCTGTTTTATAAGGTCAGAAAAGGCAACACAGGAGAAGGTGATGATGAGGAAACGCCTGCAAGTCCTCTGCCTCTTTGCAGGGAGTGTTCAGCTGCTGCAACTACAAGCAGGCAGAAGTTGTGTGCATCTTAGAACCCAAGTGTTGGCTACCTCAGGCCTCAAGGGACTTGCCAAATATGAGGAAGACACTAGGTGCCTATAAATGTTGCCTTTTTTATTTCTTCTGTTCTTTCCCTTTTTGTCCAAAGCATTCCTGTTTGAACCTTCCTTTCTCTGCTAGGGACCTCTTTCTTGTTACTGGAGATAAAGCAATGCTCATGGGTGGTGGTGTGGTTTTGTATGCATGCCAAGTGGCTGTTTATTCTGTAGAAGGCCCACAGAACTGTCTTAAGCAATTCAGTGTGAGATGACATCTATTTGTGGTGTGTGGTAAAGGTTTTGGCTTTCTCAGATCACACAGAGAACAGAGCTACCCTGCAAGTGGATTTCACACTGAGGGGTGCTCCCTGGCAAAGTCAGCTAGAGTCAAGCCTGTGTGCTGCCTGTGCAGCTGCACCCTGTCACAGTGTTGTGGTTAATCCCAGCTGGCAGCCAAGCACCACACAGGCACTTGGTCATTCTCCCCTCTGCTCCCAGGGGGATGAGGATAGAACTGGAAAAAAGTAAAACTTGTGGGTTGGGATTAGAGCTGTTTAATAATTTAAATAAAGTAAAATATAGTAACAATTGTAATGGAGAGAGGGGACTAAAACCCAAGAAAAACAAGGGATGCACGATGCAGTTGGTCACCACCCACTGAGCAATGCCCAAGCAGCAGTTGGCCCTTCCCAGCAACTCCCCCCAGTTTATGTACTGAGCATGGTGCCATTAAGTATGGAATATTCTGTTGCTTCTTTTGAGTCAGCTGTCCTGACTGTGCTCCCTCTGAGCTTGGTCAGCTGTCATGACTATGCTTTCTCCCAGCTTCTCATGCACCTTGTCACTGGAACAAGAAACTGAAAATTCCTTGAGTTAGAGTAAGCACTGCATAGTAACAGCTAAACCATCAGTGTGTTAACAACATCATTCTCATCCCAAATCCAAACCACATAACTGTACCAGTTACCAGAAAGAAAATTAACTCTGTCCCATCTGTAACCAGGACATGGTGTCCCTCTGAAGAAAGAGTTTGTGTGTTTTGTCAGTGTGAGCCTTGTGGCCCTTAGTAAGCCATTCCAGTGAAGCTGTCAGTGACCTAAGAAATCCTACTGGAACAACAGTGGGTAATAGCTAGAAGACAATAGACTTGCTACTGCAGGTGATAGACTGGTAGAAAGATGACTGTAAATGCTAAGGAGAATTATTGATGAGAGGTGGAAAGGATGGATAAAAAGAACTAGGAGTTTTAGTTTCCTCTTGTATTACAGTGCTAATTGAAATAGCTGAAGAGCTGCCTTCTGCTGTAGCTCCAGGCTAAAATTGAGCTTCTGCAGGGTAGTCTTAATGTGGACTTGACAGCAAGCTCCTTCAGAGAGAGACTTGTGAATAGTGTGATGAGCAGAATTAGTGCCTTCTTCTATTTCTGGATATTACCTATATCCAGTTCTGCTTTGGAGCAGAAGGTCCATCTGTTCTGCAGAGAGTATCTGCTCCTCTCTGAACAGAGGTGTGGTGAATCGAACCACCTCGGGATTCTCACTCTGTGGCAGCAAGAGATGCTCAGTTATTGTAGATGAGGAGGCCTTTGCTGTGCTGTTCACTGCAGGGATGTCTGCAAAACAAAATTAGGTTTGTGTGGAAGAGTGGTTGGAGCAGAATGACAGCAATTGGATTCTGGATGGTGGACAGGAATGCAGGTGGGGAAGCAGGGACCCCTGGAGCTATGTAGAAAAACCAGCTGCCTTTCCATGGTCAGTTACTGGTCTGCACAGGCATCCTGCTTGGTGGAGAGATGGTTAAAAGACCTGTGCTTTCTGGGATGCAGTGAAGACTTGGAGCTTTTACAGTGAAGGCATTTTACCTGGCATTAGATAGTGGTCTGATGGTGCAGCAGTTTGCTGTTGACTTCTGCCCTGTCACCTGGCTATGGGTTGCTCTGAGCATGCCTGGTTGTTTCCATGTTTTGTGCTGATAGGTGACTGACACCAAGTTTCCTTTCTCATGTTTCAGGAGCTGTTGGCCAGATGCTGCTGAATACTTACAGGAGAAAGCTGATTCGGAGACAAACGACCAGAAATGTTTGGACACGTCGTCACTTTGGATCTGTAAGTCCTTGTTTGAGGGAAAGTTGCCTGGCAGCCCTGTGAGTTTTTAACTATCTATGGAAATTCTCAGATCATGAGGGTAGATTTCAAATCCTGTATCTTTTCCAGGTAAGTGGGGATGAGATGGCAGGTAGCATAGTTGCTGCCTCTAGGGTAGGAAGCAGGAGAGTTCTGTTTGAGCCTGAGGAACAGTGTGCTGGGAGACAGGGAGGCCTTTGGCATGTTTGTTCTGAGCACAGCTGCAGTGGAAACATGCATGGACCCATGGGTGCAGCTGTTCCTGGAAACCTCTGTCTGTCTGCCATGTGGCTGGTGGTTACGCCGTGATGCTGAACCAGCTTCTGCTGGGAGTTGATGGAAAGCAGATTCAAGCTATACTGGTCTGATCCTTCCTGGAGGTGCATTTTCTCCCTTTCTTTCTCCTGTCATAATTTGCAGTTTGCCCCACAGAGCAGTTCCACTGCTGTGAAGCTGTTTTTCTGTGTGCTAGTTGAGACCCGACTCCAGCATTGTAGCAAGGAAAGTGGCCAGACAGCTTGTTGGGGCAGGGCCAGAACTTCAATTTGTTTTGGCAGAACTTGATTTTGCATGGTTCTGGTTGCCTGCTTGTTCCTTTCACCTTCAGTCTGACTCTCCCTGCATGTGTATAGCTGCTCCACACCCTGCCTCCTGTCCCACCTCCCAGGGCTTCATGCCACTGACATGGAAAAAGTAGCACAGCAGCAATAGTGCTTCAGGGAAAGGAAGGCTTCACTGAAGTCTTTACTCTCATGCCAGTGGCAGAGTGATGGCTACAAAGCTACTCTCTTAGCTGACTAACCCAGATTAACCCAACTCTTTTCTTGTAGTGATGGGTACCTGTTGTGGTTTGATTTCCACTGGCAACTAAGCATCACAAAGCTGTTGGCTCACTTCTTACCCCTCAGTGGAATGGGGAGAGATTTTGGAAAGAAGTAAAATTTTGTTGGTTGAGATACTGACAGCAAAATGGGACAGAAAAGGAAGGGATCATAATAAAATAAGTAGAATATACAAAACAAGGGATGCACAGTGCAATTGCTCACCACCTGCTGACCAATGCCCAGCCAGCTCCTGAGCGGTGGTGCATGGCCACCTTTCCCCATAGTTTGTGTACTGACCATGATACCATATGCTATGGGACATCCCTTTGGACAGTGGGGGTCAGCTGTCCTGCCATGTCACCTCTCAGCTTCTTGTGTCCCTCATCCTACTCACTGATAGGGTGAGAAGCTGAAGAATCTTTGCTTTAATGCAAACACTGCTTAGCAACATCTAAAACATCAGTGTGATATCAACATTATTCTCATCCGAAATCCAAAGCACAGCACTTGTTAGCTGTTAGGAAGAAAATTAACTCTATCCCAGACAAAACCTCAGTTAAATACCCCAGGCTTTGACCAGAGAGGAAGGTTGTGTCTGTTCCTGTTTCGTATCCATGGTTGGCTGGATATTTTACAGAAGTCTGTTAACAGCAAGGTAGAGTATGATATATTGCTTGATGGCAATCAGAGAGTAGCTTGCTCTCCTCCCTTGTGGAGATGTGGGTTATCACAGCTCTAGGCACAAATGTTTTGGCTCAAACAAAAGCCTGATAATTGTCAGCTCATTTGTGGGTGAAAAACACTGACTTAAAAGGGTGAGTGAGATAATTGTTAGCATCACCAAACTTCTGTACTGAAGGCTTCACAGTTAGCATCTCTCTGCAGTGGCAGGGAAGATTAGCTGGGAGGGTCCCATTCTAAAGGAGGTTTGTTTAGTCCTTTCTGGAACCAACGTTGCTTTGAAGCCATTGCTTCATGAATTTTGAGTTTATGTGATTCCAGTTGCCCGAGTGCCTTGAATATTTCCTTGCCATGTGCCTTTCTGGCTCTTGCTGGGCTGTGTGGCCAGGTATTTGTAAGTTCATTTTCTTTACTTTCAGAAGATCTGATGTGGGTTGAGGCAGGTATCTGGAATGAGGTGGCCATCCCAGTTGTGCTTGGCTATAAATATTCCCTATGCATTACATATTTATGGAATGAGATTTCAAGCTGGCTGTTTTGGTGGATGCTAAGCTATTGGTTTCTCTTCTTCAGGTCATCTGAGTGAGTGTCTTGACTTCATGAGGCTTTGAATTTAAGCCCAGGCTGGTAAGTGCTCATATCCTTATGAACTAGAGAAATGATTGTGATTTCATCTGGGCATATCTTCATGCACATCTCCTGTCCTTAGCCTGGCAGAAATTGACAGAAGCGTCCCCTAGATCACCTGTTTGATAGCGGGCCATTTACAAACCTTCTTCTGGCTTTTCATTTTGAAAGAGAGAAATGTCTTCCCAGCAAATCAGACCTATCTCTTTGCTTAGGAATACAGTGAAATGTGTGTTCACTATTATGGATGTAATTTTTCTAAAATATTAGAGATCTCTGCATCTACTTGAGTCTTCTTAGGAAAAGGGACTTTGAGGGAATGACTGCAGCAGGGGAAGTTCCCAGCATTCTGATAAGAGAGATTTACAGGTTAGTCCTAGGAAGTTTTGTGTTTGTGGAAAGGTGTGAGAAACTTTTGTGAGCTCGTGTTTATAGCAGAGTGAAGGATGGCTTGCAAATGTACCTGTGAAGTGTAAAGCCTGTTATGGCTTGGGACTGCTCTGTGCTTGGTGCAGACACCTCCCACTTGCCTTCCTCTCGGGGAACTCTGGGTGTCAAAAGAGGCAGCTAGATAAGAATTGGAGAGAATTCTCAAGGCTTTGTTTAGACTCTTACCATGTAAAACGCCACTGTCCAACACACAAAGCGAGTGAAGTCTGCTTGTTCCAGGCCCTGTGCTAGCCATCGACTCAGGTATGTAAAAGGAAGTTGTGTGGCCCTGCTTGTTGAAGTGGGGAGAGAGTGTGATCTGAGTGGACACAGGTCCTGCACTTTGAAGGGCTGCAGGTCAGTTGCTGAGTGTAGGGTCTTGCAAGGGGAATAAGAATTTGGCACTTACTCCAAATAGGACAGCTATGAATGATGCATATGTTGTTGTCACTGAGGAAAGTCTGGTACTGGGCTCTGCAGCACCTGATTGATAGCTCTGAGACTTCTTGTCTTGTGTACAGCAGGGTGGTTGACATTTTGGGTGCTTGTAGGGAAGTCTTCCTGCCCTCAACTGCAGACCTAGAAGATGGAAAGAAAGGTGTTTTTCCACGTATACAAGACAGCTGCTTTTGTTCTACCCTGTTTTTTGCTCTTGTACTGTTCCGGCAGCAGGAAGAATCTCAGCATAGCTAGGGTGAGGGAACAAATATTTCCACTAGTGGTACAGCTTCATGTCTGCATATTGTGTACTTATTCCCTCTAGGGGTGGTGAGGCACTGGAACAAGTTGCCTGGAGAGGTTGTGAACTCCTCATCCCTGGAGGTTTGAGGCCAGCCTGGATGGGGCTCTAAGAAACCTGGTCTAGTGGAAGGTGTCCCTGTCCATGGCAGGGGCGTTGGAATGAGATGATCTTTAAGGTCCCTTCCAACCCAAACCATTCTGTGATTCTGTGTTGCAAAATCTGGCCTTAAATACCAAGGCGTCAAAACCATTACTCCCTAATTTGATGCCACCTGTGACTTGGGGGTTGTCTTTTCTGCCAGAGTAATCAGTTCTCCTCCTAACAAATCTCGTGTGGTCTGCTGCATTAGTCCCAGTGTAAGCCAAAAAATTCTGGGCTCTTTAATGGCTGAAGTCTCCTCCCACACAGTCCCTGCTGACAGTGACAGGACATGATCAATAACTCCTGCTCCAGCTGTCAGTGCTGCCTGTAAGGCTTGCAGTTTCCATATTGAAAAAGGCCTTTCCTAAAGAGCCTAATCAATATGCTGCTGTGAGGTCTGTTCTCATTTGCTATATATAATCCGGACACACAACTACGTGAGTGAGCGTGTGTAGAGGGGGGAGAGGATGTGCCAGCCCTCTGCTCTCCCTAGCTGGGAGAAGGACACAGCTGCCTCTTACTTTGCTCCCTCTCCTGCAGCTGCTGCTCAAGGCTTGTGGCTACATCCTTTACCTGCTCTATTAGCACTCTGCATGGGGACCTGCTCCGGGACTTCAGGGGAGCCAAATTCCTGCTGGGTCACTTCCAGGGTTCGATGGAGCAGCTGCAAGTCTCTGTTCTGTGCCCTTTCTGCTCTTGGTAGGTAACCTGCTTTCGAAGCCGCGCAGGTGGGAGGATGTCGAGCACAGCCCCGTCAAAGAAGCCTTACCGCAAGGCGCCCCCGCAGCATCGCGAAATCCGACATGAGGTGCCCATCATTCGTGACGACCAGGACGGAGTGATCTTGGCTGAGCAGAGTCAGGTAACAACTTGCCGGGTGACAAAGGGCTTAACACCATTGCACCAGCAAATAGGGTTTAGTTACACCGAGGCAGGCCAGCTCGAGCAGGCAGAGGGGTTTGAGGTTTGCAACCTGAACTTCTCCTCATCGTGGTCCCTGGAGTCCAGCAGTGAGAAGGAAGTGGCAGGGTGCAGAGCAGAGTTGAACGTCAAGAGCCAGACTGTCTCTCCAGCACTTCAGCGTGGTGGGAAGATGGGGCAGCGAAGTGGGAAGCGGTGCCCGAACCGCAGTCGTGGGCACCGCAGCAAATTTGTGAGCCGTAGCATGGAGACAGTTCTGGTGTCTGGAGATGAAGGACACCATCCCACTTGCTCTTTCAAGAGCAGAAGCCTGGAACGCTCACTTATATTTAAAGAGCCTCCTGAAGTCCTGACACCGAGGAAGTTCTGTGTCTCCTCTACACACCTGCCTCTCAAAGGGATCCTGAAGCAGACCAACATGACTGGCTCATGCCCTGAGAGCTTATGCAAGTCCCGCTCAGTAGAGACACTTTGCCGTGGTCGTGGCTCACGCAAATGCAGTGATCCTCAGCTCTGCCTCAGCCCTAGGGAGAAGCGCTCCCTGGAGCAAAGCAGCAGCAGGGCCCCTGCCTCTGTCAAGCGCAGGGAGAAGATCACAGAGGAAAAACTGCAGTTCTCCAAATTCCTGGATGAGATTACCCAGCGGGTGCTGAGTCCCTACCGCTTGCGCTCACTGGGAGAGACCAGGGGAGCAGAACAAGACCAGACCTCTCCCCTTTTCCCCAGAAGCTCCGTGCCAGAAGGCCAAGGGGAAGGTCGCCTAAAAGGGGTCAAAACCAAGCATGCAACTGAAAGGTCCCCCTGCCCAAGCAGAAGAAAAGCAGAAAAGAAAAGTGAGGGGCTGGGAATGGCTTCGGGCCAGAGAAAGTATGCTGAGGAAGCTGAGAGAGTTTCCAGACTAAGAAAGAAACCTGTCCTTGGGAGGAAGGACAGTAAGGGAAAACTCCTTTCCTTGGAGAGAAGGGTAGTAGATCTGTGTCAGTATGAGCTGCAGCAGCTGGCAGACTTGGGGCTGGCAGGGACATCCTCTGGGCAGCAACATTCACTGTCTTCATGGAAAAGCAGTGCAGAGGGCAGAAGGGATGAAAGCAGTCCCTGTTCACAGCTATTACAGCCACACCATCAGTGTGCTAAGCTTGGGCAGAAGCATACAGTGGAGCCGAACTACCCAGAGAAAGGATCCTGCTCCACTCCAACATGCTGGAGTCGGGAGGAGGGGCCTACCCCATCTAGATCCTCCCCTTCCTTCAACCTGGCACTAAACAAGGTAGGTGCCAGGGTCACCAACTTGCAGGCAGGGCTCTCACAAAGGCCAAACCCCTACCTGGATCTCATCTAGTCTGTAATGCCAGGGCAGAGACTGAGAGCAGGCCCCCAGACCTCGTGTTGTGGGTGCTTAATCATCAGAAGTTGCTCTCTTGTGGGAGCCACTCATGGCTGTGCTAGAGGCTGGGTATATAGTCCTGGGAGTAACCAGCTTCCCTTTGGCCCCAGGAGTTAAGGAAGGTAGAAACTGGTGCTGTTCTCCCCACTGCAAACTTCCCAGGTGTTTGCTGGTTGGAGGCCCTTCAGGCTGCTGACTAGTAGGTGTGTGCAGGAGGCAGGCAGCTCCATTGTCAGGAGGTGCTGGGATGTTCCTAGTGCTTTGTGTGTGCCCCGTGCCTGGCTGCCTCAGCATACTTGATTTTTGTATGATGGCTATTTCAGGTCGTTTAAGCTTTCTCCTCTTTTCTCTAGCCTGCTTTCAGGCAATGCCATTACCCTGTATTAATAGGAATCACATTATCCCCTTTGCCTGGTCACTATCATCTGCTGTTTGTGTATATGTGGGGGCAGGGGAGGCAGTTAATCAGAATTAACCAATTGCCATGTGGAGTCAGGAGGTAAGAAAAGAATAGATTGATGCTTTGCCCTTAGGAACAGGAGGGTAAACACAGGTGTTAAAGACCTTTCTTTTAAAGTGTGAATTAATAAAGAAAGCAGTCCCATGATGTCTTAAGGCCAGAACTGGGATGGTGTACTTTATGGAATTGTTAGCAGCTCAACAGCCTTGTCCTTGGCTGTCTGACATGGTCTCTCAGACCAGAGCTGACTGTGACACTGTCTGAAGTGTGGCTGCACTTGGGTTTGTGAAGTGCTCTTGGTATCAAGTACCAAAAATAATCCATGGGCCTTTTGAACTTTGTGGGAATGGTCAGAGTCTTGGCTTTCACAAAAAAAAAGTTGTTTCTCATGCTAATTAAATATCTCCCAGCAATCCTGGCAGGCAGCAGCCATCTCATGGGTTAGCACAGAGAGTTCAGAATAGCTGAGCTGTGTGCTCTTGTCACTGCTCTCTGTCTCCTTGTTCTGCAGGGCCCTGCACCAGCTATCTCTGGGGATCTTGCCCATAACATTTTCTTTTACAGCCTTTCCTGGCCTTTAGCATTTCTTCTGCTATCCTATTATAGTTATAGTGGCTGGTTTCAGGTCTGCATAAAGAAACCTTTTTTTGCAGCACAATCTGGGTCATATAATTGGTAGCCACATTTTTCAGCTCCCAAATGATTCTCAGTCCTGATTTTTTGTGGGACTTCAGGGGCCCCACAAGTAATTGCTGTGGTGACTAGTGAATCCTGTGTATGCTGGCCTGTGAGATTCCTGCTGCCCACCAGCTGTGAATGTGGAGGAAGCTGAAAGACCTGCTAAGGTGGTGATGTTACCAAAGAGATGCTGAGATTGCACCATGGGAGGGTAAAGTTGCCTAACTTGTGTGGTGGTTTCTAGTCTTCTACCCTGAACCAGAGCACACAGTGTGTTTTGGTATCAGGCAGCTGAGCAGTGTATACAAATCCTTGTAGTTCAAAGCTTGCCTAGTATGAACTGTCAGGGCAGGGGAGGAAGAGTCACAGCTAGGGTCTAGCCACCAAGACTGCCTTTTAGGACAGACAGTGTGAGAGACCAACTCCTCTTCTAAAAGAATCTCACAGCTGTTTTCTTCCCTGTGCAGGAACCCTTGACGGATGCAGAAAGGATGAAGTAAGTGTCCTGCTCCCCCTTTATGCCTGTCATACTGCAACTGCGTGGGTGCTGATTCCTCACATCCTGCTTGTGCCACCTGCGCAGTGAAGCTGACTGGCCCTGCAGGCTCCTCTCACATCTTCAATCTTCTTGGGGCCGTGTGGGCAGAGCTTTGGTCTGTGCCTTGCCAACCTGTGCCTTGCATGTCCCTCCCGCTGGAGGAGGAGGGAACATGGATCCCCAGTGCAGGTGCAGGCAGAGGAGTTGGTGGGTGTGAAAGAAAGTAGATGAAGTCTTTAACAGAGATGGAGAGAGGATTTTTCCCTTCTATTCATCCAACCTGGACTGGGATAAATTATTGATTGGTTTTCATTCATCAGTGAGGGACACTGGAGCTGTGCAGCTCATCTGTCTTTATGCAAGTGCTGTAACCTGAGAGGGAGCTAGGAGCTATGGCTGGCCAGCTGGCATGTACTTCTTTGCCCCTGCTCCAAGAGTGTTTGTCTGTCTGTCCTGACAGAGATGTGCCTCTTGCTTCATGCGTTGGAATTTCCTGCGTGTTCAGTTCCTGACTCCTGACTTCCTGGGGCCCCTGTGAGGGCTCTGGGGCCCTAGTGCAGGGCAGTGGGGTGGGGGGCTGGTGTGGAATACTCCTTGTGCACTCAGTGGTACCTTGCTCCTGGTTCCTGCCCCAGGCTGCTGCAGCATGAGAATGAGGAGCTTCGTCGACGGCTGACATACGTGACTAACAAAATGGAGGCAATGGAGAGGGAACTGGAGTCAGGTCAGGACTACCTGGAGATGGAACTGGGCCAAAACCGTGAGGAGCTGGAGAAGTTCAAGGACAAGTTCCGTAGGTATGACAAAGAAAATGAGAGGGATAGAGTTAGAAAGATCCCTCACACCAAAGACTCCCTCAGCTGGCATGAGCAGGTTGTGCCCTGTTGTGCAAATCAAAGGTGTGCTGCATCCTTGAAAAGGTGCACCTCCAAACTCGAGGGGAGATAAAGGCTCTGCAACCATTACTTCTTCCCAGGCACAGTGTAGGAATGCTGCCAGCATGAAAGGCTGATGACAGGGAATTCTTCATCTGTGGGATGTAAGCATGTGTGCAAAAAAAGCCACTGGTGGCTGCTGAAAAATACATCATTGCTTTACCTGAAAAGTACCTCACTTAAAAATCAGGGCCAGTCACCGGTCATGTGCTCAGATGTGACATAGCTCAGAGGAGTCTTCCAAAGTCATCTACATCCCCTCCTGCAGGATCCTTTCACCCTGCCAGCCTCATCTTGCCTCCAGTGACTTGAGGTCTGAAAGCCATCATGTGTCAGGGGTGAAGCATAGTTAATACGCCTGGTTGTCTTAGTAGCAGTCTTTATGAGTTCCAGAGTTGGTGGTTTTCTTGGCACCTGTGAAGCCAGCTTGAGTAGGTGCCTGAGATCCATTCCCAAGCATACAAACTTGTTTCTATAGGTTGCAGAACAGCTACACTGCTTCCCAGAGAACCAACCAAGACCTGGAAGAGAAGCTGCATGCCCTGGTGAGTGCCCTGTTAAGTCACTAGAGAGATGAGGTGCAAGAGACCAGTGCGTGTTAGGAGCAGATGGGGGAAGGGGCCCTGTCTTTGCCCAGCAGATGTGGCAGTGGGTGAGGGGTGAGGTTTTGGCCATGATCATCTACTCCCCGTTCTGGCTGGTGTCATGAGTGGTTTTCTTGATTTACTGAGCCTGTACTTGGTCATGCATGAGAGCTTTGGTTCCTCACAACATAATTGCATGGTATTCCGTCATGTTGCTTCAGTCCCTCTCAAAGTGCCAGGGATGTGTCAGCTACTCCTGGGGTGGTCATCCTGGGAGGACGGGGGCAGTCAGAGCAGAGCCAATGTGCGTGTATGTCTGTTGTGTGCATTCATAACACTCATGGCTGTTTCTTTTCTCTCCCTCCCCCTCTTTCTCTTTCTCCTCCCCACGCTGCCGCTGGCACACTCTGGGCGCACTCACCTCTCAGGCCTCTCTCAGCCAAAGCTGGATTTTTGCAGTTGCGTCTTTTCGTTTGTGTGTTTTTCCTTTTTCCTCTTTACGTGTCTCGGCCTGTTGGTCTCATTGTCAGTCCCACATACACCATCTCAGATGGAGGGGCCCCAGCCCTCGTCCAGCCGAGGGCTCACCTGGTATCCAGCAGCTGCCCGCAGATGCAGCAGGTCCTAGCTTGCAGGGCTCCATCTTAAGAGTGTTTGACTCTGAGCCAGCTGGAGCATGACATGTTGGGAAGTGGTGCCCATAAACTGCAGCACTGCATAAGGTGTGGATGGCTGTGAGCCTTGTTTGCTCCCTTTCCTTCCCCTCCTGAGCTGTGAGCAGGCAAGTCAAATAGCTGAGGTGCTGATTGGCTCTGTGTAGCCCAGGATGAGATTTCTTTGGTGCCAGAACTTGAATTTCTTGGGTTAATATTCACTACCAGTTATTCATTGTGGTGCCTGAAGAGGCTGCATACTGCTGAAGTACTGGCTCCCTTATCCGCCTGCCTGTTGCTGTGCTGTACCTGTGATGCACAGCTGGCCCTGCTGGCCACAGCCTCACAACACCCTTGGGCAGTTTGGAAGAACTTCTTGAGACAGTGACAGCTTAGTTGTTCTGAGGTGTTGTCCCTCTTTGCTGTTACATCTGAGGCTCTGTCAGCCCTGTACCTGAACTGTTAGGGAGTCTGAAGAGGCAAGGTTGCCTGCTTTATGGAGGGCATTAGCTGAACTTCAAATGAAGCAACAGGTCCTTTTACTTACGAGAGCAAGGCTTAAACTCTTGCAAGATGATGCCTTCCCCTTTTTGTCCATTCAGTATTGACTGTTGGGTCTTTTCTGGCAGTATTCTTGCTTTGGTTTCCCCAGGAAGGACGGCTGGGTATCAATCTCAGAGGTCTTTGCTTTCAGTGGCAGGTTGGGATTGATCACTCAAAGCCACTAGCTTTTTGTGAGGCACCATGGGAACCAGGGGCAGAGAGGAAACATGCTGATGCTGCAAGAGATACTGCATTAAGGAGGTTCAGACTCAACCTGTTGTCTCTGTAGCTAGCAGAGCAGCTGGTCCCATTTGGCTTTTGGAATCACCTTCCTTTGAAGAGGGTTGTCTCCCTTGTCTGTGTCTGTTTCTGTCTGTCTGTCTGTAAGTTTTTTGTATCCCAGCTGAACATGTCATTGTGCTATGCTTGGGCTGAGGTGGGTGGTACAGCCAGGTTCTGTGCTAGGGAGTTTTAAACCCAGTATTCTTGCATCCCAGATTAAAAAGGCAGAAATGGACCGCAAGACGCTGGACTGGGAGATTGTAGAGCTCACTAATAAATTGCTCGATGCCAAAACCACCATCAATAAGCTGGAGGAACTCAATGTAAGTGTCAGTCTGCAAATGGTTGTGAAAGTGTGTGAGGTGTGGGCTTTTCCTTTTGTTCAAAGACCTTAGTGTAAAGGAGCACATGAATGACTCCAGTGTGTATGGAAGTGCAGGAGCTGCACAGGATAGCAGGGACAAACAGAAGGGGGTCTGAGGGGTTGAACAGGGAAGAACGGATCTTCAAGTTTGATGTATTTGCTCTTTTAAGGTTAGGGTTTGACTTGAGTCTGGGCTGTACCTAAGGAGGGGTCATTCACTCCAGAGCTGGGAGGGAGCTGATGCCTTTTCTACACCATTAATATAGAAGTTCCTGGATCCAGTGCTTGTCTCTATTAACTGCTCTCAACTCTTTCCAGTCTGTCTGCATCATTAGATAGAGCTGAGCTGTGGGATGGGGGAGAAAAGGTGGGATTTTTGGGGATGGTTAAAATCCCCAGAGGGAGAGGGGCTTGATACACTGGCAGAGGATATGCAGGAACAAGGACTGGAGTTGAAAGACTGAGGTAAGAAAATACATAAAAGTATGGGGAGAGGGGAATGGCAGTACCCTCATGAACGATTCATCAGATGCCTCTTCTGGCTTCTGTTCAAACAGTATCTGGTCAGTTGGTGCCTTTTTGGGTAAGAGTTTGGGCGATTCTGACAGTGTTGCACACCTGTGCCCTCTCTTGCAGGAACGCTATCGACAGGACTGTAACCTTGCAGTACAGCTGCTCAAGTGTAACAAGTCTCACTTCAGGAACCACAAGTTTGCTGATGTGAGTAGTAATCCTGCTGAGGTGGGGAAGAAGGGCTCATGGGCTTTGACTGCATTTTGCTTTCTCCACAGGGCTGCTGGCCTCTCATCCTTCAGTCTCAGAGGTGGGGGAGGTTTCTGTTCCCACTCCCACTGAGAAGGCAGCACAGAGCTTCTGCCAGCTCCTCTTTCATGACAGCTCCATTTCACAGTTCAGCCAGGAGCTGTTATAAAAAGCACAATAACCTTGAACTTGATAGTCTGCTGGGTGCATGCTGGTAGCTGGCAGGAGAGCAGATCTCTCTCTTACTCTGCTCCATCCTTTTTCCTTCCTCTCCTGGCCACATGGAAGGGCCATACTGCCTCATAAGAAACAGCAGTAGTCTGACCTGATGTTACTTCCTACTCTGAGGAGAAATGTGTGAGGCAGCATTCAGGGTTTTCTTTTCTAGGCCTTCTGAGCAGGAGAAGCTGGTGCCAAATCACTGTCCCTTGTGGGAAGGGATGAGGGTGCAGTCAGCTCAGCTCATGCTGCTCTCATCTCCTTTCACATTAGTAGCATCAATTCTTTGGTTGAAAGTATCATCCAGGCCCTTAGCCCAGCTCTCTCTTTGCCATACCTCTAGTCTCTGTCCTCACTCCCTCCCCACTGTGGGGAGGGATGAGGGTGCAGTCAGCTCAGCTCATGCTGCTCTCATCTCCTTTCACATTAGTAGCATCAATTCTTTGGTTGAAAGTATCATCCAGGCCCTTAGCCCAGCTCTCTCTTTGTCATACCTCTAGTCTCTGTCCCTTCTTGTGTTCCTCCCAGCAAAACTACATGCCTGTCTTTTTTAACTTAGCAGGTGACCACTATGTCACCCTCCCCCATTGTGTCTCAAATTAGCACTCTTGAGGTCAGTGTATCAGTTACTGCTGGGGTAACCTTGACCTCTCTCCCAGCTGTCCCCCCTCTCTGGAGCTTTGAATTCTGTCCCCCAAAGCACTGTGTTCCACATGGCTGCCACTGGAGGGGGTTTGGTGCTGAGCAGCTGTGCACACAGCCTGCCTCACAGCCAGCTGTTGTTATGCAGTATGCCCTGCATGCCCAGATGTGGGTGTGGTTTCCTTCTGGCTGTGATGGGACAGACCTCGCTGTGCCACTGAGTGGCTTGGGGACCTCTGCTCTCCATGCTTCACTTGCCTGTGGTGACCCAGGTGAGGGCAGCTTGGCAGGGTAGTGGGGAGAGCAGTAGTGCCCATTTGCAGGATGAGGGGTAGTGCTTACCCCCTGGTGAGACCCAAGTCCAACAACTTTGGAAATTAGCCCGTATGTTTGTCTCTGTGAAATGGAGAAAGTGAGAAGCGGGGTGACATGTTGGAGTTGGTAGGGAAGGCATCGATCCTGGTCTGCAGGCAGGCTGCCAAGGCAGCATGGCTGCAATTATGCATTCAGGGAGCACTGTGGATCTCAGCAGTGGGGGATCTAGAGTCACTTCAGTGCAACCACCAGCTGATTTTCCACAGATCAATAGACCCCTTCCTAGCATGTGCTGGCTGGGCCTTGTCTCTGTGCTACAGGCATGTGAGACTGAGCCCATGTGCTGTCTTTACCTGTTTGCTTTGCCACATGGGGCCTGTGAACCATGGCCTAGAAGCATGACTGCTGTGACAGCTAGAGAGCCTGGTCAGTCACTCATGGGGCAGATTTGCTTTGAAAGAAGATAACCCTTCTGAAGGCAAGGTAGGTGAATGTTGGGGTCAAGATAATGACTACAAAATACACATGTAGGTTGGTTGGAAAATGCAGAGTATATGAAACTAAATTTCTTGCATGGTAGCCCCCTTCTAATGTCCTTTTCCTTCTCCCTAGCTTCCCTATGAGCTGCAGGACATGGTGAATAAGCATTTGCACAGCGCGCAGGAGTCTGCAGGCCCTGGCCAAGAGGCAGCCCACACCTTGGCTCCGTCTGATGTTGTGCCCACCTCAGTCATCGCCAGAGTCTTGGAGAAACCAGAATCTCTGGTTCTGAATTCAGCCAAGTCTAGCAGTGGCAGCTGTCCCATGGCTGAGGATGTCTTTGTGCATGTGGACATGAGCGGAGCCCTTTCTGATGCCTGCAACAGTGCAGGGCAGATGGGGAAGGAGGGAGGAGATGCGGGGAAGCAGCAGAATGGTGGCTGCAAGCCGCAGAGTAGTGTGGAAAGTGTGCCTGAGGAGGTGCCTGCCTTTGAGAAGCTAAGCCCATACCCTACTCCCTCACCTCCCCATCCTATGTACCCGGGGCGCAAAGTGATTGAGTTCTCTGAGGACAAGGTAAGGATCCCAAAGAACAGCCCCCTGCCCAACTGTACGTATGCTACGCGCCAGGCCATCTCCCTCAGCCTGGTGCAGAGCGAAGATGAGAGCTGCGACAGGCACCGGACTCTCCCCAGCAGCCCTGCTTCAGAAGGGCGCCGTTCAGCCTCCAGCTGCTCCTGTCAGCAGTCCCCCAAAGCAGCCAGGGCTCACGGCTCTTCCCAGAGCAGCCCGTTCAGCAGCCCTCCCCAAATCCCGAGCGCCTTTGCCAGCTCTGCCAGCTCTGAGGAGGACCTGCTGGCTAACTGGCAGCGTATGTTTGTGGATAAGGCCCCCCCCACCTCGGAGCGAGTGCTGATGAACCGCACGGCTTTCAGCCGGGATACAGCCCCCGAGCTCCAGAAGAGGTTCAGCCGCTCCATGCAGGAATTGGGTAGGGCATCCTCAGCTTACTCGGATGGTGAGGAGTCTGCACAGAGCTGCAGCTGGACCGTGAGCCGGGACTCAAGCGTGGACACAGACAGCACCGAGTCCAGAGCCCGCAGGAGCCATTTCTCCTCAGACTATGGTACAGATTTCTCCCAGGATGAAGCCCAGAAGCTGTTGCTTGAAAGCGGGGGAGGCACTGCTGAGCCTGAAAGCCCCTCACCAGAGAAGCACAAGGACTATGTAGACCTTGGCTTGCCTGAGAGCCCAGGTGAAGAGAGAGAAATGCTGCTCCAGGGAAACAAGGAGAGCAGCCAAGGAGGTGTCCAAGAGGAAAGTGGAGAAGGCAGGGTCAAGCCTCCTTTCAGTCGGCCGCACCGCAGCCCCAAGAGGATGGGGGTGCACCACTTACATCGCAAAGACAGTCTGACACAAGCCCAGGAGCAGGGCAACCTTCTCAGCTGAGGCACAGCAAGAAGCAGCCATGCTTAGCAGAGCTGTGGGATACCCCCATCAGTCCGCCTGAGGGAGAAGCCTCCCTTAGTACCCTCCTCCCAGGGAAAATCTGCTCTGAGGTTTTGTATTTATTCTCTTCTTTTGCTACCTGGAAGAGCTGGGATCTCCCTTCCCTGGCACCTCAGACCCTCAGTACAAGCACACACAGTGTGCAGAAGCACACCCACTGCCCCAACACACTTGCAGCTCTCTTCACAGCCTCACAGTGGTGCCTGTACCAGAGCTAGTTCTTGGTACCCCTTGTCCTGGTGCCTGTGCCTCTTTTTGCTCTCATCCCCCTTCCCACTCAGGTACCTGAGGCCCTGGGTGCTCTCCTGTTGTTTCCCCACAGATGCTCTGCTCTCTTTTAACTTGTGCCAACAGGGCAGAGTGCCTGTGTGGTGGTGTCTGATTCCCTGGGAGCCCCAGCGGCTGTGAGTGGGGCACAAGGACTCTCCCAGCAGATGGCTGTGTGCCATGGGGATGAGCTGGGATTGCTGGTGTCTCATTTTGCTCCTGGATTTTGTTTTCCCCAGCCACCCACTGGACGGGTCTTCAGAATCTGCCTCTGTGGGTCTCTGTCACGTGTCTCCAGGGCTGGGCTCGGCACCTGGTCCCCACTGAAGCAATGCACAGGGGCTGGTGCTGTGGTGTGGGGCATGGGTGCTGCTTGCTGAGGTGGTTTGGGGAGGCAGTGCCTGCTGGGCTCTGGGGTTTGTATTTGTGTGTCTCCTCCCTCACACCTCTTCCCCTGTTCTCTGTGCTGTTGTTTTGTTTGAACGGTGCTGATGCTTTGCTCTTGGGTGGGCTTCTTTCTTCTTTCCAAGCCTTTGGTTTTGGGGTGTATTGTTTTCTCTTTCCCCCACCCTGCATAAACAGACACAGCCGTTGGCAGCCAGTCTGATGCCTGCACTGAGGGTGTGTTGAGGAGTCTCAGCTATCAGAGCTGCACTTCCCTCTGATCCTGGCCTCCAGCCTGCAGAAACCCCTCCAGATCTAAGAACAAGGTTTTGCCCCAGGCAAGCAAGGCATGAAGGATGCTACCGGGCTTTTCTGGGAAGGGCTTGGTGCAGGGCCAGCAGGGATGTGAGGGCAGCATGCTGAGGAGCTGCTCCCTGCAGATGCACTACCTCATGGCTCGGCAGCAGCCCTTCACCAGGGTCTCCTTGCACGCCCCCTTCTCTGGGGGGCTCCAGGCTCTGGTGCCTCTCTGGGGCCTCCCTTCCTGGGTAGGGCTCTATGTGTGTTTTCCCTAGTGTAGTGTGATATTGTGTGACTTTTCTTCGCAGTCTTGTGTGCTCAGTGTCTTGTTGGGGGGGAGGGAAGGGTAGAGGTCTGTAGCTGTAGGTATTTTTTGGGGGGCTTACAAAGCCCAGACCTCCTGTTTTAATTTTGTCCTGTGCCCTTGTCTGTCTGGTGTTTCTTGGCTTCCATGGGCGTACAGGGCAGAGAACAGCCCAGTTCCCTACACCATACCCCCTTCAAACCCTGCCCTCAGCCTGCTGTCTGGTTTTTGAGTTGGGTTTGTGTTGTCCTCCCACCCTACACCAAACAGGCCCTTCATGGGGCTGGAGGAGAGCATCCTTCTCTCCAGGAGGGAGCATCTGTTCGTATGCTTACATCAAGATTTGCAGCCAAGAGCTGTCTGGGGGGCCTGCTCCCCTCCCCAAACCCCTGTCTCTGTAAAGGGCTTGCAGCTTGTAGCTGGGGCCAGCCAGGGCTTCAGCTTGAGCCTGGAGGCTCCAGGGCCAGTGAAGGGGAGCTGCAGGCCTCTCTGGCAAGTTGTGTAGGTTGTTTTATGTACCCTGGGCAGAGCTGCTGCCTACACACTCACCTTGTTTCCCACCTGGAACAGTTGTAGAGTTGGATGCCACCCTCTGGTGGGGAGGTGGGACTCAGTATTTCACTGCAGTGTTTCGCTGTGCAGACAGGCTGAGTGGGAGCCTCCTCTGAGCCTGCAGAGTGTTTATCTCCCCTGTCCCAGATGAGGAGGGGTGGGGGGATGTCCTTGTGCTTGTTGCCATCAGCCACTCCACTGCTGCATTTCTTTTGTTCTTCTGCAGCACTGCTGAGGGTTTGCATCTGAAGCAGCTGCCAGATCCTGCCTCACAGATGTCACCTGGGCTTGGCTGCTCACTGAGTGAGCTGCTCTGAGGCTGCTGGTGGCCTGCAGCGGGGGAGGCATTGTGCTCCAGAGCTCAGCCCCATCTCCCCTGAATCCTGGCATGCTGGTCAGTGGACAAAACTTTTGCTGAGGCAGCTGGTGCTGATGATGCTGAACAGAGCTGGCTTCGCTCTGCTTTTGGTAAAGGCAGACTGAAAAGCAAAACAGTGAAGTGGAGGGGTGGCAAAGGTATGCCCACCACCTCACCAGACACTTGTGCTTTGCAGCATTAGGATGCTGGCCGAGGTTGAGGGGGACTGGTGGCCTCAAGCAGCAACAGAGCCCCCTCTTGCCCTGTGGGCATTGTGTCCTCTGCACTCCTGCCCACCTCCAGCAGTATTGGCTCTGGGGCCTTGAGCCCATCTGAGTTCCAGTGTCCCAACTCCAGACTGTTAATCTGTAACTAATGTGTTTTTTTCTGAGATTTTCAAACTGATGTATATTTTAAGACCAGAAATAAACTATTTTAAAAGTAGATGGCAATGGCTATATTGTACTTGATACTGGACTGGAATGATCCTGAGCATGTGTAGCTACTTATGGTACAGTGTCCCAAGTTTGTTGAACTGTGTGTGCCACCCATTGTCTCGTTCAGGGAGCGCGATGCTGTGACCTGTAAGCGGGTGCTGTTAGTACCCCTCAGCGTTACTCTTAAGATTCTGCCTACAAAATTCACGTATTTTGCTGGCTGTGCTAGCTGATCTGCCTTGGCCAACCTCTACATTCTCATGGTGCTGTTAGCACCCCTCAGCGTTACTCTTAAGATTCTGCTTACCCTATTTCACATATTTTGCTGGCTGTGCTAGCTGATCTGCCTTGGCCAACCTCTACATTCTCATCTAGTGTAGGATAAGATGTACCTAATCCTTTTAATAGCTGTTGGTTTTCTCGGACTCCCAGCTTTTGGAGTCATCTGAGAGTGTCACTTCACTTCAGAAACCAAGTGACATGGGGCCACGCACCATACCCCCTTGCTGGGGTTCCTAAGAGGTTTATAATTCTAGATTCAGTATTGTGTGTGAGGAGGGAGGATTGGGACATACCCCAGTCTGGAAGCCCTCCAAACATGAGGCAGAGAGTTCCTGCAGGATGCTGATACAGACAGTTGGAAGTGTTTCCTTTTCACATTGAAGGGTGCTGCAGAGGCCAGAGAGTTGTGATGAATTTTCCTCCCTCTCCCAGGTTAGGCTCTCTATGCCTTTCTGAGCTGGCTACATGCAAGCCTAACACTAGAAAGAGTGTCTTGTTTCTTTGTCCCCCTAATTAATGATTTTATTCCTTGTTCCCTTGAGTAGCAGCTGCTACCACAATTTAATCTTCTAGCCTAATCTGAGCCTTGAAACACGATCTTCCTTGTCAGCAAGGGACGCTTGGCAAAGCTAGGCAGCGCAACCCGCGGTGCTGGTGCGGGCTGAAGCCTTCACCGGGGTGTGCACGGCTGGTGTCAGGCTCCCTGCAGAGCTAGATTAGCCCAGCCCGTTTCCTCCTGGCCCGAGGGAGGGCCGGGGGGACAGAACACTGTGCTGTCCCCGGTCTGTCCCCGGCCTGTCCCCAGGGCCGGGGCCGAGGCGCGGGAGGGCCCGTGAGGCGGCGGGCGAGCGGCTGCCGCCCCCTGCCGGCGCTCCAGGCCCGCGGCTCCTGGCCGTGCCGGGCCTGGCCTGGCCCACAGCGCCTGGCACCTGCCCGGCCCTGCCGGCACCTCCCAGCCCCTGCCCGGCCCTGCCGGCACCTCCCGGCCCTGCCGGTGCCTCTCGGCACCTCCCAGCCCCTGCCCATATCTGCCGCTCTCTGCCCATACCAGCTGGTCTCTGCCCGTGCCTGCCGGCGCCCGCCCTCCCGGGGTCGCACAGTCGCGGAGGCGGACGCTGCCGAGTGGTACCACCACATCTGTGACCTTTATAAAAGTCTCACCGCGACAGCAGTACAAGCGATAGAAAGGACATCTCTTATACACATCTGAATAAATACAGCCTGTGCCCTGCGGGCGCAGCCGGGCGGGGGGGTGGCAGGGCGGCTGAGCTACACATGCGGCGACGGGGACAATCACAAGCGGCCGAGGGACGAGGCGTGTGGCGGCACGGAGACGTGTGAGAGATTCGCTCGGAGCCGAGCGAGGCAGCGGCGGGAGGTGAGATGTGCGAGAGGAGGGCTGGGGAGCCCGGCGGAGGCTGGGTCTGGTCTGGCGGGTGCACGGGGCTCTGCTCGGCAGAAGCAGGCAGGGTAGCCCAGCTACATTTCTGTTTCTGCCAAGAGGCTGTCACCGAGGCCCGATGTCATCAGCACCATCTGGGAGCTGGAATCTGTGTGGAGAGAAGGAGAGAGCCATGAGCCGTTCCGGCTGCCGGAGAGCACAGGGGATGTGCTCCAGATCCAGAGGTGAGGATGGGGAATTGAAACACAGCAGGATGGGAAGAAAGCTTCTGAGAGAAGTGTGAGATTAAGCAGGAACTAGGCCTGCTCTGGCTGCAGAGCAGCAGAACAGAATGGATTTTTGGGGAAGGGGAGAAAACAGAGACAGCAGCAAAAGGCCAGAGGAACATCAGGCCTGAGTACCCCCGACATGCAGGTGATCCTGGCTGCACTGGCCCAGCCGTGCCCTTACCCAGCCCTGCACAGGCCTTTAAATCTGCACTCATCCAGTGTTTTTCAGTAGAGAGACAGTGTCCAGGTGGGGCAGGCTTCAGGCTGCACGCCAGCCAACACCACACAGGGTGGTGTTGCCTTCCCAAGAGCAGGGAACGCTGTGGGCAGTCAGCCATGTTACAGCAGCAGAGGCCTGGAAATACTGACTTTCTGCACTGCATGAATGGAGGGTTTGTACAGCCCTCCCCTGCCTGCCTCGGGGAGGTGAGGGCAGCTTGCTGGCTCTGCCATGGCTCAGAGCCACAGCCAGGAACACTGCGACTCTCCCCACAGCAAGTGAATCAACTGCAAGGAGAATGGGCCTGCATAGCAAGTAAGAAACTTAGCAGGGTACTAGTTTCCCATCCAGAAGCCTTTTGAAATGGAAAAAACCATGTTTTTTCCTGGGTGGGAGGGAGGAGATCTCTAGTGGCAGTCCTGCACATTCAAAACTACTGCAGGGGAATCTCTATTTCAGGAATCAATTTCTGGAAGCTAGATCCAAAACTTAGCCAAACTGTCACAAAATTATTTTTATGGGTTTAATAGTTGAGGATCCAGATGTTTTGAGGCTCAAGGATTGGTTGTGCTTGTCTTCTGGTAGTCTGATATGAGAATTGTGAAGGGTGAAGGACAAATGAAGGTAAAAAAAAGCAAACACTCAAACCAGCTGGATCACAAGGTAGGCATGACAAAATACAATATCATATATGCAAACTACACAGAGCAGGCTACTGCTATCTCTGTTATACACCTTTTTGCCATTACAAGCAACAGACACACAGTGGCATCTGGCTAACCCTTCACGAGTTTGGGACGTAGAGATAGGAACAGCTGATGCTGTGCGGATTGCAAAGAGGTTCTGGAAACAGTGAGGAATGACACAAGTTTTGGCTAGGATATCTGGCAAAGGCTCCCAAGATCTTTAATATTCCTGCCCTTGAGTTTTAAGACTTTCAGATTTCGTTCTGCAGCATCAGGAAAAAGCCTCAGAGGTACCATTTCCACTCTTTGCAGCAGCCGCATTGTCCTTGGAGGCTGCTTTCCAAGAGAGGCACAGCCCAACGCTGTTTAGCATGAAGGTCGTGCCTGGAGGTGTATGTATTCCATAGAGGTTGTATGCAGTCCATGGAGGTGTATGCATTCCATGGAGGTGTATGCATTCCGTGGGGGTTATATGTATTCCAGTACAAGGGGAAAAGGGAGAGGTGCATTCACCAACCCCACTGCAAGAGGCCAGTGGCACTGGAAACACCTGAGACACCCCAGGAGCCCCTCAGCTCCTGCCCCCCAGACCAACTCCCAGAGCTCTTACTGTTCTGGCAGATCCAGGGGTTCTTCTCCCTGGCTGTGACTTCGTGGACCTCTGTCTCCTCCTCTTCCTCGCCCTCTGAGAGAAGATCAGAGATCTGCTGCTGCAGCTCAGGACTAATGTTGTTCTCTGCCAGGATGAGTGTCCGTAGGGCTGTGGGGTAATTCTCTACCATGTCCAGCAAGGTCTAGGGGGAGAGCAAGATAAACAGGCTGACAAACTTCACAAGGGCTGAGCAGAAAGAGTGTCAGTGCTTTGTCTCCCTGAACTCCAGCCCTCCTCTCCTTACTTCTACCTTCCCTTGACCCCCCCTTCATCAGGCTTTATGAGAGACTGAGGACTTCCCATCTTCCTGTGGCAAGAGCCAAGCTTGGATTTTCTGGCTCTATCTAAAGAAGGGACTGCTCTACACTGTTGCTGTCACATATCCAGGTCCATTCCCTATTACCACTAGAAGCTGGAGATCTGAGAGGAGTGTGCAACTGAGCCTTGGCCTGTGTTTGTCCACAGAGATTTAGATCTGATTCTCAGCCAAAAATCCAACTTCATTTCTTCCAAGAAAACAGCCAGGGAAAAGCAAGAATCCCCCTGGTGCACGGAGGGAAGGGGGTGCATGTGGACTCCCACGTGTGGGTCCAGGCAGGTGTGGGTCCTGCAGACACCCCAGACTGTGCCCCTGAGGCGTCTGTGATGCTGTAGAGCAATTGTGAATTACTCATGTGGTTGGAGGCAGGTGTGGGTCCTGGAGCCACTGCAGACACCCCAGACTGTGCCCCTGAGGTGTCTGTGATGCTGTAGAGCAATTGTGAATTACTCACCTGAGCTGACTGGTTGGTAAGTCCTGTTCCCTCCAGGTCCAGCACTTCGAGGGTTCGACTGGAGGCCACAGCCACAGCGAGCATCCCGGCTACCTGGTCACCTGTGGGAGGAGCAAACCAGGGGGGTCAGCAGTGCCTGCCTTTCCTCACCTAATGCCACATGCCATGTGCCCTGAGGCTGCCTTGGGAACATCCTCTGAGTATTTCTGCCATCAGACAACCTTCCAAATCTGTTACCTCATTGTGGAAAAAAAGCTGTTAACTGAGAAGAGAGACAAGGAAAGGTGTACCATTTTGTGGTTATGGGAGCAGTCACTGATTATCAGGGGAACACAAAGGAACACTGTGAGACTGGTTTTATTCCCCAAAGAACCATATCTTCCCAAATCTCCTTCCTAGTCAAGGAGGCAAGGGCCTTTAACAGTCCCTGTAGGGCATCCCACACACAGAATAGGAGCTGAAAGGCTGAAGTCAAACAGAGGACTCTGCACCAGCTGGCAGACTGCATCCCTGGAAAGGGGATGGAGGATGGAGCAGGATGAGGAGCACTAAGATTGATGTTGGTGAAGAGACAAGACTCCAGAATGTGTTCTGACATTCTCTGTCAAGTGTCAAGATGCCATACAACTGGGACACCTTCTCTTGGAACAAAACCCAGCCTGCTGTCAAGTAACACCTGGGGTTTTTCCTGTCCAAGAGGAGGTACCTGGTCAGAGAAGAGGGCCTGGGGGAGGCTCTGCTGGCAGACAGGTTGAGGAGGGGAGTGTCATCCTGATGCTCAGGCATGGCCCAATCTCCTCCTCACCACCTTGCAGCAGAGCAGGAGAGAGTTTGTTTCTATGGCAACGAGTGCCAGGCTCTCCTCCTCCTCCTCCCTGCTCCTCCAGGAAGATGAAGGGGGGAGCGCGGGGACATACGGCATCTGCCAAGCCAGCTTCAGTGCCCAGGGCTTCAGGAAAAAGGGAGACATGGAGGGTCAAACGTGACGACAAAGGCAGTGGAGTGGGCAAGGCACAGCCTCCTTTCTGCACCTCCCCACGGGGCATGTGGCCACCTCACACAAGCAGAGCAGTGACTGTGGCTTCTCCTAGAGCTGAAGGTGCCTGGCAGGGTGAAATTGCTGCTGGGGAACAGAGGGCACCTATGCAAGGAACTGCGCCATCCTACTGTTGATGCTCTACCGCCTTTCCAGAGCTTGGTCCCTGCCCCCCACTGGTGCAGATGACACAAACGCTGAGAGGCAAGAGTGCTCCTCCTGCCGGCCCCCAGCTTACCTAGGGGGTTGTAGTCCAGGTTCAGCACGCGGAGCTGGGAGCTGTGAGCCACTGCAATGGCTAGGCGTCCCCAGCCTTTACTTGTGATGCCTGGGTTGGCGCTCAGTGTTAGCTCTTTGAGGCCTGCAGGAGAGAGAGAAGCCAAACCAGAGCCTTAGGGTCCCCAAAGCAGTCACAGGAGAACTTGTTCAGCTCACCAGAACAGCTTTGGGTTGTGTACCCTGTACTCTGTAGGGCTTAAGGGCTAGGTTTGCTCTGACAACTGTCATGACAGATTTCAGTGATCAGTGAAATATTTCACTGCTTTCAGCTGTGGCCCTTCATTTAACCGTGCTGCAACTGCCCCATTTATCTGCCTTTCCAGCCTGTGTCCTGCTTACCCTTTACCATAGCAAACACAATGGAAAACACAATGGAAACTAAGGGATGTGTGAGACAACTGACTGGGGAAAGAAGGTGGCATGAGGTGACAGGCTGGAGAGAGGATAACAGGGACAGTATGCTCTGAAGCCTGCACCTGAGAGGGGTGGCCAGCAGAGATAACAGCATCTGTGGCATTGTGCACTCACAGAGGAGGAGGTGCTGGGAAAAGGTGGAAAGCACTTTGAGAGTCAGAAGAAAGGAGTGGTGTTACCTCAGCCCATGCCAGCTCTCAGCTTGAGTGGGTCACTGGCCTCATACCCACTGGCCTCATACCCTGCAAAGACCTGACTCTGGGCATGAAGGCTGTGACCATGCAACTACACACTCATGGAGTACAACCACAAGCAGGGACAACTCCCAGACACTGATAATAAAGCTAAGTGCTGAGGTAGGGGCGCACAATATATTTATCTACAGAGATTATCAACACACAAATGCAAAATAATAAATTCCAAGTCCAAGCTGTCCTCTCCTCCAGTTTCAAACGGTGCTGACATGAACCAGAAACAACCTGTTAGTCCCTGAGCTCCAAACTGCCAGCAGGACAGATCCATAGCAGAAAGGCAAACCTGCTCAAGGGAACCGCTCGTCTATTGCTTGGCTTATCTGCTTTTCTTAAGTTAGGGGAAATAAATCCTTAGCTCTGGCAAACCATAGAGCCTGCTTCCTCCAGGGCTGAGGATTTAGTGCTGCATACATCTGATCTGTGTGAAAGCTCCACCAGTCATTGAGCAACCCACAGCCCCTGGTGCTTACCAGACTTGGCCCCATCAGGCGGCAGGAGCCCACAGATAAGGTTGATGCCTTCATCACCCAGCATGCAGTCTCCTAGATCCAGAGCCACCAGCGAGGGGTGGATGGAGAGAGCAGGGTTGAGGAGGGCCAAGCCTGCATCTGTCAGGGGACTCCCATGGAGGCTGTGCAGGTAAAAGGGAAAATTACTACGGAGCCTTCTTCCTGGGGGCTAACTAACCTGACAGGGAGGAAGAAGCAGACAAAATGAAGTGGATGACAAATACTAACCCGAAGTGGGCAAAAAGCTTTGGGAAGCCTCTGTCACTAGGGTCGGCTGGCCGCTACGGTGGCCCTTCTCTCCCGGCCGGGACGAGGCGGGCAGGGGATGCCAGCGCTGAAGGGGCAGCCCCACCATCGGGGCTGGAGGAGCGAGACTGAGAGGCAGGGCCGTGCCCAGCCGGCGGGGGCAGAGGTGGCTCCCTCCCAGCCAGGTGACAGGCAGCGGCTTATCCTCCGCAGCATCAAGGGCATTTTCCCTCCGACAAGACTCAGATTCAGGGGCCCCGAGCTGATAGTCCCCGGAAAGAGCCGTCCCCGCCCGGGAGAGAACCGGGACCCCCTCGGCAGCCCCCGCCGCACTGTACTCACAAGAGGGACTGAACGGAGCGGTTCGTCTTCAGGGCCTCGGCCAGCTGCTTGACGCGGTTGATGTTGGAGACGATGCCCAGGTTGAGGTTGAGCTGCGCGAGGGAGCGGGACTCGGCCACCCCGCGGCAGACGTGCCCGAAGTCCCGCTCGGAGAGCTGGCAGCCCCGCAGCGACAGCAGCCGCACCGAGTTCTCCCGCAGGCTCTCGCAGATGTCCCGGATCTCCGCTCCCGACAGCGTCTCCCCGGAGATCTGGATAGACCCCGGCAGCATCTTCCCCCGGCTCGGAGCGCCGCCGATCCCGGGCCGCGCAGCCCGGGCGCCGGGGGAGAGCCGCGCTGCGCGCTGCGGGCCGGGGCGGGCGCC